>NC_091952.1:101775151-103042651 GCF_031021105.1 Erythrolamprus reginae | reverse complement strand
AGAAGCAAAATTGCATGAGAGGACACATGCAAACTGGTGCCAAAGGTAAGTGGAACCCACCCTTGCTTATAAGGCTAAGGTTTTTGCATCGCTGCCACTCTTTACAATCCACCCCCCCCAAAAAAAATCAAGATGCATAATGTTGTGGTTAGCTCTGGCCCAGCTCCTGCCCCAAGGACTGTGGATGTGGGGGAGACATCCACATGCTGCAGGCCTGTTTTGCCCCCGGTGGAATCTGATGATGAAGGCTCCTCTGACCAAGAAGACATGAGTGACAGGGAGGAGGAGAATGTGGCAGACAGCTCAGAAGGAGATCAATTATCTAGCTCCTCCTTGGATTCAGAGCAAGAGTTAATGATACAGCCACGCATGCGGAGAGTGATGCATAGGCAACAACAACTGAGAGATTATTATCAAAGAAAATGAGGCCACCTGTGGTTGGGTGGGGCTGTGGTAATTAGTGAGGCTGCTATAAATAGCAGCCTGTGGGTTTGGCCATTGTGGAGGATTATCTGATCGTTGTGTTTCGTCACTGCTTTACTGACTTTGACCTTTTGTGTGCTGATTTTTCCCCGTTTTGAAACTAAACCAGGGCAAAGTGTGTTTCACTTTGTGAAAAAAGAAGGACTGTGAATTGCCTCACAGCTGCAAGCTAAGTATCACAGAACTGATAAGGGACTTGTACAAATTACCAGTTTGTTTGGAGACAAGTGCTCTTTGCTATACCAAAAGAGGGCTTGGTTTAAGTGAATTTTCATTATAAAGAACATTGTTTTGAATTTTCAAATGTGTGCGTGTCTGAAATTGTATCTGTGCATTTTGGGGAGGATTCTATCAGAGAGCTCGACAGAACACATAACAGAAAAAGTAACCTGAGATTTTCAAAGACTGTGGTTTTATTTTCCAAAAGACTGTTCTCCCTTATGATGAGAGGTCACGAGAGAATATGCTTTTGAGATTGAAGAAACTTTTGATTTGCCAGATGTTGCTGGATTACATCTTCTAAGGGTCCTGTCTTCTCTATGGCTAATGCTGAAAAACAGTGAGAGTTGCAGTTCATTTTTCACACCCCTGCGGTTCAGCTGCTATGATTGTCATCTTTCAGCCCTTTCGTAAGGCTGGATGTGGGTCATTAAGCAGCCACACAAGGGAAGTAACTCTGCTCAACTTCATGCAAGTTTTTCACGCTGAATAGCAAGGAAATGCAAACTGTACAATTGCCTCAAAGCTTTGTGAAATTTGAAGTCTGGCCTCTGCACGACCTTCCAACCTACCGGTACTGACCCTGAGAATGACAAGAATTTAAGGTGTTTTAAAAGTTTACCCAGTTTAGATTAAAAATAATTGTCTGGGTACCCAAAGCAAGAGGCAATTTGAAAACATCAGTTGCCATCCCTGGCTAAAGCAGAGCTAATCACCTTTCCCCATTTACAGCAAATGGAAAAATACAAAGAACAATTTATTGCCAGTGTGGCTTTGCATTCACTGTGGCACTTAGAGCATAACTGCTCCTGCTCCCATAGCAACTCCTTGAGCTTGTAACATTTCTCCCCTGGGTGCAGAAACACAGTGGTGGTAATTAGGCTTTTGTTCAGCTTGCTGTAAAGTCCAACTGAGTCCATCCAACTTAATTGCAGATTTTTTTAAACATCTGATTACACATGCAAAGCAGTGCAAACAGCTTATAAATAAGATGGGGGACAACTCCTTTGATGCTTTCATTTCTTTTCCTTTCCTTGTTATTGGTCACTCGATGCTGCCAACCAACTATTGAATTCAATGGCTTATTCAAAGCAGTTGAGGTATATAACTCAATCCCATGAACTGTCAAATTGATTTGTGTCTAGTATAAAGATGGGACCAATTCTTGGAACAGCAACACCTGCTTGTCTTGATAGCAGAAATGTCTAAAAGCTGAGCTTTGTATATGACAAAATTGCCTGTTGTGATTCCAGTGTATGTGATTCCTTGCCTTATGTAAGAGGCTACACTGAATTGTCGGACTAAATTGCCCACCTATTTTTCCAACAATTCCCCAATTAACAAAGGTGTTACCTGTTGATTTGCTTTATACATAATTACATATTCATAAATTATAATTCAACATTCATAATTGTAATGTGGTGTTTTTGGTTCTGGCTTTATATATTGTATGACTTCACCAACTATAGCTTTTTTAACAAGCCGTAAACAAATGACAGCAGCAAGAATATGTTATGCATAAAAATGGAAGGATACTTTGATTCCCACAGGGGACAAATGGCTGCAAAAGTTGATGGAGTTAGTGGAGAAATGGAGAAATATAAAAGTAAAAAGTTGAGATTTTGTGTTACTATCTTATTGTATTGCATCAAAAGGAAGTCAGTGCCTTTTTTTTCCTTTTTCCCTTTGTCTTGCATTTTTTTCTGTTCCCCTTTTCCTTCCTTAACTTTTCATCATCTTTATTTCTATCAAAATTTTCTATTTTGATAAACTAATAAAAATGCATTAACCAGGAACAAGCCATAAACAAATTATGATGTAGCACAATGCATCTCTGTTACAGCTCAATCTAGAGTTGCTTGCCATACTCTTGGTTTAAAAAAATACTGCTTTTCTGACTAAACTAGTTGATGAACTCTTCTGGAGGTAAGCTGTTCCATGGACTAATTGTTCTAAACTATCAGGAAATTTCTTCTTAGTTTTAAGTTGTTTCTCTCCTTGATTATTTATATATTTATTGTTAGAGTTGGAAGGGACCTTGCAGGTCATCTAGTCCAATCCCCCGCTCAAGCAGGAGTTCCTATACCATTTGAGACAGATAGCAGTCCAATCTCCCCTTGAAGGTCACAAGTGTTGGGGCGACTTTCTCATGCCTTGGAAAACAGTCTGACCCCTTCCTCTCTGTGGCATCTCCTCAAGTATTGGAACACTGGTATCATGTCATCTATGGTTTTTCTCTTTGCCAGACTGGCCAAGCTCAGTTCCTGCAACTGCTCTTCATATATTTTATTTTCCAGACTGTTTATCATTCTGGTTGCTCTCTTCTGCACTTTCTCTAGAATTTCAATGTCTTTTTTGCAATGTGGTGACCTAAACTGGATGCAGTATTTTAGGTGTGGTCTCACCAAGGCCAGAGTGGTGCTTGGTGAGACCATACCTAGCATACTGCATCTAGTTTTGGTCACCACACTAGTTAGTTTTAACTTAGTTTAAGATTAGTTTAAGAATAGTTTCATCCCATTGTTTCTTGTTCTATCCTCAGATGCTTTGGAGAATAGTTTGACTCCCTCTTCTTTGTGGCAACCCCTGAAATATTGGAACACTGCTATCATGTCTTCCACAATACATTTTGAATTACTAAAAATCTGGTTATTACCGAGAGATCACAAAGTGAAGATATTGCCAAAAACGTTTTTAAACCATTACACAGTGATTTCAGCATTTAAAAGGAAAACCGGATTTTTCACAGTTGGAAGTTAAGTGACGTATTATTGCAGAAAGATGTAGCAATGGAAGATTTCAAAAATAACACCATTAATAAAGGTAGAGACCTAAGAATACTTTGGGATGCAAGAAAAGCTTTTATGAGGTAATATTTAATACCCGTGATGGTGAACCTATGGCATGTGTGCTGGAAGTGGCACGCAGAGCCATCTCTCTGGGTACGCGATCTGTCACCCATTGCTCTTCCAGGTTCAGGCACGCTGGCCAGTGGATCTTCACATACACTGGAGTGCCAGAAACCGGAAGAGCAACAGCCCAGTTCTCATATCGCATCTCAGACATTAACACCCTTGAAAATGTCCAAAGATACTTCACCAGCAGAGCCCTTCACTCCTCCACTTGAAACAGAATACCCTACAAGACTAGACTTTCAATCCTGGGCCTAGAAAGCTTAGAACTAAGACGCCTTAAACAAGATCTAAGTATTGTCCACAAGATCATATGCTGCAACATCCTGCCTGTCGGCAACTACTTCAGCTTCAACCACAACAACACAAGAGCACACAACAGATTTAAGCTTAATATTAACCGCTCCAAACTTGACTGTAAAAAATATGACTTCCGTAACCGAGTTGTCAAAGCGTGGAACTCATTACCAGACTCCGTAGTGTCATCCCCAAACCCCCAACACTTTACCCTTAGATTATCCACGGTTGACCTATCCAGATTCCTAAGAGGTCAGTAAGGGGCGAGTACAAGTGCACTAGAGTGCCTTCTGTCCCCTGTCCTTTTGCTCTCCTATATCTCCTATACCTTTCTTCTATTTCTATATCTCTTCCTCCATTCTTTCATTGATATGTTCTATTACTATATCTTCTTTTCTATTCTTTCTTAGATATATTTTACTATGAGTATCTCCTCTATAACCTTCATCATGTATTTTACTATGTGTATATATCTATATACCCACTAAAACCCTCATTGTGTATTGAACAAATTTAAAAAATGAAATAAATAAATAATAAATAAAAACTGGAATACCAGAAACTGGAACACCAGGTGGCTGATGCACATGCATGCGCCAGGAACCAAGAGACCAACGCCCGGTATGTGCATGCTCTTATTTATTTATTCATTCATTCATTCATTCATTCATTCATTCATTCATTCATTCATTTATTGGATTTGTATGCCGCCCCTCTCCGCAGACTCGGGGCGGCTAACAACAATGATAAAAACAGCATGTAGAAACAACTAAAAACCCTTAGAATAAAACCAAACATACACACAAACATACTATGCATAACTTGTAATGGCCTAGGGGGAAGGAATATCTTAACTCCCCCATGTCTGGCGGCATAAATGAGTCTTGAGTAGTTTACGAAGGACAGGGAGGGTGGGGGCAGTTCTAATCTCCTGGGGGAGTTGGTTCCAGAAGGCCGGGGCCGCCACAGAGAAGGCTCTTCCCCTGGGGCCCGCCAAATGACATTGTTTAGTTGACAGGACCCGGAGAAGGCCAACTCTGTGGGACCTTATCGGTCGCTGGGATTCGTGCGGTAGCAGGCGGTTTCTGGTACAAAAATGAAAAAAAAAATTAAAGAAATCCCCAGAAAATAAAATTGTTTCGCAACAAATTAAATCCTGGCAATGGAAGGTAAACAAGAATTATGAAAATGCAAAATCTGATCTTGGATATAAGCCAGGGAAATGGTTGGCATATAAATTGAGAAAAGAATTATAATAAAATTCAAATATGTAAAAAATATTTCATCAACATTATTCTAAATCACTGTTTCCCAACCTTGGCAACTTGAAGATATCTGGACTTCAACTCCCAAAATTCCCCAGCCAGCATTCGCTGGCTGGGGAATTCTGGGATTTGAAGTCCAAATATCGTCAAGTTGCCAAGGTTGGGAAACACTGTTCTAAATCATTGATGGTTAACGTTTTTGTTCTCGTGTGCTGAAAGCATGCACAGCATTGCACATGCATGCCAGCACCCATAATGCAATATGTGCACGACTCTCCCATGTGCCCCAGCCCCCATGCATGCACGCACGACCCCCCTACGCTCCCTCACCCCAAGACATGTGCACATGACCCCCCACGCAACCCCCATCCCCTGCACATGCATATGTGACCCACTGCGCTCTCCCTATCACTGCACATGCACACATAACTCCCCGCAATACACATGCAATACACATGCATCTTGCATATGTGCCCCAATCCCCACGCATGCATGGCAGAGACTCAAAAATCAGCTGTCTGGCAGGAGGCTTGCACGCATGCACGCTGAAACTGAGCTGGGGTGATAGTATGCATGCCTGCAGAGAGGATTCTGCATGCCACCTGTGCCACCTATGCCATAGATTCTCCAGCACTTATTTATTTTTTTATTTGTTTGTTTATTTGTCAAACAAGTACAGTATTATAGTACATATTAATATAACATAACATAAGTAGAACGTAGTAATAGAAAGGATAATAAGACAGTAGGACAGGGACATTAGGCACATAAGTGCACTTATGCACACCCCTTACAGACCTCTTAGAAAAGGGGAGAGGTCAATTGTAAGGTTGAAGATTTGGGAGTTGGGGAAGCAACAACAAAGTCGGGTAATGAGTTCCAGCCGGTGACTACTCTATTGCTGAAATCGTACTTTCTACAGTCAAGTTTATAGCGATTTACATTCAGTTTATATCTATTACGTGCTCTTGTGTTATTGTTGTTGTTGTTGTTGTTGTTAAAGGTGAAGTAGTCACTGACAGGGGGTACATTATGATGTATGATTTTAGAAAGAACAGTTAAATCAGTTCGGAGATGATGTAGTTGTAAATTTTCTAGATTTAGTATTTGAAGTCTGGAGGAGTAGGGTAATTTGTTACATGAGGAGGAGTGAAGGACTCTTCTTGTGAAGTATTTCTGGACTCCTTCGATTGTATTAATATCTGATATGCAGTGTGGATTCCACACAGGTTAGCTATATTCTAGAATAGGTCTTACAAATGTTTTGTATGCTCTGGTTAATAAATCAGTGTTTCTAGAGAAGAAGCTACGTAAGATTAGGTTTACAATTATTAATGTTTTTTGGCAGTGCTGTTACAGTGGGCTCTAGCACTTAGGTCATTGGAAATGAGTACTCCAAGGTCTTTGACTGAGTGAGGGTCCTCTGTTAGTTCAGTTTTACCAAGTATGTATTTAGTATTCAGTTCTAAAGTTTCTCTGGCCAACTTCCTCAATTTAATTTATGCTTAGATATCCTGTTTGGATAAATCCAACTTTACAATGAATTTCATTCAGACATATCCAGTTTTCTTTGGAAGCAAACTAATAGTCACTGATGCATTCCACCTTTTACACAATATTTACAAATAACACATTTTTCGGTATATTTGTCCTCTAGGGTGAAAAGTTACCTTTGCTGCATCACCACCCTATCATTACTGCAAATGCAGGCAAAATTTGAATGGCCAGCAGGCAAGGTTTGGGATTTTTAAATAGCCTCAAAAGAACCACCCCCCACCGCTCCAAAAAAAAGGCAAAGAAAGGGAAATTCAACAAAAGTTATACATTCTCATTCAGACTCAAAGGTCCTGTGAAAACTAAAACTAGTAAGATTAGGTCCTTTCTTTGTTTTACATATTGTTTCCTCAGGTTTCAGGAAGTTTTATATCTGTGGAATCATTGGTGCTCTCTGAGCTTGGTTGTTTTCTTACAGATATTTCATCACTAAACTATGTAACATCATCAGAACAGGTGAGTCAGTATTAGCTGTGCTAGGCAGATGTCAGCCTTACATAATTAGCAACAGTTAAAACTATTCTTGCGAATCCTTACTTTATTGATGTTATTAACGTCAAATCTTTGTTCTTTTGTTTACTTTTGGGTTGGATTTGTATTCCAGCACCATGTCTTTCAGAACTTTATGTTTATGGGCAATCTGATAAAAATGGCTTAATCACTAGGACAAGTTCTTTCTTTTTTAATAAATTTTATTAATTTTCTATTAATTACATTTCTTAGTGCTCAATAAACATTGTGTTGCCTGGGCATTTAATTTGCTTAACAATACAAATACCATTCATACTCTCCACCCCTTTTTTCCAACCACTGGTAAAATAAATTCCAAGTTTGATAATATTCTATGTCTTTTTTCTCTTTAATTTTCAATGTAAGTCTGTCCATTCCTGTGCAGTCTAGTATCTTCTTAATTATCTCTTCGTCTTGTGGTGCTTCTTCATCTTTCTACCGGGACAAGTTCTTATCTTATCCAGATTCCAGGTGAGAGCAGTCATGGAAAGTGAGTTGGTTGCCATTCAGGGAGTCCTGCCAGTTGGAATGAGATTCTTGCTGAAGTGTATATGGCCTTCACTGGTAGTGTTCCATAAAGCCTTGAAGATTTGGTTCTGGTTCTGAAGAAGCCTTGAAATAAATGGGATCCCTTGTTGAATGTTCTATTGTTTTTCTTTCTGTATACCATGTTTTCCCGAAAATAAGACCTAATCCAAAAATAAGCCCTAGCATGATTTTTTAGGATGCTCGTAATATAAGCCCATTCCCCCCAAATAAGTCCCAGTTAAGATTGTCAACCGGAAGGAAGCATTTAAGTTCTGTATTCCCCTCCCCAAAGAGGACCTACTGGAAAATAAGTCATAATGCATCTTTCAAAACAAAAATTAATATAAGACCCTGTATTATTTGCAAGGAAACACTATTATACCCATACCCATACCTTTTTAATTTGTATTGGTTATTATATTGTGTTCTGAACTGCCCCAACACAGCTGCAGACAATCATTCCCTAAAATGAATGAAATAAATTCAAGAGACAGGTGAGGTAGAAATACATTTGCCTGCTTGAATGGAATTTTCACTTAGGGAAACACCACACCCAGCCATCTCAATTAGGGAAAGGGAGACAATGAATTTCCAGGAAGGGATTTGACAGGCTTATGTGATATCATGGACAGGCATCCCCGCCTCTTCTTTGTTACCTGTGCAAATAAAATTCCATTTCACTCTTCCATATCAAATGGTTGACTCTGCCCTTTGCAAGTAAACATAACCTCATTGGCCCCCACCCTGTTTGATAGGAAAACAAATGAACGAGATTACTGTATATGTATATATCATTGAGCTGATTCCAGTGCTAAAAGTCCCATTCCCCACCCATTACTTCTTTCAGTCAATTTCTGGGTACCTGCATTTCAAGCTTGGCAAGCTTCGGTAGTAAGATATGATGGAAAGGGAACCTACTTGCTCTTGATTCCTCTGCCAATGGGACATGCTAATCCCATGTTTTCTGCCAATGCTAAAGCACTTAAGCATTTCACAAACTAAGCTCAAGGTAATCAGCATGCTAGAAAAATAAGTGAAATGTTTGGTGCTGCCTACAAAACCAGAGGGAGTGCCACACAACAGATGTGGAATGGTATTTTAAGACTTTACATAAATGTTTGGATTTCTCCCATGCCTAGCAACACCAAGTTGACTCTTGGTAATAAATCGGGCTAACCATACCAGTTTACATAATTTAAAGAGACCATAGAATAAGAGTTCATCTTGGTAAAAGTTCGGATTTGTTTTTAAAGTACGGTACACGCCGTACTGGTTTCAGTTGAATACAAAGGCAGGGGCTAATTATCTCAAATATAAAAGGCTGCAGTTATTTATGAAATAAGTGTTCCAGTTCCAGCAACCCCAAACACTGACATTTGCTGCCGCCTCCTTTTCCACATCCCAGGGTTGGCAGAGATTATTTTCACCTAGTGCCAACTTGGACAATCCAGCAAAGGAAAAATAAATTAATATTCAGCCATTCCTTCCAATACAGCTCATTCAAAGCCATTCTGTTTGTTGCCCACAGGACTCAAATAATACAAATAGGGCTAGCTATCTAAACTAAGATTCAGTTAAGCTATTTCAGTTATGCTCTTTTTCAGAGAAGCTGACACTTAGTCACTGGACTAGGTTGTTCCATGACATACTAGAGCAGTGATTTTCAACCTTTTTTGAGCTGCGGCACATGTTTTACATATACAAAATCATGGGGCACATTGAGCAGGAGGGGAGTGGGGGGGGCTAAAAAGTTTGGACAAAAAACTTCTCTCTCTCTCTCTCTCTCTCTCTTCCTCCCTTTTGCTCTATTTCTCTCCCTCTTTCTCTCTTTCCCTTCATTCCTCTCTCTCTCCATCCCTCTTTCTTTCTCTCTTTCTTCCTTCCTCTCTTTTTTGCTCTCTTTCTATCTCCCTCCTTCCCTGCCTTTCTTTCTCTCTCTCTCTCTCTTGCTTTCTTTCTTTCTCTCTTTCTCTCTCTCTTGCTTTCTTTCTCTCTCTTTCTCTTTCTCTCTCTCTTTCTCTCTCTCTTGCTTTCTTTCTTTCCCTTGCTGAGCTTCACGGCACACCTGACCATGTCTCGCAGCACACTAGTGTGCCACGGCACACTGGTTGAAAAACACTGTACTAGAGTATTCCAGATATTTATCCAATTCAATATGATTAAACAAGAAATAATACGCAATTTAACCTCAACCCTAAAATAAAATCTCCTTTGAATATTGTTTCTTGGTGAATTCATTGATATATCTATGTAGTTTTCTTGGAAGCTTTATAGGAGTAGAATGTCCAATTTCCCAAGCTAGGCCAGCCCTATTTATTTACCAAGCCGACCTGTAATAAATAGTAGTTCATCTCTAGATATAGAAAGAGCCATGAAGACAGCTTTGATGAAAGTATTTAGGAGGTTAGAAGCATTCCTTCAACTTTGGGAAAGGGGGTAACGTTAAGAAGAGATTTAGGCTGTCTCTCACTTGATTCATTGGGCTATAAAAGAAAAGAAAAATACACTCAGATTTGCAAAAATATAACCTATTGCAATAAATCTTAAATTCCAGTCTTCTTGTTGTGTTTCTTCCTTGGTCCGAACAATCTTGAAGGACCAATGGTACATAAGGTTCCAAGGAAAATGTCCACTGTCGGGGTTTTGTCCCATAGTTTTAAAAAAGTCCATGGGGACATATGGATATGTTGTTAATATTTGGGTTTTTGTAAATAATACAGTACAGAGTTATAGGCAAAGAGAAAAATTGCTGACAGTATATTCCTAATGTGAGAACAGATTCCCAAATACCAGACATAAACTGCTTTTTCTCCTACATATTTACATGCAACTAACAAAAGATCAGTGTAATTTCTGGCATCTATCACAGAATATAGATACATGAAAAGCTAAACCAATTTGGCATACATTTCCCCAGTATGCTAAAGGAAGTATACATTTCCCCAGTCACTACGAATGGTGAATTTTACTGTGTGGTCCAAACTCTATTTCTAGCTACAATTTGCTATTTGCTATTTTGTTTCATATCTCACTTTGAAGGTGTAAAAACTATGATTGCTTTAGAACAAGATGAATCCTAATAAATAAAAACTTATTCAGGATAGAATTACAATGGTACAGTAGTACATATAGTTTATCTTCTTTACCCAACCATTCTATTTAATATTAGGTCTACGGGTTTTTTTTAAGGTTCACAACCCAGGAATACATGTGAAGACATGTTAAAAGTCACAGCATTATGTGCAAAGCTTATAAACTTCCTTTAAAAATGATGATTTTTGTATGTGTGGGTTATGCTCAGCCAAATTCACTTTGCTGTGAAGAAAACAGGTTTCAGGGTCCTTCAGAAATCTGAACTAGTCACCAGTATACCTGGATATCTACTTCATATGTCAAGTGTCTCCATCAAGGAGCGCTTCTTCAAGCCCCACACTATGGACAGGTAGCCCAATGCCAAAGGCAAAACCTCAAAACAAAAAGCTGCTTCCCTGCATTCTGTTGCCCTTGTCATTCTGCCAGTTTTGTTGCCTTGTATTCTGCTCACCTGAAGCATTGTTAGAACAGCCTACATGATTCTGAAAGGGGCAAAAAGGCTTGGCATAATCAACAGCTGCCCTGCAAAGGATCAGACTGGATGTGCCTCATCATCAATGGAGGAAGACAAATATGAACTAGGGATGGCAGGGACAGCAAGTCCAGTGATCATTGGGTGCAGGGCTAGCAAGGTGGCAGGACCTGTGAACCGAAGACACAAGAGACAAGTTGAGTGGTCCATTTGTTTTTGCAGTATAAGAGTTGTAGATTACAGGATAATTTTTCCTGAAACCAAATTGTTTGTTGGAGAATAGGTTAAAAGTTTCTAAGTGAAGTGTAATGGATTTGTTTATGATTGATTCCATGACTTTGCAGGTGATGCAACCCCAAATGATTGGTCTGTAATTTTCAACATTACTTGGATCTCCTTTTTTGAAAATAGGGATGACTGTGGCTAGTGACCATAGATTGTGTAAGGAGTTCGTCCTGAAGGATTTTTTAAAAAATTATGCTTACAGGTTCAGCCAAGGTTGTGGAGAGATTTTTTAAGAAGTATGCATATAGTCCATCAGGTCCAAAAGACAGAGACAATTTTAGGTTGCATAACACCTTTCTAATGTTATCTTCTGTAAAATCGATTTGTGTTAGATCGTTGAAGTTAATTGTGGTATGACTAGGACAGTGTTTTTCAACCAGTGTGCCGTGGTATACTAGTGTGACGTGAGACATGGTCAGGTATGCCGTGGGGAAATGAAACATGAGTCCCCAAACTATGGCCCGCATGCCAGATATGGCCCACCACCAGCTGCCTCCATCCACACATAAACATTCTCCTCACAATCCCTCCAGCTATCAGCAACAAGAAGAATGGAGGCACAGGGAACGCTCACTGACCAATCACCTTCTAGGATTCATCCAAAACACTAGCAATGAACCAATAGCAGGCCACCTCTCATCCACACCCAGGAAGGTCTCCACTTGGACTGCCACACACTTGTCATTATGTGGCCGCAGCAAGTAGTTGAAACTGCTACTCCTCCCCATGGTCCCGATTTCTAATCCTGGTCAGGACTATGTTGCCACCACTAGATGAAGCCTCAGCCTCAGCTGGTTATGTCAATCCTGATGGTGTATATTTATAAACTATACAGTAAGACCTCTCCTATCGCTGGTGTTACGTTCCAGACCCGGCTGCGATAGGTGAAATCCGCGATGGGGAATTTATCGACTGATAGTCCTTATTTAAGTATTTATATTGTAATTGTTTGGTAAGTTTTCATTGTTTTAAGTGTTTATAAACCCTTCCCTCACAGTATTTATTTTAGATACAGTATTTAAATACAGTATTTACAATTTTAGATACATATTTTTTGAAAAACCTACCGATCGAGTTCCGCAGGCTGTTTAAATCTGCCAATCGACTTCCTCAGAAACCCGCGAACCAGCGAAGATCCGCGAATGATTTTTCTCATTAATATTTCTTGAAAACCCGCGATGAAGTGAAGCCGCAGTAGGTGAAGCGCGGTATAGCAAGGGACTACTGTATTATTAACTATATGTATAATATGTACTGCGTTAGAGTGGCATTTTGTATCATTTTTGTTGGTGGTGTGCCCCAGGATTTTATAAAAGTAAAAAATGTGCCACGGCTCCAAAAAGGTTGAAAACCACTGGACTAGGAAATATGGGGCATGAGCCATTGCTGTTTACAAAGACTGAGCTGAAGAATGTGTTAGAGACTGGCTTTAACTGTTACATCATTATGCTCTGGGCATATTTTCTGCAGGGTTTTTTCGTTGTTGTGATATCTTGGGTACAGACTATGCGAACAAAGGCATGACTGCACAGAAATCAGCTATTTCAGACCTATGGCTACGGGTTGCCTAGGGCTGGGAAGAGATGAGAAAGCAGAGGAATGAAAGACAAAGGATCATGCTGCACGCTATTCTAAGCAAATTCTTAGCAAATAAAAAAACAGGAGAGCATATGACCTGACACATTGCATTGAACTTTTAGAAACGGGATTGCTGTTTGAAGTTTGTTAGCCTTTCGCTGGCCCACTGTAGCTTAAGGGGTTTTCATATTTATCTCACCCAGCTGTGAAAAACATTGCCTGCTGATTTCTGTATATTGGGGCAGAGGAAAAGGAGGAGGAGGAGCAATCATATCATTTGTAAGAAAGGATCAACTCATTGCTTTTATGAGCAAGTGTTTAATTATATATTCACATTAATTCTGTCATATGGTTTTATTTATTTGGGGATGAAAGAAGCAAAAAAGAAAAGCCATCAAATTTTGGCTGTTAGATGCAAGATGTTGGTGGCATTATCTAGAGATGTTCCAAAGGGTGTGTGTGTGTGTGTGTGTGTGTGTGTGTGTGTGTAAAATAGATGCAAGATGTTTTTTGGTATCCTCAGGATATGTTGTATAAAATATGGGAGCCATTCATAGCTCCAGTGCCACTGGTTGTTTATAGCTGTCAAATACCTGTACAAAGTTGTTGTAAAGGCACAAGAATAGGCCAGATTAGATTTCTAGGTCGAAGTTCCACCATCTGCCTACATTTTCAGGTTATGTTTACTTAGTGTTAAGTCCTTCTGTAAATTTGCCTATTAAAAAATTACTCCCATTGTGTCCAACTTCTCCAAAGAGCTTAAGAAAGTACATATGACTCTACTGCAATTGTCACGAAAACGTTACGATCGGTTTGAAAGAATGCCTGGGTTCATAGTCAACTATGAATATTACAGGTCAGGAGGAGAAACGAATCATCCGATGGTCAAAGGTTGCATTTATCATTTGGGGGGATCTAAGGTCACCTTGCACATGTGAGACAGAGAGAGTTTCTGAAAATTTATGGGAAGTTCTTTGATCGTCCACTTTAGAGATTATGCTGTGGTTTTCATGTGTCATGTTTAAAATCCTGCTGTAATTCTCCTTCCATTTTCAGATACATTAAAATGTGGTTTTACCTTTTTTAATTTTTTGGATAATGTTATAATTGAATGAATGGCAAATAGCAATCGGGTCATTTTCTTCTTTCAAAGGATCAGCAATGGGGCTGCCCCGTGATTAAAAAGTATGCTTCAAGCATGACTGCTATTCATACAATTCAAGGGTAATGAAAAGCCAGGGGGCAAATCAGTGATGTGTGTGATATGAAGCCCATGTTTACGTTGCATTATGAGCTTTCTACTTAGCCAAGCGATCAGAGAAGTCACCTTTGTGGCCCAGAGAGCAAATGCTGCAATAAAACTCAGCAGATGCAAGTTGATATTGTAATGAAGCAAAACATTGCAACTCACCATGAGTTAGTTTCATACGGTGCCCCAACTGGTAGAAATACACAGTAATTTTCCAGAATTAAGTTTGATCAGCCAGCTGTACAAAGTATAAAGATAAAATCCTATGAACTAAAAGCAAAATGTCATAGCGAGCAATCGCTGACAGAACTAGCAATAACCTTCTGAACATCCATGGAGTTTTAAGGGAGATTTCATCTTATGAATGTTGTACTTCCTGTCTTTATCTTCCCAAACCACTAGTGTTTGATTTGCAAATATGGAAGTATTAAATTTCATTAGAGTAGATCCACAAAGATAATGTATTCTAAACAAATGTTTAACTGGCAGTAACTTTACCCTGCAAACTTTATGTATAAGTCTACAGAAGCATTTTGCCATCTCTATTGTAATATTTTTCTGAGTCGGGTGGATTTCAGACCAGTTCACCCATATTGGTAGTGGAGGAAGGAAGGGAGGGAGGAGGGGAGGGAGGGAGAGAAGAGAAAGAGAAAGAGAAAGAGAAAGGAAGATCAGGAAGCACCACAAACTCTGCCACTAGACATGGCTTCTGAAGACTTTTTGAAAAAGCTCAGCAATTTAGGGCTGCAAGATATCTCAGAGGTCATTTAGTCCAACTCTATGCTGCATTGTCTGGATTCGTTTGGTGCCTCTAACAGAGAGGAAAATTGCCAGAAAGGAGAAGGAGTTTGCTGGGACAAGGCTGCCATGCAGAGGAAGGCAGAGATAGTCCTTGATTTATGACCACAATTGAGCCCAAAATTTAGGTTGCTAAGCAAGAGCGTTGTTAAGTGAGTTTCACCACATTTTTTTCAGGCCAGGACATCTCCTGGCTCTAACAGTCATATGCAAACTAGGGAAGTACATCTGAAGGCATGTGTAATGTTCTAATGTACAGAAGTTATGATTAATTATGTGGCAGGAAGTGACGTCTGGGTGTGTTTTTCCAAATGCATTAAGTGAGGTTGAATGTGTATTTAGAAGACATCTCTCTCCCTCTCTCTCTTTCTTTCTCTCTCTCTCTCTCTGTGTACATACACATAAATTATATATAGTAGATGTAGTAATGTATCTTTTTGCATATATACACAGGATTAAATAATATATTTTGGATGTTCAGTAGCAGTAGACAGGGAAATTGTATCTTGTTAAGGTCTTTGAGGCAAAGAGAGGCGGGGACCCTAACCCTAACCCTTGATGTGAGTGATGTTAAGTTGACCATGCCCACCCAGTCAAATGACCACTGTCACATGACCACCTAGCAACCCCCCACCCAGTCACATGACAGCAAAGCCACTCCCACCCAGTCACATGATAGCAAAGCCGCTCCCACCCAGTCATATGACTGCTAAACCACTCCTACTCAGTCACATGATCATGAAGCCACACCCACAAAATAAGCAATGCCCACAGAGTGGTAGTAAAACAAAATTGGAAACACCCCCCCCCCCCTGTTCTGAGGAAATAGATAGAGAACTTTCAGCTTTCACTAAATTGTTGTAGATTTTATAATGGTCAGAGAGAGGGAGAGAAAATCCACCCTGTAATAACTTAATTGTGGCTCAGAATCAATTGTTTAAAATATTAAGACATTTGATTGACATTGCAATCTAAGTCACTTGCAAAAATTCAAGTTATCTTCCAATCCTCTTGCTTTCCTCTCCTTTGTTTTGAGGGGAGGATTTTTCGTGAAACCAATAAGAACAAGGTATTCCATGTTCTCAAGATGGTGACAAACCACTTGACTTGCTTGCGTTGATGTATTTATGACCCTTTGGCAAGTTATTATAGGTGGTAGGAGATAGGACACACCATTCCACACATAACTTCTGGTGTCTTTCTCATCTACCATTTCTATCTTATCTTTGTAATAACTTGCTAATCAGTACTTCCTTTTCCTTTGTCTGTACCTTTTAATTTTAAAAAAATTGCAAAATGGTGTAGATTTGCATTATAGCTATCAAACATGGGAGGGGGAAAGATTTTTTTAAAAAAATGGTTTAAACAACTCGATGTGCCATTCAATAATGTAAGCCATACAAACATTGCTCTAGGCATAATTCTGCATTGTGTCCATTTTGGGATTTCCATGTAATTTCCCTGGAAGAGGATTGCCTAATCATAAAGTAAACATCTAAAGCGGACTGATAGGCAGAACCATTATTAAAATGTTATAAACATACACAAGAGAAACTTCCTTAACCACACTTTGAGTAATAGTCAGTGTTTACACTCTATAATAAGCCAAACGACAGTATGCATTTAATGGGTTGTGCAAATTCATCCTGTCACTATTAAATCTTATTTATTCTGTTGTACCATTAAAAGGAACAACTTGCTCCACATTTATATATAAATCGGCTACATGTTGGTAATTAGTGTAGAACCCAATTGAAATAATTAAATTAGGGCTGCAAAGACCCAGGTAATTAGTAGATAACTGCCAAGAGGTACAACCTTTCTTTTCCTGCAACTGCTGTTCAACTAGATTCCTAAAGTACTGAAATGATAATAGTTATGTTGTAGTAGTGATTTTGAACTCATATAAGTTAGCCAGATGCTGCACTTTGTAAACCATGGTATAACCACTAATTATAGCTGACTTTACACATTACATTAAACCACACTCTAAACTTCAATAAGCCACAAACTATGTATTGTGCTATCTGATAGGTAGCTCTGGGAGGAAGCTTTCATAGAAGGGTTGGAAAAATGCAAGGGTTATTTTTTCCTAAGAATGGTACTAGAAAAACAAAAAATCTTCATTTTGCTCTCCTTGAATAGAAACTACAGAAAAACATCTGGAAAACCCCGTAAAATATTTTTTCAAACAGACTGGGAATCCCCCACCAAAAAGGAACCCATTTGTTGACTGCATCATGTATAATATTCTGATGTACTCCCTCTCACTACCGTTTTTTTAAAAAATCACTTCTAATAGTTTTCAGTATTTTTTTTGTACAAAGTTTTATTTGTGGCACCACTCAGAGTTAGTTTGTATGAGATGGGCAGTCATATAAAGGGGGGGAGAGGGAGAGAGAGGGGGAGGGAGGGATAGAGACAGAATATGCAAGTTCTTGTCAAGTAGGTTCCCAATAGTTTTAGAAATAAGAAGAATCTCTATACATCTTTACATATACACTAGCTCTAGCAATAATTCTAATTTCAGATATTCAGATAGTTGGCTGGTGGCATCTGTGTGTGTGTGTGTCTATTGACCCCCTCAGAGAGGGTCCGCAACTTGGGTGTCCTCCTCGATCCACAGCTGACATTGGAACATCATCTTTCGGCTGTGGCGAGGGGGGCGTTTGCCCAGGTTCGCCTGGTGCACCACTTGCGGCCCTATTTGGACAGGGAGTCACTGCTCACAGTCACTCATGCCCTCATCACCTCGAGGTTCGATTACTGCAACGCTCTCTACATGGGGCTACCTTTGAAAAGTGTTCAGAAACTTCAGATCGTGCAGAATGCGGCCACGAGAGCCATCGTGGGGCTTCCTAGATTCGCCCACGTTTCTGCAACACTCCGCGGCCTGCACTGGCTGCTGATCGGTTTCCGGTCACAATTCAAAGTGTTGGTAATGACCTTTAAAGCCCTACATGGCATTGGGCCAGAATACATCCGGAACCGCCTTCTACCGCACGAATCCCAGCGGCCGATAAGGTCCCACAGAGTTGGCCTTCTCCGGGTCCCGTCGACCAAACAATGTTGTTTGGCGGGCCCCAGGGGAAGAGCCTTCTCTGTGGTGGCCCCGGCCCTCTGGAACCAACTCCCCCCTGAGATTAGAATGGCCCCCACCCTCCTTGTCTTTCGCAAATTACTTAAGACTCACCTTTGTCGCCAGGCATGGGGGAGTTAGGTTATCCTTTCCCCCTAGGCTACTACAAGTTATGCATGGTATGTTTGTGTGTATGTTTGAGGGTTTTTTTATAATAAGGGTTTTTTAGTTGTTTTTATTACTTGGATTGTTCATGTTGTTTTACCACTGTTGTTAGCCGCCCCGAGTCTGCAGAGAGGGGCGGCATACAAGTCCAATAAATAATAATAATAATAATAATAATAATAATAATAATAATAATAATAATAATAATAATAGAGACACACACACAAACAGATGCCACTAGCCAAATACCTTATGAAAAGAGCTCTGATAGAAGTAGAATTATGGAGGGGGGCAGCGGGTTGTATGTGTATGTGTATTATAGAGCTTCATTGGAAGGCTGGAAAGGAAATAATGTGGGACAGCGAAAAGGAGTGACTGAAATTTTGAAGGATCAAGAAGAATGCAAGCAGAAGTAGCTGAGAACAGCCTAAAGAAAAGGAAAAACAATTATACAACAAAGGAATCAGCAAATTCCAAAGTCACTGTGTGTATGTGTTTGACTCACAATCTGGAAAGAAATTGGAACAGAGCATCTGCAGGGAGTCTGCTGGAGACAGGCTAGGTAAAAACCTGGAGTGAAAGGTTAGAGTGACTGAAATGGTTGCAGCAGCCCTTAAAGGAACAATCCCAAATTTTAATAGCAATGATATAATAATTTGATTCAATACATAGAGCTACAAGGCATTTACCTGGTACTCTGTAAACAATGCAGCTGGCCTAGCAGGAAAAGCTTGCTTGTATGTCATAAAATAACTAGTTTTTGGATTTTTTGTTAGTAAAAGTAAAGCTCTACTTATGTACTGTACCTGTTGAACAATAAACAAAGCCTGTGAAGGTGAAACAAGTTCCTTCTTATATGTTTACCATCCAAAATAAACTGGTGACAAACTGAATTGACCTCATGGACTCCCTGAACCATGAGCTACTTAACCACATTATAGTCTAGTTTGATTGGGAAATGTATCCGCTAAACTAAGGCCAAAAAAAACATATTGTGGCTTGTATTGTGTGTAAATTCAATCAGTAATCCATGGGGGTTACTTACAACTTACAATCCATTTCTTTAAGAGAAATCAGACCCCAGCTTCTGCCCAGTAAATGTATTAAATGTGACAGTATGGATGTGATTGTTTGTTTCTTTTAAATGATTAGTTTTAAGACAATTTCTAAAGTAATTATTCTATTAATTGCGTTAGAAATGTTTTACATTGTATCTTTTTATCTGTTGTGAGCTGCCCCAGTCCATGGAGAGGGGCGGCACATAAGTCCAATCAATCAATCAATCAATCAATCAATCAATCAAATCAATCCATACATACATACATACATACATAAACAAACAAACAAACAAACAAACCAAACATACAATTCACACCAGAGGTGGGTTTCCATCGGTTCTAATGGGTTGTTAGAACCATTAGTAAACCGGTGGTGACATCACAAAGTCAGTTCTGTTAGTGCCAGTTGGTGGGTGCCACCATTTTATTTTTGGCTTCTGCACATGCGTGGAAGCTGAGTTTTTGGCACTGCACACGGACAGAAGCGCAGCGCAACCCATGGTACACAACTACCTCACTTCTTCCCCAACCCCCAAAAACTGTAACCTTAGACTGTCTACAGTTGACCTCACGCCATTCCTAAGAGTAAGGGGTGGGTATAAGCACACCATTGCGCTTACCATCCCTGTCCTACTGTCCTATTGTTCAAATTACTTTACTTTTGTTTATGTCTATATCAATACCTTCTATCATGTACATGTTTTGACAAAATAAAATAAAAATAAAAGTGCAAATAAGGATGGTTTGTAAAGATGTAAAGCTATAGAAGGGGGTAGTGTGTCTTGTGTTGATGGAGAATAAGCTTAGTTGGTCTTTTTTTTAATTTCCTGACTTTATTTTCACTTTCTGGCTACACCTTATTTAGTTTTTGGCCTTTCAAAACATGGCTCACCCAAAAAGAAATAATGTAAAAAGATATGTATCTATGAGAAACCCAAGTTGGTCTAGTGATTAAAGCACGGGACTAGAAACCAGGAGGCCATGGCTTCTAGTCCCACCATAGGCCCAAAGTCAGTTGGTAACCTTGGACCAGTCACCCTCTTTCAGCCCTGGGAAATCGGCAACCGTTAATTATCTCCAAAATCTTGCCAAGAAAACTACAGAGACTTCTCCAGTTACCAGGAGTCAAAAACTGACTCAAAATTAACACATACAAAAAAGTCTTTATGAAGGTAAAAGAAATAATATGAATAATGAAAATCACAGGCAGTTTATTAATTACATAATTGTCTGTGAACATAACACACTGTATTTCAGTATGTGGGAAAAGAGAAAAATGTGATAATTGTGCTTAGGACGTGATGTCCCAGAATAGGGCTTTTCAGTTTGTATAGTGTTCAGATGTCTACAAAATGAATTCCCAGAATTCTTCAGCGAACACTGGCATTGCTTAGGAGACTGGGAATTCAAGGTCACATACCTGCAGGTTGCCAAGCATGGTTCATATAAAATATGGTCCTGCCATTGTGTTTAATATGAAAACACGAATGATGAACTTCAGATCATAATTTCTGATCTGTGTTATTTCAAAATTTTAAAAAATGGGAACAAAGCTCTGTCATGCCATTTCATTTAGTGGTAGTCCTTGACTTATAACAGTCCATTTAGTGACCATTCAAAGTTACAACAGCCCTAAAAAAGTGACTTATGACTATTTCTTCACACTTACCTCCATGGCTGCATCTCCATGGCTGATCTCCATAGTCGTGTGCTCAAATTACAGCAACTGACTCATTCTTAATGTCCTGAGGTCATCTGATCACCTTTTGTGACAAGCCAAGTCAACGGGGAATCAAAGGCTGACAAGCAAAGGCAAAGGGAAAACCAGGTTCACTTAACAACCGTATTACTAATTTAATAACTGCAGTGATTCACTTAACAATTGTGGCAAGAAAGATTGTAAAATGGGCCAAACTTCACTTAGCAAATGTTTCACTTAATAATAGAAATTTTGGGTTCAATTGTGACCGTAATTTGAGGACTACTTGTATTTCATTTGTATAGTCAATTTATTTCAAACCAGTGACTGTGGGCAGCAAACAATCAGAAAAAAATATGAGAAAGGCCAGTTCTTGTTACATAAATACCAGGGGCACATGCAATTTTGTTCCCATATATGTTAGTACAGAAGTTAAGTCCCATGGGGCTTATTCTCTGATAGGTATATCCAGGATTACAGTGTCTGAAGTCCTTTAGAGGTTGGCTTCAGGGGAGAGTTCTGGTTTCTCCCTCTGGCAGTTCGCTCAGTACTTTTTAAAAGCTGCTGTGCATGCCAAATCTAAAAATAAGATGATGCCACCTATGGTGCTGCCAACAGAGCTAGCTCAGGTGCGTGGCAAGCCTGGATCGCTGCCGTTTCTAGCAACTCAGGCTGCCAACTTACTACCGGTTCTTTAGAATCGGTCTGAACCAGGAGGAACCCACTTCTGGTTCGCTTAATATACTGATAGGATACATGTGGAATGCCAGATGTTTCTAAGGAGCACTTCCCAATTAGCATGGCATTTAGAGTATTATGATAGCCTATTACTACTTAATATACAGATATGCATGTTGGATTCACATTTTGCAAAAAACATCGTTTGCTAAACAAATTAAAGCAAAGATTTCCAAAAATCGTAATGACTGGATTCTTTCATCATGGCAAATTAAAATCAGAAAAACCACATAGGTGAGCACAAGAGGGTAAGGAAATATGATATAATCACACAAATGATGTGAATTATCCTGATTACATTATTTTCAGATTGTTGTGACTTGTTGCAGATGCCTATGAATGCATTATAGTCCAATGTCTGAATCTAGCCTCTGAAATTGCGATATTCTGTTTTGTACTAACTAATAAATAAATAGACCCTTATTACAGTCAAACACCATCAAAATAATAATAATTTTAAAAAACAAACATCCAAGAACCATTTCAGATTCTTAGAATCTAGACATTTTAGTATCTCTTTGATCTTAGCAGCAGATTCTTGGGTGATAAATGTAGTCCTTGACTTACAGCAGTTCGTTGACCATCCAAAGTTGGTCGTCACCCAAGTCAACAAAGACATGCTAGGTGTTGAGGTTCTTGGACATCTGGAGACAAATGCAGAGAGGGACGGCATACAAATCTAATAAATTATTATTATTGTTGTTGTTGTTGTTGTTATTGTTATTATTGTTGTTATTGTTATTGTTATTGTTATGACTTACAAAATTCATGACTTTTGGCTGACCAACCAAAATTGACCCATTGTAAATATACAAAAGATGTACATTGTCTTTGTATTAACTGCTTGTTTGTAGCAGATGGTCAATTTGATAGGGGTTTTCAAAGTTTATCCTGTTGACATGAAAATTTGACACATTTTATTGACTAAACAGCACATGGCTAGGCTATATCTTGATAAAATATAAATCATGATTTATATATCATAGTGGTTTTATTCACATAACTTGGTAAACCAAAAGTAAATAAACCACATTATAGTTTAGCATAACCCATGAACTCAATCAGGAACACGTGTAGTTTCCAGACTTTGTGTGACTGTAGAAGATGCCTTGACAACAATTGATAAACAGCTACCAGAGGTGGGATTCAGCAGGTTCTGACCAGTTCTGGAGAACCAGTAATGGAAATTTTTAGTAGTTTGGAGAACTGATAAGTACCACCTCTGACTGGCCCCGCCCCAATCTATTCTCTGCCTCCCAAATCCCAGCTGATCGGGAGGAAATGGGGATTTTGCAGTAATCTTCCCCTGCCACGCCCAACAAGCTATGCCCACCAAGCCGTACCACATCCACCAAGCCATGCCCACAAAACTTGTAATAAAAACAATTGAATCCCACCACTGGCTAGGACTCTTTCCTTCCATTCTGAGGAAAGAAACACAGGAGGTAAACCTAAGCAGGTTTCGAAAACAAATGAACATCACACCATCTCCCAACTCACTTTGCACTCAGAAGACTCACATTCCTGTCAGGCCATTTTTCCGCATATCAGGAAATTCTCCAGGTAATTTCCCCTAAACCGCTAAAAAGAGCTCTGGTAGAGTTTCTTTCTTTTCACAGGAATGAAGATGCTTCTGATATTTATTTGAATCCATCTGACGACAATCTGCATCCCTAATAAGCTATGCTCAGCCTCATGCATTGTATCTTGGATGTCATGACCCAAACTAATGTAATTACCTAAGCACTAGAATTAATAGGCAGGAAATAAAGGAGATGCTTTGCAGATGACAGCCATCAATAATGAGACTAATGGACTTATTTGTCCCCTCTGTACAATTAACATGGGTATAGCAAAAGAATATTGCTGGGGGTTAGAAAACCTATTTCTGGCATTTTTATACCTACAATATTTATATTTCTGATATCTATGACCTAAAGCAGTGTTTTTCAACCAGTGTGCCATGGCACATTAGTGTGCCGCGAAACATGGTCAGGTGTGCCACGAAGAAGGAAGCTCAGGTTCCGGTCTCGCAACTTTTTGCTGAGAGTGAGAGTGAGAGAGAAAGAAAGAAAGAAAGGGAGAGAGAAAGAGAAAGAAAGAAAGCAAGAGAAAGAGAAAGAGAGTGAGAGAGAGAGAGAGAAAGCAAGAGAGAGAGAGAAAAGAGAGAAACAGAGAAAGCAAGAGAGAGAGAGAGAAAAAGCAAGAGAGAGAGAGAAAGAAAGCAAGAGAGAGAGAGAGAAAAGGAGAGGAAGGGAGAGAGAAATGAGCAAAAAGGGGAGGAAAAAAGAGAAATGAGAAAATGATTGAGACAGAGAATGAGAGGAAAGAGAGAGAAACAAAAGAAAGAGAAGTGACTCTTGATTTAAAGCATATGATAAAAAGCACCCAAAGAATAAGAGAGAGAAAACCCCCAGCCCTCACCTGTTTTGGAAATGGTTCAAGAGCGTGTATACACACACAAGGATGGGGAGGAGACGGATTGAAAAAGAGAGGAGAGTGTCTTAGGGTGTCATTTTGTGTCATTTTGGTTGGTGCTGTGCCTCAGGATTTTAAAATGTAAAAAATGTGCTGCAGCTCAAAAAAGGTTGAAAATCACTGACCTAAAGGACAAGGTTATGGACAGATCATCAAGGAGAAAATCTATTTATGTGGTCAGTAAGTATCAACAATGACTTAATGTCACATAATCAATAAATACTGATGATGATAATGATCTATAAGGCTCCTTAAATACTATTTTATAAAATAAGCAAAAGACATTCAGGACACAAAAATGCAAAACAGCAATACATGTAGTTACTATATTCCTTTGTATTGACCTGAAAGAATAACAATATATAATTAAGGTAATTTTATAGAGGATAAATGGAATATGCGTGCTAAATCAAGTTTAGCACCGATAATGTGTAAACTATGTACCCACTGGTAAGTACCATGGCTAGCCATGATTTGCTGATTCACCTCCATGTTGGTATTCTTTATCTGGTGTGATAATCAATGATTCTTGATTTGTCTATAGCAGTGTTTCCCAACCTTGGCAACTTGAAGATATCTGGACTTCAACTCTCAGAATTCCCCAGCCAGCAAATGCTGGCTGGGGAATTCTGGGAGTTGAAGTCCAGATTTCTTCAAGTTGCCAAGATTGGGAAACACTGGTCTATAGGATCTAGTGTAAAGAAAATGGCAGTTAGTGTGTCCAGTATAGACTGCAAACATTATTTTGTTCCGCTACCAGTTTGCCCAAACTGGTTCAAAGTGGCAGAATATCACCTCTGATGTGGAAATATATTATAAAGAATGACCCAAAAGAAACAGAGCAGTTGCGCTACTATATCTCAGCTGAAGAAAATGCCAAATGTAGCAAAGTCTCTTTGGCTGGTGTCTACAGATCATCCAGATGTTTGCAGTTCAAACCTGGTAGTTAAAAGCATACTTTTTAAAACTTTGTGCACTAATTCGGATCAATGTATCTCTGATATCTGAAGTAAAACAGAGTCTTTATCTTTAAAATATGATTATTGCACTCTGCGTAAGCAGACGTCCAAGTAAAAACATTGCAACACATTCAGTTCCTTATACTGTATTATTCAGAGGGGACATAAAGACAACAAAACACATCCCTTTTGTGAAACATAAGGCTGTGATTTCTTAACATCAGCACATGGAAATTGCTGATATAAAGGGGTACTAGTATTTTCAAGTTTGTTATTTGAATGCATTTCTCATTTGGGGCAGGGCTGGGTTGCTACCAATGTGGTAGGCGGCTGTGCACCGGTACTGGATACCAGATTGTTTATTCATTAGATTTCTATGCCGCCCGTCTCTTGAGACTCAGGACAACTTACAACAAAGCAAATACAAAATATACAAAATATACAAGAAATCTAACATTTAAAATACTAAAAATATCAATCTAAAAACCACAAAAGAAAATCTGCCAAGTGGCATTGCCTGACTGACAGGACCTGGAGAAGTCACTAATCTCTTTTCTAAACTAAATAGATTTATTGCTTTTCAAACTGAGAGGCAGTTCCTAGATGAAGATGTGTAAAAATACTTTTTTTAAAAAAAATTAAACTATGTTTGGTTTTCCTGATCTACACGTTGGCATATAAATGTGCTGATAGTTTGAATAGGTTAATATACCTAAAAAGGACAGAGTATGGAATATAATGTCAGGATGGTCAAAAGTAATAAGATTTGGGAGAGAAGATAGAACTCTGAGTGGCATTTTATAAGCATTTTGGGTTCCATAAAAGGAAGCATTCCATTCCAACAGGAAACTAGCTTTGTTCCTTCTGTGCACATACTTTCTCTAAACACAAACAAAGGTTCTGTACTTCTCCCTTGAGTTGCAAGAAATCGGTGAAAGAGGAAGCCTCTTGAGAAGAGAGACAATAACTAAAGACTTATTGTCAGATTCATTTAAAAGCATCATGTGCACTCCAGCACAATTTGCTGCCTTACATATATCTCCAAGGAGAGACTCTGGAGACACCCAGTGCTGCAGACCCCCAGGAGAATGCCAGTTCTATTGCTAAGTTTCTGCTTCTTCCACTCTACTTTTAGCTCTGTCTCACAAATAGTGCTATACCAATTGCCTTGGACGGGAAATGAACACTCGGACACCAAGCTGGGTAAAATGGGTCACTTTATTAAATATTAACAGAAAGACCTGCAGGGGTTGCTAAATGGGGCGGAGTTTCCTGAACACAACATACTTGGGCAACTCAAATGGGCGTTACTCCATGCCTGGTCAGGGTGAGGCATGCTCCGCCTACTCCCGACCAGTAAGCCACGCCCAGCATGTGGGAGGGCTCGCCTTGCATGACCCGGAACCGGAAATGACGTAGGTGAGCCCCAAGGGCACCCCCTTCACACCTCTCTGTCCGTGGAGGAAGCATGAGTTGTGCAATGGGGGTGCCAATCATCTTACAAAAGATGCCCAAAGGAGAACACACAGTTGCTACTGATACCCTTTCCGCCCCGTTTCTGCCATATAGTGACCAAGAATATAAACATCAAATTGCTGAATCAGAACCTATTTACATACAGATGCACCCCATAACCACAAATCCTTACCCTCGTCCAGGATGGAGTAGGCGAAAAACAATCCGTAGCAAATGCCCAAAGATTGCAAAAATTCCTACTCGGCCCCTACCAGGCGACCTATAAAAAACATCCTGGATTGAGCGGAGGGTGGGTGGGTGTCCGTTCTGCGGCGAGCTCGGGGGGCAAGAGAAGCCGGGGGGGCAAGCAAACCCTGATAAAGGGCACACGCCCCCGCCCCCTCGGCTTTCCCAGAATGCCCGAGCGGCCGCTGATTGCTCTGGGGCGTTCCCCATGAGCCCCACAGCTGATGGGGGGAGCCGAGTTGCTTCCCGCCATTGGCAATTTTCGTCCAGGCGTTATTTCGCCTGGCCTCTCATTTGTGGGATTCCCCAAAAAATTTACTGCCGGTTCTGGGAGCAAGGCTTTGTGAATGCGGCGTGGCTTGGTGGGCATGGCAGGAGAAGAATACTGTAAAATCTCCATTCCCACCCCACTCCAGAGGAACGTTACTGCAAAATCCCCATTTCCTCCCAATCAGCTGGGACTCGGGAGGCAGAGAATAGATTGGGGGCGGGGCCAGTCCAAGGTGATATTTCAACTCTCATCACCGGCTCAAGGTTGACTCAGCCTTCCATCCTTCCGAGATGGGTAAAATGAGGACCCGGATTGTGGGGGCAATATGCTGGCTCTGTTAAAAAATGCTACTGCTAACATGTTGTAAGCCACCCTGTGTTCTGGTTTCTGGTAGAAGTTTAGTAATATACAAATAACTCTCATTAAATGCATCATTTCATGAATAAAGCAATTCCATTTATTTCTCTGCTCTCTTGCACTTCAACACATTTCTGACATCAATCGGTCCATTATCTCTCTTCTAGCCGCATTCCTCACATTCTTTTTCCTGCTTAACTAAGACAAGATTATTTTCCTAAATACATAGCTATAAAAAAACAGCCACTCTGACTAAATACAATACAAAATACTTCAGCTTTAGTGTGGCGAAAAACCCCTCCATATTTCTGTTCGGCAACGTTGAAACTCCACCCTTCTTCTCCACTAGCCCCCTGATGTGTCAATTACCTCACTACAATATTTAATCCATTCCTCTCCTTAATATCTTCTTCCAGACCTTTGCTCTCTAGGTTTCTGAATTCTTCTGAATTTAGGATTAACCCAGCGTGCATCTGTTCTCCCTTGCTAGATCCTGAACTCATAGCCCCATCCTGTGGCTGGCCCCCCACCTGTTCTACTACCTATAACCCCGCCCTCCCCCCCCACTACTTCATAAACACTATCTAAATCTGAGTCCTCAATATCTTCATCATCCTCCAACTGATCAAGGAGTATGTACAACACCCTGAGTCTAAGGAGAAGGGCAGCATTTTTTAAAAAATCAAATAAATAAATAAATAAATAAATAAGTTTACCTGTTCTCTGAACTACTCAAAATTTCCTCTACTGGTTCACCAGAACTGGGCAGAACTGTTGAACCCCACCTTTGCATTATACACTGTCCTCCACCATTTCCTTGTCCTTCCTGTGGGTCCAAAGTTCTACATATCACAGAGAAATCTGTGTAAGAAATTTATATTCTGACAGCTCCCATCAGGATATATCCCTGTCCTGATCATTCTGGACAATTCACCAGCCAATTTCGTGCTGAACAAAGGAAAATTGTCCCATCATTCAGGAGGTGGCGGAGGAGGAGGTGGTGGTGGTGGTGGAGGAGGAAGAGGAGGAGGAGGAGGAGGTGGTGGTGGTGGTGGAGGAGGAGGAGGAGGAAGAGGAGGAGGAGGTGGCGGAGGAGGAGGAGGTGGTGGTGGTGGTGGTGGTGGTGGTGGAGGAGGAGGAGGAGGAAGAGGAGGAGGAGGAGGAGGAGATGGTGGTGCTGGTGGTGGTGGAGGAGGAGGAGGAAGAGGAGGAGGAGGAGGAAGAGGAGGTGGCGGAGGAGGAGGTGGTGGTGGTGGTGGTGGAGGAGGAGGAGGAGGAGGAAGAGGAGGAGGAGGAGGAGGAGATGGTGGTGGTGGTGGTGGTGGAGGAGGAGGAGGAGGAAGAGGAGGAGGAGGAGGAGGAGGAGATGGTGGTGGTGGTGGAGGAGGAGGAAGAGGAGGAGGAGGAGGAGGTGGTGGTGGAGGAGGAGGAGGAGGAAGAGGAGGAGGAGGTGGCGGAGGAGGAGGAGGTGGTGGTGGTGGTGGTGGTGGTGGAGGAGGAGGAGGAGGAGGAAGAGGAGGAGGAGGAGGAGGAGGAGGAGATGGTGGTGGTGATGGTGGTGGAGGAGGAGGAGGAGGAAGAGGAGGAGGAGGAGGTGGTGGTGGAGGAGGAGGAGGAGGAAGAGGAGGAGGAGGAGGTGGTGGAGGAGGAGGAGGAGGAGGAGGTGGAGGAGGAGGAGGAGGTGGAGGAGGAGGAAGAGGAGGAAGAAGAGGAGGAGGAGGAGATGATCAATAACTTTGACGTGCTAAAAAAATCTAATCTAAAATAGACTATTACCCCTCTGTTAATGCCAAGAGGAAATGCAACGCCTAACGAAATGCTTCCTTCCTTTTGTGGCCAGCACTCTCAGCAGAGGCAGAACATAGCCTGTCTGGTGATCTCAGAAGCTGCCATCTGAACTCTAAAGCTATTAGATTGGGAAGTTGGGAAAACCTGTCTGAAGAAGGAATGCCAAATCTCCATACTGCCACCAAGATAGCAATGTGGATACAGTCAGCAAAGACATGGCTACATTCATGGGCATCTTTATCATATTTTATCCTACTAGGGAATTTGTCTGTGTCTTTTGGCAGGAGTCGCAGGATCCCTTGCCAAGGAAAGGAGGCAATGACCAGTGATAGCAGCTTTGCATCATACTGCATAAAGACTTGAGACCAGTGAAGGGCTATCAATTTTTTTACTCCCACATTGTGAGCATAGCTTATACAGGATGCTCTGCATTTTCTTTCAACATCTTTCAGTGCAAATTGGATGCTCTGGGGTGGAGTTCCATTTTTGCTACCCCACTGTGCCCCCTGCCCCTGTCCAGGCAGAAGCCTACCCCTGCTTAAAAACATAGAAGACTGACGGCAGAAAAAGACCTCATGATCCATCTAGTCTGCCCTTATACTATTTTCTGTATTTTATCTTAGGATGGACATATGTTTATCCCAGGCATGTTTAAATTCAGTTACTGTGGATTTACCAACCACGTCTGCTGTAAGTTTGTTCCAAGGATCTACTACTCTTTTAGTAAAATAATATTTTCTCATGTTGCTTTTGATCTTTCCCCCAACTAACTTCAGATTGTGTCCCCTTGTTCTTGTGTTCACTTTCCTATTAAAAACACTTCCCTCCTGGACCTTATTTAACCCTTTAACATATTTAAATGTTTCGATCATGTCCCCCCCTTTTCCTTCTGTCCTCCAGACTGAAGGAAAAGGGGGGACATGATCAAAACATTTAGACCATCCTGCTTGTATTCTAGAGAAAACTCCTCCATTTGAATTTCCAGTCTGAAATTACTGTCTGCAATCCTATAATCATTGATCAGGAATGGGTCTTAATAGTGAACATATGTAGGGGGGCATGGAACTGACAAAAAAGATAGTGCTGTTAATGTTTCTCTTGCTTTCTCATTATTTGTTCCTTAGCTGGAAAAAGTTAAGTCATGGATTGCATGCATTATTATCCTAGGTTTCAGTTTTTACTATGGCTTAATTCTCCATTGGCCTTTTTTTTAATTGAAAGCCTGCAGTAGGATTGAAAGTCATGAGTCACTGGTATTATTCATTCTGTCAAGCAGACATCAGCTGGTCTTTCTCAGTTAATTCTTTATGCAAGACATGTCCTCGGATTGGCAACTCATGATCTCTGGAATTTAGATTGGGGAATAAAAAAGAAAGAAAACAGTTAGGTTTCAGACATTGTTACAAGCTACCTTGTCATTTTGTATGGAAACAGCATAGGGAATGTGATGGCTAGAAATAAGTTACAAAGGATTGTCTGAATAATACAACTAGAAACAAATAACAGGATAGAGTAACAGACTTGGAAGGGACTTTGGAGGTCTTCTACTCCAACCCCCTGCTCAAGCAGGAAACCCTATATCTGTGTTGGTGAACTTTTTTTATTCGTGTGCCAAAAGCATGTGTCTGGGTATGCTAACATATGTGCATATGCCCACACCCCTTCCCTCCCGCCCACGTATGCGCACCCCTGCATGCTGTCTCATGCGCACAGGCCTTTTCTGGAGCCTGGTAGGTGAAAAAAAATTGGGAAAACACACTTCCAGTTTGCCATTGTGCTATTTTTTTACACTCTGGAAGGTTCAGGAGAGCATCTTAAAGCTTTGAAGTGCAAAAAAACAGCACAATGGGCAAACCTCAGGGACCGCCTTCTGCTGCACGAATCCCAGCGACCAGTTAGGTCCCACAGAGTGGGTCTTCTCCGGGTCCCGTCAACCAAATAATGTCGCTTGGCGGGACCCAGAGGAAGAGCCTTCTCTGTGGCGGCCCCGGCCCTCTGGAACCAACTCCCCCCAGAGATTAGAATTGCCCCCACCCTCCTTGCCTTTCAAAAGCTGCTTAAAATCCACCTCTGCCGCCAGGCATGGGGGAACTGAGATACTCTTTCCCCCTAGGCCTTTACAATTTTATGCATGGTATGTCTGTATGTATGTTTGGTTTTATAATAAGAGTTTTAACTGTTTTAATATTAGATTTTTACATGCTGTTTTTATTACTGTTGTTAGCCGCCCCGAGTCTACGGAGAGGGGCGGCATACAAATCCAATAAATAAATAAATAAATAAAATAAACCGCCAGTTTGGAAAATGCAGTTCCAGTTTTCCCATTGTGCTGTTTTTTTGCACTCTGGGATGTTAGGAATCTTCCATGAACCCTCTGGACGGCAAAAAACAGTACAACAGCGAACCGGAAGTGCATTTCTCCAAACTTCCGGTTTGTCTGTTGGGTGAGTTTTTTGTCTCTGGGCCTTAGGGAAGCTGCCCTGAAGAATCTGGAGGGTGAAACAGCCTTTCCCAAGGCCAAAAATCAGCTGGCCAGCACGCACATATGCACTGAAGCTGAAACATGGTAAAATCTCACATGTCCTCCAAAATGGGTCCACATGCCACCTGTGACATGCATGCCATAGGTTTGCCATCATGGCCCTATATCTTTTCAGACAAATGGTTGTCCAATCTCTTCTTTAAAACCTCCAGCATTGAAGTGGCCACAACATCTGGAGGAAATCATTCTACTGATGAATTGTCTGTTAGGAAATTTTCTTCTTAGTTTTAGGTTGGTTCTTTCCTTGATTAGTTTCCATCCATTGGTCTTGTCCTGCATTTGGGGGGCTTTTTTGTAACAGTTTTGTAACAGTTCCTTAGATATTGGAACACTGCTTTCATATCACCCCTGGTCTTTTAGATCTAAATTAGAACTTGTATTTTCTCTGATTATGTTTAATGTGTCCTCCTACAACCTGAAATGATTGAAATATTCTGAATGGATTCAGCAGCATGCTGAAATACAGTATATACATGTCAAACAAGGGTGGGTGCTAACTTACCTTGCTGCTGGTTTGCTTCCTCCCGTGCTATATGGCCATGCACGCACTTCACATGTGTGCATGTGTGCAGTTCCAAAAATCTTTTAAAAATCCTCCAAAAAAGCTAAAAACAAGATGGTGACTCGTACAGTGCTGGAAACTTGGCTTCTGAGCATGCTCAGAAGAAAAAAATCCAAAATTAAAAAAAAATTAAAAAGATGGCTGCACCCATAGACCAGCACCTACTGAACCAGTTCCATGACATCATTGTGACATCATTAGCGGTTTGCTACCAGTTCAAATGAAGCGGTCTGAACTGGGAGGGACCCACTTCTGATGCCCAAATTGTTTTTTTCCTGGTTCAGACCAGTTCTATGGAACTAGTAGCAACTTGTAGGCCTGGGTCACTGGAACTGGCAGTGACCCAGGCCTGTCACACCCCCGAACTGCCTCTCTCAATGGCATCATAGGTGCCGCCATCTTGTTTTTTGCTTCTGTGCAGAAGCAAAAAGATTCTTAGCACTGTGCATGCAACCCACGTACGCCTGCGTAGCATGTCAGGAAGCGAACCAGCAGTGAGGAAAATCAGAACCCACCCAGATACATATGTTTGGAGTTGCAACTCGTACAACTCATAGCTAACAAAACACCATTTGCTCCAGTCAAAAGCTATGCTGGTAGACAATTATGCACTTCTAATCTTTCTAGATTTAATTCTACAAAGCATATGACCTACAATTACAATACAATAGATTCTGCTTGTTATCACATATTTTGTGCAATTTGGTTTTGCTAAAGAAGAGAAAGATTTGAATTTCACAACTTTCCAGCTATGTGTATATTAGATGAAAAGATTCTGGCACATCAAAAACTGTGACTATACATTTTAATTTAAAAAAAAAAAGAATGGCATACAAAGCAGGCACTTCGTTTGTAGTAAAGCGGAGAGGGGCGGCATACAAATCTAAATAAATAATAATAAATAATAATAATTTGATAGGTTTTCAAAGGAAGTGGGAAAGTGTACCTTATCTACTGTTTATGCCAACCATAGATTGAACTGCGCCTGTTTTGTAAAACCTAGCAATTTTGGAAACAAATACATGATAAAGAGATTGTAAATATGAATTGGCTTTCTGGGCAAAAGATGCTTCATTGTTGGAGTTGTTGACAGGAGTTAATTCTGGTCCAACCAGATCAATGGTGAGATGAAACCAAAGATAGCCAGGATTAATTTTGGTCCTAATCATAGACAAATAGATTGTTCTAGTTTCATCTGGGAATTTGCCAAAAGACACATGGCATAGAATGTTACAAAGAAACCTTCTAGTGAGCTGAGATACAGATCAGGGGTGAGTTTCTCCCGGTTCGGACCAGCTCGCCTGAACTGTTAGCAGTGATGGGCTACAAAAATTTTCACTACCACACTGTGGGCATGGCTTATGCATTTTGTTTCAACATCTTTCAGTGCTAATTGGATGTTTTGGGGTGGATCTCCATTTTCGCTACCCCACTGCGTTGCCCCCTGTCCGGGCAATAGCCCACCCCGGATTATCTACTATATAAAGCGTATATACACACACACACATGCACAGCTCTTGTAAAATGATACACATCCAACCTCATTTAGTGTGATAGGAAAAAACATATCCAGAGCCCAGAAGGGAAAAAAAGAAAAAAATATTCAACATTTTACTACCGGTACTGTGTACCTGACCAAAATTTTGCTACCGGTACTGCGTACCTGACCGTACCCGTAGGAGCCCACCACTGCCCGTTAGAGACCTGCTGGTGATGTGAACATAGCGTCACAGCTCCAGTTCTATCTGTGCCAGTCCATGCCACCATCATCTCTTTTTTTGTAATTTTTGGCTTTTTTTTCCTTTTTTGGATGGCTTCTCCTCATTCTCTGCTGCAAAAAAAGCCCTCTTGCCCGCCCGGCGGTTAATACTGACCTTTATTTCTTCGCCCGAAACACAGCTGAGCAAATCCTCAACTGCATTTCATGTGGAAACCACCTTCTTGAGAATGCAAAAAAGTGAATTTGCATGCAGAGACGTGCAAGTGGAGTGAGCAGACAGCACACAAAATGTCGTGATGCAAACCGGTGGTGGAGGTAAGTGGAACCCACCCCGATAAAGATGAAGGTGTCTTTCAGATACTGTTTTTCTTTCATTGTCCTAGAATCATATCTAGCAGTTCGTGCAGAATGCAGCTGCGAGAGCTATCATGGACTTTCCTAAATATGCCCATGTTACACCAACACTCCGCAGTCTGCATTGGTTGCTGATCAGTTTCCGGTCACAATTCAAAGTGTTGGTTATGACCTACAAAGCCCTTCATGGCATCGGACAAGAATATTTCAGGGACCGCCTTCTGCCGCACGAATCCCAGCGACCAGTTAGGTCTCACAGAGTTGGCCTTCTCCGGGTCCTGTCAACTAAACAATGTTGTTTGGCGGGACCCAGGGGAAGAGCCTTCTCTGTGGTGGCCCCGACCCTCTGGAACCAACTCCCCCCAGATATCAGAGTTGTCCTCACCCTCCTTGCCTTTCGTAAGCTCCTTAAAACCCACCTCTGTCACCAGGCATGGGGGAATTGAGACTTTCCCTTCCCCCTAGGCTCATAAAATTTATGCATGGTATGTCTGTATGTATGATTGGTTTCTTAAATTGGGGGTTTTAAATTAACTTAAATATTAGATTTGTTTATATTGTATTATTATTATTGTTAGCCGCCCCGAGTCTACGGAGAGAGGCGGAATACAAATCTAATAAATAAATGAATGAATGAATGAATGAATGAATGAATGAATGAATGAATAAATAAATAAATAAATAAATAAATAAGCAAGCACCGGTGGAGGATGTTAGGAACTGCAGTTTCAGCAATTTCTGAAAGACCGCAGTTGCTCAACCACTCAACCCTGTTCTAGAGAGAATGGGTGGAAAGAGATAATATTAGGGCAATTGTAAATAGTAACATAGAAACCAAATCAAATGAAAGACTCTATCCAAGTGACATTCCTTCCAGGTCCATAAAGGAATATTTTTCTCTACAACAGACCCAGTCCCATTTTGTTTCTTGAAGCAGAACCATTGTGCTTCTGCACTACTCTCCTTAACATCTACTTCTTCCCCACATTCCTTATAATAGTCCCAGAAATGGACCTCTTCATCTTCCAACCTGCAGTAATTTTCACATAGGAATTGCCTATTTTCTTTTTTTTAAGCATTGGAAGTGCAATACAATGTACCACTGAAAAAAACCCCAATTTGTCTTTATATCACAGGGTTTCCAAATATTTTTGTTTTGAATTTTAGCAATAGCTGGCTTCCATAACTATTACAGGAGAATCAAGATCTTCGGAGAAAGATATGCTATGGACTCCTCTTTTTCTGCATCTTCTCATCAGTTAGACAAATCTGGCAGCCCTCTCTTCCTATCAGGGCAAATATTCTACGGTAGTAACTCAAGGGAGAGCTTTCTAAACAGGAATTCCTGAAATTTACATTGTTAGTAGTTTCTAATGCATTAGGGAAAGATGCAATTCCCTTCTACTAAGCAACAAATTAGAGACTAGCAGTTCTTCTACATTAACCAACATAGAATATAGGTTTGTAATCATGGCTATATCTAAGACTGCCTTTGCCACAGGGCAGGAAATAGCTATGCTAATCATATTAGGGAGCATAAGTGTTGTGGTTGGCTCTGGCCCAGCTCCTGCCCCAAGGAATGGGAAGGTGGATGCAGGGGAAAATTCAACATGTCACAGGCCTGTGTTATTGCTGACAGAATCAGTTCAGAGTTTAGTTTCCTCAGACAAAGAAGAAGGTGGGAGTGACTCGGCAGAGGAGGGCTTGGCACACAGCCCAGGCAGTCACTCTCCTTTATCTTCTGTTGATTCAGATGATGACATTTTGGACCCACACAGGCGCAGAATTATGCGTAGAAGAGACCAAATAAGAACATATTACAGGAAATAAGGGAGGCCACCTGTGTTTGGGTGGGGCTCCAGTAATTAGGGCTGCTGCTATAAATAGCAGCATGTGGGTTTGGCCATTGTGGAAGAATATCTGATCGGAGTGGGTCAGGAATCTTGTGTTGCTGGACTTTGTTGCTTTTTCATGCCTTTGAAACCAAAGCAGAGCAACGTGTGTGTGTGTGTCTCACTTCGTTGGAAGAAGAAGGGGTGTGAAGTTTCTTCACAGCTGCTAGCTAAGTACTTAATGACTGCTTAAGGAAAACTGTACAGACTACCAGGTTGTTTTGGGAAGAGTGATCTTTGCAATACAAAAAGAGTGCTTTGTTTATTTTGAATTTTGTGATAAACAACAGTGTTTTGAATTTTCAAACGTGTGTGTGTCTGAAATTTGTACCCTTGAATTTTCGGGAGGCCCCTATCAGAGAGCCCAGCAGAACAATAAGCAAGACTTTTGAAGGCTAGAACTGTGCCTACAACATATTTATCTATCTCCCATTCTTTCAACCAATTTATTTTCCTCTCATCAGTGCTCACTTAACATTTTACTGCCAATCTATACATGGTATGAGAGGAAGGACTGAGATACTAGCTCATCAGTCCAAGATAAAACCATACCCTCACTTCTTGTTGTTGTGAGCCGCCTCGAGTCTTCAGAGAGGGGCGGCATAAAAATCTAATAATCTTAATCTTAATCTTGCCTATTTATCACTTGACTTTTACCAACTGATTTTTAAGCAACTTACCTCCGTGATGAAAGGAAATAATGCATCTTTTGTTTGATGGGATACAATTGCTAAGGTATATAAATGCCTGTGATAATTTTATTTATCATTAAATTAAGTGGTTCTCTAAAGGACAGGTTATCTGCAAAATTACACCAATTGATTGATTACTGTGAACTCTTAGAGATCAAGTACTGTATATAAGTATTCTTCATGATGTTGCACCAAATGACCTTCTATTATTCATTATGACTTTGCCATGTGGCAAAGTGCACCTTGTGCCAAGGAGACACTGCTGTTCACCTTGACAAGGGACACTTATGGCATGATTACTGATGACAAAGTGCCTTTTGTCAATTCTGAGATCTCCTCCAGCATGACCAATTGTTGGAGGTTCTCCTGCCCCCCTTCCAACAGCTTCACTTCACTGTGAGGAACAAGAAGACTGTGTTATATCAAAAACTACTTCCAAGGGGGAGCTTTACTTGACACACTGTTGAAGTGAAACTTGTGCAGCCCCATTATTCAGTATTTGCTGAAGAATATATGAACTAGCTCCATAGTTTGGGTTGGGGATAATACTGTTCCCTTTAAACCTGCAGGTGATAGATATATTATGAGATATGCCTTAACTAACTCATGGATTGTGTAAAAGGAATAAAAAAGCCCTTCATGGCATCGGACCAGATAAACCTCCGGGACCGCCTTCTGCCGCACGAATCCCAGCAACCAGTTAGGTCCCACAGAGTTGGCCTTCTCCGGGTCCCGTCGACTAAACAATGTTGTTTGGGAGGACCCAGGAGAAGAGCCTTCTCTGTGGCGGCCCCGACCCTCTGGAACCAGCTCCCCCCGGAGATTAGAACTGCCCCCACCCTCCTTGCCTTTCGTAAAGTTCTTAAGACCCATCTCTGCCGTCAGGCATGGGGGAACTGAGACATCTCCCCTGGGCCTATACAGTTTATACATGGTATGTTTGTGTGTATGTTTGCTTTTAATAATGGGGATTTTAGCGTTTTTAAAATTATTAGATTTGTTCTTACATTGTTCTTGTTATTGTTGTGAGCCACCCCGAGTCTACGGAGAGGGGTGGCATACAAATCTAATAAATAATAATAATAATAATAATAATAATAATAATAATAATAATAATAAAAGAGACAGGCAAAAGCTTAGAACCAAAGGATAAAAATTCCCAAATGTCATTCTACCGCTGTGCTGCTATCTACCTTGAATTCATGCAAAGCAGGGATTCAAATTAATGAAATGAGGTCTATTTTTGCCACTTTGCTACTCTAGACAAAACTTCATCTCGCTGGTAGCCCATTTCCCTTTCTGCCAGATGGCTTAGTCTAACTCAGGAAGGCTTAAACAGATTGACTCAAATTCCTGTAATTGTCATTAGCTAAGTGATAATAGCCTGGCATTGCTCAAATCTTTCTCACTTCAAATCCTCTCCTTATGTTTCTCAGAGAGGGGAAAGTCATTCTGCCCTGAATGATATTCAAGGCCCATGTATGTAATCTGAATGTGAAGAAGTGCTCAATCTACCCCAACACATCTGGAAACAGGTGTTATCTCTCCCACTAAAAGCAGCCTGCTGTAAAGGATAATTTTGTCTCACTCTGGAGCTGTTATGGCTCTCAAAGCTGAGAACATGTTTGCAATTTGTGGCTTGTTCCGTCCTGCTCTCATATTTGCATTTTTTAAAATTTTCCATTACGTCTGTGTGTGCCAGTTTATGCCATGTGATAAGAACCAGTGCCAAAGGGTTGGTCAGTGACATTATCAGCACTAAGCTCATAGAAACAAGAGAGGTTGTTTAAAAAATATTAAACATCTCTCTGCCTTGCTCCAAAAAATAAGGAAGTACCCAAAGAGTCAAAAGGAAAGAATTGATTGGTTAAAAGGAGAAGGTACCACTTTCTCTTGCTGTTGCAATTTTGAGAGAGACTAAAACATGTACGTGGACACAAACAACTTGATTCTGATGCACCAACCTATTGACAAAACATTGGTCAATTGTTTCTCTTCCATCCTGTTCTGCCGGGCTCTCTGGTATGACATGCCTCCCGAAAATTCAAGGGTACAAATTTCAGACACACACACGTTTAAAAATTCAAAACAATGTTCTTTATCACAAAATTCAAAATAAACTAAGCACTCTTTTTGTATTGCAAAGAGCACTCGTCCCAAAACAACCTGGTAGTCTGTACAATTCCCTTAATCAGCCCTTAAGTACTTAGCTTGCAGCTGTGAAGAAACATCACAGCCCTTCTTCTTCCACAAAGTGAAACACACACACACTTGCTCTGCTTTGGTTTGGTTTCAAAGTCGTGAAAAATCAACAAAGTCCGGAAACAGCAAGACAGTCCTGAAGAACAACGATCAGATAATCTTCCACAACGGCCAAATCCACACGCTGCTATTTATATCAGCAGCACTAATTACTGGAGCCCCACCCAAATACAGGTGGCCTCTCTTATCTCCTGTAATATTTCCTCAATTGGTCTCTTCTATGCATAACTCTGCGCCTGCGTGGGTCCAAGACTTCTGCATCCGAATCGACCGAAGATAATGGAGATTGGCTTCCTGGGCTGTGTGCCAAGCCCCCCTCTTCCAAGTCACTCCCACCTTCTTCTCTGTCCAAGGAAACTGAACTACCTGACTCTGTCAGCAATAAAACAGGCCTATGACATGTTGAAGTTTCCCCTGCACCCACCTCCACATTCCCTGGGGCAGGAGCTGGGCCAGAGCCAACCACAACACATCCTATCCATTTCATGATCATTTTCTCCTCCTAGAAAGATGCTATGAGGGAGGAAGGATTTACTTAAATTTTACAGTAAACAGCACTATCTTAATGGCAGCTGGTATCCAATGCATATTTACTGACCCCTCGCATCCTGGACATAAACTGTTTCAACTCCTACCCTCAAAATGTCACTACAGAGCACTGCACACCAAGACAACTATACACAAGAATAGTTTTTTCCCAAACGCCATCACTCTACTAAACAAATAATTCCCTCAACACTGTCAGACTTTTTACTAAATCTGCACTTCTATTCTACTAGTTTTTCTCATCATTCCTATCATCCTTTTCCTCCCACTTAGGACTGTATGACTGTAACTTGTTGCTTGTATCCTAAGATTAATATTGATTGTTTCTTCATTGCTTATTTGACCCCTATGACAATCATTAAGTGTTGTACCACATGATTCTTGACAAATGTTTCTTTTTCTTTCATGTACGCTGAGAGCATATGCACCAAGACAAATTCCTTGTATGTCCAATCACACTTGGCCAATAAAATTCTACTCTATTCTATTCTATTTAAGGGCACCCAGTTTAAGGAAATCCATAGTTCTCAGAATATTCATCCTATTCTATACTAACCCAGATATGTAATAACATCTACCCACTCTGCAATCTTTAAACTCCATTTTAAGTAATAAGTGAGAATCTCGATCATAAGACTTTTTCCAATACATGGTTAGATACATATAAATCAACTGGTCTTTTCTATATTAGTCATGATCATAAACCCTAATGTTTTTAAAGTTAAAAATAGGAATGTTTCTGTACCAAAGGATGAGACATTCTTATGAGTATGTAAACAGCAGAAATTCTCTTGGATAAATATTTTGCTAATCAGTGGTTTACTATTTTGGAAATTATGCAGGTCTTTTTTCCGATTTCTCATGTCTCTGTAACATTTGCTCCCAGCTTGTTAAAATGCCATACCTTTCTGAGGCGTGTTTTGTTCTTCTAACATTAAAAAAGGGCACCTTGTGACTTGGTTGGAGATCAAACATATTGAGATCAGTGATGAAATCTACTAACCTTTCCTACTGGTTCAGAAATGCATGCTTTGTGAGTGCGTGCTGGCTTCACTCGCTTGTGCACTTTTTCACTCACGTTCTGCTCACACGTGTGCTTTTTCATTCTCTGCACATGTACAAAACGCTTTGCACATAGGGTTAAAAAAAAGAAAATGGAGGCATCCAGGAGGGTGGTTGGAGCCATGCACTCCCACTGCTACTGGTAGCATTTCAAACCTGATTTACATTCTCTATCAATCAAACCATTGCTGTTGCTTCCTCTAGATTTAATGCAAACATTGCTTTAAATAAAATTTCCACATAGGAGGTAAAATCCAGACAACTATTAAATAACTGCAAAGATTTGATTGATTTGATTTGATTTTATTGGATTTGTATGCCGCCCCTCTCCGTAGACTCGGGGCAGCTAACAACAGTAGTAAACAGCATATGATAATCCAATATAAACAGTTAAAAACCCCTATTGTAAAACCAACATACCATGCATAAAATTGTAAAGGCCTAGGGGGAAAGAGTATCTCAATTCCTCCATGCCTGGCGGCAGAGGTGGGTTTTAAGAAGCTTACGAAAGGCAAGGAGGGTGGGAGGGTCGGGGCCACCACAGAGAAGGCTCTTCCCCTGGGTCCCGCCAAGCGACATTGTTTAGTTGACGGGACCCAGAGAAGACCCACTCTGTGGGACCTAACTGGTCGCTGGGATTCGTGCAGCAGAAGGCGGTCCCTGAGATGTGTAGAAAATGAAGAAAGTTTGCTGCTGTCTAACTGGAATCTGGTAGGATTAATTATCGATGAAATTACCGTCTATGATTTTACAGAAGGATTGATCAAAAACAAATATTTCCTGTTTTGTGTGCCACGTTTCACCAAACTGGCACCTTCTTGATTCTGGGAATTGTATTCCATTGTGTCTCCCAGAATTCTTAATTAAAATAACCAAAAACTTGGCTGGGTAATGTAATGGATTGTCTCAACATGTCTGAAATGTTCTAGATTGCGAATGTTGTTGAATTACTGGTTCCAATATAGCTGCTAATATTCTTGGCAAGATTTGGTAAATATTCTTCTCAAACAGTGAAGCCAGTTGCATTAAAATAAAAACACACAAATTACAGCAAAATTAGATGAACAATTAGCCTCATAATATTTTCCCCATCAGATGCTAAAGTTCTGTGATTTTTAGTGTACAAAATGGGAAGTGGGGGGAGAAGCAGGAGTAATTTTGTCTAAACAAACCCCCTCAATTTTGAGGAAGTAGGATATACTCTTCACATTCCTGGCAGTGCAGTATTCCATCAGACAAGTTTAATTTAAACCACTGTAGAGTTGTTACAACATTGTGGAAAGAGCATCTTTTAAAATGCAAAAGTTGTAATATTGCATGAGGATTATGCAACTACGAGAAGTTAGGTATGAGTGAAATAGAAAGATATAATTTCTTAAATTGCAGAAAATTAAAGGTTATTTTTCAGACAGAATTCTTATATTAAATTATGACTGTTTTTTTTAATGATATTAAAGTATACGTAATAGTGTATTTGCACAACGTGCCAACCCATGTTTAACTGAAAATACTTAATTATCTGGTTTTTGCACAATACATAAGCCACAAAGTAGTTAACAGCATTTTAACCTAACATATTGTGTGAATTCCCTACCCTGAAAGTTTTGCCTCACCATGTTTTCCAAAGAAAAGAGAGACTTTTTGGTGTAATGGTTAAGAGGTTGACCAAGAAACCAGGAGATTGTGAATTCTAGTCCTCCTGGGCCAGTCACTATCTTTCAGTTCAACTCAGCTCAAAAGATTGTTGTTGTGGGGGAAATAGGAGATAGAAGGAGTATTGGATTGACTTGTATATAAAACAAGGAGGAGGGGGGAGGAGGAGGAGGAGGAGGAGGAGAAGGAGAAGGAGAGGAAGAAGAAGAAGAAGAAGAAGAAGAAGAAGAAGAAGAAGAAGAAGAATTTTGACTTGCTAATGAATTGTGGGTCTAACCTATAAAGAAAACAATTCTAGGTTTAGTGACTGAAAATATTGTATTGCTGTCATGAATTTTAATCATCTATAGGTTAAGACATTCTAAATCATACTACAGTGGTAATGAGGGGTAAGATTGATGATGATGATTACAAACGATTATTGGAGACAGATCAACTAACTGTAAAAAAGACACAGGCAGAGGATAAAAAGCAGAAATATATTATATGTGGGGAATTAGCAAGGATGCTTTCTAATTGGGAATCAGGCACTGGTAGAGGTGAGAAGACTATTGCTGAGCAATACTGTATTACAAGGCTTGTTGGGCTAATTTAAAGAGACAGTACATGAATATTTGCTTTCAGCCTCACTGTGTATTTATAAACCTACTTTCTACTATTATGTGTACTACTTAGCAAAAAAAGGGAGGGGAGGGTGTTTGGAAGAAGGCAATGTTTTGTCTGAAAGTATTCACTACTTGAATGGCTGTCCAAACCAGGTTCAGCTTCAAGAGAAAGGAACACAAGAAGGAAGAAAAGGGCCCTGGAAATTCCTTTTTAAGAGTTAACAGCTTGGGCAGCAGGAGAGCTAATTACAATTTTGCGACGTTTTTTATTTAAACTTTGGTAATTTCATATAAGAGAGCCAGTTTGATGTAGTGGTTAAGCAGCGGCAGGCAGCCCCTTACCTCGTCCTCGACGGCTGGCCCAAGACATGTGCACGTGCCCTGTGCAAGATTTGGTTTCTGCCCATGCTGATCAGTTTCCGGTCACAATTCAAAGTGTTGGTTATGACCTATAAAGCCCTTCATGGTACCGGACCAGCTTATCTCAGGGACCGCCTTCTGCTTCACGAATCCCAGCGACCAGTTAGGTCCCACAGAGTGTGTCTCCTCCGGGTCCCGTCAACTAAACAATGTCACTTGGCGGGACCCAGGGGAAGAGCCTTCTCTGTGGCGGCCCCGGCCCTCTGGAACCAACTCCCCCCAGAGATCAGAATTGCCCCCACCCTCCTTGCCTTTCGTAAGCTGCTTAAAACCCACCTCTGCCGCCAGGCATGGGGGAATTGAGATATTCTTTCCCCCTAGGCCTTTACAATTTTATGCATGGTATGTCAGTATGTATGTTTGGTTTTATAATAATGGGTTTTTAACTGTTTTAGTATTGGATTATTATTATATGCTGTTTTATTGCTGTTGTTAGCTACCCAAGTCTGTGGAGAGGGGTGGCATGGAAATCCAATAAATAAATAAATAAATAAACCAAATGTCGCAAAATTTTGGCTATTTTTGCTAATATTATTGCTTCTGCGCATGTGCAGAAGCAAAAACGGCAAAAAAATCAATGAAATCTCACAAGTGCAAGTGAGATTTTGGCTATTTTCACCAGTATTTTTGCTTCCACGTATGCACAGAAACAAAAAACTGGCAATTTTCACCAGAAATCTTTCAGTAGTACCATTCCCAGGCCATTTCTGTTATCCAGACAGTGTCCCCCCCCCCATGTGGGGGAGGAGCCCATGACTGTGGTTAAGACATTAGACTAGAAACGGAATGAATTCTAATCCTACCTGAGGCATAAATTAAGCTGGGTATCCTTGGGCCAATCACTCCCTCTCAGCCCCAAGATAAAGACTTCTGAAAAAACCTTGCCAACCAAACTGCAGGGACATATTACATTGTTCTTTTTGGGGGTGAGTCATATTATGAAAAGACAAGAAAGAGTAAGCAGTAGTTAGGAAATGAAATTAAAGTCAGGAAATAAGGGGGGAGGAACTCCAATTAAATCCAGTTTCCATCAACATCATACACTGTACTCTTCTATAGTTTTATACCTTTACAAATCACCCTAATTTGCACTTTAACCTCTCCTCCATTGAAGCATGCATGTTTTTCCCCCCAGCTTCCATACATAAGTAACACAAGTAACACCAATCTATACAATCTTTATTATTCTATCATTCAATTACTTCTGACGCATGGTAACTCAATGAGCAGCCTAACACCATATTGCTTCTTTGTGTTATTATAAACGTATCATTAAAGATAAGTATTTAATCACACTGACTTCTGTCTGCAATCTGTCTGGATTTAACCTAGTGCAGAATTGATTTTTTTTGTTGTTGTTCTTTGTGTTCCAAAGCTTTCTCAGCAAAATTCTACAGCACATAGTTCAAAGGCGTCATTCCCACCCTGCTTTGTTCAGCTTTTCTGATGATCAGGCTTTCATAGCCATATAACTTTTTGAGCGGTTGATTCAGTCAAAGGTAACCTACCGATTAAGCGAAAAAGAACTTTGTATTAATATAAATAAACATACTGTCAGCATTCATTGGTGCTATAACTTTAATCATTTGTATCATTACATTGGTCAGGAAGAAAATGTTACAAGTTAACTGGATTTAATTTTTTTTAACTTCTTTAAATTTTGCTGGGAATAAGGAAATAAAATATTAAAACAGTTTTCGTTACAAAGATGGCTTGTTTATTTGATTGTGAGCCATCTCACTGTCTTCGTTATCTCAAAAGTGCATCCATTTGAGTATATATTATGAATGCATTTATATTGTAATTATTTTTTACTAAATTAATTGATCGATCAATAAAGGGCAACAACTAAACGTTGATTAAAAAAAAGCACTGGCACAATTCAGAAAAAATAAAAGATCTTTGAAAATGTGAAAGGATTAACTCTTTTTTGTGAAATGAATGAGATTTAAATATGAGTAATTTTGACTAATCATCATGTCAGATGGACTCCCTTGTTGGAAAACATTCTTTAACTAAAGTACTCATCATAAATGTGGGAAATGCATGTAAGGATTTGTTAACAAGGGTAGGTTCCACAGAGCCTTCTCTGTGGCGGCCCCGACTCTCTGGAACCAGCTCCCCCCGATATCAGAGTTGCCCCCACCCTCCTTGCCTTTCGCAAGCTCCTTAAAACCCACCTCTGTCGTCAGGCATGGGGGAATTGAAAAAATTTTCTCCCTTCCCCCTAGGCTTATAGAATTTATACATGGTATGTTTGTTGGTATGATTGGTCTCTTAAATTGAGTTTTTTTAGATTATTTTTTAATATTAGATTTGTTACATTGTTTTTTATTGTTGTTAGCCGCCCAAGTCTTCAGAGAGGGGCAGCATACAAATCTAAATAAACTAAACTAAACTAAACTTACCTTCGCCACTGGTTCGCATCGCAGCATTTCACGTGCATCCCCTCATGCGATTTTACTTCCAAGCATGCTCTGAAGGGGGATTCACCCTGAAACACCACTGAGGAGCTGCTTAGCTGTGCTTCAGATGAAGAAATAAATGTCTTGACATCAGTTGTAGTTAAAATGATGGAGACTCTACTCAAAAAGAGGATAAATCAGCACCTAAAAAACAATAACTTATTGGACCCAAATCAGCATGGCTTTACTGAAGGCAAATCATGTCAGACTAATCTCATTGATTTCTTTGACTATGTCACAAAGGTGTTGGATCAAGGTGGTGCCGTGGATATTGCCTATCTGGACTTCAGCAAAGCCTTTGATACGGTTCCACATAAAGAGCTGATGGATAAATTAGTGAAGATTGGACTTAATCCCTGGATAGTTCAGTGGATTTCAAGCTGGCTGAAGCATAGACATCAGAGAGTTATTGTTAATGGCGAGTATTCTGAGCAGAGACAGGTTACAAGCGGTGTGCCACAAGGGTCTGTTCTGGGTCCTATTCTTTTTAATATGTTTGTGAGTGACATAGGGGAAGGTCTGGTAGGGAAGGTTTGCCTATTTGCCGATGACTCTAAAGTGTGCAATAGGGTTGATATTCCTGGAGGGGTCTGTAATATGGTAAATGATTTAGCTTTACTAGATAAATGGTCAAAGCAATGGAAACTGCAGTTTAATGTTTCCAAATGTAAAATAATGCACTTGGGGAAAAGGAATCCTCAATCTGAGTATTGCATTGGCAATTCTGTGTTAGCAAAAACTTCAGAAGAGAAGGATTTAGGGGTAGTGATTTCTGACAGTCTCAAAATGGGTGAGCAGTGTGGTCAGGCGGTAGGAAAGGCAAGTAGGATGCTTGGCTGCATAGCTAGAGGTATAACAAGCAGGAAGAGGGAGATTGTGATCCCCTTATACAGAGCGCTGGTGAGACCACATTTGGAGTACTGTGTTCAGTTCTGGAGACCTCACCTACAAAAAGATATTGACAAAATTGAACGGGTCCAAAGACGGGCTACAAGAATGGTGGAAGGTCTTAAGTATAAAACGTATCAGGCAAGACTAAATGAACTCAATCTGTATAGTCTGGAAGACAGAAGGAAAAGGGGGGACATGATCGAAACATTTAAATATGTCAAAGGGTTAAATAGGGTTCAGGAGGGAAGTGTTTTTAATAGGAAAGTGAACACAAGAACAAGGGGACACAATCTGAGGTTAGTTGGGGGAAAGATCAAGGGCAACATGAGAAAATATTATTTTACTGAAAGAGTAGTAGATCCTTGGAACAAACTTCCAGCAGACGTGGTCGGTAAATCCACAGTAACCGAATTTAAACATGCCTGGGATAAACATATATCCATTGTAAGATAAAATACAGGAAATAGTATAAGGGCAGACTAGATGGACCATGAGGTCTTTTTCTGCCGTCAGTCTTCTATGTTTCTATGTTTCTATGTCGGTATTGACCTGGGGTGGGCCGGCATTTTTTTCTCGAAACAGAACAAGGAGAAGCCATCAGATAACAGAAAAATTGGGGGTGGGTGGGAAAGATGGCAGCATCCACAGACAGCACTGCCCAAACCAGATCCATGATGCCATCATCGCATCACCAGCAGGTCATTAATGGTTTGGGCAATCTGGTCCAAACCAGGAGAAACCCAGACCTGTTTGTTAACACAGTGTATTGAAAAAACTAACCAGGCAGCTACATTTTATTTCAATAAATTATGCTACACTCAGTCCGACTGTAATTCCACAATCTCTTGCAAATTGATGCCGATGGTATTCCACATCAAAATTTACTAGGAGCTACTAAGGTGAATTATCACTAAGTTAGCTGATGCTTCAATGTACTGTACAAATGAGAAAGCTACACTGAACACATTGGTGTTGGTATTGGATCAACAGAAGGAGAACTTTACTCATGTCAGTCAGTCTTGTACTTTTAAATATGCTGAAAAGTTTGTAAGCAAAATGCGAAATCAATTTTATTTCACATGAGAAAGTTATTTTTATAAATATTTATTTTTATATCATTTATATGTCTCCTTCATGAAAAAGTAGAGTATTTGTTAAAATGTTATCTCAGTATATTATTATATCAATAAAAGAAGGTTGTTTCATTTGTCAATAATGTAATTTTCCAGCAGATATATTTATGTTTCCTTTTGGTTTTTTGTTTTATTGTGTTATGATGTTATGTTATGTTTATTATATTTTGTTGTTTTGTGAATGCGCAGAAGCAAAAATAAGATGGTGGTGCCTATGGCGGCACCGAGAGAGCTGGTTCGGGGGTATGGCCAACTGGTGATCGGTCCGGTTCTACTGCTACCAGTTTTTTGGAACCAGTCTGAACCAGGAGCAACCAACCTCTGGTTATGTTGTGTTGTGCTGTGCTGTGCTATTTAGATTTTTTTCACCCTGCCTTTATTGTGTTTTGCAAGCCATCCAGAGTTACTCTGTGGAAAGATAGCTGGCCAATAAATTTATTTATTTATTTATTTATTTATTATTTTTTAAACTACAATTGTTACAAAGGGAATATTGTTGAAGGAATGGACATTTTCCTGCATTGTATTCATTCCCAGAAACTGACAAACTTCAGTAAGAAAGTACTAGATTATGTCCTCTTTAAAGTAACAAAGTAAAACAAGTGTTGGTCTTACAAAGCCTAGAACTTGCAACTGAAGCATATATCTTGTTGGTTGATTGGTTGGTTGGTTGGTTGGTTGGTTGGTTGGTTGGTTGGTTGGTTGGTTGGTTGGTTTGAGTTGGAAGGGACCAACCCCCTGCCCAGGCAGGAGACCCTACACCATTTTGGACAAATGGCAGCCCAATCTCTCCTTGAAAGTCCCAAATGTTGGGGCGCTCACAATCAGGTTAAATTTCTCTTTTGTCAGCTTCCATCCATTATTCCTTGTCTGGCGCTTTGGAAAACAGCCTGATCCCCTCCTCTCTGTGGCAGCCCACTGCTATCATGTCTCCCCAGGTCCTTCTCTTTGCTAGACTAGCCATGCCCAGTTCCTGCAACCTCTCTTCATATGTTTTAGTTTCCAATCCCCTTATCATATATGTTGCTCTCTTCTGCACTTTCTCTAGAGTTTCAATGTCTTTCTTGTAGTGTGGTGACCAAAACTGAATGCAGTATTCTAGGTGTGGTCTAACTAAGGCTTTATAGAATGATATTAGTACCTCCCTAGTCCTATATTGTATCCCTCTGTTTATGCAATTTAAGACCTTTTGGCTGGCGCTGCATATTGCTGGATCATTTTTAGTTGGTTGTCCACCAAAACTCCAATCCCTCTCACAGTCAGTGCTATCGGGAGTGGTTTCGCCCAGTTTATATGTATGTCTTTGCTTTTTCTTACCTAGGTGTAGAATTTTACTTTTCTCTGCAATGAAATTCATTTTATTTATTTGGCCCAGTGTACAAGTCTGCCATGATCTATCTGGATCTTGAGCCTGTCTTCTGGAGTATTGGCTACTCTCACCAGCTTGGTATCATCTGCAAATTTGGTTAGTTCCCCTTCTATTCCCTTATCTAGGTCATTAATAAAGCTATTAAAGAGTACTGGACTAGGACGGACCTTGTAGTACCCCACTGCTTACCTCTCTCCATGTGGACTTGGACCCATTGAGGACTACTCATTGGGTACAGTTGTTCAGCCAATTGTTAATCTATCTGGTTGTGTAGTTGTCTATCCCACTTTTTTTTAGCTTATAGAGAAGTAGGTTGTGGTCCACTTTGTCAAATGCTTTGCTGAAATCCAAATATACTAAGTCCACTGCATTTCACTGGTCTATTAATTTGGTCATGGTGTTGAATAATGAAATCAGATTGGTTTGGCATGATTTGTTCTTGACAAACCCATATTGACTATTGGTTATTACCTTGTTTGTTTCTAAGTGGTGGCAGATCTGTTTCTTGATTATTTTTCTAGTATTTTCCCAGGTATTGATGTCAAGTTGATTGGATATCATCACATTATTGTCATTGTTAAATTAGTCCTTGGGCCTCCTTCAATAACTTGACTCAACTTTTACACTGCATGTCCACAAAGAAAAAGTGATACATTATGGCTGACTAATTACAGCATTTTTCTTGAGTGCACATCAAGGGTTTGGCAAAATATACCGCCCCAAGAAAATAACATAGCTATAGTGGTATGTATCATTGCTATGAACCAGGATGCCTTCTTTTGATCTACTCTGAGATTGAACAATTCTTTGAGAACATTCTTGTTCACACAAGTGTCTAGTTTAATACAGTATCATGCATGAATCATGCAACTGAACTAATATAGGAATGACTCCTTGGCTAAAATTATTGTTTGCTAATCTGAAACAACTATAACAAGCAGCTTTTGATGACATAATAGTAATAGTTTAGAGTGTGGTGAAACATTGATTTGCTTTTTTAGAAGACATTAATTAGCAAATATCTCTGTTTTGTTCATAAGATGTTGAATTATATAATATTTTAATTAACATAAAACAAATCTGTGGGTCTGATTTTTATTTTTAAAGCAACAGAAATGGAAAAGAAATATTTTACAATATATTTTGAGAAAATTCAAATTCCTCTTATTCTACAAATCCCATCCATATACAGTTTTAATTACGTATGTCTGACCATGCTTAGTTTTGTTTATTTTTAAAAAAAGAAATAGTTTAAGGTTGACTAGATCAGTGATTTTCAACCTTTTTTGAGCCGCGGCACATTTTTTACATTTACGAAACCCTGGGGCACATTGAGCCGGGGGGGAGGGCACTAAAAAAGTTTGGACAAAAAAATTATCTCTCTCTCTTCCTCCCCTGCACTTTATTTCTTTCTCTCTCCCTCCCTCTTTCTCTCCCTTCCTTCCTCTCTCTCTCTCTCTCTCCATCCCTCTTTCTTTCTCTTCCTTCCTTCCTCTCTTTTTTGCTCTCTTTCTCTCTCTCTCCCTATCTCCCTCTATGTCTTTCTCTCTCTCCTTCCCTCCCTTTCTTTCTCTCTCTCTCTTGCTTTCTTTCTCTCTCTTGCTCTCTCTCTTTCTCTCTTGCTTTCTCTTGTTTTCTCTCTCTCTTGCTTTCTTTCTCTCTCTCTCTTGCTTGCTTTCTCTCTTTCTTTCTCTCTCTCTTGCTTTCTTTCTCTCTGAGCTTCGCGGCACACCTGACCATGTCTCGCGGCACACTAGTGTGCCACGGCACACTGGTTGAAAAACACTGGACTAGATGATACAATCTATTTGGGTACTGCATGAACATGAATGTGATTTCTTGGCATCTGTCTGGTAATGGTTTATCATTGCATTTTTCCAGCACAGACTATTGCTTTATTTTTCCTTGTTATCACCTATTCAACCCTAATGATGTTTTTAATTTGCCAAAATTAACCAGACACTAAAACAATATCAACTTTGTTTTAAACCAGCAGGAAAAAAATAGTTTCCCAAATCATTTAGTGAAATCTGCAATCTTCAAATAATTACTTTTTAGTTGCAATAAAAGCAATCGAGTTTTATGAAACTCGAAAAGCTTATACATTTTATTTTAAAAAATTAATTTTAGAATTTAAATGTAGACAAAATTCCCTTTCTCATTTTCAATAGCTGATGTTGACATGATTATCTTAAATGCTGCTAAGTAAATTCACACTCAAGTGAATGTAAAAGTGGAATTGGAAAACATTGCCTCTACTCAGAATGAAATAAATAGAAGCAAACTTTTTGACATACAGTATTAGTTAAGCAATTTTGTGCTGGAGTCCAAAAAGGTGAAAATGATTGCATTATCAATAACTGCTACTGCTCTGAAATGTAATTTGCTTTTGGTATATGAAAGATTTGACTGAATTATTATAAGCTCCATGAAAAGATGTCTGATGAAGAAAGTCTGTAAATACATACTTATGAAACTAGTCATCAGGACAGACAGTACACCGTGTATGAATTTTCCAAATGAAGGAGCCAAGTTGAAACATCTAATTTAAGGAGGAGATGGTGGTAAAATCAAGAAGCCAAGTCAAGATCAGTTCCAACAAAACAACTTGAAAAGGCTGGCTACAGTGGAGTAGAAAAACAAGATTGACCCAGAAAAGCAAAAACAGAAAACAATTCAAAATATATCTGAGCAGGTCTTAAAATACACCGATTTTAAGAAAATAGCTATTAAAAATATAATAATCAAGTCTTCGGAGATTTGTATGCCGCCCCGCGTCTTCGGAGAGGGGCGGCATACAAATCTAATTAATAATAATAACAATGATAACAACAACAACAACAATAATAATAATAATAATAATAATAATTTGAAACAACTTGCAAAATTGCATGCTGCATCAAATTTGCAGAATTCAATTTTAATAAAGTGTCAAGATATGGCTCTTCTATATCTGTACAGATCAATTAAAATCTATCAAGATGTTGATATATTTGTACATCTTTTAAAACAGAGGTTCCCTATCAACCCCAAGTCCTGTTGTGCTGCCTCGTTGTGGCAAGGTGTGTTCCTAGAAAGAATATGAAAGTAAATGCCAAAAGTATATATTCCTAGCAGTTACCATGACAGTCATCGTAGCTGCCCAGCGAAAGCAAGCAGGCACTTACATTTAGCAGTGACATTACAGGAAGAGTCTACTCCAACAACCAACATTCGAAATCATTAATGTTCCTTCAGTCCTGTGCCTTCAAACTCCAGCTTTTGCTACCAGAGAGTAATTGCTTGAACAATTCTGATCTTTTGTGATTTACTCATTTTATTTCTTAAATTTATATATAAGAGGAATATGGAACGTTAAATGTTTACAAATTTAGCTGGAACTTTGCTCACATTCTTCTCCTTTCTTCTTTCTCCTTCTCCTTCTCCTCCTCCTCCTCCTCCTCCTCCTACTACTACTACTACTACTACTACATATTTATTGATTGATTGATTTTGTCCAATACACAATGAGGGTTTTAGTGGGTACACATAGTAAAATACATAATGAAGGTTATAGAAGATATACTCATAGTAAAATATATCTAAGAAACAATAGAAGAGAATATATAGGAATAAAACATATCAATGAAAGAATAGAAGAAGAGATATAGGAATAGAGGAGAAGGTATAGGAGATATAGGAGAGCAATAGGACAGGGGATGGGAGGCCCTCTAGTGCAGTGTTTCCCAACCTTTTTTGAGCCACGGCACATTATTCATATTTTCAAAATTCTGGGGAACACTGAACGGGGGAGGGGGCGGGGTTGCTAAAGAAAAGTTTGGACAAAAAAAATATCTCTTCCTCCATTTCACTCTATTTCTCCCTCTTTCTCTCTCTTCCTTCCTTCCCTTCTTTCTCTCTCTCCATCCCTCTTTCTTTCTTTCTTCCTCTCTTTTTTGCTCTCTTTCCCTCTCCCTCCTTCCCCCCTCTCTTTCTCTCTCTCTCTTGCTTTCTTTCCCTCTCTTTCTCTTGCTTTCTTTCTCTCTCATTCTCTCTCCCCTCCTTTTTCTCTCTTTCTTTCACTATGCCGGCAACAGAGAGAAAAAGAAAGAGAGAGAGGAGCCGGAGAGAGAGTGGAGGGCGCCATTTTCTTTGCCTCTGCCCACCAGCTCTGCAGCTAAGAGGCAGCAGCCATCAGCCCCCTCGCCCTCCCAGACGTCCCCAGCGCCCGGCCACGCGCCGCCTCCCGTTAGCCCGGCCGACTTTTCCCTGCTGCCGTTTTCTCTTCATGGCGCAAAGCCACACAGTCCCGGACTCCCTGATCGCTCGCTTCTCCGGCCAGCAAGCTGGCTGCCCAGAAAAGCATCGCGCTTTTTCAATGTGTGGCTCTTTCCTGGGCAGATGGTTTTGCTGACCAGAGAAGCGAGCGATCCGGGAGTCCAGGACTGTGTGGCTTTGCGCCATGAAGAGAAAAAGGCTCCGGCCCGGACTCCCGGATTGCTCGCCCCAAGGCAGGAGGCGGCGGAGGAGGAGAGGGGGTGGATCGCGCCCCAAGACAAGAGGCGGCGGAGGAGGAGGAGAGGGGGCGGATCAGGCGGGCAATGGGGCAGGGCGGAGAAGCCAGGGGTACATTTGGCCAGAGGCACTATGGGGAGGCAGGGGCGACCGCGGCTCCCTTTACTCTTACTGCCGCACCTCTCCACCCCTGCCTCCTTTTTCCCGCCTTCCTTCTTTGGGGCCCAGCAGGAGAGCGCCGGAAACAGCTGTCCCCTGGCAGTAGCCAGGGGACAGCTGTGAGTGGGAGCTCCAGGTCAGAGGCACCGGCAGTCCGGCACCGGCAGCACCCCGCCCAGCTGGAGCTTCCCTAGGAGCTTCGCGGCACACCTGACCATGTCTCGCGGCACACTAGGTTGCCGCGGCACACCGGTTGGGAAACGCTGCTCTAGTGCACTTGTACTCACCCCTTACTGACCTCTTAGGAATCTGAATAGGTCAACCGTGGATAATCTAAGGGTACAGTGTTGGGGGTTTGGGGATGACACTAGGGAGTATGTTGAATGTTCCCAAACAGGGAAAATATTCATGGTTGGGGAGGGGGAATCTTTTAACATATCACAAAGCAACATCAACTAAGTCTTCTTTTTTCTCCTTTATGGAAGATTTCCACCTAAATTTGCAATTCATACAATTAAGTTACCATGAGCGTTCTGAGGGAAGTTCCTGTTCTAATAAAATCTTCAGGACAAATTCCATATATCCGTATTAATAGGTCATGTTCCAACTGTCCAGATAGTTTGTCATTTCCATTCAGACCTTGCCTCAAACTGAAGTGTGGTCATCCATAAAAGTCCAAAATGTTCTCTTCTTTGAAAAATGTGTTTGTAGAATAAACATAAAGAGGTTTTACTCTTTCAATTTCTGTATAGTGTTTATTATGGTTTGGGACTGTAATGTGTATTGCATGAACAAACAGAATATAAGATTGCAAAATTCTATAAAGACAATGGGGTTTTTTAAATGAACAAATTGTATCTGATTTCTGTTTCTGTTTATATGACCAGAGGCTTCAATAATAAGAGGCTTAGCATATTTAACCGGATCACTGGATCAATATGCTGTCATTATACTTATTATAGCAACAGCGCTTAGCTTTATATACCACTTCACAGTGCTTTACAGCCTTTTCTAAGTGGTTTACAGAGTCAGCATATTGCCCCCAACAATCTGGGTCCTCATTTTACCCACTTTGGAAGGATAGAAGGCTGAGTCAACCTTGAGCCAATTCGCTTCAGGACTCAGCTGGGAAGCGGCGCGAGCGAATGGCGTGGGCGGGCGAAGGGCGGGCGAGCGGCGGGCGCGCGGGCAGGCAGGCAGCGGACAAGCCGTTCGCTCACGCCGCTCGCTCGCGCCGCTTCCCAGCTGAGTCCTGAAGCCAATTCGCTTCAGGACTCAGCTGGGAAGCGGCGCGAGCGAACGGCGTGGGCGGGCGAAGGGCGGGGCGCGCGGCGGGCGCGCGGGCAGGCAGGCGGCGGACAAGCCGTTCGCTCGCGCCACTCGCTCGCGCCACTTCCCAGCTGAGTCCTGAAGCCAATTCGCTTCAGGACTCAGCTGGGAAGCGGTGCGAGCGAACGGCGTGGGCGGGCAAAGGGCGGGCGAGCGGCAGCGAGGAGTTTGCGTGGGCGGTGGGGAAACTCCTCGCTCATGCCCACCGCTCGCCCTCCCGCCAGCAAGAGGGGGAAGACCCAGGGAAGCCGCCCAGCAGCTGATCTGCCCGGCGCCATCTACGCATGCGTGGCCATAGAAAAAAAGGGCACGCATGCGCAGATGGTGTTTTGACTTCCGGGTTGAAAAATCGCCATATAGCCGTTCGCAATGATCGGGATCGCGATACCCGGGGGATCACTGTATATATGCATGCACTAAACTAGTGACATTATTATTTGAAAAGTTGTCAAAATGGCATGGAGACAAAGGGATAAGTCAGTATTTATCATTAGAAAGGCTAGTATTATGCTATCATTGTTAATAACAGTTTTATGTTAATCAACCACAGTAGAGTAGGGTCAACATATTAAACAAATATTAAAAATTATTATTTGATTATTTTTACTTTCTTTAACCTTGGGAATTCCCAAAAGGGAAAACAAATGAATGTAGACATACCAAATTTTGCATTTACAAGTCAAAACTATGATATAGTTTATATGTTATAAGTTTAATATGATGTATGAGCCCACCATCTGCATTTTAAAATCAAGATTTGTGGCTTAGCATATCAGAAACTGACCACTAAAATAAAACATGTCTGAAACAATAAAATAGCTTGGAGAAATGTGAAGATTTAATAAACTAGAGCTTAAGAAGCAACAATGCCTGTTTAAACAAGAGCAACAGTTGTTCATTCAAATATTTGTCTTTTTTATTGTCAAGACTACATTCAACACCATCATTGATGTTAGATTTCATAAATAAATTTTGCAATGGTACTTTTGCAAAGTGTTTGATATTGCTTCCAGATCCTTCCTCCCAGAGTACGTCATTTCATTGTGTAGTAAGGAGAAATGCCCAATTGCCCAATAAGTCAAAATAAATTATAAATACATTTTTGTGCAGTTCTTATTGCTAAACATTACTATTTAAAAAGTTGATGATATAGTGGCCAATTCATGCCAATTTATTTATGAAAACAGTTCTTTCCTCCCAAACAAATCATCTAACTCTTGCCTGCAGCTGAAATATACAGTCCAAGAGAAATATTAATAAAGTAATTGTCTAAATTGTTCCTTTCATTGGCATCAAAAGAATTTACTCATATGTGGATTACGTAAAATCCTTGCCTTAACTACAGTATGTAATTACTGAGTCATAGGAAGTATAATACTCTGCTGCCCTATTTGTCCCAGACATTTCTACGTATTTAGCACAAAAAAAAAGAAAAACCACACAGCTAACAAAAATTACTTACTTGCATCAATTAACAAAGGGGAACAAAAGATAAAATTTGTACTGTACATCCAGAAACATATGAACCATTTCTGAGCTAACAACCTAAAGCATGTAGGGTTTTATTTTATAACAACATTAAAGAACTGAGAACCTAGCCGCACACAATAGTCCAACATTTTGACCTAGACAATTCAATATAATCCTCCTTAAGTCATCAAGAAAATGTTCACCTGAGAAGGGTTCCTCACACCAAATTGATGCTGCCTTAAAGTCTCTATTATGCATACTTCAGCACTGCCCAAGAATGTATGTGCCGCTCCACTTGCTAATGTTTTAGCTTTTTTAATTGTAGGGTTCTCTAATAAAAGCATTGATCTGCTTGTCTTACTGTGTGAAAGCCCAGCATATTTTACACATCTGACTGCTGAGTTCCAAAGCAATTATTATGCAAGCCGTCTACTTCATATGGAATTTATAATCCAACTTATTTCTAATATTATTGGAATCATCACTTTCAGCTGCTGTCTCATTTTAGGTGCTTCCAGAACATCGCATCCTCTACTCTTTCAAAGCTTTCTTTAAAACACATCCTGTAAATTATAAGCTTTAACTGCTTAAATCATTTCCTTAAGTCAAATATAGGCCACCAGGCTGGTGTTGCATATACAATGTGAGCCAAAAATTCCCTTTAAAATAGGAAGTGATGTATTGAAAGGGCAAGCCCTTGTCCTTTGCCATATCAAACAAGTCATTAAAAACTTTCTTCCTTTTCTCTTGGTGATTACTATAGTAAGAAAAACAGTTTAAACATCACTGTGATGAGGGAGCATGGAATATTAAAGATTTAACTGACTTCTGCCATGCCATTCTGTTCCTTTTTCTTTCCCCATTCAGTCAAATCTGGTTCTGGACAAGTCTCTGCAATTTTCCTGTAATGGTTTGTTCTTTCCTCCTTCCTAGGGCTGAGAGAGAGTGACTGGCCCAAGGTCACCTGGCTGGTTTTGTGCCTAAGGGCAGGACTAGAATTTACAATCTTCTGATTTCCAGCCAAATGCCTCATCATAGTATACCAAACTGGCTCTCATTCTTTAAATAATCCCCCTTTATACATTTTTATGGGGATTTGATAATGGGCCAAATTATATGTGTGTTTCATCACATTGATTCAAGTTTTGTCATTGCTTCACCCTTGCTGTCCCTGTTCCTGTAACCAATAGATCAGCCTTCCCCAACCTTTTGCCTTTTAAAAATGCTGAACAATATATTTCAGCATCCCACAGCCAGCATTAGAGAAGTTACAATGCATCACATTTAAAGCATGTTAGAATGCTTTGGATCATGAGCGTTTTACAATAGGAGCTTGACTCTTCAATTTTGCAAAATGAAAACAAACTATTTTATATATTAATGACACAGTAAGTTGTGAAAGCAATGTTGATTGTGATGCTGCAGAATCAAATACTTAGCCTAAAATCTAACTATGTACATATCCATCATGTTGTTTCCTTGAAATATGCAATGCCTTACAAAGCATTAAAAAGAATAAGAAGTAAGAATTAAAAGTATACAGTATTGAAAGGCCAAAAATAAGATAAAAAAAGAAATCTAAATGTAACATATACACCAACATTATTTATTTTACTTTTCTATATTTTTCTGCCCTGCATGCCACCTTTACTTTCATTACATCCATACATCACTTTTGTTCTTTAAATTTGTTGCCTCTCCCTTTTTCTCTCTGAGGATTTCATCAATGCCATTCAACCATGACTTTCTCTTTCTTCCTTTTGATCCATATATTCTTCTTTCATTTATTTTTTTTGCAAGCTGATTCTCATTGCTTCTCACTATATGTCAAAACAACCTCAGTATAGTTCTTTCATTCTAGTCAATCATTTTTCTGTCCACATTCATTTCAGCACCCTATCTCTTTTGGTTTCACCCTATACACTTAATTTAAACAACTTGCTCCCTTTTGTATTTGTCATAAATACTTTTGTGTAACAAAGAAGAAATACATGAATAAACATTCATTTTATTATTTCTGACAAGCACACATCCTATGATTTAACATTTCCAAACACCAACAATTAAATTTATTAAACTTGTATGCCACCCGACTCTTATAGATTGTGGTTCACAATAATGGAACTGCAATAAAAAATAAAGAAAAAAGATGGTAAGTGTGATGAAGTGAGGATTCTCAATTTCCCTCACCAAAGATTTGGATAAACATCCAGTCTTAACACTTCTTCTAAACAACAGTAGAGTGCTGGCTATCCAGATCTCAGCTGAATTTCGTTCCAGAAGACAGTCACTTCTTCTGATGTCCTGAGAGATGATATTGTTTAATTGAAGTAACCTTAAGCAGCTCTGCAGGATCAATTCGGTCACACAGATGTCATAGTGGACAGACTTTCCCTCAAGTAACTAGACCCCATGTCATAAAGCCTTTATAAACATATTGAATTGCACTTAGAAGCAAATTGGCAATCAGTGCATTTCACAATGTAGAGATGTTACATGAGCATATTAAAGCATGACCATTACTGTTCACGCCAAGACAGCTGGATCATTTGAAGCTTCTGGTTGATTTTCAAAAGCAACCCCGTGTAGAGAGAATTGCAGTAGTCAAGCCATAAGATAACCACGTGGGATTTTAGCATAAACTGTATACAAATGTACATGCATAAAGCTGCATACAAATGTACATGCATAAATATCTCCAACTAATATAGATTTAATATCACCAGAAGCATTCCTTATTAAATGTTTATCCATAAATATGTTTAACATGTAACAGGATAGAAGACATCCTTGTGTTATTCACTGCTCATTGTTTAACCATTCATTGAGTATTCCATTTATTCTCACTCATTTTTTTTTATTTTCATCATATAATGCTTTTGTTGCATTTAATGATCTGCTTCCAACTCCATATTATCACTTTCCCTATGCTTTTCCTTCAAACATACAATTAGCTTTCTCACATTGATATATTTTTCAATAACCAGTTGAAAAGGAAAAATCTGGTATGCACATTAATTGCCTAGCATGGAGCCACAGAGTAGAGGATGGGCGCAGTGGTTATAGTGCAGCACTGCAGGCTATTTCAGCTAACTGCTAGCTGTAGTTCAGCTCTCAGCACCAGCTCAAGGTTGACTCAGCCTTCCATCACTCCAAGGTGGGTAAAATGAGCACCCAGATTGCTGAGGGCAATATGCTGATTCTGTAAACTGCTTAGAGAGGGCTGTGGAAGCACTATGAAGCGGTATATAAGTCTAAATCAGTGATGGTGAACCTTTTTTTCCTCAGGTGCCGAAAGAGCATACGCATGCGCTATCACGCATGTGTGAGTGCCCACATCCATAATTCAATGCCTCTGGAGGATGAAAACAGCTTCCCCTACCCCTCCAGAAGCCCTCTGGAGGCCAGAAACAACCTGTTTCCCAAACTCTGGTGGGCCCAGTAGGCTCGTGTTTCGCCCTCCCCAGAATCCAAAGGCTTCCCTGGAGTTGGGAGAGGGTAAAAACACCCTCCCTTCCCCCTCCCCTGGAGACTCTCTGGAAGCCAAAAACACCTTCCCAGAACCTCTGTGCAAGCCGAAAATCAGCTGGCCGGCACACACATCCACATTAGAGTTGAGCTAGGGCAACAGCTCGGGTCCCAGCAAGTATGGCTCCATATGCCACTTGTGGCACCAATGCCATAGGTTCACCATCAGTGGTCTAAATGCTATTGCTACTGCTATTCTCAAACTTTGTTCACTGTTACTGTTTTATACTATTCTAATTACAATTTTGTCAAACACTTTCCCAGATATGTTTATCAAACCAATCTCCATGGAGATTTTGCACTCACTTTGCCTCTTTTCCCTTTCTATAAGGGAGAAAAATGAGTATTGTTTTTTTCAATCATTAGGCCCAAAGGGATCCTTCACATGTACATTAAATAAGTTACATAGCCACTTCAACAAATAACATGCATATTTTAGATCTTCTCAAGTTCCACAGTCTACACCTGCAGCCTTATTGGATCATAGCGTGGAACTCATTTCACCCCCACTACTACATCTTCCTGGGTACTTAGAAATTTAATTTATTTCCTTTTAGAAAAGAAAGTTTTATATCATCCAGAAAATAGCCACATTTTCTGTTTCTCTTGAGAATCCTTAGGATATTCTAAAAGTTTCCTTGTATTTGATGTAAATGAGGTATTATATGATACTTCCACTGTATTTTATGTTGTTTAATTATACAGGAAAGCTAGTTTTAAACTACAATAGTGATTATTTCTTTCTATTCCTTCTTTTATTGTAGTCTTGTCATTTTCAACATTCTCATAGCATTTATTGGTCCATTTATTTTTATGGGACCCTAGCATGATACAGTTCTCTTTAATTCCATTCTCTATATTATTATCATTCCCATAGAAATTTTAAATCACTCTTTCCAGCATCTATTCACTTCAATTTCATTGCAGATTATTTGTTTTATTCTTGACTGATTCCAATTAATATCCAAATTCAAATCTAATACTGTACCTCTTTGTTTCCAACCTTTTATCAGAATTTAAAAATGAAATATTGTGAAATATTCCCCTCAAGTTTTCATTGTTAAATATGGATTATTAACATTTATACACTGGGAGTTATTTTAATCAGATTTTTACTGTGGCTTTTCCCCATTTTTTCATTAATTCCAATTCTCTTCAATGTTTAGCAAATACTATATCAATTTATTAAGATAGATACTGTTGCCAAAATCTTAAGATGATGGGATATAACAATTCTACTTTAAAAATAAACTAATTGCCAATGAAATGACAAGTCCCTTTTTCTAAAATGATGCGTTGGTAAATTTATTTATTTATTATATTTGTATGCCTCCCTTCTCGGGGCAGCTCACAAGATACAATATAAAACAGTGCATACAAAACAAATCTAATTAGTTAAAAAACTACAAGCTAAAACCCCATAAAATATATTAAAATCAATCAACCAATTCAATCACAACCATACATTATGTTTATTGGTCAGGGGGTCCAGATCTAATTGCCCCAGGCCTGGTGACATAAGTGAGTCTTGAAACTTCCAGAAGGTGATGAGGGTGGTGGCAGTGTGAATCTCTGGAGGGAGCTGATTCTGGAGCCCCCCCCCCCCTCGCAGAGAAGACTCTTCCCCTAGGTCCCGCCAAATGACATTGTCTGGTTGACAGGACCTAGAGAAGGCCAACTCTCTGGGACCTAACCGGCCGCTGGGATTCATGCAGCAGAGGGCGGTCCCGTAAATGAGAATTATTAGCAAGATTATATCCAAAGACAACCCTTCCATTGCTGGAGAGAAGCTGAGGAATAACATAACAGATGAAAACTGGAATAATTTTATTATTAGAAAAGTTCATTTAAAAATTGATCTCATCCATGAATACCCAAATGTTGTTTTAAAACATATTTGTCTTGTAAATCTGAAAATCTTGGGAGTCAAGACAGGTCCTATAATCTAACAAAGGTTGTTAGGCCAAAGATTTAATGGGACTGAAGATCACAATGGTAGTTGTTTTGCTATTTGTTAAAATTTATGGACATCGATGTAATGCCCCCAAGTTAGCTTACTTCTATTGATAAGGGCACAATGCTATTCTATAGTGATAGAACAAATAAATTGATGCAATGTTGAAGATGAAGGCAGAAAGGAAGAGTACCCTCTTATCCTTCATCAAATATCTTGAGATGAAGTATGCTTGTGGCCCTTCTCACTTTTCAATGGCACTAGTTTCACTCCATCTCATGACAGTATTAAATTGGCAGTTGAAAGAATAAAGGTGCTCTAAACTGACACAATATATTTTCTTTGCCAGTGAGCTAAAATGATCTTAACGTACTTACAGTAAGAATAATCTCAGCATGTAACTGAGTGGGGAGATTAGCCTAGAATGTTCTTCCATAAACATTAGTCTTACAGACAAAATACTGCACATAAGGAGCTTTCAATGTTCAGCTTCACTGATTGTTTTAATCGCCATATTCCAGCAATTACACCAGGTTTTTCTTCATTTGTTTCAGTTCTACACCATGCTGCTTTGCTCCTACGTAAACTTGAAAAGCCATTACTTCAACATCCTAACACATGGTATCAATCAACTTTTTTAAAAAACAAAAAGATGCAAAAAAAATTTAAAGGAAACTTATGACGGATTAATTCAAATATGACTAGCGTGAAACACTGAGGTCATTTTCTGAAAGAAAAGGAAATTCTCTATTTCAAAATAGTAATTGGAACATGAATGAAATAGATTTTAAGCCTTCCAGACACCATTTAAAAAAATATATTTGGAGCGCAGGAGTTCTGTAGCAATGTATGTTATCCTGTGAGTCAGTGTTTATTTCCTGTAGCTGGCTCCCATGGAAATTTTTGCCAGTAAAATGAATGCTTACTTGTATATGAGAATGCAAATGCGGTCAAGATACGATAAGGATGTTAAAACAGAGGGTATTAATTTAGAAATGACAGATAGAAAGATAGACAAGATAGACATATAACAAAGAAACAAATACATGATGAATCTTCTAGTATACACATTTAAATTCCCTCCATTCTTACTTCAGTGTTCATCTTAAAATATAAAGAACAAAATTATACATGTATGCACGTGTGTGTGTGTGTGTGTGTGTGTGTGTGTGTGTGTGTGTGTGTAATTTACATCACTCTCAGGTTCCCTTAATTTACAGTCCTGGTGGTCCTTTTCCCCCAAGAATATAATTTATTCCAGGTTTCAAAAGATTCAGTTTCATTTTTTTCTTTCAATTCTAACATCAGCCTATCCATCTCTGCGCATGATAGTATTTTATATGGAAGTTCCTCCTCTGTGGGTGTATTTTGGTTCTGCCACTTTTGGGCAAAAGCTAGCCTTCCGGGGATCAAGATATGTAGCATTAAATATGTTTTGCTTTCATCATATTTGTCTGTTGTTATTACTAGTAAAAGGAGCTCTGGTTTTAATTCTATGTTTATTTTCAATATCTCCTCCAGCCATTGCTTTGTTGTTGCCCAGAATTCCCTTGTCTTTTGGCATTCCTACCACCTATGATAGTATGTACCAGGTAGCAACTTACACTTCCAACAAATTGGTGATAAATGCACACCGATTTTGGCTAACCTCGTTGATGGAAAGTGCCACCTATAAAACATTTTATAAAGGTTTTTTTTAATGTGAGATGTTTCCCAATATCTAATCTAAATTTCATAAGCATTGAACAACTTATTCACATTTAAGGTTTCTTCTCTTTAGTTCTTCCATCTCAAAGAGAACTGGTATTTTTGCAAACATCATAGGTAACATGCCAGCATAGTTAAGTTCATAAAGTCAAATTCAGTTATGTAATATGTAAGATACACCACGTGATCTCTTCTGGTATCTGACAGTTGATGGTGTTGCATCTAGATTATTTTATTCAAAAATATATGAAAGAAAGAACTAGAATTAAATATCAGTGGTGGCTGAGTGAATTTGCTAAATCAATGAACCTCTAGTGATTTTATTCCTGATGTTTTATGTTTGTATATGGAACGATGTAGTAGCAAGGAAATAATCTGCTTCCCTTGATCACAAGCACTGCATCTGTTACAGTGTGGTGACAAGAATTTAATATCTTGTTGAGGGAGGGAATTTGCCAAGCCTCTGACTGTTGCTGGATAATATCGCTTGTATTTTGCTGATAAAGTTAGTTATAACATGCCCAAATAAATGCAACACTTGTAAGTCAAAGTCAGAGATGAGAGAAGTTCTTACTGAAATAGTTCTTACTGTTTCACTGAAAGAGCAGTAGATCCTTGGAACAAACTTCCAGCAGACGTGGTTGGTAAATCCACAGTAACTGAATTTAAACATGCCTGGGATAAACATATATCCATCCTAAGATAAAATACAGGAAATAGTATAAGGGCAGACTATGTTTCTATGTTTCTATGTTTCTAGTCACTCTGTAAATTAATTTCAGCATTATTTCCCTCAAGGATTGTGCCTGATATATTATATGATAAATGCAACATTGATATATTGTACATAGATACATATATCCTCAAGGATTGTATTCTGAATTGTCAAAAGTGTGAAATAAAATATAATACAGGAGCTTATTGGAAGTGTGTATACAATTTTTTTTCTTTATCTTAAGTTTATGTACAAAAAAATGAAGAAACAGAAATAAACTCGGTCTATTTATATATAGATAAGGTCTATAAATAAAAATGGAAGATTGAGGAAACTAATACAAAGCACTGGATCTGGATATACTGTATACAGATCAACAATATATATGTAGGCAACTCCTGTGGCAGAAAAGAAATCTTAAACCACATACTACTAAAAGTCAGTTAGCTGTATTTAGCTCTTTAATATCTACCTAAACCGACTGGTTAAGATCACCTAACACAGTGGTTCTCAACCTTCCTAATGCCACGACCTTTAATACAGTTCCTCATGTTGTGGTGATCACCAATCATAAAATAATAAAATTATTAGGAAACTCAGGGGTGGGTTCTAACTTACCTCACTGCCAGTTTGCTTCCTCCTGCACCTCCTTTTATGAAGGGCAGAAGATGGAAACCTATAACCCTTCAGACACTGCTATTCTGCAGTACCCACGGACGCATGCCTCATGGACGCATGTGAGTGCATATGAGCTTTGCACGCACACACATACACATAGTCCGATTAGAGATTAGTTCTGCTACAAATAAAGTACATGGATTCAGTCATTTCCTGCCCAGTTCCTTCAGAGTTGCTAAGAAGTACACAGATTGCTTTCAGAATGCCAAGCCACAATTGTTGGCAAAGCATTCAAGACATTAGATAATTAGATAATCGCATCAGCTCATTGCCACTGAAACAAATTGTATGTTCTTACTTTTATGAAGGGCAAAAGTTGGAAACCTATAACCCTTCAGACACTGCTATTCTGCAGTACCCACAGAATTTATTTATTTAAATAGATCTACTCCAAAGATGACTAAGTCAGGATTTAACTCAGATGCTTTATACTAAACAGGACACTTACATTTCAGATTATACTTGTACAGAGCTGTTAAAATTGGCTTTCTGGAAGTATACATTATTTCTGCTATTTAAAAGAAGATACAATAGCACCGGGCCTCTTCAGATCAAGCATTTATTTTAAAAAGCTTCTTCATTTTGTTACGTTGTCTGGAACAATAATAAAGCAGTCTTTAAAAAACAAGTCTAATAATTTGAACGTTCTGTAGACATTTATAGTTATTGACTTACCTCTCTGCATTCAGATTCAGCAGTCACAAGAAAATAGGACCATTCTGCCTCTGCCTCTCACTCCCAGTTTGCCTCCTTGCAGCTTTAGTTTCATTTGGCTTGCCTGCAGCTTCAAATCAGCTAAGGATCAGGAAGCTGATAATCAGTTGCTTGGCTTAACAGGCTATGTGTTGTTTGCTGCAAGGGAGCAAATTGCTGGGAGGCAGAGGCCAAAGGGTAGGAGTGGCTGGCTGGCTGGCTGGCTGGCTGGGGCTATTTTCAGTGTATAAGACGCACCTAGGTTTTCACCCTCTTTTGGTGGGAAAAAGGTGTGTCTTATACTCTGAAAAATACAGTGGTCCAATGGCCCAATATTGTTTTCAGTCATCTATTTTTGAACACTTTCATAGGACTCTAATTGTTATTAGAAGATTGACTGATATGCATCTTTTTCTTGCCCCCCCCCTTTGTTATGAATTCCTTCTCCTTTCTCAGAACTCTTCCTGCTTTATTTCCTAATAGTTATTCCTAGTAATAGTTAAACCAATTTCCTGTTAATCAGCCCAAATTCAAAGACAGAAAAATTATTTAGAATACGTGTGGGTATAATCTGATAATATGCTAGTTTTAAGCAGAAATAGTTATTAAAAACAGCAAGGAAAAAAGATAAGAGGAAAGGGGTACTGGTTCTGTATCAAGTATGAATAATAACTTAGCTAAGAAATTTGTGATAAATGAATTGGGACTTCCCATTCTTATGTGATGTTCTTAGGCTGTATTTATACTAGGCTTCGCCTGATTATTGAATTAGTTCACTTTCTAAATCCGTATGATACATTGAGCCATAAGCCAACCAAACAGGTCTGGGTTCATATAAAGCAATCCACAAAAATATAATGTTAACTTTAACTATGTTTAGCATGTATGCATCTGCTATTTTTATCTGCTTAAACATGTTGCATGAACATAGACAAGGCCACTTTTATAATGTCACCATTAAGTAACACCCTGAAGAAAAACATCATGTAGAACATAAGATAAACAGATTTGTAACAAATGTTTTCTATGCTTCAGTCACATTCTATGGGTTATACAAGGATTTATCAAGGAACACCAGTTGTCTGATGTATATCAAGAGTGGGAGGAACTCTGGTTCATGTGTTTATTAGGTAGAAATGTTCAGGACTGATAATGTGCTAATTTGAGACACAAGAACCAAAGATGCCTCATCAATGAGGAAGTAAAAGTTCTTAAGCTTTCTAGATAGACAGTATTTTGCCCTTTCATTTTACACTAGAATTGTATCCATGATATTATTTCCTTTAATCCTTATGGTACTGCAATACAATTCATTAGGGTGGGAGAGAGCAATTTGCCGAAGATCAAACTTCACAGAAGAGCAAACGTTCATTATCAGTTTGGAACAATGGAATAAATAAGATTTAGATATACAGTGATCCCTCGAGTTTCGCGATCTCGATCTTCGCGAAACGCTATATCGCGATTTTTAAAAAAATATTAATTAAAAAAAACCCCACTTCCGCGTTTGGCTTCGGGAGTCAGCTGGGAAGCGGTGTGGCTGTTTTAAAAGGTCGCAGCCGGCCTCGGGGGCTTCCCAGCACCCCCTGAACCCCCAACCTGGGTTCGGGGGGGTGCTGGGAAGCCCCCCAGGCCGGCTGCAACCTTTTAAAACAGCCGCGCCGCTTCCCAGCTGAGTCCTGAAGCCAAACGCCAAAGGCGAACTTCCGCGTTTGGCTTCAGGACTCAGCTGGGAAGCGGCGCGGCTGTTTTAAAAGGTCGCAGCCGGCCTGGGGGGCTTCCCAGCACCCCCCCGAACCCCCAACCTGGGTCTTCCTGGCCGCCCACGCAAAGGGGAAACCCCGGCTCCTCGCTGATGCCCGCCGCTCGCCCGCCCGCCAGCAAGAGGGGGAAGACCCAGGGAAGGTTCCTTCGGCCGCCCAGCAGCTGATCTGCTCAGTAGCGCAGCAGCAGCGAGGAGCCGAATCGGGGTTTCCCCTTTGCGTGGGCGGCGGGAAACGCAAACTCCACCATCTACGCATGCGCGGCCATAGAAAAAAAAAGGGCACGCATGCACAGATGGTGTTTTTACTTCCGTAACCCTACATCGCGAAAAATCGATTATCGCGAGGGGTCTTGGAACGGAACCCTCGCGATAATAGAGGGATCACTGTATAACATTGGCCTATTGAGAGAAGAAGATAATGCAATTGTCCTGTTGATCTTTTTCTACTCTTATGACCATCTCAGCGAAACTCTTTTAATTCCTGGTGTTGAACTATGATTTGGAGGAAGTGCCAAAATAGTTTTCTGGTTTAGATATGAGAAGAAATTGTAATTTAAAAAGAAGTGCTTAAACATACCTGCACAAGAAGAAATGAATGATTAAATCATTTGTTCCTGATCTGATTAATTTATTGGATGAATATTTTAACATTTGAATCAGAACTAACTTGTAACCTGTTCTCTCATGTGATTCTCACTCTTCTTACCAGTGGCACTAACTAATAGATTCTATATACTAGGAATCAGTTAACTGGTTATGTGTTCCTTTTAATTTTTACTGTATAACCCTTGGATCATGACATACTGTTATTCGTCATTATATCCAGAACTACCAGTATGTACTTTTTTTCCTATTTGTCAGAAAACCAAGATTAAGCTCTAATTTGCAAAGCAATACAGACCAAGTTTATATCAGTTTAGATATAGTAGATAACTCTGGCTTGCACGTACCAAAATTATCTCTGAGACCGCCTTCTGCCGCACGAATCCCAGCGTACGGTGAGGTCCCACAGGGTTGGTCTCCTCAGGGTCCCGTCAACCAGACAATGCCAGCTGGTGGGACCTAGGGGCAGAGCCTTCTCTGTGGGAGCCCTGGCCCTCTGGAATCAGCTCCCAACAGAGATTCACACTGCCCCCACCGTTGCCTTCTGAAAGAATTTAAAAACTCATCTTTGTCACCAGGCCTGGGGTCATTAGATCTCTCCCCCTGACCAACGAGTGTTTTTAGCATGGTTTATTGAGTGAATGATAATGAATGTTTTAAAGTGTTTTAGGATTTTTAAGATGATTAAAATTATATTAATTGGATCAATTGTATTACTATGTTTTCTATATATGTTGTAAGCCGCCCCGAGTCCTCGGAGAGGGGCGGCATACAAATCCAATAAACAAATAAACAAATAAATAAAAAAGAAACAAATAAACAAATAAACAAATAAACAAATAAAAAATAAACACATAAACTCATAAACTCATAAACACATAAACACATAAACGAATAAACGAACAAACGAACAAACGAACAAACAAACAAACAAACAAATAAACAAATAAAAATAAACAATAAACACATAAACACATAAACACATAAACACATAAACACATAAATAAATAAATAAACTATTTTTAGTAAGCAAATAAATTGTAAAGACAAAAATATTTCATTTAGTAATCTAATCCTAATCCATGGTTTCATAGTACACTTCAGACAAACCTTCCATTGTTACATTTGGTATGGCCCTTTAATTCAAATGAACATGGAACAGCTTTCATACTTTCATACATCTTGCCAGATTAACATAAGGCTAGATAGGAATGGCAATTGTTTGGTGGCTATTACAAGCATACATTATATCTGATATTATAATTGTATAATTCATTTTCCAGGGCTCTCTCAAATGATTTACAAGATATACAATGTTATTAAAAATAATAAAATTTATATATAGCTCACTGCCATATTTATTCCTAAGTATGTTAGCCAGCAGCAATTAAAAGAGATGTAAAACAAATGCATAGCTGATTTTGTATGCTTTTAAAGATTGAAGTTGTTGGATCTTGCTGTAAGTTCTCCCCCCAAAAATATAAATGATCTGTAGTAAAACAAAATCCAAAAAAGGTCAATATTTTATTTAAACATATTTTGCTTTTTAAGTCAACTAGTTATGGGCCTCTTTCACTTTACTAAAAGCTCATTAAACTATACATAAATAAAAATACCAGGCACAAAAACAAATTTTAAAAAAGATATACAGATAGTCCTTGACTTACAACTGTTCATTTAGTGATCATTCAAAGTCACAACGGCACCAAAAAGTGGCATTGAACCAGGTTTCACCCTTACGACTGTTGTAGCATCCCTTGGTCATGTGATCACAATTCAAACTCTTGGCAACAGACTATTTATGATGGTTGCAATGCAAGGGTAGCTTGCCATTATCGTTGCTACCGGTGCACTGCGGACACAGCTTCGGTTCTCTTGCATGTGCTTGCTATGAGTGTGCATCCCAGTGTGTTTTTGCTTCTTTGAATGTGCAGGAAGCAAAAACTCACTGAAATCTCACAAGGGTACACATGCACGTGTGAGATTTCAACTATTCTTTTACTTCTGTGCATGTGTAGAAGCAATTGCGCAATCTGGCAGCCACTACCGGTACACCGTCCCCTACTGTAGCGGTAGCAACCTGCTACTGTTGCAGTATCACGCTACAGTATTCCCTTTTGCAACCTTCCAGCAAGCAAAGTCAGCGGGGAAACTAGATTCACTTAACAACAGTCTCACTAATTTAACAACTACAGTGATTCACTTAACAACCGTGGCCAGAAAAACTGTAAAATGGGGCAAACTCACTTAACAAACATCCCATTTGGAATTTTGGGCTCAGTTATGGTCATTAAGTCGAGGACTGCCTGTAATTGATCTAACAGCAATACAAGTAGTACACCCTAACCATTAAGTGGCTTAAGTAGAGAAAATGGTCCAACCATTTTTTAATAACTAATGAGAAATCTGAGGGGCAATGTTAATCTAGTTGGTTTTCTTTAGGAGAAGAAATAATGTAATTGGCTTTCTTTAAGAGAAGAAATAAGTCTCTCAATGCAGGTAGTTCTCAACTTACAAAATGTTTGTTTAATGAACAAAGTTACAATGGCACTGAAAGACATATGATCTGTTTCACACTCCATTTATTTTATTTTATTTTTATTTCTCCTGGCTTGGAACCAGACTGGATTTTTCTTCCAACAACACTCTTAAAAGATTTAATAATTTGATATCCATTTGCCATTCTGAACCACCAGTCAGGAATTTCCCTAACAAAGGAGTTTGTATCTTTTAGATAACCAAATTTTGCATCTATTATGCTATTTTAACAAAAGACTACAATTATAAATGAATCAGATTTTCAGGAACTGAAATGTTTGGCTCTAAGGTACATAGACAAATGTAAACAATCCTACCTCAAATCTAGTATGAAGATCTGAAACTACTTAGCATTGTTACTCTGATATTGTAACAGAGTACAGTACTTCCATGCAAGGATTCTGGGCCAGGTCAAAATCTGTTCTGAACCTATATTATTTAACAGCATTAGCAGTGTTCAAGAACCAAGATAATTTATTTCTAATTCAGTTGCACTGTATTTGAAAGCTCAGCAAAACTATGTAGTGTTTTCATTTGGAAGACTTCAAACTGCTGAGAATGTGAACAGTAGTGTCACTGCTCTCTTTGCCTCTCTTCTAAATGCAAGGCAATCATTATCCTGCCTTGCACCTACCCCATGTCCAGAGCAAAATATATCTTCAGAGAGTTTCTATTTCAAAATAGTTACTTGGAAAAAAAAAAGAAAAACCAGGAGGTATTTTGTGCTTCGTCAAAGATGAGATGAAAACAAACAGTACTTCCTGCTTGCTATGTCTGTACTATTGTGCACCTAGGAAAATGTGAGAACCATCTGTCTGCAACATCTGTCACCCCCAATGGTCAGCATTGGATGAACTGACTTGTTAAGCAGATGTCTCCTCCCTCCCTCACTGCCCCATATGGATCCTTTCCAAAGCGGTAAGAGTGAAAATAGGGGGGGTGGCATTCCAGACATGAATACAGTATACATTTTTTCTATTTATGCAACAGCTACAATCCCCAGACATGCAAATGGAGTACTATCACTATTAGATTTGTGCGGGAATGAAGAGGTGAGATATAGGAACAGTTCAGCACCCTTATTTTTTTTTTTAGCTAGAAGTAATATCTACAGAATATCTCCGGGACCGAATCCCAGCGACCGATTAGGTCCCACAGAGTTGGCCTTCTCTGGGTCCTGTCGACGAAACAATGTCGTCTGGCGGGCCCCAGGGGAAGAACCTTATCTGTGGCAGCCCCGACCCTCTGGAATCAACTCTCCTCCAGAGATCAGGACTGCCCTCACCCTCCTTGCCTTTCGCAAACTCTTTAAAACCCACCGCTGCCGTCAGACATGGGGAAATTGATTCCCCTGGGCCATTCCATTTTATGTATGGTTTGTTTGGGATGTATGACTGTTTTTTATATTAAAGGGTTTTAAACTTTTTTAAATCATTAGAATTGTACTGTATTTTGTTGTTGTGAGCCGTTCCGAGTCTCCGGAGAGGGGTGGCATACAAATCTAATTAATAATAATAATAATAATAATAATAATAATAATAATAATAATAATAATAATAATAATAATAATAATAATAATACAGACTGTCGGCAGGCTACAAGAAAATCACTTTCAAAGGCTTCCCTGTAGCCAGCTGGCCACTGACAGCAGTTTATTTCTTCCGCTGCTAGATTAGCCAATCAGCAATGACTATGCAAATTCATGCCATGTATAGCTGTACGTAACACCCCTTCCCTCTCAGTTTGTGGATATTCTAATTGTCTCTGTATACAAGTTACATAGTCACATAGGTAGGCAGGGCACTGGACAATTCTAGGCCTGTGCAATTCATTAATGCCATCTACTGCTCCTGGCTTCGTCTTTGGAATTATCTGGAACACGCCACTAGGCAAGGCGGCCACTGTTCTTGGGTTGTCATCCTCTGGTCCGGGAGGACTTCGCTGGACTTTGACTAAGCCCAGTAGGTGTCTGCTCGTCTCCTCAGGTGTTGAGCATAGGGGTCTTGGTGTCTGGTAGTCAGGGCTGATCTGTCTTGTGGAGTTTCCCACTCAGGTGTTTTGGAGACCCTGTGGAGCAGAGACTCAGGCTGTTTTGAGTTTTTGAGAGGTCAGAACTCATCTGGTTGGCGTAGCCATGAATCTCCCAGCCTTCTTCTGAGTTAGTCTATACAGCTAACAGTTCAGCCCCTTTATTTTTGCTTAGCTAAAAGTAATAAGGAGTGCTGGCAGGCTACAGGAAAACCACTTTTAAAGGCTTCCCTGTAGCCGGCTGGCCATTGACAGCAGTTTATTTCTCGTGCTGCTAGATTAGCCAATTAGCAGTGACTATGCAAATCCGTGGCACGTACAGCCATATCAAGCCAAAATTAAGTTCTACTAAGGTTTCTTCCAAAGTTTTCTAGAATATAGAAACAGATAGCTGTTCTCACGACTTCCAAGATTAATACAGTGGTACCTCTACTTAAGAATACCTCTACTTAAGAACTTTTCTAGATAAGAACCGGGTGTTCAAGATTTTTTTGCCTCTTCTCAAGAACCATTTTCTACTTAAGAACCCGAGCCTGGAAAAATTTCCCAGGAAATTTGAGAGTGGCACGAAGGCAGGGACAGTTTCCTGCCATTCCCCCTTTAATCCTGGCCATCTTGGGCTTTTCTGGGCTGCCAGAGAAGCCTTTCGGTGGCGCTTAAGGAGGCTTTGGCAGTCCAGAGCGAACAAAGCATTTTCCTTTCTCTGGGCACTTGGAGAGGGAATAAACCTCTGCCAGCACCCAGAGAAAAGAAATGCTCCCTTCACTTTGGGAAACGACTGTCCTCCTCTTCTTCCTCCTCCTCCTCTCACCCAAATTCCGAGCTTTTATTTCTTTCCTAATGGGTTTGCACGCATTATTTGCTTTTACATTGATTCCTATGGGAAAAATTGCTTCTACTTACAAACTTTTCTACTTAAGAACCTGGTCATGGAACGAATTAAATTCTTAAGTAGCGGTACCACTGTACTGTAAGAAAAATTGAAAAGAGAAAAGCATTAGGATACCACCAGTTAAATATATAGTTAGTAGTACCTACTATAGTTAGCTGTTGTAAATATTAAAACACAACTAAGCAAACAAAAGCCTGCCATGGATTTTCTATTTCTTTTTAAAACTAAGTTTATTCAATTAAGGTGTTCAATAAAACACATTTGCACTAATTTACAGATACTATTCTAGGACATGTTTTTTCATGCCTAATTAGTACAATATTACATACCATGAGAATGAGTTCACATATTGCGCAATACTGTGCCTTGTTAAACCCACAGACTACCGTTTGGTTCATATAACTTTCTAGCCTAAAACCAAAATAACCACATTATGGTTTAATGTTATTATATGTCCAAAGTCTAAACAGTATTCCCCTTTCTATTCAATATAAGACAAAAACTAAACAAACGGCACCAATCAACCTTACTTAAAACCCCGTTTTGTAAACCAGGCATGTGTATGATCATCATATCCTCCTACCTCTCTGGCCGATCAGTCGGTGTTAGTGGGAGGACAGAGGTCGACCCCTAGGCCCCTCCTATGTGGGGTACCTCAGGGGTTGGTCCTCTCTCCTCTCCTCTTTAATATCTACATGAAAACGCTGGGCGAGATCATCCAATGACATGGGGTAAGTTATCAACAATACGCTAACGATACTCAGCTGTATATCTCCACCCCATGTCAGTTCATTATGCCGGTGTCTTGAAGACGTTAGGGTCTGGATGGGGGTCAACAGGTTAAAACTCAATCCTGACAAGACCGAGTGGCTGTGGGTCTTTTCTCCTAAAGGCGATACCATCTGCCCATCTTTGATACTGGGAGGGGAAGAAATTTCCTCCTCGGATAGGGTTCGCAACTTGGGTGTCCTCCTAGATCCACAGCTGAGGCTAGAACAACATCTCTCAGCTGTGACTAGAGGGGCTTTTGCATAAATCTGTCTTGTCTACTAGTTGCAGCCCTGCCTTGACCAGGAGGCGCTCTGCGCAGTCATTCACGCCCTCATCACCTCCCGTCTTGACTATTGCAATGCGCTCTACATGGGGCTACCCTTAAAGAGCGTTCAGAGACTTCAGCTGCTGCAGAATGCAGCAGCGCGTGCAATAACGGGTATACAAGGTATGCTTGTATTACTCCAACTTTACGCGTGCTGCATTGGTTGTCAGTCAGTCTCCGAACACAATTCAAGGTTGGTTATCACCTTTAAAGCCCTAAATGGCTCAGGGCCAGACTATTTACAGGACTGCCACCTCCCTCATACCTCGCTGCGATCAGTAAGGGCCCATAGAGTTGGCCTTCTCCAGATCCTGTCCGCCAAATAATGTCAGTTCGCGGGACCTCGGGGAAGAGCCTTCTCTGTGGCCTCTCCAACCCTTTGGAACCAACTGCCTCCAGAGATCCGCATTATCTTCACCATACCGGTCTTTTGGAAAGCTGTTAAGACCTGGCTTTTCTGGCAGGCCTGGAATTAGGCTGATTGTAAGTACAGTGTTCCCTCGATTTTCGCGGGGGATACGTTCTGAGACCGCACGCGAAAGTTGAATTTCCGTGAAGTAGAGATGCGGAAGTAAATAGCATTTTTGGCTATGAACAGTATCACAAACCTTCCCTTAACACTTTAAACCCCTAAATTACCATTTCCCATTCCCTTAGCAACCATTTACTCACCATTATTACTGGTACTCACCATTGAATAAGACACTTAGTGATCCTGATATTTATAAACATAATTATTTATTAACAATAATTATTTTTTTTGTTATTTATTTGCAAAAATTATTAGTTTGCCGATGACATATGACGTCATCGGGCGGGAAAAACCGTGGTATAGAAAAAAAATGTGATGTATTTTTTAATTAATATTTTTTGAAAAACCGTGGTATAGGTTATCCGCGAAGTTCGAACCCGTGAAAATCGAGGGAACACTGTATGTATGGTTTTTATATTATTGTTATTATTGATTTTTATTATTAGATTTTAACTGCATTTGTTGTTGTTGTATTTACTGTATTCCGATTGTTAGCCGTTCAGAGTCTGTTTGGAGTGAGCAGCATATACATACAATAAATAAATTAAATAAATAAAAAAAACATGGGGAGAATAGAATGTTTATTTATTAATTAAATTTATATGCTGTCCATCTCACTATCAAATGACTCTGGATAGCTGGAATAAAAGTATGAACCCGAGAAACATTTAAGTATTTTCCCTGTCTACCTACTTATTTACAAACTTACTTGTATTGCAGTGCTTTTCAAATAGTGAGGCGCACTCCCTTGGAGGTGTGTGCAGCGATGCTGGTGTGTGTGTGACCCTGGGGAATATACTTTTTTTAGCCACAAGGAGTAGGTCGTGTGTCGTACCTGACACTTGTACTAGTACCTCCATCGCATTCCTCGGTGTTGTGTCCATGGCATCCCATTCTAAAAGAAAACATCTTGAGAGTTCAATCAAACTTCTCAAATGTGTAACAGTTTTTTTAATAGAATGTGCTTCCCTGGACACAACGCCGAGGAACGCGACAGTGGTAAAGTATAAATGTCAGGTAGGATGCACATCTTGCGCTGGAGCGGTTTGCGGGTGGCTGGTTAGGCAGGGTGGGCCACAAGATGAGCATCGGCAGAGAGTTGGGGGGCACGAAATGTTCACTTCTTCCAGGGGGTAACAGAAAATAATTGAAAAGCCCTGCTTGTATTGCAACAATTGTATTTGAATGAGTTTATGCAAAGTTCTTTTAACAACTGTGTTTCTCCCAAAAAACATGTAAATGACTGGTTTTTTAATGCTTTTATTCAGACATCAGAAGTCAAGATACACATGCTCTGCCATCACTTATGAGAGACCAAAAACTATTGTTCTCACAAGTTGTTCTCACAACTATTGTTCTCATGAGTTTTCTCCAAACTGTTAAACAGCAGAATATTGGAGTATTAATGCTGTTTTTGATTACAAAGATGCACATTAACTTAGAATCACTATCCTAAGAATAGTAAACAGCAAAACATGAATGTTCCATAGCTTCCATGATAGTACAATTGAAGTAGGTTGTAATTTTGTTTTGTTTTGTCTCTGACCATCTGGCTTCTTTTACTGACTATCATCAATGCATCTGCCATACTCCAATAATAAATATTCATTATTTCTAGGAACATTTGGCCGTTGTAAAATAAATAAATAAAAACATACTATCTTTGTAGCCTATTACCTTTCATATTTTTACTTGGATGCTAACACAAATAAATTCAATGTGGTTTACTTCTAAGTGAATATACATCCATAGTAAGTCTGAAACTTGAGTGATACCTTCTGAAATAAAACAAGAGCTTTACAGTATCATGAGGCCACTCGTCTTCTCAACAGACTGTTGAGAAAGAAACATGCCATGACTAGAATATATTTTCCTTTGATGTGTGTTTTACATTAGTTTCAGAGTATGCATGTAATTTCAAAAGGAAAAAGAACTAAAATGCAGCTACAGATTAAAAAAGAAATATATTAGCATAAATTAATGGAAATCTTAAGAGTGCAACTATGTATGCACACAAACTTAATACTGTGAAATACCATATGTTAATGTAGAACAATAATGTCAAAGTGTGGAAGAGGGACACCACAGTATTTAGTTTCTGAAAGACAAAAGAAGTTTAATTGATCAACCATTCACTACAGCAGGGGTGTCAACCTTAAGGCCCACAGAGTGCTTCGATCTGGCCTCTGGGGGAGGCCTGAAAATAGAAAAGGACCAACTAGTGATGCCTTTGATAGTGAAAACAGGCCATAGGGTGGTCTTGGGCGGCTCCTGCAAAGCCCGTTTTCAGCCCGAATGGCCTCCTGCAGTGCCTGCCCACCAAAAAGGGTTGCAGAGTGGCCGTAGGCAGCCCCTGCACAGTCCATTCTCAGCCTAAACAGTTTCCTGCAGCACCTTGTCAGCCAAAATGGGACATGGGGTGGCACAGGCGGCCCCTACACCACCCATTTTGGCTAGCAGGGCACTGCAGGAAGCTGTCCATCCCATCTCCTCCCCTCTACCCCCGCCAGCCCATGGAGGACAACTACAGTGCTGATGTAGCCCTGCAAGAAATCCAGTTGGACACCCCTGCACTATAGATTGTTCTCAGTTTACAATGGCAATTGAGACTGGAATTATCATTGCTAAGCAATATAGTTGTTTAAAAAATGCAATGTCATATGACTGCAAAACTTAGTAATAACAATTCCTGCAGTCCCAATAGCTGTCAAGAAAGAACAATATGCTGTTGACCTGCCAGTTTCCCCATTGACTTTGTATTTTAGAAGTCACAGAAATCATAAATGGTGGCAACATAAATGTGGCGATGCTGTGAAGGCTAGAACTCTGAGGACTGGTCATAAGTAGCACTCGTTCAGCACAACCACAGGTTTGACCACTTGCTGAGTTAGTGATCATTAAATGAGGGCTGCCTGTAATTATTTCTTCATGCATGGGAGCCAGTGTATAAAAAGAGTCAGGTAATCACTCCCTAATGGTATTAATCCAGTTATAAGACAACTAAGGCTTTCATGAACGGCCTGTAAAAATCCAAACAACCATTAGATAATTGAGAAAACCAAAGAACACCAAAAAGGAATCAGTATGTATTTTATTAGTTATAGAAATTCAGTTGTGCTGATCATGTCAAATCATGGAAAGAGCTCAAAATAATAGGGATCTTATCATCTCACCTCATCAGAACACCTGATTATTCTCATGAGAACCTTAAATACAGGTCATGAAGTGACAATACAGACAAAACACGGCATGGGCAAACAGACTGATTCCAATTGGAAAAGGAATACAGCAAGACTTCCATTATTTATTCAACCTAAATGCCAAATATATAGGAAACATATATTTGGGGAACATATGTTATTATAATACATGAAAAAATCTCATGGTTTCACATGATCCACATGGTTTAAAATTGGAATTTAAATTTAAAATTCACAAGATTCACATGGTTTAAAATTGGAGGAAGAAAGCCGCACTGTACTGATGATACTACCCTAATGGCAAAGGAGCTGCAAGCCATCATACTAAAAGTCAAAGAGCACAATGAAAGGAAGAAAAAAAAGACTAATGAACAACTGAACAACCAGCTGGATTTGGAATGAAAATATCAAAGTGGTGGTGGATAGCTTCTGCCTTTTCGGATCAACTATCAACAGTAAAGCATTGAAGAAATATGCCGCAGATTAGTACCTGGTAAAGCAGCCATGAAGGCCATAGAAAAAAATATTAAAACATTGTGATATGTATCCTCAAATATCAGAATAATGTCAGCCCTGTGAGACTCGATGAAAGAAAAAGAAAGATTTTAAAGAAATAAGATAGGAAGAGTAATAACGCTTTTGAACTTTAGCGGTGTAAAGGTCTCCTGGGAATTCTGTGGAAAGCAAAGAAAACAAATCAATAGATCATAAAATAATTTAACTCAAGAGTTCCCACTTGAGGCATAAATGACTAGACTCAAATTATTCTACACCGGGACACATTATGTCAAGAAGGATCTAATGCTGGGAAAGATAGAAGGAAAGAAAAGGAGGACAACTAGCAGCAAGGTGAATGGACTCAATTATGATGGCCCATTGGGAGTTCTGAAAGAACAAGTTAGGAGAATTTGTCATGGTCTCTAGGGGTCGAAAATGTCTTGACACCATCATATAAATTAATCAATCCTCTTTGTGTCACTTACAGGCCACCCCAATGTTTTCAGTCCAGATAAGCTCACCTTGAAAAAAATCCAATTAGAAATAACTTACGGGTTTTGGAAAAAAATCCAATCTGCATTATTCTCCAACATTTTAGTCTAATTAATGAGGTTCCATTTAACCCTATGTATTTATCAGAATCGGAATTTAAACATAAGGTAAACCTTGATTTAAAAGTTATGGTAACTCCAAATACAGATGTCAGATAAGATTAAGTCTTGGTTGTAATTTAACAAGTAGTACAAATACAATAAAAGACAACAGCTAAGTAGCCTTCCAATAAACCTGAAATTGGGTTTAATTCAATCTTTATTAACATGGATTAACTAATTAATGCTTCCTTCATAGATGAGAAAGCAATTATACTATATTAATAAAATCTTTAAAAGGCCAAAGCTGGTTCTATAAGCAGCATTTTAATTGAAGCTATTATAAACAATAGCAAATATTCATATTTACTTATTCATCTTCTTCATGTAGTCTGCCCATTGGATAAACAAATGACTCCAAATGGCATACAATGAACATCTTTGGCTCAATCCTCTCTTAGCCCAACTCACCTCACAGGATTGTCTGTTGTGGGGAAAATAGGGGGCGGAATGAGTGTTAGATATGTTGACTCTCTGGTATTATTTATAAAAACCATATATTTTGGGGGGGGGGAGAGAAATAAAATAAATATTGTTATTAAAAGCTCTAAAATTATAAAAAGCATTATGCTAAAAGAGAAAAATAAACACAGATAAGGACAGAGTTTAAAACTGCTCTAAGAACAGTGGAGCCACCTCAATATTTCACCAGTCAGTCCCCTGGGATCCCCAGGCCTGATGCCACAACCAGATCTTCAGGGACTTTCAGAAAGTCAAGAGATGAAATCTTTTGGGATGAATGCAAAATAAACAGAATATATACAACTAGTATTAGTATCTCACGGTTTAGAATATTAAAACATGGTTTAATTACCATGACTGATAAAAGTTTGTACAGTAAATTAAACAATATACTAAAGCCATGATGTCGAACCTGTGGAACACAGAGCCATATCTGAGGGCACGCAAGATGCTGCCCTATGTCAGCTCTCTATGTGCACACTGGCCAGCTAATTCTCAGACTTCCAGAGGACAGGGGGAAAACGCCCTCCCCAGGCTTCAGGAAAGCCTCCCGAGCTTGTGGAGGGCAAATAATGAATCCAATGGGCCTACCAGAAGTTTGGAAATAAACTTCCAGTAGGTCCATTGGGCCTGTTTTTCACCATCCGCGGGCTCTGGAGGCTTTTCTGAAGCCTGCGCAGAACAAAAAATGGCCCACGGGCCTACCAAAAGTCCAGAGGCTTCAGTGAGGCCTATAAGTGAGGCCTATACACATGTGCGGGGGGGGGTAGTGGGGAAGGGGTTGGTGTGTGCCTGTGTATGGGAGGGCATTGCATTATGGGGTGGGCGTGCATGCATGCACCCTTTTTTGCCCCCAAGCAAAAAAATAGGTTTACCATGACTGTACTAAGGTGTACAGCAACCGGGCTTACTCATGCCAACAACAAAACATACTGTGCCATCGCTAGATACAGTCTGTGAATATAATTGCTCATTTAATACTAGGCTGCTTTTAAGATGAGCTGTTCATTCAACATTCACTCCAATTGCACACAATGTTTTCTTTATCCTCTTGTTCTTCCTTGTAGTTCCTTTGGGAGAAATACAGTGAAGAAAGAAAACAGCTACTGAGGGATAGTCAGTAAAATCTCACATTAAGTTGTCACATTGCACCAGGATGTATGAATTATCCAATTGTCTGAGTCTACCCGGCATTCGACTTACAACCACAACTGAGCCAAAAATTTCTGTTGCTAATTGAGACAGTTGTTAAATGAATTCTGCCCCATTTTACAACCTTTCTTGTCACAATTGTTAAGTGAATGATTGCAGTGGTAGAGTTAGTAACACAGTTGTTAATGAATTTGGCTTTTTCATTAACTTTGCTTGTCAGAAGGCTGCAAAAGGTGATCCTATGAGCCCGGGACACTGCAACCGTCATAAATATGAATCAGTTGCCAAATGTCTGGATTTTGGTCACATGACCACAGGGATGTTACAATCGTAAGAGTAAAAAATGGTTATAAGTCACTCTTTTCCTTTGCCATTGTAACTTTGAAGACTCTGTAGGAAGAAAAATCCCAGGTCTAGTTTTAAGCCAGGAATAAACTGGAGGCTGATTGGAAAGAAAGTTGGTTTATTGATGAAACTGAACCAAAGCAATGTGTGGTTCTGGGACAGCTGAACAAATAGTTGAATTAGTGGATGGATCTTTATATAGCTTCTGTAAATTTAAAGTTTGGGATTTGTGCAATATGGGCTTTGTGTTCTGAAAGGGTATTAGGTAATTCTTATTGTGACTGATGTCTATGTCCTGTGTTAGATTTTTGGACGAAGGGTTGCTTGCTTTAATCCTACCATTCTGCTACTGTTAGCTGTTGAAATTGCTGTAAGGGGTTTTGAAATATCCTGTCTGGAATGGACTTCAGCCAGCAGTATTTGCTTAATTTATGAATGGAGCCATCTAGATAGGTGACTTCCTCTTTCAATAAGCTTGTTATCTCCTAAAGCGCTGGCATTTCCAAATTAGTTGCTTCTTACAATGTTTTCTTTAGCCATGGGACTGGAATGTAGAATAGGCTTCAGGCAGTTTTTTTATTCATCTTCTGGCTTTTCCTTATGGCTAATGTTTTATTTGGGATAAGGGGGTGGAGAGCGGGGTTTTCTTCTTACAAGTCATTAAGCTGAGAATTACCTGTACCCTGAACCTTAAGAGCGGAATTTAAAAGCCGTATTATAGTCACAAATCAGTCTGTTCGCCCCATTTTATCCCCGTTCTAAAACGAGAGAACACTCAAACAATGAATGTCTAAACGAGTTGCAGAAGACAGAACAAACCATCTCAATATGGCTGCAGTCCCACAAATATGTTATTCAAAATGAGTCCGCCCAACTCAACTGGTCTTTTTTCTCCAGTTGCCGGTTCATGGAGGCATCTGCAAAGCTACAGGAAAAGATCTTTTTTGAAGCCCTTCCCACAGCTGTCAACACAACCAGAGAGGACATCTACCGACTTCTGTCACAGGAAGGAAGTTTACCGGATCTTCATTTTTTTTAAGCCACGGAGCTTAAAAAATAATTAAAAAACAGCCTGATGTAGAATTAAGGGAGACAGTGCAAATGGTTAGAATTGAAGATCGAATTTGGGTCGAGTTTTGATTTACTTGCGTTGCAATTTAATTGTTAGTAAATTATTATTGTAAGTCGCTCAGAGTTTACTGGAGTTGGGCGGGATGGATGGACGGATGGATGGACGGACGGACGGACGGACGGACAGACAGATAGGCAGGCAGGCAGGCAAAGATAGATAGGTATATCGAGGAGGGATCGGACGCTGTTGGACACATTTAGAAACCAATAATGAAAATACAACCTCAGCTTGGGAGCGAAAGGGGGGGAAATGCGCCGGATACGCGATCGCAATTCTAGGTGGTCTTTGATACAAACAGCAAAATAACCGGCAGAAGCAAAATAGCTTCATTTTTTGCTCTTGGAAGGGACGGAAAGAGGAAGAACTAACCGCTTCCTCTTTTCTCCGAGAAGAATAACGCGCTACTACACGCCCCCCACCTCCTCCTACTGACCCACTTTGCCGCCAGCGGGGTGGAGGTGCCGGGGGGGGGGAAGAGAGACGGAGGAGGAGCTCCCAGCCAGCTCTGTTGCGAGGTGGGACTCTATTAAATTGCCTCTCTAAAAGTCCCTAGCCTGCGACTATCTGCGGAATAATCCGAGTCTGTAATTCGACACACCACACGGCGGGACCTATCGTCTCGCTTTGTTGGCGGAGATTTACCGAAAGAAGTACCCTGCGAGAAGGCGGAGCGCCGACGGCGACGTCTTTTAGCCACCTTGCCAGAGTAGCCGCAGAAGGCGAGTAGCCAGAGCGCGAGGAGGTTGGGTTGCGGTATTTCTCAATCTCTTCCTCTTGAGGAGGGGAAAAAAACCCCCACAACATCCGCGTGCTGCCTCATCACCACACTGACGTCTGATTTGTTCGTCCTTCCTTCCCGCCTTTCAGCCATTCCCTCTTGCGCGTGATCCTCCGCCCTGCCACGCGGAGTCGGTCTGCGAAAGGGAGGCGGAAGGAGTTGCGCGCTTCTCGCCGCCGCTCGTTCCCGGGTTTGTTTTTTTCCCCTTCACGGTCTGCTTTCCAATACTTCTCCGCCCCCCCCCCCTCTTCTGACCGTTGCTCCGGAGTGCCACAGCGCGCCCCACGTCTTGGAAGCCGAAGCCTCCTTTCCTTCTCTACAGACTGGACGTTCTCAATATGAACGGTGTCGTTTACCCTGTGCAACTGCAGGTAAGGCCAAAGGAGGGCGGGAGGGCGGCCAGCCGTGCGAGCCGACGGCGTCTTTTCCGGGCTTTTTAGCCGCTTCGCCCAAAGTCCGCGCTTGGGGACGCGCGCGCGATTGGGCTTTTGTCTCCCAAGGGGGAGGGGGAGGAAAAAGGAAAGAAAATGTCCGTAGGTTTGGGGTCTTGCACAATAGAGGACCGTTGATCTCGACGGAGGGACTTCGGAGCCCGCCTCACCCCGGTGGGTAAGCTTCGAGATGGGCAGAAGGAGGGGGGGGATAAAAAGCGAAGGGCAGCTGCTCGAGTTTTTTGTAGAGTGCGGTACCTCTGGTAGCTGGCGCACGTGGATTGCTTGCCTTGATCCATAAAATGCGCAGTGGAAACGGAAAGGGGATTCTGCTAAACGGGAGGGGGGGCGCAACGGTTTCCTCGTCTAAAATATTAGGCGGGAATTCTAAGGAATGAATATTTATTCCTTTTTGTGGGGAGCAGCGGTCCACCTCGATTTGCTTAGCCTGATGACCCCCTCCCATTCGCTCCAAGCCGGGGGGAAATGTTCTTTTAATACGCAGCTTTCGTCCGCCTAGGAGTGGAAGGAGATGGGGAAAAGAGGCGGCTTTGCTGCGTCAGTCTGCCCTTAATTTCAAAGTGGATGGTTGCAGTAGTGGGCGTTCCCCTGAATAGGTGGCTGTCTATATTATATATATGTATAATACAGCAAAACAACCGGCAGAAGCTATATACACACACATGTCCTTCATATATGTGTGTGTGTGTGTGTATATAGAGATACATCCTATAGATATGTAACATATTTTTGCTGATAATGAAAAGGAAGGGAGACTAGTATAGGTCTATTTCAAGCTATTTTGCTCTCATCAGCTAGCCATACCCTTACTGGGATTTGAAACTGGGAAGTCTGTCCAGAAAAGATTCAACAGGGGGGGGGGAAACAATCCTATATTTGTGTATGTACAGAACATATATTTATGTCCTGCTTCCCTCCAAATAAGACGTTCCCTGATAATAAGCCCAATTGGGCTTTTGGGTTTTTAAAAAGCACTTATTTCATTGTTTTAAAAAAATAAGACAGGCTTTTATTTTCGGGGAAACATGGTACATGATCATGGTGTCATAGACAGGTATTTCTACTTGGGGGGGGGGGTGCAAACCCCTGTGATTTTGCTCTGATTTTGCAGTGTTGAGTTAAAAGGCTTCATCAAGGTTCAATACTGTTGAGTTAGCTGAAGTGGGAGTAAGATCATCCATTGCTTGCATTCTCCTTCAAAAATCCTCAAAAGACTGCAAGGGAAAGAGTGTACAGTATTCTTCCTTGCCGTCAAATAATGTGGGCAATTTAAGATGGGAAGACCGATTTGAAATAAAGGTGTGCTGTATTATGGTGTTTTCATAAAATCTGACTTGTCATCCCCGAAACAATCTTGAAATACCGGCAAGGAGCCCTGACCTTTCCCAGAATTATGCACTCATCCTACAGAATATTTTGTTTCTCAAGCATTGGCATATGGCAAGCTAAGGCATGTTTTTTTTGGCTTGTTTTGTCTGGGCTAGGGAGTATCCTTGTTTCAAAGAAAGCAAGGATTGGAGAGGATTTTTGAATTGCAATATTAGAATTGCTAGGAAGTGAGGAAAATAAGGTATAAGATAAAAAATAGTTCATTATTTAAAAATTGGGTAGATATTTTTTTTTCTTATTCTGCTTTTCCTTTGTTCAGTTTTCCACGTTGCTGCATCCTGTTGCCAAGCTCATGAGATTGAAAAGCCTCTGCTCCAATATGCTTCTTGGTGGTAGAAATATGATTGGCTAGTCTGCTTTCTTTTTCAACCAATTGAAAGATGAAAACTGTATGATCGAATGTGTATGTTGCACAGCTACAGAGGAGAGAGACGAGCTTTTGTTAGTCTTCCATATCTTAAAATTGTTTGATATTTAGAATATGAAAACCACATTTATTAAATAGTTGACTGTAAATCTCTTCATGCAAATGTTTCTGAAATATTATGTATGGTTATTTGTGGGATTTTAAGTAAGGAAAGTAGTAAATGTTCCTCTGTGGTCAAAATGTAAACCTCCCACAACTATTAGCATGGCATTGGCAGTACAATTTATGTCTTGTCATTTGCTTGTCCCTGAATAGCACAACTTAATTAATAGCTGTACTCTATTAAAACAAAAAAATACATGTAGGATTCAAAATATAGTAAGGTTTTTCTCCTTTAAAATAGTTGGGAAGGGCTCTACATTTAATGAGTTTGTAATCCCTTCACCCTATCATTTTCAGTCAAATACAGTATTGTGCTTTTTTAAAGTACAGCTTACATACCTGTATTAGGTCCCCTATGTGTTAATAGTTATTTCTGCCAGGTAGAATTAGTAGGATGAAATATTTGTCACCTTAACAGAAACTAGAGGTGAGAGATGGGAAGAATACATTGTGAAAAAGATAAACAGGCCTTAGTGTTGCTGCTTTGGTCAATATAAACCTAGAAAAGGTTGAGTCATAATTATATGCTTACTTGAGCTAAACTTCACACATGTATAGTTGAAGGGATTCCAGGAAAGATATGATGTACCAATATTGAAAGGCATAATATATGAATGTCAAGATCTTTTTTTCCAATTCCCATTACTTTTTATTTCTGTCCTCTTCAGAACAGGATTAATGTGCAGTACTGTACTATTTTATCCTAGGACTGTTAATGCTTTATACAGTATTCAATTCTCATCCAGGCTTTTATTAACAGCATTTTTTCAACATTCAGGCCTTGAGAAATTGTTACTGTGTTTAGAAATATTATAATTAGTGATTAAAAAACCCTTGTGCAACTTTTTCTGACTCCTCTTTGATCTTTGTTGTTAGAGAGTTTGCCTTCTTCCCCCTGGAGTCCATTTTCAGCATAAAACCACCTCAGATTTGCACATCTGTAAATAATAACATTTGGTTATTTATCAATTATTTTTGATCTTGGATTGCAGCATAGCTGTGTAGACAGGCATAAAGTTACAATTTTCTTCAAAAAATCTGAAGACAGATTTTTAAAATTTCACCTGTTGCATCTATTAATACTTGAGGCGTATGTTTATATGAGATGCATAAATTATGAAATATGCATGGCTGTCATAATAATAAAAGTCATAATTTGGTTATATAACTATTTAAATGTTTTCATGAATTGGTACATGTCTCCTTCAAGATCATTTTGTAGTAAATCTCTCATACTTTTTTTTAACATGCAGTTTTACATGAAAGTTTCTTATGCCAGCTAAGTCCCTTCATCCAACTCAAATTAAAGTACTTATATTAACTGTTCCCTTAAATCTCAAGGATGCTGATAATTGTAGTACTAAATAATCTAGATGGCAATGGTTATCTTATGTAATAGTTAGTAGTTACCTAGAGTATTATAAAAGACTATATAAAATTTATCATATAGAATTTATCTTTTCTTTTTTGTACACTGAGAGCATATGCACCAAGACAAATTCTTTGTGTGTCCAATCATACTTGGCCAATAAAAATTATATTATATTATACTATACTATACATTTTTGAATATTTAATTTCTTGAAACTATGCCAGTGATACATGAGGGAATGTATATACGGTACAGCCTATCTGAAATGATTAAAATCTAAGTTACTGAAAAAAATGGTATAGGAATTGGGAGAGGTGTATGTTCCATCCTTACAATTTGGTACATGGAAGAGGCTTGAAATTATTTGTTTTTGTATATGTTTATTTAGCCATCATTCCTCAACGAAGTACAGTGGAACCCCGACATACGAGCAGCTCTACTTACGAGCTACTCGAGATACGAGCTGGGAGAGTAGAGAAATTTTTGTTCGACTCACGAGCTTCCATTCGGGATACGAGCCGAGAAGAGCCGGCCTGGCTTGCTTTGCTTCCGAGCTGATGCAGAGCCGAATAAAGCGTCACGCCCCTCTGACGCTTTCGGCGGCTTCCGAAGCGATGCTGGGCTCTTTTGCCGCCAAAAGCGTCAGGGGGGCGTGACGCTTTATTTCTCCGAAGCAAAGCAAGCCAGGCCGGCTCTTCTCAGTACAATATCCAGCTCTTGGTGAGTCCTTGGCTTCTGCTGGGGGTGCAGAAGCGGGCGGGGGGGGGGGGGCGGCAAAAAAAACGCCCGGACAAGCACTTGCTGCGAGGCGGGCGGGGGGGGGGGCAAAAAAAACACCCGGACAAGCACTTGCTGCGAGAGGCGGGCGGGGGGGGGGCGGCAAAAAAAACGCCCGGACAAGCACTTGCTGCGAGGCGGGCGGGGGGGGGGGCAAAAAAAACGCCCGGACAAGAACTTGCTGCGAGAGGCGGGGGGGGGGGCGGCAAAAAAACCGGGGCACTTTCGCTGCGAGTGGCGGGGAAAAATAAGCAAGAAAAAATAAGCGGCTTTTCCGCTGCCTCCTAAAGCGGGGAAGTTCGCCAGGAGGCAGCAGAAAAGCCGCGCGTGTGTTTTAAAACATCGGAGCCGGCATGGGGAGGCTCTCAATCAACCCCCGAGTCCGGGTTCGGGGCTCGGAGGCTGATTAAAAGCCTCCCCATGCCGGCTCCGATGTTTTAAAACACACGCGCGGCTTTTCCGCTGCCTCCTACAGCGGGGGCGTGTGTTTTAAAACATCGGAGCCGGCATGGGGAGGCTCTCAATCAACCCCCGAGTCCGGGTTTGGGGCTCGGAGGCTGATTAAAAGCCTCCCCGTGCCGGCTCTGATGTTTTAAAACACACGCGCGGCTTTTCCGCTGCCTCCTACAGTGGGGGCGTGTGTTTTAAAACATCGGAGCCGGCATGGGGAGGCTCTCAATCAACCCCCGAGTCCGGGTTTGGGGCTCGGAGGCTGATTAAAAGCCTCCCCGTGCCGGCTCTGATGTTTTAAAACACACGCGCGGCGTTTCCGCTGCCTCCTACAGCGGGGGCGTGTGTTTTAAAACATGGGAGCCGGCATGGGGAGGCTCTCAATCAACCCCCGAGTCCGGGTTTGGGGCTCGGAGGCTGATTAAAAGCCTCCCCGTGCCGGCTCTGATGTTTTAAAACACACGCGCGGCGTTTCCGCTGCCTCCTACAGCGGGGGCGTGTGTTTTAAAACATCGGAGCCGGCATGGGGAGGCTCTCAATCAACCCCCGAGTCCGGGTTTGGGGCTCGGAGGCTGATTAAAAGCCTCCCCGTGCCGGCTCTGATGTTTTAAAACACACGCGCGGCGTTTCCGCTGCCTCCTACAGCGGGGGCGTGTGTTTTAAAACATGGGAGCCGGCATGGGGAGGCTCTCAATCAACCCCCGAGTCCGGGTTTGGGGCTCGGAGGCTGATTAAAAGCCTCCCCGTGCCGGCTCTGATGTTTTAAAACACACGCGCGGCGTTTCCGCTGCCTCCTACAGCGGGGGCGTGTGTTTTAAAACATCGGAGCCGGCATGGGGAGGCTCTCAATCAACCCCCGAGTCCGGGTTTGGGGCTCGGAGGCTGATTAAAAGCCTCCCCGTGCCGGCTCTGATGTTTTAAAACACACGCGCGGCTTTTCCGCTGCCTCCTACAGCGGGGGCGTGTGTTTTAAAACATCGGAGCCGGCATGGGGAGGCTCTCAATCAACCCCCGAGTCCGGGTTTGGGGCTCGGAGGCTGATTAAAAGCCTCCCCGTGCCGGCTCTGATGTTTTAAAACACACGCGCGGCGTTTCCGCTGCCTCCTACAGCGGGGGCGTGTGTTTTAAAACATCGGAGCCGGCATGGGGAGGCTCTCAATCAACCCCCGAGTCCGGGTTTGGGGCTCGGAGGCTGATTAAAAGCCTCCCCGTGCCGGCTCTGATGTTTTAAAACACACGCGCGGCTTTTCCGCTGCCTCCTACAGCGGGGGCGTGTGTTTTAAAACATCGGAGCCGGCATGGGGAGGCTCTCAATCAACCCCCGAGTCCGGGTTTGGGGCTCGGAGGCTGATTAAAAGCCTCCCCGTGCCGGCTCTGATGTTTTAAAACACACGCGCGGCGTTTCCGCTGCCTCCTACAGCGGGGGCGTGTGTTTTAAAACATCGGAGCCGGCATGGGGAGGCTCTCAATCAACCCCCGAGTCCGGGTTTGGGGCTCGGAGGCTGATTAAAAGCCTCCCCGTGCCGGCTCTGATGTTTTAAAACACACGCGCGGCGTTTCCGCTGCCTCCTACAGCGGGGGCGTGTGTTTTAAAACATCGGAGCCGGCATGGGGAGGCTCTCAATCAACCCCCGAGTCCGGGTTTGGGGCACGGAGGCTGATTAAAAGCCTCCCCGTGCCGGCTCTGATGTTTTAAAACACACGCGCGGCGTTTCCGCTGCCTCCTACAGCGGGGGCGTGTGTTTTAAAACATCGGAGCCGGCATGGGGAGGCTCTCAATCAACCCCCGAGTCCGGGTTTGGGGCTCGGAGGCTGATTAAAAGCCTCCCCGTGCCGGCTCTGATGTTTTAAAACACACGCGCGGCGTTTCCGCTGCCTCCTACAGCGGGGGCGTGTGTTTTAAAACATCGGAGCCGGCATGGGGAGGCTCTCAATCAACCCCCGAGTCCGGGTTTGGGGCTCGGAGGCTGATTAAAAGCCTCCCCGTGCCGGCTCTGATGTTTTAAAACACACGCGCGGCGTTTCCGCTGCCTCCTACAGCGGGGGCGTGTGTTTTAAAACATCGGAGCCGGCATGGGGAGGCTCTCAATCAACCCCCGAGTCCGGGTTTGGGGCTCGGAGGCTGATTAAAAGCCTCCCCGTGCCGGCTCTGATGTTTTAAAACACACGCGCGGCTTTTCCGCTGCCTCCTACAGCGGGGGCGTGTGTTTTAAAACATCGGAGCCGGCATGGGGAGGCTCTCAATCAACCCCCGAGTCCGGGTTTGGGGCTCGGAGGCTGATTAAAAGCCTCCCCGTGCCGGCTCCGATGTTTTAAAACACACGCGCGGCTTTTCCGCTGCCTCCTACAGCGGGGGCGTGTGTTTTAAAACATCGGAGCCGGCATGGGGAGGCTCTCAATCAACCCCCGAGTCCGGGTTTGGGGCTCGGAGGCTGATTAAAAGCCTCCCCGTGCCGGCTCCGATGTTTTAAAACACACGCGCGGCTTTTCCGCTGCCTCCTACAGCGGGGGCGTGTGTTTTAAAACATCGGAGCCGGCATGGGGAGGCTCTCAATCAACCCCCGAGTCCGGGTTCGGGGCTCCGAGGCTGATTAAAAGCCTCCCCGTGCCGGCTCCGATGTTTTAAAACACACGCGCGGCTTTTCCGCTGCCTCCTAAAGCGGGGGCGTGTGTTTTAAAACATCAGAGCCGGCACGGGGAGGCTTTTAATCAGCCTCCGAGCCCCGAACCCGGACTCGGGGGTTGATTGAGAGCCTCCCCATGCCGGCTCCGATGTTTTAAAACACACGCCCCCGCTTTAGGAGGCAGCGGAAAAGCCGCGCGTGTGTTTTAAAACATCGGAGCCGGCACGGGGAGGCTTTTAATCAGCCTCCGAGCCCCGAACCCGGACTCGGGGGTTGATTGAGAGCCTCCCCATGCCGGCTCCGATGTTTTAAAAGACACGCGCGGCTTTTCTGCTGCCTCCTGGCGAACTTCCCCGCTTCAGCCGACGTCTTTTCCCCTCAGCCCTCGGGCTTGCACGCATTAATCGCTTTTACATTGTTTCCTATGGGAAACAATGTTTCGACATACGAACTGTTCGACGTGCGAGCCTCCTTCCGGAACCAATTAAACTCGTAAGTCGGGGTTCCACTGTATCCATATAAATACAATAAACTAGTGGTGGCAAACTTTTCCGGCTTGGGTGTCAAAAGGATGCCACACCCATAATACAATGCATTCACCCCATGTATATGCACAACCCCCTTGCTGCCCCCACACATGTGCACAACATCCCTGCGCTGCCCCCCCTGTGCATGTGCACAGGCCTTACTGAAGCCTCTGGATTTTCAGTAGGCCCATTGGGCAGTTTTTCACTCTCCCCCGGGTTTAGGAGGCTTAGGAGGCAGAGGGCCGAAAATCAGCTGGTCAGTGCGCACTGGAGCTGGCATAGGACAATGTTTCGTGTTCCGTCAGATGCGGCATGCTTGCCATCACTGCAATAAACTTTAGGAAAACATAAATTTCAACTGTATACATTGTATTGAATTGCAATGTTTTTTCCCCAATTTCTATAATGTTTATGTAGCATATGCTGTTTAAAGTTACTTGTGCTCAATTTATATTACATTCTAAAGTAGTATTTAGTGATTATAACCCTGATCTAAAGATTCAGTTTTTAAATGGAATAGATTGTATTTTCAGCTACATCTTAGAATATATATTCGTAGTATAAAATTGTCCCTGGATTTCTGTCCATAAGGCGGGGGGGGGAGACAATTTTCATAAATCTGTTCTTCAAATAACATTTAGAAAATCTAAATAACATATATGGAAATTCCAAATTCCTTTAATATTTGTTTTTTGTTTCAGAGTATGATGCATGACTATCACAGAAGAAATTCATGTCTATAGCTTTTAAGGACTTTGATTACATCGTTTTAAAGCCTGATAGTTTTGGAGTCAACAGTTTAGAAGTTACAGCTGCATGCATTTTTTCCAAACCAGTGTTTACCTAAGAAGGAATATAAATTGACATACCCTGTAATAGCACACAGTGGATTATTGAAGGTCTCCTAACTCTGAAATTACAGCATAAATCTAACTGGTGAGTTTATTCATGTATATGTGCTTGTAAATAAAATATAAATCAGTGTATATTTAAGTAGATAGACTTCCCCATGTTGTGATCATAAAGTCAGAGTAAAAAAAGGAAATAAATGACTATACCAGACAAATGTAAACACCAAAACAGAATTTTCGCTCTAATTGTTAACAAAGAAGTCTTACTAGACAGATTAGTTGGAGGATGGTTGTCCATCTCTTTCCCAATCTAGACAAAGAACATAATTCTTACTATTCTTTCTGACCTTGAAAGCAAACAGAGCTGCTACTGTAGCCATATGTTACATTGTGAAAAGTCCCTATTGCTAAGGTGGTTACTTTTTCTTGAAAAATGATAATTGAGAGAAAAAGAAGATAACAGTGCCAGTTTTTGTAATACTGTCATTTGTAAAGCACAAAAAAATAGTTGCAAAACCAAACAGCTCTCATTTTAAAAATTATAAAGCAAAAGCAAGCCTTCTTCCAAGCTGTTGTTTTCACTTAGGAGAGAGACATAAAAGCTTTTATTCTCCCTCAATATTGATTTCCCAGTTTCTGTTAAGGCAAATTTTATTTTCCTGAAATGAATGTTTAATTATAATCCCACTTAATTCTGAGGGTTTGGATAAGTCTCCTAGGGTATAGAGGAAGAAAGGAGAAAACATTCTGGCCAATAAGCAGAAGCAAGAACAACAGCAGCAACAAAATAGATATTTGTCTTCCAAATTAGTCTATTTACAGTCAAGGGAAAATACAGATCCAGTTTATCTTTGTGCATGGACAGATTATTTCTGATATTGATATTATATGTTTGGTTGTGAGTTGCTCAGAGAGACAGTATTCTTTAATTTCCCCCAGTGACTAAATGCTTTGAGCAGTGAAGGGCTATCAAAATCTTTACTACCACATTGTGGGTGTGCTTATGCAGGATGCCCTGCATTTTCTTTCATCTTTCAGTGCAAATTGGGTGCTCTGGGGTAGAGCTTCATTTTTGCTACTGCACTGCGTCGTCCCGTCCCCCCCCCCCCCAATCTGGGCAACAACCCACCCCTGGCTTTGAATCACTTTGCAATAACTGGCACTTATTAGCATCCTTAAACCTGTAATTATTCTGTTTCAACAATTATATAAAACATGCTTTTCTGTTATTAATGTGCTTATGACTAAAAATCCCATAAATTCTCACACTAAATATTTAATCCCATGGTAGAGATTCAGTGTAATATAGGAGACACCTGAAATTACAGTGTGAAAGGATGGAAAAAGAACTTTGAATTAGATACATCATACTTTTGCTACTTATTGGATCTATTCAAAGGAGGAGAAAATCTACTGCACAATTCACTGCAATGCTTGCCCAGACCTGAATTTTGTTATTTTCTGTATAGTTTACACCATAGTATGATGCATAATTTAAAAATGGCCTTGTGTAAAAGAACTGTGATTAGAGTAGTTTATATTAAATTTCACAAGGTCTTCTTTGTTTCAGCCACAGAAACAGCAAAATGATTCCTAATGGATATTTGATGTTTGAAGATGAAAACTTCATCGAATCATCTGTTGCCAAGTTAAATGCTTTGCGCAAAAGTGGCCAATTTTGTGATGTTAAGCTTCAGGTAATGTAAACATGTTTTATTTTATGCCTGCTAATGCTGAGTTTCTAAAATATTTATAAATACTTTAAAGTGAGGATATCTATTTTGGTCATTTTATTTCAAATATAGATACAGGTCTTCAACTTACAACTGGTAGCTTAGCAACCTGTTGGTGTTATGCTGGACCTACCAGGGAAAAGGATACTCAGGACCTAGATTTGAAATTCCGATGGTCAGGCCTATGGTCATATGGACCTATTTCAGGCTATAAACACCAGGGCTGTCTCACATGGCCATATTTTAGAGCAGTTTTGCCAAAACATGAATTTACTTCCATTTTTCAGCCAAACCAGCCCATTGTGAACTGTAGGTTCACTTAATGGCTGTAGCACTTGCTTAACAACTGTTGCAAAAAAAATTGGGTCAGTCATGTGGGTGACCCCATTTATGACAGTGAATGGGCAGACTCCATTATAGTGATGACTATCTATAATAAGATATTGGTAAAGTGGCCTTTTATTGCATATTGTGAGATCCATTCACACTACTTTGAGGTTTCTTTTTAAGCCTCTTTTTCAGTTTACTAATTATGATCATGATTGGTCCAAAATCAATCCTAATTAAATATTTGCATTTATGATAGAAATGTTTTAATATTTTTAAATCAACCAGAAGTAAAAGTACTTTGCCAAGTGTTTTGGTACATCACGAGTCACTCAAACTACAGGTTTCTAATTTGGTGAGTAGTGTCTATTTCCAATTTAATAAATAATGCAAGGTTTTATTTTAATGAAGGTCTGTGGACATGAGATGCTGGCACACAGAGCAGTACTAGCTTGCTGCAGTCCTTATCTTTTTGAAATCTTCAATAACGACAGTGATTCTCATGGCGTTTCTCATGTGAAATTTGATGATCTTAACCCAGAGGCTGTTGAAGTCTTGTTAAATTATGCTTACACTGCTCAGTAAGTTATCCTTTTTCTATATTACAGACATTTTTACTTTATACTCTGTCCAGAATGAATTTAAATAATAATTATGTCATTTTAACAGATTAAAGGCTGATAAAGAACTGGTCAAAGATGTATACTCTGCAGCTAAGAGGCTGAAGATGGAGAGAGTCAAGCAGGTATAATGGGGCTTTGGCAGGTGTGAATGACTTGCCTGAGTTCAGAGACTGATCATGTACAGGCTTAGTTAGCACTCACCATAGGAAGTTTTCAGGGAATGCTACAGCTGAGACAGACTTTTGAAATTGGTATGCCTTTTCTATGCTGCTGTGAAGATGCACAAATACATCCACGAATGCACAAAGAATTGAATTCAGTCATATCTTAAAATATACAAACTGAACAATTTTTCAAATATGTGTCAAGTTAAAGTATATTCAAAGTCAATTAGTCTGAATAGCTGCCGGCACACTGTTTACGCTAGGGCCAGTTTCATATATTTTTGTTAACCCATTTAATAAGTTATATTCTTGTAATCAAAAGTTATACCTAATTGATGAACTGGACACACTAGTCATAATTACACATAGCAAAAGAACAAAAATAACAGTCTTTAGAGCACATTGTTAAAACTTTCACAAGAAGTGTCTTTTAACCATAGTAAAATCATTTAAATCATTTAGAAGACAAGGTGGCCAAAAGTAACTTAACCAAGTGGGCAAGAGATAAAGATACAAGGGAGAGACAATATCCCATGAGTGTGTTTTTTGTTTTTGGTATATTGATTGTAATTAAGTGAATATGTTATGCAATTTAAAAAAGAGATGTCATATTGGCACAACTGGGAAAACCCGAATCTGAAAGCTTCTAGGTTTTCCCCACCGAAAGAAAGTCCAAACCCCTGACTCAGCACCCACATGTCCATCACATTCTCCAATCAATGCACTGTCCCAACTGGAGATGCCTTCCAGTCACATCCCTCCAGGTGCAGGGCAGAGTGGCCTTGACTCTTGGAGCCGGGAAAAATTATTTTGACTACATTTATCCCCAGCTCTATCCAATTCCCCCCTCCCAATTTCCCACAGTGGTAAATTGTGGCAGGCCTAATACAAAAGATGGTTTCTAGGCCTCACAAACAGAATCAGCATCTGTGGTGAGAAAATCTAAAACAAAATGAAGTTGCAAAGTTACAATATACCATAATTGTAAATTCTTTTTGAAAAAAAAAAAGGTTTGTGGAGATTACTTGCTGTCCAGGATGAGTGTTCAAAGCTGCATCTCTTATCGGAACTTTGCAAGCAACATGAGTGATTTGCGATTACTGAACAAAATTGATGGTTACATTCAAGAGCATTTGTTGCAGATCTCTGACCAAGAAGAATTTCTCAAACTGCCACGTTTAAAGGTACTTATTTCATTTGCTCCTTACCCATCCATCACCTTGATACTGTTTTTCACAGAAATATAAATTACTTCACTTAAGTGTTCCATGAAATAACCTTTTGACAAAAAAAAGTATCAATCTGGTACCAGGAACATGTATAAGCATTTAAATTCTTGTTTAATTATTACACCACTTGGAAGTAAGTATTTATGCTTTCAGCAGTATTCTCTTTTTCTAGTTAAAAAAAAAAGTTACATTGAAAGTCACCATACATTTACTTACCACAGTTGTAATATTGATGACACAAACTTGTAATCGTAAACAATTTTGCAGATAGGCAGTTTTGTAACAATGCCCCCTCAGCAGAAAAATATACCAAGGATGTTTACTATAGATTTTTTCCAAGCCATTTACCATTTCTCGCTGTGACATACAGCCCAGAATTCAGGTCATTTGCACAAATGTAATAGTGAAAATCACTAACATCATATAACTTGAATATATCTTTTATTAGGCAATTTAGTTACAATAATAAAAACTAATACAAATTTTAGGCCAAAGAAGAAAATGGAAAAAGAGAATAAATAGTGAATAAGTAGAATAAATAGTGTAGAAAAAGAGAAAAGACATATATAAAAAAGCAAATATATCATCTGATATCCCATTCCTTGTCTACAAGCAACACCATAAAATGTCAGCTTCAATCATGGTGTCAGCAAAAAGTTCATAATAAGTTGCAATTTTTTTTAAAAAGTCTTAATTATATCCTTAACCAAATAAACCAACTCTGTTCCTTCCTTTTGCTTCTAATAATCTTAACGTTTAATGCAAAACAATATTGTCATATGATTTCCTGTCCAATTCTTCTTCATCCCATTACATAAGTTTCTTCAAGATTTAAAAAGCCCCTTTTGTAGATCCAATAAGAAAACATTTTCCAGGTCACTCTGTTGGTTTATCACTTCTATTTGTTGGTGACACAGTGGTTAAAATGCAATATTACAGCCAAGTTGCGCATAGCCTGGAGTTTGATCCTGATGGGGCTGAATGTCATCTCAACCTTCCATCCTTCCAAGGTGGATCCAGATTGTTGGGGACAATATACAAATTGTAAACCATCCAGATAATGCTGTAAAACACTATAGAGAGATGTAACAGCCTAAATACTATTGCTATTTGTTTTACTTTTAAAAGTTTAGCCCAATTTCTTTTATATCCAGTATCGTAAACCCTTAAGTTTAACCCGTTGCAAACATTCTCTATTATTTGTAATATTTTCAGTACTTTCTCCTCGGCCGATACAATTTGTTCCACATTTATCTTTCCTTCATTGGACACAGTATATCCATGCTAGGCCTTCCACAACTACCACCTCCAGTCTGTGAGGTACCACACATTCCTTAATGACTTGCATAAAGGCTTAATGACCACACATGCAAGTGCCAGGATTGCAGTCACTGAGCGAAGCTGTCACATCTCACGTAACAAATGCAACAATTTACAACTAAAATTCTACGCTCACTTTTCCTAAGTGAAGGACTATCTGTAACTAGAAGTGGATATGAGAATCGAATTGAATTGAATTCTTTATTAGCCATGTGATTGGACACACAAGAAAATTATTTTTGGTGCATATGCTCTCAGTATACATAAAAGAAAAGATACATTGGTCAAGAATCATGAGGTACAAAACTTAATCATAGGGTTAATCAGAAAACAATAGGGTTAATCAGAAAGCAATAAAATCATAAGGATACAAGCAACGTTACAATCATAAGTGGAAGGAGATGGGTGATAGGAACAATGAGAAGACTAACAGTAATGCAACCTGAGTGAATAGTTTGACAGTGGGGAGGGAATTATTTGTTTAGCAGAGTGATGGCGTTCGGGGAAAAACTGTTCTTGTGTCTAATTGTCTTGGTGTGCAGTTCTCTATAGTGTTGTTTTGATGGTAGGAATTGAAACAATTTATGTCCAGGATGCAAGGGCTCAGTAAATGCTTTTATGGATGTCTTTTTGACTTGTGCAGTACACAGGTCCTAAATGGAAGGCAGGTTGGTAGCAATTGTTTTTTCTGCAGTTCTGATTATCATCTGAAGTCTGTGTCTGTCTTGTTGAGTTGCAGAATCAAACCAGACAGTTATAGAGATGTAAATGACAGACTCAATGATTCCTCTATAGAACTGTATCAGCAGCTGCTTGGGCAGCTTGAGCTTCCTAAGTTGACGCTTGTGCTTTTTTGATGACATTTTTGATGTTAGGTGTCCATTTTGATAAGGGCGAACTATATAGTAAGTTTCATTACTGCTTTTTATTTTTAAATATCATCAATTGGTAATTGTTGTTTAGATTACAGTTGATAACTTTTTCCCTGCTGAAAATGTACATTCTCCTTAGGTTTTCAGAATTATACAAAAATATATAGCCATCGGAACTGAAGAAATCTTTATCATATTTACAATGTATGTTTGGGGTGGTAGGTTTTCTTAACTAATGTGAATTTAGGGTTGCGCTTTGAGGCCTCAGTGTGCTTTTCTTCTTTATTTCAGCTGGAGGTTATGCTGGAAGATAATGTTAGCTTGCCCAGCAATGGCAAGCTGTACACAAAGGTAATCAACTGGGTACAGCGCAGCATTTGGGAGAACGGAGACAGCCTTGAAGATCTGATGGAAGAGGTCAGTTTTAAGAAAAATGAGATTGGGCCATCTTTAACTGCTACATTTTTCTGGAATTAAGGATGATCCCTTCTCCTTTTTTGTTCCCTTTAAAACAAAACTGTGAAGAATTTAAATTTTACTGTAGGTATCCCTAAGCTGAGAAACTAGGGGGGTTTCAGGTGAGCTGCTTAAACTACTGTTCAAGCCGGTCTTCTGTTTTTGTCTCCGTTTTCTTTAGGAAATTTCAAATATAGCAATTATCTTCACTTTAAATTTGGGGAGGTGGTTTGAAACTTGTTTTCTTAATGTATTCTTTTTACAGGTTTTACTTAAAGAGAGAAAGTAGGACAAAGGTTCTAATGGTTGTTCCTCCCCGTTGATTTATCTCCCCATAGGTTTATTAACAAAACTAGGATACTCATCGCTGAAGGACCATAGAAGAAACTTCAAGTGTAATGACACGTAAAGAAGCAGCAGTTTTGCCCCAGTTCTCCTATGAAAATTCGCTGTGGGCAGAGAACGATGATGATGTTTAATGGTGTTTACTTCTTTACAGGCTATTTTAACAATTGAAATTTTGTATAATTAACTAGCCTAATTCATGAACATAACTTCAACCATTTGGTTTAAAAAATGAAATGCACTGGAGATTCACATTTCAGATTGTTTCAAAATATATATTTAGTAGCCATCAAAGGGAAGCCTGAATTTCCAGAGCAGTTTTTTTTCTGTTTTTCTTTTATAAGTGAGAATCTCAGTTACGGAATCAAATTTCCTTTAAAATACTAATACCCTTAATCTGAGATGAAGTAGGCAACAGAAGTTCCTGAAATGAAAAGTAGTTCCATTATCTTTCTTACAGTCCCTTCTATATAACATAAGTGTTTGATTTACCTATTTCAAAACTGTGATTTGCAAAAAGAAATTTGTACCATTTATTCTGAAAGATAAATGTACATTATACTTGTTGTACATTTGGATGTTTATGGCACGAGGCGTATAGAAGTCAAGAAGATTTCTTTTGAGATGTGAAAACAAGGAGCCTTTATCCAGTGTTTGAAGATCTGTCGTCATGAGAGAAACCTCCCATTAAAAAAAATAATGCCATTCTCCTAGATGGAGAGAAGATCAGGCTGCACTCCTGGACTCCTAATGAAGTTTCTATACAATGTACCAATAGTTAAGCAGCAATGGAGACTATAGCCAGATTGCTGTTCTGTTGTTTTGCAGGTTCAAACGTTGTACTACTCAGCTGATCACAAGCTGCTTGATGGAAATCCACTAGATGGACAGGCTGAGGTGTATGGCAGTGATGATGACCACATTCAGTTTGTGCAGGTACAAAATGCACATGGTCTGAGGTAACCTCAGGTAAAGCTGGGTAGAGTAGTACGACACAACTAAAATGTTGTGTAGTATAATGAAAATAAGACATTTCCAATATAGAAGACTAGGGAAATAACAATTAAGATATTTTTGTATTCTGGCTCATCTAGTTTTGAGCTGTGTCTTAATGCATTTAAAACACGCTGAATACTCTGAAACTAAGAATAGCATTAGATATTTAACTTGAGCTTCCATGAGGTTGAAAGATTTATATGTGCTGAAAAGACGAATGTGGCAGAACAAGTCTCTCTTCTTTTGGAGAAAAGAATTGGGGCAATTCAGGAGTATTGGAGAAAATAGAACAAGTGGTGGCTAGGTATCAAATCATAACATAATTTTGAAATCTTGGTGTTAACAATGGGCTCACTTGAGCAAAAAGGTTTGTTGTTACAGGAATAAATTAATGTGCTCTGGATAACTGGCAGAAAATAGTGGGAAAATTTGTTTCATTTAATGAGATTACTGTTGGTTTTCTGGACTTAGTAATAAGTTGTTTTCACACTTCAGTTTATTAAGTCTGAAACAAAATTCATATTAATTTTAATTGTGACTCATTTCTGAATTTACAAGTAGAGAGATGGCATTAATTTCTCAACAGCCATTTAGTAAGTTTTTCACTAGTATTTAATACTTGAAGAGAGTAAATGATGTTAACTTATGCACATCAATTTAGAAGTGACGGCCAATGCACTCAGTGATGAAGAGTAAAAAGGAGAAAAGGTTAGGATATGTAAACAAGCATTCAAATAAAATACAGATAAATAGAAGAAATAATGAAACACAGGAGAAAGGGAAATGGGAAGCTGTATTGCAGAATAACTTTATTCTGAAAAAAAATAGATCCTCTAATCATAGCTGAGTAATCCTATGAATGAGGTGAAAATTTTATGTTGGCAAGGAAATGGTGCAGTAGCTACTGTAGTTTTAAATCTTTGAAAAGTAGTAAAATAATACAGAATAGATTTAAAGTAGGTAAATTATATAATGTTAAAATATGCAATTTAGCTATATAGAGTTTATGCTTTGTGCTAAGCAGTGCAGCGTAGCGTGTGAGTTTTACCAGTTTTGTGAGTGGTAAACCAATGGCTTGTATGTGTGAATACAGTTTCTTATATCTTGAATTTCGTAAATGCCTATTTGATGTAAGGAATAAACTATTTCATTTGTATACACTTGAATTGTATTTTAAAATGGAAAATAGTCCTGTGAAGTTGAGGATAGTAACTTGATTAAATGGAGTAGAACATTATTTTGTGGATAAGCAGCATTAACTGTTTCATCTTGCTGCTAAAGCATTCAGAAAGTTACCTTTGTAGCAGTGCTATTGGATGAGTCTCTACAGCGATAAAAGGCAGAGCAAATTTTGCTTCCTGGCTAGGTTTCTGTAGCTGCCTTTTGATTTTGCAGAAAAGGCCACTCCGTGAGAATGATCTCAAGCAGTTAAGTAGCAGTTCTTCTGGAAGTCTTTCACCAAATGCAGCAGTGCAGAATCTTAAACACGAGTGGAAAATTGTTGCTTCAGAAAAGACCTCAAGTAAGCCAAAGTTTGTTGTTCCTGGTTTTACTCTAGATTATTTCATTCATGTTAAATGCAGAAATACTGGGAGAAAGCAAACAACTGCTCACGTGCATAATAGATATTATTTTTCCTTGAATGATTTAAATATTTTTAGAATTACAACACATTTAGGGGGAAGGATGTGAAAACCTTGGTAAACTGGAACTGAAATGTATCTTTTGCTTTTCAGATAACACCTATCTGTGTCTTGCTGTTCTGGATGGTGTCTTTTGTGTGATTTTCCTTCATGGTCGTAGCAGTCCACAGAGTTCCCCAACTAGTACTCCACGACTGATGAAAAGTTTGAGTTTTGAGGTTCAACCAGATGATCTTATAGAAAAGGTGATGTCTCCTATGCAGTATGCTCGATCTGGATTGGGCACAGCAGAACTTAACAGCAAGCTGGTTGCTGCAGGTAACACCATAATGCTTATACAACACCATAATGCTTATACTTCTATGTTGCCCTTCAAATTTTTTGGAACTGGAGATATGCTAGCTAACAGGAACAAAAGTTCGAGCTCATAAAAATTGTGGAGGATCACACATTTATCTAACATTTTTAAAGGTAGTATTTTACTAAGCCCATAATACATCTTCTGTATGCTCATTTTACAACCAGGTGGCTATAACAGACAAGAATGTTTACGCACCGTAGAATGTTACGATCCACGGACAGATTGCTGGACTTTCATCGCACCAATGAGGACTCCAAGAGCTCGATTCCAGATGGCAGTTCTGATGGTACATTTTTAAATAAATCACATGTTTATTTCCCTGCTGAAACCTGTTTAACAATTGCAGCATGTCAGGTGGATTTGGAAGAGTAGGATTCTCCTGAGTAGGAGGAGGATCAATATTGCAGGGGAGTGTTTTATCTTGAGATAAGCTTTTAATACTAGGCCATTATGCTATCTTAGTGGTTTTCATTATACTGATTTAAAAGCCTCTTCTCTATTAATGCAGAGATTTAGAGATAATATAATTTAAAAGATCATTTCAACAACATGTATTTCCACTACCCAGGGACAGCTGTATGTTGTTGGTGGATCAAATGGACACTCTGATGATTTGAGTTGTGGGGAGATGTATGATCCCGAAATAGATGATTGGACTCCAGTTCCAGAACTGAGAACTAACCGTTGCAATGCAGGTAAATATCTATACAGTAATGCTCTATAAAGCTACTTATTTTAAAACTTGCAAATTGTAACTACTACTTTTTTTCCCTTTGCATAAACAGGAGTATGTGCACTGGATGGAAAATTGTATATTGTTGGTGGGTCAGATCCTTATGGACAGAAGGGATTAAAAAACTGTGATGTCTTTGATCCTGTAAACAAATCTTGGACAAGCTGTGCTTCGCTAAATATCCGTAAGTTCTTAGTGGGTTTTTTCCTCACTAATTTTACTTGTTTTGCCTGTAGAAGGTGTCAGTAATTACCAATGGCATCTTTACATACCTGAAAATTTAACTCAGGAAGACTTATATGCTGCAAATAAAATAAAGCATAATTTTCCAGAATGTCTAACTGACAATCTTAGACATAGAACCTTGATGCTAAAATAGCTTTTTTTTCTTTATAGGTAGACACCAGTCTGCTATATGTGAAATTGGTGGGTATTTGTATATCATTGGAGGAGCTGAGTCTTGGAATTGCCTTAACAGTGTAGAACGTTACAATCCAGAAAACAATACTTGGACACTAATTGCATCTATGAACGTGGCTAGACGCGGAGCTGGTGTTGCTGTTCTTGATGGTAAACTCATGGGATTGGCAAAATATTACAGATTTTTGACTAACAATTGTTTAATGCCTTAATTTAGTGAGCATGCAGCATCACTTCCATTTTATTTTAATCTGCCTCTATACTACTACATCAGGTTGACTATAGATACTTCAGATACACTGGTTTGTTACACAAGTAGGAAGTATAGAGTGTACATGTATACATGCATGTGCATGATTGAAATATGTGAAATTCAAGCTATTCTAAAACTAATTTTCCTACTTATTATTATTTAGATATCTATACTTGTGACATTAATGGGATATCTGAGTAGAGTTCTGTTTTCCATGTAGCAGTGGAATAAAGTATAGGATAAACTATTTTGTGCATAACTTGCATGGAACAGAACATTTGCATTTAAGTAATTCCTGACTTAACTCAAATGTTTTTATTTGGGGTCGACTTGTTACATGCACTGGTGAAAAACACCACTTTGCTCTTGGCAGAAGTGATTTTATAGGAAATAACTGCAGATATCAGAGATAAGTGGAAGGAGTTGGTGGGGTATGTTGCACCAGGAAAATCAGAATCTGATGGGAAGTATACCATAGGGGCATCAGCTTCCGTGGGGAAGGAGAAAAGATTCTAGGGAGGGGGAAATGAGACTCTATAGGTTATGCTGTACTGGAAGCAGCTTATGGGGGAAGAGACAAGACGGTACAAATTAACCTTGCCCATTAATATGGCGTTAACCCAAACCCAGAATAACTAAAGTATTCTAAAATGACTGATCTAAAACAATTTGGCAGAACTGACCATCTGTACTAGGTTAAAACAAAACGAATTAGTTCACTATGCAATTAGTCATTAGATATTAAGCCCGTATATTTGGGAGGGGAGGGTGGACAATTGAAATTTTGCATTTTTGGAAGTTTACTTGGACACAAGTCCTTCAAGCTTATGTTCTTATTTGCTTCCTAGGAAAACTCTTTGTTGGTGGTGGCTTTGATGGCTCACGTGCAGTCAGCTGTGTGGAAATGTACGACCCTGCTAAGAATGAGTGGAAGATGTTGGCTAGCATGACCACACCAAGAAGCAATGCTGGTTTTGCAACAGTGAACAACATTATCTATGCAGTGGGAGGATTTGATGGCAATGAGTTTCTGAACACAGTTGAAGTATACAATTCAGAATCCAATGAATGGAGTCCCTACACAAAAATCTACAAGTTCTAATTTTCTTAAAACTAACAGGCTTAGTGATGTAATTGTTTTAGTAGAGGTACACATGTGAATAAGGTGGGAGGGAAGGGTTAAAAGTTGCCATCAGCAACAAGGCTTTTGCATATTGCATACTATTAATATGCTGTACATATTTTTTTAGAATAAATGAAGGGTGTTGTATGCATTAGAATTTAATTTACACTTAACATTAGATTCTTCTGAGATAAGAATGTAAGTTGATTGCATACCATTTCATGAGCATCCCCCAATGTTAGGTTTTGCTGATTTGCACAAGCAAATATTTTTATTTTGGAATTGTTTCTAGTGCAGAAAAGAAACAGCAGTCTTCATTATCAGCAATTTATTTTCTTAAATAACTGGAATAATCTCATAAGCCTTATTTAAATAGCTAAACGGCTTTATTTTAAAAAAGCTGACACACCTGCCATTTTGACTGCCTTTTATAACTTTTTATATATTAATAGAGACAGGACTCTTATAACCTTGAAGTGACACGAGCATACAAATGTATGATGCAAAGAGACAATCTCAAAATTCATAGACTGGAGTAAGACATTTAATTTACTATCGTGAGAGCTATTAATTTCCCCCAGCCCCCCTGCTATGATGTTGTATGATCTCTTTAATATGTAATTGTTTTCCATTACATCTGAATAGAGTTTCTGAACCTGAGTGTTAATATGAGTGAGGAAGCATAACTCTGAAATTCAGCCTAGAGGGTGTTTTCTGTGTGGTTCCTAAGCAGTTGTAACAAATGTGCAGAGTTATAAAATGAAAAGCAAAAAAGTCTTGTGCTGTCTTAGAAAATATCTCAAAAACTATTGTATAAGTTTGTATCTTTCTACTGCAAGCTCAAAACATGCTGTAATACAAATTGTGTTTCATTTCTTGAATAATTGTTGTTTGATTCTGATGCTGGAGGGTTGGCAATGCTTGAGGTGTAATAATATCTTACTAAGTATTTTAGCATTTTAAGAACATAACAGAGCTCTGCTAAATCTTAAGTATAGCATTTGCTCACAGTAGCCAACTAGAGTGCTTGAAGCAGAAAGTGATCTACTCTTGTTCCACTATTGCCCCTTCCCTTCTGCACCTGATATTTGAAAGCCTGTTGCCCTAACTCGGAAGTGCTTCAAGATCAATAGCCATTCATATATTATGTCTTGTGTAAAGTTGTCTAAACTACATTTATAAAGCCATCCAATGTAGTGCCCTTCATTGGATTTTTAAATAGTACTTTCCACAAGTTAATTACATGCTCTGTAAAGTGACTACAGGTAGTCCTTGACTTGTGAGTGTCATTCTAGCCATGACTCACAGTTATCATGCAGGTCACTGACCACGTTCAATTTTGCAACCTTTTTTTTTTTTTTTGCTGTGGTTGGTAAATGGATGTCATGGTATTAAGCAGACCCATTGTACCCAATGGCTATTTTTTTGCCAGAAATCATAAGTTAAAAACAACTTGTTGCCTAGCAAAAGACACAAATCACAACAGAATCCTACAGTTGTAAATGCAGGCTGGTTGCTGAACACCCAAAATGCTGTCATCTGACTGCAGGCGAAATCCACCATCAGGTTGTGAAACACTGGGGAGGTCAATTGTAACCAGTCACTAAGCAAGTGGCAATAAATTGAAGACCATCTGTACTGAAGATACAAGTGGGTTTGTTTAACATTGCAGTGCAGAGCTTTTATTACTTTCAATCCTTTTAATAACCCATAGTATGGAATTTGTCTTTCACAACTGCCCTGCAAAAGAGTAAGCCTTCATTGTGCTATCCGTCATGACTCAAAATTGATCTATCAAATTGTCAAATTCATTCAATGTCTCTAAAGGGTGGGTATGGGTATTCTGATATGTATTACTTTGCAGCTTCTTGAATTGAATGGTATTTGCCATTCATGAAAAAGATTGTTCCACTCTGAATAGTACCATCCATAAATATAACTCCTTGTTTGCTTCTAATTCACATATCAGTGGTCCCAACACAAAAATGTAAGAAGTTCTAAACCCACTTTTTCTCATTTGAGAAAGTTATTCCTTTTGTTAGGAGTCTACAAAAAGGTAAATCCTTTCACCCATTTGGTCACTAAGATTATAAGAACAGTTTAAGAGGAATTTTGACAAAGGCTTTTTGAAAATCAAATGCAATTACAGATGGTAACCAAAACCTAAAGATTGATGAGGCACACTGAATTTTTGTTAAACCTTAGGTTTTCAGCAAGACGTGGTCATCTATGTCCATTAACATATGTTATTTGACTGGCCTATAATTTCCCAGATCTTTCCTGGGCTTCTTTCTAAAATTAGTCTGTTGGCTACCTCCCAGTCCCCTGGCAGTGAACCTGGTTTGGCTATTTTATTTTTTGCTAGAGCAATTTCCCATCTGTCTCCCCACAAATCCCATATTTTTTTTTAGAATGCCCCGCATTTGTAATGTTGCTGTTTCAGATCCTGCTGGCAATTACCTACTGACCTATGCTAAGATATTTTTTTGTTTCAAATTGATTCCACAACGTTTGTACTTTTGTGCTAGCTATCACTGAAGTCCAAGGTTGCCTCCACTCTAATTGCTTTTAAGACCAAACTTTCTAGAATCTAAGGCATGCCATAATTATATCTAGAAAATAAATCATCATAATTGGAGTATAATTCACTTACAGCTGTGTTCCCTTTTGTACGGATTCCTGATGTATTTTACCATCTCCCCCTCAGTATTTTGATCAGGACTCCATTTACATTTTGTGACCAGATATTGCTACCCACAATGATTCGTCTTTCATTGTAGTCTATTGTGTATTTTACATTCTTGATATAAAGAACTATTCCTTCAATCTAACCTTCCCTTGTTGTAAGATTATATTCAATGTCAGAATGAATTTAGTGTTTCAAAAATGCCTTCTATTTCCTGATAAAATTATCCATTAACTCACTCCCAACATTATTCTTATCCGCTGTGCCTTTTACTGATTTATCTACACTTTACTCAACTGGATGTGAATGCAACACCTAGTAGCTTCTTCCCCAAGAATTAGTTTAAAATGTGTTCGCTATTATATTTCCAAGCCAATGAAATTTGCAAATAAAAAAAAGTATGCAAATAGACTTGGAGATCCATCAATTTTCAGGGTAACTTTTGAAAAGGATAAAACAGGATCAAATTAGATGTGATGAAAGAAATATTAAAAATAAAAATAGATTAGTTTTGGTCAGAAGCTATGATGGGGGGGGGGGGGAAATAAACCTTCCAAAGTCTTTGTATCTTGCCCCAAATCTCTCCAAAAATCGCTCCCCCGTGCAGTGGTTAGAATGCAGTATTGCAGCTAGGAGTTTGATTCTGACAGGGTCAAGGTTGAGTCAGCCATCCATCCTTCCAAGGTCAGTAAAATGACCCAGATTGTGCTGACCCTATAAACTACATAGGGCTGTAAAGTACTATGAAGTGGTATATAAGTCTTCAGTTTCTATGGAGATTTATCCAGGTTATCGTCCCAAAGGTGCTTTCTTTTAAAAGGCAACTGGGATTTTTTGTTTTGCCTGAAGACATTTCATTCCTCAGCCAAGAAGCTTCTTCAGTTCTGACTGGATAATAAATCCATTCTATTATTCAATCACAACTGAAGACACTTGGCTGAGAAGCAAAATGTCACTGAGGACTACCAGCATAGGCTTTCCAAGCAGAGGGAAGACCTGCAAGAGTGCAAGGCCAGGTATTGGAGGCTGGAGGCTCAGTGGGCAGAGATGGTCAGTCAGTTCCAGTCCCATTGGAACAAGGTCCTCCAGCTCTTCAACACTAGCGACACTTCTCTCCTCGTCTTTGTTGCACATATTTGCTCTAGGGCCTATAGTTTGAGTTTATATTGCGCTGATTAATGTTACTGTCTAGGGAATTTTGTCTCATGTCTTGCTCAAACTCTGTGGCACACTGACAAAAAAGATACACCATATATTAGAGATTAGATGCAATAAAAGATCATGGTGTGAACAAGCCCAATGCTATAAATTAACAGCAAATTTTGTTCAAATTGTTCTTTGTTCCAGGAAAACTACAGTAGTGACTGTTTTGAAAACAAACAACCCATAATATAGTTTAGCATTATTTTAACATTACACATAAAAGATTAAATACAGAAGCCTGGAAGATCAAGGGTCAGGTAGTCACATTCACCCATCTGTGACAAATCCCTAGACTTTTTCTCAGCCTCTTGCAAAGAGGTTTCCAGGTCTGAACTCGCAAAAACAGGTGTTTGCAGGTGTGTACATGGTAGATTATATTGTTGAGACTGTAAATGTTCAACTTTTTAATTGCTAGGCGGAAACATTTTACTCCAATGACAATGATTATTTCAAAACATGGGTAAGAAAAGGAGACTGTCCTTTAGGGAACTAAATGCAATTTACTGGGGGGGGGGGGAGATCTTTACAAATTAAAAGATATAATTTCAATTTTTATTTCCACACAAATGTAAAATGAAGACTGAATATGCTGCTATTCAAATAGCACAACTATTGGACTATCAAAATGCTTAGCCTGTACACTATTCATATCCTGCCTTTAATATATTTATTAATAACTCAAGGCAGTATACACACACACACTACTTTTCCCTATTTTTCCTACAACAGCAACCCTGTAAGGTGGATTGAGTAGAGAGAGTGAGTGACGCAGATGGCCTTAATGACTAAGGAGGCACTTGAACTCATTACTTCTTGCTTTATAGCCTGGGGCCTTAAATTAGTAAAATAACTTGTAAAAATTGCATTAATAAATTACTGAGAAAGTGAAATAACAGAATACTGAAACACTTCGGTTGTCTTCTGTTGTGATTCCGTCTGAGGCCCCTCAGGGAACGGCTGATCCTCTGCCGGCTTCCTGCTCAGAGGGGGAGGATGAGGAACAGGAGGTTCAGGCAGACGGGGAGGAGGAATCTCAGGCTGAGGGAGAGGGAGGACAGCCAGAGTCCCCCGAGAGGGAGCTCTCCCCAGCAAGCAGCCTGGATTCCTTAGATGAAAATGCACAAGCAATAATCGATCTCCGGCAGAGAAGAGCAACACAACGAAGGGGACAATTAGCCAGGTACTTTCAGCACTAAAGAGGCAACAGCTGGGTTTGGGTGTGGTGCTCTCTGGAAAGGCTGAAAAGGCAGACCCACCCTTCCTGGCTTGTGGAGTGTTATCTTTGGGAGTCCTGGGACCTGGCTGTGATCTTTGGCGTCTTGGAATTCTGGTTTGTGACTTTGAATACTGAAACCTTGGGGGGAAAAGGTGTGGGTCTTATTCTCTACAGTGGTGGGTGTGCCAGCAAGAAGTCTGCTGTATTGTCTGGCCATCAGGACTCTGCTGTGAAGTCTCATAGCCTGCCTGTTGGGAAGAACAGGTTTTTCTCTGTGTTTATTTTTCAAACTATAAAGTGCTTTTGCTTTTACCAGCGTGTCTGGCTGCTTTTTCCAGTTGGTGTTGAAGTCTGGGGGCACCCAGACAGAACATCTTCTAAGATACTGAGGATATATAAACTGTTAACAAATTATCAAAATAAAGTCCTTTCTTTAAGTCTTTAATTATTTTGATTGACAGTGATTCCTTTTGGTCATCTTTTAAATCCATATTTATGTAAAAATGTGTAATGTTTTTAACAAAAAAAAATTCATAAAAGGCACACTGACAATTTTAGTTTCAATATCTTTCTCTACAAATCCCCAATATATATATTTTCATAACAGCAATGCAAAACCTTGGGGCGCACGCATACACACCCACACCCACACCCACACATATATACACACATGCATATATACACACACACATATGCAGTATATACTGTATGTATATATATATATATATATATATATATATATATATATATATATATATATATATATATATATATACACAGTGATACCTCGTCTTACGAACTTAATTGGTTCCAGGAGGAGGTTCGTAAGGTGAAAAGTTCGTAAGACGAAACAATGTTTCCCATAGGAAACAATGTAAAATGGATTAATGCGTGCAAGGAAAAAAATTGCAAAAACGGTGCTCTGCTTGGCGGTGCCCGGCTGTCACCTTTTGAAACAGCCGGGCGCATCTTGGCATTTTCCCAAACGCCGAACCCAAAAAGTTCAGCAAAAGTTCGGGTTCGGGAGGCCGCCGAGAAGTGCCGCTGCCTGGCTGTCACCTTTTGAAACAGCCCAGGGGCTTCTCGGCGTTCTCCTGAATGCCGAACCTGGAAGTTCAGCAAAAGTTCGGGTTCGGTTTTTCGGGTTTGGGAGGCCGCCGAGAAGCGCCACTGTCCAGCTGTCACCTTTGCAGAAGAGCCGTGGAGCTGTCAGCTGGTCAGTAGGCTCAAACGGAAGTGGGGAATCCCAATAGGGAATTCCATGGGCGGAGCTTTGATGTCACAAAGATATCCTTCCTGGAGTCCATATTTCGGCCGGCCAGGAAGGATGTCTTTGTGACGTCAAAGCTCTGCCCATGGAATTCCCTATTGGGATTCCCCACCTCCGTTTGAGCTTCCCGACCGGCCAACAGCTCCGCAGCTCTTCTGCAAATGTGACAGCTGGGTGGCGGCGCTTCTCGGCGGCCTCCCGAATGCCGAACCTGAACTTTTGCTGAACTTCTGGGTTCAGCATTCAGGAAAACGCCAAGAAGCCCCCAGGCTGTTTCAAAAGGTGACAGCCAGGCGGCGGCGCTTATCAGCTGAATCCGAACACCAAACCTGAACTTGCCAAACTTCTGGGTTCGGCGTTCGCGGCGGCGGGTTTGTAAGGTGAAAAAAGTTTGTAAGAAGAGGCACAAAAATCCCGAACCCCGGGTTTGTATCTCGAAAAGTTTGTAAGACGAGGGGTTTGTATCACAAGGTACTACTGTATTTGTTTATGTAGATTTTCACGGGTACAGGTATGAAGGTCTTGGCATATTCGGGTTTCTTCCCGTGCAAATTTCAGAGATTTCTGGCGACGTTTCCACGAGGTCCCACTCGTCATCTTCAGACTGGTGCTTTTGTCCTTGTGTTAGGGCGAACACAGTGTTCTCCCTCCTCCCCTGCATCTAGCCATCGATTAAAGCTATGGCAAGATTTTCTGCTACATTGTAGTAGGAAGTCCGCAAAATATGTATCTTGAATGAAAAGTAGGTGAAAAAGAATTAAAATAAGCAAACATTCGGTCTTCATAAAAACTATGAAAATTATACAAGTTTGTATTGCATCATGCCACTCAAAACCTCTGTCAAATTCACGCCATTTATTAGCAAATAGGGGACCTTGATGATAAAAATACTAATTTTTAATATTGCCTTTCACATTTTGAGATTATGCATCAAGTAACAATTTACCTTTAGATAGCTATTATTTTTGTGTGCTGCATGACTTTCTGAAATTTATTTTATTTTATTATTTTTATTGTATTATTTTTATTTTCATAAATAACTCAAGGTGATTTCTAATCCAAGTTATACGTAATGCAGGGCTGTCAAACCTGCAGCCCATGGGCCAGATAGGTCACGAACTGGCCACGTCTGGTTTAGGAAAGGGGAAAAAAATTCCGATATGTCACGTGACAATGCCATGAGTTTGACACCCAATGTAGTGGATGTTCTGAAATCTCAGCACAAGAATCCAACTGTACCATATTTTTGGAGTATAAGACGCACCCTTTTACTCCCAGAGGATGAAAAAGTGGGTGCGTCTTATACACCGAATGCTGCATCAGGCATACCTGGGGAAGGGAGTTGACACAACAGCGGTAATAGCCGCAATTGATGAAAAAAGACAGCTGATTGGTGGCATTCCAAGGGATTGATCCAATCACCAATCAGAAAGGAAGATCAAAGGGAGAGATAGCGAAGTTACAGTACTTCTCTCGCCTGTTGGAACTGGCAGAGCAGCAAAGCGTTTTCAGGCACCAGATTCCTTCTCTCCAATTTCAAAAATGGTGCCTGAAATGTAAGGATCGTAAAGTGTTTTCAGCTGAAGGATTTCCCCTCCCCCAAATTGGAGGGGAATCCTTCAGCTGGAATGGTTTCCTCTACATTCCTCAGGTTTCAGTCACCCTTTCTGCAATCGGAGAAAGGGATTTTCCACCTGAAAACGTTTTCATTTAAAAGGCTCTCAATGCAGTTCCCTGGGTTGCTTCGGAATTCAGGCTCAGACTGAGGCAGCAAAGGCACAAGGCAATGTTCCCTCTAATTTTTTTTCGGTGTGGCCGGAAAAGTATAGTGTCTGAGCCACCGTTCCCTGTAGGCTGCGCACGCCTGCGCCAGCGCCCCCCAAAATGCCCCCCCTTTTCCAAGGGCGCGAACGGAGCCGTGGCCGCCCCCACCCCGCCCTGCGGCTCTAGCACCCTTTCGCCCCTGGCTACTCGCCGCTGCCCCCCCTCCCGCCCGATCTGCCTCTCTTTCTCCTCCACTTCCTGCCTTGGGGCACGGCTCCTCCCGCAGTGGGAAAGCCCGCCCCACCGCTCTCGCAGTCCCTTCGCCAAGAGTACTTTTGTCCCAGGGCTGCAGGAGAGGCGGGGCAGGCATTCTCACAGTGGGGGTTGGCGAAGGTGATTTTCAATGTCGGGCGCGCGGGCCGGCGCGCGCTCTCCCCATCCCCCTGCCAGCCTGCCCGGAACATTTCTCTCTATCTTGCTCTGTCGCTCTCACTCTCTCTCGTTCTCCGGAGGCCGGCAAAGGTTTTTCTTACTTTGAATGTTCCGGGCGGGCTGGCAGGGGGATGGGGAGAGCGCACGCCAGCCTGTGCGCCCAACATTGAAAATCACCTTCGGCGGCCTCTGGAGAACGAGAGAGTGAAAGCGACAGAGCAAGATAGAGAGAAAGTGAGAAAGAGAGAGAAAGAGGGGGGAGAGAAAGATAGCAAGAGAGAGAGAACAAGAGAGAGAATGAAAGAAAGAGTGAGAAAGAAAACAAGAGAGAAAGAGAGAAAGCAAGAGAGAGAAAGTGAGAAAAAGAGAGAGAGAGAGAGCAAGAGGGGGAGAGAGAGAAAGAAAGAAAGAAAGAGATGAGAGAGGAAGGAAGAGTGAGAGAGGAAGAAAGCAAGAGAGAGAGAAGAGTGGAAGAGAGAAGAGAGAGAAATAATAGAAAAAAGGGGAGAAAAAGAGAAATGAGAAAATGATTGAGGCAGAGAATGACAGGAAAGAGAGAGAAACAGAGAGAGAAGTGACTCTTGATTTAAAGCATATGGTAAAAGCACTTAAATAATAACAGAGAAAAAAACCCATCCCTCACCTGTTTTTATTAATAGTTATGTTTTTGTTTTTGCTGGTTGTTTTAGTTTTAATAGTAATGGATTTTGTTTATTTTTTAATTATTAATTTATTTTAATAAAAAAGGGATTTATATATATCAAAACATTTATAGCTAAAAACATTTGATATATATATATATATATATATATATATATATATATATATATATATGTATATATATATATATATGTATATATATATATATATATATATATGCCGCCCAGTCCCAAGGGGACTGCCGCTCAGACACTATACCTTTCCGCACACACCGAAAAAAAATTAGAGGGAACATTGGTCTGAGCGGCACATTAGGTGAGTCCTTTGGGACTGGGCGGCATAGAAGTCAAATAAATAAATTAAATAAATAAATAATTATATATATATAATATATTTGTTTTCGTAGATTTTCACGGGTATATGTATGTAGATTGTTCTGAGTTCGGGTTTTGCCCTGTGTAATATTTTGAGTGTCTATGCGACGTTTCGGTGAAATCACATTCACCATCATCACGCTGAAGTTATAAGTTATAAGCTTCACCACCAACCAATCAAATCATTAAAACATAGTCACCCAATCTATTTGCTACATTCAAACCAAATCTCCACCCCCCAAAACTATATATAAGGAACAAATGGCAGTTGCAAACATTCTATATTTCCAGCAGCACGAAGCTTATAACTTCAGCCTGATGATGGTGAATGTGATTTCACCAAAACGTCGCATAGACACTCAAAATATTACATGGGGCAAAACCTGAACTCAGAACAATCTACATACATATGAGCTATCAGATCAGATCACAGCCTAGAGGCAAAAAGGAGCTGTGATGTTCCTTCAATATACCAGGGTGATCCGACATAAAAAAACATATAGCCCCTCCCTGGTACAGAGCTGGAAGGGATCTGATCTGATAGCTCAACTGCTAATTCTCTGCCTTACAAGGCAGAGTCCACCGGATCAAATCCCAGTAAGGAAGGGTGTGGCTAGCTGATGAAGCCAGAACAAGGCCGAAATGGGACCATCCTAGTCTCCCTTAATTTTAAAATTCCAGCTAAAAAAAAATTTGACACATACAGAATATAGTTGTCGGCTATAAATAAATTAACTGCCTTGAAATGGTCCTGGGTTGGGCCTAGAGGCAAAAAGGAGCTGTGACGTTCCTTCAATATACCAGGGTGATCCGACATAAAACACACACACACACACACACAAACACACACACACACACACATACACACACACACACACACACACACATACACACACACACACACACACAAAGAAACAAAAATACATAAATAATTCCAGAAATAATCTTTAAAACTTTCCAACCCTTTTTAGAATATACTGTACTAAAAAAAAAAACCCACCCCACACCAGTGTAATAGGCATAATTGTCCTTAACTCAATACTAGTCTTTCCAAGGGTTTTTTCCAAGTGTCAGATGTGCAAATTTCTTGTGAAAGGTTGTTGAGCTGCCAAGAAGCAACAATGAACTTGCTTTCCATGGATTTCAAGCCAGGGGGAAATCCCCAGGATGGCTCAGCATACATCCTGATTTCTTACGTGGACTACACCCCAGTCCTGTAGTAGGGAGTGTAGTGATTTGTCATGCATGGTGCAACATAAAAGGGAACTAAAAATTAAATTTGTACCTGGATGCATGTTCCAAGAATTTTTTTAAAAGCAATTTATTTCCCAGGCCGTCTAACGAGACAAATAAATTCACACAGCAGGTTTGTAGAAAGCTTATTCTAAAGCAAAACGAAAAGGTTTCTTCCTCTCCATCAGGCTGCCTATATGGAGTTAGGTTTGGTTAAAAAATGTATTTATACACTGCTCAAAAAAATAAAGGGAACACTCAAATAACACATCCTATATCTGAATGAATGAAATATGCTCATTGAATACTTTGTGAAATTGATTGTCAATCAGTGTTGCTTCCTAAATGGACAGTTTGATTTCACAGAAGTTTGATTTACTTGGAGTTATATTGTGTTAAGTGTTCCCTTTATTTTTTTGAATAGTGAATGTAACATAGCCTTTAACAAAATATGAATTCCTTTTATAAAAATGCAAATAAATAGCCTGCATAAATAAATAATAAAACATAAACTCCATAAATACCTCACATAGGCATAAATTATACTGATAATTTTATAAAATAAAATGTATTAGTATAAATACATAAATAAATGAAGAAATAATTAAGAAATAAACAAATCAAGAAACACGTGTAAGTAATATATCAGCTATAAATAAATATTAATTATAAGAATAAAAATTATTTGTATGCATAAATATCAAAACGATGTTAATTTAAGGCATGATTAAATGCATAAATGCATCTCTCCTTAGATGGTCCTCCCGCGGGATTCCCCACATCTAGCAGCTGCTCCCACACTCGTAGAACCATAGAGTCACAGAGCTACAAGGGACCTTAGAGGTCTTCTAGTCCAACCATCTGCCCAAGGCACCTTGCACAATTGCTCGTCCAAAGTTGTCACACCATCCCAGGCCCGCCCAGCAAAACTGCACCCTTTTGCATCTTGCATCTTATTTTTTAAGGGGTTTAACCCAGGGACTTCTTCCTCGGAGTATTTGACGTGGGGAGGACTCGTCACCTTCCGCCAATACCGAGTTGCAACTTCCACATCAGCATAGAAGTTCCTTCTAAGACAAATCTTTTAATCTAAAATTCCCAAGGCAGAATCGGACCAGGGAACCAAAACGTGCAAATCTGAGGAAATTAAATGAGAAAACAGGACAGAGGGGAGTCGGGAAAGGAAGCCGCTCGATACATTCATTACGGTCGGGGTCTCGGCTTGGATTAAAGCAGCTTTTCAGGGCCGAGGTGGACACGAGACGCTTTACAAGCCGAAGGGGAGTCGGGTTTTTTCCTCAGGGTGGGGACAACTTTTTTTCAAGCAGCTTTGGCACTTCTTGGCTCAGAGCCTGAGCTCCAACGAGTCCTGGAGACGGTCTCTCACCTCCCATCGGTACAAAGCGAAGCGGCGGAGTCCCTTTTCCTGCCTTCTCCCTCCTCTCCCTCTTCCTCTCACCAGAAGTACCTCGTGGCCTGCTGGCAGGCAGGAAGCTCAGCAATTCAACCTCGAGGACTCCTGGTGGTCGGGTGCTCCCTGAGCCTCTTCCTTCCTGGGCCATATGGGAGCTGCAGCTCCAGAAGCTGTGGTGCCCGCGCCAACTAGCCCAGGAGAGAGAGCAGCTGTCAGGCAGGCAGAATAGCACTCGGCTGCTGCGCAGGGTAGAAAAACTCTGCACGGCAGGTCTTTGCTGGGTGCACTGGCGTGCACCCCCGCACCTTAGGGGGAACAGTGGCACAGGGGCTTGCTGCAAATCCCGGTAGCATGTACAAAATAGCAGGTCCAGGACTGATTGCTGCCTCTCTATTGGGTCTTGCTGTGAGAAAGCCTGGCTTTCAATGCCTACAGCTATAGGTAAGAAGATCGGGGCATTTTGGGAGTGGGGCCAAGTCTGTCTTCTGCCCCCATGAAAATCATCTCACCCCAGTTAAATTCCATCCCAATTTCTGCAGAAACAAATGTCAACAGATGCATAAAACATAAAGTCTGATTAAAGATTTGAAGAATATGTGCTTTAAATAAATCTCATTCTTTTTCTAGGTTTTCCTAGTATTACCTGAGGAGGCTTTTCTTGGAAAATTTAGTTAGTCACCTTATATAAATAAACTGACCACTTCCATAGTAGGAGTCTGAGATTTACCTTCTGCAACAGAAGTGGATTCTGAAAAATCAAGGAATATCTGCTACTAATATATTTTATTAATATTACAAAAACACAGAAGATTATACACTTGTAATTTCTTTTTAGCTTCACATTTCTGTAATCTTAGAAAGCAAAAATAATTTTTATTGTTAGAACAGATAAAAAGATCTGTGTTGCTCGTTATCAAAATCTGAGTGGAAATGAGGACCTCACTAATACTGATGCTGGTAGGCAAAGACAGAATTCTTTTTCTTTTCTTTTTCTCCCCCCAAAATTAAGGTACGTCTTACATTCCAGTGCTCTGAAAAATATGGTAATTAAACTGTTCTAGAATGATAATATTTAGCTCTAAAGAAACCAAGGGGCTATCTGTAACTTATCTGCATACCTAGAACTTCATAAAACATGTTCTGAGCATATAGCCATAAATGGGCTCTCAAGTGAAACAATCAAATATATCTCTTCCTTGCAATCTCATATGCAGAGAGGATGTCAGGCCAACAGATAGGATGCAACATTTTTAAAATCTAAATTTGAAATTAAAATGTTTGAAATGAATCTATAATACTATGGAATCTCCTTCAATTAAAACATGACAAATGATACCAGTGAAAAAGCAACAACAGAATTCATCAAAAAATAGCAAACAGATTTAAGACATTTTTACTGTAAAAAGAGACTTTGCTTTTGTAAAAGTAGCAAAAATGCTTCCAATTATGTAATCCTAGTTTATTCTGGGTGATGGAACAAAACAGAATCTTGTGCACATTCACTCAGAATTTCTGGGCATGTGGACATCTTTCCACACAAATACTCAATGATTATTTGTATAATTAGTTATGCTGGGTAGACAACGATAAATTGGCCACAAGAATTCCATGTTGTCCCAATATAACAACCTCATAATGGACAACAGGAGAGGACTACAATGTTTCAGCTTGCCATGATCATCCACTGAGATCACCTGCTTTTCTTCTCTCTGTCTCTTGACGAGTGCTGTATGGTTGCATAGTTCCTGCAGCTATAGCATTTGATATCTAGCTTCTGCAGTTTTTGAGTAATTGAGCTGGAAGGAAGAGGGATTTCAAGAAACTGTAGTTATGACAGCTACAAATTCAGTACATGAAGATAAGCAGGCAAATGGGCATTATGCATTGAGACTGTTTGGAATGGGCTAATAATATATATGTAAGTAAGTCTGATAAAAAAAACCCTGCAGAACTCAACTTCCAATTATGATATGCTGAGTAAGGAGAGGGGTAGAACTATACCGTTGCCTTTAGAATATTGCACTGAAAATGTGTAATGTAAAGATTGAAAAATTACTCCACCTGTAAAGTAGTGATTTACATGAGGAGTAAAAACTAATATTTTCAGGGAGATTTAAAAATCCTTTGACCATGGTCCCAGTTCTAACTCTGTCTTCTTGCAGGAAGTGGAAACATAAACATATATACAAAAACATATACAAATAAAGCCAAACCATGGATTAATGTTTCTTTAAATGTGATCATCAAACAAAAACAACGAAGATCAATAAATTAAAGAGCTTTAAACTTTTTAGGTAGCTGGGTCATAGGTTTATTTTGCTTGTTGAGAAGAAAACCAGTCTTTTAAAATTTGTCAGTTAATTGAAGGACTTAGAGCCATCCTCTGTTCTTCATTTCCAAAAGGACTGATTCATAGCGCTGTCTAATAGTATGTTCCAATTGAATTAGCTGGCCACATCCAACTGATAACCGTGTTCTGGGGAAGAAATGAGAAAGTGAAGGAATTATTAGAAACTGCATCAAGTAGATCAAGTATGCTTTGGAACTGAAATTTCTCACAGTTAAAGCAATTTAAAGATATTTGTAAAGAAAGCAATAATGTCAAGATATACAGTGTTACCTCGTCTTACGAACGCCTCTTCTAATGAACTTTTCGAGATACGAACCCGGTGTTTAAGATTTTTTTGCCTCTTCTTCCGAACTATTTTCAACTTACGAACCCAAGCCGCCGCCACTGGGATGCCCTGCCTCCAGACTTCCATTACCAGCCGAAGCACCCATTCTTGCACTACTGGGATTCTCCTGAGGCTCTCCTTGCTGGGAAACTCCACCTCCGGACTTCCGTTGCCAGGGTTTGTGTGAAGGAAGAAAGGCAAATGGAGTACTTGGAGAGGCAATGAAAGGGTGTGTTTGAAGGAAGAAAAGGGAGTGGCGCCCCCCCTCATCTTTCTTCCTTCCCACACACCTTTTCTCTGCCTCTCCAAGCACCCCGCTAGCCTTGCTTCCTCCACCCGTCCCCTTTCGCTGCTCCTCCCTGCCCTCCGTTCACCTCCCTTCTAAAGTTTGGGATTTTCCTAATGGATTGCACGCATTATTCGCTTTTACATTGATTCCTATGGGAAACATTGTTTTATCTTATGAACTTTTCTATTTACGAACCTTATCACGGAACGAGGTACCACTGTATAAGATGAGGTTCTTAAGACGAGGTACCACTGTATTAGACAAATTATTATTTCCTTTTTAAATTCTGCTGACATCCGTTTAGCCTTCCATCTCTAGCTTACAAAAATTATGTAAAAATGTACATCTGAGTATAAAAAAATGCAAATCTCACCAATGAGCCATTATTTCTACATACTTATTACTTCCGTTTTCAAAAATAGCATATCCCCACCTTTTTAGAATTGTTAATGTAATGTTATAATTAGTTATATAGAAAACTATATACAGTGGTACCTCGGTTTTCGAATGCTTCCTTTCTCGTACATTTTGGATACCGAACAAAATTTTCTGCAAAAATTTGCTTCAGTATCCGAACAAAAATTCGGATACTGAACAGAAAATTTTGTTTTCTATCCGAAATGTAAGATCTGAGGGACGAGGTGAGAGGGAATGGGAGTCGGAATGCCCTTCCTGGCCGCCCTCTTAATAGCCTTCCAGTCTCTACCTTGTAACTTCTCCACGCAGCAGGAAGGGTAGGGCTGGCTACAATACCGGCAGCTTCGTGGGGGCTACTTTCCTCAGCGTTCAGTCGGTTACCTAAAAGCAGCTGCACCAATTTTTTTCCCCCCGGCGGTGGCGGCTCCGTCGGCTTCCCTTCGAGGAGCAACAGCAGCGTCAGGAATGTCACGTGAAGGGAAGCCGCCGGAGCCGCCACGGGGAAAGAAAAAGTTGGTGCAACTGCCTGGAGGTAACCAACTGAACCGCGCGACATTCCCGACGCCTTCCAGTCTCTACCTTGTAACTTCTCCACGCAGCAGGAAGGGTAGGGCTGGCTACAATACCGGCAGCTTCGTGGGGGCTACTTTCCTCAGCGTTCAGTCGGTTACCTAAAAGCAGCTGCACCAATTTTTTTTTCCCCGGCGGTGGCGGCTCCGTCGGCTTCCCTTCGAGGAGCAACAGCGTCGGGAATGTCGCACGGTTCAGTTGGTTACCTCCAGGCAGTTGCACCAACTTTTTCTTTCCCTGTGGCGGCTCCGGCGGCTTCCCTTCACGTGACGTTCCTGACGCTGCTGTTGCTCCTCGAAGGGTATTGTAGCCAGCCCTACCCTTCCTGCTTCCTGGAGAAGTTACAAGGTAGAGACTGGAAGGGTATTAAGAGGGCGGCCAGGAGGGGCGTTCCGACTCCCATTCCCTCTCATCCCGTTCCCTGAGATCTTTATCCCATAGGGAATAGAGGAAATACTGTAGATTTAATTGGTTCCCAGCAAGTCAATGGGCTGGGAACCAATTAAATACATTTCCATTATTTCCTATGGGATAAATTAATTCGGTTCTCGACCAAATCGGTTCTCAACCACAGTTCTAGAACGGATTATGGTCGAGAACCGAGGTACCACTGTATTTCCTCTCAGAATGCATTAATTTGGATCTCCTAGATTAGACTGCCATTTTTTCAGAAGTGTTCCTTCTAGAACAGAAAATAATTCATAGTATTTTAGATGTGATACTACTGTACCTTAAATAAATGCTTGCACACAACATGATTTAATAATGTTAAAGGGGGATTATCAGTCCATTTTAAAGGTTTTCTTGTCTGGAAAATGAATTAAACTTCTACTTCTTTAATTTGACAAGACAGCTCTGACACCCGCCGTGCCGATGTAATGGCCACTAAGAACGCTGTTTTAAGAGATAACATCCTCAAAGGCACAGTTCTCAGCGGTTCGAACGAAGGAGCTGTGAGCGCTTGCAATACCACAGTAAGATCCCAAGTAGGGAAACGTCGTATCGGTGGAGGATGACTATTGGTAGCCCCTTTCAGAAAGTCTTTAATCAACGAATGGTGGGACAATGACCCACCATCCTCAGATCGAATGATCGTTGCCAAAGCAGCTACCTGTCTTCTTAAGGTGTTGGGAGCCAATCCCTTCTCCAGACCGGATTGTAAAAACTCCAACACCAAGACTAAACTAGCATCTTGCGGCCGTTGATGTCTGACCTTGCAAAAGGCGGTGAATGCGGCCCACGTAGCCTGGTAGATCCTAGTCGTTGAAGGCCTCCTGGCTGACTGGATCGTAGCGATGACATTCTCAGGAATGTTCCAGGTTCTCAATCTGTCCCCCTCAAGCGCCAAGCGGTCAGGTGGAACCACTGTGGCTCCGGATGGAATATCGCTCCCTGAGTGAGGGTGATTTGGTCATCTGGGATCCTCCAGGGCTGGACAATTGAGAGCCCCATCAGGTTTGCGAACCAAGCCCGGCGCGGCCAGTGCGGTGCTATCAGGATGACCTCCGCCCGTTCCACTAGGATCTTCTCGATGACCCTTGGAATAAGTGGTGTTGGTGGAAAGGCGTATAGCAATTCCTTGGGCCACGGAAGGTACAGGGCATTGGTCCCCTCGGCTCCCGGTGTGGGAAATCTGGAATAAAACCTCGGGAGCTGGGCATTGTGCGGAGTCGTGAATAAGTCTACCTTCGGGTTGCAAAACCTTTTGGTCACCTGCTGGAACAGTTGTGGGGTCAGACTCCACTCCGCTGGATCCACCGCTTGTCGACTGAGCCAATCCGCCTGAGTATTGGCTTCCCCTGAAATGTGCTCTGCGTGGAGCGACGCAAGATGGGCCTCCGCCCAGTCGAAGAGGAGTTGTGTTTCCTCCATCAACCTGAGGGATCTGGTTCCTCCTTGGTGGTTGAGGTGCGCCCTGGTTGCAACATTGTCCGTGCGAACCAACACATGCTTTCCCTGGAGAAGCGTTGTGAAGGTTAACAAGGCAAGGCGCACCGCTTTTAGCTCCAGGAAATTGATATTCACAGGAATCAAGTCCTGAGGGAGCCACAACCCTTGGGTCACATGATGGTCCACATGGGCTCCCCAACCCAGGAGGCTGGCATCCGTAGTCACAATGATGTGTTGTAGGTGGCCAAAGGGGGACCCTTGATGTATCGCCCGGGACTTCCACCATTTTAGGGAGTCTCGCAGGCCTCGTTGTACCGTAATTAATCTGCGTGTGTGACTCACACGTCGCTTTTGGTAGGGAAGTAAAGTCCATTGCAGCGTGCGAAAATGATACCGTGCCCAGGGAATGATGTCCACGCACGACACTAGCGTCCCTAGGGCCTTGGATAGGAAGGCCAGCGGCACCATCCTCTGATGTTGTAATGTGGTGACTAAGTCCTGAACGTTGCGCTGTCTCTCCGGAGATAGGTAAACTCTCATGGCGATGGTGTCGATAACCGAGCCAAGATGGGTTATAATGGTGGTGGGCGAAAAATGACTTTTTTCCCCGTTTATCATAAAGCCATGTTCCTGCAACAGCGCTACCGTGTCCCCTAGATCCTGCCGCGCGCTCGCCAGATCCCTGGACAATACAAGGATGTCGTCCAAGTAAGCTAAAAGTCTTATTGATCGGGACCGTAAGGAGGCGATTAGCGAATCCAGGAGCTTGGTGAAGGTACGCGGTGCGGAAGAGAGGCCAAAAGGCATCGCCCGGTACTGATAGTAAATCCCTTGGACATAAAAGCGGAGGTATTTCCGGTGCTCCGGATGAATGGGAACGTGTAAATACGCCTCCTTCAGGTCGATGGATGACATGAGATCTCTGGGCCGGATTGACGCAAGGATCGTGCGAAGGGAGGCCATCTTGAATCTGCGGTATAACACGTACCTGTTTAGGTGTTTCAGATTCAAAATGAGCCTGCAACCTCCCAATGCCTTGGGTACTATGAAGACCCTGGAGTAGAACCCCATGCCCTCCATCTGGGCTGGCACCCTCTCGATGGCTTGGATCTCTAGGAGATGCGCAATCTCTTGCTCTAGTAATGTCCGATTGGTAACGTCCTTGGGCACTGGACATGATACAAAATGGGTAGGCGGAATACGAAGGAACTCCAGGCGTAGGCCCCGGCTTACCGTGTCCAAGATCCAGGCGTCGGAGGATGTGGTCCTCCAGGCGGTACAAAACCTTTGGAGTTTTCCCCCCAAAGGGACCTGCCCTATGGAGTCACTTGGCTCCATGGAAGCCTTGTTGATTGGAACCCCGAAAGGGTCATCTCGTCTGTTGGTATCCTCTGCCCCGGCCTTGGAAGTAGGTCCTATCACCCCGGTACGAATAGGACTGCCCATATTGACCCTGTGAATAAGGTCTGGAGGCCTGAGTGGTTCCAGAGGCTGGGTCCCATCGAAAGGACTGCCGGCGTCGATACAGGGTGTTATTGCGATCCTGACGTCTAGAGGATCTGGGGAGGATCTTCCTCTTGTCCTTGTCCTCCACAAGGACGGATTCCAACATCTCCCCGAACAATTTTGTGCCCTGGAAAGGGGCAGATGACAGGCGCCATTTCGACTTGGCATCCGCCTGCCAATGTCGAAGCCAAAGGAGGCGCCGAGAAGAAATAGTGGAAGCCATGCCCCTTGCGGAAAACTTCGCCGCGTGCAAGGTGGCATCTGCGGAAAATTCGGCCGCCGCTAGGAGTTTGTTCAAGTCCTGCTTGAGGCGAGAATCCTCAGGCCCCAGCCTAGCCTGTACCTCCTGGATCCACATAATGGATGCCCTATTGAAAATGGATGCAGTAGATGCCGCCCGTAGAGCCCATGCTGCCATTTGATGGGCCTTTTTCAGGAGTGTCTCAGCCCGTCTTTCATCCGGCTTGAGACTGTCCGCAGTCTTCGAAGAGACGACAGCATTGGATACCAGTGTGGCCACTGGCTTATCCACTGGCGGAAATTGTAGCAGGTTCTCCATCTCGTCGTCGAATGTATAGAAGCGACGCTCCACCATGGAGGGACCTTGTGCCGCTGCTGGGTGCTGCCAGGTGCGTTTAATATTTTCTACGAATATCTCCATTGCAGGCACGTTCTCGGATTCCTTAGGTTGCTCCTTACACAGGGAAGCAGAAGTCCTAAGTCCATCCCCTGCATCTGTAGGTGCATTCGCCCCTGGCACATCTAAGGCTTGCTTCACCTTATGCAACAGCAGCCTAAACAATGTTGGCTTAAACAGTCCTGCGGGAGCTGGCTGTTCTGGACAGGCATAATCATCATCAGATAGTTCATTGTGCCCATGCTCACTGTCTTCTTCCAGAAACCCAGTGTCTTCCGCCAATGAATCCAGCCCAGGAGGGGGCGGTGGTGCTGACCAAAGATCCCTGGGCTGGTACGGTTGTGGTAATGGAGGTGTTACTCGCTGGGCGCCAACCACCATTCCCTGCGCATATGCGTTGGCAATAATGTCCTGCAGGGATGGAGGGAAGGTCTGCCATACATCACTTTGGGATCTAAGCCCTGCAGCCGTAGGTGTGAAGGATGCAGAAGGAGCCCCAGCTGCCTGTGATCCAGCAGAAGGCCCATATAAGGGTTGACTGACTGAGGCAGGCCTCTCTGGTCTGACATGAGGCGAGGGCAACGGTGGAGTTGGGCATGGCAAGGCCTGACGGTCTGGGGACCAATCCCTTTCTGAGGCCGAGCCCACGATCCCCAATGGCAATGGCCCCACTGGTGTAAGTGGCTGAAAAAGGGGTATATGGAGAACCCCTGAAGCTGGAGAAGACAAAGCTGCATCCAGGCGTTGCTCTAATGCCTTTATTTTCCTCTCAGCTTCTTTCAAGGAGGACAATGACTGGGAAGACTTGGCCTTGGCCCTAGAGGAGGTCTTCTCCTTGCTCTTGCAGGAGCCCAGAGCAGACTGGGGTTGCTCCTGTCCTTGCTGGTCAGCCATCCTGTCAGAATACTGGGGCAGCTTTTACTCACGAATATTCCGTTTACAAGAAGTATGCCAGAAAAAAACACTTGTACCGAGTCTGACTCCCACTCGCAAGTGCCTGCAATGGCTGTCTGCAGTTGCTCACCTCACGTGAGCGACCGAGCCAATGAGCCTGTTGCCGGGCAGATCACTAGCCTGGCTCCTGGCGTGGTGCCAAAGCGCACCAAAAATCGGGCTGGAAGGCCCTTCCCGCGCGCCAATTAAGCCAAAGATGGCGGGGCGCGAGTGATTGCCGCTCGGGGGGGGGGGCGAGGCTTCCATGGGCAGCGGCGTACACGGCCGTAATTGCCGAGGCTTGTGGCTTTAAAATGCCCTTGTATTCCCCGCTCGCCGCTGATATTTCCTGCGGCTGCTCGCTCTCCCCACGGCTTTGGCGGCGTGCGCTTTAATCAATTTCCAGCCGTCAGCTGTGAGGCGCTCGGGACGCCTCTCCCGGCATCAGCTGAGAAGCGCGGCTTCCCTTTGTCCTAGGCTTCAACCGCGAAGTCCTTCTGCTGCCCCCTTAAGTGGGTAGGGGCGGACCCCTCCCACTTGGGGTGAAAGAGCCAGATATGACCACGGAGGACAGGGATCTCCGGCTCAACTTTCCTCTTCAGGGCAGTACTAGCGGGGAGAAGAGGCCCCATAAGGAGAACGATGGGGGCGCTGCCCGCGGAGGGCAGACACCCCTTAACGCTGTAGAAACCTGTAAAGACATAAGCAACAGCATTAAAATGGTAATCATTATCTTACATTTATTACATTTATTACCATACAATTTTAAACTACTCCTTCAGGAGCAAGAAACTCAGTGTCCCTATCCTAGACTGAGTTTTTTAAAACTGAGGTACTGGGGCAGCAAGGGGGCGGTACCTACTTAATATGTTAATTATATTAATTTAAAACTCAGTCCCTACCAATAAGATTTGAGCTAAATCCCATGCTGGACTCTCCTTCCAGAGGCATGGGAGAAGAGGGTGAAAACTTGGGTGCGTCTTATACAGTGATCCCTCGTTTATTGCGGGTGTTACGTTCCAGAACCACTCGCGATAAATGAAAATCCGTTTATATTTACAATGTAAATATAACATTAAAAAATGTAAAAAGCATGGTGACTCCCACACACCGATGCTGCTCACCCCTCCGATGCCCACCCCTCGCCCAGCGCTCCTTTTTACCTGTGCTTTAAACCAGGAGAGAAGGGGAGGAGACGGGTGTGGTGGTGAGAGAGAGACTATAGTCAGGATTCAGGCCCGGCTATAGCACAGAACTTGCTTTAGTTGTCTAATGGATGATCTCTGGCGGGCCCGGGATAGGAGTTTATCCTCTATCTTGGTGCTTCTTGACCTCTCAGGAGCTTTTGATACCATCGACCATGGTATCCTTCTGCACCGGCTGGCGGGGTTGAGAGTGGGAGGCACCGTTTTACGGTGGTTCTCCTCCTCCTACCTCTCTGGTCAGTCAGTTGGTGTTAGCAGGGGGTCAGAGGTCGACTCTTAGGTCCCTCCCTTGTGGGGTTCTTCAGGGGTCAGTCCTCTCCCCCCCGATGTTTAATATCTACATGAAACTTCTGGGTGAGATCATCCAAGGGCACGCGATGAGTTACCATCAGTATGCTGATGACACTCAGCTATACATCTCCACCCCATGTCCACACAGTGAATCAGTGGAAGTAATGTGCTGGTGTCTAGAGGCTACTAGGGTTTGGATGAGTATTAACAGACTCAACCCTGACAAGATGCACTGGCTGTGGGTTCTGTCTCCCAAGGGCACATCCATCAATCCATCCATCAATCACCCGGGGGGGGGATGAACTTTTGACCCCCTCAGAGGGGTCTGCAACTTGAGCATCCTCCTCGATCCACAGATGACTTTGGAACATCATCTTTTGGCTGTGGCGAGGGGGTCGTTTGCCCAGATTCGCCTTGTGCATCAGTTGTGGCCCTATTTGGACAGGAAGTCTCTACTTACAGTCACTCACACCCTTATCACCTTGAGGTTCGACAACTACAACGCTCTCTACATGGGGCTACCTTTGAAGAGCATTCGGAAACTAGAAATCATGCAAAATGCAGCCGTGAGAGCAGTCATGGGCCTTTCTAGACATGCCCATGTTTCTCCAACATTCTGTATACTGCATTGGTTGCTGATTGATTTCCGGATGCAATTCAAAGTGTTGGTAATGTCCTATAAAGTCCTACATGGCATTGGGCCAGATTACCTGTGGGACCGCCTTCTGCTGCATAAATCCCAGCGATCAGTTAGGTCCCACAGAGTCAGCTTTCTCCAGGTCCTGTAAACTAGACAATGTCACTTGGCAGGGCCTAGGAGAAGAGCCTTCTCTGTGGTGGCTCCGACCCTCTGGAATCAGCTCCGCCCGGAGATTTGTACTGCCACCCCCCATCACAGATTTTGTATAGACTGTTGCATGGGGAGGTTATGAAAAACATTTAGAATTACTTTATTTTTGTTCCTTAAAAGAAAGTTTACCTGTATGTTTCTTGGGAAATACAGTCATAAAGTTCTTCAGCAGTAAATTTTGTACTGTTGTTTACCTATGAATTAAAAAAACACCAATTTACTAATGTAGAAAAACTGATTTTCAAATACTAACGTTATATATTGGAAATTGTTTGTTGCTGTAATAAAAGCAAATGAAAGCTTCAGATTTGTTTAAAAATAACTCTTATGAGTTGGCCTACAGATCTTATACTGGTATGTACACTATAGACAGCAATATCTACAGCAAAAGCATTTGATGGAGGACAATTTTAGCAAACCTTGAGAATTTGAGAAAGCTTCTCCTTTCTGATAATCTTAATGCATGTGCAAATGCTGTTTACATTGGGAAAAGAATGACTTAATCAAGATTGTAGGAGAATCTTATATAAGCTTTTGTCAGGTGTGAAGGATCAGACCCATCCGTTAAGTTGCATCACAGATTTATTCAAGCCTATATACAAGAATCTAGTCTAGTAACAGTCAGCACTAAATTGGCACTAGATAAGAAAGAGTCAAGGGGGCTTTGACTTGGATTGTTTGCGGCAAAGCAAGGATTCTAAACTTAAGACAAGTTTAACTCTGCCTATTCTTAGTAAAGCAATACTAAGCCAGACATGCATTTTATTAGTTACTATGTAACTTCTTCCCCATATATTTTTGCTCTGTTTAAACCAGAGCAACTCTTTTGTACCCAAAGGAATTGTGACACAACATTTTAGAGCTGATTTGAATACAAAGGATGTAGCCTGTCATGTTATGAAGACATAAGAGGGAATTTAATTCAATAATTCAGAGCAAAATGGGTTCCCTAAGTTTTGCATATTTAAAGTACTTATTTTTCTGCTTAACCTTGCCCAAATGATTAATAATTTTGTCTTATGAAATCTGAGGGTACTTTGTACAGCTGATGAGTCACCAATCCTGACCCATTTATGTCTTGATAACCAAAATGGCACTTTCATTAGACTACAATTGAACAGTCACAATACAGTCATACCTCGTCTTACGAACCTAATTGGTTCCAGGGGGAGGCTCGTAAGACGAAAGGTTCGTAAGACGAAACATTGTTTCCCATAGGAAACAATGTAAAGTCAATTAATCCGTGCAACAACCCCCCCCCCGCAAAAAAACGGCATTCGGCGACTGCTGGGAAGCCGCACGGCTATTTTAAAAGGTGACAGCCGGGCTGGGGGGCTTCCCAGCAACCTCCCGAACCCTGAACCCGGAAGTTCGGCAAAAGTTCGGGGTTCGGGAGGTTGCTGGGAAGCCCCCCAGGCCGGCTGTCACCTTTTAAAACAGCCGCGCGGCTTCCCAGCAGCTTCCCGAAGCCGAACACCAAACCCGAACTTCCACGTTCGGTGTTCGGAGACTGCTGGGAAGCCGCGCGGCTGTTTTAAAAGGTGACAGCCGGCCTGGGGGGCTTCCCAACAACCTCCTGAACCCCGAACCCGGAAGTTCGGCAAAAGTTCGGGGTTCGGGAGGTTGCTGGGAAGCCCCCCAGGCCGGCTGTCACCTTTTAAAACAGCCGCGCGGCTTCCCAGCAGCTTCCTGAAGCCGAACACCAAACCCGAACTTCCACGTTCGGCGTTCGGAGACTGCTGGGAAGCCGCGCGGCTGTTTTAAAAGGTGACAGCCGGCCTGGGGGGCTTCCCAACAACCTCCTGAACCCCGAACCCGGAAGTTCGGCAAAAGTTCGGGGTTCGGGAGGTTGCTGGGAAGCCCCCCAGCCCGGCTGTGACCTTTTAAAACAGCCGCGCGGCTTTCCAGCTGTCTCCCGAAGCTGAACGCCAAACCCGAACTTCCACGTTCGGCGTTCGGAGACTGCTGGGAAGCCGCGCGGCTGTTTTAAAAGGTGACAGCCGGCCTGGGGGGCTTCCCAACAACCTCCTGAACCCCGAACCTGGAAGTTCGGCAAAAGTTCGGGGTTCGGGAGGTTGCTGGGAAGCCCCCCAGCCCGGCTGTGACCTTTTAAAACAGCCGCGCGGCTTTCCAGCTGTCTCCCGAAGCTGAACGCCAAACCCGAACTTCCGCGTTCGGCATTCGGAGACAGCTGGGAAGCCACGCGGCTTTTTAAAAAGGTCACAGCCGGGCTGGGGGGCTTCCCAGCACCCCCCCGAACCCCGAACCCGGAAGTTTGGCAAAAGTTCGGGGTTCGGGGGGGTGCTGGGAAGCCCCCCAGCCCGACTGTGACCTTTTAAAACAGCCGCGCGGCTTCCCAGCTGTCTCCGAACGCCGAACGCCAAACCCGAACGTCCGCGTTCGGCGTTCGGAGACAGCTGGGAAGCCGCGCGGCTGTTTTAAAAGGTGACAGCCGGGCTGGGGGGCTTCCCAGAAACCTCCCGAACCGAACCCGGGGTTCAGAAAAATTTGGCCTCTTCTTACGAACTTTTTTCGAGTTACGAACCGGTGTTCGGGAGGCTGCTGGGAAGCCCCGCCACCCGTCTGTCACCTTTTAAAACAGCCGGGGGGCTTCCCAGCAGCCTCCCGAACGCCGATTCGTAACTCGAAAAAAGTTCGTAAGAAGAGGCAAAATTTTTCTGAACCCCAGGTTCGTATCACGAGTTGTTCGTAAGACGAGGGGTTCGTATCTTGAGGTACCACTGTATATCTCTATGTATTATGAGTTCAAAAAATTCATAATACATTGTGAAGTGCATTTAAACAATTGCGTAGGCCTTTTCAAAGTACAGTACATACATAAACCTTAAATTTAAAAAAATGTTACAGACTGCTTTGAAATCTTCATCCAAAATGACTGTCTTTTCAACAATTTTAACAACAACAAAGATACCAAATACTTGAAAGTTAAATAATTCACCTCATTATTAGTTAAGAATCTATACAAGGCCCAAACATCTTGAAAGCTACTATTTGACCTTAAGACTCTGGAATAAAAGGAACAGAGATAGAAAATTAAAGGATTTTTAACACATGAATGTAAAAAATGTTATATAGCACACACTTTTTCCTGACAATTTTATGCATATATAAAAATAGATATGAGGTTTATATTCTAAAGCCTAATCCAGTGATGGGGAACTTTTTTTGGCTCGAGTGCCAAAAGGGTGTGTGCACGTGCAATAGCATGCGCGCAGGTGACCACTCCCATAATGCAATGCCAATTCCACACACATGCACACCACCCACAAGCTGTCACCCCTGCCTATGCGCACAACCCCACATGCTGCCCTCCAATGCATGCATACAGGATTCACTGAAGCTTCTGGACTTCTGGTAGGCCTGTTGGGCTGTTTTTCGCTCTCCCCAGGGTTCAGAAAAGCTTCGTGAAGCCTGGAGATGCAGAAAAAAAGTCCAATGGAAAGTTTGGAAACAAACTTCCGATTGGGCTGTTGGGCCATTTTTTGCCATCCCCAGGCTTCAGGAGGCTTGTGTGCCCTCAGATATGGCTCCATGTGCCACGAAGTGGGGGAGACATCCACATGCCGCACGCCTGTTTTGCTCTCAGTAGAATCTGTCTCCTCTGACCAAGGAAGCGTGAGTGACAGGGAAGAGGGGAGTTTGGCAGACAGCCCAGGAGGAGATCAATCATCTGTAACATCCCTGGATTCTGAACAAGAATTAATGACACATCCACACATGCGTAGAGTGATGCATAGGAGACAACAACTGAAGGATTATTACAAGAGAAAATGAGGCCACCTGTGGTTGGGTGGGGCTGCTGTAATTAGTGCTACAGATAAAAGTGCAGCCTGGTGTGTTAGCCTCATGGCAGTTTATCTGATTCATTGTTTCACCAACATCGTGGTTTTTTGCTGTTCAGGATTGTGTGTGTGGACTCTCTGGACTTTAGAATTGGACTCAATTTCCCAGTTATTGGGTGAGCAATTGGATTGCATTTAACCTGTGCCTTGTGTGTACCAGAAAATTGCTTTGACATTTAAAAAGGGAGATGTTTCTGTTTTTCTGTTGTTCTAGTATTCGCCCTAGAACAAGGACAGAAACACCAGCCTGAAGATGACGAGTGGGACCTCGTCAAAACATCACCAGAAATGTCCAAATCCTACATGGGAAGAAACCCGAATATGCCAAGACCGTCATACCTGTACCTGTGAAAATCTACAATCTACGAAAACATATATGCATGCATGTATGTATGTATGTATGTATGTATGTATGTATGTATGTATATATGTGTGTATATATATACTTCAGCTATGCTGGCTGGAGAATTCTGGGAAATGAAGTCGACAAGTCTTAAAACTGCCAAATTTGAAGACCTCTAGAGAATCCTAAAAATCCATGCTGCACATTCATTATGTGATCAGTTGCTGCTCTCTTATAGGCTATTCATGTTTTTCAAATGGTTGAAAAAACACTAGGTTATATCAGAGCCATACACACTAATCAGTTCGTGAATACTCACTGCTGAATTCCAGTAAGAATTTCATTCACTGTGCTCATTAATTTTTGCAGACCCATAAACGCTTCTTGAAATGAAGATATATTTGAAGTCGGGGGTATTGCACTAAGGTCTACTTTTTGGAAAATTTCAAAACTAAAAAAAAAAGAGTAATGTTAAAAAAATTAATTACAAATTATTGGCTCATTTTCCCCCACTGTAATCCAATCCCACCAAATTTGCCAAAAACTGCCTACAGACACGAGATTTGTTTGTAACTGATGATTCCTAACCCAACACTATCACCTCAGTCTAAACCACAACAGTCAAGAAACTTCCCTCCTAAGTATTATGTGACAAGGCCTAAACGATATCACACACTTTAATATTCTAGTCAAAACAAAATGTCTAGGAGAAAGGAAATGTTTTAATGATGGCATGCTGCCAGGGCATATTTGTGCTATAGTAGATATAAGTGGGGGAAAGGCCCAATGGCTGGTTAAAAGGGGAGAAAATCATTCTTGGAATGACTAATCCATTATGTGTGAAATCACTTGCAAAATTATAGAAAGCAAACCACTTTTTCCAATAAATATAGTAATTTTGTGGCAGAGACCCTTGTAGGCCATGAGTTGGACCAGACATTCCAAACGTCAGAAAATCAAACACACTGAAGTAGACAGTACTCAGAAAGCAAATACTGGACTCTACAATATGTAAAGGACCTGCTGAAGTTTATTCTTCCTGGCTCCCTGTATGGTCACGGATAGGGATTTTAAGAGACAATTTAGAGTTTCAGGAGTCCAAACCCAAACTTCAACGTAAAACTCAAAATATCTAACCAAGACGTAAATGAATCTGGAAGCAGTGGTTTTAGACTGAGCTGTGAACATATAAGCAAATCCTTAGTTGAAAACTCACTGGCCCATTTCTAAGAAAGGCTTTCCAGCATGAAAAAACAGATCCCTTCTCCACCTGGGTAATGAGCCGAGTCCTAGTCAGTTAAGAAGAATAAGGAGTTGGTATACAGGACCTTAATAAGTGTCTAATCTAGCACGTGTTTTCTCTGTAAGCTTATTTTTGTCATTTTCTAGTATATCCTTCAACCATCCTCTCCAATATCCCCCCCCCCCTTGCCCTTTTTTCACAAAAGTCTTTATGCTAGTAGGTCCCGAATCTGCAGACACAGGACCTATTAATAGACTTACTCAGAAGGAAGCTGCTGCTTTCAAGATGGTTTCTAAAACTAGTTAATGCTGCATGAATTGCATGCAGTCTATTGCCAGCAACACATGATACAGAAATATTATTCACAGTGCCATTCCTATACCCGGCACTTTACTAAATTAGACAAGAAAGTATTAGACAGGTTCTTGCACAAAGAATTTAGAGTTCATGCTCAGAAGTGGAGCATGTTTGCAAGAAGACATGACACACCTTAACTTTTAAAATTCTGTAATGCAAGTTTTATATTAGACTTTAAGTTTTAGCAAACATTGTTTTAACAAATGGTACCTGAATACATTGATTCTATTCCATACATTTTCAAGGACGGACCAAATTTCCACATGCCTATTTTCTTGTGTTGAAGGCTTTGATAATGAAGACTTATCTCCTGTCTGAGTATGTTCTGACAAAATCACATCTTCCATTTTTTCACATGTATCATTTCCCAAATTGGATTTCAGGGTATCTTTAGAATTTTCTCCTATACTTGGCTCCATCTGAGGAAAACACAACAAAGATGTAGTAAGAGTACTGTACATAGTAAATGTGCAGCTGTCAATTACAAATATTTGAGGAATGCCACATAATAACCATCACAATAACAGAACTAGGGCAGGGCAGTTCACAATGCAATTTAAAATCTAAAAATAATAAAACTTAACAGGGAAAAATAGTAATAGCAAATACTTTCAAATCCTAAAGATAAAATAATTTTATAAACTCACAATAGTGATTTTTAAAGACTGAATATTTTCCAGCCAGTCCCTTGCTCACTATGCAAGTTTTTGCACCTGCTCTATGTCTAGGGTCATAAATAGAGCTCTCCTGAAGATAGTGAAAATATCTTCTGCAAATATTTCCAAATAAGGAACACCTTACCATACATACCTTGGTAGTGATTTGGAGAAAAGACAATTTAGGTGCCTATTGCTTTCTGGCTGAAACAAATATGGTTGAGAGGGAGCCACTTTTGTCATCGCAGTAGCAGACCCAAACCTATAAAAAAAATTCCCTCTTTCTCTCCTCTCAGACAATGCAAGATATCCTTTCTTCCTCTGCTCAACTCTTAAATTTAGAATATATTTGTGGATGCAAAATACTTTCCATCAGAACAACTTTAAATTTGGCTGCTTTTCTCCTTTTTCCTTATTTTTTTCACAGCCAGGACAGAGAAAGAGGCAAGAAGAGAAAGAAGCCACAAGAGAAGTCACTAGACCAGGGGTAGGCAAAGTTGGCCTTCTATGACACGTAGACTTCAACTCCCAGAATTCCTGAGTTAGCATGATTGGCTCAGGAATTCTGGAAGTTGAAGTCCACAAGTCATAGAAGAGCCAACTTTGTCTACCTCTGCACTAGTCTAACTGAAGAAAGGAAGAAAAGATTGATGGTGGTGGTGGGGTTGCGTTGCCATAAATGATACTTGACTTATGAATGGAAGCAGAGGGAAAGATGGTTTATTAGAAGCATCTGTATCTCTTCCCTCCCTCCCTTCATGCTGTTATTCCAATCTGTCTTTTGTTGGGAACTACAAGGTATGAAGTAACTTGTCAGAACTTAAGGGATTCTAGGCCTGGAGGTTCCTCCCATATCTTCAGTTTGTAAATGACTGTTACTGCAGAAGCCAATCCTTTTTATTCGGTAATAAATTTGATTCTTGTTTTATCCACAGCAAATGCAATACTAATTTCCATTTAAAAGGAAACAATTCAGACACAACTAACTTTTTTCTCTGAATGATGGTAAAGTGAATGCCATCACTCTTGTAACAAGATTTATGCATTTAAAAGGAACTATGATTGTCAAAACTTAGTTTGGCTTACCTCTTCAACAGTCCTGAGTAATTTATCCACTTGAGCTGAAGCCCGGGAAAGAAAACCACCATAGGTGGATCTTAAACTGAACTTCTGCAATAACATTTTTGACTCCCAGAGGACAGTCTCTAGTGTTGAATATTCAATTATTTTACCTGAGACAAGAAGTAGAAAATAATGTTGTTCAGAGCCGAAATCCTTGCTGTTTTATTATTAAATCCCTATGAAAAGTGTACTAAAATGATAAGGTTATTTAAGTGTAATTGACTTTTTAAAATGTGAGATGCACAGTTATAAGGCTTGAAACAACTAATTTCTATTACTCTGCCTTGAGTTACACAAAGCTGCAGAGAAAGAGCAGGAGGAGGAGGAGGAGAAAGAAAGAAGAAGGAGGAGAAGAAAAGGTAGTGGTAGTGGTGGTGGTGGTAGTAATAAGAGTAGTAGTTGTTGTTGTTTCACGGCCTCATAGCATTGCCAAAGGATGCCATCATAGCATAATAATATTGTAATAACAACATAAAACAGAAAAGGGCAAGAAAGATTTATAAAATGGTCAGTACCAGGTGAAAATGAACTGTATGGCTTTGGGTTGAGATATCTGATTGGTCTACATACATTCATTGTTAAGTATTTTAACAACATATTCTAAGGTGGAAAAAATGAAGGCCGGTTAACATAGAGCAAAATCAATTTGATAATGAAAAATCCAACAAAAGGGGCAATACCAGGTATCTACAGGCCAATTCCTGCTTAACAACAACTTTTCAACTTCTAACTATTGTGGTAAATGATGCAGTCTAACAGAATCTAGTTGAAAATGAACTCTTTTCATCTGTACAGAAAGGAAACCCTCTAAATAGCACAAATCTGTTCAGAAAGGAAACCCCCTAAATGAGACACAAGATTAACTCCCAACTGACAAGATGACTTTGGAAAGTTGTAAGAGAAGAATAACCAACCAAGAGAAGAACTGATTACAAGAAGGCATTCTACTCCCTGCAAAATGACTCAAGTGCCAAGAAATAACAGAAATCAGTAGAAACATTAGAGGTTTTGTGCAAGGATCAATAGCACAATAGAAGACACAGTTGCTGGTCAACAATGCCAGACTTCAAAAGAGGAATGTTTCACTCTCACACCAACTGTTTGTCATTGCATTGATACCACTGTCAACAATGCTGAACAGGCCAAACAATGTCTATCGAACATTAAAAACATTTGCCAGGTTATCCCACCTCCTTTACATGGATGATTTGAAGCTGTATGGAAAAACACTATCTGGAATAGAATTGCAGTTGGCACTGTCCATATGTAGAGCCAAGATGTTGCACTGGAGTTTGGATTGGCAAACATGCCACCCTTACTGCCAGTAGGGGACAAAATGGGGAAAAGAACCATTTTGAAATCAAGATGGAAATAACAGTCTTAAGTAGAAATTTTCTGGATCAGGAGTCCCTGAACTCAGTCATTCAAGCCCTTGTCATCTCACACTTAGACTACTACATGAGGCTATTCTTGAAGAGCATTTGGAAGCTTCAAGTGGTGCAGAGTGTGATGGTATGGGCAGTCTTTGGACCTCCTAAAATGACCCATGTTACTGCACTGGCTGTCAGTTTGCTTCTGGGTGAAATTCAAGGTGTTGATTATTATTTCATATTCTTTTAATAATAATTTGGCATTCTTGTTGTTACAGTTTTACCACTTTTGATGTTATAGGTTAGTGGTCCCCAACCTTTGTGGATTGGGCGAGGGAGAGGGGAATCGGGCCACATAAGTGGCTGGTTAGCACATGCATGCACAGCTCAACTTACACAAATTTGAACTGTGCACACATGTGCATGTACTAATCCTGCTGCTTCTGCAAGGAGAGCTGCGTGCCCATGCATGCTGGCCCGCTGCTCAGGCAGCCCACTTCGAAATAGGCCATAGATAAGCCTAGTAGGGGGCCACGGTCCAGGGGTTGGAGACCCAGAATCACCTTGTGAAAAGATGGGCTGCAATAAAATTTAATAATTAATTAATTAATTAATTAATTAATTAATTAAAATAGTGGGACATCTTTCAGGCTAATAATAAGTTCACTGATATCAAGGAAAAAAAGTTAGTAGTGAATATATCAGATGAATGAAGAAAATTTTAAAGTGGAAACACTCTGATGGAAATGCCACCAAGGCAACACCTGGGCAATTCCAGTCATTAGATAAACAACTGGAATAATAGATTGGACTCAAGCTGAAGGAGAAGTCCTAGATAGGAAGACCAGAAAAATAATGATGGTGAATCACGCCCTTTTTTCAGACAGAAAATTTGATAGACTCTATTTACCAAGAAACATAGATGGGTGTGGAATGTTGCAATATCAGATAATTGAAGTAGTAAAATGGGCATTGGAAAAATATCTGAAGGGCAGTGCAGAATATTTATTGAAACTAATATACCACGGAGGCTTACTGAATAGAAAAGACTGTCCTTAAAAAGGCCAACTTCCGGTTTCGCTGAGGACCGCAGCGGAGTCTCTTGGCAGGGCTCTGCCTTGAGACCCCTTCAACCCTCCCAGAGGTCGCTCCAACGCGATCGGATCGAGTCCGGATGGCTCGATCCTAGAACAGGGGATTCCCCTCTGTCCGGAGAGCCATCGCCGAGGCTCCGGGGACAGAGGGTTTGTCCTGCAGCTCTGGTGTAGGGAGCACCGGTCCTCTTTCGAGAGGACACGGCCATTGTGATCCCACCTAACCAGCGGGAAGCAAGAAACATCAGAAAGTAAAAAGCAGAGAAATTAAACAAATCTATCTGAAAGGGGAATACTTCAAAAGAAGCTACAATTAAGGTAAAAAAAAATTTCTATGTTCCATGTTAAGTAAGAAGATTGAAATACAAGAAAACGGAGAATTGAGAGTTTAAACGAAGGCGAAAGAGAAAGTTGTTAAAACAACATTGTATCCAGGCACGATTTAACAGCCGGAACTTATTCTTAACACTTTCACTCATTTGGAACTGTAAAATTTCTGCAAACAAGGGGATCCAGAGGATTTTAAAAATGAGACACTAAAGGATTTATTATATACAAAATGATATTATTTGGTTGAAAATTTTTTCTTTTCCCTTTTTGAAGTAATTGGTTACGAAACATTGCAAAAATGAAGTCCGGGCTGGGATTTTTCTAGCGGAAGGACCAGGACTGCTCACTATCTTTTTACAATTTTTGAATAAATATATATAAAGAAAAAACTCTTTTCCTATACTTGAGATTCTCAAATTTGGACTATCTGATTGACATCATTTGGATTATTTCGTTGGAGTATTTCGTTTGGATTTCATTTGGATTAATAGCGGTTTTGGATTAACAGCGGTTTCGTTGGATTTACAGCGGAGAGTTTTTTTCTGGGCTGTGAGAGACGGACCGACTTCATTTTAACTTTGTGAAATTAAACTGCATCTGTTTGGAAAAAGCTTTATAAACTTTTAAAAGACTATATTCTTCTTCAAATTACGGAATACCCTTGCAGCTTTTATTAAGGTGTTTCTGACAACAAATTAGATCTTCAATCAAATCATCTCATTAGAACTGGAATACAGTATTAATAATTGTCTTTTCTTTTTTGCGTTTTCCCTCTGATAACTTTAACGTTTGAATTTCAATTTTACATTACATTATATTATAATTTATCTTGGTTTTGTTTATGCATTGCTAAATTTTTGGTCTTTGGTTTCCTGTTCCTCCTTAATTGAACATTTTTAACTTTGATCGCCCCCCTTCTTCACACTTTCTTTTTCTCTTTGTTTTCATTCACCTTCTCCTTCTGCTGACTTTCTTTTTTATTCCTTCTGCTGTGCTAAACCAACCTCTTTTTTTTCTTTTTTCCTTTTTCCTTTTCTCTTCTTGATATAAATTTTGGCTTTAGAGTAATAAGAATTAATAAGTTGAGCATTAATTAGCTATATTTCATATTTTGAATTCTAATTGTATTTGAAATTGAGCTTTTTATTTGAATTAGAATCCTTATTGTTATTAGCTTTGCACAACTAATACTGTGGGTTTGGAATTTATAGTATTTGTCTACATACTGCCAACATAAAATAACATTAAATCTAAATTTGAAAATGTCAAGTACTTCCACCCATACTAAAACAATCAAGAAGCAGACAACTGTTGTGTCTTCTCCGCAAAGTTCACCTCACCCATCCCCCGCACAGCCGGTCTTATCAGCAACTATGTTCACCAAGGAAAAAGACAGAGAGAAACAGCCTTCCCTGGCTTCAATCCAAGAGACATTAACCACATTAAATGACTTCATGTTACAATCTCAACGAGATGCAACTCAACAGAGAGACGAAATTAAAGCAGAGATGGCTGAAATGAAAGTGGATACAGGTGAGATGAAAGACCAGATGAAGGAGATCAAACAAGCTTTGCAAGATAATGAAGAATGAATGAAGGCAGTGGAAGAAAAGGCGGAAAAGATGGAGAAAAGAATTGGTCATCTAGAGCAGTGATTTTCAACCTTTTTTGAGCCGCGGCACATTTTTTACATTTACAAAACCATGGGGCACATTGAGGGGGGGGGGCCCTAAAAAAAGTTTGGACAAAAAAATTCTCTCTTCCTCCTTTTCGCTCTATTTCTCTCTCCCTCTCTCTTCCTCTTTTTTTTCTCTTTCTCTCTCCATCCCTCTTTCTTTCTCTCTTCTTTCCTCTTTATTGCTCTCTTTCTCTCTCCCACCTTCCCTCCCTCTCTTTCTCTCTCTCTCTCTTGCTTTCTTTCTCTCTTGTTCTTTTTCTCTCTCTCTCTCTTTCTTTCTCTCTCTTGCTTGCTTTCTCTCTTGTTTTCTTTCTCTCTCTCTTGCTCTTTCTTTCTCTCTTGCTCTTTCTCTTGTTTTCTTTCTCTGAGCTTCGCGGCACACCTGACCATGTCTCGCGGCACACTAGTGTGCCACGGCACACTGGTTGAAAAACACTGATCTAGAGGACAAAGCTGCTTCACGTTACAGAGGGTATGATGAATCAATCACACATCTGGAAATGCAACGTGCGTCATATGGACTTCGATTTCAAAATGTAATAGAAGAAAAAGATGAAGATTTAAAGGCCATTATGGCTGACATTATTGGGAAAATCCTCCAGATGGACTCACTTGACATAAAAAATGAAATCGATGAAGTCTTCAGAATCTCTAATAGCTACATACGCCGTTTTAATCTTCCACGAGAGATCCACATTAAATTTGTAAGAAAAAGCTTGAGAGATGACATATTGCATTGGTCAAGAGCGGGTCAATTACAACACCAAGGTAAAGAAATAAAAATATTAAAACAAATTCCGAGACGTGTTCGAGAGACCAGAAGAGACTATCATTTCTTGACCAAACTTTTGATTAAAGAAAATATAACTTTTCGCTGGCTTATTCCACAAGGACTATCATTGACATGGAAATCAACAAGATATAAGTTGGAGAATTTAGACCAAGCAAGAGACTTTTATGAAAACAGTGGAATAAGCGAAATGGAACAGTTAACAAAAGAACTGGAAGCAATGCAGGCGGAAGCCATGGGGGCATTCACCCAAGTGGAGGAGCAGGACCACGGGGCCAGAAGAAAGCAACCTCAACGCGAAACCAAGAAATACAACAAATGACCACATTGAGAGATCTAAAAATCTTCTCAGTAAATGTCAATGGACTTAATGAACCAAAGAAAAGAAAACAAATGTTTTCCAAAATTAAGAACCAAAAAGCTCAAATTGTGATACTCCAAGAAGTACATATAAAAAAAAAGTAATCGGAATTTATTGTTAAATAATAAAATTGGAAATATGTATGCTGCATTAGCAGATCAAAGGAAAAGAGGAGTGGCAATGTATGTTGAGAGCTCTATAAATTCCAAACAATTATTTAGTGATAATGATGGTAGAATTTTGATTGTCCAGGTTGATATTGAACCCAAACCTCTTGTTATTGTTTCTATATATGCCCCAAATGATGATCAAACTACATTTTACGAAAAATTACATCAAAAAATTATAGAGTTAAATTTGGAAAATATGTTAATTATTGGAGATTTTAATGCTATAGCAAATAGACAATTAGACCATTCGGGGGTGAAGAAAAGTTGTAAAAAGAAAAAAAAGAATTTATTGCCCTCCACTTTTCAAAAAATGAAAGCAGAATTGTTATTGAATGACATTTGGAGGGAAAGGCATCCTCATAGAAGGCAATATACTTTTTACTCAAACCCCCACAAAATTTGGACTAGAATAGATATGGTGTGGGCTCCTAAAACAACAGCAGAATATATACAAGAGGTAGAAATAGATGTTAACACTTGGGCGGACCACAATCCAGTTATAGTTTATATGAGAAATATTAAAAAGTATTATAATTGGCAAATGAATAGAAATATTTTGAAAGAGAAAGAATATAAAGAATGGATTGAAAAGGAATTAAAAATATTTTTTGAAATTAATAAAAATACAGACACCACTCCACAGAACTTATGGGATGCGACTAAAGCATACATAAGAGGATTAACAATATCCTATACCGCAAAATATAATAAAGAAAGAAAAAGAAAATATGAACAATTAATAAATGAACTAAAACAATTAGAGTCTTTATCACAACAAAATGTGAAAAATAAAGACTTGGGGGAAAAAATAAATTTAATCAAACATAAAATTAGACTACAAGAACAAAACCAGATATTGGAAAAAATAAAAAGAGCTAAGCAACAATATTTTGAGCACGCTAATAAACCAGGCAGATGGTTAGCATATAAATTGAGAAAACAGAGACAATCTAAATTAATTAGACAGTTAGAAGATAAGGATGGAACAATAAAACATGATTCAGAGGAAAAAGCAAATATAGTTCAAAATTTTTTTAAAGAATTGTATAAAGATGACAATATTGAAGAAGTAGTAGTATTTAAATATCTAGAGAGTGCAGAGCTACCACAAATAACAGAAGAGCAACAAGAAAAGATGGAGAGTCCAATAACAATGGAAGAACTCCTTACAGTTATTAAAAAGCAGAAAAATAATAAAGCCACGGGGCCGGACGCCATTCCAGCAGAGTGGTATAAAATAGAAAATGAAGTATTAAGAAATAATATGTTGCAAATTTTTAACGAATGTAGAGTAGATGGTAAAATTCCTAAATCATGGTCGGAATCTTTGATTACTTTAATTCATAAACCAGATACAGCAAAAGAAAAAATTAAAAACTATAGACCAATATCTTTATTGAATGTAGATTATAAAATTTTTATAGCAATATATGCAGATAGGCTGAAAACTGTAATAAATAGCAAAATTCATCCAGACCAAAATGGTTTCCTTCCAGGTAGACAAATCAAAAATAATCTTAGAACAATCATTAATGTATTAGAGTACTATGAGCAATATTCAGATAAAACATTATCTTTAATGTTCCTAGATGCCCAAAAAGCTTTTGATAACGTGAATTGGACATTTATAAAGATGCAATTAAATAAAATGAGATTCGGCCCCAAATTCGTCAATTTAATAGATGCTATTTATTCAGAACAAACGACAAAAATTATATTAAATAATGAGCAATTAGAAGCGTTTAAAATAAATAAAGGAGTGCGGCAAGGATGTCCCATCTCACCTCTCCTTTTTATTATGACTTTAGAAACACTCTTAATAAAAATAAGAGCAGACCCAAAGATAAAGGGTTTAACAGTTAGAAAAGAGACATATAAAGTCCAGGCTTTTGCAGATGATTTGACTTTTATAATGGAAGACCCGTTAGTTACAGCACCAAGATTAATCCAAACAATAGAACAATATGGTAAGGTAGCAGGTTTGAAAATAAATAAAAATAAAACAAAAATTATAACTAAAAATATGAGTAAAATACAAGAAAGCAATTTAGAATGTATTACTGGAATGCAAATAGTTAAAAAAGTAAAGTACTTGGGAATATGGCTAACAGCTAAAACAATAAAATTAAAAAATGATAACTACATAAAATTAATTAATGAAATCAAAAAGGATTTAGAAATATGGAACAATTTAAAAATATCATTCTTGGGAAGAATTGCCACGATTAAGATGAATATCTTACCTAAGGTATTATTCTTATTTCAAGTGATCCCAATTAATCCAGGGGCAATTTTTTTTAAAGATCTAACAAATGTGGTTAAAAAAATTTTATGGCAAGGGAAAAAAGCAAGAATTAAGATAAATATGTTAGAAGATATAAAAGAGAGGGGGGGCTTCGCCCTCCCAAACTGGAAATTATACTATCAGGCAGCCGCTTTAACATGGATTAAAAATTGGATAACTTTAGAGGACACGAGAACATCAAAATTAGAAGGACATGATCTTATGCTTGGCTGGCACGCATTTGTTTGGTATGAGAAAGATAAAAATAATTCTTATTTTAAAAGACATACGTTGAGAAAATATTTATTTGACGTCTGGAAAGATATAAAGAAAAACCACTTTTTAACAATCCCGGATTGGGTTACCCCCTTGGCTGCAATAATACACCCAAACTCTATTAATGATACAAGAAATATAAGATATAAAGACTTGTTAGATAACCAAATGAAATTGAAATCTAGAATTAAATTACAAGATGAAGGGATACAAATTGATTGGTGGCACTACGCACAGATTAGATCTAGATATCAGAAAGACAGTATACTTTACATATTTAATAAAAGTAAAAATCTGTTAAGTGAGTTAATTACTAAAAATCAAAATAGGGTAATTGGAAAAATATATAAATATTTGATTACTCATAAGAATATTGAGTTAACATTAAAAGATAGTATGATACACTGGTGTAGAAACATAGGTAAAGAAATTGATTTAGATACATGGGAGAAAGTTTGGATGTGTAATTGGAGGATGACAAAGTCAGTCTCTATGAAAGAGAACCAAATTAAAATGTTCTATAGATGGCACCTCCCACCAAGTAGAATAGCTAAAATGTTCCCAAAGACATCACCCCTATGCTGGAAATGTAAGAAAGAAATAGGATCCTACTACCACCAATGGTGGACATGTAGTAAAGCTAAAATCTATTGGAAAATGATTGAGAAAATGACAAAAGAGATTACAAAACAGAAAATAGATTTCACCCCGGAGTTTTGTTTGCTAGGAATTACTAACCAAAATTACAAAAAAGAAATTTTGTATTTGATTATACATATTTTTACAGCGGCAAGGATTATCTACGCGCAAAACTGGAAAGGGGAAGATATCCCCAAAGAAGAGGGAGTTATTGCAAAAATATTAGACTGCGCGGAAATGGACATGATGACAAGACGCTTGAATGATCAGGAAGAAACTAAATTTTATGAAACATGGAACAATGTTTATGAATGGATAGATAAGAATAAAAAATAAAGAAAGAAGAGTAATAATAAGTATAGATATTCTAGATAATTTTTTCTCATTGAAATTTATATTAGATTTAGTTTATATAGACAGAATAGAAATTTGTTTAACTTTTTGACTTGAAACTAGTTAGAAATTTTTATATGATATCAATTTTTTTCTCTATTAGATAATTTTTGTATTAGTAGCATTGAATTAGATATGCAATCGTGTATTCCTTTTTCTGTATCTGCATTTATACTTTTGAGAAGAGCAGGGATGATACATCCCTACATTGTATGTTAAATGTTTGTAAGTCTGTATGTTATTTTAAAGAAAATTAATAAAAAAATATGGGGGGGGGGGGGGGAAAAGGCCAAATAAAGAATACAAAAGATACACGAAGGCAAAGTATTACACAGCCAGTATATCAAATGGCTAAACCACAAAACAGACAAAGTAATAGAAACTGAAGAGGATAAAGTACTCTGTAACTTTAGTATTCAAATAGATAAGCATATGTCACATAATACCCCAGACTTAATAACTATCAAAAAGAGAGACAAAAAAGTCTGGATTGTGGTCATTGCAACAATTGGAGAGAAGTGAAAGAGAAAAGAAAAAAAAGGAGAGAAATATATGGAGAAAAATGATAAAGCACAAAGCGCTGCAAATAGAAGTAGAGGCATCATACCAGAAGGTAGCAAAGGCTGTACCAATAGTGATAGGCATCTTGGATGCAATCCCAAAACATATGGAGTACCACTTGAATACCGCTGGCATGAACAAAACCACCAATGAAGTATAAAAAGAACTTTACTTGGAACAGCTTACATCCTATGGAAGTATCTTTGATATACAGTGATCCCCCGTTTATTGCGTCCCCAACCATTGCGAACAGGGTACTTCGCGATTTTTCAACCCGGAAGTCAAAATACCATCTACGCATGCGTGCGTTTTTTTCTATGGGCACGCATGCGTAGATGGCAACCGGGAGATCAGCTGCTGGGTGGCTTTCCTGGGTCTTCCCCCTCTTGCTGGCGTCAGCGAGGAGTTCCCCCACCGCCCACGCAAACTCCTCGCTGCCGCCCGCCCTTCGCCCGCCCACGCCGTTCATTCTCGCCGCTTTCGAGCTGAGTCCTGAAGCGAATTCGCTCCCGGACTCAGCTCGAAAGCGCCGAGAGACAGCGCCAAGGAACGGCCTGTCCACGCTGTCTCTCGGCGCTTTCGAGGAGCGAAAGCGCCCAGAGACAGCGCCAAGGAACGGGCCTGTCCACGCTGTCTCTCGGCGCTTTCGAGGAGCGAAAGCGCCCAGAGACAGCGCCAAGGAACGGGCCTGTCCACGCTGTCTCTCGGCGCTTTCGAGGAGCGAAAGCGCCCAGAGACAGCGCCAAGGAACGGGCCTGTCCACGCTGTCTCTCGGCGCTTTCGCTCCTCGAAAGCGCCCAGAGACAGCGCCAAGGAACGGGCCTGTCCACGCTGTCTCTCGGCGCTTTCGCTCCTCGAAAGCGCCCAGAGACAGCGCCAAGGAACGGGCCTGTCCACGCTGTCTCTCGGCGCTTTCGCTCCTCGAAAGCGCCCAGAGACAGCGCCAAGGAACGGGCCTGTCCACGCTGTCTCTCGGCGCTTTCGCTCCTCGAAAGCGCCCAGAGACAGCGCCAAGGAACGGGCCTGTCCACGCTGTCTCTCGGCGCTTTCGAGGAGCGAAAGCGCCCAGAGACAGCGCCAAGGAACGGGCCTGTCCACGCTGTCTCTCGGCGCTTTCGAGGAGCGAAAGCGCCCAGAGACAGCGCCAAGGAACGGGCCTGTCCACGCTGTCTCTCGGCGCTTTCGAGGAGCGAAAGCGCCCAGAGACAGCGCCAAGGAACGGGCCTGTCCACGCTGTCTCTCGGCGCTTTCGAGGAGCGAAAGCGCCCAGAGACAGCGCCAAGGAACGGGCCTGTCCACGCTGTCTCTCGACGCTTTCGAGGAGCGAAAGCGCCCAGAGACAGCGCCAAGGAACGGCCTGTCCACGCTGTCTCTCGGCGCTTTCGAGGAGCGAAAGCGCCGAGAGACAGCGCCAAGGAACGGGCCTGTCCACGCTGTCTCTCGGCGCTTTCGAGCCGAGTCCAGGAGCGAGTTCGCTCCCGGACTCGGCTCGAAAGCGCCGAGAGACAGCGCCAAGGAACGGGCCTGTCCACGCTGTCTCTCGGCGCTTTCGAGGAGCGAAAGCGCCGAGAGACAGCGCCAAGGAACGGGCCTGTCCACGCTGTCTCTCGACGCTTTCGAGGAGCGAAAGCGCCCAGAGACAGCGCCAAGGAACGGGCCTGTCCACGCTGTCTCTCGGCGCTTTCGAGGAGCGAAAGCGCCCAGAGACAGCGCCAAGGAACGGGCCTGTCCACGCTGTCTCTCGGCGCTTTCGAGGAGCGAAAGCGCCCAGAGACAGCGCCAAGGAACGGGCCTGTCCACGCTGTCTCTCGGCGCTTTCGAGGAGCGAAAGCGCCCAGAGACAGCGCCAAGGAACGGGCCTGTCCACGCTGTCTCTCGGCGCTTTCGAGGAGCGAAAGCGCCCAGAGACAGCGCCAAGGAACGGGCCTGTCCACGCTGTCTCTCGGCGCTTTCGAGGAGCGAAAGCGCCCAGAGACAGCGCCAAGGAACGGGCCTGTCCACGCTGTCTCTCGGCGCTTTCGAGGAGCGAAAGCGCCCAGAGACAGCGCCAAGGAACGGGCCTGTCCACGCTGTCTCTCGGCGCTTTCGCTCCTCGAAAGCGCCCAGAGACAGCGCCAAGGAACGGGCCTGTCCACGCTGTCTCTCGGCGCTTTCGAGGAGCGAAAGCGCCCAGAGACAGCGCCAAGGAACGGGCCTGTCCACGCTGTCTCTCGGCGCTTTCGAGGAGCGAAAGCGCCCAGAGACAGCTCCAAGGAACGGGCCTGTCCACGCTGTCTCTCGGCGCTTTCGAGGAGCGAAAGCGCCCAGAGACAGCGCCAAGGAACGGGCCTGTCCACGCTGTCTCTCGGCGCTTTCGAGGAGCGAATGCGCCCAGAGACAGCGCCAAGGAACGGGCCTGTCCACGCTGTCTCTCGGCGCTTTCGAGGAGCGAAAGCGCCGAGAGACAGCGCCAAGGAACGGGCCTGTCCACGCTGTCTCTCGGCGCTTTCGAGCCGAGTCCGGGAGCGAGTTCGCTCCCGGACTCGGCTCGAAAGCGCCGAGAGACAGCGCCAAGGAACGGGCCTGTCCACGCTGTCTCTCGGCGCTTTCGAGCCGAGTCCGGGAGCGAATTCGCTCCCGGACTCAGCTCGAAAGCGCCGAGAGACAGCGCCCCCCGGACCCCCAACCCGGGTTTGGGGGGCTGCTAGGAAGCCCCCCATGCCGGCGGCAAACAGCCGCACCGCCCCCAATCTTCGGCTCCTCGCTAGCGCTGTGGGAGTAAAAACACCATCTGCACATGCGCAGATGGTGTTTTTACTTCCGCATCGCTACTTCGCGAAAACCCGCTCGTTGCGGGGGCTCCTGGAACGGAACCCTCGCAACGAGCGGGGGATCACTGTAGTTAAATTATAACATCCATGTATCCCAAGTTCTTGGGAGGGATTCAATTGGTGCACAAACATGCAAAATCCAGATTAGACAACTGGCAGACTGTGATAATAATAATAATAATAATAATAATAATAATAATAATAATAATAATAATAATAATAATAATAATAATATAATGCAAGCTTTATATTTTTAGTACTGATGACTGTGTCCTTTTGATCTATGTAATTTTGCAAATTAATATAAACACTCCTACCTTTACAAAGTTGTGCATAGATATATTCAATAGTTGAAACAAGGTTCCTGTCTATAAATTGTCCAAACACAGCCATCCAGTGTTTTTTGTAACACTCCAGCACGTTTGCTAATGTCCAAGGGGGTTTATGATATACTATCTAAGAAAGAAAAATAATTTACTAGTCAGATTTCAGTATCCTTTCTAGAAACACATGCCATCTACATGAGCTAGGATACTAGTGTAATTATATGAATTCCTCCCTATTGCACAAAAAGACAGGCATATAAATAAATGATAGAATCTGAATTTGGAAAAGTATTAGTAATACCACATAATACAGTCTCTTCTGATACTTTATTTTCTTATTTAAAGACACATTATATCAGAGGGATTTAATTTCATCCTAATAGTATTTTACAATAACTTGTAAACTCTCACTATATCACTATTGTGAAGCTATGAAGGGTCAACAAATGTCACGTTTTTACAAAACATGTATTATTATCAAAGACAATATACAGGTAGAGTCTCAATTATCCGTCCTTCGGTCATCCGACATTCTGGATTATCCAACGCTGCTTGGGGGCATGGCTGTAGGCATTTCTGTGCCCCCAGACACGCCCCCAAACATGGCAGTCGCAATGGGGAAGGTGACGTGCAGAGCCCCAAACATGCCCCCAAACATTGTAATAAAAAGGAAGAAGGTTGTTCTATCAGTGGAGTAGAAACTTGCAATAAAACTTCAATACGTTTGCAATTCATAGTGATTTCAAGGATTTTCTTAGACCCTCTAGAATCCAGATTATCCAACATTTTCAGCTATCCAACTATCAGCCTGCCCGTTTATGTCGGATAATAGAGACTCTACTGTATGTTAAGGTAAGACTATTTGTATGCTGTCATACCATGTAATGCAAACAGCAAAAATGTGGAATTGGAGATAAAATTCATCTTCCTGAGGCTTTCTGATTTTATTTAAGCCATGAAGGTGTCATTTACAAAAATTCTGACCCAAATCGGCTGTCACAGATGGCTAAAAGAAGCTGGCAAATTTTGCCAGTCATGGAGAATTAGAAAATCTGAAGAGTATTAAACAACAAGCAAATCCCGCATTAAGAATACAAATTTGCAATAGATGGTAAGTGATTTGCTCATTTTGCTTACATAAACCAGGGGATTCAGTTTTTCTTGGCACCCTAATTTGGTAAATTTCAGATTATCTAAAATCCAAAATACACTAAGCATGAAGACAGAGTTTTGATGAAGGTTCCAAAGGTTGCACAACTGTTAGACCGTAGCATTTTAATTATTTTTAAACACATCTTTTTAAAAAGGCGTATGACCTTTGCAGCACCCCCATGGTCATGTGATCAAGTCAAGCACTTGGCAACCAGCATGGATTTATGACAGTTCTACTGTCCCAGAATCATGTGAAACTCCAGACTTCCAGTAAAGCACTCTAGCGTCATTTCTTGGTCTTCTGTTTTTCCTAATTCTTTGCAACAACCATGATAACTATCCAGCACATTGGCTCCCCTTGACAGAGTTTCAGGTATTGTATTGTCTTGCCTTGGCTTTTTTTGTTCTCTAAACTTTCCCCCTCTCTCCTCTACACCCAGAAGATGAGATTCCAAAAAAACATTAACACCTGATCGGAAGTTCTTTAATGTATGTAAATCTGAGAATTATGCACATGCATCCAAGTTGTGTCAAAGATGGATGACAGGGCTTGGGTCATGCCTCAGTGTCCCATGAAAAGGGGAATTTACATCTCTGATTTGTTGGAAGTGCAAACAAATGCAAGGAACATATTAACATTTATGGTGGACATGCGCAGCAGCAAAAAAATATTGAACCAAAATAAGAAAATGACTTGAGGGAATAACAGAACACCAAATACATTGGAAACTGGAATTATTCTTGCTGAGCATAATCACAAGAAAATATGAAAAAAATACTAATATTACATATTATAACTGCAGCTACAATCATATACACACAAAATTCAAAAAATAATGCTATACCAACAGACAAAAATGTGATAAGAAAAGTCCTGGAGTGTGCAGAAATGGATAAACTGACGAAAGAAAAAAATAAATAAGTAAAGATGAAATGGAGTACTATTTACTATGGGAAAAGTAGAATAAATGGTTAGAAGGTAGGAACATTAAACAAGAAAATATTTAATATATGGAAATAAGGAATCAATAGTATGATGTATAAATATATAGGATGTTTGTAAAATAGTATATTAATGTATTAATATGTATAGCATGCATAGGACAAAGGGTACCATATGTATAAAATTATTAATATGATGGAGCGGGGAGAAAAATTGTGAATGTATACTGATTAGGCAAATGTTGAAAAAGGAAACTCATTTTGTAAAAATAATAAAAAGATTTGAAAAAAGAAACAAAAATGGAAACATTCTAAAGCAATTTTCAGGAGTTCTTAAAGTGACTTGAGGATACTGTATCAGAACCTTATATGGCAAATGTGTCAACAAGATGCATGTCAAAGTTTGATACTAAAAGATCTATGATAGGGAAACAGCATTTAAATATAAAATATATAATCTAAAAATATTAAACAATTTGCTGTATGCCATGAAGTGAAAATAATGTTGTGAAGCTTTCATCACAGAAAAAAAGAGGGGTGGGGAGAGAAGGAATTTATGGGTCTAGTGATTAGCAGAAACAGCCCCATCAAATGATCCTTGCCTTTTCTGCTTATAGAAGGAGCAGAATGCCTACCTGCCTCAAAATGCAACAGGAGATAGATAGATAGATAGATAGATAGATAGATAGATAGATAGATAGATAGATAGATAGATAGATAGATGTTTTTGTAGATTTTCATGGGTATGTGTATGTAGATTGTTCTGAGTTCGGGTTTTGCCCCGTGTAATATTTTGAGTGTCTATGCGACATTTCGGTGAAATCACATTCACCATCATCAGGCTGAAGTTATAAGCTTCGTGCTGCTGTAAATATAGAATGTTTGCAACTGCCATTTGTTCCTTATATATAGTGTTGGGGGTGGAGATTTGGTTTGAATGTAGCAAATAGATTGGGTGACTATGTTTTAATGATTTGATTGGTTGGTGGAATCACATTTAGTTGAAGGATTGACATGGTGATGATTATGACATGTTTTTTTGTTTAAGGCTGGTTTCCAAATACTATACTGTATATATATATATAATAGGCTATAACTAAAATTGGAGTCCGAATGTACAAATGTAGATGTACAAAATGTACAAAAGTAGATGTAAGAAGCACTAATGCATTACTCATGACTTCTCTAATTAGAAGACTTATATTTCTTTTGAATATTGGAAAATATTTACCTCAATCCATAGATCTCCAAAAGCAATCTTCAATTCTGTTTCTAAAATAGAAGATAAAACATCTCCCAAGCTTTTTTCCATATCAGACATTATTTCCAAAAGACGATTATTAGAATCCTCTTCAGTCTTTTGGGGATATTTTTCTGTTCGTGGGCAAAAACAAGTTTAATGTTTCAATTCAATTAGTTCCAGAGCATTGGGTATAAACATAATGAGGCCATAAGCATCCTTTGTACATGATCCTGAGAAGAACCGTTGTACATACCTGAACGGTCTTCTCAGTGCTCTGGAAGGAGAGTCCATCATGGGTTGTAAACCAATCCTATTGGTAGAGACTGAGTTAATTTAAATAATTAATTAACTGGCACCGCCCCCTTAGCAGCCCCCATGAGCCAGTTTTAAAAACGAAGACAATGTAAAAATCAGAAAATTTTATTAACTTCATAACCAAATATAAACTTTAACAGTCCCAGCACTCCGGCGACCTGGCCAAACACCATGCCGGGTGGGTATGGACTCTCCTTCCAGAGCACTGAGAAGACCGTTCAGGTATGTACAACGGTTCTTCTCCATTGACTCTGGAAGGAGAGTCCATCATGGGATATACCAAAGATCAAATCCCCTGGGAGGGAAAAGGCTGGGCCGAGGTCGGTGGAGTGACACACACTCGCTGCAAGACACGCCTGCCAAATGAAGCTTCTGCAGAAGCCAATGAGTCCAGTTTATAGTGGCGTATAAAAGTAGAAGATGATGCCCAAGTAGCAGCTCGACAAATATCTTCCAAAGAAGCTTGAGTTGACCAAGCCGCCGAAGTAGCCGCACTTCTAGTGGAATGTGCCATAACACCGGTGGGAGGAGATTGAGACCTTGATGAATAAGCCTCAGCAATGCAATCCCTAATCCAGCGACTAAGCGATTGGGAAGAAACTCCAAGACCCATCGTGGCTTGAGCAAAGGACACAAAGAGTCTTTCAGTCTTTCTAAAAGATGCTGTCCTCCTGATATAGAGCTTCAAGGCTCTTCGGACATCAATCTTGTGCCAACGAAGTTCGGAAGGATGTTGACCATGTGTGCAAAAGTCCGGTAGCACCAGTTCTTGCCTTCTGTGGAAATCCGAATTCACCTTCGGGATGAAGGAAGGGTCCAATCGCATCACCACTCTGTCCGGATGGAACACACACAAGTCCGGTCTGATGGACAGTGCCGACAATTCCGAGACCCTTCGGGCAGATGTAACTGCCACCAGAAACAATGTCTTAATGGATAACAATCTATATGAAATGGACCTCATGGGCTCAAAGGGAGGTCCCGTGAGTGCACGTAGCACTAGGGTAAGATCCCACGTAGGGAAGCGCCGTACTGGAGGAGCGTATTGATTAATAGCTCCCTTGAGGAAATCCCTCACCCATGGATGGTGAGCCAAGGATCTAAAATCTGATACCTGAATTATAGTGGACAGGGCAGCCACTTGTCGCTTCAGGGTGTTAGGGGCCAATCCCCGCTCAATCCCTGATTGGAGAAATTCCAGCACTACAATGAGCGAGGCCTGCTTTGGATCACAGTGGCGGTTAGAACAAAAGTTGCAGAATGCAGCCCATGTTGCCTGGTATATTCGCACTGTCGACGGCCTCCGAGCCGCCTGCATCGTTGCAATGACCGTGTCCGGAAGGTGTTGCTGCGTCAGTCTCTCCCGCTCACACGCCAGGCGGCTAACTGGAACCATTGAGGATCCGGGTGACAAATGGATCCTTGAGTGAGGGAGACGAGCTGATCCGGTATCCTCCAAGGAGGGGACACCGAGAGGGCTACCAGGTCTGCGAACCACGGCCTTCGGGGCCAGTATGGAGCCACTATGATGACTTCGGCACTCTCCCGGATTACAATGTCCAGAACTCGTTGAAGGAGGCACGTCGGGGGAAATGCGTACAACAGACCTCTGGGCCATGGGGACAAGAGGGCATTGACCCCTTCTGCCCTCGGTGTTGGGAACCGGGAATAAAACCTCTCCAGCTGCGTGTTGGCTTGTGACGCAAAAAGGTCCACTAGAGGGGTCCCGAAGCGTTGAATTATCTGATGAAAGACTCCGGGATCGAGCTTCCACTCTGCGGGGTCTAGGGTAGACCTGCTCAGCCAGTCGGCTTGAACGTTGCTGGTCCCGGCAATGTGTTCCGCCGACAGAGAAGCTAAGCGGGACTCGGCCCAGGTGAAAAGGGCCGCTGACTCGACCATCAGGCGAAGAGATTTCGTTCCCCCTTGATGGTTGACGTGGGCCCTGGTGGCCACATTGTCGGTTAAGACCAACACATGCTTGCCCTGAATCCAAGGGGAAAAGGCCTGGAGAGCCAGAAAAACTGCTTTGAGCTCCAAATAGTTGATGTTGATCGGGCTCAGATCTTCCGGAGACCAAAGTCCCTGGGCCATATGCAGTCCCATGTGGGCCCCCCAGCCCGACAGACTGGCATCCGTTGTGAGGATTAGGCGGTCCCGGTTGCAGAAGAGTAACCCTTTGTGCAAGGCTTGGGAAGTCCACCATCCCAACGACAGTTTGACACCTGGAGGGAGCCGCACCAACCTTTGTGAGTGACTCATTTTGGCCTTCTGCCATGGAAGAAGGAACCATTGCAGTGCCCTGAGATGATGACGAGCCCAAGGCACTATGCCGATAGTCGAGACCAGGGTCCTCAGCAACTTGGAAAGGAACGCGAGCGACACCCGCTGTTGGCGTCGAAGATGCAAGATTAGGTGACGAATGTTTGCCATCCTTTCTGGGGATAAGGTCACAGTCCCTGTGGAAGTATCTATCATGGACCCCAGGTGTAACAGTCTGACTGTTGGAAGAAGATGACTTTTTTCCTCGTTGATTGTGAACCCGTGGGATTCCAACGTCTGTCTCGTGACTGCCAAATCTGCCAGTGCCCTCTGAGAGGACCTGGACAGGATAATAAGATCGTCCAGGTATGCTAGAATTCGAATTCCCTGGGACCTGATATGGGCAGTCAATACGTCGAGCAACTTTGTAAATGTGCGAGGGGCCAAAGAGAGGCCGAACGGCATCGCCCTGTATTGGTAGTGGGAGCCGTCTAGGTGGAACCGGAGAAACCTCCGATGAGCCGGCAGGATTGGGACATGCAAGTAAGCCTCTTTTAAGTCTATGGACGTCAATAGATCCTGCCTTCGGATTGCAGCCAAGATGGTCGAAAGAGAATGCATCCGGAACCGTCGATACTTGATGTAAGTATTGAGGTTTTTTAAATTGAGGATCATTCGGACCCCTCCCGATGATTTTGGTACAAGGAAGACCCTTGAATAAAAGCCGGTACCTATTTCTTGCCTGGGCACTTCCTCTATTGCCCTTATCTCCAAGAGATGGGCTATCTCCTTTGAAAGTTGTAACCTTTTCTGGGGGTCCCTCTGAACTGGGCACTGAACATAACGGTATGGTGGGGGCTGGAGGAACTCCAAACGCAAGCCCTGGGAGACAGTTGCTAATGCCCACCTGTCGGAAGACGTAGTCCGCCAGGAGGCCTCGAAAAACTGGAGCTTGCCTCCCAGGTGTTGATGGACAGAGTCACTTAGGGCGCTTGAAGCCCCTCTGGTTTCCACGAAAGGGCCGCCTCGCCTGTTGATACCCTCTCTGGCGATCCTGGAAGGGTGCTCTATCACCCCGGAACGTGTTAGAATTATACTGGGGCTGGGAATAGGGTCTAGCATTCTGACCCGCTGGAGCAGAAGAGTCCCACCGAAAGGACGGCCTGCGTTGGTAGGGGGTATAACGACGCTCCTGGCGCCTGTAAGCTCTGGGGAGGGACTTCTTCTTGTCCTTGTCTTCCACAAGGACGGGATCCAACGCTTCCCCAAAAAGCTTTTCCCCTTGAAAGGGCGCCGAGGCCAGATTCCATTTCGACTTTAGGTCTGCTGGCCAGCTTCTCAGCCAGAGGAGGCGCCGCGATGCCAAAGTGGCCGCCATACTCCTGGCCGAAAATTTAGCAGCATGCAGAGTGGCATCTGCAGAGAACTCCGCTGCCGCCAACAGCTTTCCCAGATCCTGTCTCAGGCGGCTTTCATCCGGTCCCAGCCGGGCCTGCATCTCCTGCAGCCATACTATAGATGCCCTGGTGAAAAAGGAAGCAGCCGCCGCTGCTCGAAATCCCCAGCTCGCCATCTGGTGCGTTTTGCGTATTAACACCTCTGCCTTTCTGTCCTCAGGCTTCAAGCTATCGCCTGTCTCAGAGGGTACGAATGACTTGGAAATCAGCTGCATGACAGGCTGATCTATAGGAGGGAATTCCAATAATTTCTCCACCTCCTCATCACAAGTGTAGAATCTTCTTTCTACTGCAGAGGGACCCTGAGCTGCAGCTGGGTGTTGCCAGGGTCTTTTCACACTTTGCACGATAATATCAGAGGATGGAATGTGCTCTGACTCAGGTTGGGGTTCCTTAAATAGGACTGTAGCTGGTTTGGTCCCATCCGAGGTGTCTGATTTTGCAGGACCTGGCAAGTCTACAGTTAGCTTGGCCTTACGAAGCAAAACCCTGAAAGTTGAGGCTTTAAAAAGTCCAGCAGCCACAGGCTGCTCTGGCGGTGTCTCATCGTCAGACAGTTCATAGTCTTTATCAGATTCCTCCAAAGGGTTTGCTTCCTCAGCCCAAGACCCCATACCTGAGGGGGGCGGTGCACACCACAGGTTTTTTGACTGCACTGGGCGGGGTTGCTGAGTGACTTGTTGCACCCCCGCTGCCATCCCCTGAGAATAGGCATTGTTAATTAAATCCTGGACTGATGGGGACATCTGATGCCAAGAATCAGGTTGTGTTCGCAACCCTGCTGCTGTGGGTGTGAAAGTAGCAGATGGCCCCTGGCAGCTCCTCACTGAATGTGATGCAGAGCCTGGTCTAGGCCCACTGTGGCCTGGAGATGGCAGAACCGGATTGATGGTAAATTGCCTATCAGGAGACCATTCTTTCTCAGAGAAGGATTCAGCAGGCCTCATAGCAGGCAAAGGAGGCAAACCCTCTCTGGCCATAGTTAAATGAGGAGGCACAGAGGGCACTGCTGGGACATGAAGAGCAGCTTCAAGTCTCTGCTCTAAGGCCTTGATACGCCTCTCTGCTTCTTTAATTGATGAAGAGGAGGCCTGGGATGTCCTAGACTTGTCCTTGGACTTGGAAGCTTTGGCCTTCTCCTTGGGGACCACCGAGGGAGAGGTCACCTTATCAGATGTAGCGTGACCTTCCATAGTACTCACAAATCAGTAAACAACACCACAGACTTCAAAACGCTGCTCCTCGAACTCGCTTCTCTCACAGAGAAATAAAATGGCGATCGGGAGCTTAGTAGGCACTGCACATGCGCAGAACTGCCTGTAACGTTCAATCGCGCCCAATAAATAGGCGGAGAGGAACTCTACCGCCTTTTGGGCAAAGAAAAAGCGCGGGAAGTTTTTCTCCCTTTTTTTTGACAGCCCGAAAATGGCGGCGCTCTGAGGCGATCAATCAACCTGCTTGAGTCCTGGAACCGAGGCTCCGAAGACCTGATCACAGCCAGCTGCCTGAAAACGTCCAAATACGGCTTTAAAAAGCCGCTCGCAGCAAGAAAACCGGCTTCGCTAATTAAAAAGCGGCTGCGGCCGCGGCGGCTTTAATCCCGGCCGCCGAACAGCTGAGAGGCGCTGGCAGGCTTCCAAACCGCTTTTTTTATGCCGCGCAAGCAGGGAATCGCCGATTCAAAGCTTCCCAGTGGGGGGGGCGGACCCCCCCACCTTCAGCTCGCAGCCGAGTCTGACCACGGAGGTCAGGGACCCTGGGCTGTGGTGCTCCTCGATCAGGGTGGTACCCGCTGAGGGAAGGGGCCCCCGAGGAGATAACGTTGGGGGTGGTGCCCACGGAGGGCAGAGACCCCTCTGGAAAATCCTCTTCGACCTGTAGTGAAGACAAAAGAAGAAAAAAATTAAAAAGCACCACTTTAATAACAATTAACATTCAAAACATAACATTTTAAACATCATTAATCACTCAGTACAGAAACTACAGTCTCTACACTTAGACTGAGTTTTTAAAACTGGCTCATGGGGGCTGCTAAGGGGGCGGTGCCAGTTAATTAATTATTTAAATTAACTCAGTCTCTACCAATAGGATTGGTTTACAACCCATGATGGACTCTCCTTCCAGAGTCAATGGAGAAAAGATGCATGTGGTGAAGGAAGGTGCAGGCTGGAGCTCTGTTCAGATTGTTTTTTATGCCAATGCAAGTTTTTCCTTTCAAAACTGAAGCACTTCCTAGTCCTGTTGGACGATACACTGATAATCACATTGCCCAAGCTCTTCCAAATTGAAATTAGAATTCTTTATTGGCCGTGTGATTAACACACAAAGAATTTATTTCTGGTGCATAAGATCACAGTATACATACAACATGTACTGTATGTACAACAATAGTGATAGATCATTATCATAAAAAACTAATATCTACACGAAACCGCTGGGTGAGATCATCTGAGGGCTCGGGGTGAGTTTTCATCAGTATGCTGATGATACTCAGCCATACATCTTCACCCGGTGTCCACTCAGTGAAGCAGTGGAAGTAATGGGTCAGTGTCTGGAGGCTGTTAGGGTTTGGATGGGTATTAACAGGCTCAGACTCAACCCCCACAAGACGGAGTGGCTGTGGGTTCTGCCTCCCAAGGACTCTTCCATCTGTCTGTCCATTAACCTGGGAGGGGACTTCTGACCCTCCCCCCCCCCCAAGAGAGTGTTCGCAACTTGGGCGTCCTCCTTGATCCACAGCTGACTTTAGAACATCTCTTTCGCCTGGTGAACCAGTTGCGCCCCTATTTGGACAGGGAGTCTCTATTCACAGTCACTCATGCCCTTATCACCTCGAGATTCGACTACTGCAATTGCTCTCTACATGTGGCTACCCTTGAAGAGCATTTGGAAACTACAAACCATGCAAGATGCAGCCGCATGAGCGGTCATGGGCCTTCCTAGGCATGCCCATGTTTCTCCAACACTCCGCAGACTGCATTAGCTGCCGATTGGTTTCTGGACGCAATTCAAAGTGTTGGTGATGACCTATAATGCCCTGCATGGCATCGGAGAGGGGCGGCATACAAATCTAAGTAATAATAAATAAATCGGGCTAGATTACTTGCGGGACCACCTTCTGCCGCATGAGTCCCAGCAAAGTGTGTGTTGGGAACCCCTGATTTAGAAGCACAAAAACATTAAACAAATTAAGTTAAGAATTTTCATCCAGTTGGAAGTAGATTTTAACAGGGCATACATTTGCTTCTTCATTGCTTATTTGACCCCTATGACAATCATTAAGTGTTGTACCACATGATTCTTGACAAATGTATACTGTATTTTATTTTATGTACGTTGAGATCATATGCACCAAGACAAATTCCTTGTGTGTCCAATCACACTTGGCCAATAAAAATTCTATTCTATTCTATTCTATTTTAGGTTAATGTTGGCATTTCATCAGTGATGATTGATTGGAAACACTTTAGATTCTTTTTTTAAAGCTATTTTTCAGTTTTAGATGGCAAAATCTTACATTTACCTGGAAATAAACCACACAGAATTCAGAGGCATTTATTTAATTAATTGACTTGTAAAGCAGTAGTGTCGTGCAAATATATAAAATTAAGAAAAACCAACCTTTTCCCCACTTGTTATTGCAAGTATCTTCACTAATAACTGTGCTCTTTGGAGTCATTTTCTGGAATGCAGCAACCAAATCGGCTTTACTATATGCCTTTATTTCACTCACTAGGGCTTTGTTGCACAAATTTTTATCATCCCTATGAAAGAAATACAAATATATGCACCTAGTTTTGCTTTCCTGGGAAGACAATTCAATGTACCCATAACGTCGAGCAATGATATAATGAATATGATTTTAGTTTAGATGGATTAAATACATATATTCAATGACCTATGGTACAGGTGGCACACAGAGCCATATCTGCTAGCACGCAAACTATTGCCCTAGCTCAGCTCCAACATGCATGTGTGTGCTGGCCAGCTGATTTTTGGCTCACACAGAGGCTCTGGGAGGGCATTTTTTGGCTTCCAGAGAGCCTCAGGGGGGATGGGGGGGCATTTCTACTCTATGCTGGTTCCAGGGAAGCCTTTGGAGCCTGGGGAGGGCAAAACACAAGCCTACTGGGCCCACCAGAAGTTGGGAAAGAGGCGTTTCTGGCCTCCAGGGGGCCTCCGGGGGGCAGGGGGGAAACTGTTTTTGCCCTCCCCAGGCATTGTATTATGGGTGTGAGCACTCGCACATGTACGATAGCGTGCACCCATGCTCTTTTCGCACCCAAGGAAAAAAAGTTCGCCATCACTGACCTATGACTTAAAATATCTTATCTCTGTATTACATGAGCTGATAAATCACTCAATACCTGTACGAAACCATTTTAAAATAAACTTTCCACAAGCAATTGTAGAATTGTTGAACTTGCAAAATTCTGTTTTCAAACGGGATTCTGGAGGCTGTAATTTGAAAAAACTCCTCCCCCTTTACTTAGAATCTCCCAAATTCCTATATAAACATGTACATATCCTGTATATTTGGATTGTTTGAAACAGCAATATGGTACCTGCTCTTTGGTGAAATGAAAGACAGTAGCTCTAAAATGAAGTATTAATTCTAACAACAATCTTCTAACTTCTTTATCTGAGAAATAGTAATCACCAAAGAGTATATATGACAACTTGCTACTATAGGACACAGGTCTACATACACGTAGTCCAGGGGTGGGTTTCTCCTGGTTTGGATCGGTTCACCTGAACCAGTAGCAATCAGCTGGTGATGTCATTATGATGTAACCGCCCTGGTTCAGTCAGTGCTGGTCCGTGGCTTCTGCCAACATTTTTTAAAATTTATTTTTTTTCTCCTGAGCATGTGCAAAAGCCGAGTTTGCGGCCCTGTGAACGCGGTTGCCATCTTGTTTTCAGGGGGGAGAGGGTTTAATTTTTTTAAAAAAATTTCCACACTGCGCATGAGGCACAGGACGAAGCCAACCAGAAGCGAGGTATGTTGGAACCCACCCCATAATTACAGCCAGAATATTCATTCCTAAGGAAATTGTTAAGCAAATGACTACAGTTAAATGACTCATGCTTGACTTTGCTTGTCAGAAGCCAGTGGGGAAGGCTACAACTGGCTATCATATGACTGGGATACTATAAATGTCATAAATACATGCTGATCTCCAAGCACCTGAATTTTGACTATGAGATCTTGGAGATGCTACCATGGTTATAATAAGTGCATGGACCAATCATAGGTTACTTTTCTTTCAGTGTCATTATAACTTTGAATGGTTGCTAAATGACTGCCTGTGAGTTTTTTTGTTTTTGTTTTAATTGGATTTATATGCCGCTCCTCTCCAAAGACTCGGGGTGGCTAACAGCAATCATAAAACAGCGTACAATAATAATCCAATACTAAAAACGATTAAAAACCCATTAATATAAAAAACCAAACATACATACAGACATACCATGCATAAAATTGTAAAGGCCTAGGGGGAAAGGGAATCTCAGTTCCCCCATGCCTGGCGGCAGAGGTGGGTTTTAAGTAGCTTATGAAAGGCAAGGAGGGTGGGGGCAATTCTAATCTCTGGAGGGAGTTGGTTCCAGAGAGCCGGGGCCGCCACAGAGAAGGCTCTTCCCCTGGGTCCCGCCAAGCGGCATTGTTTAGTTGACGGGACCCGGAGAAGACCCACTCTGTGGGACCTAACTGGTCGCTGGGATTTGTGCAGCAGAAGGCGGTCCCTGAGATAATCTGGTCTGGTGCCATGAAGGGCTTTATAGGTCAGAGTTGAGGTAGTTCCCGAGGTGTTTTTAAAAGGGATTCTGCTGAGAAAAATCAGTAAGTACATCATTTTTTTTGAAAAATGTATTTAAAATGATTGTGTACTTATTGCCCTGTCAATGAAATTTAGATCCTCCATTGGAAAGCGACACCAAAAACGTACGTCAGCAAGATTACTTCAACTTGAGGATAGAGATTCTGATACTGAAGGCAGCATTGTAAAACACGATCATCATTGTTCTCAGTAGTGAAACTTTCTGAAAATTTAGAAACAAGAGATTTAAGTGTCATGTTCTAAAGGAATTGGCTGATGAACAAATATCAATAGCACATCAAGAGGCAAGAAAAATATTTTATATTTGTGGCATTATATTTGTGTCATTTACAATTATCCTCTGTCAGTAATGGGTTTCATTTAGTTCGGAGATGTGCTTGTGTGCTGCTTCTGCACATGCACAGAGCATCCGTGATGAGGTCCGGGCAGGTGGGCGGAGCCTCCTGCCTCCACCACTACTGGTACATCTGAACCAGGGTGAACCAGTTGAAACCCACCACTGTTCTCTGGGCTCCTGCTGTTCAGTATTTATTAAGAGTTTCCTTCAGCTCTATCTTGGGAATAATGTAATGTAATTTAACGTTACACAATGCAGTGCAAGAGTGAAGTGCCAATACTCAGAAGGAAACATTACTTAAAAGAGAATACAAACTTGACCAGAATAGAAGTTAATTTCTCAATTAATTCTACCAATTATAGCTGGTGATTATGACTGTTAAATTGCATTTGAAATAGGCAGCAGCCCATTTTGACGAATAAGCCATGATTCACAATAATAACAGGAAAAATTAAAACCATTACACAAAACCCAGGCAGCATAAAACTCCTATCCCAAATGCACATTCTCTCAAATCTCATCTTGGTTCAATGTCTGGGGAAAAGTCAGATCTTCAAGGCCTTCTGGAAGGGCTAAGAAGATAGCAGACTTCCAAATCTCAGAGGATAAGCCTCCTGGTCATATGTTGATTATTTCAAAGACACATTACTGTGGTGGGGGTGTTAAACTCAGGGCCCATGGGCTAGATGAATCAGACACTGGCCACACCTACCCCTAGTTTAGCGAAGGGGGGGTTGCGATACGTCATGTGATAGTGACATTGTGAGTTTGACACCTGTATTGTAAAGCATCCAAAAGCTTCAAATGGTGCAAAAATGTAGCAACATCCACCCCATTGCATGGCACCATGATCCTGTTATGCTTATACTGACAGATGGTGCTGCTTCTTATTACACTTAATTTAAGGTATTGGTTTAAAGCACTAAGCAACTTAGGGCCAATCTATTGGAAAGGCTGATATTATAGATGTTAAAAGCTATACCACACTTTCAGTCCTCTCTTGATGTAACAGCATGAGAAATGATCCCCAGATTTTATGTCTCTTTAAAAATGCATTAAAATATATCTCTTCCAGAGTTTCTTTTATTATTTTGAATAATAATATTCTCATTGGTTAAGTGTTTTACCTATCTTTTACATTATCTTTTAAAAATTTAATTATCTTCTTTCAGTCACCATAAGCAGGTGGAGAAATCATAAAATGCTGTTGCTGTTGCTGACAACAATGATTAAATATAAAAATAAATAATAATAATAATAATAATAATAATAATAATAATTCCCCTGCTTCCCCTGAACCAATTTATATATGTGATTTATTTTATTTAGCATTTGGCCGAGAGCATTTTATAATGAGCAGTAAATTCCAAGATATTTGCTACTTGTGTTTCACTGCTTCTTAAGCTTTGGGACCCAGAAACATTCTTAGCAGGAAATTAAAGTAGATCTAGAAAACTAATCCTTTACTTTGAGTCTTTCCTTGCACTTACTGGTCAATGGGGAGAATTAATCATTTTGTAGATACAGCCATACATCACAACTAGGAAGGTGGCTGGCCAAGGTATGGTCTCGGGAATTGCATCACTAACTTCATAGTAAACAGCCAATATTTGCAATTATTTTAGACAAGAGAAAGAAATAGATATAAAAAATAATCCTCAATTATTTTCATTTCCGATGGAATAGGGTTTATTACAAAGTAGGTGCACTTACTGGAGGTTTTATAGTTCTACAACGACTTACGTGTTTTTTGAGAAGCAAGCTGCATGGATTGACCCCACAACTTTGGATCTTGATTTTTTAGGCAAGTATAGATGAAGTGAACTGCAGGGATTGCTTTTTTACTAACGTTTGCCAATATCTGCCCTCGCTTTAAGTTGTCCAGTTCTTGCAGAACTACCCAAGGAATTAATAGCAAAAATTTGCCTATGCCTAATTAGGAGAAAAACAGCATTTTTTTGGTCAAAAATTATCAAAGTTCTTAAAAGAAAAAAAATGCATTTGTGAAATTTATGTAGTTGCATCTCAATATTCCTATGCAAAATATTCCCTTAATGCTCTTGGTTTCTATCTTTATTCTCTAATTTCTACATCCCTGTCTTATCTGTTAATTCCCATAATTATAATTTGCAGAGAAAGTGGGGGGAACTGTTTAGTTCCAAACTATTTTCTTTCTGTGTGTTTTGATTTAATTATTTTTTGACAATTACCAGATGCTTTGTTTCCTTGAAAGTCTGGGAACAAAATGAAAACAAACTAACTGGTAATCATTATACTTAAAACAATCTTCCTCAGATACAAAACCAAATTGATGAAAAAAATAGCATCATGAATAGGAATATATAATTTAGAAAAAATTAGTGAGGCATCTTATCACTTTCAATTTTGTTACTGCTAAATTTCCTTTATTCAATTCAAAACTTAGACTACTATAAGATTTTGCTAAATTGGATTTTTAACTAATTAAAGAGAAGTAATCTATTATTTCTCTTTAATTTTACCACAAAAAGAAAAGTAATTTTCTTAACATGTTAAATAAATGCACTTACGCTGATTATTTTCAATCTAGAAAGGATAGGGTTATGACCAGAAACTACAAGTTTTCCACAACTCCTTTTCTTTCTTATAGTTCATTTAATGACTATTTAAAGTTACAATGGCACTGCAAAAAGTGACATGACAGTTTTTCAGACCTTTGCAGCATCCCCATGATCATGTGATCAAAATTCAGATACTTGGCAACTGGTTCATAGTTATCACCATCCCAGTGTCCCAGAGTTACAATGGGGAGAAAAAGTATTTAGTCAGACACCAATTGTGAAAGTTCTCCCTCTTAAAAATAATTTGGAAATAAATTTGTGAAAAATCAGACAATGTGATTTTCTGGATGTGTTTTCTCATGTTGTCACGCTAAGAAAAATTAATGGGGTAGCCAGAATCACTTAATAACAGAGTTAGTAAATTATCAACTGGAGTGATTACTTAACAACTATGGCAAGAAAGGTTGTAAGATGAGGCAAATCTAACTTAACAAATGTCTCACAACAGAAATTTTGGGCTCAATTGTGGTTGTAAGTCGAGGTCTACCAATATTGGCATATAATTCCCATTGCTAAGACACTGATAATGATTATGAGAGGATGAAAGTTAAGTAAAATATTTCTTGACTATTTCATGATATAACAGGTAGAAATGTTTGTGCGTGAACCTGCAAATTACCAGAGAAAGTTCTGATAAGCAGCTATACAAGCATACCAAATGATACGCCTGTTTTCAATGTTTTGAAGAAGTCTGATCCTAACAAGTTTTATGAATCTTGTTTTAAATGACCGCACTATCATTTGTTCAATCATAATACACAACAGATATTCTCCAAACGTTATGAAAGAAAGGAAACCAATAAAAATACTAGCTCTTTTTGTTTGAAATCTAACTGATCCACCATCTTTTAACTTTGTTCAGTGTCTGCTACTTCAGTACATTTTGTACCATGAGTGGTGAATAAGCAAAATAATATAATTTACACCTGCTTACATCATATCATGTTATACTGCTTTATTAAAGGTCATTTAAAAGTCTAAAGTTGTTCATGAAATGAAGCTATCTGCTATAAGATTTGGGGCTGAAGTTTAGTTTTCAGATTGAAAAAAAATGTAGCAGATAATAGAGAAGCAATATCTTTCAGGTAAGATGTTACAGAAATAAATCCACACATACCTGGAATATTTGCATTCTTCAAATATTTGATGAACGTCAAATGGCTGATCATTATATTAGTATCAATCACAATCAAAGTATTCAACCCAGAGAAAATATCTATTAGAAAAGAAGAAAAATGTAATTCAGTAAGTGGCTTTATCTTTCATTTTCTTCTTCTCAATGCTGTTAATGGAGCAGCAGCAGAAAACACCTCACACAGATAAACTTACTAGAAGATATATGTGATTCACCATCTGCAAGATCTATTTCCATGCAAGTTAACTCTCCACAAGCCTGCACAACAGGTAGATCCATCTTCTTCTCAATACGAGCCACATGCAAGTCTTCTACAATCTGCATCTATAAAAATAATTGATAAATCATGACTTGATATCTTAAGCAGGGATAAGAAAGCACTACCAGTTCTTGCTGCTTTTCTTTCTCTATATATTACTGTCTATCCACTGCTCCAAATGTGTGGGTGGATAGGAGAGAGGGAAGATACTACTTCTTGTCTTACTCTTTCCACCTAGGTGATAGATGAATAAGATACAGAAGGGAAAATAAATGTATACAGTGTTCCCTCAATTTCCGCGGGGGATGCGTTCCAAGACCGCCCGCGAAAGTCAAATTTCCGCGAAGTAGAGATGCGGAAGTAAATACACAATTTTTGGCTATGGACAGTATCACAAGCCTTCCCTTAACACTTTAAACCCCTAAATTACCATTTCCCATTCCCTTAACAACCATTTAGTCACCATTATTATTGGTACTCACCATTGAATAAGACACTTAGTGATCCTGATATTTATAAACATAATTATTTATTAACAATTTTTTTTAAATTATTTATTTGCAAAAATTATTAGTTTGGTGATGACATATGATGTCATTGGGTGGGAAAAACCATGGTATAGGAAAAAAACCGCGAAGTATTTTTTAATTAATATTTTTTTTAAAACCGTGGTATAGGCTATTCGCGAAGTTCGAACCCGCGAAAATCGAGGGAACACTATAATACAAATGACAATGAGTAAAACTTGTTCTAATAGAAAAGTATTTTCAAAATGGTCTATCAAACCGGCATGAAACCTATCTATATAACTTGATGCATCAAGGTAAGATACTTTCTTTCCCATAATTTTCATTTCCCTCTCTAAAAATTCTAATTTGCACACATTTAAGAAGGCAATTAGCCAATTCAAATCTTGATTCCATTTGACTGGAATCAAACTATTACAATTTCTCTTAACTTTGTATTATTTATATTGTTTAAATAAACATGATGGCAAGAACTAATAAAGGTTTCACTAGCAAGTTCAAAATGTTATGTGGGGCTTTTCGTCCATTTTCTATGTAGCTTCAGATAGACGTATGAACAAGTATGTTCACTCTTCATTACTTTTACATACTGTATCTTGACCAATGAATATGTTCAGTCCCCATTAGGCCTCAGCACTTTTAGATTCCTACATTGTTATCCATTCCACCCATCCACTCCACCCCAAAGTATATGTGTATATATATGTATGTATGTATATGTATGTATATATATATTCCTGTAAACTTCTGCTATGATCTCGAGAGGTATAAATTTTCATGCATTTCTGCTGCAGTGAAAATTTAAATTAGTTTTTGCTATTGTTGCTTCTGTTGTTATTATTTGGATTTGTATGCCGCCCTTTTCCGTAGATTCAGGGCAGCTACATGCTTTATATTTTATATATGGTTTCTATTTTAAAGCTTTAATTGTGATTGTAAAGTAGCTGCAAGAACTTGATGCTTAGATAAAAACCCAGTCTCTAAGTATGTCCTATTAGAATATATTAGAATGGATGAGAACAAACAGAATCAATATGAGCAAAAACAGCAACAATGTAAACTTTGGCTAAAATGAACTAAAAACTGCATTTAGGAGATGCTGATAAAAAAACCTCTAACCTCTTGGTCGACATCTGCATTTTTGATGTTTTCAAGGGAAGAACATGAGGATTTGGAATTCTGTAATAAAGAGATTATATGTACTTAGCTGTTAATTTTATAGTTTATAATTCTTTCTTGGAATCTGAAATAATTTTGAAAGGAAGAAAAATGATGCCAGGGGAACTAGGTAAACTTTATTACACTTTTAGAATTTTTTTTGGTTTTTCATTTCATATTTTAAATGATTGAAATATTATTAATTTAGTCTCATATTTAATACACACTAGTCTGCTTTTTTCCTTCAAAATTTTTCTTTATCCATCATTTTAACTATCGTTAAGATATGACAAACAATAGAGTACAGTAGAATAGAGTAGAATTCTTTATTGGCCAAGTGTGATTTGATGCATATGCTCTTAGTGTACATAAAAGAAAAGATACATTTATCAAGAATCATGAGGTACAAAACTTAATGATTGTCATAGGGTACGAATAAGCAATCAGGAAACAATCAATATTCATATAAATCGTAAGGATACAAGGAACAGAAAGAGGAATTGGCCAATGGAATAAATATTTAGATAGTGAAGAAAATAAAATGTTTAGGAATTTACATAACTGCAAGATGCACATCAATTAAAGAGGATAATTATATTAAACTAATGAACAACATAAGAGAAGATTTGGAGAGATGGAGAAATTTGAGGCTCTCACTAATGGGAAAAATTGCAGTGATTAAGATGAACATTCTACCAAAATTACTCTTCTTGTTTCAAAATATTCTGATAAAATTAGACAAAAAGTATTTTGGAAATCTGAATAAAATGATAATGAAATATATTTTGCAAGGGAAGAAACAGGGGATCAAACTTAAACTGCAACAAGTAAAAGAAAGAGGAGGATTTGGCATGCCAGAGTGGGAGCTCAACTATCAAGCAGCAACACTCACCTGGGTAAAAGACTGGATAGAATTAAAAAACAAAAGACTGTTAATGTTAGAGGGCCATGATTTACATCTAGCATGGCACACATTTTTGTGGTACAGGAAACAAGCAGCACACCAATACTGCCAAAGACATTTTATAAGACAGGCCCTTTTAGAAATATGAAATAAATTTAAACAGAACTACATGAAAGTTTCAATTTGGCTATCTACATTAGAAATGTTAGAACACCTAAATCTTATCAATCAAGACAAACAGGTTGTCTATAAGGATTTAATAAATGAAGAAGCGGGATTAAAATCAAGGCAAGAATTAAAAGAACAGGGGGTAGAATTGGAGTGGTGGTTCTTTTTACAAATCCAATCAAGATATATGAAAGTCATGAAAGAGTGGGGGATTAATAGGGAGTTAATGACAATAGATAAGATCCTTCTGGGGACAAATGATAAATTAGTAAAGAAAATTTAAAAATTCTTATTGGATTACAAAATGGAGGAAAAACAGGTTAAGGAAACAACGGTGGCATGGGCAATAAATTTTGAACACAATATACAATTGGAAAAATGGCAAGAATTATGGGAAAGAAATAGAAATAGGAATATAAAGAGAATAAACAGAACTTAAATAAAATGTTCTATAGGTGGCATCTCCCACCAGTTAGACTGGCAAAAATGTTCAGAAATTTATCATCAAATGTTGGAAGTGTGTTGGAAGTTGTACGCTGCCCTGGGTTTTCGGAGGGGCGGCATACAAATCTAATAAGTAAGTAAGTAAGTAAGTAAGTAAGTAAGTAAGTAAGTAAATAAAGTGTAACCATGAATCAGGCTCATATTTATCATATGTGGTGGTTATGTAGGAAAGTCAAAGAATATTGGCAAAAAAATTCAAATACAGTTGGCAGAACTGGAGAGGAAATAGAATTTAAGCCAGAATTATTCTTATTGGGAATTATAAATGGAAAATATAGTAAAAGGGTAATTTATTTAACGATACATATTATAACAGCAGCAACAATAATCTTTGCCCAAAACTGGAAAAATGAGGAAATCCCATCTGAAGAAGTAAGAAAATTTTGACTTGTGTGGAAATGGATTGACTCTGGAATTAAAAAACAAGGGAGACAGAACATTTTGAGACATGGAACAAATTTTATCAATCGTTTAGACAGAAAAGAAGGACCTAAAATATGAAATGACTAGGAGTTATAAAATGGAGAATTAGAGAGAGGTAGGCATGTAACTATAAGAAAATGAGAATGGATAAGATAAACTTAATAGGAATACAGAGAGAAGTATGATGTTTGTATATATGTAAATACTGAATAGCAAAATATAGATTAGTAGGTATAATAGTACCCCGTTTCCCCCCAAGATAAGACTTCCCCTGATAATAAGCTTAATCAGGCTTTTAATTGTATGGCAATAAGACCAAGCGTTTATTTCGGGTTTTTAAAAAAATATAAGACAGTGTCTTAAGGGAGTAATATTATGTAAGTTACATGATATTTCAGTTTGTATGGCAAAGATAACACCAGGACAGCTACACTGTGTTCAACGTTTTCAATGTGTTTTTAAATTTAAAAATTAAAAAAAAGAAGTTGGGATCTTCCTCATTGGTTTATGAAGTGAAAGAATGAACCACTTTTATTGATACACTGTCTAAGCAAAAATTCTTTAATTGTTTAAGGAGTCTTCCAAGGGTGAAATCCAGCAGGTTCTCACAGGTTCTGGAGAACTAGTAGTGGAAACTTTGAGTAGTTCAGAAAACTGGCAAATACCATCTCTGGCTGGTCCCAGAGTGGAGTGGGAATGGAAATTTTGCAATAGCCTTCCCCAGGAGTGGGGAGGGAATGGGGATTTTGCAGTATCCTTCCCTGCCACGCCCACTAAGCCATGTCCATAGAACCCGTAGTAAAACAATTTGGATTTCACCATTGAGCTTTTCCCTATATTCTTATATTATCAGCCCATGGAAATTATTTAAAGCCCCATAAGAGATCTCAACTAAAGCAAAAATACAGCTTCATATTTCATGATATATATATTTTACTTTACCCAACTTGAATGAAATGTAACCGATTCAAATTTATTTTTTTGAATCCTTGAATTGCAAATATTCTTCTCTGAATCAGGTGTCGGTTCTTCATTTTTATACTTCCGACATTTGGACATCTTTGCCAGGTGATATGAGTGTGCACATTTGTCTTCTTTACATTTTTTTCTGGAAAGTTCTAAAGAAAGACACTTCTCTTTTTCAAGTTTATCTTTTTTGCAAGCCTGCATATTCACTTTAGAATCTGTGAAAGTAAAAGGTAAACCTGGAACGTGATGGGGTTTTGTACAGTTTATTTTCGGGGTGAATTCATTCAATCTTAGTATATTTTTCTTATGAAGGAATGAACATTCTGCAGGTTTCGTGGTTTCCTTGAATTCCTCCATTATACATTTTCTAAATACTTTTCTAAACTTGGTGCTCTCCATTTTATCTTTTTTTTTATTCTTCTCTTTGAGGTTTATGATCCCCAAATCATGTGACAACTTCTTCCTTTTTTTATTATTAGGACCATTGTCACTCATGCCAGATTGTTCTTTATGAGGCTCCATAATGCTTCTTTTCCCACCAAGATTAGCTGTAGCTTTAAATTGCATGGTGATCTTTTCACGCTCTTCAAGAGGTATTAAAACACTATTAATGGGTTGTGAGTCTTTTGATATCTTTGCTTCGAATCTTGTACTAGAATGTATGAGATCCAAATTCATTTTTGCTTCCACATATCCAGCACCACTCCCTCTGTGAAAACATCATTGAAAATCACTTTAAAATTATGACTGTGGAAGGTAAACTGTGGATTTTAAAAATTATAATCCAATATTTTATTTAACAAGAAATGTTAAGAGAAAAATCTGAATTTATGAATAGATTATTGATACATACAGAAAATGTGACAGGGAGCATGTTATAAAATTATTAGTCCCCTCAAAATGAAATACTTAATCTAATTATAAATTAAAGCATCCTCCAGTTATTTTAAACTATAATCCCATATGATAAGTTTGATTTTTAAGAACTAAAATTGAAAACATCCAAGAATATCATGTTGCTACATTAGGAATAAGAATTCTCATTTATAAATTACAAACGACAAAAAATATTATCAAAGCTGAGGATATGCAATGAATGCCTATTTCTATTAACCATGGCATTTAGAATGAGCAGTCAATAGGTTATTTTCTTTGCTTATGGCAACATAGCAACACAATATCAAGTGTAATGAAGTTACAAATAAAACGAAAAACAGTAAGGAATTTTCCCTAATAACAGAACAATAGTACAAGATAAGTTATGTTAGGCAAAGTAATAAAATAAAGAGTTTACAAAAAATATATAATTGTTGCATTGGAGACTATTACAAGAATATCATTTTCTCCATAACGTAATTGATTAAACGTCAGACAACTAATATGATCCAATCAAAGATTCCAAATTAAGCAATAGATTTCGAACTATGTTGGTCTTTGTACTGCAGCCCATTTAGATTTTTCAACCTCCAAAATATCAACAGTTTCATTCCTCCTATCAAAAAAAAACCTTACCTTTGGTCCACCTGTTCTCTTGCATGTCTGATCCCAATTTCTGCTGATTCTGGTTTCTGAAAGAATAATGAATATTTATTTATAAGCATGTGTGTTTTATTATATTAAATAAATAATCTTTCACAATATGAGAAGCAAAATTGCATAGAATTTCACTATATTGTATGCCTCATTCTTTCCTCAAAGTCAGGTACATCTCTGAGTTAGATACAGAGATACAATCTCTGAGTTAGATTATTATTGCTTCTATAATCTTTGTTTTCACAGTACCGAATTAATAGTAATTTCCATTAATCTCCATGTGCCTCCACATACGTATCATAAAATTTCCATTAAGATTCAACAATACCTACTTTCTTGAGCATTGTTATTTATATATTCTAGGTATGTTTTGGTAACTTTTTCTTTGCACAATTTGCATTTGTGGTGTCAATTCCTGCAGACTTTCAGTGTATGGTAGAAATAAGTACTATTTTGTAGCCTTAACACTGAGCGAGTAAGTGTCTTCTAATCTTGCTGTCCTTGAGTTTCTGCTAAAGCTTAACTAGTATAACTCAATGTTATAATTTAACATTAAAACTCCAAGTTTCCATAAGCTTCATACTCTTTGTCTATAGAGTGTTAGGTCAAATGTTTCATGGTCCTCATATATAATGAATAAACATATTGTTTCAAGCAGCTAGAACATCTGTCTTCTTTGTTTTGTCAAGTATCAGGGCAGTGATCAGATTCCCAGGTATTGGGTTTGTGTGTGTGTGTATGTGTGTAATCCACAATAAGCATACCAGTAAATAAAGGGATTTTAAACTTTATTATTAACTCAAGCAAACAGATTTAAAAATATAACTTAAAAAGTATATGTACCTAGTAAGACTCTCTGATCTCTTACAAGCTGCCAGCAACTTCTTAATAATGACTACAGATGTAACTAACGGGTGGCTAATTTCCATAGTACCCAATGCAAAATTCTGTGCAGAAGCTCCCAATAAACAACAACAATCCCAAGGTTTGTATCAAAACTTGGTCAGAAGACTGCTAAACCTGACCTTGACTGAATGGCATGTGAGATGGATGGAAAGCAAGAATCTTTCATAGTGAGAAATTCTTTGAAGCTACCATATGTGAAGCTCCTCCACTTTCTCTTTTATTCAGCAACAAGGATAAAAAAAACCAAGCATGCTTGCTCAGAACAAACTGCAAAATACTAATTTCTTAATATGGAGGAGAAATCAAAATGTGTCAGTAAACTCTTTGAAATTACAATTACAATTGCTGTTTTGCAAATTTTGCATTTGTTATGAACAAAAACTCATCAGAACTCAAAAACAATTTTCAATTCTCCTGACTTTCCACATTTGCTCTATCCTATACACCTATTTACATTATGAACCTACCATGGAAAATAGAAAAATCACATGTTTATACTTCAATATTTTTTTACCAATTTGTTTTTATAAACCCCCTCTCCTTGGCATAATCTAAGAACCTAATGGTATTTTTCTTGTATTTTTATTCAAGCATACTCAAAAAATAAGATTGTCAATATGCAATCTAAATTCTATTCTGCATCTGAAAATCCTGGTTTTGAATTAAAAAAATATTTTAAAATAAAAATGTTATATGAAAAATCTTTTATTCTCCACAACTATTACCTAAACACTGGGCCATATCATATCTACTGCAGCTTTTGGGTCTGCATTTTTGTGTGTATATAAGATGGACATGTTCTCTTAATTCCTAGAGAATATAGCTTGTTGCCTCATTTATTTTATTTATTTATTTATTTATTAGATCTGTATGCCGCCCCTCTCCGGAGACTCAGAGCGGCTTACAACAATAATACATAGTACAAATCTAATGGTTAAAAAAACAGTTTAAAACCCTTATTATAAAAAACAGTCATGCATCCCAAACAAACCATACATAAAATGAAACAGCCCGGGAGAATCCATTTCCCCATGCCTGATGGCAGAGGTGGGTTTTTAGGAGTTTGCGAAAGGCAAGGAGGGTGGGGGCAGTTCTGATCTCTGGAGGGAGTTGGTTCCAGAGGGTCGGAGCCGCCACAGAAAAGCACTGTTCAGTCTAAGCTGCGCGCATGCGTGCACACCCCAAAACACCCCCACGCACCCTTTTCCAAGGGCGTGCAAGGAGCCGCGGGCGCCTCCCCCAATGCCTCCGGCCCCCTCGCACCCCTGGCTTCTTGCTGCTGCCCCCCGGCCACCCGATCCACCTCTCTTTCTCCCCCTCCGCTTCCCACCTTGGGGCGTGGCTTCTCCCACAGCGGCGGTGGCGGCTGCGGCTTCTCGTCCTCCTCATCCAGCCGCTAGCCACTCCGAGCGCTTTGGGAACGCCCGCCCCACCCCTCTCGCAGTCCCTTCGCCGAGAGCGCTTTTGTCCCGGGTTGTCAGCGAGGTGGCTGCAGGAGAGGCAGGGCAGGCGTTCTGCTCTCGCCGGCGAAGGTTTTTCTTATTTTGAATGTTCCGGGTGGGCTGGCAGGGGGATGGGGAGTGCGCGCACGCCATTGAAAATCACCTTCGCCGCCCTCCGCTGTGAGAAGAACAGAGAGGGAACGGGAGAGAGTGAGAGCAACAGACAGAGCAAGATAGAGAGAAAGAGAGAGAGAGAGAGAGAAAGAGGGGGGAGAGAAAGAGATAGCAAGAGATAGCGAACGAGAGAGAAAGAAAGAAAACAAGAGAGAAAGAGTGAAAGAGAAAGCAAGAGAAAGAGAGAGAAAGAAAACAAGAGAGAACGAGTGTGAGAGAGAGAAAGAAAGAGAAAGAAAACAAGAGAGAGAAAGTGAGAAAGAGAGAGCAAGAGGAGGAGAGAGAAAGAGAGCATGAGAGAGAGAGATGAGAGAGGAAGGAAGAGAGTGAGAGAGAGGAAGAAAGCAAGAGAGAGAGAAAGCAAGAGAGAGAGAAAGCAAGAGAGAGAGAGAAGAGTGGAAGGAAAAGAGAGAGAGAAATGATAGAAAAAAGGGGAGAAAAAAAGAGAAATGAGAAAATGATTGAGGCAGAGAATGACAGGAAAGAGAGAGAAACAGAGAGAGAAGTGACTCTTGATTTAAAGCATATGGCGAAAGCACTTAAATAATAACAGAGAACCCCCAGCCCTCACCTGTTTTTATTAATAGTTGTTTTTGGTTTTTTAAAATTATTAATTTCTTTTAATAAAAAAAGAAGGGATTTTTTTCTTATTTATTTATTTGTTTGTTTGTTTGTTTGTTTGTTTATTTAATCCTTCTATGCTGCCCAGTCCCAGGGGACTGCCGCTCAGACACTATACTTTTCCGCCCACACCGGGAAAAAAATTAGAGGGAACATTGCAGAGAAGGCTCTTCCCATGGGCCCCGCCAGACGACATTGTTTCGTTGACGGGACCCGTCGTCATCTCTGTTCAGCTTTAAAGCATTAAGAAGTAACGGATGTAGGGAAAAAACACAAAACATCACACTTTAAGTGGGTTATGTTTCTGTTATGCTTATTGACTTCAGCTACAGCCAAAATACACAGAACAAAAGCAAATTATAAGTATTTTTAAAACTGCAAACATGGTATTAAGACTGAATATATTGGAAACAGGAAACAGTAGCAAACGAAATAAGTTTGATCAAAAAAATTCTTGATTGCGCAGAAGCAGATAAGATGACAATGGAGCTCAAGGACCAAGAAGATACAAAGTACTACAAAATATGGAGAGAATTTTACGTATGGCTTGACAAAAGGGGAAAAAAGGAAGCTGTATAAAAGATTTATGAATAAGTTTAAAAGGGTTTAAAAAATACTAGATTTACTTAAGATTTCTGTAATAATTGACTATTTGAGAGTAGATAGGGAAAAAAGGATTGAAGAAATGCAAAATACTTGAAATTTGGTTATACTTATGACTGAATAATAACTGTTGGTAGTATTCACCATATGATAAATCAATGAATTTAAATTAAGCTGTCAATGAGACAGTGGGGGTGGGGTAGTCTATGTAGAGTCTGCTTTTGTCCTGTCCATGGTTTTCTCTTTCACTTACCTTTTTTTGTCTGTTTTGATGTAAAGATGCTATGATCGAGAAAATGTATTTTTAAATGTATATATTTGAAATAAAAATCATTTTTTAAAAAAAGACTGAATATTATTAATCATTGATCATGTAACATTCGCAGTGCCATCCTAGCGTTTTCATTCTTTTTTATGCAATGAAAACTCTAATCCTTATTGTTTATTAATTTATTTGCTGCACATCTCGTTGTGACACAAATCTGTGTTATTACAATCCAATAAAATAGAATACAATTATCAAAGACTGAAACAGCAAACAAGAAATACATTAACAAGAAATGGTAAGGCAGCAGGGAATATATAATAAAGTGGAGGTCATATCTTCTATTAATCCGGTAATCACCTCCAGGCTAACACATCCCTCTTTGGGCCCCAGGCCAATTGGGAGAACCAGGTTTAAAACTTTTAGAAAGGGTCAAGAGAGTGAAAGCAGATCTCACTTTGATGGGAATGAAGTTCCTAGGATTGAAACAGTTCCTCACCTGATATAAAAGTAATAGTTATATTTTCTTACCTTTTTATTCAAGGTGTCATCCTTTTGCCTGGATTTCTTTTTGTGTTTTTTTGACATGCTTAGGTCTGAAAATCTGGGGAAAAAAGTATTACAGTCTTAATTACAAGTATGTTTAGATATCTATTGAGCTTCTCAGTCATCCAGGTCATAGTGATCCCAAAGGTGCTTTTTCAAAAGACAACTGGACTTTCTGTTTTTTTCTGTAAAGTTATGTAAAGTACAAAAGCTCCAGATAGATTGGCATACAAGTCTAATTTTTTTTTTATTATTATTATTATTATTATTACTGTATTATTATTATTATTATTATTATTATTATTATTATTATATTTCTAATTTAAGCAGTTAATACTGTAGTGGAATATCTTTGATTTTTATCTTACATTTAATTTGAAATGTAATACAAATGAATCGATGAGAATATATAAGGAAAGGAGGTGGCAAAGGAGAGAAAAAAGGATATAATTTTTTGTACACTAATGTGTTACATATATATTATTACTTAGTAAATGGATTACAGTTAATGTTAAATTTATCAGGAATCATTTTAAAAGACAACATATTTGTTAAACAATGGACCAGGGTTTGCTCCCGTAATACTTTTCTAAAATTGTGCTTAGTTTATTTTTAAAAATAGTGCTGCCCGTTTCCCTTAATCTTACCTTTTTTTTAAAGTTTATTTGTGCATTATAAATATGTGAATGTAAAAAGTTGAGTCAGCATTCTTGTAATACCTGAAGTCATGAAATGAAAAAATTATGAATCTAGATGAACTTATTTTTGGCTGATGAACATATGGAGACTATGTCCACACCATTAAGAGAAAGATTTATAGTGCATACAAGATTTTTTTCATCTTGAACAAAGATTGAATTTGAAACAGAATTATGTATTGATTAGTAAATTATGTAGTGTTGTAAAATTTATAAACATATATTGACATATGACAAAAAAGAAAAGCAAGTGAAAGAATGAATGATAAACCGGGCTAAAATTTTGGGCTATAATATACAAATAGGAAAAATATGTGGTTGAAAGGACTGAAATGTACTTTATCTTCTAGGCTTAAGACAATTTTTATAAAATGATGCGGTCATTGATATTTGTCAATAGAGAAGTTGTGTAAAAATTGTGTAGAATGTATTTCAAATATTTGCTGGAAATGTATGAACATGAAGAGACATTTTATCATGTTTTGTTGGGCATGTAAAAAAAAACATTTTGGGTTCAAATATATACTTTAATTAAAGATGATTTTAAAGGTTAAAGTACAACTGGAACCAGAGATTTTGGGGAGGGGGAATTAATGGAAAAACAATTAGAAAAAAGACATGGGATTTTGTTATTACATATGAAAACTGCAGGAACATTATTATAGTGGCTGTGGGTACTACCTCAGAGGTTTGCAACTTGGGCGTCCTCCTCAATCCACAGCTGACTTTAGAACACCACCTGTCGGCTGTGGCAAGGGGGGCATTTGCCCAGGTTCGCCTCGTGCACCAGTTGCGGCCCTATTTGGACAGGGATTCATTGCTCACGGTCACTCACGCCCTTATCACCTCGAGGTTTGACTACTGCAATGCTCACTACATGGGGCTACCTCGGAAGAGTGTTTGGAAACTTCAAATCGTCCAAAATGCAACTGCGCAAGAAGTTATGGGCCTTCCAAGGCATACCCATATTTCACCATCATTCCACAGACTGCACTGGCTGCCGATTAGTTTCCGGACACAATTCAAAGTGTCAATTATGGCATTCAAAGCCCTACATGGCATCGAGCCAGATTACCTCTGAGACTGCCTTCTGCCGCATGAATCCCAGAGCTCAGGTCCTACAGAATTGGCCTCTTCAGGGTCCCATCAACAAGACAATGTCATTTGGCGGGGCCCAGGGGAAGAGCCTTCTCTGTGGGGGGCCCAGACCTCTGGAATCAGCTTCCCCGAGGGATTCGCACCGCCTCCACCCTCCTTGCCTTCTGAAAAAATTTAAAGACCTATTTATGCCAGCAGGCCTGGGGCCATTAGATCCTAGCCCTCTGACCAATGAGTGTTTTAATGTATTTATGCAGTGAATGGTGATGGGTGTTTTTTTAAATTATATTGGATTTTAAAGTTATTTTAGTCATATTAATTGGTTCTTTTGTGATGTATATTGTTTTGTACTTTTTCATATGTTGTGAGCCACCCCGAGTCCTTGGAGAGGGGCGGCATACAAATCCAATAAATAAATAAATAATAAATAAATGTCCCAAAGTGAAAAAGGTCTTAATGCTATAAATGAACTGTTTAAAGAAGGGAAATGGGCAGCATTATAGCAAAGGAATGGTTGGTCAAGATGATAAAGCTTGCAGAAATGGTTACATTAACTGCTTTCATTAGAGAAAAAGAAATATCTACATTTACTGTCAACTGGATTTTTTGGTTTTGATGATTAGAAAACAAAACTGTATAGTGGAAAAAAGTGAAGATTTTTGTAATCATAGAGTAAGAGATAATTTTGCGATTATATTTGCTGCAAAGGAAATCAAATGCTACTATTTTGTTTTTGGATCTTTCTAATTTTAGTTTCTTTTCCTCTTTCTTTTTCTTTCTTATGTTCTTTAATGACATTCGTTTTTAAACTTTTTGTAAAACTTTAATAAAAAATTATACAAAACTGGAGCAAGTGAGTGTTACATTTGAAAACTGAACAACAGAAAACACTGATTCTAGATAACATTCTACAAGTGGCACATGTATAGGTTACATTACTCCCTTTCTCAGATGCCTTTTAATTTTCCTTAAAACGTGCAACATATTCAACAATTTTCTGAATACAGTGTTGCTTACTTCACAAGATTAGGTTTTCTACATTAAGTGAAGGAAATTGCTTTGGCTAAACAAAAACAAAAACCCTTAGTTTCCTGAACTTCAAAAGGAAGCATGAGTGGTGCATGAAATGCTAACATCACCTTTATTAAAAGGCTAATAATGAAAACATTACCACATTGCAATTTAAAAGGAAACCATGGTGTACTTTTTTTCAACTGTTTTAGTCATGACCTGTAAATTTTCTACTGTATATTTCTATGTGTGGTGTTAAAGTTATACTAGGAGGGGAAAATAGTGGACATTAATGCTTTTTTATCATGACTGTGGATGTTTCCTCTTTTTAAAAAAAGTAAAAGAGCAAAGATAATGGCAATGAATACTTTAAAAAGGGAAAAACATATTGTTCTGCCAGGCTTTATGGTATGAGTCTCCCGAAAATTCAAGGGTACAAATTTCAGACACACACACACACACTTGAAAGTTCAAAAACAATGTTCTTTATCACAAAAATTCAAAAGAAACAAAGCACCCTTTTTGTATTGCAAAGAGCATTTGTCCCAAAACAACCTGGTAGTCTGTACAATCCCCTTAATCAGTCCTTAAGTACTTAGCTAGCAGCTGTGAAGGAACATCACAGCCCTCCTTCTTCCAGGAACTGAAACACACACACTTTGCTCTGCTTTGGTTTCAAAGTGGTGAAAAATCAACAAAGTCTGGAAACAGCAATGCAGGATTCTGAAGAAACAATGATCAGATAATCTTCCACAAAGGCCAAGCTAGCATGCTGCTATTTATATCAGCAGCTCTAATTACTGGAGCCCCACCCAAACACAGGTGGTCTCTCTTATCTCCTGTAATATTTCTTCAATTGGTCTCTTCAATGCATAATTCTGCACATGCGTGGATTTAAAACTTCCTCATTCGAATCAACCGAAGACAATGGAGATTGGCTTCCTGGACTGTGTGCCAAGCTCCCCTCTTCCAAGTCTCTCACACCTTCTTTGTCCGAGGAAACTGCACTACCTGAATCCCAGCAACCGGTTAGGTCCCACAGAGTTGGCCTTCTCCGGGTCCCGTCGACGAAACAATATTGTTTGGCGGGACCCAGGGGAAGAGCCTTCTCTGTGGCGGCCCCGACCCTCTGGAATCAACTCCCCCTGGAGATTAGGATTGCCCCCACCCTCCTTGCCTTTCATAAACTCCTTAAAACCCACCTCTGTCGTCAGGCATGGGGAAATTGATTCCTCTGGGCTGTTTCCGTTTTATGTATGGTTTGTATGAGACGTATGTTTGTTTTTTAGATTAAGGGGTTTTAAACTGTTTTTAATTATTGGATTTGTACTGTTTTAATTGTTGTGAGCTGCCCCAAGTCTTCGGAGAAGGGCGGCATACAAATCTAATAATAATAATAATAATAATAATAATAATAATAATAATAATAATAATAATAATATAATAGGTAGAGAGAAGTTAAGGTGAGGTGGAGAGAGGAAGGAAGAAAGGAAGGAAGGAGAGAGGGTACAGAAGGTAAGTGGAAGAGATGGAGAGATTAAGAGGAGAGTGAGAAAGAGAAATATGAATATAGACTGATAATTTCATCAATCTGATAAAGATGTTGAATTGAATAGAGACTGACTAGAAAGACATAATAATATATGTTATGGAAATGTTTGTATGGTATACGCCGACATTCGCTGGCTGGGGAATTCTGGGAGTTGAAGTCCAAATATCTTCAAGTTGCCAAGGTTGAGAAACACTGGTATACGCAATAATATATACGTGAATATGGAGTTAACAAAAATAAAAAACTTTTTCAAATTTTAAAAAAAGTAAAAGAGCAACCATCCTCAATCTTTATTAAAATGGATAAAGAAGTACTAGAAGGTGGTATCAATAAAAGACTACCGTAACTAAGTACCACTTAGCCAAAACGATGATAACAGCACAGGGGAGGTCTGGTTTTCAGTTCGAAGTTCCACTGTATCCATTTTAAAATACTTTTCTCCTGTGCTTGTCCCCTCAGCCATACAATAAGTATGGTTATTGTACAAGAAGGTGTAAGTCAATGAGCACCATTCCGTTATTCAACCGCTTTGACTGGAATTCGTTATTAAAGAAACCGTAAAGCTTGGATTCAACCAAGACTCGTGTCAAACCTAACCGAAACTAACCTTGCCTTGTAGCTTTTGAGGAAGTGGGAGACGAACTTACATACGCACACCCGAATCAAGATTCCCAGCAGCTCCACCACCTTTCCAGAGGGGTCATTTTGAGTGCCTTAAAAAAAGGTTTCTCCCCCCTCAGGTTTGTACGGCGCTTTCTCGGTAACTTAAAAGGCACCTCCGGGTCAAAAAGTATCGGCCATTCGTCGAGGCTTGTTTTCCTCTGACGTCTCAGCCACCCACAGCTCCTCCGCCCTCCTGCTGCGAAAAAAAACCATAAAACAAAAGAGGCCCCTACGGCAGCCAATCGGCTCCTCTTTTACGTTCTACTGTAACCGGTCAATTTGTGGGTTCTCATTAAAAGAGCATTAAAACACACACACACACACACACACACAAGCCGTCGAGTTGCAGGCCGGGTATTGTAGTTTACCAACTGCCGGCAAAAAAACAAAAGGCGGCCTAGTTGCCTTTCAGGGCGGCGGCATTTTGGGAATTGTAGTTCACGCGCCGCGTTGAATTTTGGGTGCTGTAGCGGGGGTGGGTGGATTCAAAATATCGCGGAGGCGTAGCCTCCTCGCATTTGCCGTCCCGAAGTACAGCGGCGGGTTGGGAAGCGAGGGAGAGCGGACTGAGGAGGAGGAGAAGGAAGGCAAAGCAATCCTCACCTCTTCAGCTTCTCTCGGCGGGGGGAGGGGAAAAATGGCGACCGAGGACGCCCCGCTGCCGTTGTTACAACTCCCGCCGTCGCCCCCCAACGAAGAGAGACTTAGGGAAAGCAGGGAGGATGGAGACGACAAGGAGGCCGCAGAAGAGCTAAGTGAGTAAGAAAGGGAAGGGACGGCAACAGCTTTTTGCAGGCTGAGGGGGTTTTGCCATGAGGAGAATGAGGGAGAGAAACTGGTTTCTGTTGCTGCTGCTGTTGCCGTTGGCCTTTCTTCTCCTGGTTGCAGGGATGCGACCGTTAGCCTTCTTTACGTGAGAGGGGGGGGGAGGAAAGAGAGAAATGCTACGGACCCTAAACCAATTGTTCCTCCGCTGGCTGGGGAATTCTGGGAGTTGAAGTCCAAATATCTTCAAGTTGCCAAGGTTGGGAAACACTGTTTTAGTGTGTACAGGATGTCCCTTTCCAGGGGGAAAACAGAGGAAAGAGATGGCTTCCCCATGTTTCTGGCAGAGGAATTGTTTCTCTTTAGGTTGGAAGAAAGTGTGGTCAGGAGATTCCAATTCCCAGATTTATCTCTCTTCCCCGTTTCAGTAAAGCAATGGTTCTCAACCTTTTTCTTCATCACGGATCCCCTTTAAACACCTTTTGTGGCCACAGGCACCCCCACCGCTTAATTCAATATTTAAATCATATTTCTTTAAGCCTCTGTGGACCCCTAGGGGTTTGTGGTCCACAGTTTGAGAACCACTGCAGTAGATGATAGAATAGGTAAATTGCAATTCATTAGTAGAATTGTATTGTGTATTCCTTCTTGCATGATTCTCTGTAAAAAAGAGGGAGAGAGAGAGAATATCCCCATAGTACCAAATGCTATTTATCATATCCAAGGGACATCTGGCCTGGTTAGTGAAGGCCTTTAGGAGAAGCCCATGGAACATTAACTGCCTGCATTTCTGTTCCACAACTGCAGCCATCAAGTCTGGGGACATCATTGTTTTAGTCTGATGCTTTCTTTCTGGGAAGTTGTGGTACTCAAGATTCTTTTGTTTAAACAGATCTTGCTCCCAAGCAAACATCATGTATTAGTATTGTAATTCATTTGGGAAGTTTAGTAACTTCATTGTTCAAGCAGTGCTAGATTGAAATCTCCTTATTCAATGTCAGCTGTTTTTTCAGTCACTTGCCAATTGACTCCAGGGATATGCAGCACATGGAAGCTAAATCTGGATCCATGGAAACAAAGCTTTATTAATTAAGCCTTACCTGTTCCTTCTCCTTTCGCCATATTTCTGAAGTTAAAGTTTGTCTGAATCACTTGTTGAAATGTCCACAAGCAAAACAAGCTCGTATAGCATCAAGGATTCCACATTACATACACTGTAGTCAGAAGGGAGAAATCACAAAATCACTCTTCTCAAGCTAAATTCCAACTTTAATCAAAGCCCAAGGAAATGGAAGAATTCCTTATCCAAGCAAAAACTTTTCTAAAGAATTGCTTTGCTTTGCTTTTTTTTCCTGGACATATATAGTAATATTCTTTAAATTCTTTTATCCTTTAGATTTACAGTGGAACCTCTGTTAACGAATGCCTTGGATAGCGAACATTTCGGATAACAACCAAAAAATTTGTTAAAACTTTGCACCGGATACCAAACAAAAATTTGGATACCAAACATAAATTTTTGGTTGTTATTTGAAATGTTACACCCATTGTCCCTCACTCCCCCCCCCCCCCCCCACTTTACCTCTTGCCTCTCTGCCTTCATCTCCTCGCCAGGGGAGCAGCAAAGCGTCGCTTTGGCTATGACGAGGCAGGCACTGAGTTTGCTGGTCCGGGCGGCGGTGGCTTCTCTTTGAGGACAGTGGTGGGGGCCTGGGCATGGACATGACGTTTCCGGCACTGCTGCTCCTGGAAGGGAAGGCGGTGGCAACTGCTGTGGTGGTTCCGGCAGCTTCTCTTCCAGGAGCAGCAGTGCCAGGAATGTCACGTCCATGCCCAAGACCCGCCGCTGTCCTCGAATAGACGCTTTGCTGCTCCCCAAGAGAGACGAAGGCAGAGAGATAAGATAAATCCTAGTGAAGGGGGTGGGCATGCCTAGCACAGGAGGCAGCCCGTCCCTTCCCCAGTCACCTCATGAAGGCTTGGCTCCTTAAACGCAGCCCTGTGGATCAGCTGAGCCTGTGAGGGCCATGAGCTGCCTCTCGTTCTGTCTCTACAGGCACCTGAAAGTGTTTCCTGCACACTTTTGCCAGCCCTAGCTCTGCCTGTGGTGCAAGACAACTTCTCAGCCAAAGGCCTATACAGTATATTCCACAGCCCACCTTGTGGCTCTGGAGCAAGCAGTGACCATAGTTTGCCCTCCGTCAGGCCTAGAGCTCTGGTCTTGCTCAGGTTGATAGTACAGTGTGGCAGAAGGCTGTGTGGCACATCGGAATTGGCTCCCCCAACCATAGTTCCCTCTAAGCTGAGCAGTGAGCAATCGCTCACTTAAAAATCATCATCAACTCAGAGTTTTCCAAACCTGCCCAGAAGCCGAGAGGGAAACAGTGAGAGGGAAGGAGAGAGAGAGGAAGAGAGAGAAACAGATAGAAAAAAGAGAGGAAGGAAAAGAGAAAGAAAAAGAATGGGAGTAAGGAAGAGAGAAAGAAAATCAAAATCTAGTTTGAAACTAGCTCATCTATTTAAGTGGCATTTTGATATTGATAGAGTTGCCCTATTATGAGCTCACTGTTATAGACACACAGTACAGTATTTTATTTTGAAATTCTCTGAGGCAAAACAGGGTGGGTTTTTTATTTGTTTGTTTGTTTATTTATTTATTATTTCTCTGCCGCCCAGTCCCAAAGGGACTGCCACTCAGACACTATACTTTTCCGCCCACCCCCCAAAAAAATTAGAGGGAACACTGCCCCCAACTCTTACCTACCTGCTGCAGCTCTACCTACCTGCTGCACTTACAGAGGATGTTCACCTCCCTGCTGCACTGCTGTGAGCAGCGCTCCTGAGCTGCTCCTGCCTGCCATGGGACAACTTAGCTCAGATCTACAACCTCAGGAGCACCTCCCCTGTCACTGGCATGTCAGGGCCTCTTTGCAAGTGGTCGTGCTCCCCTGCAGTGGGAGGGTGTGGGAGATTGCCTCTTCCTCCTTTGTACCCCCAAACCCTATTTTCCGTGGCCGTCGAGTCCCCAGTCTGCACCTCTCTCGCTGGACCAAGACGGACAAGCTCAGTGTTACCCACAGAGGCCTACTCAGCCCAATTCTCTGCACAGGATTCCAAGACTGGCGAGGAGGGCAGATTTTACTGACAATCGGCCTTTCAAAGGGGAGTCCTGCACAAAATTCCTTGGGAAAATTAATTGCTTAATCCTGTTCCCTTTGTTGTTCAATATTGCACGGGTGTTATTTTAATAAATATGGCATTTGGTAAATGCTACTTTTCTTTTCAAATTATTAGATACAAGCTCAATTATTTTTTGGAAAAAAGCAACTAAATTATGTGGGACTTACAGCATTTATGGTGACATATCGGAATCCTCTTATTGTAATGAGCCTAATTTATCATACTTTTTGCATTAAAAATATACTAATTAGAATACTATAATAGATTTACATCGAAAATATTGTAGTTAATTAATGTGTATTGTTTTGCCTTATAATCTTGTTTTTTTCTTAATTTCTGTAGATGGGATGGATGTCCCCAAAGAACCTGATAGCCCTGGGCAAGATACAGAAATCATTAATGAAGATAGAAATGCCAAAATAAAAAAAACAGAGCAAAATTCTATTGAAGATCTTAACAGTAATCTACTAGATGCATCATCTAAAACTCCACAAGGTTTGCTAGGATAATATGGATACCTTTGCTTTATTTATAGTGATTTATAGGTCATGAAATATTCTGTCCCTCTATCTTTTTAAAATTGGTAAAGACATAGAGTTAAAGAGTATTAAGATGAGCTACATCCTCTAATTCAGTGATTTTCAACCTTTTTTGAGCCGCGGCACATTTTTTACATTTACGAAACCCTGGGGCACATTGAGCAGGGGGGGGGACCCTAAAAAAAAGTTTGGACAAAAAAATTCTCTCTCTCTCTCTTCCTCCCCTTCGCTCTATTTCTTTCTCCCTCCCTCTTTCTCTCCCTTCCTTCCTCTTTCTTTCTCTCTCTCTCCATCCCTCTTTCTTTCTCTTCCTTCCTCTTTCTTGTTCTCTTTCTCTTTCCCTCCCTCACTCCCTCTATGTCTTTCTCTCTCCTTCCCTCCCTCTCTTGCTTTCTTTGTCTCTCTTTCTCTCTCTCTCTTTCTCTCTCTTTCTTTCTCTTGTTCTTTTTCTCTCTCTCACTCTTTTTCTCTTGCTTGCTTTCTCTCTCTTGCTTTCTCTCTCTCTCTTGCTTTCTTTCTCTCTGAGCTTCGCGGCACACCTGACCATGTCTCGCGGCACACTAGTGTGCCACGGCACACTGGTTGAAAAACACTGCTCTAATTTGTTATTTTGAAATATATTACACCTTCAGGGAAAGATGTGAATTTTTGGTACAGTATGTTCATATTTATTTCTCGCAGTACGTATTCATAAATGATCAGTGCTTATCACTTTGGAAGTACAGTGGTCCCTTGACTTTCGCGGGTCCGACTTTCACAGAAAGCCTATACCACGAGTTTTCAAAAAATAAATAAATAATTTTTGAAAACCCGTGGTATTTTTTTTATTTTTAAAATTTATTTAAAGAAGCGATCTAATAAAACCTCCACTTCCGCCCCAGCTTCCCAATCCTTCCTCTTTAATTCTCGGAGTGTTGGTATGCTCCACTTGAAGCTGAGCCTTACTGACGACGATGCTGATTTCGCTGCCACCGGGGCTCTCAACTGTGTGGCGGCCCATGTGAATCCAGCCGCCACCGCCGCAGGGCCCCTCAGCTGTTTGGCGGCTCACAGGACTCCTGTTACTGCTGCAGATCTTGCCGCCGCCAGGCCTCTCAGCTCTCTGGCAGCCCACCTGTCTTCTGTTGGCTGCTGCTGCTCAGATTGTGCCTCCTGTCGAAAACAAGGGGGGAAAAGTTTTGGCCTCCACGTGTCACATTTTCACCCTCTCAGGCCCCCAGAAGCAGCACTCTGCACTGCTCTGCTTTTTGCCCGTTTTCACCAGCAACCCCCACCCTTCCGTTTTTCGCCTGCAGAATGTTTGGGGGGGCTGGGGAGGGTGAAAATGTGGCATGTGGAGGGCTTGGGAGCCCAAAAAAGTGCCCATTTTTGGCAAAAACAGGCCATGTAGAGCACTGCAGAATGCTTCTGGGGACTGGTGAGGTGAAAACATGATGTGAGGAGGATTTGGGAGGCCAAAAAAAATGCCCATATTTGGTCCATAAGACACACCTAAATTTTCACCCAATTTTGGGGGGGGGGGGGGGGAGTGGGAAAGGTGTGTTTTATATTCTGAAAAATATGGTAGTTAACTTTTTTATAGCTAGAAATCAGAGTTTAAGATTTACTTTAATTACATGGAAGAAATTCTTTGCTTTCAGTCCAACCTATGGGCATGTATGAATTTACAAATAGCATAAACATTTTTGATACTGCAAGTAGTCCTGATTTAACAATCACTCATTGAGTGACCCATTCAAACTTGCAAACCAATGCACTGTTGGTCACATAATCCCAAAATGTAGCTGATGAGATCCACAGATATTCCAGTTACAAGCCTATGTATTATGTAAATATGTTGTCAATGTATGAGCTGTTGTGAAAATTTATTATGACATTTTTAATTATTTAGTCTTTTGGATTTGTTTGGGGAAAGAATACAACACTCCTATTACATAGCTATGATATAATAGGCAAGATGATTAGATAAGCATGGGCCATTATAAAAACAGAAGATTGCTTGAGAAACATAGTGCACAAAGACTTCAAACTTTTTTAAAACTTTTGAAAGATTGAAGTTAAATAATATTTGATTATGTATAATGCATTTATACAAGCACAGACTTTGCTGAAAAGTAATTTGAATTGTTTGCCTTAGAAAAACATATTTCAATTCAGCGGACCCTTGATGATTTAGAAAAACTGGCTAATCTGCAGGAAGGCTGCCTAATTTCCTCTGATTCCAAGCGTGAAAACCAGCAACTGACAGGTATTTAAAATATTTCCAGAAGAAACAACAAATGATGGGAATGCAGTGCAATGCTTGTGGTATTCAGTTCTTGGACAAGTACTTTGCTTGGTAGCTATGAAAAAAATCAGACAAAACTATGTTACTGATATTAAAATAGGACCCAAATAAGGAATCATGCATTAGTGATGGTTATGAGTCTAAGAATATGTGTAAAGAATTACCAAAAGTACCTGTTTCCCCTAAATAAGACATCCCCTGATAATAAGCCCAATCGGACTTTTGAGTGCATGGCAATAAGGCCAAGGGCTTATTTCAGGGTTCAAAAAAATATAAGAAGAAACGTAGTAGTAAATAAAGGATTTTTAACAAGAAAACCCCAGAATTATCATTTTACTTATTTAGGGCGATACTTGCAGTTCTATCCTTGTTGTCAGGTCCAAGTAGGAAGATGCATAGAACTAATTTCAGAGAGGCCTGGAAGCAAAGTCATCTCTAATGGATGGAAAGCATGGAAAGAAACAAAGAAAGGAATGTATGTTCAGGAGGCAATGATTTGCTACTCTTTTCTAGTAACCTTGGATTACTATTTTAATTGTTCGACAAAAAATGCAAAGATTTCCATTTCTGTTTTGGAATGTAGATATTTCAACATTAGTTCAACTAAGCCTTAAATCATGGCTTTTAAAACAGATACGTTTCTTAGATACTTCAGCTATTGATGATTTTATTGCAAATTGTTGAGTTGGGATGAAATACTACTTCTCTATATTTACAAAAAAAACTTCAATACAGAGAGATTGGGTTATTGCATATTTTTTTCCTTATTTTCATTTAATTTAAAATATCAGCTGACAGGAGGTCCTGCCCATTATGTCCTGGAGAGAGGTTCAAAGCTTGCAATAGTCACAAGCTCCGTCGCCATCTTCAGAATCTTCATTGGAAAGTATCTGTTGAATTTGAAGGTAAATGTAGCTAAAACACCATTATTAATGCTAATGCAGTTAGTTTTTTCTCTGTAATTAATGTTGTAACTAAACATCATGATTATAGGAGCATTTTTTAATTTGTAATAATCAGAGTTCAAGAGAAGAAAAGAGTTGGCTTTTGCCCCAAGGTTTGGGACGATAAGATTGGAGACCAGACGATAATATAGATAAATGAATGTGGAAGATGGGTTTTGAGAATAGTTGATGTTGCCTGATTTTTCTTGTATTGTTTTGTGTATGGGTATTTATTGTTGTTAGCTTCTCAGGGTTATGTGCCAAAAAGATGGATGACCATACATCTTTTAAAAATAAATATAATCCACAACCCAAAATTATTACTTCTGTATATGTAAAGTGTACTTCAATACTGGAAGAGATAAAATTCAACAAAATTCAGGACAATTTATTTTTCTAGGATATATATTATAAGACCTGCCAGGAAAAATAGATTTAATCATTAATTCAGGTAAAGAATGGAATATTTAGCAATGTGAAGTATTCCCCCTTCTTTTATTTCCTTGATTTACAAAAGAGGGAAACTATTCATCTCACCTAGAGTTGTATACACTTCTCTGTTGAATGAACTGCAAGCTTTTAATGCAATACTTGCAAAGAGATTAAATAGCCTTTTAAAGGAATGACTGTGAAAAAGAGCTGTGATTGAAAGAGTTTTATGGGGTATAGAAGTTATTATTTAATAAATTGATATGCCCACTGGCTCACAGTGACTCTCAGTGGTTTACAAATTGTCAAATACATTTGAAACAACACATAACAAAAAAGAGCAAAGATGATAGAGATAATAAACCCACAATGGAACAAAGAAAAAGAAACTTCAGCCAAACTGAAGAACTAGGTTTCAGGGCCAAAATACCCAATTTTTGCTCTTGGATAAGGGTGACACTTCTTCATTCAAAGGTCTGTCTGGATTTACAGCTCCTGTTTGATGACTAGGTGGCAGCTGTGGCCAGTAAAACCATTGCATAGCTTATCTGGTATTTTGCTTTTTCTCACTTTGTTTTTCTTCTTGATTTTTTCTAAATGACTACTAAAATGAATTCAGCCCCCATCTATGCCACAAAAATGGGAATATGAAATGTACATCTGAGTATCCGAGCAACAAATGATAAAAATTGTTTAGTTGTATATCTTATGCTGGTTTCACATGTCCATATACACCTTATTTTTCTTCAAATCCAGAATGAAATTCCTTAAACAACGTGTGAGTTAAAATGTTAGAATGTTTATTGAATATTGTAGCAATATCTAAATGACACCTGAATTCGAATCAGAATTGTAGTTTGTCCTTATACATAAGGACATCTTTAATGTTTTGATTTTTTAAATTAATACTGCTGGCTTCCATTACTAATTTATTTTTATTGTTAATCTATTAATCTGAGTTTTCTACATTTGTCTTACTAGAATGAGATAAAAAGAAAACCCTGCTTGAGCTGTCTTCTTTTTTCCTCCTTCCCGATCAACTATGTTGTCTTAAAAAAAGTCATGGGCTCTTCCGCACAGAACTTTGCATCATTTCCAACTTCTTATAGCTGGAAAGGTTTTTTTTTCTATAGACCACTTGATTGACTAAAAGAGATATTGGTGAAGTCTTTAATTGCATTGATGTTATTTATGAGAAAAATATAGCATTTAAAGGTCTTACTTCACTCATCAGCTTTATATAATTAAGCACTTGCTTAAAAATATGGATGCACAAACCTTGGATATTATTTGAAGCTATCACCCTCCTTTCCCCCTATCTCATACCCATATAATAAGGCATGTCCCGATAATAAGCCCTACAAGACTTTTCAAGGCATGCGTTGAAATAAACCCACCCACCCAAAAAATAAGCCCCCCAACTACTTTCTGGGAAGGGGGCGGCATGCCGGGAGCTGCTCTTTTTGCGGCAGCCTCTCTTTTGGCCAGGGGAGAGAGAGGGAGAGAGCTGCGGGTGTGCGCACACTGGGACTACCTCAGTTCCTCTGGGCTTTGGCTACAGCAATTTGAAACACATGAGGAAGAGGAGGCAAGCATCAAATCCTGTGTCGCCGCCAGCAGGGGCGAATTTCAAAACGCTGCTGGAGGCAGCCCAGAACAGCCAAGCCAGTCCGGCAGTGGGTGCACATAGCCACTTCTCACTTTCTCTCTCGCTCTCAGACAAAAGAGTGCCCGCTGCAGAAAGACCAGTTCCCAGCCAGGAGAGAGAGCAAGCCTCTTTAGCTCTGCCTCCCGTCAACGCCACCTCCCTTGCTCGCCTTCCACTGCCCCTTTGGTTCTGCTGCTGCCCCTTCGGCCTCCTGCCCATACTAGCTCGCTTGCTTCCCTGCCACAGAAAGAGCAGTTTACGGCTGCAAGCCCCTTTGGCTGTTACCCCCACCGCCCTCCCTCACCCGCTACAGAAAGAGCAACTCCCAGCCACAAGAACAAGCCCCTTCGGCTGTGCCTGTCGCCACTCTCCCTTACTAGCTCACCTGCTGTAGAAAGAGTGGGTCACAGCCGCTTGAGCCAGGGCTAGAGCAAGCGCGAGCCGGGGGTGCATACATCCCATGGGGCTAGCTCGGCTCCTCTGGGCTCTGCCTATGGCAATTTAAAATGCATTTCTGCTCACGAAGAAGAGGAGGATAATAAGGCCAGGGGCAGGGGTGAGAGGGGTGTTTGTCAAAAATATAAGCCCCTGTCTTATTTTTGGGGAAACACGGTATTATTATATTTACATCATTAGATGGTGGTTAGATTTTACTAAAAAAAAGTTTGAGAAGATAGAACTTCAGAACATGAATGAATTCAGTGTTGAAAACTGAGTAATCATTTAGAATTGTCCAATGTCATTTTTGAATTTCAGGCTTCAGAATGTGCATCTGTGACTTGCCATGTCGGCCTGTGAAACCAAATGTTGTAGGAGACCAGGTAACAGCTATTCAGCTATGTGAATTATTGCTATGATCAGTTCCATTTTAGTTACTTGTAAATTACATTCATCTCAATTTTGAACTTGAGTTCTCTAGTATATATATATATATATATTCTGTCCAATGTTCACTATAAAAAATGTCCACTTTACAATATAAACTTTTAATCTCAGTTTTTTATCCCTTCATGCATACTAGGTATGGTTATAGGTAATAGTAACATAAAAAAGAGGAAGTATATTCAGTGATATTTCATATATCACTTTGGATTTTAAAAATGCTGATCTAAACTTTAGTATGTTTTTTGAGGTTAATAAATTAAAATCTCAGTGTTAAGTACTTGGTAAATTAAGGGTTAAAATATAATTTATCTGTAGCTGTTTTTAAATACAAGACACAGGCACAGTATAACTTTAATAAAAATATTTATTGAACTTTAAATTTGTATTTGATGTGTGTTATAGATATCCATAAAAATGGGATCGCATTATCACTGTATTGTCTGTTCAGCAACTATCAGCCGAAGAAGTGACATGGTAGGACATATTAAACGACATGTAAATAAAGGGGAAACTGAATCAAGGTTTACTTCAAGTAAGTAATTAATATATCTGTTTTTTCTTTATAAAGCTCTCGTTATTTTGAGCATTCAGTGTCATAGACTGTGTAAATTATAAATTTAGAATAGTGAAACTTTATGATTTTATATTTCTGTCTAGGAACTCAGAACATCTTAAAAGGACAAGGTTTCTGTAATTTCTAGGTACAATTTTTATGTATCTTTATTTGACCTTATTTATTTAAAGAGGGTAAGCTGAGTTATTAACAATGTTATATATAGAAGTATTTATTGTATCTTTGGATTTAGTTGTCGAGGAAAAAAACGTATCCAAGGACCATATTTTGTAGTTTGTTTCCTTCCTCTAGAAAAGCATATGTCCTTAAGTAGTCATTGTTCTTTTTTAATTGTACAATTTTAAAATGTTGATTATGAAATGCATCTAAGACATAAGTAGTGAACGTGTGGCTCCCAAAAGTTTCTGAATTACAATGCCACCATAGCTAAAGCTGCTAAGAATTGATATTTGAAAACAAACAAAATAGTTCATATATCTGGTGGATTTCATGTGTTCTTAACTACAACTATCAGTTCTAGCTGACATAGTTAATGTAAAACAATTGTAGGAGATGCCTTTAGAAATAATCCCTGACCAAAAGGTTTTTTCTCTTCTGCTCTAGGCTTTCTATAAAAACTCATATTTTTTTACATGATTAAATCTTTTTTTTCTAATAAGGATCTCTTTTAAGGATTGTGACTGAATCCAAGCACAGCTTAAATTCTCTTTAAAATAATGGCATAGTGGTGACATTTCACTATAAAATAATTTTAAGTATTATCAGAATTCTGTTTTACTTCTTCAATGTCTCTTTTTAATGTTCCACATATTTCAGTTGAATCTAATCATAAGTTTTAAACTTTATGCACCATGCAGGTATTATCAGTAGGGACCTTTCATTCACTCATGTCTTTATTTATCAAGGTTAAAGGAGTCAGGAACAATAATCTTAACCAGATAAGTTGTTCCTAGAACCATTTCTTCATTTATGTGCATATTTTGGAACTCACTTTCTATCTTTTATACGGTCCAAATGTGAAAACTCTGGTTAGTATCATTTAGCAAGTTAGGAGAATAGGATAGATTCTCATCTGTGATTTGTGGAACTTTGAATGATCATCTGAAATGGGCTGTAACACTCTTTCATTTGAAAATAACCCTTAGCCCTTGCTCCTAAATATGAAGTACTGAAGGAAACAGACACAGATGTACAAGTCCTTCCTAACTACTCAACACCTCAGAAAACTGATTCCTATTTTAATCCCAAAATGAAACTTAACAGGTGAGAAATGATAATATTGTTTGGGGAAGAATTATAAATAAATATTGTGAATTTTAACAGGCCAATAATTGTACACATTTTTGCTATATTGTGGGTTATAAAGGGCTAAAGAGAACTTAATATATTATGAGAAAGTCAGTCAACCAAGAATTCAAGTGAGGTTTGAACAAAAATTATAGCATCTCATCATTAAACCAGGACTACAATTAGTCCTCAACTTACAATCATAATTGGGATCAGAATTTCCACCACTAAGCAAGGCAGTTGTTAACTAAGTTGCACCCAACTTTATGACCTTTTTTGTCCATTAAATAAATCATATTATAGAACTGGGCTTCCCCCATTGACTTTGCTTCTCAGAAGCCAGCTGGGAAAGTTCTGCAAATGGCAATCCCATGATACCAGGATGCTGCAACCATCATAAATAGATACTGGTTGCCAAGCACCTGAATTTTGATCATATTAATTGCGCTATGTATGCATTGTAGATGAAGTGGACTGTTCTTTGCCTAGTATTAATTGAAGGTCTACCAAAAATCTCAGTACTTTAGATTGGCCAAAACAATAAAAATAATTACAATTGCATTATGTTATATATGTTCCATAGCTTATTTTTTCAGCCATTGTCCTTTAAACAAGATATAAGAATAATAAATACATGGTTTTCATGTATTTTCAGTATACTTTCTTCTTTTTCTTTTAGACAACTTATAGTCTGTGCTTTAACTGTTCTGACTGAGGAACGGAAACCTTTGGAATGTCTGGATGCATTTGGAGCCACTGGTAGGTAGCTGTTTGTTTGTTTGTTTGTTTAGACTTCTATGCCACCCAATCCCAAAGTATTCAGGGCGGCTTACAATAATAAAAGAATTACAAAACAACAGAAGTCAAAAATATTATCTAATCTCTAAAATCCTAATAAAACTAGTACAAAATGGACAGAACAACATGCATACACACCAATCCAACACACTCATATATGTGGCCAGGGATGTTGTTAATATCAGGACCCCCAGGCCTGCTGGCATAGCTTGGTCTTTGTGGCCTTACAAAAAACCAGCAGGTTGAGGGCGATGCAGATGCCGGGGGGGGTGGGGTGTTGATTCCATAGAGCCGGGACAGTAATAGAGAAGGCCCTCCATTGTGGTCCCGCCAACCTGCATTGCTTAGTTGACGGTACCTGGAGGAGGCCGACTCCGTATGCTCTAATTGGCCTATGGGAAGTATGTGGCAGGAGACGGTCCCGGCGTAGATAGTCTGGTCCTAAGCTATATAGGGCTTTATAGGTGATAACCAACACCTTGAATTGTGCCCGGAGACTGATAGGAAACCAGTGCAGCTCGCAGAGTATAGATGTTATATGGATGTACCGAGGTACACCCATAACAACTCATGCGGCTGCATTCTGGACAATTTGGAATCTTCGAACACTCTTCAAGGGTAGCCCCATGTAGAGTGCTTTGCAATAATCAAGACGGGAGGTTATACATTTTGATTTATAATTTGTAAAGATAATTTGTATATCTAGGGGCAATCTGAGAGAATAAGTCTTAGTAATAGAATTTATTTCTGAATAAAAATGCTTAGGAAGACACCTTTTTTTAAAAAGGTGCCATTAAATTTTACGAGCACATTTATTTTTGTAATGGAATTGGAGAAAAGTTGTATTGATTTCATGGCTTTTATTAAATGTACTATTTAGTGACTGCCTTATGTGGCAGTGATTCAGTAATGAGAATGATTTAAAAAAATTCTACCAATCCAATCACTTACGACATTCTCAGGTCTGTAGAAGTCAGATCATAAGTACAGATTGTGGTTTCACTTATTGACCATTTTGCTTAATAACCGGATTTTGATCCTAATTATGGTAGTTAAACAAAGACTACCTGTATATGTACATTTCTTAAATAATTGAAACCTAATATTGTATTCCACATAGTGAGGTCCCAAGTTTATAGGCCTACCTTTTATTGAGTTCATTATGTATAATCTGACTTCCAGGTATAATGGGATTACAGTGGGCAAAGCATCTCGGAAATTCAGTAAAAGTCACAATTAATGATTACAATGAAAAGTCAGTGACCATGATACGAGAAAATTGTCATTTAAATAAGATGAAAGTAATGAATTTTGAGGAAGATGACTGTGATGAAGCAATGGAAGAAGGGGAAGAAAACATGCGTACCATTGAAGTGACAAAAATGGATGCCAATGTCATCATGCATTTGAGAGCATTTGATTTCATGTAAGTGTCTTGTCTTATTTCAATCGCACTTTCCCCAGTTGTGCTTTCCAATATCTAGATTGGGAATAATATGTAGAACTCAAAAAGGAGATTGATATGCAGGTTCAAGGGTTACCTCTTTAAGTCAACTAAAATACAGGATTTACAGGATATTCTATTATGGTTTAATATTCTGTGAACTAGGCCACAAACTGGTTGGTTGGAGAAGGACATCAGTGTTTGCTGAAGGAATTATACCGTGTTTTCCTGAAAATATCACCTGACCTAAAACTAAGACCAAGTCCTCCCCCCAAAATAAGACCTAGTGAAGGGTTCATCCTAACCCAACCACAGTGCTCACAGCCCATACACGAGGTGAATTTGTGTTTGGCATTTTACCTTCCTGCCTTTTGCAAACTTTTGGCTGAGCATTGCACGCAATAAAATTTTCTCTTCCACAAACTCCACCAGAAATGAGTTTTCATGAGACTCACTGCGCCAGTGCAGCCTCTTGGAGTGAAAGGAAAGAAATATTTCTGCTGCTTTCCTTGAGTGCAGCCAAACATTCACAAAAGGCAGGAAGGTAAAATGCCAAATTCACTCACCTCATGTTTGGGCTCCCCAATGATTGCTGTGGCTAGATTAGGGCTAAGAGGGTGCCATCCCAAAGCCTCCCTGTCACTTGATTTGGGGTGGGCTGTGCCTGGCAAGCCTAGGTGTGATGGGCAGGCAGGTGGGTAGCTTGCTTGAGTTGCAGGGATTTGGGCAGCATTTATGTGGCTGTGATGCCTGCAGGATCCCTGGCTTCTGAGGCAGGTGAAGCCCAGAAAGGAGGTGCTGCAAGGGAGCCAATTTCTCACATTGCTATGCAATGGCTGGGCCTCAGGATGCCACCCTGAGCAGGTGCCGAGCTGGAGTTTGGGGATGTTCAGTTTCCTTGCTGGTTGCCTGCCCTCCACCATTTTCTTCAAGTGTTTGTGTGTGTATGTGTGATAGAGAGAAAGAGAAACAGCAGAGAGACTTACAAGCAGTGTTGCCTGCAATTCTTGTCATTCCCCTCCATCGTTTGTTTCTGTCTGTCTGTTTCTCTCTCTTATTCTTACTCTCTCACACACAGATATTTGATCACTTGAAAGGGACAGGCTGCGCTTTGCTTCTATTGTAAGCACGCACTTCCCACAATTGCCTGTCCTTTTCTCAAGCAGCAGCAGCTAGGTAAAAGGGGGGGCAATTCCAACGGGCCGCATGGCTTTCTGCCTGAGCAGGAACCTAAGCAACACCCACGGAGCACAAACTGTGGTTGCCATTTGCTCCACAGCCACAAGATGAGCTGTGGCACAGAGGGACCCTCAACTACAAGGTTGCCTAGTGCTGTGGCAGGGCTGGGGCTAGCAAGATTGCGCTGGAAATATCCCCAGGCTACCAAAGAGACAGAACTTTCAGCTCTCGTTATATCAGCTGATCCACGCGCAGAGGTTAAGGGGCCAATTAGCCATGAGGTGATTGTACTCACCTCCTGCACCTAAAAAAGACACCCCCAAAATAAGGCCAAACACTTATTTTGGGGGACAAAAGAAAATAAGATAGGGTCTTATGTTTGATAATCTTTGATTTGGAAAATTAAGATTGCTTAAAATATATCTAATTAAGAATCATTATTGCCCTTTGGTTTCTTCTGCCCACAATGTCTTTTAAACCCTAAGGTTTAGAAAACTCTATATAACTGACAATCAGCTTATATGTTGTTTTACTTTAGATATCAATAGGCACTAGATTTTTTTTAAAAACCACACAATATAAAATTACAACCTTAGGCAGACAGTACTTCTTTGAAAGGAATTCCTGTTAAAGTGTATGGCATTTTAGTAAGCAAGATACAGGTTATACATACATTTTCTTATTTGTATAATTTTTACTGTGCTCTGTTCTGTCTCATTATCATATAGCCACCTGGACCCATTTGGATCATCAGTAAACTACTTAGATGCAGCTTTCAGAAATATAAGAAATCTTGGAATTGTTTCAGTGACATCAACAGATATAAGTTCTCTCTATTCAAAGGCGCAGCATGTGGCCCAACGTCATTATGGTTGCAACATTATCAGGACGGAATACTATAAGGAGTTGGCTGCTAGGATGGTACTTGCTGCTGTGGCAAGGTGCAGTTGCATTTCCTGAATAGTTTTTTCAAATTCTAATATTAGGTAGCTGCAGTTTTTACCTTGTTCCTTATACAAGGGACTAAGCAAAATTGATTTTTACATCCTGTTTCTCAGTAACTTTCAGCAATTTGATCAAGAATTATGAATGTGTAAACAGAAAGTTTCTTCAGAGCCTATGTACAAAAGGTTTGATCCACAAAGCTGAATGTTGTAGTTTTGAGCCTCTACATCCCTTTTACGCTCTCTGAATGTGACCAAAAATAGGCAGAAACGGAATTTCTGGTATTATAGGGCTGATGGTTTGCAGGTCTAAGGAATAACTGCAAAAGTTTGGGACTTTACTGAAATAGATTTCTTTCAAGAAAACACATCCAGATAATTATTAAAGAGCCATTTCAATAAAGGGAGAAGAAATCAGATATTCCAGGATTAAGGAGATTATGAAAATGGTTTCTTAATCAAATTGATTTAGGAAGCCTCAACAGCAACCCCATCATGTATAGATCCTTGAAATGCCAAAAAATTATTCTGGAATAGCATCCAACTATTGGCGTAAAAAACATCATAATACGGAAGGAACTCTTCTCCAGTTGGGTGACTACCCTCTAGAAAGACATCTCTCTTTTCATTTATGTACACAAGTCAGTTGTACAATGTGAATAGACACATTTTAAAACACCAATTTGAATTACATTTTTATTTTGAGTTCATCTTTATTAAGCCTCAATTCATGCAAGAACTAATTTGCTGGAATTAGGAATTTTTTTAAAAGAAAATCTCCCTGAGATTCAATCAGTCAATCTCTTTAGGGGTTCTAAGTAACACCCCTAAAGCTAAATTTTATTAGAGATGTCATATTGTCACATATGGGAATACCCAAATCTGAGAGCTTCCAGTTTTCCCTCACGTAAAAGAAAGTTCAGGTCTTTGCCCTTCAACCACATGTCATCACATGAACCAATCAGATACCCTCCAGAACAGAAGGTACCTCTCATTCTTATCAGCACAGCTGCAGGGCACAATGGCCCTGACTTTCTAGGAAGAATGTTATTTTGACTACACATCATCTTCACTCTATACAATATCCCCTCCCATTTTCTCACAGTAGAATTTGTGGCAGGCCTGAAGACTCAAAAGGTCTGACATTTCATTCTACTGGTAGAAGCTCTGACTATTTGCCCAGCTCTTTGCCAGGTGTGATTGACGTTTTCTTCTTTTTCTTTGGTTTTACCTGGGTAACTATCTTTGCCATCTTTGTTCTGTTTTTCTTTTCTTGGTTTACATGGTTTTTAAAAGATAACTTCTCCCCTTTCTCAAACTAACTAGGAGTTGGGCAGTCTATAAATACATTACTGAGGAAATCAGTGGATTAAGTTTGCTATATTTGTCTTCAATACACATTCAGAAATCATTGAAGATAAGCTACATGAAGTTAGGAGTAGGGATTTGAGAAGAGTAAGCCTTTGCTGATTCTATTCTTAATAGTCTCTCTTTCTATAGAGCTGCTGCTAGATGCAACAAAGGCATTGAAGTTTTGTTTGCTGTGGCTCTTGAACACTTTGTACTAGTACAAGTGAGAGTGTTGAGAGGGCCCTCTTCTGCAGATGATACTGTCAAGAAAATTCGATACCTAATTCACTGTCAATGGTGTGAAGAGAGGATATTCAAAAGAGAGGGCAACATGATAGAAGGTAATCCCATTTTGTAATTTCAGCCAGTTTTCAGGGTGGTTCAGATAATGAAAAAAATCACAGCACCTGACTTTTGTGTCATTTATTTGTTCAATAGTAATCTATTCTCAAATTAACTTCTGTGCATCAGATTATTTCAGAACAGTGCTGATTTACAATCTAGAATGATAACCCTGCATAAATTTTATTTGTATCATTATTCTTTTTTGCAACAGAAATCTCTTAACAATGAGAAATAGCAACAGCATAAAGAATAAAATTAATGAGCTAATAATTGCAAACAATATTGAAAGTGTTTTCATGTGAAATGAGTATTTATTGCACAGGAAGGCTGTAATCATGTACACAACTACTGGGACTTATGTAATATTATAGAACATACTAAGTGGACATGTAGAATTGAATAATGATTCCCCAGGAATTAGCCTGTTCCATGGAGCGCTTCGTAGGGAAAAGCATCTGCCTTAAATTTACTAAAATAAATTATTATCTCAAAGTACCATTAGGCAGGTTAAATCAAGTTACAATGATCGGATCAACATCAAAACCTAAGCTTTTGATTCAAATTTTAATCTCGTTCAGATGTTAATGCTATTATTTCACTTGAATTTCAGCTCTCCATCAAAGTTTAGGAAGTGTAATCAGGAAGTAAGATGTAATATAAGCACATGTTTTATGCATGCCTACAGGGATTAATTCACCCATTTCTGAAATTATAGTGTTTAGTTAAACAGCCAGAACAAATTACTTTTGTAATTATAATCGCTTTTAATTTATTAGCATTTCAATTTCCATAACATTCATAAATTATATATCATTCAGATATTGGTCTAGAAAAAATATGTTTTACTGTTTCTTTTTCACAGACAATCCTTACTGGCAGCTTCCATGTGATTGCTATAACCAAATGACTGGGAAGACAGCAGTTGAACTGGGACCTTTGTGGTAAGTATTCTTTTTGAGGGTCTTCTCACTTCAGAGTAAGAATGAAAATTAGAGAAGGATGTATAATACATATCTAGCATCTAAAGTGCAATCCCTTTTTTACTTACTTGGAAAAAAATGTAGTTAATGTCTCTTAATTAGATAGATGCAAGGTCTTTTAATCTAGGCCATGAAAAAAAATTGAAATCATTTTTACTCAGCTTTTCTTTGCTGGATATTGTATTTTTCATTGTGCCATTAAACATTTACATTTTCCAGTTGCAAAAATGGTCCTCCAGGGGAGTATTTTTTTCATTGGCTTTAACTGAACACTACAGTGCATTCTAAATATATGTATCTGTTTTCAGTTACAAGTGGTCCTTGATGTACAACAGTTCATTTAGTGACTATTCAAAGTTACAATGGCACTGAAGTGACTTATGACCATTTTTCCCTTTCGACCGTTGCAGCATTTCTATGATCATATGATTTACATTTAGATGCTTGACAGCTGGTTCATTTTTGATGGTGGCAGTATCCCCAGTTCATGTGATTTACCTTTTGTGAACTTATGACAAGCAAAGTCAATGGTGAAATCATATTCACTTAACAGCCATGTTATTTCATAAACGCAGTGATTCTGTTGACATATGTAGCAAGGAGGTTCATAAAATGGGGAAAAACTCATTTAACAAATTTCTTACTTAGCGGCATAAACTCTAGGATCAATTGTAGTTGTAAGCCGAGGACTACCTATATGCATTTGAATGTTCCTGGTTTCTTTTCTATTGTTAATCCAGATTTTCACCCATGTGCCTCTTTGTTTTCTCCTCTGTGGCTTTCTTATAGCCCAATAAGGCATTAACACTGAGGTTTAATGAATGTAAAGAAAATTTCTCTTGGCTGTCTGTTATTATTACATTCTAATTTACTGCTATATCAGAATCAATCTGAAATCAGGCTATTTATTTTTACCTAAAATAATTAATTAATAATAATTTATTAGATTTGTATGCCGCCCCTCTCTGAAGACTTACCCATTGCACTGCAGAAGAGATTTGTGCTGTTTGAAAAAGTTCTGTGCAGTTATAAGAGGAAATAAATAAAAACAATTGCTTGATCATTATAAATTTCTGGTTACAGTTTAGATTTTTGTAAAAAAATTAATGCAAATATATATTTTGAATATTGATAACTAGAATATAGTTTTCCTAATTAATAGGTTCTATTCTTCTTTTTAAAGATTTACTAGGAGAAATAGGCAGAGTACACTTTAAATCCAGTTCTTATTTTTGTTGGGAGCAATAAAATTTTGTTGTTTGGGAAACAGGTCAAGATTTTTTTTTACCCCTACTAATTAATCCAAATATATTTCAGATTCTTTAAACCCCTTTAAAATCTAGAAAATAAACACTAGCAATATCGCCCCATGACATTTTTTTCTAAAATAAATACATAAATACATAAATTAAAAAAAATAAAATAAATAAATTTTAAAATAAATTCTCCATTACATTTTATAGTTTTGTTGTATTGTAGGTCTGGATCCCTCTTCAGTACAGGATTTCTTAGAAGAATGCTGTTTGAAGCAGTTCAGTATGGCCTAGAAGACATCCAGGCACTTATAAAAACACTGATCTGTGAGGCAGAATGCACAACACTGAAACAGTTTTCAATTCATGCTCCTAGCAGTCATAGTAAAGGTGAGAAGGCATGATGATGATGGTTTAAAAAAAGTTTAAGTATTTTTAAAGAAGTCAAAGGTAATACATAAAGCCAACAAGGGGCAATAAATCAAGCTATGTGTTCTGGTTGTTGTTGACTTCTGTGAAGAAGTAAATTTGTGGTGTTAATATTTACAAGTAAAACATCCATGAAGTGATATGTTATTGAGTAGGACTAGAAATAATAAAAATTTATTTAGACAAGTGTGATTAGACATAAGCTTTCAGTGTACGTGCAAAATAATAACCATATTAATGATACCAATAATAGAAGGTAGCAGAAAAGAAGAAATATAGCCATACTGCCTGGGTAAATATACAGAAGACAAGACAGTACTTCAGCAGAGTAATGGCACAAGGGAAAAACGGTGTCTGATTGTTTTGGCATGCAATGCCCTGTTGTGTCCCATGCCCCTGTTCATGATGTGAGGGGTTTGTACATATTTTCTCAGATACTTTCTTGAGTAGTAAGATGTGTAGGTTAGGGATTTGATTTTTTAAAAGCTTTGAATTGTATGAGAAATAGCACTTCCATGCACCTCTTTAAAATAGCAGCTTTTAATGATCTTAACAGTAATAGGTCTTGGCATACAGCAGAGAATAACTTGCCCTTCAGAAGTCAGATGACTTACTTTTTATTATATAGTTCCAGAATGTAAAAATGGATTTCCCTCATTGTTTCTTTAACATTAGAGAGATTCTGTTTACTTTCATCTGCAGTTTCGTTTAAAAAGAACAATTTTAAATAGCTATGTGGCCTTATCAGAAAAGTGATACATATAGCATTAGTGAAGTCTAATTTACTGCATATTGTATCCAAATGAAAATGCAATAATTATGTGAAAATACATTCAATACCAGCCAACAAATATATGCTATTTAAATTAGTGAGATTTGTTAGTTCTAAGAAAATCCATTACCTATAAGGGTACTATTTCAGTTATTTAGTGCATTTTTCTAACGAAATTTAACCTTTTCATCTTATCAAATATATATTTGTTTCTTATAATGACCAATTTATAATGGTTTTTCTTATATTTTAGAAGAATGTGGTGTATTTATTAAAACATCAGATGCTGCAGCTGATTACTGCATGGTGCATGGTAGGTAGTTATCAATCTAAAATAATATCTGAAAACAGGAATGTTTATCTAGAACAATGATGGCAAACCTATGGCACGGGTGCCACAGGTGGCATGCAGAATCATTTCTGCTGGCACACGAGCTGTTGTCCTAGTTCAGCTCCAACATGTATCTGTGTGTCAGACAGCTAATTTTTGGCTCAGAGGCCTCCGGGGGGGGGGGGAGCAGGTTTTTACCTTCCCCCAGCTCCAAGGAAGCCTTTGGAGCCTGGGGAGGGTGAAACACGAGCCTACTGGGCCCACCAGAAGTTGGGAAACAGGCCATGTCCGGCCTCCAGGGGGCAAGGGAAAAATGCTTTTGCCCTTCTCAGGCATTGAATTATGGATATGGGCACTCACGCATGCGCAATAGCGAGAGTGCACGCTCTTTTGGTATCTAAGGAAAAAAAGGTTCGCCATCCCTGATCCAGGATATTTTAGTTTAGAAAGTCAGTGAAACAACAAAAACTTTCACTGAACAGTAACATTGGAATAGCATCTTTAATTTTGGTTTGCACAAGGTATCCATGAAACCACCTCTGTACGGAACAAACTTTTTATGATATTTCAGCTCATTTGATCAATCCAGACAGATCATGCAATGCTGCTGCATACCTCTCCAGCTCATTCATCCCCCAGCTCCATTTTCCTAATTGTCTTTTCTGAGCTATGTACTCACTCCCATCCAGAACAATTCTGCCAGAAAATCTATGTCTGGACCAACATATGCTCCAGCATATAAATGGAGCAATAATTACTGGCTGAAGCAGGCAGTTAAATGTTTTGCACATTCCATATTTCATACACCATTTCCCTTGCTAAGCAAATATCAAGATATTAAAAAGTTCTGATGCTTGACCTCTGTTGCAGAGAAAAGGAAAAGTGTTGACATCAACCAAAATGGAGCAAAGCGGCAGAAGTTAGAAAGTAATGCTGAGCATCCTGCTTTTTATTATAATGTCCATAGGCACAGCATTAAAGGAATGAACATGCCAAAGTAAGTGCAATTTTAAAACATTTCAGTGGTGTAAATGTTAAGGAATATATGTTAAGGTTAATATGTGGATTCAAAGGCTGGCCTGACACGCAGGTTCTAACCTGTCTCCCTGGTATCTTGGAGCCAGTCATATTCTCTGCTGTCAGGGTTGGAATTGTGGGAAATAAGAAGATCAAGCGCGAAAAGCACTTACCTCATACCTATACTTTTCCCCTAGGTTAAATAAGTTCTTGCAGTCTCTGTTTGAAGCCGGATATCGTGTAAGCCGAACTCATTTTGACCCTATGGGTGTCCGCACCAATGCCCCCTTGATGCAGTTTAAATCCATCCTTGTAAAGTACAGCCTTCCTACATATACAGGAGGACAAGCAGATGGCTCTTTGCAGGGGATTGAGGATGTCCAAGCAGGAACTGAAGGTGACTTTGTGGAAGAGAACATTTGAAAGGGTCTTTCTGGGACCTGCTATCTTTTATTGAAGATTTACGTTAAGAGCACCTACTGAGCCCTATATTTCCATTTTTGTGACTGTTCAACTATTTTATCATTTCAAATTTTTCAGGAAAAAAAGTGAGGAGGAATCACAAATGTACAGTTAATTTCCCAGCTCAGCAGGAAACCTTTTTCATGTAATGCTTGCATTTAAACTTAGTCAAACAGTTTTTCCTGACTTGTAATTCTTTGTTCAGGTGTATATTTTTAAGATAATGTGGAATTGAAAGACTTTAAGCATGTGTGTAAGCACTGCTAGAACCTACCAATAGTGTTTTCATCTGTTTTGAGTCTCAACTCATTAGTAGCTTTCAAATATGATTTGGAGGGATAAGCGGAAGGAAGTTGGCAAGCCTGACCTACGGATTATATTTAAGAATATAGACCCTGCCACCAATTGCTTTCTTTAGTTAAAAGTATCAGAAGTCAGAATGGTAATATTTTTATTGCTTGTAAAATACCCATTACTCACATACTGTAATTTCTAAACAATTTGGATAAAATTCAAAATGGAGTCTTAATTTTGACCACCTCTTCAACATACACAGATTTGCTTCTGAAGCTTGTAATTCCATGACTGAAATATGGTTCTTGATGTTAGATGTAATTCAGGGTCAAATATTCTGACAGTCTTTATCAGTGCTTTTAATATAAAAGTGTACTCTTCAAACCCTATACATCTTTCTGGAATTCAGTTACCTTCCTTGGTTAATTGTATAAAATCAGATCCGTAGTAAAAAGTTTCTTTTTCCAGTGTTATGGGAAAACAGAACAAAGTAAAGTTCTACTGCTATGTGTGTCCTCCTGTCATAATTAAATTTTTTAAAAGGGAAAAAAACCTGGAAAACCTGGCTTAAAAATCCCAAACTGAAGTTTGTAGGGAAAGATAAAAGTGGATACATTACTTCAAGAAAGCTTAAAAAAACTTAAAGAGGATTTTTACCAGAAATTTTAACGCCCTTATGGGAATGGAAGATAGAATTTTCATTTCCGTAACAATAAAATATATTTACCTAGCGCTGAAATGGATGGCTGATCAAAACAGTAACCTACCGATACTCAAATAGTGCTTATGTTGGTAACCACTATATATAAGCATGCTGGCTATAAACAGAATTTCTTAAATTGATGAACTCTGCTAGGAAAATCTGAAGAAACCTCTCTGGATTACACTATGATCCTTGTCATAAGTCATCTTATTTCGAAGACAGCACTAATGACTTTAAAAAATAAAATAGGAAAATATTGCAAGACTGGAGTAGGAAAAATCCAAATTTTGTTTATTTAGCGCAGAAACATTATCTGCAATAAACTTAGCCCTTTTGGATAAAACTGCAAACATACCTCCAAGATTATTCCTAATGATTTTTAAGCAGTTCAGAAAGTTTCCCAAGTAGCTATTTTAAAGGCAAAATAGCATGCATCAGGATTGTTCACATTGCCACTATCAATCAGGATTGTTATTGGATAGCTAATTACCTTAGGGACAAAAGCAATCACTTACGCTTGCACTCATATTAATACAGGTATTCAATATACTAAGGGCAGTTAGTTTATACCAGACGTCTTCAAACTTATGTATAGTGTACCCCTGGTTTATACTGTAATGAGGAATATCTGTCCTTCCAAATCCTACACCTTCACAAGAAGAATAATCAGCTGCTTTGGTCAGTATGTACTTGTTGGATAATTCGAATGATCCGTGATAGTTTCCCTTTACTATTGCGCAGATAGAGAATCTCAAGAAGAACAATCAAAGATAACAGATCACTATATACGATACCAAAGAAAAGAAAAGCTGTTGGCAGAGAAAATAGTGAGAAATTGTTAGTTCTAGGCAGAAGTTGAGAGAGGCACTAAATGGACAAGTTGCCTCTTCAGAATTATTCCCATCTCCTTCAGAGCTCCTGATTCATGGATATGAATCACATCAGATCTTAGCTAGTCACAGAGGATGTATTATTACCTGTTCAGGCTCTTATTTCTCTTTGGGATTTCTTACATATACCCGTGATCTCTGAACTTCAGGAATGAGAGATGTAACATTTAATGACAGGACTGTCACTTTTCCAAAATAGCTTGTAAAAATGTGGCAATAAGGCAACGTCTCAAACCTGCCAATACTTGATCCGTTAAAAAAGTCACAGTGCAATTCATTGATTAAAACAGCTACTTTATATATTTAAGTAAATATAAATACTTATAGAATTCACCATAACAGAAGTTAAAAATTCACATTCTTTCCCACCAACTTGGGAACAATGTACCTTCCCCCTAGACAGATAAATCTTTTCAGAATGCCATATTTGATCTGCATCTAGGGCTAAACAATTTCTTGGATAGGTCATAAAGCAAGCTTTTTTGCACCTGATGTTTGCTTATACAAAACCATTTTTTCACATAAAAAGAAATGCAATTGATTATATTTAGTGGACATGCACTAGCAAGCTATATAGTTTGTACATTACACCAAAAATACTGAACAAAACTGAATAAGCATGATACATCTTCCCACCCCACCCTGGACATATTAACTGTCATGGCACAAACTGGTAAAAAAAATTCAGGAACCTCTAACATTGAACAGAGTACTATAAAGCTTTTTCTTTCTGTATGATCATCAGATCTTTCAAATTAGTAGGCATATTCTCAGCTTTGAATTGCAGTAATTTCTTTTTACTTGACTTTTACATTAGATAATTTTTAGACAACCAACCATAAGAAGTTGGTAAATATTGAAGTTAATCCCCTACAAGTCCACACTTTTCTTTAACATTTCTTTTCTTAGCTTATTCAAAACTCTCAACTGTACTGGGGAACATTTCAGTAAAAAGAAGGATTTTTTAAAAAATATCAGGCATACAATATAGAAGGATAAGTCTTCTATGTTATGGATGATATTACATATTGTAGCATCCAGTAATCAATGATGCAAAAGTTGACAAATTTCTTTGAAGAAACTTTCCCATATCAACTATACTTGGCATTTGTGGTATAAGCAAATGCAATGTGGATTGTAATGACCTTTAATTTTTATAGGATCAAAACTATGCATCATTATTATTGTTTTTAAGTAGTATCATTACAAATTAGTACAATTCTCCCCTTTTTTTCTGGGAATGTTTATATGATTGTAGCATCATCAGCTTTTCAGGAACTGTGCTTAATAAAATTTGGAAATTGTCTCAGACATGTATGCTCTTTCTCTAAAGTCTTTTCTCAGAGCTAGTTCTATGTCACTCTTTAAACTGCAATTAAGCAATGCAACAATATTACAGTTAGCGCTCTCTTAGCTACAATGTGAAATTGGAAAAAATATTTTACCTTTAATATGATGAAAACAGGAAAAGAAGTAGATTGCATTCCCATGGACACTGGGAATGAAGACAGTGTTGTATATGGGGTGGCTTTTTTATTTTCAAAGCAGAATGACAAATTACAGGGCATCGCATAAGACTTCAGGTACTGCTATGAACAATCTATCTTTTCTTCCAGCCCGTTATTTCTTTAGCATCTGAATTAGTTATTAACAGATCTATTCTTAATCATATATAACTAACAGAATTATCGCATCTCTTGTTCCTTTGTCAATGTACATCAAGGTGCTAATGTGTCTGCTCATCCAAAGCCTTCCAACATTCCATGTTCCAAAGAAATTTTGCTGCCACTAACTTCACGCACATGAACCAAGAGCTACCAAATCAAAAAAATACATACGACAGTAACAATGGAATGTTCTGATCATTCAGTTCTTCAGAAAGAAAAATATAAGTTAAATACCACACAAAATACTGTCTAAAGAAACTCATTGGGGAATCAGTCAATGTGCAGTTGTCCATGATGCGGAAGATAGTACTTCAACTTAAAGCAAAGATATAAAAGCAATTATTGTTCCAACTCAAAGCCTTTTTATAAGGCTTATTTGTGTTCCTTTGTTGGTGCATAGTAGAGCTCCATCGGCTTATTCACTTTCCAGTACTTTTCACTGACCAACTCCAAGGAAAAAGAACCGTTTAGTACCTAGAGCGGGAACCAAAAATAGGGCCAAAGTTAAAAATAGAAAAGTGTTATTGCCATTTGAGAATGAATAACAAAAGAACAACAATCAACAATTAGAAAATTACCAAATACTGATAAATCACAGCTGGCCAACAATATTCATGCCTGCTATGAAGAGCCTAATATAAACCATATATTTCAGTTCCAAAAGAAAAGCAGCAGCAGAGCAAATGAGGGTGTTATATTTTCACAAAAAAAGGCTATAGATCTTTTAAAATATGTCCTTCCCATTGCAAAATAGAGCCCAATACTTTAGTACACAAATATGGGCGCTTGAAATTTCTGCACTCTACCGTCAAGATAAATAAAACCACTCCAGCTTTGCAAACTGAAATTAAGAAATATTATATCATTTCTTATCTTTGAACACTGAATATGACAGAAGAGCGAATATCTTTAGATCTAAAAACATTTAACGTTTTGAGAAAATCAGATCAACATTTAAATTTTGGGGTTTAAGTAGTAACAAAGCTTTTAGCTGTCTGCATTTTTGTGCAATATCTTTCATGCTGATACCTTCATTGATAACACCTTCAATCACAATCAGAAAATATTTACTTTCCCTCATCAAATATATTAGCAATATCACAGGACAGAATCCATACTTGTTAAAAGCATGGAATGAAATAGTAACACAGTTGCCTGGTGTAGGTAGACCATGACAACAGCAACTAATATCAGCATCATGAACTCAGTTACAGATGTAACAGACTTTTTATTCAAAAATCAGACTGAACTAGCTTCCTAAATTACTTGCCATTAACAATGCACAATTCTATTCAGTATATTAGCTCTTTGCACCTAGATCAAGAACAAATGGTTGTTTAATTTAGACCAGATACATTTAAATTTATACTAGATTGTTACAATGTGTATGGGAGGCTAGGTCTAATTTGGTTCTTTTTAAGAGTCATGTAATTTATTTTAAGTACACAATTCAGTAACGAATAAATATATCAGAGCTAGATTCCTTACAATATTTTTTTATATGCTCCCACAATTTGTGAGCTTCACTACAGCAAACACTAATTCTGAAAAAAAAAATGAGGGTATGTGCATGTTAGTAGGCCAGTCAGTAGGGAGTTGCAGCCAATAAAGTAAGCAGACTCTTTTTTTAGGCACTGTAAAAACAGCAATAAGTTTCCACTGGTTTCCAGGATGTTGGAAGAAGCACACTGTATATTTCAGTGGTTCTCAACCTGGGGGTCGGGACCCCTGGGGTCAAACGACTGTTTCACAGAGATTGCCTAAGACTGTGGGAAAAGACAAATTTCACATGGTTCAGGAACTAAAGCTTCTATTCTGGCACCTTGGAACATATTTTCACAATCCGATCAATCAGGCAATTACAGTGAGGGTGTCCCTCTGACCTTCCTGCCAATCAGCTTAACGCTCTTGGCAGAATTAGTGCTAGATTTATGGTTGGGAATCACAACAACATGAAGAACTGTATTAAGAGGTCACAGCTTTAGAACCACTGGTATATTTAAATCATGTCCAAAATAAAAAACCTATCATACTTCTTACACATCATGTAAGAGATCAAAATCCCAGATATAGAAACAGAGGTTTCCTAGCATATTCAATTTGTATGTTTATATGCATTTGCGTAGGTTAGCCATGTTAGTAAGATGTTATGGCATCTTAAAGACTAATCCATTTATTATAACAATCACATAAAGTTTTGTAAAGTCAACTTCATCAAATGTGTGGAGTCCAGACAACAAGCAGTTGTAGGGGGAGGTGGAAGAAGAAGAGGGAATCGTGAGAAGAGAATGGAAAGGCAAGAGGGTGACTATTAACAAAGCAGCAGCTTAATGAGACACAATATTGCACTGATAAACCACTGTAAAATCCTATACTATAAGAAATCTGTTTATTCTGAGATATCTATTGGTTCAACTGCTGCAGGATAAAATGTGTCTTTAATATTGCTTTGTTCAATAATAACTGTGGCACAGTGACAAGAATATTTCCAGACTCTGAAATTATCCCATTGCCATTTTTAGCGTTCATGTACTAGTGTATGCCACCCCTCCCTCCTCCAAAAATGTTTCTGCTTTGTTAATGGTCAACATCTCTCACTGTTCTTCATTTCTCTTCTTCCCCCACTTGACAGAGAGTATATATTTTGCCCCTTTTGTCAGGGCTGTCCTCTCTTTCTGTTCTCTGCAAAGGCTTATGAGATAATAAATGGTGAAGCTTTAATGTACAACAATGAACTTGGTTGTTTGCATTATATTTTGGAAATTTCCCCCTCTACATGTTTACCTTTCATGGTAGGGGATAAGTAATTCTGCTAAGATTGTATAAGAAACTGAAGTGAACAGGAGAGGCTTAGAGGAGAGGCTCAGAAACAAATCAACAATGGTCTGAAACTAGATTTTCCTCGCCTCTTTTTAGCAACATATGCACACATTTGCTTTTTCCCCTCTTCCTTCACATTGTAATGCATAAATAGCTATGTTACTATAAGTGAAATTAAACAGAAATAAAATCCTTTTCAGACATTTTCCACATAGAGGGTTAAGCCTGGGTATATAGATCATACCTTTTAGACCAGTGTTTCTCAACCTTGGCAGTTTGAAGATGGGTGGACTTCAACTCCCAGAATTCCCCAGCCAGCGTTGCTGGCTGGGGTATTCTGGGAGTTAAAGTCCACCCATCTTCAAACCGCCTAGGTTGAGAAACACTGTTTTAGACACATTGTCAACACCACACATCCTGACAGCATGCCCTATTTGCTCTGCCTCTGTATGTTTAGCCTTGGGCACAATGACATTTTGAATAGAATTCAAATTTATTTTGAAACAATTCCTTTTCCAACTGCATTTTTGCTCAAAGTTACTCACGGTGAATTGGCCATTAGCTGTAGCAATATAAATTGTGTATTGCTTCTCACTGGCTGTTTCAAGATTCATCTGATTAGATTCTCCTTTGCTCCGAAGTTCTTCTAAGGCCAGCCTCACAGCTAGGTACTTGGACAAGTGATCAACAGTGGCATTGCCCGAGGTCTTAATATACCTGTATAAAAGCAAACATGGTTTATGTGCCTACAGGTTGCAAGGAAGATTGACAGATATAGAAAGCTTACAAAGAAAACAATCCCACAAATGTGTAAAAGCAAACCAGTATTTTCTATTGTTTATTCTACATGAAGTCATACAGAGCCTACAAGGTTCAACAAGATTAATCTATTACCATATTCAGTGTGGCTTCTAAAATAAAAATGAACCATTGCTTACCTTGTCTGTGCACTGTCATCATTTTCCATAAGCGTAGGATGGGGTCTGAAGACTAATTCTATTTCACTTGCACCATCCAATACTGGGTCTATGGCAACTGTTGTATTGTTATTGTCCAGTTCAAGCCCAGAATCATCAGAGGTTTTGGTCCTTTTGTTACTTGGTCCAGCCTCCTGATTACTGTGGGTTGAAGCATTACTACAATGCGAACTGTCACCATTGTCTTCTGCTCCGCTGCCATTCTCTATTTGTTGCTTCTTTCCTCTCTGTAACCTAGTTAGTACAATTAAGAAACAATCCAAGTTCTTCATTTTCAGTGTTTGTGTCAACTAGCAAAATTTGTCCAATCCATGCTATGATTATTTTTTCATTAAATACACATATCCAACATACAACCCATCACCCACCATTTAGTCTATATGCTACATAATATAAAGAATTGCCTAACATTTGTACATGATATTCGGCATTTTAGTTCTACTGCTGTTTTGAATTCAGTTCTGAAATGTAGTAACAATGTGCCCTATTATGGATGCACAGTTGTGAAATTGTCTGCTAAGAATCAACAACTTCGAGCTAAATTAAAACTATATCAAAGCGGATTTTCTAAATCAGGGGTAGGCAAAGTTGGCTCCTCTATGAAATGTGGACTTCAACTCCCAGAATTCCTCAGCTAGTATGATTGGCTCAGGAATTCTGGGAGTTGAAGTCCATAAGTCATAGAAGAGCCAACTTTGCCTACCCCTGCTCTAAATACTTGTGAGAAGAAGTAGTTAAGTCAGCTCATAATGTAGAAAAGAACACGTGTCGAAGCTGATGCCAAGGTAGCATATACAATCAACTGTGTTTTTTTTTATTTGTGCAGGCATATTAAAAGGATATAGATTCAAGGGCTACAACAGCCTTTAAGTTAAACTTAAAGACTCGTTGGCTAAGATTCAAAACATATTACTTTAGATTATCTAGAAATGCAGTATTTTCCTCATAAAGGAGGGTGTTTTTCAATTCAGTAAAAATAAAATTGAAAATGTAGATATAAAGCATATAGAGATAGAGGGGGGGGGAATCAAATTTGGGATAGGGCTATGTAAAATAAAAATCACATAGACCGTCCATGGATATAAGTGATAGGAAAAATACAATAATTTTATGAAATAGGAATTTAACTTTAAGGAGATTATACTGAATAAAGGTAGCAGGCAACTAAATTATATAGATGTAGTTTTTAAACAGTAGTAATGTTGGGTCTAGGATTGTTTGCCTCCTCCACTTCACCACACCTGTTTTGTCCCCAACCTTCTGCCCCACCACCTGCCTTTCAGCGCTGCCTTTTCTCCCTGGCAGAGTTGGGGTCGGGGCCACCACAGAGAAGGCTCTTCCCCTGGGTCCTGTCAGATGACATTGTTTCGTCGACGGGACTCAGAGAAGGCCAACTCTGTGAGACCTAACCGGTCGTTGGGATTTGTGCAGCAGAAGGCGGTCCCGGAAATATTCTGGTCCGATGCCATGAAGGGCTTTATAGGTCATAACCAACACTTTGAATTGTGACCGGAAACTGATCGGCAACCAATGCAGACTGCGGAGTGTTATAGTTAGCTATAATGTTGCTGGATACAATGAAGTACTGGAATTTAGGCTGTTGTGATCAATTTTGCATGATCCAGTTTTCAAATTTAAAAAAAGCAGAAATTTATTTAAAAACGTAAGCTTTTCAATTATTTCAAATAAATATACATTTGACACTACCCAATATAGATTCAGAGCACTAGTCTATTCAATCTAGTAATGCTTATTTCAAAAAGAAGTGATTATCTAGCTTTCTGGTATGTAACATTTTCTTTCTATTCTTTCTTTTTATACTGAAGTCTGAAGACGGAGATTAATCTTCATGCAAATAAGCATGAGGACAATCACCCAACTAGAGAAATCTGTATATCCATCTTTTCAGCAGGGGTTGCTCCCGGTTCTGCGAACTGGTAGCACTGGAGACAGAAGGTGTCCCCCGGTACACTTCTGCTCATGTGCAGAAGTATTGCATACGTGCATGAGCACAAACCAGTAGGCAACAGGTTTTAGAACCCACTACTACTGCATCTTTTCACTATATATATATAATTTTTTACCTGTTCAAGGCTTGGATTTTCAGGCCCTCCTCAATGCTGTGACTCAGAGCTTGCTGATTATTGTGCTTGCTGATCCTTGCTAAAACTCTCTCTTGATGAGCTTCATATTCATCACGACTTGGGTAAATTTTACTGATGAGGGCATCAAAATTTGGATCTGGTCGCAAAGATCTTTTGGAAACAAGCTTTTTACGACAAGTAGGGCATTCTTTGTTTCTGAGAGTTAAAACAAAATTCCAAAAATATGTTCTTATTAATTCAAAAAAAATGTACAATTATTGAATTGTTGGCACATATTTGCAATATTTGCAAATTCTTTTGCAATACTTTATTACTCAAACTGGCAACAGGTATTTGTTAATTTAGAGTGAATTCTTGAAGGTTAACAAATTTGTTATACTCCATTCTGACATAGGGTTTGCACATAATTGACAAAGATATACCAGTTAAACAGCATGAGGCAGTAAAGACTTTAACAGAATGATTTGATAAATCCTCTCTGACCCTCATTGTTCTTAGTCCTGTACATTATTTGATGACAACTTTAACAATACAAGAAACCTCAAATTCTTTATCTATCTACTTTTTCAACCATTACTTGGAGTCAGTGTATTATATTGGATATAAATCTTGATTTGAAGTCCCTGCTTGGATATAAGATGCTCCGGGTGAGTTATTGCTCTTGGATCAGTTATTGCTGCAGCAAACCTATCTCATAAGCCAATAAAGGAAAATATTTGGGGCTCAGGGTTGAAATGAATATCCTTGGTGCTCTCTGAGCTTGGTTTTCTTACAAATGTTTCATTACCCAAGCTAGGTAACATCGTCAGTGCTGACAATGTTAACTAGTTTGGATAATGAAATGTCTTCAAGAAAAACAATCAAGCTCAGAGAGCATCAAGGACCTGTCTCACAAAAAATACTCACCCCATCCTGATTGTAAATTCTTTATAACCTTCTCTGAGTCTCAAATGTGGCCAGCCACATATAATAGGTGAAGGGAGAAAAATTCAGAGGATAAAGAAGTTGAAAGTATTTTTATAGATCCTGTGTGGTAGAGCTGGGACAGCAGCAAGCAGACTATAGTTAATCTTCTGAGGTTCAGTAAAATGAGGATCCAGATTTTAAGGGCAATATGCTGACTTTGTAAACTGCTTAGAAAGGGCTGTAAAAGCACTATGAAGAGATATAGTAGTCTTATTGCTATAATTCCATATATCATTGAAAGTTGCTAGCAATCTGTTTCCCCCACTTCCTATTTACCCCACTTTCTTGTTGAAATATGAAGCATCTAGAGGTGTGTTTTTTTAATAATTACTCTTAAATTTACCATCCTTAATCACATACACCAGCATGGGGAAAAACAGTGGACTTATCCATATCATGCATCACTGGCTGTATCCCATGCAGTTTCAACTCCAAAAAAATCCTTTGAATCACTGGTTTACACTATGAACAGAATTCCAAAATATAATTCAGTAATATAACAGCGGTGGTGTGTTGTTGTTTTTGTCAACCAACTTACCCACTTCTAAGGGCTGTGATAATGCAATCAGCACAAAATCGATGTAGACATTCCTTAGTAGTCATGGTATTTTTCAGCATATCCAAACAAATGGGACACATTAGTTCACTATGTAGACTTCGGGGTGACACCACTATCTCCAGCCCATCTGTTATAGCTTCCTAATTATCAAAAGAGTGTTTCAAGAAATTATTTCCTTGCTCCATTGAAATTAATATTTACAAGTACTACATTTTTATTACTTTTATAACTGCAATACCTTTCTTACTACCTAATTATTTTGGTACAAACTATTTGTGGTATGGAAGATTACATTCGATACAATACAATGATTCAAGCTACACACTACTATATAAAGATGGAGAAGAAAAATAACTATAGTACCTGAGGTGTTCTTTGAAGTTCATATAAGCTGAGTTCCCATGTTTTGCTCAATGGTTGTGTGCCATTTGTCTGTACAGCCTGAGACATGGCTAAAAAAAAAATTGGAAGCATCATCACCATCTTCTTATCTAGCCTTTTATATAAAACTCAAGACGGTAAACAACCCCAATATTCCTGCTTCTTATTTTTCCCACAACCTTGTGAGGGTAGTTGGGCTGAGAAAGACCAGTCCAAAATCATTAGGCAGTTTTCATAATAAGCCATGGAGATTGGATAGATTGGACATAAGCATAAGAACAGTCCTACTAGAGCAGGATAAGATCCATTCTTATAGTGATGAATGAAATACTTCTAGAGCGCTCCCAAGTAGGAGACAGATATCACCACTGTTCACCTAAAATTGGTATTTGGAATCAAACTGCCTCCATACAGATAACAATGGGTCTTCAAGATTACTGGTTTTTAAATAACTTATTTTCCATGAATCTAGCCAATCACTTTTAAAGGCATACAGCAGCAGTCCCCAAACTACGGCCTGCGGGACAGATGTTCCCCGCTGAGGCCATTTATCTGGCCCGTGGGAGCGCACAAGATTTTACCGATCGATATAATAAGCTCCCGCCGCGGTCTGCTGCTGAGCATCTGGTGGCGGTGAGAAGGAGGTGGAGAGCCAAGGGGCGGGGAGGAAAGCGGGCCTGCAATTGGCCCCTTTCTTTCACGCCTTTAGGGAGAGAGAAAGCAAGCAAGAGAGAGATAGAAAAGGAGAGGAAGAAAGTAGGGAGGGAAGAAGAAATTGAGGGAAAAGGAAGGAAGAAGAAATGAATGGAGGGACGGAGGAAAGAAGGACTATTTTTTGGGGGGGGGGGGCAAATTTTTTAAAATTTTTCACTCAACATACATTCAAACAATACAGTGTACCATCTAATTTTCCATGAATAAAATGCGGTATTTTGTTAGTAACTAGTTGCAAAAGTTTTTTTTTCTAATGTTGTCATCTAGGTACATACTTTTCTTTTAATTAAATTCCCCCCTTAATGTTCCTTCAAAAAGTACACCAATTATATTTCTAACTTATTAACCATTATGCCAAAGTGCTTCCTTCTTTCTTTATACATTTTTCTATAAACCAAGAAAACTTTGTATAGCCAATCAGATGTTAACAAAAGAAAATTAAAAACAAAACATAAACATATATGAATTTCAGACTTCTTCCCCCCCCCTCTAAATAGTATGTTCCCATTTTGTTTTTTACTTTAAAATAAGGTATGTGCAGTGTGCATAGGGATTTGTTCATAGTTTTTTTTATAGTCCGGCCCACAGCCACCATGGTGACCGCCCAAATTGTGTGCCTCCCACCACATTTGCCTGGCCCATTTGTTTTTGTTTACCTGCAGCCACCACAGTTCGGACAGGGCAGGCGGCTGCGTGGCGAAACTGCATGGAAGGAAGACAGTGAGAGAGAGGAAGAAAGAGAGAGAGAGAAGAGTGAAAGGAAGAGAGAGAGAAATGATAGAAAAAAGGGGAGAAAAAAAGAGAAATGAGAAAATGATTGAAGCAGAGAATGACAGGAAAGAAAGAAAGAGACAGAGAAGTGACTCTTGGTGATGATGTATGACGTCATCGGGTGGGAAAAACCGTGGTATAGCAAAAAAACCGTGGAGTATTTTTTAATTAATATTTTCTGAAAAATCATGGTGTAGCGTTTCACGAAGATCGAGATCGCGAAAATCGAGGGATCACTGTATTAACTAAAATGCAGAGACTGGTTAATACAAACCTAAGCAAGCCAATCCTGCCATACCATAGGTATAATTATTACATTACTCTAGCACATTTCCCACTATTTATTTTTAGAAGCAAATATTTTTGGTTCTTTTAAATATGATGCTTTCCAGATGTGACATCTTCAACTACCAGATTTCCCCATCAGCAAAGTTACTGTTCAGAATTTTGTGTGAAACCTCCACATGTAAGGATGGAATTGAGTTGGAGACTATTTTATCGTTTGTCTCAAACTATTGTTTTAAATATGTTACTGTTAGGCACAGGACTGTTGTTATAAACCTCATGTAGGAGGGACATTATTTTAGGATTTATATTTAGTTTTTCTAAAAACTAAAAAAAAATGAAATTACACTGATTTTCCTCATTTCAGGTAAAGTAGCAAAATGGGTGATATATAGTCCCAAAGTAGAATAAACAAAAATTCCAATTCTGCCTTCTTCATTGATATCACAACATCACCACAGTTTTTGTAGTCCTGAGGTAAGGTAGCAACATAAAATGCTGGAGGTCAAAAATGATTATCTATCCTTGAAAGGATACTTTGATATCCACAATGAATGAATGGCACCCAAATTGATGAAGTTAGTGAAGTTGTCTAAAAGTCAGCTTCGTTACTTTTATATGATAATACCATATATGCTAGCCATTTAACAAATCTATCTAATCATCAAAATCCAAAATCAAAGTTTCATTTTTTTCCATCTCAAGCACGAAGTTGAAAAGCAGTTTCCAAGTAGAAACAAAATTAATTGCATTCTTTTCTTTAATCAAAGTAGTAAATTCCTTGAAGACATTTCACTTATCATCCAAGAATTGAAGAAGATTCTTGGATGAGAAATGTCTTCATGAAAAAAGCAAAGAAAGTCCATTTGCCTCTTGAAAAAAAAACCTTTTGGATATTCAAGCATTATATTATATTGAAAGTTCTTTGCCCCTACAAATCATACAATGAGTATGCTCACTGTCCAAGTTGAATTCCGATGATAATTTATAACCTTAGCATAATGTGTTCATCGGTACCACTCAGTAGGATTTCCAATTCATTCTTCACAAAATCAAATCTATAGCATTTTTGTCTAGTTTAAATTTTTCTTTCAATTGTAAATATATGAACCAAGGGCAAACACATCCTTCTGACTCCAACTTCTCTTTAGATTTGAGGGTAGGGGAGACACCCCAAGAGGCATCTTTGCAGAGAACCTTGGTTTATATTTATTCCAAACTCTTAGGATAGGCACATCAAAGTTACTATTAAAATAAACATTTACTTTAATTTTATCACACTATGAATAGCCATCCAAATCTTAATTCATGATCCTCTAGCTCAGTGTTTCCCAACCTTGGCAACTTGAAGCTATCTGGACTTCAACTCCCAGAAGTCCCCAGCCAGCATTTGCTGGCTGTGGAATTCTGGGAGTTGAAGTCCAAATATCTTCAAGTTGCCGCGGTTGGGAAACACTGCTCTAGCTCAAGTAACCTCTTATTTTGGAATCATCCACTGTTTTATTCAGACCAAACAACAAGCATCAAAATACAATTTAAAATTTAGTAAACCCAAGCCTCTTCTTTTCCTTAGCATCTTGTAATAATTTGTATCTAATTCTTGTTTTCTTTCCTTGCCATATTAAACTTAGAGATGTCCATGTAGCATAATTTAAATGGAGTATCAGTTACAAGCACTGGTAAACAAAAAGAGCATCTTTGGTACAATAAATATTTTAATTATAAAGATTAAACCCAATAAAGATACGGTACTTGCAATTAGTCCCATTTTAATAAGTTTTATTAAACAGTGTTACTTTGAAAGTTTAACATTTGTATTTGTCAATATATCCCCCAGGTATTTCACCTTTTTTCTCTACCTTAAAATCAGACTTTTTAGTCAATATTTCACAATCTTGACAGATTATATTCTTAACAAGCATTGTTGTTTTCTGTTTATTTATTTGAAAACTTGCTAAAGCCCTAAACATTTAATTTCTTCATAAATATTATATATTAATTTTCAGGTCTTGAAAAGTATAACTAAATCATCAGCAAATGCTCTAAACTCCCTTTTTGATATTTATATCTATTATTTTCTCATCTTGCCTAATATCCCTATTCAAAACATCAAACACCAATATAAACACCAGGGGATATAAGGAGCTTTTTTAAAATCTTGTACCCTTTTAAATTTCACATCATCTACTTAAATTTCTATTAATAATCTTTGCTTGTTGTGACATATAAACTGCTTTGATCCCTCAAATATTTTTTTCCTCAAAGTCCCTTTCTTCCAAAACTTTAAACATAAAAACCCAATTTAAATTGTCAAAGGCTTTCTCTGCATCCAAAAATATTAAAGCTGCCTGTTTCTCATTATGGTACTGCAGGTATTCAATAATAGTTCTCACACTGCCTCTTAATTGTCTCTTTGACAAAAACCAGATTGATCTTTATGAATATAGGTTTGTAAAACCTTCTTCAATCTTTCTGCCAACAGTAAAAAATAATCCCATTTCAATTTTTTTCCTAAACCTCATACCTTGTCTGCAATATACTCAGAAAACTATAGTACCGGTAGTATTTATAATGTAACAGATTAATGTTTTTACTTATTTAATAGGATACTTTTTTTTTACAAAACGCAAATATTGGACATTTAAAGAGGCAATCCTGTCACAAATACACATTATAACAAATCCAAGAGCATTAATTTATTCAGTTTAGAAGATACAAATTAGATACAAATACGGCAAGAAAACTTTTCAGATTAGTCTTCTTTATTATTAACAGGAATAAGCTTTTGAATCAAGAACATCCCTATCACCAATGAGAAAGGCCAAAAGATTTATATAGAACTCTCTGACAATAACAGAGGCCAAGCAGGAGCTTCTAAAATTTGGCAACTATAGAACAAAGGAGAAGTTTTACTTATATGTACTCAGGGTGATTTACTGAATCACAATAAATGTAGTTAGCCTGTTTACGATGTAGCTTGTTTGATCCCACCTTATTAGAGTATGTAAACTCAGTGGCTATCTAGTACAGTGATACCTCGTCTTACGAACTTAATTGGTTCCGGGACGAGGTTTGTAAGGTGAAAAGTTTGTAAGACAAATATGTTTCCCATAGGAATCAATGGAAAAGCGATGAATGTGTGCAAGCCCAAAACTCACCCCTTTTGCCAGCCAAAGCATCATTTTTTGCGCTGCTGGGAATCCCCTGAGGCTCCCCTCGCTGGGAAACGCCACCTCCGTGTTTTTATGTTGCAGGGAAATCCCAGCAGGGGAATCCCAGCAGTGCAAAAACGGGTGCTTTGCTGGCAACAGAAGTCCGGAGGTGGGGTTTCCCAGCGAAGGGAGCCTCAGCGAAATTGCAGCATCGCAAAAACACGGAAGTCCTCGAAACCCCACCTCCGGACTTCCGTGTTTTTGTGATGCTGTGATTTCGCTGAGGCTCCCCTCGCTGGGAAACCCCACCTCCGGACTTCCGTTGCCAGCGAAGCGCCCCTTTTTGCGCTGCTGGGATTCCCCTGCAGCATCGCAAAAACACGGAAGTCCGGAGATGGCGTTCCCCAGCGAGGGGAGCCTCAGGGGAATCCCAGCAGCGCAAAAAGGGGTGCTTCGCTGGCAACAGAAGTCTGGAGGCGGGGCATCCCAGTGGCGGCGGCGGCTTGGGTTTGTAAGGTGAAAACAGTTTGGAAGAAGAGGCAAAAAAAATATTAAACCCCGGGTTTGTATCTTGAAAAGTTTGTATGACGAGGGGTTTGTAAGATGAGGTATCATTGTATTCACAGGCATGCTACCTTTGAATATCCATCAACAATCAACAGCAACTCTCTATGGCAGGATAAATATTAGACTCAGCTAAAGAGGAAAAGATTCTCAATGAACAAAAAAAACCCCAAACATTTCAGACATGTCAATTGCTGTATTAACTAATGTTAGAGACTGAGAGAGAAATGCTATTGTGTTCACATTCCTTTCTTTCTGCATTTTTTTTCTTGAGAGCTCATGAACTTATTTTTGCTTTAACTGTTTTATTTCACTAATCAGAGTAGGAACATTAAAAGTTAAGATTATAACTGACTTATATGGACTATTTTACAACCATGTACACTGCTCAAAAAAATAAAGGAAACACTTAAACAACACAATATAACTCCAACTAAATCAAACCTCTGTGAAATCAAACTGTCCACTTAGGAAGCAACACTGATTGACAATCAATTTCACATGATGTTGTGCACATTCGACTTTGTACAGAACAAAATATTCAATGAGAATATTTCATTCATTCAGATACGGGATGTGTTATTTGAGTGTTCTTTATTTTTTTGAGCAGTATACTTTGCCCCATACCGAAAATCAAAATTCTGTTTCCCCCTCCAGAAACTAAGCCACAAAATAGTATATGTACTTATGTACTTATCTGTCATTTCTAAAGGCATCCACAGGTTGCACTTGTATTGTGTATTTGATAGTTAATAAGTATAAATGTACAGGTGAAGCTTGAAAAATTAGAATATCGTGCAAAGTTTATTTATTTCAGCAATGCAACTTAAAAGGTGAAATGTAATATATGAGAGACTCATTACATCCAAGGCAAGATAGCTCAAGCCGTGATTTGTCATAATTGGCATGATTATGGGGTACAGCTCAGGAAAACCCCAAATCCACCATCTCAGAAAATTAGAATATTACATGTGATCAATAAAACAAGGATTGTAGGTAGAACAATATCGGACCTCTGAAAAGTATGACGAGATATCACTGTATTGCCCACAAGATCATATGCTGCAATGTCCTGCCTATCAAAGACTACTTCAGCTTCAACCACAAAAACACAAGAGCACGCAACAGATACAAGCTTAATATTAACTGCTTCAAACTTGACTGTAAAAAATATGACTTTAGTAATCAGGTTGTCAAAGCATGGAACTCGTTACCGGACTCCGTAATATCATCCCCTAACCCCCAACACTTTACCCTTAGATTATCCATGGTTGACCTCTCCAGATTCCTAAGAGGTCAGTCAGGGGCGTCCATAAGCGCACTAGAGTGCCTTCCGTCCCCTGTCCTATAGTCTCTCCTATATCTCGTATTTCTTCTCTACTATAACCTTCATTGTGTATTATTGCGTATTGGACAAAATAAATAAAAAAATAAACCCTTTTCGTTACAAAGGTTCCAGACCCAAAGCTTTGATAAGAAAAAGCAACTAGGCGCCTACATACCCGCAAGAATCCCGGCGGGGCAAACAATCGCCATTTGTATCCGCTAAGCCTGGTCGGGGCTATCCGGGGTGCCAGAGCGATTCCGGCCACCTTAGGCTACGCGTAGGTAGGTGAAAACAGCCGGAACAGTAGAGACAGGTTACCCACCACGGCTGACATCTTGACTGGCCCCTTCTAAAGCGCTGGCCTTTCTTAGCTTGAAAAGGGGCGGGGGAGTGTCTGAAGGGGGAGGCGGTAGAAAGGGAAGGCGCGTCCCATTGAGCACCTCAATAACGACGTCTCCGCGGGAGGGGGTGTGAGATTTTCAGCCCCCGAAAGGGGAAAACGAGACGGAGGCTTTTTGTAGCCTGGGGGAGCCTCCCTTTCGAGCCCTCAGCTGAGCCGCCCCGTCTCCCCTGTTTTACTCACCGGCCCCGTTGCTGGCGAGGTCTCGGAGGCCGGCCCGATCCCGCCCGCGTGCCTGGCTCTCCTGCCCGTCGCGGTCGCCGTCACCGCCCCCGCCGTCGGCGCCCCCGCCCCCTACTCCCCTTCCAGCAGCCAGGGCTGAGGCGCGTCGACCACCGTTCGCCCCAGCCCCCACTTTCTCGCTAAGCAACCCAATATGGCGAGCAGCGGCAAACAGAGGGCCGCAAAGGACGCTGGGAAAAACAAGCGGGGAGATGCGACCCACTATACCGGGACACGTCAGAAATGGAGTGGGCGGCGACGTTCGGCGAAAGCTCCACCTGTTGGCCAGGCCCCTCTTGGGCTCGCTTGGGCTCGGCTTCTTTTCGGGGTTCGCGTTGCGATTCCGTTGCTGCGTTCTAGGCGGTTCAACGGTCCTTTGCCTTCCTGCTGGATTGTTCAGTTCTCAAGGACTCCTATTGCTTCTTGCGAAATCCAATCCTATTTCTCGTACAACTTCTTCAACTTTGATTCCCCTTACCTACCACTTGCTATCAATCTTTTAAATTTTACTATCCTTCTCCCTCTCTCGCTATGTACATATGTACATATTACATTATCTTGGTACCTTCAAGTCAATCTGTTTCTACTACCTATTACTTGCTATAATTTCTCACTTGGCTGGATCCTACCATAGCTTATACACTGCTCAAAAAAATAAAGGGAACACTTTAAAAACAATATAACTTCAAGTAAATCAAACTTCTGTGAAATCAAACTGTCCACTTAGGAAACAAAACTGATTGACAATCAATTTCACTCCTGGCAACTGCCTGGAGTAGTCCCTGCAGTTTTTTGGCAAGATTTTAGAAGTCCTTGCCTCCTTCCTAGGGCTGACAGAGCATGACTGGCCCTTGGACACCTAAGTTACTTTTGTGACTAAGGTAAGACTAGAACTGAAGAGTCTCCCAGTTTCTAATCTGATACCTTAACTGTATACAACCTTATACAGTCTCTGCCTATCCATTCTAATACCTTTTAAAATTTATCATACTGAATTTGTCTTTTGATATAAATTCCCTATTCCAACTCTCTGCATCTGGCATAGTTACTTTTCTCTACTCTATTCAATATATGTTTTGATCTGGTGGGTTCCACTTTCAGATGAAACTCGAAAAATTAGAATATCGTGCAAACGTTCATTTATTTCAGTAATGCTATTTAAAAGGTGAAACGTAATATATGAGAGATATAACATGCAAGGCAAAATAGTTCAAGCTGTGATTTGTCATAATTGTGACCCCAAATCCACCATCTCAGAAAATTAGAATATTACATGCGATCAATGAAATTACAAGGATTGTACATAGAACAACATTGGACTTCTGAAAAGTATAAACATGTACTCAGTACTTCATTTGGACCCCTTTTGCAGCAATTATTGCTTCAATGCGGCGTGGCATGGACCCTGTCAGCCTGTGGCACTGCTGAGATGGTATGGAAGACCAGGATGCTTCAACAGCGACCTTCAGCATGTTATGAATATCTCTCATATTAACTTTCACCTTTTAAGTTACATTACTGAAATAAATGAACGTTTCACCCACTGGTTTGCATCGCGACGTTTTGCACTGCAAAACTTTTTCTGCAATTCCTTCCCTTATTTTTTAAGCTCATATTTTTTGTACCACTACTAAACTATATTTAAAATTATCATTTAGGATTTGACATAATACTTGCCCTGTGCAAGGGGCTATCTTTATGATGTTTCATCCAGTCAGATCACACAAGCAAGGTATTTTGAGGCAACCTCGTCTCAGAAATCAGATTTTTCAGTTTAATGCTTTGAATTCAAATTTTATTTATTTGGGGGGGGGGGGGAAATGTATTATTTTTCTCCATACAAACTTTTTCAATACATTTGGAAATATTTTCATACTATAATAAAAACAGTATTGAGTTAGTACAGTACATTATTTATAATAAATCTCCCCCCAAAAAATTATTAGTTGCAAATTAATTACTTCCAGTGTCAATCCAAATATCCAATTAACCTTTATATTATCCAGAAGCCAAGATTTTCCAAAACAGATTGTATCCTTCTTTCCTTCTCACCCATTCCAAGTTCTAATAAAGTTCAAATCCAAGGTGTTCTCTTTCTATTTATTTTCAGTTCCTCTTTATCACTTGTTAAAGAGAAAACAGTCTGCCAAATTCAATTGTATCAAGGACAAATTCAGTGAAAAACAAATCCAACCAAATATTGCCTCAACTTCACCAGCAGATGTCTTCAGTAAGCAATCACAGTTATTCCCAATTCTTCAATTCTGGCTTCTATAGCAACTTTAAAGTTTGAATTATGCGAATTCCAAAAATCCAGTCTTATGTTCCCATCTTCCATAAGTAAAAACAGTTTATAAAATTCTTAGGTTTTTAAATACTTTCAAAATTCATTTAAATGCCGAATAATATATCCAAAAAATAATACAGCCGCAGCCATTTCCACTTCCACCCAACTTCTGAAACAAATTTTTTTAAAGTCCAAATCAAGGTCCCCTCTGGCAAATTTGCTTGCCCTTTCCAGCAAACTTTTATTCTTCTCAGCCTCCAGCGCAAGAACTTATGTTTCTTCTCCTTCCAGATGACTCTCAACAGTTCAAAGCCTATCTTCCCAGCACGTAGTCACCACAGCTATGGCGACCAAGGTTGTTTCACCAACTGCCGGTCGAGATCACAAATCTACGGCAGGAGACAAAGACCTCTTTTTCACACATCCTTCCAGGGAGGTTCCGGGCCAATCCGTCTGGAATCCGCACCCCCAAACAGTGGGGATTTGGCATCCCCCTGCAAGTGCGAAGGAGAAGCCATCTCACTGCAGCGCTGACCACACCCCTCTCTCTTGAATTCAAATTTTGAAGAAGATAATTTCAGCTGGTTACTTTACTGAAAGCATTTAGGGCATGAAAATCGTGATTGTTTCAGTTTCTTATCAGATGAAGCCTTCAGTAAAGGCTTCATGTAGGCTGTGTAGTCTAAAGATATGCTAAATAAATAGTTGAGTGGTGATTTTTGCTGTAGGTATTCTGCGGCAAAGAATGAAATGCACCATCTTGGTTAACATGTCCACCTTCACAAGCACGGCTGTAAATCTGTCGGAGACAGGTAAACAGGTTAGGAAATCCATGGAAATGGTCCCCCAAGGTCTTTCAGGTGTAGGCAAAGGCTGTAGTAATCCCGAGAGTGGTCTCGTGGCTGTTTTGGCTTGGAGACAACGGATACAGGAGACATGGACATCATGGCAAAGTCTGAGCCACCAAAAAGTTCAGGATACAAGGTGTAGCATCTTGAAAAGGCCAGTGGCCAGCTGCAGGATTATCATGGCACTGGTTGAGAATAAGGGCTTGGAGTGGCCCCACTGGAACATATAACAGGTTTTGGTAATGTAGCAGGTTTTCAGAAAACGTTGATGGTGAATCAGCATCAAGATCTTGTGTCTTGGTCTACAAAGGCATCTTGGCACTACGCTTCCCAAATTAATTCTCGAAGACCTACCGTATCTTGTACGGCTGCGATCAACGTGAGGGGTAGAATGGTACGAAGCGGCAACGGTTCTTTGGCTTAGTTGTACTCAGGTTTGCGAGACAAGGCATTGGCTTGTTTATTATCCCACTTGGAAATGTAGGTGATTCAGAAGTCGAATCTGGCAAAGAAGAAGGACCATCGGATCCATCTCTGGCTTAACCTCCAGGCAGTTTGGAAGAATTCCAAGTTTTTGTGGTCAGTTCTGACCTCTACTTGGTGATGGGCTCCTTCCAGATGATGTTGCCAGGCCTCGAAGGCAGTCTTGATCGCTAAGAGTTCTTTTTCCTAAATGGTATAGTGGCACTCGGCTGGGTTTAATTTTCTGGAATAGTAAGCACAAGGTAACAAGGGCCCCCCATCTTGGCAGGATTGAAGAAGTACAGCCCTCACTCCAGCATTGGAAGCATCGGCTTCGACGACAAAAGGATGAGAGGGGTCTGGGTACTGGAGGATAGGTTCTTGCATGAAAGCTTTTTTAAGGGTCAGGAAGGCTTGTTGCTCTGCATTGCCCCATTGGAATTTAACTCCTTTCTGAAGAAGTCGAGTGAGGGGCACAGTCAAGGTGGCACAGCTCAGAATGAAAGTTCGGTAATAATTGACAAATCCTAAAATGCTTTGAACATCTTTAACTTGACATTGGGGTTGCCATGTTTGCAAAGCTTTGAGTTTCCCAGTGTCCATGGTAATACCTTGCAGAGAGAGAACCTTGGTTTATGGTCATTGGTTTATTGAATTCACTTCCAGAAGAGGCTGTGACAGCTATCAGCCTTGAGAGCTTCAAGGCAGGATTAGACAGATTCATGGATGCCAAGTATATCAGTGGTTATTGAAACGGATGTCCATGTGCCGCCTCTATGTTGGTTGAGGCAGGCAGGGTTCCCTTGAGTACCATTTGTTGGGGGTCAAGGGAAAGGGAGGGTTTTGCCTTCTCTTTCTGCTCAAGATCCCCATGTACAATTGGTGGGCCACTGTGTGACACAGAATGCTGGACCTGATTCAGCATGGCTCTTCTTATGTTCTTAACCTGTCCTAAGAATTCAATGGAAGTCCGTAAAAATTGGCATTTCTCTAACTTGGTATAAAGGTGGTTTTCTTTCAGGCATCGCAAGACTTGTTGTAGGTGGGTTTCTCTGGAAGGGGAGTAAATCAAAATGTCATCGAGGTAAACAACCATGAATTGGTCTAAAAAATCTGTAAAGATGTCATTCATAAAATGTTGGAATACTGCTGGAGCACTGGTAAGTCTGGTAAGGCATCATGGTGAATTCAAAATGGCCATAGCAGGTGCTGAAGGCAGTTTTCCATTTGTCTCCTTCTCAGATGTGAATCAGGTTGCACGTGCCTTACAAATCGATCTTTGTGAAGATGGTTGCTGTTCTAATGTGCTCCATGAGTTCAGAGATCAAAGGCAACGGGTATCGGTTACAGACTGTAATGGAATTTAGTTTGCAATAGTCACAGCAGAGACATAGATTTCCAGCTTTCTTTTTGACAAAGAGCACTGGGCAGACAGTAGTGAAAAGGAGGGTCAGATAAAACCCCTGGCCAGTTTTTTGTCTACAAAGTCTTTTAAGGCAGCCAATTCAGGTTCTGACATGGAGTAGAGGCGCGCCCCAGGAAGCTTGGCATTTGGCAATAAGTCAATGGCACAGTCGTAGGGTCAATGTGGGGATAATTGGTCAGCCTCTTGTTCACTGAAAACATCGGCAAAGTCTAAAATATCTGATGGTAGGGTGCTGGCAAGCTGGGCTGGCAGATGGACTTGGCAGGTTTGGCATATGTGGTCAACGCATTGAAGACTAGGAAAAGAAATGCAATTCTGGGTCCACACAATGTGGGGGTTATGGGTTCTTAACCAAGCTAAGCCAAGGACGATAGGGAAACGCAGGCCTTTGGTGACGTAGAATTGGATGGGCTCTTCATGGTGTTCAATGGTTAAATTGATTGAGTCATGAACGTAATGGCTCTGGACAACAAAAGGTGGCCGTCGATGGGCTCAACTATGTAGCAGGGAGGGTTTTGGATGGATTTTTTAATATTACCTAGGTGGCTAAGCTCAGATGTCTCAAAGGTCTTGGGTCATCTACTGTAGAGCTGGAACTCGGTTTGGTGCCTGCCCAGCCTAACATCTCTTTTAGGCCGGGCTCTGATCATTGCCTGGTCCTGCTGTACTGGGACGTGGGTCTGGATCAGAGCAGGAACTGTGGTACCACGTCTCTTCTGAGGACAAGTAGAAAGATGTCCAGCTTCTCCACAATACAGGCATAGGCCTTCCGCTCGGTGTCTGGCTTTCTTGGCTTCACTCAGGTGAGGTCTGGCAGTGCCTAGGTCCATTGGCTCATCTCTGGCTACGACAGTTGGGCGGTTTCTGGGGTCTACTGGCATCTGGAAGGCATGTCTTGGCACCGGGCTGAGGCCATTGTTTTGGAATCTTTGGCGTTTAGCCAGTACTGATCTGTAGTCTTCCATAAACTGGCCTTTATATCTGGTCATGCGGGTCTGGGTAGATCGCATTTTGGTTTTGATGTTCAAATACAGCTGGTAGAGGTCGGTTAGTGTATCAGAAGTTGGATTGTGCATAATCTCAGTGAAAAATGTTGGTGACAGGTCATCCTGGAACATTTCAAACAGTGCCACTCATTCCAGTCCAGGGGCGCGACTAAGTTCCGAAATTCAGAGATATCATGAAACCTTGGCAAATGACCACAATCTGTTCTGGAAAGTTGGTCGTTACCCGAAATGTTCAGTATTCGAAACAATTTTCCCCATAAGAAATAAAGGAAATAGATTTAATTGGTTCTCAGCCCCTGTTGACTCACTATTTCCTTTATTTCTTATAGAGAAAATTGATCCCTCATTTATCACAGGTGTTCCATTCCAGGACCACCCGCGATAAAGGATTTTTTCTCTCCCCCCCCCCCCCACACCCATTGTCCCTCACTGCCCCCCTCTCCTTACCTCTTTACCTCATCTCTTTGCCTTCATCTCCTCACCAGGGGAGCAGCAAAGTGTTGCCTTGGCTATGATGAGGTAGGCGCTGAGTTAGCTGGTCCCGGTGGCAGTGGTGGTGGCTTCTCTTTGAGGGCAGTGGCAGCAACTGCTGAGGCAGCTCTGGTGGCTTCTCTTTGAGGACAGTGGCGATGGCAGGGGCCTGGGGCATGGACATGACGTTCCCGGCGCTGCTGCTCCTTGAAGGGAAGCCACCGGAGCTGCCTCAATAGTTACTACCACCACCAGGACCAGCTAACTCAACTTCTCTTCGAGGAACAGCAGCACTGGGAACATCACGCCCATGCTCCAGGCCCCCGCCGCCATCACTGTCCTCGAAGAGAAGCCACAGGAACCGCCTCAGCAGTTGCCGCCTCAGCAGTTGCCGCTGCCACCAGTCAACATTAAGGAAAGGAATATAACTGGATTTATTTCCACTTGGAAACTGCTTCTGGATTTTTTGATCGAGATAAAAATAATGTTCTAACTTTGGGTTTGGATGGTTAAGTAAATACTTGTTACATAAATAATGTGTGTGTGCATGTGTCTAAAATGTTAAGATATTTTTATTATAAAGTCACATTTTTTTTGTTTCTTCCCCTTGTCCTCACTATATCTTTCCCTTTTCTTCTTATCCTTTTACTCACTATTTTGATATTTATATTTAATATATAAAAATAATTTAAAACTTTTTATTTAAATGATCTCAAAATAGTAGCCAATTGCAAATTGAATCTGAGTCAGCAGGATTATCATCAAGGCCGATGCATCCATAAGAATTTCAAGAAGTAAATGTTTAGTTTTGGGGAGATCCCAACTCAAGTCCTTGTTCCCCTTGCAGACAGCACACTTGAACAAGAAATTGCACAAAATCTGCATCAAGTTTAGGGAAGGGCAATGAAGCCAAGAAAGAGATCAAAGCAGATGCTCTTAGCCTTGAGGAAAGAACAAGAAGAGATTAAAATTTAAAAAAGAGCCTGAGAGCACCTTTTCAAACTAACACAATCTTGTAGTTGAAGAAGGGCAGGATGCAGCACACTTCCAATAACTGAAAGATGTTACACAGAAGCTTAGGATCTGCTCACTCTTATTCCAGAATATCAAACATGAAAAAATGAATTCAGTTACAGGAGCGGTGATTCTGCCTGAACAAGAGGAAAGCACATCCTAAAAAGAGGAACAGTTTTAGAGCTGAGCCAGTAAGTGAGAGTTCACTCTCCCTTTTGCATTCGCTGGCTGGGGAATTCTGGGAGTTGAAATCTAAATATCTTCAAGTTGCCAAGGTTGGGAAACACTGGTCTAGAGAGAGTATCGGATGCAATGGGAGCCAGATTGTTGGGGGGTGTCTGTAAACCGCTCAGAGTGCTGTGTATAAGTCTAAATGCTATTGCTATTATGGCATGACTACTTTGCCGATTTGTTGTTTTGACCCTGTTCTGTGTGCAGCTCTCTATTTTATTTTATTTGTCAAACATATATAGGATAGTAGTAGTTTGTATAAACATAAGTAAAAAATAAAAGAAGACAACAGGACAGGGACGGTAGGTACGTATGCCCCTTACAGGTCTCTTGGATATGGAGAAGTTGACTGTAGACAATCTTAAGGTTAAAGTTTTTGGGGTTTGGGGAAGAAACCAGAGTCAGGTAGTGCATTTCAGGCATAGATCCCTCTAGTCTCAGGCTCCTTCAAATTTATGGAGGTAAAATTCTAGATTGCTAATCAGAATTACAATGGTTCTTTCTGAGTTTGGTTGTTTTCTTTCACTAGCCAAACTAAACCACACCATTAGCGCAGGGGTCCTTCAGACCCCACCCCACCAACAATCTCCATCCTTAGAATAATATGATGCAAGCTATTTTCGGAGGTGGAAAATACCATTGCTCTAGGCAGAAAAGTTTTCTCATGCGGGTTAGATGTGGGGTTTGAAGCAGCGAGTTGATCTTCCTGCGAAGATCTCCGGTGATCACCCCCCCCCCCCATCACCGACCAGTCTTCTTTTAATGTGCAGTCAAGACAAGCTGCTTTTATTTATTTCTCGTTTAATGGCGATGACACAAGATCTCCGCCCGCCCCTTCAGCATCTATCAAGAGGACCCTAAATTTAGTTCAGCCGTTTGCGGGGAAAGGCAGAGAGAAGAAGGAGCTGGAGTTAGGGATCCAGAAGGAAGGTGGTTTCTGCTCTACGTTTTGCTCCGAGCGAGGATTCGGCTCCCGGAACCGGGGCGCTTTCTGCGGCCTGACCCTCTGCCAGAAGGAGCGGGGAAGGAGGCGCCTGATCGGGCGGTGCCTGGGGCTGGAGGAAGTTTAGCACTTGGGCTGCAGAGGGGGAGACACAGAGGAGCGCCGGAGGGCGAGAGCGAGAGAGGAGCGCGGAGAGGCAAGGTTGGGATTCGAACTCCTCCTGCTTTCCAGCTCCTTTCACTCAGCCGCGCATCAGTTTCCTTCTCTTCAGCCGCTTCGATCGCCGGCAGGATGGGCGGATCGAGCTCCAGCTTGCTGGACGACAGCAAGTGCACCTACATCCGAGGTACGGCACCGAGCGTCCCTTCTTCGACTCGGCGCACGTTTGCGAGGGCGAGGCCGGTGCCAGAGGGCGAGAGAAAAGGGGCGAGCGCGCTCGTGGTGTGGTGGGCGGGGGAGTTCCACGGCCGTTATCTTACTAGCAAGGGTTGACGCGCGGGAAAAGTTTGCGAAGCTTTCGCTCGCGCGCGGGCCTTCTGCTGTGTGTCGCAATGGGTGGCTGACAGGGGTCGCCTGCAAACTCGCGAAGCGCTTTCAGCGCCGCGCGCCGAGAAGAACGTGCCTTTTTCCCGCACGGTCGCTGCGAGATAAACTCGTCACGCTTCGCTTTCCGTTACTCAACCGAACAGCTGTCGCCCTTCGTTTTCTTATACGAAGGGCACGAAAACTGAAATCCGTTACCAACGGCCTACGTGGCAGCTGAGGCGCCTAAACTTGCGAGTCGTTCTCTTTGAACTTGGTGGGCTTTTGCTTCAAGTCACCTCAGACATGTGACTGAAGGGCTGAGGCGCCGACTGCCCAACGGAGGCGAGCCACGTGTAGCGCAGTCCTATGCACTGCTAAAAGCAGTGAGGGAGTTCTGGACTGGTAGTTGACGAACGGGTCACACGTTGCATTTTATGGATTTGCTCGGACAGAACAACAGAAAGAGCTGGTTAACTGGGAAGAGGGCTGTTGTTTTTCCTGGAAGCTGCTATATTTAGAGGCTGTGATAGCTGGGGAAGAACAGGAGAATGGGAATTGTGCTGTATATAGGGGAAATATAGCCCCCATTAGTCATATTCTCCTCATGAAAGAAAATATCGCTTAATGTCTACGGAGATTCTCAGTCATCCAGGACATAGTTGTTCAACTGAAGAAGCTTCTTGTATGAGAATGAAACCTCTTCAAAGAAAAATGAGAAAGTCCAATCGCCTCTTGGGGAAAAAAAAGAAAAAGCACCTTTAGGATGAACAATTTGCGTGTGATTTCCTGAGAGAAGAGGAGGTTGTCAGTCAGTCACATAATAAACTTCCTAAACTTTTCAAATATGTTTTTAGAAGCTTTTATCTAGATTCCAAATCTGCTGGACTCTTGTTTTAATTATTGACTTAGATCAGGGGTAGGCTAAATCGGTTCTTCTATGACTTGTGGATTTCAACTCCCAGAATTCCTGAGCCAATCCTGCTAGCTCAGGAATTATGGGAGTTGAAGTCCAAATGTCATAGAAGAGCCAAGTTTGCCTACCCCTGACTTAAATGAATCTGCTCTTTAGGTTGATATCATTTGTAAAAGTATCCCACAAGCTCTTAACAAACACATTGGAAGAAGCAAAAAAGAGAGAAAGGTCTTAAGTGCAGGGGTGAGTTCTAACTTACCTCGCTGCCAATTCACTTCCCCCCTCCATCGCCACATGGCTATGTGCACATGCACAATGCTGAAAATTCACAAATCCCACCCCAAAAAACTAAAAACAATATGGTGGTGCTTGCGCAATGCTGGGGATTCGGCGTCTGCACATGCGCTGAAGAAAAAAATCAGCAAAATATCCAACCAACCCCCCCCCCCCCAAAAAAAATGGCAATGTCCACAGACAAAACCAGTTCCATGATTTACCAGTTCCATGATTCACTAGTTCCATGATTCACCAGGCAGTTTGATACTGACTATAGAACTGGTGCGAACTGCAAGAAACCCACCTCTGCTTAAGTGGCTCTGAATGTAGGAGTACTATAACCAAAGCCTTCAGGTATGCTCCTGATTGGTCAAAGAGTTTGAGCAAACTGATAACTTCAGAGGAAAAAAAAAACCAGGAGTGGCAGAAATGCCTTTCTTGATTTTATTGAGATGAGCAAGTACATTCAGCTATTATAATTAGCATTCGATTTTATGTGGTTCAAATTGTTCTCTTAGGAATTGAACTTGTAATCACTGTGCTTTTTACACCATCTCTATACAATGCACCTAGCTTTATAAGTATTGTGTAAACCCACAGAGTAGAAACATGGAGTCTCTCCTATGATTATTGAGTTAGATGGATCTAATAAGATAAGATATAGCTTTATATCTCTAGTCCAGGAGTTCAAATAAGGATGGTACATATTACTATAAATTATTCTTTGACATAATGTCAGAGTTAGAGGCTAGAGCCCCTCTTACTAAAAGACAGGTGAACTGAATGAATCCCACTGAGAGATTGATTTTCTGAAACTTAGATAGTTTTAAAGAACTGACATTCTCATAAATTATGTCAGGTCCAAAAAGTATTTAGAGGTATAACTTCTACCCAATTAAATTCTGCTACAATTCCAACAGAATACTAAACCAGAAAAAAGCACTTGACACTATAAATGCACAATTAATTCTAGATAGGGATACCAGACTAATTTTCTAAGATTGAGTCTGGAAGACCTTTGGCAAGGCTTTTCATGTAATAGCTGTTACCAAAAAACAAACAGGTTTATGTTGATTCCCTGCCTAGTTGCTAAAAGAGATGCATCTATGCATCTATGGAGATGCATTTTATATGACACCCCTTTTATTCTTACATTTTAGACTTGCAGGTAATCCTTGACTTATGACCACAGTTGAGCCCAAAGTTTCTGTGGCTAAATGAGACAGTTAAGTTAATTTTGCTCTATTTTATGGTCTTTATTTCTACAGTTGTTACCTGAATCACTGCATTTGTTAAGTTAGTAACATGGCTGTTAAGTGAATCTGGCTTCCCGATTGACTTTGTTTGTCAGAAAATCACAAAAGGTGATCACAGGATACTGGAAATCTTTATAATCTGTTGTATGTATAGAAATCAATCACACACAATTTGTGGTTGCTTTTAAATGGGTGCTTAGAATAGGATCTGAAATAAGCACCACTTCGTTCTAAGTAAATCCATTGATATTCATGTAAGAAATATTTTCTCAGGACACCAGATTCGGTAAATTATCTCTTAATCCACTTGTTGGATCTCTTGTTGTATGGTTTCAATGGTGAAAATTCACGCAGAGTCCTGCTGAGCAAAAGAAAATATTTTCAATCTGTTGCTTAAATTCACTCTAGTTTTAGGAAGCAAAGCTCTGCAGTGGAAAACATGTTGATCATATCTTTCTGCCTTCTGATGTGTGTAACACATTGTGCCTTTTCAGTTTTGATTGAGAGATAAGTTTGCCTTGGTATGCTGAATTTCAGAGATCAGTATATATGATAGTGAAGATTAATATAATATATAATTAATATCATTGTTTATTTATTCATTCATTCATTCATTCATTCATTTTTTTATGCCGCCCTTCTCCTTAGACTCAGGGCGACTTACAACATCTTAGCAATAGCACTTTTTAATAGCCAGCATATTGCCCTCACAATCCAGGTCCGTATAATATGAAGTCCTCAAATACATTTGCAAAACCAATAAAAATAAAAACAATAGTAGATATGTTCCATTATTACAGGCTGGTATAAATATAGTTTTTATTCCACATCTGTCTAATACTGATTTTTACCTTTTATACACACACACACATTTAGCTTTCCTTTAAGCTCATTTCTTCTTTAGTCTGTTCTTCCTTACTAGATGCTGCGTCTACTTACTGGAAAGGAAAGTGAGGGATACTTCCATGGACAGTGTCAAAAGTCAGGTCTGAGCAGCTGGTGTCTGAAATCCTGTTACTTTGGATTCACGCATGGAGCTAAGCCATTGTTTAAGCATCTTTAACCTATAACACAGCTTCACACAACATGTTAAACTGTATTGTTTTACAGACCACACTACCTGGATTTGGATAAAATCTTAAACCAAAACTGGACAAATGATATCATGGCTGAAAGCACTAGAAAGATTTCTCTGGACAGCAATGACTTTCACTCTGCTGCTGAAAGTCTGTAGAGATTCTCAGTCATCCAGATTATGGTTATCCCAAAGATGCTTTTTCAGGAGGCAACTGGATGTCCTTGTTTTTTCTTTGAAGACATTTTGCTTCTCATCCAAGAAGCTTTTTTAGCTCTGACAGGAGCTCTTTCCATTCTCCACTCACTATCCTGTCAGAGCCAAAGAAGCTTCTTGGATGAGAAGCGAAACTTCTTCAAAGAAAAAATAAGAAAGTCCAGTTGACTCTTGAAAAAGCACCTATGGGTCTGCTGCTGAAACTATTCATAAATTGTATCTATATACAGTACCTGTCTCTGTTCTGACACTGGGATTTCTGATTGTACAGTGATGTGTATCTGTGTAAAACACAAAACACTGACTTTGTCTCCAAGATAGTTGTCCCATCACAATGATGAGTACAGTATTCTATTTTTTTAAAAAATTACATTAGCAGCATTCTGTATTACAGAAATGAGAACTTTGTTTGCTGAAAGAGATAAAAACAGTGTATCTGATCTTTTTATCAGAAAACTTTCTGGGGCAAGCTGTAACTTCTGTAATTTAAACTTTGAGGGAAACCATAATCCTTAAATTATAACAACAGATAAAATACTGTACTGTACTAGGATAGGGAGAAGCAATTTTCCACCCTTTTAAGATCTCTTCTGAATGTTATATCTGCAGAAACTTCTCAAAAGAAATTACATAAATCCAGCAGAAGTGAACTTTCTTTATTCTGCTTAGTCTTCTGCTGCCAAATTTAAGCAGAAAGTTCCTTTTCTGGATAAATATTGGATAAGAAGCAGAAGCAAAGGTTTTCAACTTCTCTTTCAATTGTTACTTTCCAGTGTTTCATAGAAAAAAAGTTAACTTTCCGGAGATTGTTAAATAAGATTTGCAAGGCAAAGACATTTTTAAAAAAATTCAGTTTAAAAATCAAAGAATGCATCTGGGATGAGAAGAAATCCTGCATGTGAAGAATTTTAATTTACAGCATTATTTATTTTAGAAATTATGCTTTTAATGCTCTCCTTGAGATTATCAACTGTTTATAGAAATTGTCTATAATCCTAAACAAGAAAATAAATAATAATTAACTTACTCTGAAGAAATCAAAAGAAATTCAAAATAGAATTATAAGTGCTGTGGGTTGAATGGCTCTGAAATTTTAATGCAACAATTGAATTAAATTGCATTTTATTTTTGAGAAAATCAGAATTATACAATCCATAATATTGAATGGATTTGACTCCAAATAAATGTATGTAAATTAGTATTAGGAAGTTGTGATATAACTGAATTCACACATTCAATACAATTAACAAAATAAAGACTGACTATCACAAAAAACAATATTGGCAAATTGACTTAAAAATAGAATAGGATATCATTATTGCAGCTTAAAGCGTGTTATATCTTAAAGTTTTACAAAATCCTACTGTGCATTGGTAGAAGTGGGAAAATGATTGAATTTATAAGAATACTTAATGTTAATATGTGCAGGGTGTTTGGATTGAGAGGTTGGTCTGATTTATTCAACCTCACAAACCCATTGCTAAAAATATATTTAGAAATGGTCTATTCTCATGTCAAGGTTTTCAACTTAGGTAACTCTGAATGATATTCAGAATAATTGCTGCTAAGAATTCAACCTCTGCTGGAATTGGGCTGAAGCTGTGAATGTAAATGATCTTATTTTATTCTTGGACAAAGTGACTAGACCAGTGAAATGCTGTGGAAATGCTGAAGTCTAAATAGTATATTTAGACTTCAGCAAGTCATTTGACAAAGTAGACTACAACTTATTTCTTGGTAAGCTAGAAAAATGTGGGATAGACAGCGTCACCACTAGATGGATTTGTAACTGACTGACAAACTGTATTCAGTGAGTAGGTCTTAATGGTACTACATCTACACGGAGGGAAGTAAGCAGTGTAGTACCACAAGTTTCCATCTTAGGCCCAGTACTCTTAAATATCTTCATAAATAACAAATAAAAGGGGAACTCATCAAATATGCAGATGACACTAAGCTGGTAGGAATAGCCAACACCCCAGGAGACAAGCTCAGGATCCAAAAAGTTCTTGACAAGACTTGAACAGTAGGCCATATCCAAAACAATGAAATTTAAGAGAAAAGCAAGATTACAAGTATAGAGTAGGCGAAACCTAGCTCAAAATAGAAACTGTGAGAGGGGCCTTGGAGTTCTAGTGGATGATCACTTAAACATAAGTCCGCAGTGTGTGGCAGCAGTCAGGAAAGCTAATACAATCCTTAGTTGTATAAACGGAGACATAGAATCAAAATCACGTGAAATATTAGTACCACTTTATAAAGCCTTACTAAGACCACATCTGGAATACTTCATCCATTTTTGGTCACATTACAAAAAAGATGTTGAGATTTTGGAAAGAAGAGCAACTAAAACAATTAAAGGCTTGGAGACTAAAACATATGGAGAACGTTTGCATGATTTTGGTTTGGCTAGTCTAGAGAAAAGAAGGACTAGTCTAGTATTCCAATATTTGAGAGGTTGCCACAAAGAGGAGAGGGGGTCAATTTATTTTCCAAAGTACCAGAGGGCAGGACAAGAAAGAACGGATGGAAACTAATCAAGGAGAGAAGCAACCTGGAATTAAAGAGAAACTTTCTAATAGTGAGGACAATTAAAACAGTAGAATTGCTTAGTTTCAAAGGTTGTGGGTGCTTTATCACTGGAGGTTTTTAAGAAGAGACTGGAAAGCCTGAAGATCTGCATGTTGCCATATTGCATAAAAGTCATCTGAGACCTGGTACTCTTTCCCTTGGCCTTTGGAAACCCTAGAAGGAACATCCCTTACATACTACTACTACTTGTTGTGGTGCATGGATATTTTCTATAGCAAACATTAGGTAACAGGCAATTGATTTTAACAGAGCAGATCTGTTAAACTTAGTGGTTATACACTCTCTTCCTACTCATGCAATATAAGTAAGAAACATGCAGCCTCAAACATCCAAACCTGCTGGGTCTCTTAATCCATGAACCCCTTTGGCTTATAAAGGCACAAGTTCTAGCAGTGGTGATTTCTTCCTTCACTTCTTAAGTAGATTTTGGCTCCCCCACTCCTCAAAAGGCAATTGCTAACCACATGATTTTGGACAACTTTTGTCCAGTATCTGACCTCCTCTTTTGGGAGAAGCTGTTTCAGAAGGTGGTTGTGCAGCAACTTCAGAGAGCCTTGCATGAAGCAGATTAATTGGACAAAAAGATTAGATATGTTATATACTGTATATATAATTGTTTCGTGAAGACAAATTTTCATGAAGTTAAATTAATCAATAAAGAGTCTAACGAAGGCGGCTAAGAGAATAATAACAATAAGACATTGATAACCAAAAGGAATTATAGCGAATACCGATTGGTTGATTGATTGATTGATTGATTGATTCACCAGAAAATAATTTGATATTAGAAAGGATTGCATTTTTCCTCCTCACATGAGAGTATTAATGAGATATTATTTGTTATTTGTTAATCGTTATTGATGTAATTGTCTATTGCATATTTTTGTACCTATTTTTGCTTTGTCGTAGTGGTGGTTGTTGTTGTTTGTTTGTTTCAGTTTGTAACTTTTTGGTTATTTCTCTTTTAAAAAAACAATTCAATAAAATTATTTTTTTTTTAAAAGTATGTAGACCTGAATTTGATAAGAAAATGACATTGTTCGTGTTTTTGGATGATCTATGGTATGAACAAGATAATGGCTCTGGGATAGTGATATCCATCTTGATATCTTGGAAACTTCCAACTCGATTTCTTGGAAGCTTCCAATAACACAGGATCCTTCTGGACTGATTTAGAAGATTGGAGATGGCTAGCATTGTGTTTGTTCACCTCTTTCCTACAAGGTCAATTCCAGTCAGTGATGATTCAGAAGGAGAGTTCCCACCCTCTATCTACTATGTGAGGTTAGTGTTCTCTTTTTCAACATCTACATAAGGGCCCCGGGTGAGCTCATCCATTGCCATGGGGTGAGACAAAATCAATATGCTGATTATATTCATTTGTACATCTGCACCCCTGAGGAACTAAGTGACCCTGTAGACATCCTATACTAGTATCTGCAGGTGGATTATGGAGGGAAGTTGAACAACTAACCTTGTGCGACTGTAACAATCTGGAACTGAATTCACTCAAAACCGTAGAAATGGTGGTAGACTTTAGGAGAAACCCTCCCATACTTCCACCTCTTACAATACTAGAAAACACAGTATCAATAGTAAGGCCTTCAAATTTCAAGATTGGACCATATCGCAAAGATCTAAAATGGACACCTAGCATCAAAAATGTCATAAAAAAAACACATCAAAGAATGTTCTTTCTGCACCAACTCAGAAAACTCAAACTGCCCAAGGAGCTGCTGATCCAGTTCTACAGAGGAATCATTGAGTCTGTCATCTGCACCTCTATAACTGTCTGGTTTGGTTCTGCAATCCAACAAGACAGACTTAGACTTCAGAGGATAATTAGAACTGCAGAAAAAACAATTGCCACCAACCTGCCTTCCATTGAGGACCTGTATACTGCATGAGTCAAAAAGAGGGCCGTCACAATGTTTACAAACACCTCACATCATGGACACAAACTGTTTCAACTCATACCCTCAAAACAAAGCTATAGAGTACTGAACACTAGAACCACTAGACACAAGAACAGTTTTCTTCCGAAAGCTATCACTCTGCTAAACAAATAATTCCATCAAACTATTGAGGGACTTGTCAAAATATTTCCTACGTCTGCAGTACTATTAATTTTCTCATTGTTCCTATCACCCATCTCCTCCAACAAATGACTGTATGACTGTAACTTTGTTGCTTGTATTCTTACAATTTATATTGGATGGTTCCTAATATGATTTGATTGCTTATTTGTACTTGGGCTATCATTAAGTGTTGTACTTTATGATTCTTGATGAAGTTATCTTTTCTTTTATGTATACTGAGAGCATGTGAATTCCTTATGTGTCTATTGTGAGTGGTCCATGACCAGCTCTGTTTGTCACAGATTCTGAGGAGGATGAACCGGATCCGTCTTGGTACCCTAGGCCAGTGTGCTTGACAGCTGAATCAGAGAGTGAGAGTGAGGGAGAATTGGAACGTGAGAAACCTGGGGAACTACCAAAGACATTACCCAATAATGGTAATGTCTGATTCAGAGGGGGAGATTGAGGATCAGGAGCCCCTATTAGAAGCCAGGGTCAGGGGGTCACAAAGCAGACAGGAATATCTTTATGGGGAAAGTTCTAGAACAGGGGTGGGCAATTAATTTTGCCATGGGGCCGCATGAGAAATTGGGATGGTTTTAGAGGGCCGGACTAATATAATTAACTCAGTTCTACCCAATACTGTATATATATGCTATCTTTTCATAAACAAACAGCATGTTAAACAATGCAAAGATTTACAATACAATACAATGAAAATATGGAGGACCTAATTACATCATTATTTAAGTCCATTCTTTGTTAAAAACTCTGCATTCTGCATCAATCTTCTTTTTTTAACGTTAGCCGACATATTTAAGGGTTAGCAGCTAACCTTGGCTAATTCTTCTGATGGGAGTCCCGATTCTCTGCCCGAGTGTCAGAAGAACAGAGCACTAGTAGCTGCTGCAGGGGACAGGGGAGGAATCACGTGGTATCTGTGTACCACTCCTGTACTGCTCACAGTTAGGGGATTTTTAGGCACTGACCACTCTAAAGACCCAGACCCTGGCCTGACCTAAATGCCCAGACCCACTCTACAGACCCCTAATTGTTTGCTTTACAGCAGCACAGTGCACCACAGTCACTGCGCTGGAATGTTTGCATGGTTCCTGTGCTCGGCCGCTCTTGGTAGGAGGTCAAGGTCTGCTTCAGTGCAAGGATGAAAAAGCTTACCGTGTCTGTCGAGACTCTTCCAGTTCCTGCTTTCCTCATGATTCATCAAGAAAGCAGGAACCGGAGGAGTCCCGGCAGACACGGTGAGCTCTTTCACCCTCGCACTGGAGCGGATCCCGACCTCCGCGGACCGGTTACAGATAGCGGGTGGGCTGGTCACAGACATGCAGTCCGTGGGCTGCCCCTTGCCCAGGTCTGTCCTAGAAGGTAATATCTCTATGAAAGAAAGTTTATACAGTGAATATACTATATCTAGGAAACAGTTGACCACACCCAGACAATATATAAGTGAGGAGTTATGGGTAAAGAGGTGTGGAGTTTCAACGTTTGTAATGGTGGAGGTCCTAGATCTGGGGTTCCAGAATTGCTTCGCTGGCAAACTGCTACTATTCCTTTAAATCCATCGAGCAGAGATGCACTTTCTGAGGAAAACCTGGAGATTCATGAGTGTGTGTGTTTGAAGGACATTATATCATTGAGGAATGTCTAAATTAGATTTGACTCCCAGCTGCAGCCCGCTCCTTATCTCTTAGCTAATTTGATAGGGAAAGCTGCAACATGGACTAAAAAACCTGACTTTACTTGTACAAATCCTATTTTAAATATAGATGTGTTTGATTTGAAATCTTTGTGAGTGGATTCCCCTTTGTTCCAATCCGAGTAGTCCCAGAGCAGAGCAGTGTCCAATCACACTTGGCCAATAAAATTCTATTCTATTTTATGGAGAACCACAGGCTTCAATTGAACCCTGGTAAGATTGAGTCTCTTTGGATTTTCAGCCCCTCTGGTTCTGGGACTTTACAAAGTGGCATTCTAACATGAATTGGCATCTAAGCATGATGAAATATTAAGTGATTCATCACCTTCTTAAGATTTTAGCTTTTTAATTTTAAATTAATTTTTATTTATCCTGAAATCTTAGTGGACATTGTCTAGGAGTGTCTTGGGTACTAGGCTGATGACCTCTGATAGAAAAGAATCAACTTAAGACTAAATGCTTCTGTTCCGCATCAATCAGAATGGCTTCAGAAAGTGTGGATGTCATGAATTTGTCCTCTAGATATATATTCCTTTTATGCTGTTGTTTTCTTCCTGTTTTATTTGGTTGCCTAGCTGTAAACGGAAATGGGATGCATTTTCATATACGTCCTAACCATATTGACCATGAATCATTTAAAAAACTCTGCTTGGATACAAGTTGGTTCCAAATGTAAACAAGCTAAAATATACCCTTATGAGTTAAAATTGTTATTCAGTAACCTGAGTAAGGTCATGCATCTTAGAAAGGATTAAGGTCTTGCTTTCCCCTTTGTGTGCCTTATATTTTAGTAACAGGAAATGTGGTCAACTGAAATGCTCTGTTTTTCCTGTAAGATTTAACATTAGCAGGTGTTAGTTGCATTGATAGAAAAGCGTCCAACTGCTTAGCAAGGGCTATGCCCTAGGAAATGGTATTATTTATAGTATTTTCAGATTCAAAAGAACTTTCAATCCCATTTTTCTGCATTGAAAATTACTATGGAGCACACAAATGTAAGTCATCCATTCTAGCTAGAATATAAGAATCAATCTATATTATTCTATAAAATATAGGAAACACCAATCCTGTATTTGCAAAATGAAAGGAATGTGATTGTACATATTCTTAGTGCTAAATCCAAAATTAATACCTCTACATGTCTGGTGTGGCCAGGCCACTAAAGTTTTGGAGACTTATATTGTATAGCAGTACAAGAGATAAGAAACAGTGGACAATAGAGTACACTTATTCTGGCATGCTATGGGGTCCATGGAGTCGGATATGACTTAGTGACTGAATGACAGCAATAAGAGCTAAACTAATTATGATGTGGAATGCATCCTTTGATTTAATATTGCATTTTAAAAAGCAGCAGTATTGACCAATGTGATAATTAGAATAAGCCATTGGAACCACTGGAAGTATTTGCGTCAAATCAAATGGAGGTGCTCCTAAAAGAAAAAAATACCAGTAACTAGAGGAATCTAACAGACCAGTTTAGCACATCCTTCAATCTGATAGTGCTATAGTGCTATCCCCCCCCCTCCACATTATACTCTTTTAGAAAATTGTGATAACCCAAAAATGATACACTGAATTGGTACTAGGGTAGTTTTATTTCTATCTAATTAAGAAAAAATCTGGAGGCTCTCGGGGTCTGGATGGGTGTCAACAGACTCAAACTCAACCCGGATAAGACGGAGTGGCTGTGGATTCTGCCTCCCAAGGACAATTCCATCTGTCCGTCCATAACCCTGGGGGGGGGAATTATTGACCCCCTCGGAAAGGGTCCGCAACTTGGGCGTCCTCCTCGATCCACAGCTCACATTAGAGAACCATCTTTCAGCTGTGGCGAGGGGGACGTTTGCCCAGGTTCACCTGGTGCACCAGTTGCGGCCCTATTTGGACCGGGACTCACTGCTCACAGTCACTCATGCCCTCATCACCTCGAGATTCGACTACTGTAATGCTCTCTACATGGGGCTACCTTTGAAAAGTGTTCGGAAACTTCAGATCGTGCAGAATGCAGCTGCGAGAGCAATCATGGGCTTCCCTAGGTATGCCCATGTTACACCAACACTCTGCAGTCTGCATTGGTTGCCGATCAATTTCCGGTCACAATTCAAAGTGTTGGTTATGACCTATAAAGCCCTTCATCAGACCAGAATATCTCCGGGACCGCCTTCTGCCGCACGAATCCTAGAGACCGATTAGGTCCCACAGAGTTGGCCTTCTCTGGGTCCCGTCAACTAAACAATGTCGTCTGGCGGGTCCCAGAGGAAGAGCCTTCTCTGCAGCGGCCCCGAATCTCTGGAACCAGCTCCTCCCAGAGATTAGAACTGCCCCCACCGTCCTTGCCTTCCGTAAACTCCTTAAAACTCACCTCTGCCGTCAGGCATGGGGGAATTAAGGCATTCCCCCCTCCCCCGGGCCTATACAATTTATGTATGGTATGTCTGTGTGTATGTCTGGTTTAATAATGGGTTTAAAAAAAAAATTATTAGATTTGTTGTGAATTGTTTTATTATATGTTGTGAGCCACCCCGAGTCTACGGAGAGGGGCGGCATACAAATCTAATAAATAATAATAATAATAATAATAATTATTATTATTATTATTGTTATTATTATTATTATTGTTAAAAGAAATGTCAGAGGACAAAGGTAATGGAACTTACACATTGTGTATTGGCCTTCATTTTCCTGACACAATATTATTTAAATTTCAGATAGATTAGCGAATGGCTAGTTTTCAGTTTCTGTTGTAGACATGAAAACAAGAGCAAACCACTCTTTAGTTGATATAAACTTACATCTCATTTCAAATTCCTCAGATGTTTTGTGTGACATGTTTTTAGAATTAGGTTAGAAGTCTACGTACAATCACTATTTTAATTTACTATGTGAGAATGGAAATATGCAAGCTGGTCTGATTCCCCCTCAAAACAATCCCTCCCGCAACCCAATGACTTTTCCAGCTGTTATGGCTAAGTCTGTTTTCCTGTTACAATAACAGCAGAATGCAAAATGTCTAAATCTCATTATGATTATTAGAATTTTTACCCCTTAGTACATTTTGTTAATGTGAAATATCCAGAATGTATCCATCCTCGAATACAGCTCATCTGTTTGGAACCCATATCGCATCTCAGACATTATTAACACCCTTGAAAATGTCCAAAGATACTTCACCAGAAGAGCCCTTCACTCCTCCACTCGAAACAGAATACCCTACGAGACTCAATCCTGGGCCTAGAAAGTTTAGAACTAAGACGCCTTAAACAAGATTTAAGCATTGCCTACAAGATCATATGCTGCAACGTCCTGCCTGTCAGCGACTACTTCAGCTTCAACCACAACAACACAAGAGCACACAACAGATTTAAACTTAATATTAACCGCTCCAAACTTGACTGTAAAAAATATGACTTCAGTAAACCAAGTTGTCGAAGCGTGGAACTCATTACCGGACTCCATAGTGTCATCCCCAAACCCCCAACACTTTACCCTTAGATTATCTATGGTTGACCTATCCAGATTCCTAAGAGGTCAGTAAGGGGTGAGTACAAGTGCACTAGAGTGCCTTCCGTCCCCTGTCCTATTGCTCTCCTATATCTCCTATACCTTTCTTCTATTCCTATATCTCTTCTTCTATTCTTTCATTGATATGTTCTATTACTATATCTTCTTTTCTATTATTTCTTAGATATATTTTACTATGAGTATCTCCTCTATAACCTTCATCATGTATTTTGCTATGTGTGTATAGATATATACCCACTAAAACCCTCATTGTGTATTGCAGTGTTTTTCAACCAGTGTGCCGTGGCACACTAGTGTGCTGTGAGACATGGTCAGGTGTGCCGCGAAGCTCAGAGAGAGAAAGAAAGCAAGAGAGAGAGAAAGAAAGAGAAAGAAAGAGTGAGCGAGAGAGAGAAAGAGAACAAGAGAGAGAGAAAAAGCAAGAGAGAGAGAAAGAGAACAAGAGAAAGAAAGAGAGAAAGAGAAAGAAAGCAAGAGAGAGAGAGAAATAGAGGGAGGTGGGGAGGTAGAGAGAAAGAGAGCAAAAAAGAGAGGAAGGAAGGAAGAGAAAGAGGGAGAGAGAAATAGAGCAAAAGGGAGGAAGAGAGAGAATTTTTTTGTCCAAACTTTTTTTAGCCCCCCCTCCCCTCAATGTGCCCCAGGGTTTCGTAAATGTAAAAAATGTGCCGCGGCTCAAAAAAGGTTGAAAATCACTGGTGTATTGGACTAAATAAATAAATAAATAAATAATAAACCTGAGAAAACAGGCTGTCACAAATTTCCTCCAGTTGGTACCATAAGACATAATTTATATAATAAGATTTATAAACCCTATTTCTAGCTTTCGTGTGATAGATTTTAGCATTGTTTGTTGCTGAAGCTCTTTTTCAACTCAACTAGTCACTTCTGGAGTAGGTTACAGTAAAGCAGGGGTCCCCAAACTTTTTACACAGGGGGCCAGTTTACTGTCCCTCAGACTGTTGGAGGGCCGGACTATAAAAAAACCCCTATGAACAAATCCCTATGCACACTGCACATATCTTATTTAAAGTAAAAAACAAAATGGGAACAAATACAATATTTAAAATAAGAAGTAATTAAGTAATAAAGTAATTTATACATTTTTATTAACAAGTAAATTTAAGCTTCAATCAAGAAACTCCCTCCATTTCTCCTTCCTTCCTTCCCTCCCTCCCTCCTTCCTCTCTACTTCTCTCTTCCCTCTCTTTTCTCTCATTTGTTTCATTTTCCTCTCCCTCGTTTTCTCTCCATAATTTTCTCATTTTTCTCTTTTTCTCTCTCTCTCTCTCTTTCCATCTATCCCCCTTTCTCTCTTCCTCTCTATCTCTCCCTCTTTCTCTCTCTCTTCTCTTTCTTTCTGTCTCTTTCACTCACTCTTTCTCTCTCCCTCTTTGTATCTTCCTTTCTCTCTCCCTCTTTCACCCTCTTTCTCTTGCTTTCTCTCTCACTCTATTTCTATCTCTCCCTTTCCCTCTCTCCCTCCCTCTCCCTCTTTCTTTCTCTCTCACTCTATTTCTATCTCTCCCTCTTTCTCTCTCCCTCTCTATCTCTCCCTCTTTCTTTCTCACTCTATTTCTATCTCTCCCCCTCTCCCTCTCTCTCCCCCTCTTTGTATCTCTCCCTCTTCCTTTCTCTCTCCCTCTTTCACCCTCCCTCTCCCTCTTTCTTTCTCTCTCACTCTATTTCTATCTCTCCCTCTTTCTTTCTCACTATTTCTATCTCTCCCTCTTTCTCTTTCTCTCTCACTTTCTATCTTTCTTTCTTTCTCTCTCCCCTCCTTTTTTTCTCTCTCTCTCATACACCACGCTGGCAACAGAGAGAGAAAGAGCGAAGGGCGGCTTGCCAGTCCACGGCCCCCTGGATGAGCAGCGCTGCATGGCCCCAGCACTGGACTTCGCCGTCGCCTCCACCCCCGCCTCCACCCCCGTCCAGCTCTCCAGCTAACCCCCTGAATTCACCCGAACAGAGGCGGCGGCGGTTTCAAAGGACCAACATACAGTCCTTCTTGGTGCTGCATTGCTGCAGCCTCCAAATTCCGCTGCTGTCCTTGGGCATTGTTACTTCTAAGCTGCACTGAGAGAGAGAGAGAGAGAGAGAGAGAGAGAGAGAGAGCGGAGAGTACCGGACTTCACCGTCGCCTCCACCCCTTTGGATTCTTTGCTGGAGAGCCGGACCGGGGCAGAGGCGACGGCAAAGTCCGGTGCTGGGGCCATGCGGGGCTGCTCTCCAGCTAAGAGGCAGCAGTCACGTCCACCCCTTCGCCCTCTACGGTGCCCAGCGCCCAGCCCCATGCTGCCTCCGCCTCCTCCTCCGCCTCCTGGTAGCGCGCCCGACCTCTTCCTGCAGGAACGGGTGGTGGGGTGGAAGTGGTTGGACTTATCTACATGCGCGCCTGCTGATTGGGAAGAGGGGGGAAAAAATCTGCGCCTCCAAAGAGGGGAGGGGGGGGAAAAAAAGAAAAAAAGAGCTCCAACTTGGCGGAAGGCAGGACAGGAGAACCGAGCGTGCTGCGGCAAGTTTGCTTGGCTTTCTGGGCCTTTTTTTTTCTCCCCCTCCACCACCCCCGTCTGAATGTCGTTTGCCGCTTAGGAGTGACACTCTCTCGGGCTTGTTTTGGATGCGGCGCAGATGAGGGGAAAAGCCCGGCTGCCCGGAAAAGCACATTTGAAAAGTCTCTGTGGAGAGCCAAAATCCCAACGAAGCTTCTTTTTTCTTCAGTAGTCCGTAAGGAGGCAAAGAAGAGGTTGAACTGGTTTTGCTAATTCGCGCTTACGGCTTTTCCCCTCATCCGTGCCACACCCACAACAAGCCTGAGAGAGGGTCACTCCTAAGCGGCAAACAACATTCGGAAAGGGGTGGTGGAGCGGGAGAAAAAAAAGCCCCAGAAAGGAGTAGCCGCCTATTCGCCAAGCAAACTTGCTGCAGCACGCTCGGTTCTCCCCTCCTGCCTTCCGCCAAGTTGGAGCTCTTTTTTTTCTTTCTCCCCCGCCCTACTCTCTTTGGAGGCGCAGATTTTTTTTCTTTCCCCTCTTCCAAATCAGCAGGTGCGCGTGTAGATAAGTCCAACCACTTCCACTCCACCACCCGTTCCTGCACGAAGAGGTTGGGCGCACTACCAGGAGGAGGAGGTGGCAGTGGCCTGGGGCCAGGCGCTGGGCGCCGTGGTGGGCAAAGGGGTGGACTCTTTGCTGGAGAGCCGGACAGGGGCAGAGGCGACGGCGAAGTCCGGTGCTGGGGCCATGCGGGGCCGCTCATCCAGGGGGGCGTGGACCGGCAAGCCGCCCTCCGCTCTCTCTTTCTCTCTCAGCACAGCTGAGGTAACAGTGCCCGGCGGAGCTCTGAGGCTGCAGCAACGCAGCGCCGAGAAGAACCAGCTGTTGGTCCCTTGAAGCCGCCGCCGCCTCCGTTCGGGCAAATTCAGGGGGGTTCCTGAATCTCCCGTCCATTCACCGCGGAGGATGAGGTGAGGAGGAGACGGTGCAGAGGCAAGGGGTGGGGAGAAAAGCGGGCCTGCAAGGGGCCAATTGCAGGCCCGCTTTCCTCCCCACCCCTTGCCTCTGCACCGCCTCCTTGCTCAGCAGCAGCACGCGGTGAATGGACAGGAGATTCGGGAGCTTATTATATCTATTGATAAAATCTCGCGTGCTCCCTGCGGGCCGGATAAATCGCCTCGGCGGGCCGCATCCGGCCCGCGGGCCGTAGTTTGGGGACCACTGCAGTAAAGGCTCAAGCAGAATTCCTTTGTAATGCATATCAGGTAATGTAGGTCTGTCATTATTATTATTATTTGGTTTGCCTAAAGGTTCCTAGTCCCTAAAAAATTAGTAAAGCTCTAATATTCAAAACTGCAGAAAACTTCTAGGTTTGAGTACTACTGTTTTAATTCAAAGCACTCCTTTACCCTCTTATATTGTTGAATAGTGTATGGGTGTTTCTGAAGACTATAATTTTGGGGTTTTCTGCTTAACGTCTTGAAAACAAATGGGAGGAAATCTAAATTTACAGTACTGTTTTCACTGAACCCATGGCTGCAAAATATGTTTTTTTCATCCTCTCAGAGAAGCAATATTTTTTTTACCCTTGTGAGATATTGCTAAACATGGAGAATTTCCAGTCTAGTATGCATGACAAAAAGGAAAGGGTGGTGAGTTTGCATTTAATAGAAATCAGGGCCCAGATGTGTATTTCATGCATTTCATAGTGAGTCAGTGGGGAATGGGAAATCAGTTTAGAATTTCAGTGCAGGACGAAGTTCTGAACTTAGCAAGAAACTGCAACTTCTTGTTTTAAATGATGAACTTACTAAGCTGTCACTTGTTTAACCACAATTCACTAAATAAATTCTAATGGCTATATACATAAATGCAGCTACAGTGTTGCTTTACATTCAAATAACCATTGTTAAGAGGCAAGAAAATAAGTTTGAATGAACAGGGCAAGAGCAGCATACTGATTTCATTCAGTGCCAGAAAAGTACAGGATGTATGTATCTCAGTGTATATGCATTGTTTTAAAATTAAGGGGTGTGTGGAATATCAGGAAACAATTGAATTAGCTTTAGGATATTTTCAAGGAATGGAAATGCTCAAATGTAAACCCTAGAAGGGCCTCACAGTAACTATACAGCAAGATATTTTATAGACAGTTTGTGTATGCATATGACTATATATAGCAGTGATGGCGAACCTTTCTTGGCTTGGGTGACAAAAAGCTGTGTGTGCGTGTGATAGCTTGTGCACATGCACCCACACCCATAATACAATGCCTTCTCCCGTGCATGTGCACAACCCCCAAACTGCCCCCCATGCATTATTTTTTTATTTTATTTTATTTTATTTTATTCGATTTTTATGCCGCCCTTCTCCTTAGACTCAGGGCGGCTTACAACAAGTTAGCAATAGCACTTTTTAACAGAGCCAGCATATTGCCCCTACAATCTGGATCCTCATTTTACCCACCTCCGAAGAATGGAACCAGCTCCCCCTTGAGATTAGAACTGCCTCCACCCTCTTTGCCTTTCGTAAACTCCTTAAAACCCACCTCTGCCGTCAGGCATGGGGGAATTGAGACATCTCCCCCGGGCCTATACAATTCATGTATGGTATGTTTATGTGTATGTCTGCTTTAATAATGGGGGTTTTAAAAATGTTTTTAAATTATTAGATTTGTCTTGAATTGTTTTATTGTTGTTGTGAGCAGCCCCGAATCTACGGACAGGGGCGGCATACAAATCTAATAAATAATAATAATAAAAATAATGGAAGGCTGAGTCAACCTCGAGCCAGTGATGAGATTTGAACCGCTGACCTACAGATCTACAGTCTGCTTCAGTGGCCTGCAGTACAGCACTCTACTTGCTGCGCCACCCCGCCTCTTATAAACCCTCTGCACTGCCTCCCTCGCACGCGCACTGGCCTCACTGAAGCCTCTGGACTTCCCAGTAGGCCCACTGGGCTGTTTTTCACCAGCCCCAGGGTTCTGTAAAGCCTCCTGAAGCCTGGGGATGGTGAAAAATGGACCAATGGGGCAACCGGAAGTTTGGAAATGAACTTCCAGTTGGCCCGTTGGGGCCATTTTTCACCATCCCCAGGCTTCAGGAGGCTTTACAGAACCCTGGGGAGAGCGAAAATGGCCAAAAAGAAGGCCAAAAATCAGCTGGCCAGCACACTGGAGCTGACATAGGGCAATGCCTTGTGTGCCCTCAGATATGCCTCCATGTGTCACCTGTGGCACACATGGCATACATTCGTCATCACTGATATATAAGCTTTTCCATCCTGATGAGGTCTCAAAGAAGATTTGCATCAGTTATAGTTGAACTTAATCACTTTTCCCTCGTTCAGAAAATGATCAAGGGTTACTGCACTCGAATCGTGATGTCTAGACTTCAGATAGTCCTTGATTTACGACCACAATTGAGCCCCAAATTTCTGTTGTTAAGCGAAACACTTCAGTTAATTTTGCCCCACTTTATGACCTTTTGTGCCACTGTCATTAACTGTGGCAAGAAATCGCTGCAGTTGTTGTTTAGTAGTAACACGGTTGTTAAGAGAATATGGCTTCCCCATTGAAATTTGCTTGCCAGAAGGTTGCAAAAGGCGATCACATAACTCTAGGATACTGCAACCATCATAAATATGAGTCAGTTGTCAAGTGTCTGAATTTTGATCAAATGACTGTGGGGATGCTGCAACAGTCAAAAATGTGAAAAACGTTTGTTTTTTCACTGCCATTGTAACTTGGAATGGTTACTGTTGTAAGTCAAGGACTATCACGGTCCCAGTGCAATAATCCTTTACAATACTGTTCGCTAAGTTTGGAAACTTTCCGACTACCTTTTGCTGGCCACTAATTGATATTGAATGCTCAGCTCATTGGGTTTCAGCCAAAACCGGCACAACTGCTCTTATGTGTAGAAGTGGGGAGGCAAGCTGATCCTTGACCACAAGCAATAAAATTCTGTCTGCATTGTAGGCCTTTACCCTCTTGGTATTTTGCAGCGCTCAGAGATACCATAACATATGTTTGGGATGCTTCTTGAGAAATAGAGCAATGCGAGGAAAAGAATTCCATAGGCGTGTGCTTTGTAAGAACAACAATTGTTCTACCACTTGGGAAGATTCTTATTTGAAAGCTTACAAAACCATGGCATGGGTAATTCAGTTGCATCTGGAGAAGACAATTTGGACCCTGTTGGGATCCTTCTCATGCCTCTCCAAAGATTTCCAAGGAGATCTTTGCCTCCTTTAGTTCTTGGCTTTCTTTTTCCTCCCCAGCTGGGGACAAGCAGAGAAGTCAAACACATTAATTGAAAAACTTGGCTGTAGTTCACCTTAAACAACTGCAATATGCATGCCAGAGATTCAAGACCAAATTTGGAAATGTGCTAGTAAGGGGGCACTGGGGGTTGGGGGTGAGGGGTGGGGAGAGTTCATTTCTCCAATCTTTTGAATTATAAATGGAATTAAAAAGATTGCTTCTATCAATTGTTTCTATAGAAGTTTGCTTCTCAGACATTTTTGCAATGAGATATCATTCTGGTGTAACAAACCTTTAATTGGCTATTATGTCCTGCTGTATTTGTGCAGATCAAGTGCAGTCAGTCCATTCATAGAAATGCACCTATTTTCAAGACATGGAGAGTTCTTTTAATGTTTTCTTTGGTGTTTATTGTTTAAAAATCTGAGAATTATAGTACTGTAGTAGGAAATCAAATCCGGGAGATTGCAGTAAGAGGAAATATTTCAACTGCAATAGGGAAGGTCTATCATATGATGTCTCCATTCATTGCACAAACTTCATGTCCCAAAAAGAAGATTAATTTTTTTATAGAGAGATACAGTATATAGAGTTACACATATATATTCCTATCCCAAATCTGATTTTCTACTACTGTAATTTCAGATTATACATTCGCTGCAAAACCTTTAGAAAAACAATGAAAAGTTGGCTGTTTCTTTTGGGTCAAGTTGAATAAAGTTAAATTTGAATCTCTGATTGCTAATTACTTGTTACCCTGTTTTCCCCAAAATAAGACATCCCCTGATAATAAGCTCAATTGGGCTTTTGAGTGCATGGCACTAAGGCCAAGCGCTTATTTCAGGTTTCAAAAAAATATAAGACAGGGTCTTATTTTCGGGGAAATACAGTACAGTGGTACCTCTACTTGAGAACTTAATTCGTTCCGTGACCAGGTTCTTAAGTAGAAACGTTCTTAAGTAGAAGCAATTTTTCCCATAGGAATCAATGTAAAAGAAAATAATGTGTGCAAACCCATTAGAAAAGAAATAAAAGCTTGGAATTTGGGTGGGAGGAGGAGGAGGAGGAAGAAGAGGAGGAGGACAGTCGCTGCCGAAGGAAGAAGGTGAGGTTAGGGGAATCAAAAAAATTCAAAACTTTAAGGCTTAAAAAAAAAAGAGGGACTTTGGGATGGCGAGGAGGAGCATGTGCCTCCAATACACCCGGCATGAGGCTGCCTTCCATATACTGCCTCCCATACACTGGCTGCTGCTGCTGCTGCTGCTACCTGCTGCCTCTTTCTTCCCATGCTGAAGGCCTCCCCTCTCCTCTTGCTCGCTCGCTTTATAGCCGGCGCTTTTCCTTCACTGTGGTGTCTCCTCGGCTGCCCAGAGCGAAGGGAGCGTTTCTTTTCTCTGGGCGGTGGCAGAGGTTTATTCCCTGTCCAAGCACCCAGAGAAAGGAAAATGCTTCGTTCGCTCTGGACTGCCAAAGCCTCCTTAAGCGCCACTAAAAGGGTCCTCTGGCAGCCCAGATGGCTGAGATTAAAGGGGGAATGGCAGGAAACTGGCCGGGCCTTCGTGCTGCTCTCAAATTTCCTGGGAGATTTTTCCCAGCTCAGGTTCTTATGTAGAAAATGGTTCTTAAGTAGAGGCAAAAAAAACTTGAACACACAGTTCTTATCTAGAAAAATTCTTAAGTAGAGGCATTCTTAAGTAGAGGTACCACTGTATACTTATTTGTAATTTGTAATTTTGTTCCGGGGTATTTTTGCTTATCAATTTACTGCATGCTATTCAGAGTTGCATTGTTTGAATGGGGCAACTATATGCATGCTTGAAATAAATCAGTAATGTGAGCAAGTCTTGACTGAGAGAAATCATGATTGGTCAAAGTTCCCCATGGGCTTCTGTAACCAGGATTTTCCAGGATTCATAATAGAATCTTATATTGCTTCTCAGTATAGATACATGTAAAGTGGTACTTTGATACTCAGCTGCTTTGAAACTCATTTAATTTGATACTGAACACATTTTGAGAAAAAAAATAATGTTCTCCCAGTACTCATCGTTTGATATTCAACACAAAAGCTAAAACTTTTTGGTGCCGGCTGCCTTTTGACTTATTACCTTATTCCTTAAGGGAAAAATCTGTTTGATACCTATCATTTTTGGTATTCATTGCATCTCCCAGAACCAATTAATGATAAATACTGAGGTACCACTGTATGTAGTTCTATAGTCCTTTTGCAGAAAATGTTTTCTAAAATAGTTTGGGGATGGGCCTCATGCCCCTGTGAAGCCTAAGAAAAATGGAGCCTAGTGTGATATATTTAACTTGTCTTTTCAGGTAAGACTGAAGCAGTAATCAGAAACTTCAGCCCACATTATAAGCGACAATATGCTGTATCCTTTTGCAAGCAAATCCAGAATGAGCTGGAACAAAACAGAGATCTGCAGTCTCAATTCTTAAAGATAAAGGTAACAATTATTATTATTATTATTATTATTATTATTATTATTATTATTACAGTGTTCCCTCGATTTTCGCGGGTTCAAACTTCGCAAAAAGTCTATACCATGGTTTTTCAAAAATATTAATTAAAAAATACTTCACGGATTTTCCCCCTATACCACCGTTTTTGCTGCCCGATGACATCATATGTCATCGCCAAACATTCGTCCGCCTTTAATAAATATTTTTTTAAAATAAACTTTAATAAAGAAACATGGTGAGTAATAATCTAAATGGTTGCTAAGGGAATGGGAAATTGCAATTTAGGGGTTTAAAGTGTTAAGGGAAGGCTTGTGATACTGTTCATAGCCAAAAATAGTGTATTTACTTCCGCATCTCTACTTCGCGGAAATTGGACTTTTGCGGGCTGTCTCGGAACGCATCCCCTGCGAAAAGTGAGGGAACACTGTATCATCATCATCATCGTCGTCGTCTTTTGATGTTTCTACCCTATCTTTTAGGTCAGTGATGGTGAGCCTATGGCACAGATGCCACAGATGGCATGCGGAGCCATATCTGCTGGCACGGGAGCCGTTGTCTTAGCTCAGCTCCAACGTGCAGGTGTGTGCCGGCCAGCTCATTTTTGGCTTGCACAGAGGCTCTGGGAGGGCGTTTTTGGCTTCCAGAGAGCCTCCAGGGGGATCGGGGAAGGCGTTTTTATCTTCCCTTGACTCCAGGGAAACCTTTGGAGCCTGAGGAGGGTGAAAGCCCACCAAAGATTGGGAATCAGGCTGTTTCCAGCCTCCAGAAGGGTTCTGGGGAGTGGGGGAAGCTGTTTTCTCCCCAGTCATTGAATTATGGGTATGGGCACTTGTGCGTGCACGATAAAACACACCCACGCACCCGAGCAAAAAAATATTTGCCATCACTGTTTTAGGTGGTTTGTGTCAGTCTTGCAAGGTGGATTAGGCAGGAAACACAGCTAGACTATATATAAATGTATATTATATAAACATAGTATAAGTTTCAAAATACATTTCTTTCCCTGTCCCTCTTTACAACCCATGAAATTCAGGAGAGTCCCTTCTGAACTATTTGTCCCAGCTACTTTCCTGCTGCAGGCTAAGCTGTCTTTTATCTGACCATTTCTTTGGCTTCATCTCTGCTCAGTCTCCCAAGATCATCCTCATATACCATTACCATTGGCCATATCTTTGTTGCAGGGGTGGGTTCCTACTTACCTTGCTGTTGGTTCGCTTGCTCCCACGCTGCATGGGCACACGTGCAGTACCAAATAATAATAATAATAATAATTGAAAAATCCAAAAACAAGATTGCGACCACATGCATAGTGCTGGAAACTCAACTTCTGTGAATGCTCAGGGGGAAAAAAAAAATTGAAAAAAAAGATGGCGGCGCTCACAGAACAGTACGGGCAGAACCGGGTTGGTGACGTCATTGTGATGTCTCCAGCAGGTTGCTACCAGTTCAGGCAAACCGAGGGGAACCCACCCCTGTGCATGTACCAATTATTCAGATGCGCTAGTTCCTTCCTATCCTCCACAATTCACACCCTGTGGTAGTTGTTATATCACAATCTGGCAAACTGTTTGAACGGTCTAGTTACCTATGGGGTTACTGGCTGATCATGCCTTCATTTGTGGTCTAGTTCACATCAAGATTAGCCAGAATGTGATTTCATTTAGTTTCACCTTTGTGTATTGTGCAAAAATGATTTCAACGTATAAATGATAATTTATGTCTTAGTCAAGGCACCAATTTATCTAGTTTTGGTTTGTTTAATCAACCAGTATTGCATATGTCGTATGAGTTATCTTCTTTGAGTTGCAGCTATTTCACAGAGCCTAAAATATCATATTTGTTCTACTCCACACACAAATAGAAACATATGTCATGCTTCCCAAGAACGTTATTGAACCATAATGGATGAAAATACCTAGATTCCTGAGCAAAAATATCCACATGGGTAGAGTAGAGAAAAAGAAAACAGTGAAAAATAGGCTTCATTGTGAATCAATCCAAGAATTCATTGGAGTTGAACGGCTAATAAAGTCTGTTGTTGTTCATTTGGACTCCTGTGGAATTACTTGGAGGATTTTTATCACACAATCCAAAAGTTCATTGGAGTTTAACAGCTAATAAATTTAATGAATTAACTAACCAACTACTGGTAAATAAATATGTTGTATAAATTGGTTTTGTTTCTAAGTCCTTTTCCTCTCAAGTGAATATTTGAAAGCAGAATATTCAGGGTTCATTTGAAAGCTGATTCTGAGGATACAGGCCTCAGGCACAGTATACAGTGATACCTTGTCTTACAAACTTAATTGGTTCTGGGACGAGGTTCTTAAGGTGAAAAGTTTGTAAGACGAAACAATATTTCCCATAGGAATCAATGGAAAAGCAATTAAGGCGTGCAAGCCCAAAATTCACCCCTTTTGCCAGCCGAAGCACCCGTTTTTACACTGCTGGGATTCCACTGAGGCTCCCCTCCATGAGAAACCCCACTTCCGGACTTCTGTGTTTTTGCAATGCTGCAATTTCACTGAGGCTCCCCTCGCTGGGAAACCCCACCTCCGGACTTCCGTTGCCAGCGAAGCGCCTGTTTTTGCGCTGCTGGGATTCCCATGCTGGTATTCCCCTGCAACATCGCAAAAACACAGAAGTCCAGAGGTGGCGTTTCCCATGGAGGGGAGCTCAGGGGAATCCCAGCAGCGCAGAAATGGGTGCTTTGCTGGCAATGGAAGTCCGGAGGCGGTGCATCACAGTGGTGGCGGTGGGTTTGTAAGGTGAAAATAGTTTGTAAGAAGAGGCAAAAAAAATCTTAAACCCCGGGTTTGTATCTCGAAAAGTTTGTATGACGAGGCGTTTGTAAGACGAGGTATCACTGTACTAGAAACATAGAAGACTGACGGCAGAAAAAGACCTCATGATCCATCTAGTCTGCCCTTATACTATTTCCTGTATTTTATCTTACAATGGATATATGTTTATCCCAGGAATGTTTAAATTCAGTTACTGTGGATTTACCAACCACGTCTGCTGGAAGTTTGTTCCAAGGATCTACTACTCTTTCAGTAAAATAATATTTTCCCATGTTGCTTTTGATCTTTCCCCCAAGTAACCTCAGATTGTGTCCCCTTGTTCTTGTGTTCACTTTCCTATTAAAAACAGTATACTGTAATCTTCTTGTAGTAGCATGAAAAATCTCATATGTTTATATCAGTGCTTTGAAGTGCTACACCAATCTTTCCAAAGTGTTAGATACTTTTCTCCATTTTACAAAAGAAAAGGAACATAGTGCTTGTAAGAAGCTCATTCTGTTTCATTTTTCTATAGCCACCTGGATCACCCAGCATAATCCTTTATGAAGGAGAGGTGTCACATTTTGCTGAAGACCTGAAGAAATGGAAAGAGAGATACATAGTAATTAAAAATAATTATGCTGTGGAAAGCTTTGAAAGCAAAGAGGTAAACTGCTGATTTATTAAGTGCTGAGGCAATCATGATATTTAGCACTGCTGATCTGTTGGGTTCTATTCTGAAATGCACAACTAGTGAATGACTAAACTTTCTGAGCCACTGGGCACATTTGTAACTCTTAGAGCATATGTATGGTATGTTTGTGTGTATGCTTGCTTTTAATAATGGGGCTTTTAGTGTTTCTTTTAAATTATTAGATTTGTTATATATTGTTTATTATTGCTGTGAGCCGCCCCGAGTCTACGGAGAGGGGCAGCATACAAATATATATATATATATATATATATATATATATATATATATATATATATATATATATATATAAATAAATAAATAAATAAATAAAAATATTATGTTTGTACCTTTAAATAAAAGCGACAGCTGATTGGCTTAAACGCAGCCAAGGGAAACCTTGGCGTGAAAGTTTAAGCTTCTGATTTAACATTATAGACAGATGTGTAAAATTTAATACTATTTTCTGTGGTGGAATCTTTCATGTAATTGTTTAGATACTTAAAATACTTGATTTGATTATATGTTTCCATAATTAATTTGATCATGAATACAATATCTTGATTTTGGAATGGTTACTGTCCAGATTTTCATCTTGAAAATAAAATACTAATGCACATGGACTTCACCTCAAGTGTATATTAGTCTGGGCAGCTAATGCTTCTTAAGAGAATAAAAACAATATGAGAAAACTATAAATAGAAAACAATAAAAACAGCCTATAGCAATAGTGAATTCATAACAGTAAATATAATCAAGAAATGGATTTACTTGCATCATCATGGCCACGGGCTCAATGATAAAACAAAGTCTTCAAGGCTTTACAAAAAGTCAGTAGGGTTAGAGTAAATCTGATCTCTGTGGGAATAATACTCAAGAGGACAGCGGCCACAACAGAAAAGACCGTCTTCAGATGGTATTCCCTGATGGGACCAGGAGCATTCATCTCCTGTCAGATCTGTAAGACAGGTATTTTATTTTATTTATTTGATTTGATCTCTATGCCGCCCAGTCCCATGGTAGATACAACCAGGAAGAGAAAGTCCTATAACTAACCTAGTCCCAAGCCATGAAGACCAGCATCTTGCATTGAACCTGGAAGCATACTGGCCACCAATGCATTCTACATGTGCTGTATGACAGACACCTATGATTGCCTGTTCCAATGCATTTTGCACCATCAGAAGCTTCTGAACACTCTCCAAGGGCAGCTCCGTATACAGTATGTTGCAGAAGCCTGGTTAGGACACCAATCTGGGAGGCCAATAATGTGACAATGTTAGCATGCTGAACAATGGAGATTGGGCTAGAGGAGGGGGGAACAGCAATATAAATTTAATTTATTGAATGAAAGATTCACTACATTTCATTTAGTGAATGAAAGATGTAATTAATGATTCACTTTCCCTAGAGAGGCTAAAGAGACAATCAGCTTCACTTACTGACAATGTCTTATTCACGCTAATAATAATAAGCTTCCCTCCTTGATTACTTTTCATTTATTTTTTTGTGTCTTGCTTTACGTTTCTTGGGGAAATTTTTGTAAGTCCTATTCTGGATTTATTTATTGATTGATTTATTGATTGTTTGGTTTGGTTTGGTTTGGTTTGGTTTGATTTGATTTGATTTGTATGCCGCCCCTCTCCGTAGACTCCATAGAAAAATTTACCATTTTTCAGAGTATAAGACGCACCTTTTCCCCTTCTAAAAGAGGGTGGTGTTGGTGCATCTTATACACCGAATACAGCAATTTTTGGCCTCCTGAAGCCTTATCCCTGAGTCCCATTTTTGGCAAAGAATGGGCCCGTTTTTGCAAAAACAGGGTGCGCAGAAGATTTGGGAGGCCTGCAAAGAGTGGCTGGGGGAAGACAAAAATACCCCCATTTTTGGGGGAAAAAAGGGAGGGCAATAAATGGGCCATTTTTTGCAAAACCTGAGCCATTTTTGCCTTCTCCTAGCCTCTAGGAGTACCCCTGGGGTGAAAAACAAGTCCTTTTTGTGAAAAACAGGATGCACAGAGGGTTTGGGAGGCCTGCAGAGTGCTCTTCTGGGCTGGGGAAGGCAAAACACCTGTATTTTCGTGAAAAATGGGGCACACAGTGGGCTTGGGAGTCTTGCAGAGTACTCCTGGACGCTGGGGAGGACAAAAACGTTTTTTCTCTTTACTTACCTCTTTGAAATCTTGGTGTGTCTTATACACCAGTGCATATTATAGTCAAAAAATATGGTAAGTGTTGTTCACATTTTCTCATTCACTTTTAATATCTACTTATAAGTTGCCGGTGTTTTTTTCTTTTTGTTTCTTTTTGGGGTTTTTTAAAGAAAATCTTTACTAATTTTTCTGAATTCTAGGCATTTCAGAAAGGAGTAAGTTCAAAAGCTTGCATTCTTCCTGTTGGAGGCAAAGTGCTAATTACAGGGGAAGAATACAACACACTATCTGATAAGCATTTTCCAGAACCTAATGGTAAGGTATAGCCCATTCCTCTTTATATTTTATACTAATTTGTGGTATTAATTGATGTTCTATTTCAAGTGTTGCATTATCTTTATAAAGAGTTACACATAGATTAAAGGCATACATTTAATAAGCTTGCCTATCTTACATTGTTAAGTCTTATCCTGTGATTGTCCTGAAATGTACGTATAGTTTGAATCATATCAAACTCAAAACCTAGAGCAATAATGGAAGCTGAATAGAAGCCAAGAAAATAAGAAACAGAGCAGGGGTGGATTTCTCTTACCTTTCCTATCAGTTTGGAAATGTCCACATCATGTTACATTCCACTACTGATCCTCTACACATGCGCAGAAGCCTTCGTGCATATCCAGAGGGTTTGTTGCCAGTTGATTTCAAGCAGTGGTGGCTGGGGAACTGGTTCAAGGGCGTGGCAAGCCAGCCATCGCTACCGATTCGGCAAACAGGGCCAAATTTCCACCATTGGCTCCCACAAACTGGTCCGAACCGGTAACAACCCACCACTGAACAGAGACATAATCAAAGTCAAGTAAACACTAATATTCAAGAAAACAGGCACAGAGGCAGCATAATTCTGATGCCAGAGACAAATTACTTAGATTAGGGATGGTATGCATCAGTATTTGGATGCTAGCCAGTAAGGGCCACACTGCCTACCGGTAGCGAAAACCGAGTTTAGCAAAAATCCGCTTTGCCAACATCTGCACGCGCCCGCCTCAGCAAAATTTTGCTTCTGCACATGCGGAAGAAGCAAAATCTTGCAAGAGGATGTGTGCACATGCAAGATTTCAGCAATTTTTTGTTTCCGCGGAAGTAAAAAAAAATCACCAAAATCTCTCGCACACGCACATCCTCTTGCAAGATTTTACTTCCTGCAAAATCTCACTGGGGCACATGCGCATGCACGCCAGCAACATGGAGCTGTACACGCATTGCTCCTGTAGCGGCGGTAAGTAGCAACCTCCGCCTGGTATTCATGTATGCTTGCATGCATGCATGTATTAAATTTATATAACTGCTCATCTGATGCACATAACTTATATACAGTGGTACCTCATCTTACAAACGCCTCTTCTAACAAACTTTTCAAGATACGAACCCGGTGTTTAAGATTTTTTTGCCTCTTCTTCCGAACTATTTTCATCTTACGAACCCAAGCCGCTGCTGCTAGGATGAAGGGGTTTCTTTTTTTCCCCTTTTTTGAAGAAAGAAAAGGGAGGGGTAGCTTGGAGGGAGAAAGACTTTGCATTAACAAAACTAGGAGAACAGCGTGGTTGCAGAGGCACTGAAACGGTGTCTTTTGAAGAAAGAAAAGGGAGGGGCGCCCCCCTTGCCTTTCTTCCTTCCCAATCACCCTTTAGCCTAGCCTTGCTTCTTCCACCCGCCCCCTTTAGCTGCTCCTCCCTGCCCTCTGTTCGCCTCCCTTCTAAAGTTTGGGATTTTCCTGAAGGATTTGCACGCATTATTTGCTTTTACATTGATTCCTATGGGAAACATTGTTTCATCTTACGAACTTTTCACCTTACGAACCTCCTCCTGGAACCAATTAAGTTTGTATCATGAGATACCACTGTATTCTGAATCTGGGTAATTGTGACTCCAGACTAAGGAATCTGCTCACTGAATGCTCAGATAGGCTGACGCTACAACCTGGCTGGGGAATTCTGGGAGTTGAAGTCCAAATATCTTCAAGTTGCCAAGGTTGGGAAGCACTAGTCTAGAGCAGTGTTTCCCAACCTTTTTTGAGCCGCGGCACATTATTCATATTTTCAAAATCCTGGGGAACATTGAAAGGGGGGGTGGGGGGTGGGGGGTGGGGGGTGGGCTAAAGAAAAGTTTGGACAAAAAACCCCTCTCTCTTCCTCCCTTTCGCTCTATTTCTCCCTCTTTCTCTCTTTTCCTTCCTTCCCTTCTTTCTCTCTCTCCATCCCTCTTTCTTTCTTCCTCTCTTTTTTGCTCTTTCTCTCTCCTTCCTTCCCTTCCTCTGTCTTTCTCTCTCTCTTGCTATCTCTTTCTTGCTTTTTTCTCTCTTTCTTGCTCTCTCTCTCTCTTTCACTGTCTCTTGCTATATGTCTCTTTCTTTGCCTCTCTTGCTATCTCTCTGTCTCTCTTGCTATGTCTCTCTTTCTTTCTTTCTCTCTCTCTGCCTCTCTTGCTATGTCTCTCTTTCTTTCTCTTTCTCTCTCTGCCTCTCTTGCTATGTCTCTCTTTCTCTCTTGCTATGTCTCTCTTTCTTTCTCTTTCTCTCTCTGCCTCTCTTGCTATGTCTCTTTCTTTCTCTTTCTCTCTCTGCCTCTCTTGCTATGTCTCTCTTTCTCTCTTGCTATGTCTCTCTTTCTTTCTCTCTCTCTCTGCCTCTCTTGCTATGTCTCTCTTTCTTTCTCTCTCTCTCTGCCTCTCTTGCTATGTCTCTCTTTCTCTGCCTCTCTTGCTGCCTCTCTTTCTCTCTCTGTCTCTTTCTCTGCCTCTCTTGCTGCCTCTCTCTCTGCCTCTCTTATATGTCTCTCTTTCTTTCTCTCTCTCTCTCTCAGCTGACTGCAAGCGGGAGCCCTGACGGCAGCTGGACGTGCTGTTGGACGCCGTATATGCCAAGCCTGCAGCGCCAGCAGTACGGCGTCCAGCAGCACGTCCAATCGCCACCGTCAGGGCTCCCACTTGCAGTCAGCTGAGAGAGAGAGAGAGAGCTCCCGCCGCCTGGAGCTCCCTCTCGCCGCCGCCATCTCCCCGCGACTGCCTGCGGCCGCTGCAGCCACCCCCTCCCGCTCCCCCCGCCAGTGCCCTCCCGCCGGGCCCCAAAGGACACTTGCCGCCGACGCCAGGGCCCGGCGGGAGGGCACTGGCGGGGGGACCGGGGGGGTGCGGCTGCAGCTGGGAAAGGCGCAGGGAGGGAAGCTGCCTGCCCGCCTGCCTCGGGGAGCCGCGCTTGCAGCCGCAAACCAAAAGGGCAACCCCCGGGCACTCCCCAGCCCCGGCCCGCCTCTGCGCCCCCGCCCGGCCCGCGCTCTCTCCTGTCCTCTCCTGCCCGATGTCGTGGTTTCCGGCGCTCTCCTGCTGGGCCCCAAAGAAGGAAGGCGGGAAAAAGGCGCAAAGAACGAAGCTCTCCTTCTTCTTCCTGCCTTCCTTCTTTGGGGCTCAGCAGGAGAGCGCCGGAAACCGCGGCATCGGGCAGGAGCCGGGGGACAGCTGCGAGCGGGCGCTCCAGGTCGGCACCGGCAGCGCCCCGCCCAGCTGGAGCTTCCGTAGCTCTGCGGCACACCTGGCAGTGTCTCGCGGCACACTACTGTGCTGCGGCACACCGGTTGGGAAACGCTGGTCTAGAGTACATAGAGTTACAATGAAAACTAAGCATTGGTGGCACAAATATTAAGGCAAGATTACCTGTCTACTGGGAATTTGTCTATAATTATATGTAAATCTGATGGAATGACTAAAAATATAAATGTGTCCATATTTTTAAGGTTCCAGTGAAAAGGAGAATATCCAGGCCTTTGTTGTCCCTCCAAAGGAATTTCCAGTCTACCTGTGGCAGCCTTTCCTTAGACATAGTTATTTCTGTTTTTCCGACTCAGAAGCCCAGAAGCAATTCAGCACCATGTTGAATGATTGCATCAGGCACTTGAACCATGGTGAGTCTAGCAGACATAATCTGATAATTTTGCTATTTTTCTGACATTCGGGGAACAATCAGTCTGACCACTGGTTGTTAACCAGTCTCGGTAGTAAAATTAAAACCTATCTTTCTCTTGCATTACCCTGATAAGAAATGACATACTTAGAATCGAACCAACATTTGACACTGGCCATGGAGTGAGGACAGCAGTGGGCTACAAGCTGGAATGCTAAATTGCACTCACTGCAGCGGCTCGTAAGTGCTTGTGGGGCCAGCACGATTTTGCTCCCGCACCTGTGGAGGTAGCAAAATTGTGTACGGAGCCGCAGGCGCGCCCATGTTTTGGCATGCGCGGAAGCAAAAAAACCTCACCAAAATACAGTCGCACCTGCGGCTTCGTGCATGGTTTTGCTACCTCCATAGGTGCGGAAGCAAAATCGCACTGGCCTCACAAGAACGTACGAGCCACTGCAGTGAGCGCAATTTAGTGTTCCGGTTCATAGCCCACCGCTGAGTGAGGGTGACTCCTTCTACCACCAGTTCCTTTCACCACCAATTCCACTAGAATTGTGATGTTTTAAAAACCAGTCAATATTTGATAGACATTTCAAAATACATATGAAATCATATATTGAGCGTGAAATCATCTCAACACTGAAACTTGAATGTGTTACCTTTTTGCCATATAGTATGTTGATGACAAAACACACTCATCGTCATTCCAGTTTTATGCTCCAGTCTGGGTTTCCCAGTTGGTTTTAAAAAGGGCCCAGAAAGAAGAGTGTTTAGCTATTTACCATCATCTATCCCCCATTTGTCTGCACAAACTATTTATTCCCCATTTGCTTGCAGAAACTAAGAGAGAAATTGAAACAGCTAAATACGCAAGAAATGAGAAAGTATTTTCTCTAATGTTAACAAAGTTGATGTCATTCACTTTGTCAGATTGGAGTTTTGAAGCTGCAAACTACACTCTTGTAGTAACTCCACAACTGTCCTTCCTGTATGCCTAGGCAAAATGACAGGGTAAGAAAATAAATTATAGGATTCCCAACCCAGCTTTTGCCTTCTTCATGTCTGACTGAATTACCAACCAAGTTTTTTCCATAATATATAGATGATTTTGCTACTGTCAACAGTTGGTTTCTCCATCCAGCACCGAGTCTGCGGAGAGGGGCGGCATACAAATCTAAATAATAAATAAAATAAATGTAAATGGCCACAGCAGGCCAAAACATTTTTAAAAAACCCTTGAGGCTGAAATTCAGGAGTGGTAACCAGAATATTTTGCTTTACCACTTTTATCTTCCCTCTTCATGAATGAGGCCCATTCCTTCCAAGCTATAGTTCTATAAACAGATCTGTGAAATTTACAGCATATTTGGCAAGGAAAGGTTAAGAAAGATTAAGTCCAAGCCTACATATGGTGCTGCAAATCCCACAGGAGGAACACATGATCTGGTATTTTGCAAACCATTGAATCTCTAAGCTTCAGGGAACATGTTTGGTAAAGCAGTCAGCTGAAGTCAATTTCCTGTAAAGCATTCTTAAAGGGAAAGTTTTCCATTTCATGGCCTATAATTCCATTATTCATTTCTCAAAACCTCAGTAATAAAATAATATGTGTAGAGGCTTAATACCTTTTGTTTTGTCCTGGGAAAGTAATAGAAGGGCTCAGTTTTTCCTGGCTCGGTGTGAATATTATGTGACTCTACATCTTCAATAATGCTTTAGTTTGCTCCAAAGGCAGAACTGTTTCCAGACATGCAATCCTCTTGGTAGTTTCTGTTTTAAATTGAATTCCAAACCATCACTTTGAAGGACAATATGGTATTTGTAAAATGACCAAAGTAGTGTTTTCAATCTTTGAACAGTTTTGGATTACTTTCCTGAAATATCTCTGGGACCGCCTTCTGTCGCACGAATCCCAGCGACCGGTTAGGTCCCACAGAGTTGGCCTTCTCCGGGTCCTGTTGACTAAGCAATGTCGTTTGGGGGATCCAGGAGAAGAGCCTTCTCTGTGGCGGCCCCGACCCTCTGGAACCAGCTCCCCCCAGATATCAGAGTTGCCCCAACCTCCTTGCCTTTCGCAAGCTCCTTAAAACCCACCTCTGTCAACAGGCATGGGGGAATTGAAATTTCCCTTCCCCCTAGGCTTATAGAATTTATACATGGTATGCTTGTATGTATGAGTGGTTCTTTAAATTGGGGTTTTTTAGATTGTCTTTTAATATTAGATTTGTTTACATTGTCTTTTTATATTATTGTTAGCCGCCCCGAGTCTTCGGAGAGGGGCGGCATACAAATCTAATAAATACTAATACTAATATTTGCCCCTTCTCTTTCTCCTCTGACTTTTTCTTGTCAGAAGGCTGGAACTACCCTACTCTAGAATGTTCTCCCACTTATTAAACATTTGGATACAGTACTTGAATTAAAGGTTTTCTGGACTAGATGCTTCTAGGTGCCCTTTGTTTTGCTTTTTATGATATACTTGTTGCACAAAGTGACATTTCAGCATACCTAATCATGTGATCTTGTTTTGAGGAAGGAAGTCCATTGCAATATGTTTTTAACTGAAGATTAGTATGGAATCTAGCAACAAGATGGCAGTGCCTTGAGTGATTTCCTTTCCTGGCATCAGTTACCTCAGGGTGGTTATGTATGGGCTGGACCTTGGGAGACAAGGCAAAGAAGGAAGGACAGAAGGAAAAGGGAGGACATTATCGAAACATTTAAATATGTTAAAGGGTTAAATAAGGTTCAGGAGGGAAGTGTTTTTAATAGGAAAGTGAACACAAGAACAAGGGGACACAATCTGAAGTTAGTTGGGGGAATGATCAAAGGCAACATGAGAAAATATTATTTTACTGAAAGAGTAGTAGATCCTTGGAACAAACTTCCAGCAGACGTGGTTGGTAAATCCACAGTAACTGAATTTAAACATGCCTGGGATAAACATATATCCATTGTAAGATAAAATACAGGAAATAGTATAAGGGCAGACTAGATGGACCATGAGGTCTTTTTCTGCCGTCAGTCTTCTATGTTTCTATGTTTCTAAGAGATGTAGCCAGGGAAGAAGTCAGTTGTGGGTAGAGCAAGGGACTTAGAAGACACCCTCTCTAGTTCTGTAAAGGAGCTTGGGGGTGAGATCAACAATTGTATTTCAGATTTGCAAGATTCTGCTCATGTAACTTAACAATAAAATAGAATTAGTTCATCTGGTTGTGTTTCCTGTCTGGTAAACCTAGTAAAGCTGATATGCTATCTCAGGAAAATAATAAGCACCAATAAAATCTTAGGTCTGTTTAAAAGCTAAACAGCTGATGATATTTGTCCATCATTTTTGAAGAGGACCTTGACATCTTGGGAGGTAGCAAGTATAGATACACTGCAGCTAACACCCCCAACCCTCTTGTTGTAGTTTATGTTCCCTTGAGAGACATTGTAGTTTTGTATGCTGGTCTTATAATTCTAAGCCAGTTAAATTTGATATGATTTGATAAGAACGTGTTCAGAATTTGTTAATTAGACTGAAAGTCAGCTCTGCTTTTGCTGAAAATATTCTCATTATAGCTCAGTCATGTTGCATATAAATATTGTAGTGCTTCTGAAAGTGAAACATGAAAAAAAATCTTCACAAGGTTAGATTTTCTCTCAAGACCTACTTCTTGCTAATGTGTTGGCTGAAAGGTTTGAAATTGTAACCAGGATCTAATAATGCCAAGGATATGTGATATTATTTTCCCAGAAAAATGGGAGGTGCATATAGCATGGCATGGATTAGTCATATCTGGAATCAATGGACTTCAGATGGCATAATGTGAAATTTAAGGTTCAGTGTGGCATCTATATTTGGCATGTAGGTTTTTGTTCCTAACAGATTAAGGTTGCACATAAGCAAAAAGTTGAATCTCCAAAGTCAGATCCCCAAATAAGGTTTCCATTTTTGGTTAATTTTGTCCACTTGCATGAATGGAAGAACAAAGTGAGAATAAACAGGTCATGTGCAGTAGCATATTCACAATAGATAAGGTTGGGCTATAAATCCTTATATTATGTGCAAGCGTAAACATAATGGGCAACTAGATGGGCATCATACAAATTTAATAATAAAAAAGGCTAATGTCGATTGAAATTTCCACCACCGATGGTTATCATTTTTCATACTTATTTCTTATCTGCCAAAAAAATACAGTTCTTAATTTACAACAGTTTGTTTAGCAACCATTCAAACTTACAATGAATGGTACGGAAAAAAAGGTGATTTATGACTGTTTTTCACACACCGGTTGCAGCATATCCATGGTCATATGATTAAGATTCAGACATTTGGCAACTGATTCATATTTATGACAGTTGCAACATCCCAGGGTCACATGATCCTCCTTTGCAGCCTTCTGATCAGCAAAGTTAATAGCGAAGCAAGATTCATTTAATGTAACAACAGAAGTTATTTACTTCATCATTGCTGCAGGAAAGGTCATAAAATGGGGCATCATTCACTTAAAAATGTTTTCCTTAGCAATAGAAATTTTGGGCTCAATTGTGGTTGTAAGTTGAGGACTTCCTGTATTAGAGACATAAACGTTCATTTATTGCATATGCAAAAGAAATAGATTTTGTGTGTGTTATGTAAGTATGCATTATTTTAGCATGGAGTTGCTGTTTACTTGATGAATTCAGTTGACTTTTGATTCAAGTAATTCTTCCAGATACTACAGTATTTGGTGCTATGCATACTTATTGACTTTTTGTGTGCATTGATTTGAGAATTCGTGCAGAATGCAACTGCGAGAGCAATCATGGGCTTCCCTAAATATGTCCATGTCACACCAACACTCCGCAGTCTGCATTGGTTGCCGATCAGTTTCCGGTCACAATTCAAAGTGTTGGTTATGACCTATAAAGCCCTTCATGGCACCGGGCCAGGTTATCTCCGGGACCGCCTTCTGCCGCACGAATCTCAGCGACCAATTAGGTCTCTCAGAGTGGGCCTTCTCCGGGTCCTGTCAACTAAACAGTGCCGTTTGGCGGGACCCAGGGGAAGAGCCTTTTCTGTGGCGGCCCCAACCTTCTGGAACCAACTCCCCCCAGAGATTAGAATAGCCCCCACCCTTCTTGCCTTTCATAAGCTTCTTAAAACCCACCTCTGTCATCAGGCATGGGGGAATTAAGATATTCTTTCCCCCTAGGCTTCTACAATTTATGTATGGTACATTTGGTACGTATGATTGGTTTTAAAATAAGGGTTTTTAGCTACTTTAGTATTGGATTGTCGCTTGTTGTTTTTACCACGGTTGTTAGCCACCCCGAGTCTACGGAGAGGGGCGGCATACAAATCCAATAAAATGAAATGAAATGAATGGTACATTTGAATTAAAATTAGAGAAAGTAAAATCCAAATTCAATTTCAGCCCCCAGAGCTCATTGGGCTTTAGACTGGTGCTTTGTCTCAGACCAGTTGTGTGTGAAAAAACTGAAGTGCTCTCTATTATCATATTGAGAGGTTGAAGACAGACAGGATATGAATCTAAAATTAAATAATTTGTTAGATAGGTTGACATTAGAATTTTGGAGCGTTTTAATGATACTGTAACAATTCAATGGAGGCAAAAGCTATTAATGAGATTGTATTTCTTCTCTTGAGAAATTTTGCCAACCTACTGTTTCATCTTGACTAAAATTCTTCAGATTTTTTATCTTTATCTGAAGAAGAAATAAGAGAAATACTCACTTGGGGATTTTTTTCTTGGAGACATTTCTATGGTACATTTGGTTATTATCATCTTTGGGCCCTTGAAATTGTGGAACTAAAAGGTTTAAATTGCTAAAGTTCCAGGATAGAAATTAGGCTGTATTTATTGCAAATTATTAGGAAGCGTTTATACAAATATAAAAACCAGTAACATTTGTATTCAATAATGTGGTAATTCTGCACATGAAGTATGCAATTTTTTAGTGGCTATAAATACAGCATATGAATACAGGCCTGTATCCTGTTTGGAAATGACCTCATCTAATTTCTGTTGGTGGTTAGCAGCTTTTCTATCACATGATGTGGCTAAGGAAACCTGAGTCTTGATTCTTTGCATTCTCAAGAAAGTTAGCTCTTCTTAACAATAGATGATACTCAGTGAAGCTTCTTTTTTAAAAAAAATAAAAATAAAAAATCAAGCTGTCCAAAAATCTGCTTTTAATCAGTCTTCCAGGTTAATAAACTCTAGTCAAATCCTGAACCACAAAGCTGCTATTCAAAATTAAACCTCAGAGCATTATGGAATTCTCCTGCATTAAAAAAAGTAAAAGAGTCAGGGGAAATAATTACAGCCAATGCAGCTAGATCTCCAACTACAACAATCTTTTGTAACAAAAAAAATTAAGCTTCCATGTATTAGACTGTACATAACTAGGGTCTGCATCCTTTGCTGAATACTCCATAGTTTCTCTTATTATTTTTTCAAGCTTCCCTCTACAAGAGTGAAACGTTGGTTTAAAAAGAAACCCACAATGTTCTTGATTCCCAGTTTTCCTAACAGGACTTTTTAGAGTACAATTTTTAAAAAAATATTTAAGAATTCTCCCTAATCTCCATCTCATCCTATTCATGTCAGAGGGCTCTTCAAGGTACTTGCAGGTTGAAAGATTAGCCAATGATATCACTATTGCCTGAGAGACATCTGTGGAAGTTCCTTTCATGTCCCAGGTAAGGAGCTTGAGTGAATGATGGGAGTTCATCCCACCATGCTTAGCATTCAGGTCTCAAATGTAGCCGTGCTAATCTCCAACCGAACATCCTAACCATGTGAACCACTGTGCTCCCTTCCCGCCCGATCCACCCCCTCTCCTCCTCCGCCGCCTCCTGCCTTGGGGCGCGACTTCTCCCGTGGCGGTGGCGGCTGCGGGACGAAAGCGCTGCCAGCCAGGGGGCTGCGAGAGAAGGCTTTCTCCGCGGGCTTCGGGAATGCCCGCCCCGCCCCTCTCACAACCCCTTCGCTGGGAGCGCCTTCGTCCCAGACTTCCAGCAAGGGGGCTGCAGTAGAGGCAGGCCAGGCGTTCCCGAAGCGCTTGGAGAAAGCGCTCTCACAGCCCCCTCGCCGTTGGTGCCTCCGTTCCGGAGCTCCGCCTCACAGCTGATCACCCTGCCGCCGCCCCACGGCTACTGCCCAATGCTGCTGCTGAGAGAAAGAGAGAAAGGGGGGGGGGGAGATAGCAAGAAAGAGAAGAGAAAGAAAGCAATAGAGAGAGAGAAAGAAAACAAGAGAGAAAGAGAGAGAGATATGAAAAGGGGGGGGAGAGAGATAGCAAGAGAGAGAAGAGAAAGAAAGCAAGAGATAGAAAGAAAGAGTGAGAGAGAAAGAGCAATAGAGAGAGAGAGAGAGAAAGAGGGAGAGTGAGCAAGAGGGGGAGAGAGAAAGAGAGATAAATGACTCTTGATTTAAAGCATATGGTAAAAAGCACCCAAATAATAACAGAGAAAAAACCCCCCAGCTGTTTGTGTGTGTGTGTGTGTGTGAACTCTTGAACCATTTCCAATAGCTCACCTCTAATTGGAAATGGTTCAAGAGTTCACACACACACGCACACACAAGGAGGGAGGAGACAGGGATGGAAAAAGAGAAGATAATAATAGTAATAGATTTTGGTTTTGTTTTATTATTAATTTCTTTTAATAAAAAAAGAAGAGAATTTCTTATTTATTTATTTATTTATTTATTTATTTATTTTTCTGTGCTGCCCAGCAGTCCCAAAGGGACTGTCGCTCAGACACTATATTTTTCCGCCCACACCGAAAAAAAATTAGAGGGAACATTGCACTCATCCCAAAACAACCAGGTAGTCTATACAATTTCCCTTAATCAGTCTTTAAGTACTTAGCTAGCAGCTGTGAAGAAACTTCACACCCCTTCTTCTTCCACGAAGTGAAATACCCACACACTTTACTCTGCGTTTGTTTTCAAAGACGTGAAAAATCAACAAACAAAGTCAAGGCACGATTCCTGAAGAACTGCGATCAGATACTCTTCCACAACAGCCAAACCCACACGCTGCTATTTATAGCAGCAGCCCTAATTACTGGAGCCCCACCCAAACATAGGTGGCCTCTCTTATCTCCGGTAATATGTCCTTACTTGGTCTCTTCTACACATAATTCTGCACTGGCATGGGTCCAAGACGTCTTCATCCGAATCAATGGAAGATAATGGAGATTGACTGCCTGGGCTGTGTGCCAAGCCCCCCTCCTCCACGTCACTCCCACCTTCTTTTTCGTCCGAGGAAACTAAACTCTGAACTGACTCTGTCGGCAATAACACAGGCCTATGACATGTTGAAGTTTCCCCTGCATCCACCTCCACATTCCCTGGGGCAGGAGCTAGGCCAGAGCCAACCACAACAAGTTCCAAATTAGAAATTCAAATTTTTCCTGTGCTATTAACTTACTAGGTTATGTGAAGCAGCTAATCTGTTCCCACATTTTATCTATAGTATGGAAATCATAACAAATATTTTAAATGCCTGTTGCAAATATCACTGGATAGTCTATGGGAAGTGCATTGGACTTTATAAAACAGTATTGAAAACATAATAATTTTTTTAATATTTGCAGGATGTTGATACTCCTGCCAGCACATTTGACTAAGGGGAAAAGAAATGGTGGTTCTGTTGTATAGTTGAGGCACTTCATCTCCCTTTTGCTATGTGACGGGTGCATGGATAGATCCCATTCCGATTAATGCTGTTCCTCCAAAGATGAACTGTATAACCTAAAACTGCGGTGCATAGATTTGGTGATTCATCCTCTCTGTTTCTTTTAACTGAGTTTATTTGTCTTTTGTCAGTTTTTCTTCCCTAAATTTCAGAGCAACTACACTGGTGTGTCAAACTGGCATCCTGCAGGCCAAATGTGTCACATGCAGGCCACACCTATCCCAGCTCCGCAAGGGGAAAGATGTCATGAAATGTCATATGACAGCAATGTGGGGCCACAAGTTTGACACGCATGAACTAGAAGGTTAAAGCACAGTTTGGGTTGTCCAGTATGAAAGTGGCCTGATACAGTCATCTTCATCCTGAACAGGCAACTTGTGTACACATGGCTATGTCTCTGACTACCTTTTTTTCCAATGTTCTTTAATCATAAAATTAAATTGGATGCCGTAAAGGAGAGCACCAGCCTCTGGGCTGCAGATAAGAAACTGATTTGTTTTCTGGAACTGACCGGAGTAGCAATTTCATGATAAGATTCAAGCCATTTTATCATTACCCCTGCCATCTGAAAATTTCTAGAGCTGCTCAACCATAAATAAATAAATTATCACTATTTATTGCTATGAACCCTTAGACTATTCTATTAAAATTTATAACTAGCCAACTATCCTATTTCTCTAGATTTCCTAGGGCCAGGAGTATGGAAATTTGATATATTTTTGCTGGACATCCTGATTATTATTTAGAATTAATTAGTAATAAAAAGGGGAGGGCAAAGAGAACGAAGAGCAGGAGTAAAGACTGCTTTTTCGGTCAATCTGAAAACATGCAACATTGGCATGGTTTGCTGAGAAGCAAAAAAGTCTAATAGACAGTTGTATTTTTAAATGCCAGCTCATAGCTCTTATTTCTCCAGAATTAAGGGAGTAGCTTCATGAACCCAAAAACCATTGCCCTTTCTTTTTCAGGAAGCTCTGAGTTTTGCAATGGTCTTTCTATATACAGTGGAGAAAATAATGTTCTTACCACTGCAGGAGTGTAGTAATTGGACACTCCCATCTATTGGATAACACAGTCCTTTCTCTTCTTGTAGCATTTTGAAAGATGAGAGGTTGAAGAATAGGAAAAATGGATCTGCACAGACTGTCATCCAGATTTCTATTTGATAAATAAATAGCAGAGCCAGGCTTATTTTTTTTAAACCCGGACATTATTTCACACAGTGGTTCATTTATGGAGGAGAGATTTAGACAGAAATCTCAGTGTTTTCTGTGTGTATTTGTCTAAGCATCTGGGTTTAGGTTACACAGACATGGATTAAAGTTTTCCTTCTTACTTGCAAGTTGCCCAACAGGTTACACCACTGCTTCCTCTGTGATGTTTGTATTGCGTTTTGACATTTGTAAAGCTGGAAAGCATTGCATGGCTGTTTTGCCATTTATTTTTAAGGTTAATGCCTTTAGTGTTGGCTGATCAAGTGCTTAAAAATGGAACCCAGTCTCTGAAAGATCAATCAGTTACCAGAAAAGACATAAGAAAGTAAATATGACTATATCATACTGAGCTAAGATGATACAAAGACCCAAAGGAGAATCTAATTTTTTGAATGTTCTGTAAATTAGAAGAGAGGAAGTAGAAGAGAAGAGCAGGATTTTGGAGTGGAACTGATATTGCAATGGGTAATCTTGTTTGGGTCCCCTGAGCAGTTTCTGTTCAAGATAAAATGGGGAGTGTACTGGACTTAACAGAAAAACAGAATAACAGAATTGGAAGGGACTCTGGAGGTCTCCTAGTCCAACCCTATACCATTTCAGACAAGTAGTAGTTGTTGAAAACCTCCAGTGTTGGAGCACCCACAACTTTATTATTTATTTATTTATTTATTACTTAGATTTGTATGCCGCCCCTCTCCGAAGACTCGGGGCGGCTCACAACACGTGGAAACAAATCATAAATAATCTAAACAGATTTAAAATATTTAACGATTTAAAAAAGACCCCATATACTAACAGACATACACTCAGGCATACCATATATAAATTAAACATGCCCAGGGGAAGATGTTTCAGTTCCCCCATGCCTGACGGCAAAGGTGGGTTTTAAGGAGTTTTCGGAAGGCAGGAAGCAGGGATGGGTTCTGGAATTTTTTCACTGCTGGTTCACTCAGTGGCATGTTGTGTGCATGCACAGTGCTTAATAAAAGGCTTCTGCGCATGCACAGAAGCTAAAAACAAAATGGTGGTGCCTATGGTGCCGCCGAAAGAACCAGTTTGGAAGCATGGCAGGCCTGGGCCGCTGCCGGTTCCAGCAACCCAGGCCACCAAATTCCTACCAGTTCTATACAACCGGTCCAAATTGAGAGGAACCTACCTCTGTCCTGAGGGCAAGTCATTCCACTGCTCTAATTGTTCTAATGGTCAGGGAATTTCTCCTTAGTTCTAGGTCTGTTCTCTACTTGATTAGTTTCCATCTATTGCTTCTTGCCCTGCATTCATGTGCTTTGGAGAAAAGTTTGGCTCCCTTTTCTTTGCGGCAGCCCCTTAGCTATTGGAACACTGCTATCATGTCATCCTTAGTCCTTCTTTTCATTAAACTAGACATACCCACTTCCTGCAATCATTCTTCATATGTTTTAGCCTCCAGTCCCCTAATTATATCTATGTTGTTCTTCTCTTTCTAAACAAATACTTCCCTTCCTGAACTAAACAGAGTGATCTTGGGCATAGTGAAGGGATTCTCCTGGCATCTTGTGTTGGAGAGAATTATATCTATATTGTTTGTTTGTTTGTTTGTTTGTTTGTTTATTTATTAGATTTGTATGCCGCCCCTCTCCGTAGACTCGAGGTGGCTCACAACAATAACAAGAACAATGTAAGAACAAATCTAATAATTTAAAAAACACTAAAAATCCCATTATTAAAAGCAAACATACACTCAAACATACCATGTATAAACTGTATAGGCCCGGGGGAGATGTGTCAGTTCCCCCATGCCTGACGGCAGAGATGGGTCTTAAGAACTTTACGAAAGGCAAGGAGGGTGGGGGCAGTTCTAGTCTCCGGGGGGAGCTGGTTCCAGAGGGTCGGGGCCACCACAGAGAAGGCTCTTCTCCTGGGTCCCGCCAAACGACATTGTTTAGTCAACGGGACCCAGAGAAGGCCAACTCTGTGGGACCTAACCGGTCGCTGGGATTTGTGCGGCAGAAGGTGGTCTCGGAGGTATTCTGGTCCGATGCCATGAAGGGCTTTATAGGTCATAACCAACACTTTGAATTGTGACCGGAAATTGATCGGCAACCAATGCAGACTGCGGAGTGTTGGTGTAACATGGGCATATCTTGGGAAGCCCATGATTGCTCTCGCAGCTGCATTCTGCACGATCTGAAATTTCCGAACACTTTTCAAAGGTAGCCCCATGTAGAGAGCGTTACAGTAGTCGAACCTCGAGGTGATGAGGTTTGACTACTGTAATGCATTGCAATGCATTGTCCCATTTGCTATATGATTATACTTATTTGGCGGTATCCATTCTGCTACTATATGGCAGAGCAAAAATTTGGGTATAATTAGGATCCATAATTGGCATGTGCTTTTTGGATGTGCTGAAATTTAGAAACATTATTGAATTGCAGGATATTAAGGTGTCCCCTTCCAATAGAATGACACATCTGAAGGATTTTTTTTTAAAAAAATAGTTATTGGTGATTTTGCAGTCATCTCTGCAAATGATTGTTTTGAAATCTTGGTTTCCCATTGAAAAGGACAGTACCCTGTTTCCCCGATAGTAAGACACCCCCGATTGTAAGACATATCGGGGGTTTCAGGGGGGTCGGCTAATATAAGCCGTACCCCGAAAGTAAGACATATGTCTTACTTTCGGGGAAACACGGGGGTATTGCCGGGGGGGAGCCCGATGACGTCGCTTCCAAGCTCCCCGCGCGCCCCTCGCCTTCGCCTCGCCGCGGCACCACCGCCTCTTCCCCGGCTTGGCAAAGCGAAGGACGGCGCTGGTCCGAAGCGAGCCGAGCGGGCGGCGGCTTGCAGCGAAGGCGCTCGTCCCAGCAACCGAGTCCTGCCGAGGCTCGGCTGCAAACGGACAGCGAGGCCGACCAGCTCCGAGGCGAGCGGCCGGAGCTGCGCCCTCCTTCGCCCGCCTCCTTTCCGGCAGGCAGGTGGGGCTGCCCAACTGCGCAGAGCGGCTCCTCCCCTCCAGACACACGCTTCCCCGACACGCGTCTGTGGCTCCACGCATGCACGCCGCTTGGAGCCCTGAGGTTGAACTTGGAAAAGGGCTCACGAGGCTCCTGTCCCGCGGCTGCCCTTCTGGCCTCTGGGGAGATGCCTTCGGGAACGCGACCCTTTCAATTTTTTTCCAATGTAAGACATACCCCGAAAGTAAGACGTAGTGGGGCTTTTGGGGGTAAAAAGAAAGTAAGACACTGTCTTACTTTCGGGGAAACACGGTAATAGAGTTTCTCCCAAAAACCTCATCGATATGTGTGAGTGAGCAATTCAGACGTTTACTAAGGTAACAACCATTAAATCTATAATAACATTGGATTCAACTTTCAGACTTCTACTTTTATCTTCAAATTTATTGCTTTTCCTAGCTGGAAAGAAATTAAAGCGGAATGAAATCCAATGAAAATTTTCTTAACTTTGCATTATTTATCTATTATTTCTTCTGTGCTTGGCTGCGTGCTGAAGATAAGACCTCATGATTCTCCTGCTCATCTGTCTATTTACATTGTGAAAATGGTCTCCAAGAAAGATTTTACAACCCAAAAGCATTGTTCATAATGATCGACATCTCATATATCATAATAATCACTTCTCGCATATCTATGAGAGAATTAAATTTGTTTTGAATACCTGGGTTATATTTATTTATTTATTGGATTAATTGGATTTCTATGCCGCCCCTGTTTGAATTAGGTTGTCCGGGAATTCCAGGGCTTGTGGGCTAGACTGGAAAGTCAAAAATGTCCCAAAGAGTCCAGTGGCAATTACTTTCACAAAGCTGGCAAAAAAAGTTCATAAATGCAGTTACCAACATTAAGCTTGATTCAAGGGCATCTTTACTCTTGTTAAAGCAGTGGCAGCCTCTAGACAACTTTGGCTGACACTAAAAATATTTAAACAGGGCAGTTGTTGAATTAATATACTGAAGAGGCAGGAGATTGGCAGTGAGACTTCAGCTATTTATTGGTTATAGTGAGCAAACATCAGCCCCTGCCTGCTTTTGGCAGGAGTTTAAATAGGGAGCCCTTTTGGGAAGGAGCCAATCAGAATTTCCCCACTCCATGTCCTTGTGGGACTGGAGTGAAAACTTCCCATCTTCTCAGGACATAACAGCATTGGTGGGATTCAGGTTTTTTTTACTACTGATTCTATGGGCATGACATGGTTTGGTGGAGGTGGCAGAGGAATGATACTGTAAAATCTCCACTCCCACCCCACTCCAGGGGAAGGTTACTGCAAAATCCGCATTTCCTCCCGATCAGCTGGGACTTGAGAGGCAGAGAATAGATGGGGGTGGGGCCAGTTATTTGCCGGTTCTCCGAATTACTCAAAATTTCCACTACCATTTCTCCAGAACTGGTTAGAATCTGCTGAAAGTCACCTCTGAAGCATGGTCTGCTTAGTACTTAAGATATCATTCCAAAAATAGTTATAGACTAGACTGGAAAGTAGAGCAACAATAATTATAGAAATAGAGGCAAGCCCCCTCTGTATTCGTGCTAAGAAAACATCATGAATACTTTACTTTCATTATAAATAAAGATCCCTTGCTTATCCATATGGATTTTGTACAGGAAAAATACTATTCTACTACCAAAAACTAATAGAAGTTCAGTGTCCCTGGGAGAAATCTCATTAATGTACCATATCGGTTGATTACCTGTGCTTGATGAGCCATCCTAGGAAAATTCCCTTGGGAACCTTTGTCTAAAAGTTTTTGTTTTTCAATAGAGACTTTCAAATATATAGCAGAATTATCACTTAATTATAACAAGATAAAGAGCCACACTAAATCATGGATGAACAAACTGTGATAGGAATTTCGGATCATAGTATCTCTCAAGCCATAATTTGAAACAAACTCTGATACCAGGATCCTTTCCCCCCATTCCCCACCCCCTTTAGTAGCTATTTTTTTCACTAATAATTGCTATTCCTATTCCTAAATCCCAGATTTAAATTGAATAGGGGAGTAAAATTAATTAACAAAAAGTTTCGCAAAAAAAAATAAGTTCTTGAGAAGCTATATTTCTATTTCAATAACTTCCTATTTAGAACAGAAGTTTATTCTGTGCATATAATATGCTTCGTTCTGGTTCCGATGCCACAGTCCACAAAATAGTTTTTTTGTTTGTTAGCATTGTACTGTATCATGCTAATGGCTTGTTCCCCAAAAAAGAGAAAGCATAATTGTCTCATCCCTGTGGAATGATGATGTCATTATGTTGTGCTATATAGCAGGCAAAGCTATCTAATATATTTTAGTAGTTCCCTGGTTATTAGAATTAACTAATGAAACAATAAATAATCATGTTTTGTTATTCCAAAAATTAGTTTTAGAATCTTATTCCAATTTTCAGAAGGGGTAAAGTATAATAATGTTACAAAAGATTGTTTGGATTATATTCAGTGGTGACAGAATGAATTCCCAATTGGTAAGGATTATTCCAAAAATACTATATTGCCAAATGTTTCCTACTCTGTTTTTACAGAAAAACTAAGATAAAACCCCCTTCATTTAGTAGGCATTTGAATACCTTTATTCATTCTGATTACCCAAAGTTATACTATTAAGTGAATCTAGTAATTGATTGTTCTATTGGCCTTGAAAGTTTTTGGCCTTTGAGGCTATGAGCTCATAACATTTCAAATCAGTCTGTTTCTTTTGAAACCTTTACGAAGTAAAAAGAATCTTGGGCTCTGCTAGTGTTTGAAAATCTGCCATAATACCCAGAGAGTGAAAAATTATATCCTCTAACTAAGCTACTTTTCTCTAACCCAGCCCCACTGCCATTTTAGGAATCAGGAAGGGTGCTACTCCTACGGAGTTTACAGAGAGGGGCGGCATACAAATCTAATAAATAATAATAATAACCCCGAAGGCATGTGGATGCGCAAGAAGACCCATTGCCCATGACAGTGACTAAGGTAGACAGGATGAGCATGCTGTATCTTCTTGGTATGCAGATACCAGCACTCCACAAATAGTCCTGGTTAGGATTAGGAATGAGCGTAACCATTACATTTGAAATTAGATGACTTTGCCCTAGCACTGCAATGATTAAAGCTTCTGGGTCTTCATCTGACTTCTTTGCTGCTTTTGGTAGAATTTTCCAGCCATTCCTGCTCCACCCTTCCCGAACCTAATACAGGTAGTCCTTGACTTACAACCATTCACTTAGTAAACTTATGTGACTTATGACCATTTTCTATAGTTGCAACCTTTGCAGTATCCCCATGATCATATGATCTTAGCAACTGACTTGTATTTATGACCGTTGCAATGTCCCAGGTCATGTGATCCCCTTTTGTGACCTTCTGACAAGCAAGGTCAATGGGGAAGCCAGATTCACTTAACAACTAGGTTACTAACATTAACTGCAATGATTCACTTAAAAAGATGGGAAGAAAAGTCATAAAATGGAATAAAACTCATTTAACAGTCTCACTTAACAACATAAATGTTGGGCTCAATTGCAGTCGTAAGACACTAAGTATTTATATGTGTATAAATATATATGTACATATGTGTGTGTGTATCCATCCCATTCCATTCTCCTCTTCGGCATCAAACACCACGTGTTTGCTATATGTTTGTGGCATTGCAAAGTCCAGAAATAAGACTTAAATCTTTTATTTGCTTAATAGTTCCACTTGTAATATAGTGGGAGCCATGTGGAACATCCCCATTCTGTCCCACAGCTAATTGGGGGTAGAAACTACATCATTTCAAAAAAGACATCTCAACCCAGGAAGAAGAGAAATGTGACAATGAAATTTGGGATTATTTATGCTACATGTACATTAACCTGATAATTTCTAAAGCCGACTGTCAAGCTTCTGTATTTTACCCTTTTCAGAAATCTATGTGATTCTTTTTCATTAGTGTGTCTACCTCGCAGGATTTAACAATGGATGTGATAGTCTTGTCCTACTTTCTGTTTATAGTTTGAATGGCACACTACCTATGGTAGAAGAGGCAACAAATAAACAGTATCAGAATTAATAACCATTATAGTCTCATCCTTCACAAATGTATCCAGGCCCTTTTTAAAATGATCCAAATTTCTATTATCACAACTATCAGTATCAAATTCTACAGTTTTGACTGCGCACTTTAGGAAAAAGTAGTTCCTTCTGCTTGTTCTAAATGTTCCTGCAATAGGTTTCAATGTATGAACCAGTGTCCTAGCACTGTCAGAGAATAACCAATGTTCTTTAGACATATTTTCTTTCTTTTCGTGTTATTATATGCCATTATCAGATCTTCCCTTATCTTCCTTCATGCTAAGTGAAATCTTTATTTGTAGGGAGCTGAAACTCCTTAATTATTATTTTATTTATTGATTGATTGATTGGATTTATATGCCACACCTCTCCGAGGACTCGGGGCGGCTTACAACATATTAAAAAACAATATACAATATAATTGATTGCCCTTTCATGTATACATGCAGGTATATTTTAAAGAATATATTTTAAGTGCAATTACACAACACTCTGAAATGTGTTCTTATTATATATTTGTACAGTATTCTATATTTTGACTCCTTTTCTTAAGGCTTCCAAGCATGAAATGATTGAGTTGTCCACTATGACCCTAAGATCTTTTTCTAGAGGCTGATCTGTAGTTCCTGCTTGCCTTACATCAACCAGACAATGTCACTTGACATGGCTCAGGGGAAGAGCCTTCCTCGTGGGGGCCCCGGCCTTCTGGAATCAGCTATCCCCATCTTCCTTGCCTTCCGTAAGAATTTGAAAACGCACTTGTGCCGACAAGCCTGGGGACACTAATCATCAGCCCCTGCCTATGGATGAATGTATGCTGGTGCATTGGAAATGACTGTTTTTAAATTAAGTTGGGGTTTTAGACTGTTTGTTATTATTGGATTTCAGAGTTGTGCTGTTTTTTACATGCTGTAAGCTGCATATGGAGGGGGCAGGATACAAATCAAATAAATAAATAAATAAATAAATATAATGGTCAAATTAAAGATATCTATGTTGATTTCTGGTCTAGGTAATCAGAAAGGTATTTTTAATCTGTCTGGCTGTCTTAAGCCTTATATACTTTATCAGGACAATTTGTCTTATTGCAATTAAAATAATAGATTTCAAATCTAATGAAAGGTAATCAAATGATATATTAATATTATGATCGTTCTAATCTGGGCTGCTGTGAGGCTTTTTCTCCTAAAGCTTTCGTAGAACAAAAAAAATGTCTTAGAGAAGATGCTAGACAAATGGCAAGTTAAACACAGGGGCAAGATGCCAAGGCTGAGCTTTTATATAGAATGGTACATTATTTGTCTGGTTGGTTTCATAATAGATTTTGCCTATCAAAATTATTTCATGTTTAGCAATTGAAAAAACAAGTACTGTACTGTGCAAAAAAACCCACCTAAAACCCTCTAGATCAGTGTTTCCCAACCTTGGTAACGTGAAGACATCTGGACTTCAACTCCCAGAATTCCCTAGCCAGCAAAGGCAGGCTGGGGAATTCTGGGTGTTGAAGTCCAGATCTCTTCGCGTTGCCAAGGTTGGGAAACACTGCTCTAGATAGCAGCCCCAATGGTGCAGTGGTTAGAATCAGGGGTGAAATTCAAAACTTTCCCCTACCCGGGTTTGTGGGTGTGGCTTGGTGGGCCTGGCAGGGGAAGAATACTGTAAAATCTCCATTCTCATCCCACTCAAAGGTTGGTAAAATGACCACCCATATTGTTGTGGAGCAATATGCTGACTCTTAGACAGGACTGTAAAACAGTGTGAAGTGGTATATAAATCTAAGTGCTATTGCTATTGCTATTCAGAATGAATAGCTAAAGAAACATTCAAGGTTTTTATTTTCTTTAAAACACTATGAGAAAGAAAACCAACATCACATTTATTTATCCAAATTGGTTGTTTCTTGTGTCTTTCAGATCCTTTCAAACAGCCTTCCTTTGAAAGTCAAGCATTTTTAGAAGCGGTCCAGTTTTTCCGTCAGGAGAAAGGCCATTATGGGCTATCGGAAATGATTATAGGAAATGAAAATCAGGTAATTACATCAGGAAGTGTGGGAATAAAAAAAAACTTTTATGAGAATTCTTCAATTCTTTTTGACAGAATTCCATTCTTTATGGAAATATTTTTATGAAAAGGATGTTCCTCTCAACCATTCTCAGGTCAGACCAATTTCTGTGCTTTTGAGGCTAAAGAAAAAATTATTAAATGTTATCTCTTTCCAGATTCTTAGCAACCTTGTGATGGAGGAACTCCTATCTAGCCTTCAGAGCATGGTGCTCCCTAAAATGAAAGGGAAAAGAAATGACCGAAAACGGGCATGGTTTGGTGTAAGTACTGTATTATATTTCCTGATCAGGAAGTTCTTTATTGTTATTGTAAGCTGCCCTGAGTCCTTCAAGATTGGGCGGCATAGAAGTCGAATTAAATAAATAAATAAATAAATAAATACACAAACAAACATAAGTTGATAACAATCACTTCTTTTCAAAGTGGATGGGTATATGAAGTCAATAAGTCTTGAGCTGGAAAAAAAGGAGAATGTTTTCACATTTTTGAAAAGTAGATTATTTCAGATTGATGTTATCTTTTTTTAAAAAAAATAGTATGTTTCAAATTTAAGCAGCTTATTTCTAAAGGTACTTAGCTGAAAACATTAAAACCATCACTCCTCTAAGAAGTTCCTTGCTAGCAAATAGCAAAACTCAGACTTCTTTTCACTAAATATTTCCAAACCATTTGTTCTTTCTTTAATCTGGAACCTAGAGAGGTGTTGCAGCTGGATGTAGCCACCGAGAGACAAAGATTACAGGTAGTCCTCAATTTACAACAGTTCATTCAAACTTGTTACAGCACTGAAAAAGTGACTTATGACTGTTACGACTTACAACCGCTGCAGGATCTCCATGGCTATGTGATCAAAATTCAGATTCTAGGTAGCGTCCCAGGGTCTTGTGATCACCTTTTGCAATCTTCTATCGAGCAAAGTCGATAGGGAGCCCAGATTCACTGAACCACCATGTTACTAACTGAATAATTGCCATGATTCAATTAACAACTGTGGCAATAAATGGTTGTAAAATGGGGCAAAATTCCCTTAACAAATGTCTCGCTTAGCAACAGAAATTGGCTTAATTGTGGTCAAAAGTTGACGGCTACCTGCATTAACAAAATATGTGACTCTCTAATTTATAGAAACATAGAAGACTGACGGCAGAAAAAGACCTCATGGTCCATCTAGTCTGCCCTTGTACAATTTTCTGTATTTTATCTTAGGATGGATATATATTTATCCCAGGCATGTTTCAATTCAGTTACTGTGGATTTACCAACCACGTTTGCTGGAAGTTTGTTCCAAGGATCTACTACTCTTTCAGTAAAATAATATTTTCTCATGTTGCTTTTGATCTTTCCCCCAACTAACTTCAGATTGTGTCCCCTTGTTCTTGTGTTCACTTTCCTATTAAAAGCACTTCCCTCGTGGACCTTATTTAACCCTTTAACATATTTAAATGTTTCGATCATGTCCCCCCTTTTCCTTCTGTCCTCCAGACTATACAGATTGAGTTCATTAAGTCTTTCCTGATACGTTTTATGCTTAAGACCTTCCACCATTCTTGTAGCCCGTCTTTGGACCCGTTCAATTTTGTCAATATCTTTTTGTAGGTGAGGTCTCCAGAACTGAACACAGTACTCCAAATGTGGTCTCCCCAGCACTCTATATAGCGGGATCATAATCTCCCTCTTCCTGCTTGTTATACCTCTAGCTATGCAGCCAAGCATCCTACTTGCTTTCCCTACCGCCTGACTGCACTATTCACCCATTTTGAGACTGTCAGAAATCACTACCCCTAAATCCTTCTCTTCTGAAGTTTTTGTTAACACAGAACTGCCAATACAATACTCAGATTGAGGATTCCCTTTCCCCAAGTGCATTATTTTACATTTGGAAACATTAAACTGCAGTTTCTATTGCTTTGACCATTTATCTAGTAAAGCTAAATCATTTACCATATTACAGACGCCTCCAGGAATATCAACCCTATTGCACACTTTAGAGTCATATTTAGTTATATTTTTATATATTTATATATAGTAGTTATAGTTATACTGTATATTCATTACAGGAATATTCATTAACGTCATGGTTAATTAATGAAGCTGGTTTGGAGCTGGTTTGCATGGCTAGCAAATAATTTCATTCATGCTTTTTGTTATAGATTCTAGAAGAAACATACCATTTGGTACATGAACAGGTATTAGATGGCTTACGTGCTCTGAAAGAAGAATGCAAAGAGGTCACTCTAGGACTAGAGGGAACTATTCGTTCAAATATAGATCAGATAGTGAATTCAAAAGACTTTCTGGCTGGGAAAATAAAAGGTAAGTTGAATATCACACAATCAGCATTTTGTATTTTTCCTTTTTTACATCTATTAACCACAGTATCAGTTGACAATCCTAATAGTAAAAGAAAATTAATTCAGGCTTTTTTATGTTTGCCCCTTTTGAAAATATCTACTTTTACATGGCATGGGCCTAAACATATTTCATAATAAGTTCACACTGCATGTTGTTTTTTTTGAAATGGAAAGAAAAATTGAAAATCTCTGTTTAAGTGGATGCAACAAATGCATGATTAATATTGTAAACGATCTACCGTATTTTTTGGAATATAAGATGCACTGGACTTATAAGGCGCACCTTAGTTTTTGGGAAGGAAAATGGGGAAAATAATCTGCTTACTAAGTATTCCATAGTCTGGTCAGCTTCAGTACATTATTTTATCCCTTGGTTAGTGTTGTGATTCAGCCTGAGGCTCCTCAGGGAACGGCTGGAACTCTGCCAGCTCCATGCTCAGAGGGGGAGGACGAGGAACAGGAGGAGGAGGAGGAGGACCAGGCAGACGGGGAAGAGGAATGTCAGGACGAGGAGGAGGGAGAACAGCCTGAGACCCCTGGGAGGGAGCTCTCCCCAGCGAGTAGCCTGGAGTCATTAGATGAGAACGCACAAGCCATCATAGATATGAGGCAGAGAAGGGCAGCACAACGAAGGGGACAATTAGCCAGGTATTTCCATCCCTAATAGGCAACAGCTGGGTTTGGGTGTGGTTCTCCTCAGAAAGGTTGAAAAGGCAGGCCCGCCCTTCCTGTATTGTGGAGAGTTATCTTTTGGGAGTCCTGTGACCTTGCTTCGATCCTTGGCGTCTCTGATTCTGGCTTGTGGCCTTGAAGGCTGAAAACTTGGGGGAGGCGTGGGTTTTATTATCTACAGTGGTGTGTGTGCCAGCAAGAAGCCTGTTGTATTGTCTGGCCGTCGTGACTCTTCTGTGAAGCTTCATAGCATTCCAGTTTGTAAGAACAGTTTTTGTTATCTGTGTTTGTTTTCAAAGATATAAAATGACTTTTTACCAGCGTGTCTGCCTACTCTTTTTAGTTGGTGTTGACGTCTGGGGAAACCCAGACAGAACAGTTAGGGCTTTAAAAAACCCTTTATTTGGAGAGAGTAACAATAAAAGAGCTTGCAAGCCAGTAAGAGCTGGGAACATCGTTAGCACCTGGAAAGAAACATTCGGAGCAAGTAGAGCAATGGAAAAACCCTGCAAAGACTTAGGGTTTGGAAAATATTATTCGCAGAGAGTAACAATGAAAGAGCTTGCAAGCCGGTAAGAGCTGAAAACATTGTTAGCACCTGATTAGAGCTGGAAAGAAACATTTGGAGCAAGTTAGAGAAATGAATAAAAAAACATGCAAAAACTTAGGGCTTGGAAAACATTCTTTGCAGAGAGAAACAATGAAAGAGCCTGCAAGGTAAGAGCTGGGAAGATTGTTAGAAGCTAGTTAGAGCTGGGGGGGGGGGAAGCTACATTCAGAGTATAAGACACACCCAAATTATCAGCCTATTTTAGGGAGGAAAATGGTGCATCTTATACTCCAAAAGATACAGTAATTCTATTTTGTTAAAAAAAAATTAAAATAAAATGTATAGTATAAATGAAGGTAATCAATAGCAGTTACAGTTTTTTCTGTAGTTCTGTGCACATTTATCAGGACTAGCCTCATTAAACAATTAGTGCTTTTTTTCTTAAAAAAAAGTATAAATTGAGTTGCATGTCGTCAGAATATTGGAAAGTGTCATAGTAACAGGATCTGCAAATCAAATTCCAAGGTTAGCCATCTTTGATTATACCAAAGCTTTCAACCTTGGTAGCTTTCATTTGGATGGATTCCAACCCCCAGGCCACTTGGGGAATTCTGGGAGTTGGAGTCCACACATCTTCAAGCTGCCAAGGTTGAGAAAAACTGATCTATATTGTAAAGATCAAAATCTGTGAAACTCACTGTGATAATCTATGACAGCAGCCCCAACTTTTTGGGCATCTGGGACCGGTTCCAGGAAGAGAGGTTTTTCTGCGGACTGGAGGGGACATGGTTTTGTGTGCTGCCTGCATCCCACCGATGGGACTTTGCTTGTTTATGCCGTGCTTATGCTGCGGCATGGTGCCAGTCCATGGACCGGGGGTTGGGGACCTCTCCTCTATGGGAATGAAAGTTGGACTTTAAAGTAGAAGGATAGAAGAGTATACATGCTTTTTATATTGGAAAAGACTCCTGAGAAAACTCTAAACCAGTGTTTCCCAACCTTGGCAACTTGAAGATATTTAAACTTCAACTACCAGAATTCCCCAGCCAGCATTTGCTGGCTGGGGAATTCTGGGAGTTGAAGTCCAAATATCTTCAAGTTGCCAAGGTTGGGAAACACTGCTGTAGACAACCAAGAAAACAAACTAAAGGTCCTCTGAACAAATTTAAACAAAGTTGTTATTGGAGTACAAATAATCAGGCTTTAATTATTCTATTTCGAACACATTATGCAACGATCTAGATTCTGGAAAGAGAAGAATATTACCTATCTGGATGGACCCAGTGGCAAAGAGCACACTGCTGGGAAACCTGAAAGAGCAGTTTAAGAGTAGATCACCATGGAGAAAAACTCTCTATGTGGTCACTGGGAGTTGAAACAATAACACCTAATTAATTAATCAAAAATTAATCATTTCTAATTCAAGTAAACAAAGCTTGCATAGTGATAGAAGTGGTTAGATGATGATACTATCAGATTTTCCAACACTGTATTCTAATAAGACATGCAAACGGGGTTCATCCTCATACAAATTATTCTGTATCAGGAATCTGTTGAAGTGACCAGCTGCATTCAGCTTTCTAGAGAAAATATCTTGTATTTTCTTAATTCGGAAATGTAATTGCATAGTAGGGCAGCATCATTGCATTAGCCATATTTAAACTGGTGGTTTCATACTGTACTTGTATTCTCTAACAATGAAATAGTCCCGTTATTATGTTTTTCAATTGTGGTATGTTCCAACTCATAAATTTGGCATTTTTACAATATGATGTCTACATGCATACATAAGTAGTTCCAGTCCTGCAATCTAATTGGTGATAGCTGTTTAGCACGGATGCTGAAGGTTTGAAGATTGGTTCTAAATCTACTTCTTCAGTGCTGTTGCAAATTCAAATGTTTGCTGAATGCACAGACAGTAAGGGAGGATTGCGTCTAATAAATGGTAAATTTTTATTTAAAGTCTTCTTCCTTCTTAGAGTTCAACTCAGGTTTATCTTAAATCTTCAGGGAGCATAACTGAACCTATCCAGATATGTTGCACTGAAAGCATTCAGCCCTTTTTAGCTTCTGTACTAGAGGAACTCATGGGGCCAGTGAGTTCTGGATTCACCGAAGTCTGTCTGTTGTTTGAAAAGGAAGTCAACGCAATCAGCCAAACCTTTCAAGCAACAAATGACATTGCAACATTAAACGAGGTAAGGGAGCCATGATGCTAAATTGTTTTCCTTCTGCAGGGATGGGGGTCACTTGGGGTCATCAGCCTTCAGTTTACCCACTGAAGTATAATAGTTTTTATCTTGGTCAGATGTTTCCAAGTCTGAGTGACTTGGAAAGTGACTCTTGCCTTTGGCAAATAACTTTCTCTTCATTTCTATCTGTACATTAAAAATAAGAAGAACCTGTCTCATCCGAAATGTATAGAGCAGGATTATAAAAGTTGGTACACTACATTCCTAGACTTGTCATATTTTTTGTTTATTGTTAAACAATCAAATTCCGCTGAAAATCTCAGAAACAACATGTTTGAAAAGGAAAAAAACATTGTACAAAAAAAATTAGTTATTTTTTAGATGTAGATAATATATATAGACCAGTGATTTTCAACCTTTTTTGAGCTGCGGCACATTTTTTACATTTACAAAATCCTGGGGCACACCACCAACCAAAATTACACAAAATGAGACTCTCTAACGCAGTGCATATTACACATATAGTTAATAATATAGTTTCTAAATGTATTTACACTCATTTAGTGTGAAACCTGGGCCTTTTCCCATGAACACAAAAGGGATATCCTGGCAGGAATGGTAGTTTGGGGACCCATGTTTAATTTCCCCACAGCACACCTGACCATGTCTCACGGCACACAGGTTGAAAAACACTGATATAGACAATATAGATAAACTGCAACATAGTAGAAAACAAATCAACCATGTAACATGAGGATACAATTCAGGAATTGCCTTCTTTCCTTTCCTTCCATCAGGGGTGGGTTCCTCCTAGTTCAGATCGGATTACCTGAACCAGTAATGACTCGTTGGTGACATCACGGTTGGTGCTGGTCCATGGGCACTGCCATCTCTTTTGTGAAATTTTTAGCAATTTTTTACTGTTTGGATGGCTTCTTCTCTTCCGCTGCTTGAAAAGGGGGCCCCCAACCCGCTCCGGGGTTAATATTGACCTTTATTTCTTCACCCAAAACACAACTATTCAGCTCCTCAGCTGTGTTTTGGGATGAATCCTGCTACTGAGCATGCGTGGGAGCAAAATTGCATAAAGGGATGCACATGTGCAAAATGTGATGCGAACCGGTGGCAAAGATAAGTGGAACCCACCTATGCCTTCCATGGTAGCTTAATCATTCCTTTTTACTGAGGAATGCCAGCAGAACTCCAGAAACCTTTCTCATTTACCATATGACACCAAGGTCTGCTGTAATTGTGTAACTACTAGATTATACAAACTTCTAATTATTGAATGGGTAGTAAATGAACCACTACTGGATAATTTATTTCCTTCCCAATCTGTGTTTCTGACAGAATGTGAATAAACTGATGAACTTGCCACATGATTCTGTCAAAATGGAGCCTTCCTATCTAAAAGTCAATTTTCTTCAAGAGCAACTTCAGGATCTCAAGGTCCGCTTCAAATTCCACAACATTGACCTGGTTATCCAGAGGACACATAACGTAATGCAGGAGGTATGATTGGATTCATGTATACTTTGCCCATCAGCAGGCTTGGATTACTTGCCAACCAATACTTGGTTACCCCTTTCTTGATTTTTAATTATTCAGGCTCCCAAATCCAAGTTTGAATTCCCTTTAGAGATACAGTGATCCTTCATTTTTCGTGGGGGATGCGTTCCAAGACCACCCACAAAAAACAATTTTCCGCAAAGTAGGGGAGATATTTTTTATGTACTTAACGAGTATTTGGACTTTAAACCCTCCCTGTATTGTTAACAACCCACCGCTACTGATTGCTGAGAGAGATCAGCTTCTCTTAGCTATTGCGCAGGCTGAAGGAGGCTGCCGCTGCAGTTCCCACACACACACACAAACTGTCCCTGCCCCAGCATTCTTTTCCCTTTGAAAAAAACATGAAATAGTGAATCTGTGAAAGATGAATCGCGAAGTAGGGAGGGATTACTATAACGATTCTTTAAATCAAATATCTGAATCACGTAGACATGAAGGTGGAATAATTTCCATCTGGCAAGGTTCTAAGGATATAAACAATAAATGGTTTGTTGATTATGCTAACCCACAGTTTCTTGAGATGATTTAAAATCTCTAATACATGGGTTCATACAATGTACTAACATAAACAAAGAAAACCCTGTTTTATAATTGTACAAATCAATTCATGGAATAATTAATAAAGACAAAGATATTTGCAATAATAATAAAAAATATTGCCAACATACTCTGTAAATAAATATATCTATGTATAGATAAAGTAAGTAGATGTTGACAAAGAGACAGATCTGAGCGGCAGATGGATCTCTGCAAGAAAATAAATAAGGCAACTATTTGTTATCTGTTTATAGATTCTGGAAAATGCAGTATATACATTTGAGCAGCTGCTAGGTTTAAATCACTCCAAAGACATAACCAAAATGGCAACAGCCATAGAAAAAGTCAAACTTCGTGTCCTTAAGGTAAAGTATTTATTTGTTTTGCTTGTTCTCAAAGTAGGAATGTTAGGTTATAATGTTCCTTATAAAATCCAAATGCCAAATAAAGTATTTTCTCTGAATTTCTATTAATGAAAAGTAGATAATTATTTGAATTGACTAGATGCAAAATATCACATATTTTAATAATGTCTTTAATCTGTGTTAATAGAGATAATGTTGATCATGATAATATTTATTTATTTATTCATTTATTCATTCATTCAACTTCTATGCCACCCAAACCCGAAGGACTCAGGGTGGCTTACAACAGTGATAAAAAATACAATACAATAGATACAAAGATAAAAGAAGTTCCTAAACTAAAATGTTATAAAACAAAACCCCATAAAGATTAAAAAAACAGTCACTATCATACACATGCACACCATTCATAAAATATATTAAAAACACAGTAAGTTTGTGTTTGAGTAGTGCAGCTTTTTGGGGAACAGTGTTCTAATCATGTAGCGGTCCAGAGATGCCATAGGATTTCTGTTTCAAAAGTAGTTTATCATAAACTACTGAGTCAAATGCTTTAGAGAAGTTTATATAAATTGTATCTGTTGTTTTGCCCTGATCAAGTTTTCAGGTCCATATGTTTTTGCAGTGTAGTAACTGTAGATTGCAGGATACTTTTTTCCTGAAACCGAATTGCTTGTTTGAAAGTAGGTTTTTAGTTTCTAGATGAAAGGCAATGGATTGGTTTATGATTGATTCCATGATTTTGCATGTGATGCAGCATAGAGAGATTGATCTGTAGTTTTCTACTAGACTTGGATCTCCCTTTTTGAAGATGGGGATGACTGTGGTTAGTGATCATAGGTTTGGTAGGAAACTGGTCCTGTAGGATTTTTCAAAGGTTATGCTTAGTGGTTCAGCTATGGCTGTGGAGAGTTTTTTAGGAAGTATGCACATAGTCCAATTGTCCGATTGACAGAGAAGGTTTTAGGCCATGCAATGCTTTTTCAATATTGTCTTCAGTGAAGTCTATTTGTGTTAAATCATTGTATTTGTGGTAGGTCTAGGGAATTTTCGGTATGAGTTATTGCTGTTTACAAAGACTGAGCCAAAGAATGTGCTGAAGAGGTTACCTTCGACTGTTTTATTGTAGCATTCTTTGTTGTTGGGTCCTTTTAGTGGTGGGAGGGGTCTCAAGTCCTTGAGTTTTTTTATTTATAAAGTTTTAGAAGGTGTGGTTGGATTTTGTGTGCAGAAGTTTTCCTCTTGTTTACTGTGATAGTTGGAGTATTCCGCATTTATTCGCTGGTATATATTTTTGTAGCAGTTTTTCAAGTTAGCTAAATAGCCTGCTTTGTTTTTTTGCAAGAGGGATTTTTTGGGGGGATTGTAGCTTCTTTAATGATATGGATAGTTTGTTTTTCTTGGTTACAGTGGTTATTAGTGGTACATGTAGTCTGTTAGGTCTTTTGACTTTGAACAAGATGTTATAGTGGCCAACAGCAGTGTTGCAGCCAGAGAATAGATTGCCAGTCAAGAGTTGAGAAGTAGGCATCTATGAGTTCATAGTTGGCTTTTTAAAAGTTGTATTTGGGTGTCCCATTATTAAGGTGATTCTTGCAATGGTGTAGATTGAGGCTGAAAGTCTATCATGCTGTGATCGCTGTTGGTAAAGGGTTCTTTTATTTGTAATCCATAAATTGCACTTTTGCTATTGCAGAATATGAGGTCAAGGCAGTTGTTGAGTCTAGTATTGTTCGCTACTAGTTGGTCGAGTCCTAGATTGGTAACAGCGTTGTATAGAATTGTATGGATGGGTTCAGTGGTGCATTCATTTAGGGTCCAGTTAATGAGATGTAGATTGAGGTCTTCTTAAGATCTTTGTCACTTTCCTTTCTTTTTCTTTCTTTTCTATTTTTCTCATTATTATTTAATTATTATTTCTCTTTATTGTTCTGATTTTCAAATTGCAGCACTGTTTTTATTCTGCTGAAAACTTCCTTAATAAAAATTATATATTTATTAAAAAGATAACATCGAGTTTGGCTCTGATCCTACAGATAAATCTGAAGGAATACAAATTGTTATTGGCTTTATGCTTCATTTTAGTGTACGTTAGCAGGGGAGGAAGTTGGGAAGTAGGTGTTCGGTTCTCCAAAATCTCATATCTGGTTTTTTTTTTTTTTACACAACTTATTTGGCAGCAATATGATTATGACAGCAGTACTATCCGGAAGAAGATATTTCAGGATATCTTGATCCAGATCACTCTGCCCACATTGCAGCGGACATTGGCGTCAACATGTAAACCGGTAGGTTAATATACTGACATATATGACTCAAAAGGATTTGCAAATCAAAACTAAAATGCTAATAATGTCAGCAGACAATAGTTCTTTAGTTTTAAAGTCTGTGGAAATGAAATGATAGAGACAAGACAGTATCAGTGAGTTGGAATCAGCCTTAATTATTATTATTATTATTATTATTATTATTATTATTATTATTATTATTATAATATTTGTATGCCGCCCCTCTCCGAAGACTTGGGGCAGCTCACAACAGTAATACAAAAACAATTACCGGTATTCTTAGGGCCAATCCATAGAAATCTGTAGGATTTATGGTTAACTTAAATCCTGTTGATTTTCACTAATCTAGATTACATGTTTTTCTTAAACCGATCTCAATTCATAAAACTCCAAGGTTATTGTAAAAAAGCTAGTCTTTTTTGAAAGCCAAAGGAATATTTTGGGTGTACGATATAGTTAGTACTTCATATTAGAACAAATCATAAATGTAAGGATTGAAGGGGACCTTGGAGAGGATCTGTATTCTTCTGAAATATTAAAAGATAATTAAAAGTTACTTTGAGCAAAATAATAATATGTTACAAAGAACCCCTTTCATATTATATCTATAAAAATGAATTAGAACTTACATAATCCTGTGTATAAAGTATGTATTATGTTTTCTTCAAAAACTAATTCATGCAGTTCTTATGGACATTCTGTTAGGAAACAGATATATGTAAGAGTAAAATATTTTAAAAACAGATGAAAATACATAAACGGATACATAATATTTGTGGTATCTTCTTGCAGTGGGTTCTCGGAGCTTGAGAAAGAGGAGGGCAGTTTGCAAAAAGCCTCATGATTTTTAATCAGTTTAGATACATTTTTACATTCAATTTAGATACACTTAGAAAATTGATAGCCACATTCCTGGTGCATCAAAGAGTGATTAGCAAAAGAATTAAGGAATCTATCTGTTTTCCTAATAAATGAGGAGTACTGTATTCTGTACTCATAATATTTTTGCATAACAAATTGTCTTTCCAGTGTCTGAGGACCCCACTGTGCTTACTTGTGGCAGTTCCCAGTGAAATTCATCTCGTTGCAGAAATAGATTAAGACACCTTCCCTTTCAGTTATTCTAATAAGCACATTGTATTGGAGTTTATTATTTTTTCTGTAAATATTATTTTCTAATTAGCCATTATTACTTTTAATGATATCTTGTTCTGTAGATGCTTCAGGAGTATGAACAGTACATCTTTGCTGAATATAACACTTTGATACAAGTTGAAAATGTCTATGAAGAAATTCTGTTTCAGACATTGCTTGATGAATCCTTAACAGGTAACTGCTTCTTGAGAGATTCATATTAATCTGTCTTGGCAAATATAAATATAAATAGATTAATTCAAAGAGTTTTAAGTTTTACATTGATCTTTTTCATTCACCAGTCTTTGGATTCTTCAAAAAACGCAATAGGTTTAAAACAGGGTTGAAAAATCAAAGTATATTATTTATACCTTGACTGGGCATTGTCAGATTTGAAGATTAATACATCTGGGGCAGTAGTGCATTCTAAAACCCTTTAATACCAGTTCATGTGTGCGCTTGCAGGCGCTTGCAACACTTCTGTGCATGTGCAGAAACGTCCCAGGCAGGTAGGTGGAGTCTCCTTTTAAGAACTGGTCTGAATCGGGAGCAACCTACCACTAATCTGGGGGTACAGGATTGAGGAAGGTTCTTTATTGACTTTATGGATGATGGGAGACACTGACCTCCATTTAGTTCTTCTAAGGCTAAGCTAATATTATCTTGTTCTCAGCATGTTTCTGTGGTTTTATTCTGTGGCTGAATATATTTTCTCTGTTTCTTTGTGTCCATCTCCTGCTTAGTGATAAAAGAAGCAGTCCATCTGAAGAAACATAATCTGTATGAGGAAATAAACCTACCTTCTGAAAGCGTGTCCAGTTTGAGTGATCTAAAAACTCCTGTAGAATCAGCACAGGCTAGCCCAGCTAGAGGGCCAGCCCCCAATTTGATGGACGAAGCAGATGCTAGCCTTGGAAGTAATGAAGTTTTCTTAACTGAAAAACTGCATCAAGAAGAGGAATATGATGAGGGTAGGAAGATAAAAGAAGAGGGAATAATAATTTCAGATTTTGGTGGCAGTGAATCTTGTCCAAAAATACTTACTGTTGTAGAGGGAGCCCTTCCAATCACAAATGTCAGTGAAATCACAATAAAACAAAATAAAGGAACAGCAGAAGAGGAGCATCCAGTTCATGACGATGTGAATGAAATTAGAAATTTGTTGACCTTGACCATTGAACTGAAAGAATGTGAACAGTCTACAAACAAAGAACAAGATTTACAGGAGTGTGGAATGTCAAACTCAAAGGAAGAAGCAGACGAAAAGAGTAAAGAGGACTATCAAACAGGCGATTTGCAGAAGCCCCTTTCTCCCACTGAGAAAGCAGATGATACAAATGTTGTAAGTAGCTCTGGGGAAATAAGCACCATAATTCATCAGGATACTTCTGAGAAATCTGAAGAACAAAGTCCCAGTGATATCTCAAGGGAAGAGTTGAACACAGAGCCAAGCACTGTGCATCCAGATGAAAAGAATGATGGTACCTATGACCAGTCTCAAATAGAGCCATCTACTGAAAGCGGACAATCTGAACAGAGCAAAATAGGCCCTTCACCACATGTTGTGTCTGAAGAACAGAAGTCACAGACAGAGCACGCTGAAGGTGAACAACCTGGCCAGATAAGAGAAGGTTTCTCCTCTCTCCATTCTTTTCCAAAGGAAAATCATTCCCAAATGGGACCATGCATTACAGCAAATTCTCAGGAAACAGAATTGTCCCTTCTGCAATCTGTCCTGAGGGAAACAGAGATATCACCCTTCTTGAGCTCTTCTGTTGAAACTCAACAATGCATGTTGCAAACAGAGACTTTAATTGAGTCACCCCCTCTGCTAGTTTCCTTCGAAGTAAAAGAAACTGAGGCTAACAGCGTGGTAAACATGGACTCAGAAAATGTCACTTTTGATCAAGGGGGAGATTCTGAACAAGCAGGTGAATCCTTGCTGGAAAAAGATGCTGCAGATATAATTAAAAATGATGAAAGTTGAAAAACTGAGGGCGACTTCTGATTCACCACTTACAAAATAGAATGTTGTAAACTTAAAAGTCTTAGCCCAAGTTAATGATTATTTTCCTTAAAACTAGAATGGAGAGATTGATTCAAAATTCACAACCTACTTGAAAGTTATCTTCTAAATTGAACTTGTGGCTTTCTGAAAATTTGCATTCTTTGAATAATACTCTTCTGCCCGTTGCTGCTTGTCGCTTACTCATTCGGAAGTGAATCATGAAAGAATCACCACTCAGGTGGTCAAAAATTTTGCAAACTGCCAGTTATAACTTGATATAATGTTTAGCCTTTCCTGTTTTTTGAAAACACATTGGGATTATTGATTGTCTTGTTGACAATGAACACTCTACTTGTGGATGAGATGTCAGTGACTCAGTAGAATTTAGAAATAAGTGCTAAGATCAGGTGTTGCACGAGAGAGAAAAAGTGTGATATATAATAAAGAAAAAAGAAAGACGAATCTTTTACAGAAGGAATAGTAACATTTCCTTACTGGAATCTTGTGGAACACAATTGTATATAGTATTTTGAATTTTCTTAGGTATATTCAGTAGTGGGTCCTGAATTAGTTTGCTACTGGTTTGTGCATGCGCTCATGCATACGTGCAGAAGTGTCCTGGGCAGGAGGGCAGAGCCTCCCATCGCCAGCACTGGTTGTAAGAACTGGTCTGAACTGGGAGTAACCCACCACTGTGTATATTGTTGTTTTTGTACTTAAAAGCTTTGGCAGATATTTTGAGACTGAAGAGAACTAATTCCTCTTCTTTTACCATTATCATTGTAGCTGTATTTAAAAATTACCAGAATAATTGAAAAAGATTTTTCTATCCTATTTTCCTACACTTTCTGCGGAGCACTTTATACCTTCTTTTTTTTTCAAAAGGAATGACACATTTTTACTGTAACTTGTGCTATGCACAAAAATGAAACAGAAGCAAGCCAGCCAATAATTAATAATTCAGATACTTATTGTGGCAGTCCATTTTGCTAATATTGAATTCTATTCCTGAACCTATTTTGCATCCGTAAGACAATTTCAGTGCTATTTATTTGAGTCCATTAATTCTGATTGTGCTAATTAAGGAGACAAGAAGTAGTAGGCCATTGGATCAGTCCAAAGCCCTTGAACTAATTTGGCTAGAAGACTGGAAACCAGAATGTCTTTAATTGCTCAGGTGCAGTATAATTGAATAATGCCTTTCTCTTTTTATCTGAAGCAAGAGGTCTTCAGATATTCAGTGACTCTTCCAAAGTATGGCAGGACATTTATAACTCCATTCCTCTGGTTCTCAACTTGAAGAGCATTCTAAGGGTTAAGCTTAACTTTTGTTTGCCTGGCTAGAATGATTTTTTCCCCTGATTCCTGTCCTCAAATAGGAGAAAGGGAAATCCATTGCAGTAAGACTGGTTGGACTGCTAACAGATGGCCATAAAGAACAGCATTTTAAAATTGATAGCAAAGGCAAATAAGTTAATCCATTTATTAAAAGCAAGTGCCGCAAATGTAATCAATCTGAATAATTAATCACATATTAAGGGGCATGCATAAGTGCACCAGTGTGCCTTCTGTCCCCTGTCCTAATGTCTCTTTTATGTTTTACTAGCTTCATGAATATGAACTCTATTATTCTCAATTATTATTTCTTCTATATTATTCCTAATGTTTTTCTAATCTTCTGTTGATGTATATTACTATGATTATATCCTTACAAACCTATATTATGTACTAGACAAAATAAATAAATAAATAAAAATTGTAACACAATTTTAAAAGTTTGTAATTAGTTGCATTAGCAGATTCCAAAGCAGCTGCAGATAATATTAACCACAAAATAAGAGATTTGGCATTCATTTTTGGCAGGAAGAGAACTCTCCAGCTAGAGCAAAGAACCGACGACTATGCTTTTGGCTGCTTCAAAATGTTCCCACAAAATTACTATTTCAATTTACTAACTCATTTCTCATATGTCATCATCCTGTTTTCTAATTGCTGAGAAATAAAATAATTTTAGGTTATAATTCTTTGAATTCTAAACTGTAGTAATACCTTTTAATTGCATAAACCATCAGATTAATGATAAGCCATCATTCTACTATTTCAGTTCAGTGCATGAAATAAAAAAAAAGACATTAAATAAATGTTCATAACCACATATCTCTTTTTTTAACATGTTTGAATAATTGATAGCATGCTACATCAGTTATGCATTTAGCATCCTATATCCCAGAGATGTTATAAACTGAAAAGAGTATTTATGGCTACATTTCTCCATTTTCTATAAGTCCAGAACAGTAAAATATGTTCCCTTGCTGTTAGTCAAGCAATAGAAAAAAACACACCTAGGATTTGATCTGTACAACAATAGAGCTTCACTATGCATGCTGGTAGGAAAGTTGAATGATGGCAAATTAGCAAAATAATAGAAACAATTAGTCACCAATTAGTTCTACACTTGTCACAGGCAGCACTTACTACTCTCAACTGATTTCTCATTATTTGACAACTGGGAAAAGGCAAAGAGGGCAGATTTAGCCCTAAAGCAGGGGTGAAATCCAGCAGGTTTTAACAGGTTCTGGAGAACAGGTAGCAGAATTTTTGCGTAGTTCGGAGAACCAGCAAATATCACCTGTGGCTGGCCCCAGTGGGGTGGAAATGGAGATTTTGCAATATCCTTCCTCTGCCACATCCACCATGCCACATCATGCCCACCAAGCTGCTCTCACAGAACAGAACCGGTAATTTAAAAAGTGTATTTTACCACTGTCCTAAAGTCTCTAGTTGCTAATCTTTGTCCTAGTTACATTACAATGTGAATTAATTTGAGATTTTAAATATTTAATTCCTGATATTAGTATTGCTTCAGAAATAATGTCTAGCAAGCATCAGGCACATTCATAGTAACAGCCACTGTTTCAAAATGGGAAGAGGTACAACTAGGCAATTGAAACTCTGCCCTATTCTACCTGCGTGCAGGGTATGCAACACATATGAAAATAGGGCAAGATTTTCATTGGCTGTTTGCGCTTGCCTTTTTTAGGTATTGCTGTTTTAATTTTCACCGTATACGTTTTTTTAAATTTTAAAGGTACTAATGCAGCAAAATATTCAAGCTGAAGTTATCTATATACAAAACCAGTTCTCTCTTGTCTCTTTGCAATACAATGTATAGAATGACATTTATTCCAGTCTTTAGTAGTTGTGCTTGAATAAGAAACATATCCTCGCATCTAGATATTTAAGTCTTTTTCGATTGTTTGTTTTAAAAATGAATGCTTAGGCTGAATATATTCCTACGTTGGAAGTAAACATTTTATCAAAGCATTAGAGTTGGGATATAGATCCCTGGTTCCCAATATGGAGCCCATGCCCCACAGGGGGGCAATTTGATTTTTAATAGGGGCAATTGGAACCTTGTTTACACCTTGTTAGGCTTCCTCCACATGAGTAGGAGTTCAATTTTTGAATAGTAAGACTTATATGTCATGGGGAGGAGGCATGGGCTTAGGTGGGGCATGGGCAAAAAAAGGTTGGGAACCACTGATGGAGACTCAAGTAAATGCTAGCATTTTGGACAACAATTACCATGAGTAATCAGAAGTTATAGGAGTTATTGTCCAAAATGTTTGGAGAGCCCTAACAGCATATGAAGATTCTGTTTAGGTATAGATTCTATATCAATATTAACCATAAATGTCAAAATACACTTTGGAAGAAATCTGCAGAGAACGTGTGAGTAGAAATATAGTTCCTCTCTGTTTCCACTTAAAGCTGTCATATGTTTTTTCACACTTCTTAAAATCTGAAAAAGACACCACTGCTTTAAGAGCCATTTAAGTTGACTCATTACAGCAGCTGCATCTTTTTTAAAAAGCTCACCTATGAGGTTGAAAAATGAAATGGTGGCAGTAATTAGTACTATGAACATTCCTTCTGAATTGTTTTCAAAGTTGGCATAGCCAGAGTCTGTACATGATAAACCAATATTTAGCATCCTGAGATTTCAGAAAATGCTGTTCCTCTACTATTAGTGGTGAATATCATTTCAGAAATAGAAAATCTTTATGATTTTCTAAGAAATCTGGCATTGATACTGAGAATAATAATCTATGTTATGCTCCTCTTCTCACAACATACTTCCATAATATGTTTTCTAACCTCCGTTCTGTAGTATTTGCCGTAGAAATACATCTTTGTTCATTGAATATAGCATGAGATCTTAAGAAAGATGTGTTGAATCTTTATACTGTATATTTTTTAAAAAATTACTTGGTACAGGTGCAATGGCGTATGCATAGGCATAACATCCTTTCAAGCAGCAAACTTTTTTTAGGTTTCTATAGGAGACTGAAAAGTAATTTAGCTGTTCTAGAGCAATGCTGTGCTTATGCTTCCCTATCTACCAAAATATTTTCAAAGTGTGCCCAGCTCTAGTAGATTTCATAAAAGAGAGATAAAATTAATGCAAGTCTAACATTTTCATTTAAAAAGCCATTATCATGCTTATGATTGATAATACATGTTTCCTCAAACAAGAAATTCCAAATATTTACTTATAATTAAATCTGAATTATTTTTATTTTGTAATAGCTCCAATTGCTTGCAGTTGAGCCTTATTTAAAATTATAGTCTTAAAATAAGTATATTCCTTTTTTTTCTCATTTTGAAGATTTGAGTATTTAATAGGAAATAATCTTTTTAAAAAGTTTCCTCTCTTGAGACTTTTAAAAACCTGATATACTCCAATTTTTTTCCTATGCATAGAATGTTCCAGATATCATTTAACATTCGTTATGTGTACATATTTAATTTGAATAATCAACTTGGCTAAAAGAACCTACAAAACACAATGTAATGTGGTTAACTTTTCTCAACTGCATGTTTACAAATAAAATATTAATCTCTCATGTTGTGCATTTCTTCAAAAGAGGCTTGGGACTTATTCAGGGGGGAGGGGCTGCTAGGTATTTACAACATCCCATTGAATATCATATTTGCTGATTACAGTGGCAACCAGGGGTGGGATTGAAAAGTGTAAGCAATCTGGCTGTTTGCAAGATGGTTGTGGCCATGGGGGTGTAAAAGTGAGGCCTACTCAGCCTTCTGGACCATGCCGGGGAGGGGGGGTGTTTTCACCTTCTAGGCTCTGGGGGCTTTTCTTGAGCCTCTGGGAGAGTGAAAATGGCCTCCCCTGGGCTCCGGAGACTGGAAACAGGCCCATTTTTGGATTTCTAGTAGGCCCAATTTTCACCCTTCCCGGGCTCTGGAGGCCTTCCTTGAGCCTCTGGGAGAGCAAAAATGGCCTCCCCTGGGCTCCGGAGACTGGAAACAGGCCCATTTCCAGATTTTTGGTAGGCCTGCTTTTCGCCCTCCCAGAGCCTCCTCATAGAATCTGCACTTATCTTAAGCAGAGGTGGCTTTGGACTCCCAGATTGGAAATTATACCAGAGAGCAGCAACATTAACATGGATAAGGAATTGGATTAATTTGGACAATAATCATACTCTGACACTAGAGGCATAGTTCCCTCTAAGCTGAGCAGTGAGCAATCGCTCACTTAAAAATCATCATCAACTCAGAGTTTTCCAAACCTGCCCAGAAGCCGAGAGGGAAATTTTATTATTATTTCTGTGCCGCCCAGTCCCGAAGGGACTGCCGCTCAGACACTATACTTTTCCGCCCACCCCCCAAAAAAATTAGAGAGAACACTGACTAGAGGGTCATAATTTATTAATGGGCTGGCACTCCTTTTTCTGGAATAAATACAAAATCCCTAAATATTTTAGAAGGCACTTAGCGAGAGAAACATTGATAACAACATGGTTGGAAATTAAAAGAAAACATTATATCATAGTTCCAAACTGGCTCTCAACCATGGAAGCTATGCTCTATCCGAACACATTTGACAGAAATAAAACTTTAAAATGTAAAGATATTTTAGATAAAAATGTGAAAGATAGGGGGAAATTAAACAATCAAAACATGGAAATAGATTGGTGGCCATATGCCCAGATACAATCCCATTACAAAGCAGATATGAAAGATACTGGAATTGAAACTGAATCCAGCACATTAGATAAACGTCTGACAGGCCCGGAAAATAAGAGTCTATCTAAACTTTACAATTATTTATTAAAATATGAAAGAAATGAACTGGTTAAAGGACCAATGATAGCCTGGGCCCAAAATATAGGACATAATATCTACAGATTGGGAGCAGATTTGGAACAAAAATCTTAAACTATCAAAAGCAGTAGCATATAAGAAAATTACTATAAAATATGTTATAGATGGTATTTGGCTCCTACACAAATTAAATCCGACCTCCTGGCAGTGTAAAAAAAATTTAGGCACCTTCTTTCACATGTGGTGGTTATGCCCTGACACAAAAAGATTTTGGACAAATGTAAACAGGAAATTACCTGCAAATACCTGCACCTACAAATAGAATTCATACCGGAACTTCTCTTAGGAATATTTAAGAATAACTATACTAAGACATAACTATACTATTTCATATCACCACAGCAGCTAGGATCACTTTTTCTCAATTTTGGAAAGATTTGGGACAAACCCCCCCCCCCCCCAGAAAGCACAATAATTAGCAAAATTTATGAATGCGCTGAGATGGACAGGCTTACAATTGACTTGCGAGGCCAGAAAGACTCAAGAGTATTTTGAAATATGGAATAGATGATACCGTTGGATCGAGCATAGAAAAACAAAAGTAAAAATAAAGTGTTAAAATAGAAGCATAACATGTAAATATGTACTGTATATAGAAAAGTATAAGTATTTTAGCTATTGCAATAATGTAATATCAGTACAATGTGTCCAAATATATAAAATGTGAGGTAACTCCAAAAAAAAGATGCAATGATGTAACAATGCAGAATCACTTATTGTATTTATTGTATTGTTGTTTTTGCAAAAGAGACTGGAAATTAATAAATTCTATTAAAAAAAAAAGAACCTGCACTTATGTGTCATCCAAAATGAGCCATGTGGAGACTCCTGGGAGGGACAGGGTGGGTGGGATCAGCCAGTCCTTGCAACTACTGATTCGGTGAACCAGATACAAAATTAGAATCTGGTTCACCTGAAACAGCTAAATCCCACCTCTGGACTACCAACCCATTGCATAGTGACAAATATACAGATTATAAATACAAACATCTAATTTTGAAATAATGAATATCATGCAGGACTGAAGCTATGAAAGTAAATGGTGGAAAGGAAAAAGGAAAAATAACAATTTAGGAAAAGTATCCCACATGCAAATTTAGTCTTTTAGCTTTTAAACTGGAGAAAAGTTGAGAGATTCCTATTTATTCTCTTTAGATTGTTAGATTGTTTAAAAATCATGACTAGAATAGATGCTGGCTGTAAGGGGTACACCCATGTTCCCTAATATTAAATACAACACACCTTCCTGGTGTAGTTGTCTGATTTAGCTTCAAGATAATGGCTAACGAAGCATAAGAGAACTTGTAACTTGACTTGGTCTTGGATAATGTTAGTGTAGGAAGACAAATCCAATCTGGTTCCAATCTGGAAAAAAGGCCCTGGAAAGAAAATGGAAGTTGATTGGAAAGGTCTCTGTTTATTGATGAGCAGAACCAACAACAGCATGTCGTTCTGGGGCAGATGACAAATTGGGATTTGTTGTGGTTCTGTCTGAGGCCCCTCCGGGAACGGCTGATCTTCTGTCGGTTTCCAGCTCAGAGGGAGAGGCTGAGGAACAGGAGGTGCAGACAGACGAGGAGGAGGAATCCCAGGCTGAAGAAGAGGGAGGACAGCCAGAGTCCCACCAGGGGGAGCTCTCCCCAGCAAGCAGCCTGGATTCCTTAGAGGAAAGTGCACAAGCCATAATTGATCTGCGACAACGAAGAGCTACTCAGAGACGGAATCAATTGGCTAAGTACTTTCAGCATTAAAGTGGCAACAGCTGGGTTTGGGTGTGGTGCTCTTGGGAAAGGCTAAAAGGCAGACCCACCCTTCCTGGCTTGTGGAGTTTTATCTTTGAGAGTCGTGGGACCTGGCTGTGAACTTTGGCGTCTTGGAATCCTGGTTTGTGCCTTTGACTATTGAAACCTTGGGGGGGGGGGTGCCAGCAAGAAGCTTGCTGTATTGTCTGGACATCAGGACCCTGCTGTAACGTATTATAGCCTGTCTGTTGGGAAGAACAGGTTTTCCTCTGTGCTTATTTTTTCTAGCTATAAAATACTTTTGGCTTTTACCAGAGTGTCTGGCTGTTTTTTCCAGTTGGTGTTGAGGTCTGGGGGAACCCAGACAGAACAGGATTGGGATAGAATAGAATTCTTTATTGGCCAAGTGTGATTGGACACACAAGGAATTTGTCTTGGTGCATATGCTCTCAGTGTGTGTACATAAAAGAAGATATAGATTTGTGAAGAAACATATGGTTTAACACTTAATGATCGTCATAGGGGTCAAATAAGCAATGAAGAAACAATCAATATTAATAAAAATCTTAGGATACAAGCAACAAGTTACAGTCATAAGTAGGCTTTTATACATTCTTTGGATTTTTGTGTTGGAAATGCTCAAGGGTTAGGGCTAGGGTGCAATGTAGTGAGCTTCCTGTCTTTTGCTATTCTAATGGTGGTGAGTTAATCCTATTATGTTCCAAAGTCTTGCCCTGTCCTTCTTAGCCCTATCAATTGGAGCAGAAGGTGTTTTGGGAATAGATTGGGCCAATCTTTTTTAATGGGCACAAAATATCCATTTCTAAAGACTTCGGGTATCTGCTGGAGGCTGTTGGGGCTGCTTTTTGGCTTTGTTAAGATTTTTCCCCATTTCTCCTTTGGGGAAATATTATATTCTGCCTCTTTTAATGTTACTGTTACTTTGTAAATCTTTTGACAATCTAATACTTGAATTGGCTCTTCTGTACTTTATCAAGTAGTGTGCTTTACTCAAATAAATAAATCTATCCACTGCATGATGGAGGCCTCTTCCCCATTTTTCCAACCAATAAGATCCTGAGCTTTTTTTTTTTTTTGCCAACTGGGACCACACTACTTGCTGATGTCATTGATCCATCTTGTTTTAGATCACTTTAGTGGATGTTTTTTGTCAAGCAGGATCCATTATATGACTGGTCATAGATATATGGAAAGATACACGCTCATCATTAATTATAAGACAAGATAGAAAGACCTGCACATGGATAAGAAAGAATTGAAATGGAAATGGGCTGGTCACATAGCAAGAACTGATGACAGGCAGAGAGAGGGAGGGAGGATAGGTAGGTAGGAAGGCAGTTACATTTTCTGAATGGTGATAATAAACTGTCAAAGGAAAGAATAGAACAATTGCAATGTTGTGGCTTTAAGTATTTTTCTCTCCAATCGCAGGAATTGTCATTTAAAATGATGGGGTTGATAGAAATATCAGTCAACTCCTATCCACTCTCTCCTATCCACTCTAATTGAAATCCTGCAGCTTCCATTATGAGCCACTAGTGGTTAAGGCACTAGAAAGTGAGAGACCATGAACTCATGCCTTAGCCATGCTTTAGTCAAGTGGTGTTGGATATGTTAGTTGCTTTGAGTATTTTGTAAAAATAAAAATAAAGATGGGATAACAAATAAATATGCAAATTGAAGGACTGTGGCAAAAACCAAAGCACTCTTTTTTCAAAAATTAAAAGCAATATTAAAAATTTGACATTTGATATTGGCAAAAAAGCACCACTTTCCCACTGATTTCTGGTAGAGGGTCATGGCTGTTGTTTGCAACAAATATAACAAAGTTCCTTAGGGTAGGTTCCATACTACCATCTTGGCATTAGCTTAAAGATTGCCTGATTGGCAAAGCATCAGGTTCATCTGCCGTCAGGCATGGGGGAATTGAAACATCTCACCCGGGCCTATACAGTTTATGTATGATATGTTTGTGTGTATGTTTGCTTTTAATAATGGGGTTTTTAGTGTTTCTCTTAAATTATTAATTTGTTATATATTGTTTATTATTGCTGTGAGCCGCCCCCAGTCTACGGAGAGGGGCGGCATACAAATCTAATAAATAAATAAATAAATAAATAAATAAATAAATAAATAAATAAATAAATAAATAAATAAATAAATAAATAAATAAATAAATAAATAAATAAATAAATAAATAATAAAATCTGTAGAGGACCAGAGATTGATGCTCCCAAAGAAATAATAATAATAATAATAATAATAATAATAATAATAATAATAATAATAATTTATTAGATTTGTATGCCGCCCCTCTCCGCAGACTCAGCCGCAAAAAACACAGAAACCGAACATTTTGGTTTGTCACAGATTTTTTTTTAATGTGGTTTTAAAAACTAGAACACATACCAAAATGTCCTACCTGTTAGCGACTACTTCACCTTCAACCTTAACAACACACGAGCATGAAATAGATTTAAACTAAATGTCAACGGCTCCCAACTAGACTGCAAAAAATACCACTTCAGCAATAATCAACACCTGGAATGCACTACCTGACTCAGTGGTTTCCATTCCTAACCCCAAAATCTTTAATCTTAAACTATCTACAATTGACCTCTCCCCCTTTCTAAGAGGACTGTAAGGGGTGTGCGTAAGCGCACTATTGTGCCTACCGTCCCTGTTCTAATGCCTTCTATCATTACTTTTTATCATTACTTCTCTAATGTTTTATTTATACAAATTACCATCCTACAATTGTTTGACAAATACATAAATAAAATAAATAAATAGAGGGGGAAAAATAGAAATAGAAATAAAAAATTGGAGGCGTGTCACTACGTCTGGGCGACAACTTCAGTGCTACCGTATGATCCTCAAACGGCCCATTCTCAAGATCAGGGGTCTCCAACCTTGGCGACTTTTAAGCCTGGCGGACTTCAACTCCCAGAATTCCCCAGCCAGCATGGAGACCCCTGCTCAAAACCACAGTCCTGGTATTGTGACGTAGGTGAGCGACAGAACGTCCGCTCGGGCAGGCTTCTAAAAAACCCAACTCCGAGGCGCTCAGGTCCTCCACCATCCGCATTCGCTATTCCGAGGCCGAGCAGCGTCCATCGAGCCGTCATTGCTTCGCGATTCCGACCTCCCTTCTTTCCCCGCCTGATCAGGACATTACCAACACGTCCGATATAGCAAAAATGCCCGACGTCTCGGGGCAGGAAGATTCCCTATTAACGTTCAATGTATTTTTTTTGGGGGGGGGGGCGTTCTAATTTCAGCCCTGGGCTTAATTTTTCAACCGTGGGTCAGCCCAAGATGAAGCTGGAAGTGACGTATTTCGACGAAGAGATACGAGAGAGAGAGAGAGAGAGAGAACGGTCGCTGGAATAAGTTATCTTTTCGACAGGGCGACAGCCACGTTCAGGTTAGGAGGTAACCCGCCCATTTGTTCCACGTATCACTGCATCCGGGAGGAGGTGGAGTCACGCAGGGTCAGGTGATTACAAACCTTGTGGTCTCATTGGCCAGCGGGCAGCGGCGTGTCGCGCGACCGGAAGGGAACCCGGAAGCAACCTAGCGGCAAGATTCCGGTTTCCTTGGCTACGCCAGAAAAAGGGAGGGTGAGAAAGAGAGAGAGCGCGCGCAAGGAGGCGAGCGAAGGGCTGGTCCCTCGTCTTGTGGTGGCGGCCGCGCTGTTTGAAGGGATGGGACAGAACCGGGCCTAGCGGGGCAGCTGCCGCTATGAGCGGAGCAGCAGCTGGAGGCGAGGGAAGGAGCGGCAACCGCCTGGCAGGCCGTTGGTCCGGCTGGAAACTGCTGGCTTTGGGCCTCCTCTCCGCTTCTTCGGTGTTGGCAGCAGCGCCGGCTGTGCAGGCGATGAGCCGGGAGGAGAAGCGTCATCTTGGGTAAGAGCGCTTCCCCCCCCGGTCGCCCCCTTCTTCTTTTTTCCCCTGTGCCGCAGCCGAGTCTACCTTGGCGAGGATGCCGTTGGCCCGGTTGCGAGCGGTGGTTTTGTGAAGCAGAGGGTGTCGCATATTTTGTGGTAGGTAGCCCGAGGAAGGGGTGAGGGTTGGACTAGGAGACCTCTAAGGTTCCCTTCCGGCACTGTTCTGATTGAAGCCTCAGTCTCCTCAAAGGCATTTGGCTGCCTTTGAGGAGACCGAGCAAGTTACACTGAAGTCGTCTTTTAACCTGACTGTCACAGGCTGATTTCAAGCTTGTCCCAGAGAAGGCTACCTCAGTTAATTGTTTGTTTCAGTTATTAAATGTAAAGCTGGACAATAAATACACTGCTCAAAAATAATAATAAAGGGAACACTCAAAGAACACATTCTAGATCTGAATGAATGAAATATTCTCATTGAATACTTTGTTCTGTACAAAGTTGAATGTGCTGGCAACAAAATGAAATTGATTGCCAGTCAGTGTTGCTTCCTAAGTAGACAGTTTGATTTCACAGAAGTTTGATTTACTTGCAGTTATATTCTGTTGTTTAAGTGTTCCCTTTATTTTTTTTTGAGCAGTATATATTACTGGGTAGGTCTTCAAATCTTAAGTTGTATTTCATTGGATTTTTTTTTTTTTTACCTCCATGCCCTCGGAAATTTGTTTTCTCCACCTACCTATTTCTTGCAAAACTCCCTGTCTAGAAATGATGAGTGTGGTAGCAAGGCAGGGATGTAACAACTTGGATTAGTCAAAGTGACAAACTTTAGTCAAATGTGAGTAATAACAGTTCAAAACAAATACTGTCATTGAAAGAGAACAGAAATATGGGAAGGGCCTTTTTTTTTTAAGCTGAAAGATGCAGGTTCCCCAAATTTAAAACATGCTACTAGGATCCTGAATGCATGGATGTTATTCTAGAAAATGATGTTTGTTACAATGTAAAAGCTCAGTTATGTAAGATCACTGATAATTTCTTCTTATCTTCATATTATTGCTTTTTATAGGTGGGTTAGAACACTTTTTTGGTTCATTTTGGTATTGGGAGTTTGGCTGATCAACTTTTCAGTGACACATGTTTTTTCCATGCGTGTTTAATCATATATAGCAGTATGGTGGCGGTTCTAATAACTTCAGTAAGAAGACACAAGTGTACTTAATATAGAGTACAAAATATGTGATGTAGCATATATTAGCTAAGAGAAGTGAATGCCACAGTTGAAAATAATTTTGGGACTTCTCAGAGAAATACATTTCTTTCTTTCTTGTTGACGTCTTTTGAGTACAGTTGAAAGCCCTGTAAACTGTAACGCTATGTGGATAATATAGCAATAGCATTAGCATTTAGACTTATGTATCACTTCATGCTACTTTTACAGTCCTCTCTAAGTAGTTTACAGAATCAGCATATTGCCCCCAACAATCTGGATCCTTTATAAGTAATATAATTACTTATAAAGATTCGCTGTTGGGATAATCTTGTTAGCTGTCCAAACAGTGTTTTGTTTTGAAAGACCAGATACTTTCAAATGATGGCAAATAGTATAGTGAGCTTACTTACAAGGCAAATCAGACACTGATGTTTCATAGAATAAAACCAAAAAGCATATACATTCGACAGAAATGTACATCTGAAGGGCTTGACTATAGCAAATATCTTCAATGCTCATGGTACTAATAATCAGGGATGCATCTACACATTACATTTATAATATTTGCACATTTTACTTTTAAAAACTCTCATAATATTAATAATATTATGGCAGAAAACAATTTTGTTTTTGAGAGCATTAGGAGAACATTACATTTTCTGGAGTCCTCTGGCCTTGGATTAATTCCGGGGCTCTAAATTAAGAATTTCATAGTTCGTGGCTTGATAGCTTTATTAACTGCGTATTCTAATAAAGTCTATCTTTGGTATGAAAATGCATCTGTTCATTATGAGGTTTTAAATTATATGAAAATGTATCTGCATTCATAAAATTTAAATAAACTTATTTAATGCTACTTCTTCAAGGGATTATTTAACCATATACAATTTTCTATATATTTACTTAAAAATAGATGTTTGGTTTTTTTTATTGAGATACCTCAATAAAGTAAATATATGTATGTAAGTATATATGATTACAGTCTGAAGTTTTCTTGCATAATCATAGAATATAAATTGATTGATGTATTGTTATACCCAAATACCCATATAGGTTTAGGGAGTCTTATGACAAATGCAGTGGCAACAGTATTCAGTTGGCACATTTTAAAAAATTAAGCAGAGTTAGCAATGCACATTTGAATCTGAATTCATGATTTCATGAAAATGGTCATTTAATTTTCTTGGCAACTGTACAGAATTTATTGCCTCCTCCCTGGGTACTTCTGTATTTTCAATCTAGCATGCTATTCTGAAATCATCTTTTACTGTAATCTTCCTTCTAAATACTAATCATATTGACTTTTTTTTTGAGAGCAAAGTACTGTCACCTAACTGAGCGGTAAAAAAAATCACATTAACATTTAAACTTATCTGCTTGGAAATCCCAATAGAAACTCCTATGTGGATCTCTTTTTAGAACATCTACATCCATATAATCATTTTGAATTCCTATTAAGTTAGAAAAAGCCATGTGTTTTAAAAAATAATTTCACAAAGAATCTCATAATTTCATAAATTGCTCTCTTAACAAATGGTAGTTTAGGATTGTTAAAATAAATGTTTATAAAATGGAAATATCAGGTAGATTTTTGTTTTATGTAAGTGCATGAATTGTAAAATTACCAACAGTTCATCAAGTCTTTGGAAAGTCTCTGCAGATTAAGAAAAATTAAGTTCACTTGAGCACAGTTGAATTATTCTGGTTTTATCTCTTTTTCAGAAATCAAGTACAGGAAATGTTTGATCATGCCTATAGTAATTACATGGTAAGTAATATTTACATTATTTTAATATTAAATAACAGTGTTTTAAAGCTGTTTTTCTATAAACTATACACGATGAACTCTTACTAGTGTATTTTTAATTAATGATTTAATGCAAGGTTGGGTAGATGGTAGTAGACAGGCAGTGCTCTACTTTCATACTGATATTGTTTTTGGAAGCTGGTTTTTGTTTCTTTCCTTAGTGTATAAAGTCTATTTTTTTTCCTGCAAGCAATGGAGAGAGATCATGCTTCTATTCCCTGATAGTTTAATTAATAAAAATTCAATGGCGAGTCTCCAAAAAGGAATTTGGGATCCACAAATGATTGGCAGGCTATTGGAGGTTCATTCTTGTACTAAAATACAATTAAGGGTCATAATTATTGTTTGGTGTAATATGCTGAATCATACTATCAACAACTGAAAAACTGGTTCAAAGTGGATTGTGTTAATGGATGGTTTGGCTTGATGTATTATTTACAGTGAATTACACTGCAGTTCTTACTTGTTTAATTCTTACCCTGTTTACGTATTGAGATCTAATCTGTTTAAGACTGGGGTTTTTGTCCTGGGTATGAGTCCTTTTTCTCAGTCCTTGAATTTGTTGAATTGAAAAGCATAATCTATAACATGAGAAAGAGTTGCAGATTATGAGCGTGACAAAAACATTCCAGAATGAGACTCCAATCCAGTGTAACAATTCTAGTTAGATCAGCTAGAACTGTTTCTTTTAAAAATTATAATATGAAATAAAGCCTGCATTAAAAAAGGTAGATTCTTAATTCAGATAAAGATGTATCTAATAAAAATGCTTAAGTATAATTTAATAGCTTTGATGTCTAAAATCCAAGATGGAAATCAAGTGTTTCATTAAAATCCCACTAATCAAAGATATACACCTTGCTTGGCAAACACTTTAGCCGATCATAATAAGATAAGATGAATGATTGTTGCATAATTTCATGGTAAACATTTTTATCAAGGATTTTAGTGAATATGGGTAACATGATTTTTTTTTGCAGCGAATAACACTGAAACTATAAATGTGATACTAATTTTGACCGCTAATATATTCAACTGGGACTCACTGTTTTCTTGGTTTTCAATCTGTTTTAAGTATTTCATAGCACAAAACTGGCACATATTTGCTCACTGTGTTTATAAGTATGGTACATATAACTTCAAATAACATGTACCTAAAATTGTATGTGTCTTTTGTGCTAGGTAAAACCTAGGGTAGTGTTGGCAACCCTTTTTTTCCTCGGTTGCTGAAAATGCACTATCAAGCGCACAAATGTGCCCCCACCCATGATTCAGTGTCCCTCACACACACTACCCCCTGTGCATGTGTGTGTGACTCCCCCCACTACCCTGCACATTCATGCACAACCCTGCCCCCCATGGTCTTCCTGTTTGTTGCCCTCTCCAGGCTCTCCAGGCTTTTCTGGAGGCTGGAGAGGGTGAAAATGTCCTCCACTGCCCCCTAGAGGTCCTCTGGAGGCTGAAAACGCCCTCCCAGAACCTTCACACAAGCCAAAAATCAGCTAGCCACACTGGAGTTGAGCTACGGCAATGGCTCATGTGTGACATATGTGGCTCGGCGTGCCACTTGGGACACGTGTGCCATAGGTTTGCCATCATGGACCTAAGGTATGCTGTCATTCTTTGACACTGTGTTGTGAAAAGGCCTTTTTATGATTTGTGAGGTGGCTAAGGATTTCTAAACTTGTAGCATGAATTATTTGTATTGTACTTAAGGAAGTATATGACTTGGCACATCCTGTAACCTTATATGTCAAAAGGATATTTATTTAGAGTGGGTCATAAAGCCTTAAGTAAATATAATGTGTGACCATGTTGAATTTGGCAACCAAGATCAAGGTTTTGAACTTTTTTTTTTGATGATGATGCTAATCTTGATTATTCTATGGATCAGTTCTTTTTTCATTTTCCAATCTTGTAGGACCTTTTAGTTGATTTTATTTGACAATAATGTAGCAAAATTCTTTTTTAGAAATAGATTTTATTACTATTTGAAATTACTTTAAAATGTACTTTTCCACTTTTGAAAAGGAAATTTTAATTAAGTCTTGCTTTATATATCATACTTTTCTTCAATGAAAAATTCAATTTTTTCACTGACTTGTAAAGAATTACAGAGTGCTCATAGTTACAAATTCTACACCTTCAGTTTTGATGTTGTTCCCTTAGTAATAAAGAAAGGATGTTTAGATGGATTTAAATATACAATCTAGCTGATGACTTGCGCTTAACCCACTTCCCTACCGTATACCCATAAAAGCCTAGTGTGACATTTTTGTACCAGATAATTTGTTGACTGATCTGCAATCCTGCATATTTTGTAAAATCTTTTAAGTGACATATAGTGCAACTTCTTATCTTGAGGTTACTGACATTTCAGAGAAATATAGAATCCTTATTGTCATTTGTGTTCCTTCCCTCATCGTTGAAATAATAAGTGAGTAAAGGTTAAAGAAATATAAGGATTATCTTTAGAGCTAATAAAAGAGCAGAATCATCATCTTTATAAATGTGAGAATATGGTCATCCCATGTGCCATATAAGATTAAATGTTTCTTTAAAAGGTTATAGCTAAAGTTACCATTTAATAAACAAATGCTGACATTAAAAAGGTATCTCGTAGAATACCTTTTCAGTATTTTGGAAAAGATAAAGTAATAAGTCGTTTGATTTTATTTGTATATGAACATAAATACAGCAAAAAGGGGTACAAGATGGTTTGTATACATATTCACAAAGATGAACATCTGTTATTTGCCAGCATTTTTTCTTTTTTGGGGGGTATAAATTTTTTATTGTTTTTCACACCTTAACAGAGATTCCAATTTACATACCTCAAATTAAAATATAATACAATACAATATCAAATGCCAAATTCTTAGTCAAATTAATCAAATTTTTCTAATTATTTATCCAATTATTTCTGGTATATATCATTCATCCTGTGCTATCTCTTTTCCAAATGCTATCATCCGGATTTAGCATTTTTTCTGAAGGCAAAGTTTGAATTTTGCTTTGGAAATGAAATTCTGCCATCCTATTATGGGATATATTTCTATTAAGAACTAGTGGTGTATATCAATATATTCTGAAATATATTTAGTTAGATACTAGATACAGATACTCTGTATCTAGTATCTAATTTAAATACTCTGCTTTTAAAAGGTTTAAATCCTTACAGAATCAATTTTAGCTATTCTAGAAGTGTTCCGAGCTTAAACAGACCTTATCTCAACCTCATAATTTCTGTTTCAGACTGGATATTCCTGAAGTGGTTGGCACAGCCTATATCAAGCTGTTTTTAAAATTTAAATATTTCAAACATTATTTAAATTTTATACATTTTACACATCCCTTTTAGTGAGAATGTGATACACCATTTTAAGGACCTTGGTTTGAAAAAACCTACTGACCATTAATTGTCAATGTAGTGATCTTCTTAAATACATTAGTTTGAATGTAAATACTTTCTTATTCCAAATGGAGGATTCAATTGCATTTAAGTATTAAGTTAGATTCTATGCTGTTCTAAGGATGGAGTCAGAAGAAGCAATGTTCAAATTGCAAAGATGTCTTCTCAGTTTTCTTTAAATGAAAACAGTGTAAGAGACTTTCAGGTGTAACTAGTTCTAGATGGCAAGACCATTGTAAATATTTTATTTATATTCCTGAATAGCATTAATTATCTATTTAAAACAATTTGAATTAATTCAAAACAAGTTGCTGACAAGGAATTCCTATTTATGTGCAATAATGGTGTGATGAACTCTTAGTTTAGCAACTTGAGATGTGCTGAATAAGAAACTTTTCAAAGCCAATCTTGCAAATACAAAAATTATTGCTCCACCAATATGTAAACCATTCACTTTTTTACTCTTAAAAGTTGAAAAAAGAAATTCATACTGGTAGTGTTGAAAGTTTTTTGATGACATTAGGCTAGACCTATGGTTTCAGCCAATTTAGAAGCAAATAAGGGCTGATGGGCAACTTGATAGTAGAGAGCTGGTTATGTTTGTGATGCATCTAACTCTGAGAAATAATTGCTGAACCACAAAATATTGTTCCAGAATATATAGTGAGTAAATAGGGCCTAGAATCATTAAAAAAAAATTCCCACTTACTTTTTACAGTTCAGAAAACATTGGAGTAATTATGGCTTTGATCTTTCAATCCGCTTCTTTACTATGGTACTAACTGAATGCATTATTGTGTTTCTCCTGGGAAAGTATTAAAGGAAGACTTACAACCAGTTATTTAACAACTATTTGGGGTTAGACGTTAATAAACCTACTTACAACCTGCCTTAAAAGTTATGACTGCTGCCTCTCCACCTGTCTGCAGTGATGTTATCATATTTTGGGTACTGGGCAACTGGATCACATTTATGACCAGCTGCAGCATTGCATGGTCACATAATCATGTTTGCTACTTTTTTGTAGTTTTCAAGGAGAAACAGCTAATTGCATATGCTGGATTTGCTTAAAAAACATGGTGACTCCCTTTATGACTGCTATAACATTTTTTTAATGCAGTCACATGCTGACTCCGCATATGACTTATGGCTATAATTCTGGGTTCCATTGTAGTCGTAAGTCAAGGACTACCTATATTGCAGTTCATGAAAAATATTAATCCAGTGTAAGAGAGTTGTGTACCATTTGGAGCTTTCTGCATTGTTTAATTTTCTGAAAGCATACTTCCATGAATATAGAAATACGTTCCTTTTTATTTCCTGCATTTGTAAGTGTAAATGGTGAAACTTGATCTAACTGCTATTGTACCGTGCATTTCAACTTCACTGGATTATTATTCTGTTTTGTTTTTCATTTCCCTTTTTCCCAATAGGAACATGCTTACCCAGCTGATGAGCTCATGCCTTTAACTTGCCGTGGAAGAATTCGGGGTCAAGAACCAAGTCGGGGAGATGTGGATGATGCCTTGGGAAAGTTAGTATTTTGAAATAATTATTTGAAGTATTTAGTATTCAGTATTTAGTTTTAATGTAAATTAAATTAAATTTCTGTGGATCCATTATTATAAATCCAATAAAACAATCTAAATTCTGAATAAATAGCTATAAACAGAATAGGAATATTTACCCAAACAGACAAAACAAAATTAATATCTGACTAATAATTGCATCATAGAATATAGAAATATTATTTATTTCTTTAAATTATTTTTAGTTTGTGCATTATCTGGAGAATGTTGCAGCGGATTGCAGTGTTTTAATAACATAGTTTTTTCATGGTTCATGAAAGCATTCACAGCCAAGAGTCCATTGTGTGTCTTCAACAGTTCATCAACTTGAAGAAGGAGAACACTGTTCACCATTAATAGACAACCTGTAACAAGTTCTTATGTGAACCATTTAATAATAAATTATTGCATTTGATTAAATCCTATTTTTCATCCTTCTCTTTTCTCATCCAGATTTTCACTGACGCTAATAGATACTTTGGACACTCTTGTGGTAGGTTTGATTTTTTTTTCTACCATGTATTAAATCTAAATTCTCATTTTACAATATTGTGTAGAATTTAATAATTGACAACCAAATACCCGTTGTACTTAAATTATAATCTCCCTTTAGAAGATGGATTAGTGATATAAGGTGGCATACACAGTGCCCCCCCCCCCCATCCCATTTTTCTTACAGGAACAACCCAGTGGAATACATAAATTGGCTAAGAGTTTGTGATTAATCCAAAATCATCCATGAGCTTTTGAGAGTGAACTAACACCTCTCCCTGCTCCTAGGCCAGCACTTTTATTTTAAGTGGATTGAGAATGTAATGAGATTCTATATTTCTTCAGTATGTATTGCTCAACTATACATTTTACCTTTATTGAGACAGCATAAATTAAAGAAATCTGACACATTCAGAGTTTGCCTTTGTCATAGGATTTTTAGCTTGTTGCTGACCAAAGATGACAGAATCGATATTCTTTATTTTTTATTTAAAATGAAACTTCAAGTTTCTCCTTAACAAAACTTAGTTTCTTAAGAGATAATCAGCCCGTTTATTCTTGTTTTGCAGGTGTTAAATAAAACCAAAGAGTTTGAAGAGGCTGTTAAAAAAGTAATTAGAGATGTTAATTTAGACAACGACATTGTGGTATCAGTGTTTGAAACAAACATAAGAGTGCTTGGGTAAGTTTTATACTGTGATCTCAAATTAAATACACTTATTTCTTAAATTCTTAATAGAGTTCATAGTTTGTAAACCTATTCTTGTTTGTAAACTGCATTTTCAGCATTACTGTAAAAAGGGTTTACACATCTTCATTTATATACACTTTGTAGAAGTAAGAAGTATTTAAATGTTCTACAAACTATTTTCAATTTTTCAGCACTTATGCTATGCTTAAGACCAGTATAACTTTAATTACTAAACATAATTAGAGATTGGAAGCAGTTTAGAGAATGACATTCTCTTCTCCTCTGCTTCCCCAGTCTTTCGTTCTCTTCTGGATCAGGCATTTACTAAGCTGATAAACTTCCTGACTTCTCCCTTTCATTTTATCTAGAGGTCTTTTAGGTGGGCATTCAGTAGCAATCATGCTGAAAGAGAAAGGTGAAGTCATGCAGTGGTACAACGGAGAACTTCTGCACATGGCAAAACAGTTAGGCTACAAACTGTTGCCAGCTTTTAACACCACAAGTGGTCTCCCATATCCAAGAGTAAGTAAAGACTAAGACTAGCGTGTGCCATGTATTATTTGTTCTTCCAGTATTATATTTATATATTTATATTTAATTGGATTTGTATGCCACCCCTCTCCGAGGACTCGGGGCGGTTCACAGCATATATAGTAAACATAACAATACAATAAATCAAATTAATACAATTAAAATTTTTTAAAAGAATTCTAAAACATTTAAAAAAACATTAACATTACACTAAAAACATTCGTTGGTCAGGGGGAAGAGCTAATTACCCTAGGCCTGGTGACAAAGATGAGTTTTTAAACTCTTTTGGACGGCAAGGAGGGTGAGGGCAGTGCGAATCTCCAGGGGGAGCTGATTCCAGAGGGCCTGGGGCCCTCACAGAGAAGGCTCTTCCCCTAGGTCCTGCCAACCGGCATTGTTTGGTTGATAGGACCCTGAGGAGAGCAACTCTGTGGGACCTCACCAGACGCTGGGATTCGTGCGGCAGAAGGCGGTCTCAGATAAAAGTTACATGTTGAGTCAGAGAGAGAGAGAGAGAGATTAGTGATTAGTGAAATCATCTGATTTTTATTACTCTTAGAATCTTAACTCTTCAGCTAATTGCATGGTTTATGAAGATATTTATATGTTTATATTTACTACATTTTCAAATGCAATGGACTTTAAAAAGCCATATGATTTGATTATAAAAATGAGAACTGTTTTCTCTATAGCAGGTGATATACTTGGAGACGGCTTCATTTAAAGTTAAAGCACCAGTGACTTTTGCATTGACATTTAAACTCATATAGTAAGTCAATTTGCATAGGTTTGCCACACACATTATAGGGTGCTGCACATTCTTTGCTTCTAACTGCTGCAGCTTACTTAATTATTCCAGCTTTTCTACAATATGGTACAACTTTGTGCCTTACTTATGTCTTATTTGAAAAAGCAAATCTATTTTATTTTCCTAAATTTTTAAGAAACAATATTATCACAATAACAGATTTTAGCATTTCTTCTTCTTCTAGATTAATTTAAAATTCGGTCTAAGAAGTCCAGAAGCCCGGACAGGAACAGAGACTGAAACTTGTACAGCTTGTGCAGGAACGTTGATCTTAGAGTTTGCTGCTCTCAGTCGTTTCACAGGGGCATCAATATTTGAGGTTTGCTTAATGATAAGTTATGAATTATTTTTCTGCAACTGCTAACTGATCTGTTTTTAAAAAATTGATAGTATTAATTTCAGCAATGTTCTGTTGCTGAGCTGGTCACTGAATCTCTCATACCAGAAATTGCTTTTCTATTTATATTACAAGGTACTGCTTAAAATATCTGTCAGTGTTCTTTCCCAGGGCCTGAAGGCTGTGCTGCGTTAGGGATAAAGCATATGACATAATGCTTTATTTTTTAAATGGATTTTATTATAATTTCTTTTTTGTAGGCCACACATAGATGTTGAGAGTTGAGCAGTATAATTGTTTAATAAGTAAAAATCATTATGAAATATGTGAACATAAAATACTCCTGTATTTTATAATATAATATTGTATTAAATTTTGTGTTACTACAAAAATTTTAAAGAGAAATTTAGAACAAGGTAAACATATAGATGTTTAAGTAGTTCATTAGAGATTTTATTTGTGCCTGGTGCCTTACCACTTGCACACTATTGTAACTACAGTATTAGCCATATCTATTCTATAATTCCTTAGCATATCTTATGCATAAAGAAAGCATACTGATTTTGTCTTATTGATTCTTATTGAATATGATTCTTATTTTTGATTGTCCATCAACACAAATCTTTTTGGGATGAGCACTTGTTTTAATTATGGTAAAAAACTTTCTTATTTGACATTAATAATTTATAGTCTGTTGTACAGTCTACACGGAAAGATTTTGGCTGACCAAGCAGCATCTGAAATTCAATTTCATAACAGTCAATTTGATTTTGAAGGTGCATTTTTAGTGACATCTAGAATGAAGTCTGCATTTATATTAGAGGTTGTCAATAAAAAAAGAATTTTCTTTAAAAACTATTACATCAGTTTTTGCATCATTGCATTGTATCATCCCAACTCCTGCTATAATTCCAGATACTTCAATTTTTACAATATCTGCATTTTAGTAGTTATTTTTTTAATGTTATATTTAGAATTCTTGCAATTAGCCATAGAGAATACTGCATCAAAATCATTGTATACAATAAACCTTCAGTTTCAGTTTTAATGGGCAACATTTTCCTTTACTAATCCATTAATCTGCAATATTATTCAAAGTAGTTTTTAGACTGTAGAGTTAGAAGTGAAGCCAACAATTAATCTTTAATTACTAAGTTTAAAGAAGCTCTGTCTATTTAAAACTTGAATTTTAGTATATGGTGTCCTAAATTACCAAACATCTATTATTTGAAGCAAAGAATAAGATGGGGTTTTTAAATGAATGAGCTATTTTTGATTGTTAAAAATAATATTTTTATTGTTGTGGCCTTCTAGAGGTTAATATTGTTACATAATGTTGTTTCCTGATTCTTTTTATTGTGTCTAATGAAAATGAAAAAAAATTATGGCAAATGTTTGATTTTAGGGATTTATTTTGATAGCCTTTGGATTTGTATTTAAGATGCAATGTTCATTGGAGCTGAATTCTTTTGTTTGAATTTGAGGCAACAAAGCTTTGCCCCAAATACTGGTTCAAGTCTGAATCAGTCTGAACAGCATTTGTTGCATCTCCTCAAAATAGGCATTATTAGTGAGAAGGATTTTGTTAATATATCAATATATTTGTGGGTCTGAAGAATACCATTTGTTATTTAATAGGCATCTATCTACCTTTAATATAAACTTATTTCTTTTTTAGTCCAGTAAGTGGAGGTTTGCTACAAAATGATATTAATTCTACTTCTCCCAAAAAAGGGTGGGTGAAGTATCTTGAAATATATCTCATCTACCAAACAGCTCCCCAAATTTAACAAGCTTACTCAAAAGTCTTTGTTGTCTATTTGTTTAAAGGGGGAGGGCTTGTTTTAAAAGTTCACAAATGCCATCTGTTGGTGTGAGTCCGGCGTAAAGTTATCCTTCCAATATTGTATGACAATTCTTAAGGAATATTCCCCATGTATAATTAATTATTGATCTTACATTTTAAATGGCTGTTTAAAGCCAAAGGGTAATTTGCATTCTTAGCAACTCTGATAAATCTGAGGTTATATTAATGGTCTGTCGGCATCCAAACTGCAGCAATAATATGACAAGTTTAAACTATATGAGTTATTTCCAATTTTTGTGATGCATTTTGGCAGCACCGCATTTGCATCCAACTTTTTAAAAGCCTTTTCTGAAATGTTCAGTACATACAAAATAGAATTAGTGCTGCACCAACTTGTAAAAGTTTAAAAATAGAACCACTGCATAAATATATTGCTTGCATCAATTTTTTTGACTACTTCATTACATGTAAAGCTGTATTTAATTAGAAAATGTTAACTTTATTTTCTATAGGAATATGCCCGGAAAGCACTTGATTTCCTTTGGGAGAAAAGGCAACGTAGCAGTAATTTAGTAGGAGTTACTATTAACATTCATACGGGTGACTGGGTCCGTAAAGGTATGAAGCTATGTTCCTTCTTAATTATAGAAAAAAATGAGATTGGAAGTTAGAGGTGTTTTATGTAGAGGATTTTAACTGTATGTCAGAAAATAGTACCTGCCTTTGGACTAAAAAAAAAGATATTGCATTCATCCCATGTTCCTTTTTATCGGTTTCTTGGTTGCACTTAACTTCATGGAACTGAGAACTAATACTGAAATTAATCATATTAATATTTTTATCTTATTCTAGATAGTGGAGTTGGAGCAGGAATAGATTCGTATTATGAGTATTTATTAAAGGCCTATGTCTTGCTTGGAGATGACAGTTTTTTAGAAAGATTTAACACCGTAAGTATAGATGGAATTTATCTCTCCTTGAACTATAGAACTTTGAACTATGCTGGTGATGTGTTATGTTAGATATTGTAGATCTGTTCTTCTAAAATTAGTGTGTTATTACACTGCCAGAAATAATTATTGTCTTTTTTGTCTTTTTTGTATTGTTTCATTTAGCATTAAATTCATCTACTTCCAAATGTTGCTATATCTGCAATAAATATACTCAATCATAGAACTCATTTTAAAGTTGCATATTATTGAGGCATCACTCACATTTAGAATTTTTAAGTGTTGAAAGTAAAATGGACAATAAATAAGTGGATCAAAATATTTGCTAATGTTTATATATTGTTGGATTTACTGATCTATCATGCTGATCATAAAAAAATTGGTAGCTAAAATGTTTGCTATAATTCATCTTGAATGAAGTATATTCTGTACTGGAGCAATGTTATATATCCAGGGTACTAGGTCATTATTTTGATTAAGGTACAGATGATTAAAATACCAATAACCCTTGACCTACAAGCACAATTGTGACCAGAATTTCCATTGCTAAGTAAAGTGGTTGTTAAGTGAATCATGCCGGATTTTACATGGCTTTTTGCCATAGTTGTTAAGCAAATCAGGTGATTATTAATCAGATTTCCCCAACCAATTTTGCTTCTTGGAAGCTATCTGGGAAGGTCACAGATGATGACCACATGACCCTGGGATGCTGCAACTGTTATAAATAGATGCCAGTTGTCAAGCGCAAAATCTTGATTAAATGACCATGGAGTTGCTGTGACACTTGTAAATGGTTGCTAAATGAATGGTTATAAGTTGAAGACTACCTTTGAATAGGGAAAGAAAAAATGACCCTGGGGACAAAAGTAATCCTTTAATTGCATATTCTGTTTGTTTATGGAATTTAAATTAATTGAATAATTCATTTTTAAGTAAGACAATAAAATTATATAAATTGTATTTCTGACCGTATTATTTATGTTTTAAGTAAAATAGTTGAATGTGGCTGATTTCATTTTTAAATAAAAGCTGTAGATGGCTAATATTTGGCTTATAGCCTCTAAATCTAAGCATTATTGTTTAGTGTGCTTATCTGCTTTAAGTCAGCTTTTGCAAACAGGTACAGTATTCAAAGTGAATAAATACGTCAAATGTTGATATTTTCTAGCATTATGATGCCATAATGAGATACATCAGCCAGCCACCTCTCTTGCTTGATGTGCACATACACAAGCCAATGCTCAATGCTCGCACATGGATGGACTCGCTACTAGCATTTTTTCCTGGTTTGCAAGTAAGTTATATGTGCAAAACATTTTCATCCAATGATATTGAATTACTAAGCCATTCAATTCCAAAGCATCTCTAGATGGCTTCACAAGGTATACAAAAAACAACCAACATTCAGGAGACAGTATAATCTCTAACCACATCCTTTTCAATTAATATTAGTCCTCAAACAATATAATTAATTTTTACAGAATTCTTTATCTATGCACAAAGTCATATTTTCACCCCAAATTATACATTTATTAGTCCTTAAGAATGTATGTAAAATTATTAGATATTCCATATGTACTTGTGAACATTGTATTTCTTAAGCAGTTTCAATGGATGCGCTTAATAATTTTATAGACAGTCTATTTTATACTTTGTTAAAAGATTGCCATAAAGGATATGCAAATTTGAAATGTCCCATTTTCACTTTTTCAAATGTGAAATACTTCCAAAATGTTCAAAACAGCCTATATCTAATACAAAAAAACTGTGGCAAACCCAAAACAATATTTCAAATTTGCTACAGACTAATCTGAATTTTAAAAGGTTCAAATTTGATACTTTGTATGTATCACTAACCACTACATTCTCAAAGCAAATGTATGTTTTCAGATAGAGGACATAATTATCTTTTTAAAATAAATGTAAAATTGTTTTCATTAGATTATTGTTAACTTGCAATCTTACTTTAAAGTCCTGTGCTCTGGATTAGAAAATAATATACTTTTTATTTAAATATAATATAATGTGATGTACCTTTTTTCCTTGAATTCTAGGTACTGAAAGGTGATATTCGACCTGCTATAGAAACTCATGAAATGCTATATCAGGTCATAAAAAAGCATAATTTCCTTCCTGAGGTAAGGCAATGACCATGTCTTATAAATTTAATATTTAGGGACTATAAATATGAAGTATAAATTTCAGGTATTTGGGGAAAATATTATTTCAGAATTAGTGAATTTAGCTTAATAGTGAGTCCATGAGTGTTAAGAATATTTAACTCTATCCACCTAGTACTTTTAGTCAATTTTTACTTTTTAAGATTTTGTATTAATAACCCTGTCATTTTTCAAACAGCCAATTATATACTGACTCTTCTAGATAAAAAGAAGCTTCTAATTTTGACCAAATAAATAAACTCTTAAAATATGTATGGATGTATGTGAAAATAAATTTATATAATTTAATATAGTTAAACAGCGTAGGACCTCACATGATATAGTGTTGTCTATTTCTATAAGATTTTTACCATTGATTGCCTTATTTTGAAGTTGAATATTTGGATGGTATCCCATAAATATTTTTTAAAAAACTTTCAAGCAGTGAATGATCACGAATGATAAAAGTTAACTTATTTAATGATTAAAATGTGCAATTCTTACCGTTTATGGATTGCTGTATATTTATTACATTTATTTATTTATTCAATTTATTTATTCAATTTTTTTTTAATGCCGCCCTTCTCCTTAGACTCAGGGTGGTTTACAACATGTTAGCACTAGCACTTTTTAACAGAGCCAGCATATTGCCCCCACAATCCGGGTCCTCATTTTACCTACCTCGGAAGAATGGAAGGCTGAGTCAACCTTGAGCCGATGATGAGATTTGACCCGCTGACCTGCAGATCTAGCAATCAGCTTTAGTGGCCTGCAGTACTGCACTCTACCCACTCCACCACCTCGGCTCATTTAAATTGGAAGAGATTTTTAAATGAAAATGTGAACTTGTTACTCTGTTCATAAGTGAACTGTCCATAAGTGAATTGTCCATTCTGAATTTTGCTGTACATATCGAAAATGTCTTTTGAGCCTCTTTTAATGTATTGTGCCAAAAATGTCTGTGTATTCTGTTTCATTCATTTGAGAGTTGGTCCAGTAGAAGCAGACTGAAGACAGAGGTCATCATTATAGCATCTGTATGATTTGATGACATCTGTTTGATATTTAGATTTTTAGGGGGCAGGGTTTTAGTGGTTATAAGCCAAATTTCAGAAGATTTCTGTTTCATTGCAGGACAATATAGCAATTTGGGAACATTTTGAAATAATTTCTTGCAGGAATCCCTGTATGCTAGAAGTTATTCCTTGGAAGAAGAATAATTCAGTATTTCTCCCTTTTCACTTGTCTTGTTCAGGCATTTACAACAGACTTCCGTGTTCATTGGGCTCAGCATCCTTTACGGCCAGAATTTGCAGAAAGCACATATTTCTTGTATAAAGTAAGGTTCTTCAGATTCAAGATATGTTACAATCTAGAAGCAGGAAACATATTAAAAATGAAATGAAATATATGGAGTATCTTCTCTTTGCAGAACTCATTTGCCTCCTGTTATCTAGGAAAGCTAGATATGCTTTGTTGTTCAAGTCTGACTGATGAAAAATATTTCTGTGAAATTGGTATGCTGAGAGATGGAAATAGTTAGATGGATCAGGGGGAAAAACAGCTTATTTGACGAATGTAGGTGGTGTGCTAGCTAAGTGCAATTGCTGCACTGGAAAACAAAACCTTTCTTAATTTTAGCAGATGCTAGGGCAGCAGGAGGGATGGTCATATGGATCAGCATAACTTAAATACTGAGGTGATCGTTTTGATGAAAGTTCTGGATTTCTTGAATCCTTAATTTTACCCTGCATAGGTGGCAGATTATGATTTGAGTCTGAGAAAGTTGAGATATTTGTAATCAACCTGCTATTAAAATAAAATTTGATTTGATTTAATTGAATGCAGAAAATAATTCTGAAGTGTACTTAGAACTTTTAAAGGATATTGAAATTAAAATAATTAGCATGCAGTTCTATTGAAATGTTGTGATATTTCCACAACAAACTTACTTGAGAATTTTCTTTAAAGATGACAGAACCAGCCTCTAACTATGGTTATTAACAGGCTACAATTCCTAGTATGTTTTAGAGATAATGATTTCAGATCAAAACCTTAAAATGTATCAGAGATCAAATATCCGAGTAATTTAATCAATGTAATATATTAATCCAAATTATTTCCCTGGAAATAGGCTACAGGAGATCCCTATTATCTAGAAGTAGGAAAAACTTTAATTGAAAATTTAAATAAATATGCACGAGTACCTTGTGGATTTGCTGCTATGAAGGATGTTCGCACCGGAAGCCATGAGGACAGGTAACTGAATTTTTCAAAAATCTTGAGACAAAAGTCTGTAACAAGTTTTAACATGTTGCTGCTAATCTGCCTATCAAAGAACATTGAGGAAAAATAAGATTTGATACTAGTAAGATTTTTTCTTTTCAATGTTACTCTTTTATTAGTTAAGCTTATGTAAAATAACATTCAATTACCATACTGGGAAAATATTTTCATGGAGGGACCTCCAAGACAGCTAATGAAAATTTTAAAAGAAACATAATTAAGACTTTATAATAGAAACTGGGGGGAAAAAACTTCATAGCTAGTATCCATAACACCAAGAGAAGACATGCATGTACAATTCAATAAATAGTTTTGCTGGCTGGACAATTTTTTGTACTATATACTTTGTTTAAATTTTGCATTGCTGAATTAAATATATCCATATGTAAAAATTTGAAATTGTAGCTAACACAATCTAGATGATAACACTGTGATTAGTAATTGTTCTTTAGCTATTTTAGAACTGTAAATAAATGAAAACATCAAACAGAAGTAATATATATGCAAATGCATGTTCTCTTTCTTCTTTTTGTAGAATGGATTCTTTCTTCCTAGCTGAAATGTTTAAATATTTATACTTGCTGTTTGCTGATAAAGAAGACCTAACTTTTGATATTGAAGACTACGTTTTTACAACGGAGGCTCATTTGCTACCTCTTTGGCTATCTACTGCAAACCAAACAGCCCTGGTTAAAAATATTGTGAGTTCTGCATTGCAGATCTTTCAGTCTAATTAAATTAATCATTCTTCTTAAGTATTTGTTCTGTTCTTACTATCTGTGTGCACAGAGTACACAAAATATGATTATGAAATTTGGACATAAAATCTTGATCAGTTGAAGGAAGAGTCTGCCTTTTATGTATTTGGATGGTTTATGTCTTAAAACAATATGATGATTTATAGGAATTAAAATGTAGCTCTAAACTTAGCAGGATACATATGTCTTTTTTTCCTACAGACTACAGAATACATGGAGCTGGATGATAGTAATTTTGATTGGACTTGTCCTAACACCCAAATCCTCTTTCCCAATGATCCCATGTATGCTCAGAGTATAAGGGAACCCCTAAAAAATGTGGTGGACAAGAGCTGCCCTAGGAGTATGTCAAGAATGTAAGAGTTGTTTTATTTTCCATTGGGGTTTTAAAAGAAGATAAATAAAAAAAATTTATGTTAATCCACGTTTGTTTCGCTAAATTTAGTCCTGCTATTAATGTTTTATTACTAATTTTTGCTAGGCTAACAAATTGTATAGTGCAATTATATAAATATAATGATCTTGCAGAAATTGCTTCCCCAAGATCTAATTTTCACCAGAATTTTTATTGAAATGTTTTGCCAAGTCCCTATAATTTTTTTTCAGTATATAACCCCTTGAAATATATGCACAAATTAACTACTTAACAGAGTGAAAAGTGGTGGGAAACCCAAAAATGAAAAGAGCAAAAAATAAATAATATTGAAACAATTTACAATGGTTGTGCATGTTTATTCTCTCTGCCTGGCTGCCTGCTGGTGCTGTTGTTATTTTAGGGAAAGTGACAAGGACATGACTTTGTAAGTCTCCTGTGCTGTTGGACTTCTGACAGTTTACTGGCCATTTGCCATGTGATTGGCAAGCCTGCTTAGGTCTTCCTTCTTATGTCTTTTCCAATGTATTTGCAGTGGCATAAGGATAGGATTGTTGGGAATCAATCCATGTATATGGACATTAGCAGGCATGTCACGCCCTCTGCAGGCTTGGGAAAAAGCTTCCCTTCCATTTTTTTGAGAAAGGAGCAGGCCCCATGACAAGGAATGATAGAACAAAATAGATAGGGAAAAAAGAGCATTTAAAGATCTTAAATTATCTACTGTTGACCTCTCCCTTTTTCTAAGAGGTCTGTAAGGAGCGTGTATAAGTGCACTATTGTGCTTACCGTCCCTGTCCTTCTCTCCTATTATCCTTTTTATCATTTCTTTATACTTTGTTATGTTAATAAAAACTATAATTCTATACTTGTTTGACAAATATAATAAACAAATATACTGTATAAATAAATAAATAAATAAATAAATACAACCTTGTTTATATAATATCATCAAAGTAAGTAATGGGAGAAAATGAGATTGCAAAACTGCCTGGAAGACGCTGACAATTTTCTCAAGTACTTTTTTAACCTTTCAGCTTCTGCAAAGGGGGGGGAGGTGTTTTTTTTCCTTTTGGGTGCTTTTAAGTTAAGATTAACACAGTCTTGTAAACATTTTTCATAGTTATTTTGTTGCCTTCTTTATAGGCTGGAGACACGACTGACCCAAAATCACCCATTCAGGAAACTTTTAACTACTTTACTACTCAGATACTCATTAATGGAAATCCACGATAGTCTCAAGGCATGCTTGTCTGTTTTATATTGGGACCTAATCCGTTCATATCTTAAAATGTTACTAGCACTTGCTTTGCTTGCCTTTTTTTCAGGGAAGAAGGTTTAGGCAGTGGACCAAAGCCTCCGCTGAGAGCCAGGGATTTCATGGCCAGTAATCCTGAACATTTAGAGATACTGAAAAAGATGGGAGTCAGCTTGATTCATCTCAAAGATGGACGAGTACAACTGGTGCAGCATGCTATCCAAGTAAGGTCACAATTTGTCTTAACCCTCTTTTCATTTATGTATCGTAAGTATTATAAAATACTTTTTGCTTGCTCTAAACTTCTGTGAACTATTTGGATGATACATATTTCTTCATGCTATTTATCCTACTTATTCATGCTTGGCTGTCATGGTGCTGATAGTTTCATGAGAGACAGGTTAAAATCATAGGAGAATTAAAGTTGTATGTATGTATGTATGTATGTATGTATGTATGTATGTATGTATGTATGTATTTCAGGATCTGACTCATCTTTATGGTGGCACCAATGACTTTGGAATTCTTTTCTTAAAGAATAATTGTTCTAAAACTTTTTGAACCAACCATTAGACCAATTCAGTTATAAAGATCTCTTTCCAAATATCTCTTGATTATTTTGGATTTAGTAGAAGGCTCTGAAAAAATGCTAATTAAAATATTAACTTTTTAACTTTTATTAGGCAGCAAGTTCATTAGATGCTGAAGATGGATTACGGTTCATGCAAGAAATGATTGAGTTATCCAGCCAACAACAAAAAGAGCAGCAGCTGCCTCCACGTGCGGTTCAAATTATTTCCCATCCATTCTTTGGCAGGGTAGTTTTGACAGCAGGACCTGCACAGTTTGGAATGGATCTTTCTAAGCACGAATCTGGGGTATGTCTTCGAAATTTTACTTAACCTATATGTTACATTTTGTGATACGTGTAAATGCAGAATGTGAAGTTATTGATATGTATTCAGAATATCTTAAGGCAGTGATGGCGAACCTATGGCACGGGTGCCACAGGTGGCATATGGAGCCATATCTGCTGGATTAAGGTATGCTATGAAGTTTTGTGTTTTTTTTTTTTAAAAAAGACTTATTTACTTGCATAAAATGACCCCACATGATATTTCCATTTTTTTTAGTAGCTAGCAAATAATCAGTTAATGCAAAATGGATATTTTATTTATTAAAAGTACCTCCAGAAAAGTCAAACAACCAAATATGCCTTAAACCAATTTAAAAACTAACAAAGGCTTGGCATCTGTTTATACCTAATGTGGATTTTTGACAACTTAAAAACAGCTTTAAGGTGGAGTCATATGACACTGCAGAGATATGCAGTTCCAGGGGCAAGTACCATGATAGTAGAAGCACAGCAGCCAGGCCTCTATATATAACATTCTTTAATTGATGACTATTCTGCCTAATCTTACTGGGAAGACAAAAACTATTGAAGATAGACAGTTGCTTGGATAACTGGGCCCCATTAATATTGTAGGTCATATTGCATCTTGAATTGTAACCGGAAGCAAAGTGCACCTAGTACAGCACATGGAGAGAGATGACACATGCTTGTAACGTGATATGCTCACCCCCCAAATTATTTATTTAGTTATTTATTTATTGGATTTGTATGCCGCCCCTCTCCAGACACTCGGGGCGGCTAACAGCGACAATAAAACAGTGTACAATAGTAATTTGGTATTGATGATTAAAAATCTATTAATATAAAAACCAAATTAGTGAGATAATTGAAGCCCCAGCTACTAAGATTCTTCTTTTCATATTATAAAAGTATTAAACAAAAGGATTTGAATTAGTATAAACAAAATATAAACATCTATAAGGAATCCAAAAGTTTGGAAAATAGTATTATAAAAAAGGTTTGTCCAAGCTACTTGAAATCCTTGCCTCTGTTAAATACAAGAATATTTTCTCTCTTTTTGGGGCATTGTTCTCCCTCTTCTCCACTGGCAAATTCTTGGAGATACTATTTGGAATATCAGCTGCTGTTGTTAGAAGTGTGCAAAATATTTCAAGCTTGTAATGAGGTATTGAAATCCCTTTGCTTTCAGTTTGGAACATCTGTGCAGACAGAACAACACATTTTAAGCTTGAAATAATTCCCACCGTTCTGTTGTTGATTAAGCACATTTGGTTGTTATCGATATAATAAATGCTCCAAATATGTACTATTTGCCTTTTCTATTTAATTTGATTATAACTTAGAGGGAATCTTTGAATCTTAGTGTGATTTTACAGTACAGAATCAGAGGAATATAATATGTTACCAGTCCCAGTTGAATCACTGTTTGACAACAGTCATGTCTTAAGTTTGTCTTTGCAACTCCAGAGATCAGATTGGACTAAGAAAGCCTTCATTGTAGCACTGATGCACATAGAAAATTCAATCCAATTTACAGTATAAAAATTTTAAAAATGTTTAAAACCTGCTGTGCTGTTCGAGTCTGTGAGACCCAAAATCAAAGTTTGAGACCCTGTAAAAAATTTTCCCTACATATCTGAAACTTGAAATTTCATGACTTTTCATCATTTCAGGAGTTCTCTCTATGAGATTTTTTTTTTTGGGGGGGGGGGGGGGGTCTTTCTTGCTGAAAAAAAAAGTCACACTTGTACTGTTCCCGGGTCACCCTGACCGAAAACTCTTTTTTTTTTTTTAAAGGTACTTGAATTTGGTCTTTTTGAAAAAGTTTTTCACTGGGAAACATGTTTGAACATTTTTGAACATAATGATATGAAAATTGAACTGGAAAATTGAGGCTTATATTTTTATTTTGATCAAAATGCTCCCCCCACATTTTTTCTGAAATTCGTGTCAATTTATATTTTTTTAGGCTACAAATCTCTAAGGAATTTCCCCCCAAAAGTTTTGATATACTAAATTGAACATTCCTGATCATAAGAAAAATAGAATTGAATAGAAAAAAATGATGTCTTATTTGTTTATTTTGGTCAGAAAAGGCCCCTCCCCCATTTTTTCAGCATTTCGTGTCAGTTCATTTTTTTAGGCTAGAAATCTCTAAGGAATTTTCCCCAAAAACTTTTGATATACTAAATTGAACATTCCTGATCATAAGAAAAATAGAAATGAACTGAAAAAAATGATGCTTATTGGTTTATTTTCGAATATCAGACCATATTGTCTTATACTCGAGTATAAGCCTATTTGAGTATAAGCATGGGGGCCCATTTATGAGCAAAATAAACCAATAAGCATCATATCATTATGTTCTGAAATGTTCAGGCTACCAATCCCACCCCAGCTTTAGTAAAATAGAATGCATTTTGCAAGCAAAACTATCTATAAATTGAAAAAAAATTCACAAAATCGGGGGGGGGGAGCATTTTATCAGCAAAATAAATCAATAAGCATTAATTTTTTCATTTCAATTTTCATTTCAATGTGTGCAGAAATGTTCAAACTTGTTTCCAAGTGAAAAAAGCTTTCAAAAAAACTAAATATAAGTACCTAAAATGATCAATTTGTGGTCCGGGACAAATAGACCCAGGAACATTACATTAGGGAGTTTTTCTGAAAAGCACAGCAGGGTTAAAAGTGATTAACTGCAGCACGATATACACCTTAAATTCACATACAATATAAAACTCATCATCCAACTTTTTTGGTTGGGATAGTTTGACTGTAGGCTTGTTTTACATTTTTCCTATTAAATCTTCTGAAAACTAAAATTATGGGTTAATTTTGGTGTCATCTGATTCAAACCTGCATTCTAAATTACCATATACAGTATTACAAAAGATTTAGGACCAAATTTGATCCATATGTTCCTTACCTTTTGACTGTGTATATATTTTTATATAAAGATGTACATTGCAATTATGTTGTACTTTCTCAGTTTATGTGTTGTTAGCTAATATGTAAAATACGTTGGAAGTTATTTAAATGCAAGAGTGTTCTTTTCCAGAAGAATATCATATTCAATTGTATTTAGCTGAGATGGCCACCTTGCTATTAAACTACAAATCTCAGTATCTTCCACCATTGCCCATATAGGCTGAAAGTCCAACAAGACTACAGTCTTTTTGTATTTTATACTAAACATGATGAAGATATTCAGCTTATGATTATAATTGTGCCTTTGTTTCTTCTAATCTGAATATGATTATCTCAGTTCCATAATGAACTAGACAAATGTTAATCTATCACAAGAAGCAAGATTTTTGTTATTTAAAATTCATGTAGGAACTCAAAAATATAAAAAATGTACCAATTTGGACCACCGCTGCAAGGTTATGTAACCCCATATTAGATGCTCCCTTTTGTCATGTGATAAATTGATAAAGCAGCTTGAAAATATTACTAAGGTTGATACAATAATTCTTATCTAGCCTAAGAAATGTATTGTTATTTAGCATAATAAATATAAATCAAGAAAAACATTTTGTATTAAATGTCTGAGTTTTAAAATTACTGGCTATATTCCAGTGTCTTTTAAGTGAATTGATTTCCATGGATTTATACTTATTGAATTTTGTGTTAGACTTGATAGCTATATTTGCTAGGAAACCGTTCTTACATTTTGCTGGTGGAATGCAAATGTTCTACAGGCTTCAATATTGTACACTAAATCTTTTAATCTCTTCCACAGACAAGAGGATTTGTTGCAGTCAGTAAACCATATAATGGTTGCTCTGAGATTACCAATCCGGAAGCACTGAAGGAAAAAATTGCTCTGATGCAAAGAGGGCAGTGCATGTTTGCTGAAAAGGCCCGGAACATCCAAAAAGCTGGGGCCATAGGCGGCATCGTTATTGGTAAATTATTCAAAGTTATGCAAATATACTATAATTCAGTGTATATTTTCTAAATTGTCCCAGGCAGGTATGAAATGTGCACTCTAGGATATTGAATGGGCTATATAATGACCCATGCTTAATATCAAAACAGATAGGATTCCTTGAACAGCTTCAGCATTTGCTGTCTTAATACTTCAGCATCTGAAGGTTGTACAGGTAGTCCTCAGCCTACGACCAAGATGGAGCCCAAAATTTCTGTTGTTAAGTGAGACATTTGTTTAAGTGAATTTTGCTCCACTTTATATCTTTTCTTGCCACAGTTGTTAAGTGAATCAGTGCACTTGTTAAGTGAGTAACATAGCTGTTAAGTGACTCTGGCCTCCCCATTGATTTTGCTTGTCAAAAGGTTGCAAAAGGTTATCACATGACATTGGGACACAGCAAAGGATCACAACTATCAACCAATTGCCAAGCATCTGAATTTCGATCACATGAACACGGGGGAATGCTACAAAGGTTGTAATTGTGAAAAATTGTCATCTAAGTCACTTTTCTCAGTGCTGTTATAATTTGAAGGGTCATTAAACAAACTTGTAAGTCAAGGACTACCTGTATTGATATCTGAACTGTTTGCCAAGCGAACTAGAGAAATAGATTGGCCTGCCACGAGTTTATTTTACTCACACATGTACTTTCTGTTGACAAAACCAAATGACAAGTGGCAATAGGTAGATGTAAGAAGGACAGTCCAAGCAGTTGCCTAGGTTTTTTTCTGGTGACTTCTGCTAGCTTAGTGACCCTTGGCCTTTTCTTTTTAGAGTGGAATATTTCATATTGTACATCATTGTATTCACTTTCTAAGCGTGTAGATGATTTGAATAGTGGGACAGAACAGAGGTGGGTTCTGCTCAGGGTCACACCATGCATGCGCAGCAATCAAAAATTGGATTTTGTGCAAGCCCAGAAACAAAATCCAAGATGGCAGCGCCCACGGAGACTCCAACAGAACTGGCTCAGTGACCTCATCACCGAGCTACTAAAGGTTTAAAAAATTGGTTAGAACCGGTAGGAACCCACATATGGGACAGAAGGTGTAGCAGAGAAATAAGAGGTAAAACACTCACATTATTTTAGGTCTTGTTGCTTAGAGTTACACACAGATATACATATCTGTGTGTTCAAAGTATATCAATAGAAGTTATTTTATCTTTCTCACTGTAATTTTTAATTGTGTATCTGGGATTTGGATTTTCTTCATGACAGCTTGCAATATTAAGCAGTTGATATTACCCATTATATAAAATCAGCACCTGTCCATAACATCTTGAAAGTTATATCTAAAATGCCTTTTAAAATGTTATGGGTATTTGTACTTCACAGAATACACAAGATATTCTGTCCCTATTTCGGTTAAAATAATTTTCCAAAGATTATTGCTGTCAAGAAAAAAATACATCACTTAGGTCTATCTTCATATATAAAATGTTCAATAAAAATGTGGATGGAAAATGGAAATTTTAAATTAAAATTTTAAATTTTAAATTTTAAAACTGGAAATTTTAATGGAAAAATGTTTGTTGTACCTAGATGATAATGAAGGAAGTAGCAGTGATACAGCTCCCCTTTTTCAAATGGCGGGTGATGGCAAGAATACAGATGATATCACTATCCCCATGCTGTTTCTCTTCAACAAGGAAGGAAATATTATTCTTGATGCCATTCAGTCATATGAAGGTGTAGAAGTGCTGCTTTCGGATAAAGCAAAAGACAGAGGTAAGGACAAAACTACTGCTTTCTGATAAAGAAAAGGTAAAATTACATCTTAATAGCCTATGCAGCCCTCACTTAATGTCAGCAATCAGGATTGCTGGAATTGCCATCGCTAAACAGCATAGTCATATGGCACAGTTTACGTCTGCATCACTTAATGATGGCAATTCCAGTTCCAACCGTTAATTGAGGACTACCTGTAGTTTTAAATTTCAATTGTGGAGAATATAGAAAAAGGGAATGAGAAGGAAAATTTAATCAGATTGAAAATGAAGCTTTTGAAACTAATAAATGGGAATCTAGTCCAGATTTTCTGAGATATCATTATTTATTAAATATTCCAACTGAATTTCTGTGAATGAATCCTTACTCTGCACAACAAAATAAATATATATTTTTAAACAAAACATTTTAACGCAGGTAGTTAATTAAATGTATGTTTACCTTTGCAAGAGGGGCAGTATATAAATCCAATAAATAAATAAATATGCAGATGATATCCAGTGATACATCTCTGACTCTGGTTGACCAAGTGAAGCTGTTGAGGTTCTTTCCCATGTAAAGAGTTAGTGAGGGCCTGGATACAGAAAAACAAGTTGCCCTCGATTTTGCCAAAATCGAATCATTATAGTGTGGGGATCCACTCATTCATAAGTGGTGCACAATCTGGGGATTCTCCTGAATTCATAACTCCTACTGAACAGGTGACAGCTCTGGCAAGTGAGGCCTTTGCACAACTGTAGTTTGTGTGCTACACTTCCTGGACTGAGCTGCCCAGCTCACGCTCAATCATCCTCAGTCACCTTTCAAGTGAACTACTGCAGGAGCTTCAGTTAGAGTGTATAGAGACCATCCAGAAGCTTCAGTTAGTCCAGAATGCAGCATGTGGGTAGTTATGAGCACATCTCATTATGCTATGTAACACTACTACTGTGTGAACTGGACTGGCTTTCATAGGCTTCTAGATGTGATTAAAAGTGATGGTTCAATGGTGGTCAATTTTAAAAAAACTAGTATGTCATAGATTTGGGTACTTTAGGGAGTAACATATCCAAAGAATGTCTCCTCTCCCCCACAGGGAGAATTGCCCCTTTCTTTTAAATCTTGTCCTGGGATGTCTGAAGCATATCTTTTCTGTGGTTGCTCATCTTTGGAACATTGTTATTCCCCACCTTACCTATATACAACAGGCCCAACTCATTTTTAGGAAAGCCATTAAGCGCTGGCTCTCTCATCTGCCCCTGCCACCAGAGGCCAGTTGAGTGGCGTCCTCTTTTGGTTATTTAGTTATGGCTCATTGCCATTTCTATATTTTGTATTTTATATTTGAATGCCATAATTTTTCCCCCCATGTTATAAGGTGGGAGGGGGTGTTTTTTTAATGCTTTATGCAGCCCAGAGTCACACTATTAGAGTTGAAGGCTTTATAACTCTAACAAATAAATATACACATATAAGTAGTTGTTTGAATCCTGTTGAGATCTCATAGAGTTTTTTTTCCTAAAGCAGCTGCTAAGTAAATAAATGAACTTAATTGAAAGTTGGTGGGTTTGTGGATTTATGCACATGTACTTTTCCCCTTCTCCTTGTGCTACCTTTGGAATGTCAGCAACTATATTTAAAGATAAAACGATTCCAAACTACATTATTGATAGCAGTAAGTATTTAAAATATCTGTACATACTTTACCAAGAGAGAGAATAAGAGATAAAAAGATATTTTGAGATGTTTTCTAATACTACGACTAAATGAAATGTAAATTAGTCAGCAAGATCTAGACCTTAATTTATGGATAGTTTATGTTTAAAAGTTATTGGGATGCTGCTGACATGTTGATCCAACACGAAGTGTACAAAATCTAATTGTAGAAATATACCTATGTTGGGTGCTCTCATTAAGAAAGTTGAGGTATTTTCTTGTATCATTACTGCTTTGTCAAAAATCATCACAAAAATTTGATGAATATTTTAAATGCCTATAAATTATGGGAGGCAATGACTAGTTTCTTAATTCCAGTTTCAGTCTAGTGATCAAAAATTATTTTCAAATAATGCTGGAGATTAGGATTCTTTGTACATCCTAATATTAGAATGATTTAAAAATTTAGATTCAAAATAAGTAAACAGGGTTTTTGCTAAGCTGTTTATTTTAATGCTTATATGATAGAAACAGTTGCTTGGAATAAGAGGAAAAATGGTCCCATGGAAACTTAAGGTTGATCAGTTGCTTAAGGAGAACATTATCCTTGTATTAGTAATCAAATAAGTAATTTATACTGATTTCTTTATAATACTTATTTAATGGATGTAAATTTGAAGAAGCTCAAAGACGTGCTAATGGGAGTTTAGCCTTGACCCTTTTAATCAAAATTTTAAAAAGTCAATTGATATTGCTTATGGTCATATGGTACTTCTAGCTGGAAGTAAACTAGAAATGTTTTAAATAATTTTTTTCCCCCCACTTTACTCCTAAGATTTGGAAATGGAAACCGTGGATCAGATGTCATCTGATAATGATTCCCATAATCAGAAAAAGGAAGAGATTTCAGCAGATTTGAATTTGGTCTCTCAAGAATCTGAAGGAGAAGTTGATAAGAGCTCATTTGCAGAATCAGACAGCAATAGTTTTTCTCAAACAAACGAAGATTCTTGTACCCCTGAATTTCAGGAAATTAGTAGTAGCAGTCAAGCAGCAGAACAGGATAATCATCCTGAAGAACAGTCAAAGATTGAAACAGGTTCCAGTCCCAGTAATAACTGGAGTAATAAAGACCAATCTATGGAATCAATATTAGCTGATTGGAATGAAGACATAGAAGCATTTGAAATGATGGAAAAAGATGAACTATAACTTCAAGTACTTTGCTTGTGAACTTTACCAAGGAGATAATGGCCCTGATATCTGAAATTCAAAAAGAATTGTTCAGTATTGTGACAAGCAGCCAGGTTTTTATTGGCAAAAGCCAGCATGTGTTATAATTTGAACTGGGTTTTTTTTTTGTTTACCTTGTTTTTAAAAATGGGAATGTGCAATCCACCCATTTGCAGAGTTCTTTTGCATGGTGCTGCAATACAGAAGGTTCATTCAGGGAATGATATGAATTCTTCCTGTGTTCCAGATTGTTGTGGGTTAGGTTAGCATAGTCTTCGGGAGGCAAAGAAATGACTGCAGTGGGATTCATGCACCAGTGAGCCTGAATGGCCAGTTGTAGCTTTACATCTTGGCCCACAAAGGCCACGAATGGCAGGTGTGACAGTGCTGCTTTTGAGAGTCAATGTTGTATCTCAAGTCTTTTTGGAGACTTGGTGAAAAATAGTTCGTTGTGCCTTTATGATGAAGGCAAAGCAGTAGGCAGCTGTGATTGTTTTGTGCCACTTAATGTAATAAGTGTGCCACACTTCCTTATCACTTCTTCCATTTTATCACTTTGGAGACGAATTCACTTGGAAGTTATTCTTTGTTTTTAATTCAAGACAATGTACTTTATAAACCAAAGGCAATGTGCTCTTTTAACAAAAATGAAGAAGAAAAACTGGATAATTCTTTAAGTTGTTTATGGATAATGGAACAAAAGCTCTCTACACTCCCGTCACTTTTGTTTTGAATGTTGTGCATTAAATGGCAAGTTCAAAATGAGCCAAACTTAGTACCCTTCCCAATCTCTGGAAAAGGTACGAAATCATCTTGCATTAGGATTTAATTTATTTTGTTCTGCATTTTTTAAATAATTAAGTGGGCCTTACATCAAAATCATCCTATTCTGTGCTTATCTTAAAATTTGTGTATTTTCCTTCTATAAAAAGTGGTCAGTAACTCAACAAGAAGTAATGCATCCTTAGCGTAATAGAAAGCCAAGCAAAAACTAGTATCGTGTAGTTGAGGGGTATGCAAACATGTTGAATTTGAAACCTTTCGACTTCAAATTGGGTGGATCTGTGCTTATTGGAATGCTCTAGGTTCATAGCAGGTATTTTGTGCTTTGCACTGTGAGCACTTCTGGAAAAGTCCTGTTCAAACTTGGATCAGAGCAGTTTGAACTCAGCATGTTTTGAATTCAGAACATTTTGCATGTCACTAGTATAGATTTTTTTTTCAATTGTAGCAGAAATATTTCACAGCAATCATGTTTCACAGATGTCTTAAGTTTAAATTTAGTTTGCTTTTAAAAAAAATCCCAGTGTAGCAAACAAAGCAAATAAGACTGCCTAACATTTTTTTTCCATTTTTTTTTTTTACTTTTAGGAAGCAAAAAGTCAAATAATTTGACACAGCCATATTGAACTGCACCCTCTACTTGGCCTTTTCATGTAGAGCTGATTTTTTGCAAAAATTGATCATATGATCAAATGCAATATGTAGTATGGGATAGCTTGTCACACTACAAGTACGTTTACATTGCATCTCCCTGCAGTCTCCTTATTACTGAAACTTGACTATCCAATATTGCATTGGATAGCTGTTTTCTGGAGGGAACCAATGGCCTCCCTCTAACGCAGCATTTTATTTCCCCATTGAACTGAATGATAAGAGTGGCTTTCTATATCAGAAAAAGATCAACTGCAATGGCATGAGAGTTAAACCACCTCTTTTACTTTCCAATTGAATTGGGAACTGAAGATGGAATGAATTATTCTTTTGCTCTTGTAGGTCGGAGTTATTTCTTGGTCACAAAAGATGGATACATAGTCAGCGATTAAAACCACATTGCAGTTTATGTATGTACAGTCGGTAGGTAGGGCAAACTGCTGAAAGGTCCTTCTACAAAAAATTTACAGTGTGTAAAGCAGCCTTTTAAATGTACAGATCAGAATGTTTGTAGGAATTTGATACCTAGGTGAGACTTTTACAGGAATTGGATGGAAATGGTCGTGAATTAATAAAACAAGTGTCCTTTAACTTTTTAAAATATTTTATTTGCATATAATGAACCCCAAATTGTGTTTAAATATGAATCTTAGTTTTTATGCACTAGGATATTCCTTCAGAGAACTTCAGTACTAGATTCTTTAAAGTGCCCTTTAATAGTTTATAGGGCCCTATGATAGAGAATGTGTTTTTAACTGACAAAATGCATTAAAAACACCTGGAATGTATTGCACGTCCAGAATAGGAATACCTTTAGTAAAAGGCTTTTTAAATATTTCTTCTGATTTACAATAATTTACCGAGCTGCTGTTTTCTTTAATCCTATAGCAGGACTTGCTCATTTTATTTCTGATAAGATCATTTACTAGTAGCGCCTTCACAAAGCATTTTGGACAGATTCATAACTTTCTGCACAACCACTTAATTTTTACCACCTTTTATATTAACTATTAATTAATGCAGCTCTTTATTAAGGGTTTACACACCTGCTGTTCTCCCATACATAGTTCATACCATGAATGTTAGGTTATGCCTGCCATTAAATATCTGCAAATGCTTTGAGTTTTCCTCATTGATTCAGGGATTATTGAGATACTTGCTTGCCATTAGAAAGGAGCATCTGAAAGGTGGTAGTCTACCTCAGATATAGCTTGTCCTTTTTATATATCTAGTTCTTCATCACAGCCATAAGCCTGCTCAACAGGAAAAGGGTTTACATATTAACTACATTAATGGCTTTTGGGAGAGAAGTTACCTAATTTAAGATCGTCATATCAGCCTTTTTAGACTATCATTCTGGCACCCTTTATGAGAAGCACGAACGTCAGCCACTTACATGCATCTAACCTAAAGGGAAGTCGTGCAGAAGTTGGCATAATACTAGTTCATCTCTCATTGGGCTCTTCCTTAACCTGCTTGTTTTGTCTCCATCTTTTCCCCCCATGTGGTTACTTAGTGCAGGTATAAAGAGATCCGAGGGATAATGATATACCCAACAGTCAGTACAACAGAGAACGAACATTCTATGAATGCATACCATACATCCACATTTTTGTAAGACTTTTTACCAACCCAATTTACAGCCATATATTTTCTTATGATGTAATTTATGAAAAAAGTCTAAAGGGGTGCTTGTTAACACTACTGTTGGATTTTTCTGTCTGGCGATTTTAAGCGTATACAATATCCCTAAGGGCAAATGTGTACTGTGATGTAAAAGTCTGAGCTCAAATTGTACATAATCTTTGTATATAAAATTGTCTACTTGATTATAATTGCTGATTGTAAAGATTTAATAAAACCTGTAAATATTCTGGTCAGAGTGCTAAAATGAATTGTTCATTGGACTTAATGATTTCAACAAAGTTGACACTCTTCAAAATACATGTGGGCAAAATACAAGTACAGTGCTACTTCAAGATACGAACCCCTTGTCTTACGAACAACTCAAGATACGAACCCGGGGTTCAGAAAAAATTTGCCTCTTCTTACGAACTTTTTTCGTGTTACGAACGCCAAACCCGAACTTCCGGGTTTGGCGTTCGGGAGGCTGTTGGGAAGCCCCCCGGCTGTTTTAAAAGGTGAAAGCCGGGCGGCGGGGCTTCCCAGCAGACGCCGAACGCGGAAGTTCGGGTTTGGCGTTCGGCTTCGGGAGGCTGCTGGAAAGCCGCCCGGCTGTTTTAAAAGGTGGCAGCTGGGCTGGGGGGCTTCCCAGCAACCTCCCAAACCCTGAACCTTTGCCGAACTTCCAGGTTCGGGGTTCAGGAGGCTGCTGGGAAGCCCCCCAACCCAGCTGTCACCTTTTAAAACAGCCGGGCGGCTTCCCAGCAGCCTCTGAACGCCGAATGCGGAAGTTCAGGTTTGGCGTTCGGCTTCGGGACGCTGCTGGGAAGCCGGCCGGCTGTTTTAAAAGGTGACAGCCGGGCTGGGGGGCTTCCCAGCAGCCTCCCAAACCCGGAAGTTCGGCAAAAGTTCGGGGTTCGGGAGGCTGCTGGGAAGCCCCCCAGCCCGGCTGTCACCTTTTAAAACAGCCGGGCGGCTTCCCAGCAGCCTCCCGAAGCCGAACGCCAAACCCGAACTTCCGCGTTCGGCGTTCGGAGGCTGCTGGGAAGCCCCGCCGCCCAGCTGTCACCTTTTAAAACAGCCGGGGGGCTTCTCGGCAGCCTCCCGAACGCCGAACCCGGAAGTTCGGGTTTGGCGTTCGCCGTTCGGGAGGTCGCTGAGAAGCCCCCAGGCTGTTTTAAAAGGTGACAGCCGGGCGGCAGCGTTTTTTTGCGGGGGGGGGGGTTTGGTTGCACGGATTAATTGACTTTACATTGTTTCCTATGGGAAACAAAGTTTTGTCTTACGAACCTTTCGTCTTACGAACCTCCCCCTGTAACCAATTAGGTTCGTAAGACGAGGTATGACTGTACGTACAGGTGAAACTCAAAAAATTAGAATATCTTGTAAAAGTTCATTTATTTCAGTAATGCAATTTAAAAGGTGAAATGTAATATGATAGACTCATTACATACAAGGCAAAATACTTCAAACTGTGATTTGTCATAATTATGTGATTTGTGATGATTATGGGGTACAGCTCATGAAAACCCCAAATCCACCGTCTCAAAAAATTAGAATATTACATGTGATCAATAAAACAAGGATTGTACATAGAACAATATCGGATCTCTGAAAAGTATAAACATGTATATGTACAGTGGTACCTCATCTTACGAACGCCTCTTCTAACGAACTTTTCTTGCCTCTTCTTCCGAACTATTTTCACCTTACGAACCCAAGCAGCTGCTGCTGGGATGAAGGGGTTTCTTTTTCCCCCTTTTTTTGAAGAAAGAAAAGGGAGGGGCGGCTTGGAGGGGGAAAGACTGCATTTTAAAAACTAGGAGAACAGCGTGCTTGCAAAGGCACTGAAAGGGTGTCTTTTGAAGAAAGAAAAGGGAGGGGCGGCTTGGGGGAGGAAAGATTTTGCAGAGAACAGCGTGCTTGCAAAGGCACTGAAAGGGTGTCTTGAAGAAAGAAAAGGGAGGGGCACCCCCTTGCCTTTCTTCCTTCCCACTCACCCTTTAGCCTAGCCTGGCTTCTTCCACCCGCCCCCTTTAGCTGCTCCTCCCTGCCCTCTGTTCGCCTCCCTTCTAAAGTTTGGGATTTTCCTGAAGGATTTGCACACATTATTTGCTTTTACATTGATTCCTATGGGAAACATTGTTTCATCTTATGAACTTTTCACCTTACGAACCTCCTCCTGGAACCAATTAAGTTCGTATCATGAGGTACCACTGTACTCAGTACTTGGTTTGAGCCCCTTTTGCAGCAATTTCTGCCTCAAGGCGTGGCATGGAAGCTCTCAGTCTGTGGCACTGCTGAGGTATTATGGAAGGCCAAGATGCTTCAATAGCGGCCTTCAGCTCTTCTGCATTGTTCGGTCTCATGTCTCTCCTCTTTTTCTTGGCAGTGCCCCATGGATTCTCTATGGGGTTTAGGTCAGGCAAGTTTGCTGGTCAATCAAGCACAGTAATCCTATAGCCAATGAACCAGGTTTTGGTGCTTTTGGCAGTATGGGCAAGTATGCTGAAAAATTGAAGTCAACATCCCCATAAAGCTAGGCTGTGGAAGGAAGCATGAAGTGCTCCAAAATATCCCAGTAGATGGCTGTGTTGACCCTGGACTTAATGAAGCACAGTGGACCAACACCAGCAGATGACATGGTTCCCAAAACCAACACAGACCCTGGAAACTTGCATCTCATCTGGAAACCAAGGACCCAGCGTATGGAGGAAGAATGGAGAGGCACACACTGCAACATGGTTGAAGTCTAGTGTGAAGTTTCCACATTCTCTGTTAATTTGGGGTTGATTTGTGTTGATAATCCAATCCATCAACCTATACAACACACTTGATATTTCCCCCTAAAAATACTATAAATTGCTATCTTTGTCATAAAAATTAGCATGAGCCAATTATGTCAGGCAACAGGAAAACGTACAACAAACTCAACTTCTTACCTTCATTTTAAAAAATAACAATCTGGTTTTGTAATTTTATTGTCTAGTTCTAGTGTCATGTATAGTCTGCTAACTTGGTAACAGTATATTTGTTGGGGGTGGTTGGTCCTGAATCCCTTCTGGTACCTCCTCTCTACCCACAATGATCTTTTTAAAAATAAAATGATTGCCATCTCTTTTTCAGGAAAAGCAATTGCTCAAGTCCTTAAGGAATTTGCAAAATTGAGATAGAATGCAGTTGCACTAAACACTACTTTTTCTTTGAAAAACTAGCGCTTCTACAAACGGAAAAAATTCCTGTGATTAGAAGTCTAAATCTCCACCATCCGTAGTAAATTAGTCTGTATTATAAAATCAGTTCCCCAAAAAACTGGCTTTTAACTAAACAGTAAATCCTGCAGGCAAAAAATTATGCAGCCTTTTTTGAGCCATTTAATGTATTTCTTGGTTATTTTAATAAGCTGAAGATTGGGTACCTTTTAGCAAACTACCAGCAACAGGCTATGAATTAGGTAAACAATGCATTTTAACCAATGACTTTTCTGGTTGATGAAGTTTCTACAGTGTAGCAATAGATGGCACTAAAGATTAAAACCTAAAAGAGGAATTTGATTCATATTTAGACTTGGATAAGACCCAAATTTCCCTAGTCTAGAATTTCATTTCCACCTAATTATTTATGGAAGTTCATGAAAAGGTAGCAAGCAGGGCATTTGTTCTTCCTTTCTTCAATGATTTAAGATTTTTGAAGTATTCTTTGATCAATTATCTTCAGATACGTGCTACAGAGGCTGAATTATGTTGCATATTTGGGGAGTTTAAGAATTTCAGCTTATTTCCTGTAAGATCAGGAGGTGGTGGTTACATAATTTCTTGCATTAATCATCAGAGTAAAACTTGTTTGGATCCTGGACAAGTTTCTGTGAAATTAAAAGTATTTTAGCTTTGGATCATTTCCCTCAAAGAATAAATGAGCAAGTATAATTTTTTTCACTTGATTGGGTTGAATTTGATTTTCTTTATCTGGATTTGGAACTTGTGTGGAAAAATCTAATTTACGCAGAAATATAGAAGCTTCAGAAAGCTAACATAAAACATATTTATGTTTGAGGAGTTTCAAGAGGAGACATTTTAGCAATAGATTAATGAAACACCCATATTCCGTTCCTCAGTCCATGTAGAAGAATCCATAATTTATTGCAAAAAAAAAAGTGGAGGGAACCAGTTATGGTTTTTTCCTTTTGGACTCTAGGAAATCACTGAAACTTTTGTTGCATTCTAGAAGTGAACACTTTAGGCAAAAAGGAATTCCTTTGGGTTGGTAGACATGGGAACAGCCATGCTGTGTCAAGTCTAGGCACATCTGGTTAATCGTCACAGAGGTCTATCAGATGCGTATAAAAAGTCCACAGATGGGAGCCCAAAGAAGCTTTCTTCTTTCCTTCATATAGAAAACCCAAGTTTAGAAAATGTTTTCCACTTTACTGTATAGATTATATGCAGGCAAGGGTTCCCCGTCGCCAGTTCTCTTGGTGCACTCCCGGTGACCAATTTGGGCACATGTGCAGCTGGCAGGCAGGTGTGTGCATGTTGGTACAAGATTTGGCTTCTGCACATGCACAGGAAGCCAAATCCTGCATGAGGATTCTTGCACACGAGGGATTTCACCAATTTTTGGCGGGGTTTTTTTGCTTCACGGAAGCAAAAAATGCCTAAACCCGGCGAAATCTCAGGCATACGAGCATCCTCGCGTGAAATTTGGCTTCCTGTGCATGTGCAGAAGCCAAATCTCGTGCGGGCGGGCATGCATCGGGGACATGGAGCTGCGTGCACAGCTCCATTTTCCCTACTGGAACACCAAATTGGGCCGTACCGGCTGCAACCTGCTACTGATTATATGTCTTTGCAAGGATCAGATTAGGAAGCTGTTTTTGTCTTCCCCAGGCATTGAATTATGGGTGTGGGCACTCATGCATGCGCGATAGCACACCTTCACGCTCTTTCGGCACCCGAAGAAAAAAAGGTTCACCATCACTGGATTGGGATATGGGATCTGTTCCTGGCTTTGCTTTAAGCTGGAATTTTTGTGAGACATTTGGCTCTTCCTGTTTACAGATGTTTATAGCTAGGTTTTGTCCCATAAATGTTTATAATGACCATATCCTTTTGATTATGCTGGCTGGGTATTATAGGACTTGTAGGATTACAATCTTCTATTTCTACAACTAAGTGTAATAAAGTGAGGGCTCTTTGAAGACTTCTAAATTACCCCTCTTTCTTTAATTCTGAATTTTAATTAAGTAAATAATGTGTCAGAATATTCGTGAACTGGCAGAGACATGGTAACAAGGTCAGCCAATGGGAGCTGAAAGAGATTGGAGCCTGGGCGTGGCTTACCGCAGCTCTGAGGGCTGTGCTGAGAATTGAAACTGAAACTAGTCCATCTGCAACTCTGAACTAGTAACAAGTCTGCTCTACTCTGCTTGTGGTTTGCTTGTAACAGCTACCACATTAGAAGAATCTATTCTTGGTATTGTACATATATTGTATCTGTTATTGTGTATATAAAGAAGCTAGTGAATCTTGCTGAATCAGGTACCTGTGTGTGCTTTCTGGATTTAATTTTGCAACAAACTCTGATATAATGAAGTATAATGAATGTAGCAGAATAATTTTTAGTGGAATTTAATGGTAAGTGCATATTGACCTTTTAAAAAAGAAGTTAATAAATTATTTATTTATTGCCTGATTGAATGCATAATTTTTCACTTTTCTACACTTCAACCGTTTATTGTCTCCTTTGTCTCATAAAGTCGGAACGTGCAACTCTGCTTGCTCTGGACCAAAGTAAACAGAAATGTCCATAATGCAATTTTTTAAATTTAAATATAAATTGTCTGAGTCTTGCCAAATGAGCATTTTTCACCACAGGATGATGACTCCCTTTGTAGAAAGGTTCCATCTTGGAAGACCTCTCCAGAGGATTGAGAAAGATCGCCTCCGGCTGTCCAGGGCCAAAATAATCTAGAGAAAATTGGGAGACAGAGGAAAAAAAGACAGGCAGAAAGCGCTATTTATAACAATGCAGAACACATCAACACATTATTAGAACATGTGGATGGGGAAGAAACAGCCTGGACCACAGCATCTATCAACAACCTGGAATTGCTGATAAAATGTTTGGACTAATGATTTTCCTTGTTAAATAAAAATCTACTGAGGAGATCTATCTGACCAATGGACATCTGAATCCTTGATTATAAACAGATTGTGATTCAAGTTACTCTGGCACTTTTGCCTCTCTTTTCCCCCTCTCTCCCCCTCTCCCTCCCTCTCTCTCTCCCTCCCTCCCTCCCTCCCTCCAAGGGTTATTACATTTCCTCCATTTATTGTGCAAATTCTTGCCCACCATAGAAGACAGCTATAAGAACTGAGATAGGAAACTCAGGGGAATATGTCAAAGAATAAAATAAAATAAAATAAAAAATAAAATAAAATAATAAAATAAAATATAAAATATAATATAAAATAATAAAATTAAATAATTAAATAAAATTAAATTAAATTAATAAAATAAATAAAATAAATAAAATAATAATAAAATAAAATAATAAAATCAAATAAAATAATAAAATTTTAAAAAAATGAATGAATGAATGAATGAATGAATGAAGACAAATTTCACACTATCCATTAGCTACTAAAGTAAATATTTATACAATTATCCTTTTATTTGGTCCAAATGAGCACCACAAAACATTGTGCTTATAGAGTTGAAAACTAAGAGTTGAATGCAAAGGTTTGCGGGATGAAAAGTTTTATTTTCTTGGGGTATTCAAGGAATGTTCAAGTTGTAGGACTTTGCTTATTGACACTAAACTTTATGGTGGGGTGACTGTGCCATTCCATGCCACTTCGCAAGTTGATCCCATCTTGAACAGTACAAGAAGCCAATCTGTAATCCTTAATATTGCAGTTTTTCTCCAACCCTGCTCTAAATCTTTTTTTGAATAAATTCTACAAATTTACAAGTAATACAATGATAGAGGTACCCAAGTTCCATTATAATTTGCACATTTGGGAAGCATGCTCCTTATTGCTAAATTATGAAAAACAATAAATCCTTTTTTTTCCCTTTGGTATTGCTTATTTTAGCATAATCATATCGTGATCCTCGACTGCTTCAAAAGTTGTCAGATCTGACTGCTTCAATACTCAATTCATTTTGAAATAAGAATCTTGTCCCATTGCTCTTCTTTCTCTTGGTACTAGATGGGCAGGGTAGAACTTGTTGGTGTTGGCTGTCTTGTGATATACTATTCCCTACAATCAAAATAAAGGGTCACGTAGTAAGTCCCATGGTTTGCACAATACTCATGGGTTTTAGTACTTGCTACTAATCCAAGAACGAATTATCCATGAGTACCAAGGTACCACCTGTATAGACCAGTGATGGTGAACCTATGGCACACCTGCCACCTGTAGCACATGGAGCCATATCTGAGGGTACACGAGGTGTTGCCCTATGCCAACTCCAGCACACATGCTGTTGTGGTTAGCTCTGGCTCTGCTCCTGCCCTAAGGACTGTGGATGTGGGGGAGACATCCACATCACCCCCGGTGGAATCTGCTGATGAAGGCTCCTCTGACCAAGAAGACATGAGTGACAGGGAGGAGGAGAGTGTGGCAGACAGCTCAGAAGGAGATCAATTATCTAGCTCCTCCTTGGATTCAGAACAAGAGTTAATGATACAGCCACGCATGTGGAGAGCGATGCATAGGCAACAACTGAGAGATTATTATCAAAGAAAATGAGGCCACCTGTGGTTGGGTGGGGCTATGGTAATTAGTGAGGCTGCTATAATTAGCAGTCTGTGGGTTTGGCCATTGTGGAGGATTATCTGATCGTTGTGTTTCATGACCGCTTTACTGACTTTGACCTTTTGTATGCTGATTTTCCCCCGCTATGAAACTAAACCAGAGCAAAGTGTGTTTCACTTTGTGAAAGAAGAAGGACTGTGAATTGCCTCACAGCTGCAAGCTGAGTATCACAGAACTGATAAGGGACTTGTACAAATTACCAGTTTGTTTGGAGACCAGTGCTCTTTGCTATATCAAAAGAGGGCTTATGTTAAGTGAATTGTCATTATAAAGAAGATTGTTTTGAATTTTCAAACGTGTGTGTGTCTGACATTTGTACCTGTGAATTTTTGGGAGGAGTCTACCAGAGAGCCCGACAGAACAAAATTATATCCAGAATGAGAAGTACGGTGGCCTAGTGGTAAAGACTCTTGTGTCCCACTTGCAAGATTGAGAGTTCAATATTAAAGTGGCAGGAGTTTCTCTCTCAGGGCGCAAAGAGAAAATCTCTGCCACGAACTCTGTGAAGTCAGGAAGGCTGCCCGGACAGTAAATGCTCCATCTCACTCAGTTGCCCTGAATCTACCCCGACATCGTTTGTTCATTCAATTTGTCTTAGTTTTTCCAGGATTAAAACATAGATTTCTGTTCTCCTCTCTCATGTTGACTTTATTTCAAAGTGATGCAATTAAATAACAAAAGAAAATAGCCCCTGTTAGAAATGATAAACTTTGTTTTAAAACAATGTCAGCTGATTTAGCAATTTGGTGAATATTGTATCAGAGGGGTAAATTCCTTGAACCCCGGAAGGGCTGCAGGCATGATGCCAGAAATCTTCTTTTGCGCACGCTTTCATTCTTAGTAACATACAGTGGGGAGAAAAAAACCCCCAAGGATTTATCATAGATAAGGGCAGTTTCTTTACTCCCATAGAGGAATGTAGAACAGAGAATCATAGGGCAGGAAGGGCTCTTATTTATTTGTTTGTTTGTTTGTTTGTTTTGTCCAATACACAATGAGGGTTTTAGTGGGTATATATCTATATACACATAGTAAAATACATGATGAAGGTTATAGAGGAGATACTCATAGTAAAATATATCTAAGATATAATAGAAAAGAAGATATAGTAATAGAACATATCAATGAAAGAATAGAAGAAGAGATATAGGAATAGAAGAAAGGTATAGGAGATATAGGAGAGCAATAGGACAGGGGACGGAAGGCACTCTAGTGCACTTCTACCCGCCCCTTACTGACCTCTTAGGAATCTGGATAGGTCAACTGTAGATAATCTAAGAGTAAAGTGTTGGAGGTTTGGGGATGACACTATGGAGTCGGGTAATGAGTTCCACGCTTCGACAACTCAGTTACTGAAGTCATATTTTTTACAGTCAAGTTTGGAGCGGTTAATATTAACTTTAAATCTGTTGTGTGCTCTTGTGTTGTTTTGGTTGAAGCTGAAGTAGCTGCCGACAGGCAGGACGTTGCAGCATATGATCTTGTGGGCAATACTTAGATCTTGTTTAAGGCGTCTTAGTTCTAAACTTTCTAGGCCCAGGATTGAAAGTCTAGTTTCGTAGGGTATTCTATTTCGAGTGGAGGAGTGAAGGGCTCTTCTGGTGAAGTATCTTTGGACATTTTCAAGGGTGTTAATGTCTGAGATGCGATATGGGTTCCAAACAGATGAGCTCAAGGCAGGAGACCTTGTACCATCCTGGTTTAATGATTATCCAGTCTAATTTTTGAAAGCTTCCAGGTATGGAGCACCCAGAAATCCAGGAGGCAAGCTAGCCCATTGATTAATTGCTCTTACTGTCAGAAAATTTCTCCTTAATCTATCTAAATCTGTCCAACAATCCATTAGCAGCAGGGAATAGAAATCTTGCAGAGTTTTTGAGGGCTTGAGGAAGGAGAAGATTGTTTCAGAAAGCAGAGGGGCAAAAATAACTTTCCTCTCATATTATTCTGAAATGTATCCCTTTCTATATTAAAAATACCAGACAGCTTTGGGACTGATGGACAAACTTTAACCTAATTACTAATGTGACTTTTTTAGAGAATGGGTAGAATTGTGTTCTTTCCCCTAAAGTCTTCTATAATCGAAGATCATATATTGCAGCTGCGAGAGCAATCATGGGCTTTCCCAAATATGCCCATGTTACACCAACACTCCGCAGTCTGCATTGGGTGCCGATCAGTTTCCAGTCACAATTCAAAGTGTTGGTTATGACCTATAAAGCCCTTCATGGCACCGGACCAGATTATCTCAGGGACCGCCTTCTGCTGCACGAATCCCAGCGACCGGTAAGGTCCCACAGAGTGGGTCTTCTCCGGGTCCCGTCAACTAAACAATGCCACTTGGCAGGACCCAGGGGAAGAGCCTTCTCTGTGGCGGCCCCAGCCCTCTGGAACCAACTCCCCCCAGAGATTAGAATTGCCCCCACCCTCCTTGCCTTTCATAAGCTCCTTAAAACCCACCTCTGCCGCCAGGCATGGGGGAATTGAGATGCTCTTTCCCCCTAGGCCCTTACAATTTCATGTGTGGTATGTCTTTCTGTATGTTTGGTTTTTTTATATTAATGGGTTTTTTAATCATTTTTAGTATTTATTGGATTATTATTGTACATTGTTTTATTACTGTTGTTAGCCGCCCTGAGTCTTCGGAGAGGGGCGGCATACAAATCCAATAAATAAATAAAATAAATAAATAAATAAATAAATAAAGCCTCTATAGCCGACCTGGGCAAGGGTCAGACCACGGGCCGCATTCTGCCTGCCCGCTGTCTGTGACCGACCCGCCCATTATCTGTGACCGGTCCGCGAAGGTCAGGGATTGCTCCAGTGCAAGGATGAAAGAGCTCACCGCGTCTGCTGGGATTCTTCCGGTTCCTGCTTTCCTGATGAATCATGAGGAAAGCAGGAACCGGAAGAGTCCCGGCAGACTTGGTGAGCTCTTTCATCCTTGCACTGGAGCAAACCCTGACCTCCTACCAAGAGCGGTCAAGCACAGAAACCCCACAAACACTCCAGTGCAGTGACTGTGGTGCACTGTGTTGCCTTGAAGCAAACAATTAGGGGCCTGTAGAGTGGGTCTGGGTGTTTAGGTCAGGCCAGGGTCTGGGTCTTTACAATATTGGGTAGAACTGAGTTAATTATATTAGTCCGGCCCTCTAAAACCATCCCAATTTCTCATGCGGCCATGGCAAAATTAATTGCCCACCCCTGTTCTATAGTGTTTTGTTCTTCAGCATTTACGAACTTTTGAAACACTTAGTGTCTAACTATGCTTTGATGGAGAACAAAATATGAGTGTTCCTGCACCTGGGTCTAGTATGTGCAGGTCACTGGCAGAGCAGAATCCTAGACCAGATGTACCTGGGATCAATCTTTCACATTTGTGCTACTCAGCCTTTTTAGTTTGGGATAATACATACAATTCTATTGCTATTTCAGAGTTGAAGGACTTGCTTTCCTCCTTGATCTGACAGAAAAAAAGAACAAACAAATCCAACAGGCTTTCCCCAGGGATGCACAAATGTTTGTTTAATATTCTTATGTTGTTCTCAATTTTGTAAGACTGACTTTAGCAGTTAACTATAATAACAAACATGGGGTAAATGCAGTTAAGGGCTACTAAAAATTTTTCTGCCACACTGTGGGCATGGCTTATGCAGGATGCCCTGCATTCTCTTTCAACGTCTTTCAATGCAAATTGGGTGCTCTGGGGTGGGGCTCCATTTTTTATTGATTTATTGATTTATTGGATTTATATGCCGCCCCTCTCCGCAAACTCGGGGTGGCATATACTCCACTGTGTCCGTCCCCCCCATCCGGGCAGTAGCTCCCCCTGGGTGAGTGGTATTTTTCTCTAGTAGTTGTTCTGGTTAGCTCTGGCTCAGCTCCTGCCCCAAGGAATGTGCAGGTGGATGTGGGGGAAACATCCACATGCCGCAGGCCTGTTTTGCTCCCGATGGAATCTGCCGATGAAGTCTCCTCTGACCAAGGAAGCGTGAGTGACAGGGAAGAGGGGAGTTTGGCAGGCAGCCCAGGAGGAGATCAATCATCTGTATCATCCCTGGATTCTGAACAAGAATTAATGACACATCTATGCATGTGTAGAGTGATGCATAGGAGACAACAACTGAAGGATTATTACAAGAGAAAATGAGGCCACCTGTGGTTGGGTGGGGCTGCTGTAATTAGTGCTACAGATAAAAGTGCAGCTTGGTGTTTTAGCCTCATGGCAGTTTATCTGATTCATTGTTTCGTCAAGATCGTGGTTTTTGTGCTGTTCAAGATTGTGTGTGGACTCCCTGGACTTTAGAATTGGACTCAATTTCCCAGTTATTGGGTGAGCAATTGGATTGCATTTAAGCTGTGCCTTGTGTGTACCAGAAAATCCCTTTGACATTTAAAAACGGAGCTGTTTCTGTTTTTCTGATTATAAAAACTTTTGGGTTTTCCTTTTATCATGTGGTGTGTGTCTTCCTGGACTAATTACCCTGTAATTACGGGCGGTTGAAACAGGCCGGTAGAACAAGTAGTACATGTTCTTTTTTTCTGCATCTGAATGATCTTTTGTCCAGGTTTTTTTGAAAAAGCTTCTTCCTTCCACCACTATTTGAAATCTGGACTACCCTGAAGCATCAGTTTCCATTGTGCAGAGTATGATTTTCTGACCATTTTAACTGGGGTTTAATAGTTATCTAAAGTGTTTCTCAATCTTATGTTAGCTGGGGAATTCTGGGGGCTGGAGACCTTAAAATTGCCAAGGCTGAGAAAATTGGTTTAAATGTTAGGATGATGCTTGCTTAGATTTCTTCCTAGCAAAAGCATTATTTGTAAAAAAAATAATAATCTTTTTTTCCATACACATTCTCCATTGTAATACTTACCTTAAAGTTATTTAGAAATTAGAGACAGGCCACAGTCAAATTATGCCAAACAGATTTAAAAAAAATACTGAGATCTGCATAGGTATATTTAGGAGTGTCTATACCATTGATGCCGAATATTTTTTTCCTTGGGTGCCAAAAGGGTCGTTCTTTGTCAAGTGGACCAGGCCTCCCCACTCGACCACCTTCAATTTCGATGAAACTTTGCACATATATTCCTTATGGTATAAAACTGAGGTGTGTAAAATGTTAACCTAAAATTTTGCACACCTCAGTTTTATACCATAAGGAATATACAGTATGTGCAAAATGTCATTGAAATTGAAGATGGTCGAGTGGGGAAGATTCTGAAAATTGGTTCACTTGACAAAGAATGACCCAAAAGGAAAAGTGCACAGTTGTACCCATACTCATAATGCAATTCTGTCCCCCCACACATGTGCAGAAACCACCATTGCTCCCCTCACACATGCACACAGGCCTCACTGAAGCCTCCAGACTTCCGGTAGGCCTTTTGGGTTGCTTTTTGCTCTCACCAAGGTTCAGGAACACCTCCTGAAGCCTGGGGATGGTGAAAAATACCCAACAGGCCAACCGGAAGTTAGTTTCTGAACTTCCGGTTGGTATGTTGGGTTGTTTTTCGCCATGCTCAGGGTTCAGGAGGCTTTCCTAAAGCTTGAGGAAAGTGAAAATGGCTGAAAATCAGTTGGCCAGTGCTCGCATGTCTTCTGTCGGGCTCTCTAGTAGAATCCTCCCAAAAATTCACAGGTACAAATTTCAGACACACACACACGTTTGAAAATTCAAAACAATGTTCTTTATAATGAAAATTCACTTAAACCAAGCCCTCTTTTGGTATAGCCAAGAGCACTCGTCTCCAAACAAACTGGTAATTTGTACAAGTGTCTTATTGTGATACTTAGCTTGCAGCTGTGAGGCAATTCACAGTCCTTCTTCTTTCACAAAGTGAAACACACTTTGCTCTGGTTTAGTTTCAAAGCAGGGAAAAATCAGCACACAAAAAGTCAAAGTCAGTAAAGCAGTCACGAAACACAACGATCAGATAATCCTCCACAATGGCCAAACCCACAGGCTGCTATTTATAGCAGCCTCACTAATTACCACAGCCCCACCCAACCACAGGTGGCCTCATTTTCTTTGATAATAATCTCTCAGTTGTTGTTGCCTATGCATCGCTCTTCACATGCGTGGCTGTATCATTAACTCTTGTTCTGAATCCAAGGAGGAGCTAGATAATTGATCTCCTTCTGAGCTGTCTGCCACACTTTCCTCCTCCCTGTCATTCATGTCTTCTTGGTCAGAGGAGCCTTCATCAGCAGATTCCACCGGGGGCGATGTGGATGTCTCCCCCACATCCACAGTCCTTGGGGCAGGAGCAGAGCCAGAGCTAACCACAACAGCATGTGTGCTGGAGTTGGCATAGGGCAACACCTCGTGTACCCTCAGATATGGCTCCATGTGCTACAGGTGGCAGGTGTGCCATAGGTTCACCATCACTGGTCTATACAGGTGGTACCTTGGTACTCATGGATAATTCGTTCTTGGATTAGTAGCAAGTACTAAAACCCATGAGTATTGTGCAAACCATGGGACTTACTACGTGACCCTTTATTTTGATTGTAGGGAATAGTATATCACAAGACAGCCAACACCAACAAGTTCTACCCTGCCCATCTAGTACCAGGAGAAAGAAGAGCAATGGGACAAGATTCTTATTTCAAAATGAATTGAGTATTGAAGGAGTCAGATCTGACAAGTTTTGAAGCAGTCGAGGATCACGGTATGATTATGCTAAAATAAGCATCGCTCTCCGCATGCGTGGCTGTATCATTAACTCTTGTTCTGAATCCAAGGAGGAGCTAGATAATTTATCTCCTTCTGAGCTGTCTGCCCCACTCTCCTCCTCCCTGTCACTCATGTCTTCTTGGTCAGAGGAGCCTTCAGCAGCAGATTCCACCGGGGGCAAAACAGGCCTGCAGCATGTGGATGTCTCCCCCACATCCACAGTCCTTGGGGCAGGAGCTGGGCCAGAGCTAACCACAACATAATTTATTGTGGATATATTAATCATTCAGATGTTGTTGGAGTGCTACTCCCAGAATTCCTCTATTCAGAGTTTGGGTCTAACATCTATGCAGCCCAGATTGCTTTTCATTTTCACTGCTCTCTTTCCACACTTTTTAAAGACCTGCAACATGCTTTTTGAAACAGCCTGGGATTCTAAGTGTGGTTCAAACAAATGCACATTCAGTTATATTCTTTATGTCTCCCTTACTGACAACTCAGATGACATTCATATTTATGTAAGCTTTGGATTTTTAGAGCCAACATGCAAAGATGTGACAGCTTTATCTTATTTGCAACTGATATTTTTAGTGGTCATCTGTGCCTTTTCTTTTATTACTGCAAGCAGCCCAACATGATTGAGAGTTGGGCAGCATATAAACGTAATATATTATCATTGATCACACTGTCAGCAAAATATTTAAATGGGGCTGGCACTTTTATCCCCCTATCTTTCCCTGGACTTGGAATAGTAACAATAGAGATGTTATTATTATTATTATAGTTTATTAATTAATTAATTGGATTTACATGCTGCCCCTCTCCGAGGACAACATATACATCTGGTCAGTCTGCCAGATTAGTGGTCATTATGGACTCAACAATGTGAAATCACAACTGCCAGTTCTTTAGTTGTTGTTGGCCTTCATATGCATCAAGTTCTTCCCAAGAAGTTGGATGTCATAATGTATTGGCATAGTAAATGTCCAGATCAAAGCATTGTGGCCATTTGTAATTGAAAGATGGCAAATTTGACAATGTTCAAATTTTCTAAGTGGCATCCAAGATTCTTTGGTATGACACTGAATGTGCTGATAACCACTCTAGAGCCATTACAACCTGTTTATGTCAACTTGTTTTCAGATCTGCGTGATCTCCAATTTTTTGTTTTCTATTCTGCAATCAATGTGTGTGATCTTCTTACACAAGCATAAGTATATGATCTAATATTTCTTCTACCTTTTGTACAATCAGCATTTGAAGATTTTTCAGTTCTGGCCTGGATTGCATTAGTTCAAAGACTTTTCTTGAGCAGCTGAAATCATGCCTTCAGTTTCTTTTTTTAAAATATTCTCGTTGTAAACACCGTTCCCTGTAAGCTGCATGTGCGGGCCCGCGCGCACCCCAAAATACCCCCCCACCCTTTTCCAAGGGCGCGCAAGGAGCTGGGCCTTGGAGTTGGGGGCGGGGAGTGACGAAAGTGGGGAGGCGCCGCGCACGTCCCCATCCCCCTGCCAGTCACGGAGCCGTGGCCGCCCCTGCCTCCCCACGGTGCCTCCGGCCCCCTCGCGCCCCTGGCCTCTTGCCGCTGCCCACTGCCCGCCCTATCCGCCCCCTCTCCAGCTTTCTCCGCCTCTTGCCTTGGGGCGCGACTTCTCCCGCGGCGGTGGCGGCTGCAGCTTCTCCTCCTCATCTGCGCTCCCAGCCAGGGGGCTGCGAGAGGGTTTTCTCTGCGCGTTTCGGGAATTCCCACCCCTTCCCTCTTGCAGCCCCTTCGCTGGGAGCGCTTTTGTCCTGAGCTTTCAGCAAGGGGTCTGCAGTAGAGGCAGGGCAGGCGTTCCCGAAGAGCTTGGAGAAAGCGCTCTTGCAGCCCCCTTGCTGAGAGAGAGAAAGCAACAGACAGAGCAGGATGGAAAGAGAGAGGGAGAGAGAAAGTAAGTGAGAAAGAGAGAGAGAGAGAAAGAGGGGGGAGAGATAGCAAGAGAGAGAACAAGAGAGAGAAAGAAAGCAAGAGAGATAGAAAGAGTGAAAGAAAGCAAGAGAGAAAGAGTGAGAGAAAGAGAGAGAGAGAGCAACAGACAGAGCAAGATGGAAAGAAAGGGAGCGAGAAAGTGAGAAAAATAGAGAGAGAGCAAGAGGGGGAGAGAGAAAGAGAGAGAAACGACTCTTGATTTAAAGCATATGGTAAAAAGCACCCAAATAATAACAGAGAAAAAAAACCCCAGCCTCGTGTGTGTGTGTGTGTGTGTGTGTGTGTGTGTTTGAACTCTTGAACCATTTCCAATAGCCCTCAACTGTTATTGGAAATGGTTCAAGAGTTCACATACACACACACACAGACAAGGGGGGAGGAGACAGGGATGGAAAAAGAGAAGATAGTAATAATAGTAATAGATTTTGGTTTTGTTTTATTATTAATTTCTTTTAATAAAAAAGAAGGGAATTTGTTTCTTATTTGTTTGTTTATTTGTTTGTTTGTTTAATTATTTACTTATTTATTTATACTTCTATGCCGCCCAGTCCCAAAGGAACTGCCGCTCAGACACTATACTTTTCCACCCACACTGAAAAAATTTAGAGGGAACATTGGTTGCAAACCATTGTTAGGTTTTATCTTTAACCACTTCCCCCTCAATTTTTGTAGAAATTGACCTTGTAATTTTTCTTGCCAGCATTTTGTTGTTTTATTATACTATACTGCTAAAAAAAAAAAAGGGGGAACACTCAAATAACACATCCTAGATCTGAATGAATGAAATATTTTCATTGAATACTTTGTTCTGTACAAAGTTGAATGTGCACAACAACAGGTGAAATTGATTGTCAATCAGCATTGCTCCCTAAGTGGACAATTTGATTTCACAGAAGTTTGATTTACTTGGAGTTCTATTGTGTTGTTTAAGTGTTCCCTTTATTTTTTTGAGAAATGTATGTTGATATCCATATTTTGTATTCTGCATAATCAGTAAGTTCAAATTTTTAACTTTCATAAATACTTCTTTTGGCTGTCTTTTACATAATCAATCAATGCATGCTTTTATTATTTGACAGTTTGTTTTACCTGAAGTAAACCTCTGTCTCCATCCACTATAATGCATAGTGAAGTCATTAACTTTGTTATTTTTCAGTCCAAACTGTTCAGTTCAGCCTTTGTCCAATGTATCAAATGAAACGAAACGCTAAAAAGTAATATTTATGTAGTTACTTACCAAACACATCCAAATTATATTAAAGTAACAATTTTTACAATCCCAAAGGCATATGACAATTTTTGAGTACCCCTAATGTTTGAAAATTGAAAAATTTGATACGCCCTAAAATCATATCACAAGAATGGCTATTGATTGCTTGGATGAAGTTTCTACCATTCAAATTTGTCTTTAGCCCTTTTTTCATTCTTTCAATTCTTTCTTTACTAATCACATTTTTAATCCACTCATGTTTGTTGTTATTCAATTATAAAATGTCCACTTACTTGTAGGGATCATCCTAATGGCTTTTGATTGGTCATTTGGTGTTTCAATTCTATGTGTTTGTAATTTTACTGTAGTAATTTTGTAATTTTCTACTGTAGCACATTTCTCTTGATCAAATTCCATTGCTTTATCTAAGCTGAAAATTATTATTTGGTGTTCTCTTAAAAGGTGGAATCTTCCTTTCTTCCAATTCCAAATTCCATCATGACAAATTATTATCATTAATTTGTCATGATCCCTATGCCCAATAGTTATAAAATAAAAGATTAGATGGTAGCACATAAAAGACACCAAGTCACGGATCTGTTCTGAGAAGGGAACAAATAAGACAATATCCTGTGAAATATGAAAATTTGTCATGACTATTGGAACACAGAAAATGCCTGGATAAAGATCTCTACCCTTTCTTGCTTGCTGTTTATTTTGAAATAGAGATGTATAGAAGACTTGTCTAAAGTCCATCCAGGTTTCAGAGAGCCAGGGCAATTTCTTATCCTGTTATCAGCCAGTCCAAAAGTCAGAGGTTAAAAAGTAGAATCCACACAAATGTCATACATGAGATGAAGTCAGATATTCTTTTCAGCAAGAGAGTCAACTGAAAGATGCTTGCTGCCAGCTGTCAATAATCAGGTTTACTTCTTGGCTTGGTCAGGAGTCAATTAGATCTTCACTGTTCTGCTCTCTTCTCTACTTATCTGGTGTAGAGACTGGAAGGCCGTATGTAATCTGCAATTGACCTTTGCAGCTGATCAGATTTAGATTCAAAATTTGAATCCTGAGCCTGGACCAGGACATGTTGTTGCACTGGAAAACCAGGAATCTTAGTCATACGGGGTACTTGTTGCAGATGAAGCTGTTAATTCTCAGAAGGACGATAGCTAATCATTGGATATAATAAAAAGAGACACTGAGCAACCTGGCAGCAAAACAATCCAGAACTCACCTCTGCTTCCAAGTACAGTACTTTAATTTTTAAGTACATAAGTAAAGTTTGTTCAGGCTGGATTGTACTCATAGTGATAATGTCGAGTTTAAAGTAGCCAATTATATCTGTAGCATCTTCAATTTGGCAGGGAGCAAGAATGAAAATATTGAGGGGAGTGCCATTCCCCTATACCAGTGATGGCGAACCGTTTTCCACTCGAGTGCCAAAAGGGTATGTACATGCGCAACAGCATGCATACATGTGCCCACACTCATAATGCAATGCCCTATGCATGCGCACAATGCCCCCCCCCCCGTGCTGCCCCCTGTACATACACACAGGCCTCACTGAAGCCTCTAGATTTCCAGTAGACCAGTTGGGCTGTTTTTCACTCTTGTTAGGGTTCAAGAAAGCCTCCTGAAGCCTGGGGATGGCAAAAAATGGCCCAACAGGCCAATTGGAAGTTCAGAAATGGAGCTACCCTACTACTTACCTTCAGATAGTTGCAACCTTGCCTTACACAACTTGGCCCATTTCTTCTGCGGCTGACAAGGCTTTACTGAAAGCCTCGGTAGCTGATATTAGAGCTCTGGATAGATCTGGAGCTTTGTTATTGGCTGCAGAGGCCTTCAGGAAAGCCTTGCCAACTGCAGAAGAAATGGGCCGAGGTGTGGGAGACCTAGCTCCAACTTTGTCCGAAGCCAAAAAAGTTCCTGAAGACCTCTGACAGAGAAAATGAGGTTGAGGGCAAGCACACAAGTGAACTTACGATTGGCCCGTTGGGCCATTTTTGCCATTGGGAGAGCAAAAATGACCCAAAAGGCCAAAAATGCCCTCGGATATGGCTCCACATGCTACTTGTAGCACTTGTGCCATAGGTTTGCCATCACTGCCCTAGACACCAGTGTTTCCCAACCTTGGCAACTTGAAGATATTTGGACTTCAACTCCCAGAATTCCCCAGCCAGCATTTGCATTTCCTGGATGGGGAATTCTGGGAGTTGAAGTCCAAATATCTTCAAGATTGGGAAACACTGCTATACATTATTAATCAGCGATTGGAAGGCTAGAATCGTGTGAAGCTAAGACTTTCACATAACATTGCATTGAGAGAAATGCCAGTAAAAATATTACAATAAGTTCCAATAAATTATGCATCAGACCTGGAGTCACCACTTTAGCTATTGTCAACCCTGATCATATATACCATCCGGTCAGCCTCTATGGCACCATTCATTACGAAGCCGAATGTTGTTTAGATAGCTCCTTTCCATAATTATTGTTTATGCTGCCTATCTTCATTTAAGGTGATAATGTTCTAAACTGTTGTGTTTTAGGAACACTTCTGTTATACAGTATGTTCTTTAGGTACCGGTGCTGGAGTGAAAGTGCCTACCAGATGTCAATGGCTTTGTAGTGAAGGTGGCAAGAGTTAACTGATACTGCACCGACCTCAATCTGTGAAGTGTGGACATCAAGTGTTTTGTGAAGCACATTGACATCAGATGGAGTGACAATATTTTGAAGTCAAACACAATCAGTCCCTATACAACTATACACAAGGTTTTGACAACTGACACCTGAGATATTCAATACCCTTTGCCTGTGCCAGTGATGGTTAATGTTTTTGTCACAGAGTGTCGAAACTGGAATGTGTGCGTACACATGCATGTATGCCAGTAGTAGGTTCTAAAAGCCGTTGCTACCAGTTCACGGGCAGATTGGCGGAGCCTCCTATCGCCGGTGCTACCGGTTCACAGAACTGGGCTGAACTGGGAGCAACCCATCAATGGTGCACATACTGGAGCACTGGAAGAGAGAAGGTGGCTGGTGTGCATGCGTGCGGCAACCAGCTGCTCTTCTGGGTTGTCGCATGCATGTACCATCATGTGCATGTGTGCTGGCCACGCAACGGAACCCAGAAGAGCAGCTGGCAACAGCATGCTTGCCCACAGACAGCTCTGAGTGCCACCTCTGGCACACGTGCCATGGGTTCCCCATCATGGGCTTAAGCAAAAGACACAGTTGGGATGTCTTGGGAAAGGGATTTTTGATCCCACCAGTGGATCGATTTAAGAAAAACTTCCATAATTCCGTGACTATGGGCTCATGAAATTGATGAGGACTCGTAGCAAAAACCCCTAAGAGAAGCGCTTCTAGTGGGTTATGAAAAAACACACTATACATGCTGTGTACATCATTTAGAAGAGGAACTGAGAAACAATGAGCTGAAACTATGTAAGTGGGAGTGGGAAGGGCTTTTAGTAGTCCAGCTCAGCTAAGGAAAAGTTCCAGGAGGTGGGGGTGGGTGGGTGGGGTGGACTATGGAAATCCAAACCATCCTTTCCAAATAGTGTATTCATACAGGCTACAAAGAATAGACAATTAAACCCAGAAAACTAAAAATTATATAGGAAAAAGAAGAAGCAGGACACTTAGAAAAATAATTCTTTGCAGAGCTTAGAATAAATATGGAAGAGATTTTTTAAAAAACTGGGGATAATGGACAAAGAGAAGGTAACAAATGGACCAATTCCACCATCTGTTTTTACAGCAGAGATAAATGATCTGAAACAGGCAATGTTGTTCCCTTCTCTCGCCAAATACTTGAGCAATCATTCAACAGATTAATACCCAAGAAGTTATTAACCTTCTCAATTTTGGGGAGTCAATGTTTCATTGTTGTGTTTACTTGAAGTTGGATGAGTCAAAATCTACATACCTCTGAATAATCAACTGTTAGGTCAAAATCTTGACATCCTTCACTTGCTGCAACTGAGTTAATGGCAAACAGAGGACCACTTATATTTTAAGAGGAAATATAACAAAAACCCCTTTAGTAAGCTCCTTCAATTAGTTGTACATTCCCATGGGATAAAATGTTAATTATTTTATGAATCCGATTGACAATGTGTGTTGTCTATTGATGGACTGTCATCATGAGATCCTAATTGGGCAAATGCAGCTCCATTGCTTGCAAGCTGCATTTTCCCTTATGATTATTTCCTCAAAGTCACAGGACAGAATCTGTTACCAAGCTCATAAAACAGTGAACTTATCATGTATTTTTTAAAAATAAAAAATAAATGCAAAACTTTTTTTTAACCTTAGGATCATTTTTACTCATGACAATATTTGTTAAAAATATTACATCTGCCTTTGAGAAGAGAGAGTATCAACTTTTTATATTATGGAAAAATAAACTCTACAGACATCTCAAATTGGCACACAGCATTTGAAAATAATATCCTTTCAAACCATCTTTCTAAAGGTCTCTTTTACCAGCTCCCTTTTCCCAATTATTCTTAACCCACTGGGATGTATGAATGGGTATAAGACAAGAATACCTAAAAACAGTAAAATGTTTATTTCTTTAAAAAAAAGAGTGCGTGAGAGAGAGAAAGGGGAGGAGGGATTCAAACGGATGGTGATCATGATTTCCATCTGTGGTCAGCAAAGCCAATACTGCAAGTATATTCCTTGATTGAAGTAGTTAATAAAAGAAACTGGTGGCTTTTTAAAAAAAATACAGATTTTTCTGCTCCTGCAGCACCATATTCAGTATCTGTATGACAACATGCTTTTTAACTTCTTTCTAGCAGAAAACAAAGTCCATCATGGCAAAGCATCCCATTTTCCAAAGCTCTAAATTGTCAGTATAACAAGAACTCCATGCCCCTGGGCTGATGAGTAGGGTGAACTGGAAGATTCAGCTGCTTGGTTATGGAAGATTTTGTACAACGCCACCTCAGCCAATAGAAAACAGGCCAGCGGCCCAAGTGAAAGCTACAGTGTCTTTTAGATGTTTAAAGTCAAACTTCCGTGGTGTTCCTGGGCAACGAGAAAATGAAAACTTGCAACAGTTCTCAATTAGCAGCAGCGAAGGCAGTTCCATAGAAGCTGTTCTTCTTCCTTTGAACTATGCTCATTGTATGGTCATTAAGAGAACACTGTAACTGAATGGAGCATACAATGTGGAAATAACTGTTTGTTATGTAGTTGCTGTTCACTTGAGAAGACTCCCCCAAAAGATCTGGATTGAACCGTAATCTATTTACACAGGGGCATCCCTGTTTCGATTGGCAGAACTGGCACTATGTGATGTCCTCTTCTTCTGAACAGTAATCACGACCCTTTAGAAGAAAATAAAGAGATTTTTTTTAAAAAAAAAAAATTACACCGAAACCATACAAAAAAGATAGCATATCAAAGACATAGGATAACAGCCCTGCCATCATTCTGATGTACAGTGTTCCCTCGATTTTCGCGTGGGATGTGTTCCGAGACCGCCCCCGCGAAAGTTGAATTTCCGCGAAGTAGAGATGCGGAAGTAAATACACCATTTTTGGCTATGAACAGTATCACAAGCCTTCCCTTAACACTTTAAACCCCTAAATTGCAATTCCCCATTCCCTTAGCAACCTTTTAGATTTTTACTCACCATGTTTCTTTATTAAAGTTTATTAAAAAAATATTTATTAAAGGTGGATGAAAGTTTGGTGATGATATATGACGTCATCAGGCAGGAATAACCGTGGTATGGGGGGGAAACCGCAAAGTATTTTTTAATTAATATTTTTGAAAAACCGTGGTATAGACTTTTCGCGAAGTTCGAACCCGCGAAAATCGAGGGAACACTGTATAGACACCTGTCTTCTAGTAATTGGCAATCATCTCCTGTTGTTCAAGAAAACTGAATGGTCAGGTACTACTTACCAGGTTGAGCCTGCACTCCCTAATGAGGCAAGAATTTTAAAATACTGTACGTAACTTCTACCTGCAGCAATGAAGAACTGCAACTGTATCCCTCAACACACTTCATTTCTTTGTATTTCCAGTAATCATCAAGGGCTTAAAAGCTATATTAGTGTGTCTTTTAATAACTTATAGTGCATTAAATTGCTGATATGCACTGATTCTCAAAGTAAAAAAAAATTAATATCACAGAACAGGTTAAAAGTTTCTGGGAGGTCTTTATACATCTCTTATCTAGATCTTAGCTCTTTAAAATTAAAAATGAAGCTTTGGAAAAATACAGCATCCGGGAATAAACGTTTTCTACTGTGTGTGTGTGTGTGCAGGGTGCACATGCAGACATAATATTTTGGTATTTAATTAATTAATCAATCAATCAATTAATTAATTAATTAGATTTCAATGCCGCCCTTTTCAACTGATTCAGGGCAGCTTACAACAGAACAAATACAAATACAAAATGTGAAGAAATCTAAATATTAAAAATCTAAACAATTCTAAAACCCCATTGTTCCTAAAAAGAACCCGCGACAATCATCCACATTCATCCAACTGGATTTAGCCATTCATGATATCGGGCGGAGTAATTTCTTAACACTCACAGCACGGGCCCCCATGCCTGCTGGCAAAGATTGGTCTTCAGGACCTTGAGAAAGGCCAGGAGGGTGAGGGTGTTACGAATCTCTGGAGGGAGTTGGTTCCAGAGTATCTTATATGCATGCACATTTCTATATATAAATAATATAGATTGTAAACAATACTGATAAATAAAATGCACTCCGGAGACTGGTTTGATTTTTTGATTTTTGCTCCTTATGTTTGTGTTTTCAGCTATCCCACTTAGGTCTCATAATACCAATCTATAAAAGTGGATATTTGCTAAACTCAGATACCATATACAGTGATACCTCATCTTACGAACTTAATTGGTTCCGGGCCAAGGTTTGTAAGGTGAAAAGTTTGTACGACAAAACAATGTTTCCCATAGGAATCAATGGAAAAGTGTTTAATGCATGCAGGCCCAAAACTCACCCCTTTTTCCAGCTGAAGCGCCCATTTTTGCGCTGCTGGGATTCCCCTGAGGCTCCCCTTCATGGGAAACCCCACCTCCAGACTTCCGTGTTTTTGTGATGCTGCAGGGGAATTCCAGCAGGGGAATCCCAACAGCGCAAAAACGGGTGCTTCACTGGCAACGGAAGTCCGGAGGTGGGGTTTCTAGCGAGGGAAGCCTCAGCAAAATTGCAGCATCGCAAAAACACGGAAGTCCTTGAAACCCCACCTCCGGACTTCCGTGTTTTGTGATGCTGCGATTTCGCTGAGGCTCCCCTCGCTGGGAAACCCCACCTCCAGACTTCCATTGCCAGCAAAGCACCCGTTTTTGCGCTGGTGGGATTCCCCTGCAGCATCGCAAAAACACGGAAGTCCGGAGGTGGTGTTTCCCATGTAGGGGAGCCTCAGGGGAATCCCAGCAGTGCAAAAACGGGCGCTTCACTGGCAACAGAAGTCCGGACATGGGGCATCCCAGTGGCGGCGGCTTGGGTTTGTAAAGTGAAAATAGTTTGGAAGAAGAGGCAAAAAATCTTAAACCCCGGGTTTGTATCTCAAAAAGTTTGTATGACGAGGGGTTTGTAAGACGAGGTATCACTGTATTACATATTGTATGCCTTTTTATAAGCCAGATTGCTGCAAATCAGAATGAAATCTCTATGTTTGCATAAACTTCTTTGGAAAGCTCTCATTTCCTTCTTCATAAAATCTTAATTTCATGAACTTGATAGTCTAAAAATTATTGCACGAGCACTCCTGTAACTTAAAGGCTGGGAGTATGTAATTACAAAACTTACATAATTGTTATCTCACAAACCCAGCCTACATTGTTTGAGTAATCTTCCAAAGCAATTCCATATGCAGTGTTATAAAAATCTGAGTATAATTAACCATGGCATGACTATGTCATGTTAAAGAAGGATCACAGCACGATCATCATTTAAACCAGTAGAAGGTAAACAGTTGAGTCTCCACGTTCAGAAGATTTACGTTGGTAGATTTGTCTTTTCATGGCGGCAGTTGTGAAATTTATCATACTAAAAATCTGGCAGCTGCTTGCTGCAATCATCCTGTGAGTGATGGTGAAGCAAATGCATCTTTAGTCTCACAGAGCAGTGTCATCTGCGTAGGATGGCTTGTGATCTTGGTGTGATTTGTGTATCTGCATTAAGTTACTCTAGTTTGACTTTAGGCATATGTGTGTTTATGCATGCATAGACAACATCTGGGGGTAACTGGGCAAGAGTATACATCTTTCACTGAATTTAACATTTTCAAAGTTTTGACACAGAACCCCCATGAATATGGAAAATTGCAATCTGTTGTGGAAGTAATTTAAAACTCCACAGAGAAATTAAGCTGAGAACATGATCTCCTCTATACAGAAAACTCTTAACATTACTGTACCTTCTAAATCAGATACAATAACCACCATCATCAAAGTTTGCTTTGTCCAGATTAAAACTGCAGTTTATATGCTTGAGCCAACCATTTCTGGTTTCATCAAACTCACTTTAAAAGCAGAAAATGAGGACAATGTTATCGACCTACTGATGACTCATTCTACATTTTCATGACTTTGCTTGGTTGCCTGTCTGCATTAAAAGGGAAGGCAGTGGGGACGAAACAGCTCTATTGCACAGCACGGTATAAGGCTTAATGGAATAGTTCCATGATGCTGGAACATTCATTGAATTCCTTTCCTATCAAAGACCAATTAATCCATAAAGATCTTAAGGATAATGGTCATGGCTCAAAAGACCTTTTTACCTAGTCTCAGCATAGATTGTCCTTTAAGGCATCAAAGCAATTTTGGTGTCAACCCCAGACTGAAATTACTGATGCATATATGGTTAAGAAGCACCATATACTCATTTTCTTTAAGGATTCGATAAATAAATGTTATCAAACCTTGTGTTTCCCAAATTACTATACATTCCATTATTCCATTTCATTATTCTTAACCAAGAGAGCAACTGTCATCTAGAGCAGGGGTCACCAACCTTTTGGACATCAGGGACCACTACATTCATAATTTTAAATCCCGCAGACCACTGATATGATTTTTTTTAAAGATAAATAGTATTAAGGGCGATATAAAAAAATCCAAATAATTTTTTCTGTGGACCAAAATTTTCTTGCAACCCACCAGTGTGACCACTGATAGGTGCCCTGATCTAGAGAGCATCATTTGGAATTAAAATCTGCAAGAAAAAATAGCAATCTCAAAGATCTCACAGGTTTAGGGCCAGGATGTCAATAGGATCCAGATTATGTGTTTTGCCCTGTGATATTACAATTGGAGTTGTGTGTGTGTACATAATTAGCTGCCTAGAACAATTTAATTAAATGAGGTGGTCATCCATCCATCCATCCATCCAGCCAGCCCAGCCAGTAAGCCTGTAGCTCAAGTGAGAGGGAGGATAAGAATCTTTCCTCCTTCAGTCTGTCATTAAAAGGTTTTGCACCTTAGATAATTATAATTATTAGCCTGAAATTCAGCTCAACCTCTTGCTTTACTTTTAAGCATCTTGTCAGCTTTATGATGACTCTATGTAGGCAGTAACAGACTTGAAAAAGGGAAAGGAATGAAAAGAGAACATACAAACATTGGTTAAAAATCAGAGATACAACCCACGTCTTCTTGAAGAATGGCATGCCGTTCTTCGGCACAGATCCTTTCTCAGGATAATTGCCATGAAAAAAAAGAGATTATGGTTGAACTTATTAATTCAATTTAAAAATCTGTACTTGAATATACAGTAGGTCGCTGCTATTTAGCATTAATATTAGTATGCTTAAATTATACCTTCTCCCTGTTGCAATTTGGATTCAATCTTCACCTTCAAAATATAAGCAAGAGAAAGAAAAATATTTTAACCAAATTACCAGACAGGGAGAAGATAGAAAAAAATCTGGAGAGCATGTTAAGCAAGTAAAATATTCCTTTGCAAAGGGCTAAAACCAGGATATGGGAATGGGAATGGAGTGAGAGAGGGAAGCTTTTGAGAAAAAAAATCTGTTTATGTCTATGCAAAAAGGTCTATATTTTTAAAAGACATGAAAAGGGAAACAAACCTAATATTGTTGTATGCCACACGAGTAATCATCCCTGCTAAACCTCAATACTTGTTTTAGCTTTGAAATTGAGTGAAGTTCATGCTGTATGTTTTAATCAACTTGATGATTTTATTTTGGCAGGATAGCATTATATTCCTTTAGCCTTATAATCTTAAGTACAATTGCAAGAAGAAAAGTTGTAATCAACACAAGGGAATGAAGTGATGGTGACATAAGGAGATTATTGTTATTTAAAAACAAGAAAACAATGTGGTATGTGGCCAAAAGCAATCCATATAAGGCTTCTTTCTTTTCTTTTTTTCTGAATAAAGACTAAGATTTGGTCTTCTTTGTCATTGAAGAGAATCACATTAGGATAGGAACATAGTAGAATAAATTATAGATGAGTCATGAAATATTTCTAAATTCTGGCCAGAAAGGGATGTGCATATTCTGTCAATTGTTTTAGATAGAAATGCAAATTAGATTAAGCCTTATAGCTACATGCAAATCATGGTGTATTTTCTAAATGGTATGACTGATATGTTGGAACTCAGCATCAGGCATCTTTGAGATTACTGTACTGCTCTATTAATTTTCATATATTTAAGCTCTTCTGAGAACAGTGAATAAACAAATACCAACTTGCATTGAATATTTCAGCATTAGTTCTACATATAAATACTTGATTGTCCCTACTAAGTATCCTGCATTGTCATCATTTCTACCAGAAACACACATTTGTATCCAATGTTATGTTGTACAGTTAAGGGTACTGGGTCATGTAAATTTGAATTCAAATCCCATTCATCCATCAACTCACTAGGTAACTGTAGATCATTCACATTCTCTCAACCTCACAGTGTTGATATAAAAATAACATGGAAGAAAGAATACTACATGTAGGCATTCTGAACTCTATAAAACATGGGTATAAAATAGAAATAAATTAACCAAGTCAGTTCAAATTTGTCTAAATCATTGATTCTCAAAATGTGATTTTCAGGTCATCAAGACCTTTTCAAAGGGTCTGCAAAGTCAATTTTTTAAAAAAATTCCAATTTTAATTTATAATTCAGTAAATGGCAATAGATATACACACACAAACGAAAGATATCTGAATCCTCAATCATTTTAAAAAATGTAAAATAGTCTTGAGACCAAAATGTTCAAGAATTGCTATTCTAAATATATTGGTCATCCAGGTCATGGTTGTCCTAAAGGTGCTTTTCCAAGAGGCACTGGACTTTGTTTTTCTTTAAAGATGTTTCGCTTCTCATCCAAGAAGCTTCATCAGCTCTGACTGGATGGCGGCGGTTGGAAGGATTTATATTCCTTGCAGATAACCGGTCATTTGCATTATTTTAGAGAGTCATTGAGACCACTTGGACGAGAAGAGAAACATCTTCAAAGAGAAACAAGAAAGTCCAATTGCCTCTTGAAAAAGTAGCTTTGTGACAAACTTTAAAGGTCCTAATGCTTCCATCTTTGTGCCTGACACACTAGATACATATTTAAAATTATTTTTAAAAAACCAACATAAAATCCAAGCAATTTCTGACACTGATATTCTGAGTCCTGTCATCTTTAACTAATTCTAAATTATGCCTCTTAAAATAAAATTAAGGAAAGGTTACGTGCATGTAAACAGAAGCATGATTACAGCAAATATAGCCCCACAACACAATATAGACAAGGATGAATTTTAGTTTAATGCAGCATGTTCCTGTTTTTGCTTCTTCTCCTCTTTCTCATTTTTAACAATTAATGATAATCATACTCATATTCTGGCAACATTCTGCCTGTTCTGCACCATATCCTTCTATTAGCTGCTTTATTGTTTTAAAATGATGCATTCATAAACAAACTGACACCACGGGAACACAGAAAATCAGTAAGATACATTATTCTCTTGCATAGCTGTATTATAGTTCCACAGTATGAGATTCAGAAACCATAAAAGCACAATGCCTTCTACTGCTGTAGCCTTTAACTCCTTTTTCTAATTGCCATTCAAAGGAAGCAACAGAAGAGGCTGGGTGGCCTGGTATGGTATGGTGAAAATAATTATGTCAAACATTTTTGCTTTAAGGATAGTAAAGGGAACTGCAAAGACACTGCAGCTTTTTTGATGAATGGTTCCTCAAGGATTAAAGTGGCTCCCTACCACAGAAACTAAACTTCAGTTGGTTTTCTGTTTTCATGATGCCCTTTAGAAGAATGTTAATGAATGCACATGCAAGCACATATTCAGAGCACAATTTTTCGTTTCTTGAAAAGAAATGAACAGAGCCATGAAGAGTCCACCCACATGAGTGAAAACGGTTTTGCAGCCTACCAGGACTAAGCACTGAAATCACAAATAAAGCCATGGGGGAAGGGGGTGGATGATCAAGCTTCCATCGCCACAAAATACTCTTTTAGCAATAGCACTTGGGCACTTGGGTGGTTTTAATAAAAATAATAATAAATTTTATTTACGGTCAAAGACCATCAATATAATATTAATACTGTAATAATTAAAAGGAAAAAGAACAGGAAACAAGACTTTTGACTGAGCAACCAAGATTGACCCATTGTAACTATACAAGAGATGTACATATCTCTCTATGAAGGCACACATTTGCGACGAATCCCCGATGCTGCTGCGCAGAATCTGGCCACCTGTGCCGTAATCCTGGCCTGCTCATCCCCAAACAATCACCGGAGATAGGCAATGTCCGAGCGGCCCGGATATCCCTCAATAAGTGGTAGAATATGCTTTCTCCTAATGTCAGTGTAAAAGGAGCATCTCAGGAGCATGTGTCCCTCAGTCTCCACCTCTCCTGAGCCACAAGGGCAAAATCTTTCAGTGGCTGGAGTTCCCTTGTACTTGCCGTACAAAACGGCGGATGGAAGCGCACGGCACTGTACAAGAGCAAATGCCTTTTGATGGCTTGCTGACTCTAGCTGTCCCAGGTATCTTGCAGGAGCCACAACATATCTAGTGGCATCTGGGGCCAGAAACAGCGGAGCTCTACCCAAGTCCTCCTGCCTTTCGATGTCCTCCACCCTTTGTCGCAAGGTCTGTCCTGCTAGATCATAGTTCATCTTGAGTATTAAATCTGGGGAGAAGCCTAATTTGTGAAGATTGAACTCGATGGCCTTAATCCATGAGGAGGAAAATTCATTGTGAAGGATTAACGGAGCAAAACCTTGCGGGAAAAAATTAAGCTTTAACCACATATTTAGGGACGCTATACAGATTCTTGCTTCAACTTTTATCAGTCCAGTCTCCAAGCGCAGAAGTGCATTTGAGACGCAACATGGCATCTGGAGAATTGCTCTAATAAATTTGGATTGAACTAATTCTAGTGGTGTAAAGTGTAAAGCTGAAGCTGGGAGTCCAAGCAAGGACCCGTAAAGAAGGTGAGCTAGCGACTCGGCCTTAAAAAGCTTGATAGCAGCAGGAACATAATAACCTCCCTTTGTGCGGAAAAATTGAGAATGGCGTTCGCTGATCTTTGTCCCAAGGCAGCTGCATATTCTCCCTGTACTTTCCTTGAGCCATTGGCCTGAAAGACCACCCCCAGATATTTAAAGGTGGTTTCCTGCTCTATTTTGTGCCCATCAAGATACCATGAGTAAATTTTTGACCTTTTTGCAAAGGCCATGATCTTTGTTTTTTCATAATTTATACTCAGGTTATTGTTATTACAGTACTGAATTAGAGCTCGCAAGGCTCTTTTAAGGCCGCTTGGGTGGTTTGCAATGTCAGCATCTTTTCCCAACAATCTGGGTCCTCATTTTATCAACCTTGGAAGGATGAAAGGCTGAGTCAATCTTGAGCCAGTCAGGATTGAACTCCGGACTGTGGGCAGATTTAGCCTGTAATACTGCATTGTAATCACTGTGTATCATTCTTTATAAGTGATCAGTAAAATCCAAGGAGGGTTGTACCAATATCATAACTAGTTACACAAACATTTTGAATCAAGATTAATAACTGGAAGTTTTGAAGCCAACTCTGCCCACAGTGCTTCTTTCCAAGATATCCCCTCCATCACCCACAGAGGACCCCAGGATTTTTTTTAAAAAAAACAAAGATACAAATAGTGGCGGCTAATGTTGTCTTTTACAGCATAAATGTGTGACGCTTTGGCAAAGACTTTTGTTCATTATTGCTTCAAGAGATCATTGTCACATAGTGAAGTAGTCTATCAGTTGTTGATTTTTTGGATCTAATTTACTCACTGTAGAAAACTGTTGCCTATGACAGTGTTTCCCAATCTTGGCAACTTGAAGATATTTGGACTTCAACTCCCAGAATTCCCCAGCCAGCATTCGCTGGCTGGGGAATTCTGGGAGTTGAAGTCCAAATATCTTCAAGTTGCCAAGGTTGGGAAACACTGGCCTATGATACTCTCCAAAACCCTCAATATTTTTGTCTCTTTGTTTTCAAGTATCTCATATCCATTGTTTCTTAAGGTAATATAAATGAATTGATTTATACAATCAAGCTAATCCTTGCCTGTCTGCTCCATTTTCCATAATTTTCTCCCAGGACTTATTCTTTAACTTTGGTTGATGTCAAGATAAAGTTTCAATTCTCCACAACGTATTTGAGCATGTTCAGGATAACAATACTCTGCCCGCTGCCATAATACTGTATCCAATTTTTTTTGCCACAGAAAAGAGAAAAGTAAAGAAATCTGAAGAATTATCTACATCTGACAGGAGCCAACTGCAATATAAAATTGAGCAGTTAGAGACAGACAATGTGAAGCTAGGGCTTGTAAAATGCCTGCTCTCACACTGATTTGCTTCAACATTCCCTGGTTAGGCAGTTCTCACCTGTGAGCACTGAATCTCATAAGCCTGTTTCTCTCCAAACACATTACTCCAAGCTCAATAAGTCATATTACCCATAAGGATGTTAACAAATGGGCATGTGAACTAGGCATTTAATTTGGAATTCAGATGGGCTATTGTATAGGACTAAATAAGTTTCATTACACATTTATTTATTTATTTTATTTTATTTTATTTTATTTTATTTTATTTACTTACTTACTTACTTACTTACTTACTTACTTACTTACTTACTTACTTACTTACTTACTTACTTATTTATTTATTGGATTTGTATGCCGCCCCTCTCCGTAGACTCGGGGCGGCTAACAACAGTAATTAAAAAATGTCATATAAATCCAATACTAAAACAACCAAAAAACCCTTATTGTAAAACCAAACATCCCTATAAACAAACATAGCATGCATAAATTGTGAAGGCCTAGGGGGAAAGAATATTTCAGTTCCCCCATGCCTTACGGCAGAGGTGGGTTTTAAGGAGCTTACGAAAGGCAAGGAGGGTGGGGGCTATTCTAATCTCCGGGAGGAGTTGGTTCCAGAGGGCCGGGGCCGCCACAGAGAAAGCTTTTCCCCTGGGCCCCGCCAAATGACATTGTTTTGTTGGCGGGACCCGGAGAAGGCCCACTCTGTGGGACCTAACCGATCGCTGGGATTCATGCGGCAGAAGGCGGTCTCGTAGATACCTTGGTCCGGTGCCATGAAGGGCTTTATGATTAGTTCAGTGCCATTTGGATTCAGTATATGAAACACATAATTTCAACAGTCCCTGTATTCTTATTGCATGCAAAACAAAAGTTGGACTGTTACAACATTTCATTTATATCACAAGATAAGGTTGATTTATCGTGGACAGCATCTTCTGTGGCTTATTTGGGAATTAAGCAGTCCAAATATTTTGAACATGCTTTGACTTCATCAGGGACAGGATCTAAATAATCCCTTCAACATTTTACTGAAGAAATATTTCATAGGAGCTGCAGTCGGGGGTGAAAAATCCAACTATGTTGGCTAAATAGGCTGTTTAAGTAGTGTGCACTGACACCAGCATGATCTTTCTCATTGCAAAACTCATTATATAATTTTGCAAAAGCACTAGCAATAACCAATTTTAAACTAACATTTTATCATTCCTATTTTGCAGTTCCAATTGTTGATCATGAAAGACACCCAGTTTTGTGGCTCTATCGTGCACGTTATTGCTACTTCAAATTCTTAAGCAATTTCAAGTATTTATTCTGTTGACACGTTTTAGGAAAATGAAAGAATTATGGACAAAAACAACCATTACCTTTGAACTAAAATTGAGGGGTCTGGAGCTTTTCTAAGAAAACAAACAAAAGAATAGAATCACTTGCAAGTTATCCTCTATTAATTTCTTTGGGTCAGCACAACTTGAAATGTAGGAGACAGGTATCCTGGCTTGTGGCAGATTAATGGAAAAATCATGCCTTGATAAGTGAGTTCTTAACCCTGGGGAGGAAATAATCTTATATGCACTGGAAATGGTCAACATGATTATATTTGGCCAAGAAGTGAAAACAAAAGATTGGGCTCCTTTCATGATTCCTCTGCTAATAAACCTTTTCTTTGAAACAATTCTAGGAAATGGATAGCACTCTCACTTTGTGAATGTAAAGGATGGTTTATATATTGTGCCAAGAAAAAGTCACTCCCTGCTCCCCAAAGGTACTTACACACTGATATAGAGACTTAAAGCGAAGTCTAAAAATTCCAGTGGCACAAGCATTTTATTGCTCAAGTGGGGATAGCAACCATAATTATTTAAACATCATAATGCCAATCTGACAGTATTAGGTCATTTAAGACTACTAAAATCAGAGACCATCCACAAAGACTAATGTTCTGTTCCCATGTACCCTATGCCTTTCAAAATATGTTGCATCAAATATTAACTTGAAAATGCTTGCTTAGTCCATTTGCATGTCATCCTCTCCAATAAAGGAGTACATGATACAATTATAGATTTGCCATAAATAGAAGTCTAGAACAAAAAGGCTGGTAGCTTTTTTTAAAAAAAGTGCATTTCCAAGGTTCTTCACTTCTGAGCCAGTTGAAAACCTTTCATTTTCTCACATCAATTTTCCTGTATTTTTTCAAGCCCTCATATTCTTTTTCCCCCAGGGCAGGCTGTGTAGAACTAATGCAGTCCGTCCAGTGGCAGCCAAATTCTTTCCATCATTTATTATTTTTGTGTTGTCTAGACAAGTTAAGCAATTGCTGCTTGGGGAATTACTTATCCTTACACAAACCTTTCGTATATTTTCAAATTTTATAATTACAATACACATGAAATAAAAGCAGTGTATCCAGATATTTTGTGTAGCCAATGTGTTTATTAATAGGACAGGAATCTCTAATGAAGTTGTGGCTAGATCTTCAGTGCTGACATAAACCTATAGTAACTGCTTTTAACTGTACACATTTTATTCCTGCATTAGAAGACTGTATTGAATTTTGCTGCTATTTATTCTAAAGCAGCCAGGAAAAAAATCCTAAAATTTGTCGTCATTAACTTCAGCCTGATTAAACTTCAATTGAAAAGTCAAACTATGTGCTAAAATATGCTTAATTTGAAAAGACACTCCTGTTCCAAAATACCTGCAGTTTTGTCGGAGGAAGCATCATACAGAAAACTACGTTTAAATTCAAACAGCTGAACTGTGGTTTATTCATCTGGATGAATATACTGTACTCACTACGTTAACGTAGAAATATATATCATCTATAAAGAGCGCTTCCTAAAATTTCTTGAATGACCAAATTTTCCACCTCCTCCTAGTTCATTTAGCCAACATTTCAGTTTTGAGGGTAGAAGTTACCGTATTTTTTGTATTATAAGCTATACCTGACCATAAGACGCGCCTAGATTTAGAGGAGGAAAAGAAGAAAAAAAATATCAGGTGGAGTCTGAGAAGACCACAGAGAGATGTCTTCTCATGTGCCAGCTGTTCCTATTGACTCTGCACTGCGGAAAAGAGACAGAACAGATGGGCAATGAGAAAGACAGAAGAGGCAGGGTTCGACACTGTAAAAGGACCCTGGCGCTGCGACGTGGGCTGCTATTTAGCAAAGGACCTGCACCAGGCTACCATTGGGGATCCCTGAGGTAATACATCATGGTCTGTAATGTGATATTCACTCCATAAAATACACAGACATTTCCACCTACTTTGGGGGCGGTGCGTGTGTGTGGAGTGCATCTTATTTATTTATTATTTAGGTTTGTATGCCGCCCCTCTCCGCAGACGAAAAATATGGTAATTTATACTTGCTGATGTCAGAGAATATTTTTCAGTTCTTATGGAGAATAGTAGTTTTGTTATCTAAGGTAATAATACTTCTATCATGGATGAAGATAAAAAATGTTCTCTGATTTTTTAAAAAATCTTCATTTCAGTTAAACATAAAAAAAAAAATCAAAAGAAAAGGAGGCAAAATTGCAGTTCTTGAATCATTTATCAGGTGTAAGATAAAACATCAGAGCTACTCCCCCCCAAAAAACCACCCCATAACAAAATATTCCTATATGCCAAGGCAGGATAAACAATGTTTCTTATATTCCCATAAAAGCTCTTGGATCAGGCTATCTTACTGATCAAGAGATTTCATGATTTTTCAGACTTTTTAGAGTGTAGAATCTGCACTTGATCAAGAAGGTTAAAGTTCTAAATGTCATTTAACCCTGCTGTTCTGTTTGAGTCTGTGCAAGATGAAATCAAAGTTTGAGACCCTGTAAAGAATTTTCCCTGCATTTCTGAAACTTGAAATTTCTTGACTTTTCATCATTTCAGGAGTTCTCTCTATGAGACTTTTTTGGGGGGTGGGTGGGGGGCTTAGTTTTTGCTGGGCAAAAAAACTCACACTTGTACTGTTTACAAGTCTGTGTGACTCGCACCGAAAATTCTTTATTTTAAGTGCTTATATTTGGTCAATTTGAAAACTTCTTTCCCCTGGAAACTAGATTGGACATTTCTGCACACAATGAAATGAAAATTGAAATAAAAAAAATAATGCTTATTGGTTTATTTTGTTCATAAAAGCCCGCCCGCCCTTTTTTTGTGATTTTTTTTTCAATTTATGGATAGTTTAGCCTGCAAAATGTGTACAATTTTACTAAATTTGGTGTGGGATTACTAATTTGAACATTCCTGATCATAAGAAAAATATAAATGAACTAAAAAAAAATGATGCTTATTGGGTTTTTAAAATCAGAAATAAGCCCCCCCCCCCAGCTGCTTGCAACCATTTTCACTTTAAATTCTTTTTAGGCTCCAAATCTGAAATATTTTTAATATCTTAGGCATTCATTTACTCTATTTAACATTGCTGATCAACATAAAAATATTTTTTGGGGGTGGGGGTGGGGCTAACTTTTTTCTGGGCAAAAAACCCCTCATGTTGAGTCTGTTTCTGATTATATACAACCTGGACCAAAAAGATTTTTTTAGGTACTTAAATTTGGTCTTTTTGAAAACTTTTTTCACTGGGAAACTAGTTTGAACATTTCTGAACATAATGATATGAAAATTGAATTGAAACAAATTGATGTTTATATTTTTATTTTGATCAAAAAGCCCCTCCCATTTTTTGAACATTTTGTGTGAGTTTATATTTTTTTAGGCTACAAATCTCTAAGGAATTTCCCCCCAAAAGTTTTGGTATAGTAAATTGAACATTCCTGATCATAAGAAAAATAGAAATGAACTGAAAAAAAATGATGCTTATTTGTTTATTTTGGTCACAAAAGGGCCACCCCACTCAGCCTTGCTGTGTGCCATTAATTTCACTTTTTATATAGATTTGGCTAGAAATATTGGGGAAATCCTTTTGAAAAGCAAGCACATGATAGCCAGACAACTAATTTTATGAAAGAAATCCATTTTACTAAAAACAAGTATGTAATTTTGAAATTAACAGCATAATTTTTATATAAATTGAAATAATTGAACACAGCGGGGGGCAACTTTTATGTGCAAAATAAACAAATAAGCATTAATGTTTTCAGTTCAATTTTCATATCATTATGTTCATAAATGTCCAAACTGGTAATTCAATGCCAAAATTATTGAACATATTTGGAATTAGGGGCCTAGAAAAATTTATAAAGTGACATGTTTGGAAAAAAAAGGGGGGACGACTGCCCTTTTATGAGCAAAATAAACAAATAAGCATCATTTTTTTCAGTTCAATTTTCATATCATTATGTTCAGAAATGTTCAAACTAGTAATTCCATACCAAATTTGGTAAAATTGTATGTTGTTTGCAGGCAAAACTATGTATAAATCGAAGAAGAATTCACAAAAAGGGGTGGGGCAGGCTTTTATGAGCAAAATAAACCAATAAGCATTATTTTTTTTTAAAAAAAAAAATTTCATTGTGTGCATATATGTTCAACCTAGTTTCCAAGGGAAAGAAGTTTTCAAATTCACAAAATATAAGCACTTAAAATAAAGAATTTTCTGTTCGAGTCACAGAGACTTGTAAACAGTACAAGTGTATAGTGGTTTTGAACAGAGCAACAGGGTTAAGAAGCCCTTTCAGAAGAAGCAGTGTTGGGGTGCGGGGTAGGGCTGAGTTAAACAAGCCATCAACTTAGAATCATCATGTTCAACAAATGATCTAAGTTTCAACCGCTCTTGAATTCTGTCAAGTCTTATTTAACATCGATTTAGAGTTGATCCTTGGTTGAAAAGAGTTTTGTTTCCCCTCAGTTCTGAAGAACTCATTTAAATCCTTCTTCAACTTAGTCTGAAAAACCCCATTCACAGCCCCTAAGAAATTTATCCACACCTACTTACAGACTGTCTTTGTATTGTATTGCCTCTAGTGAAAATGGGCACTGTATCTAAAGGAAGGTGTTTTTTTAAGGTTAAGATTTTACATTCCAATAAAATCAACCAGTAAGTGAAAATATAATAGGTCACCACTAGTAACCAGTTATAAAAATGGAAATTTGCTTAGTCAATGATAACTGCCGAATGGGTTGTCACCTTTTAACAGATTCAATAGTTATAGTTGTACATTTCAGATATTTCTGTGTCACTTTGCATTTCAGGATGGTATACAAACAACAGTATTACAGCTTGTATAATAAGGTGTTAATTATTTTCTGAGGGAGATATGGCAAGAAATGGGTAGGCCACTCTCGGGGAATTAGGACTCGCTGTTTCAAAGAGATTACTTGTTCCGGCCCCTCTCGTATACCTGGTGACTTGGGATGTCAGGGCGCTGGCCTCAGGCTGCTGTTGCTTAATGCCAGGTCTGTTGTTAACAAAGCCCCCCCTCATTCAGAACTTAATTCTGGAGGAGGAGGCTGACCCAGTATGCAAACTGAGACCTGTCTGGGCCAAGAGGGGGTGTTCCCCTCTCAGAGATCTGCCTGGACAAGTTTCAGGTTTTACATCAGCCACGACTCCAGGGTGGAGTGGAGTGGCAGTCATTGTCCGGTACAGTCTTTGTCCTTGTAGGATCCCTGCCCTGGAGATTGTTGGGTGTGAGTCTCTCCTCTTGAGGTTGGACTCAGGGGTTCAGTTGGGCTTGTTGTTAACATACCTGCCTCCCAACTGCGTTACAACAGCCCTGCCTGTGTTGCTAGAAGCGGTAGCTGGGTGGGCGGTGGAGTTCCCCAGGCTTATGGTACTGGGGGACTTCAATTTGCCGTCACTTGGCAATTCCTTGGATGTAGCTCAGGATTTCAACAAACAAAGAGGAACTTGTCACTCCCAGCCTTGTCTACTTCCTCAGGAGCCACAGGCTCAAATTCATCCCATATAATAGGACTAAGACCTGCTTCTGTCATCTCAGTCGGAATTGCCCAATCAGGAGGCTTCCCTTACAGTCACTCATGCCCTTATCACCTCATGGTTGGATTATTTCAATGCACTCTACATGGGATTACCCCTGAAGAGTGGGCAGAGACTACGATTGGTCCAGAATGCAGCCGCACGAGTGGTTGTAGGTACATTCACAGGCTCTCTATTGGTCTCTGGGCTCAATTCAAGGTGTTGGTTATTACCTTTATAAAGCCCTGCATGGATCAGGGCCAGGTTATCTTTGAGACTGCCTTCTACCTCATAGTTCCAAGTGACCGGTAAGATCCCACAGAGTTGGTCTTCTTCAGGTACTGTCAGCTAAACAGTGTTGGCTGGTATGCCTGTGGGGAAGGGCCTTCTCTGTGGCTGCTTCGACTCTCTGGAACCAACTACCCCCTGAAATCGATACTGCCCCCACTCTATTGGCCTTCCAGAAAGCATTGAAGACCTGGCTTTTCCGGCAGGTATGGGGCCGTTGAACAGTTTTTTAATCTTTTATGACGTTTTTAAATTGATTTTCTATATCCTGTTGTAATCCGCCCAAAGTTCTTTGGGAGTTGGGTGGCATAGAAATACAATAAATTAAATTAAATTAAATTTGTGCCTCTTACCTTTTCAATTTTCTCATCCAGCATTCGGAAGAATTCTTGTTGGCTTTCAGAAATGTGCATGCTGAAAACAGAAAGAATAATTTCAAAGGGATTTTCAAGTGATGCAGTTTAGTGGGACAGTTGGTTTTATGGCAATCTCTAATCTGCCACTTTCAAAAGAAGAGAAGTCATCCGCCCTGATTAAGCATTATTTTTGCATCAAAGCTACCAAAAGACTCTGAAGAAGGAAATGTTTCAGCACATGCAACAAGGTCTAATCTACAGATCTGGAAACAGATTATGCATTTCCCATGCATGGCAACAGAGAGAATGACTCCAATGGAAAAGTTCCCAAAATTTGAATCAGGAGATTAGAGGAAGTTTACTAGCTTTACCTGCTTTTTAGAAAACAATCAGGAGAGTCATAGTTTCAATGAAACAAGAGCTGGGAACTATGAAATTCATTTAGGATAGCCTTTCCCAATTAAGAATAATTTAGTTATTTAAAAAGTTCGTATTGAAAAAAAGATATCACAAAGTAAGACACAGTCAATGAATGCTTTGGAGAGCAAAGTTGGCATGATCTAGTTTTACCCTCAAAAGTCCTTTTGTGGAGTTAGACATAGCAAAATAACTCTTTACATTAAATTCATCAGAAGCCTCTAATTTATACTCTAACATATACTGACATTTCCAGAACAAGGTTTTTTTTACCACCCCCACCCCTACGCAAAATCAAATAATCTACTTGCATTAACAACCCAGTGCTAAAATGCCAAATTGGGGAGACTTTATTTCTCAGAAGTAGGAAGGCCTGGAAATAATAATAATAATAATAACAACAACAATAATACTAATATTATTATTATTATTATTATTATTAATTAGATTTGTATGCCGCCCCTCTCCGTAGACTCGGGGCGGCTCACAACAATAACAAAGATAATGTAAGAACAAATCTAATAATATAAAAAAAATAGTACTGATAATACTATAAAAGGAACTGTAATAAAACTGTATTATTAAATTGTTGTCAGTGCATTTGAAAAGTTCAGAACCCAAGACATCATAAAAATATACAGAATAAGGCCAGATAATTTCACTGTACAAAGCCAGGATACACAGGGGACTCAGAGGCTTTGTTTTGAACATTGCATGACTACATTCACTGTTGAATTTTAGAATGTATTTTTTTTAAATAAAACAGAGTCTGGCATTTTTGTTCTGGGAAAAATGAACTCTAGATCAAAATATTCAGATATAGATTCCAGAGGACCACTCAGAAAGTAGAAGTGACCTACTTGAGGTTTGCTTGTGTTTTGTTTGTTTTTCTTGCTTGTATTATTTCTTATGACTCAGTGGATTCCACTTGTATTACAATTCTATTGACGTACATCAATTGATATTTCTAATGGAAATATTAGTAGCAATACAGAGTAAAATTATGGTCAGCTTGAACTTGGCAATTCTTGATCTCCAGAACCCAATTCCCGTACTGCATATAATACTGGAGTGATTAACAAATAACCCTGATGCCCATTTCCTAAAGGCATCTTCTGTTGATGTACAAGCATTCAGAGTGAGATTGGTCATTGAGAAACCAAGCTTTTGAAAGCCAAGCAACATGCCAAATACACTGGAAATCAGTCTTTTTAAAAAAATAAAATAAAAAGGGAATTACGCATTTAAAAAACAAGAGAAACAACTTTTGCCAACAATGTAGAAAAGGATAAATGTTTTTTTAAAGCATAGAGAACACCCTACATGTGATGCCAACGCCAAACTTGCATATCTATTTTATTTATTATTATTTTTATTGAAAGTTCCCAAAGGTAATAACAGTACATTTCAGAATTTTATACAGTGGTATAGTAGAACACAGTTCAAAAGCAAATGTTAAGATTTCATTTTCAAGATTATCCAGGAAGAAGTCAATCCAACTTGAGCGTCCTTCTCAAAATTTAATGTGTATCGGTCATGATTTTTGTAGAAAATATTAGTGAAAAGAAGTCCATGAGCCAAAGCACCATGAGTGGAATACAGAAATGGTCAGGGGAAGCAGGAAAGTGAAGAAATATGAAACTTTGAGGAAGAGGGATCTGCAACAATGATCAAAAAAGGAGAGGTGGCTAAATGTTCCTTTAAACATCCATAAAGATTAAGTGGAATTCTATCTTTCACCAAAAATCTCAGCTAAAAAAAAACTTTCTGGAGATTTTGTGTACAGAGATCATTGTGAAGAAATGTGAATGAGGCTGACATACAGCAGCTTTTCTCTGTCATCTTTACAGTATCTCTGCCATTTGCTTTCCAGTTTTTCTCCAAGAGGAATCAATGCCGAAAACTTCAGCAGTATTTTGAATTAGTTCTGAGATTATTTTTTTCAAGAGGCAGACATGTTTTAGGAACATAATAATCTAGGTAACCAATTCAGTCATGCAGATCTATGTCCCTGCATCTCCCCTTGTATGTCTGATGAAGCCACACACAAAGTAATGGAGGAATGATTACACTGTGCCATTTATAAAAAAGTGATGTGGCAATTTCATAGCAGCTGATGCCCTGTTTGACATACCAAGTAGGAGAGATGCAGGCAGAATGCTGATGAGACAGCTTGCTCATCCCCCACTGTTATTCAAGGCAACATCAACCTAGCATTTCAAATTCAGAACTGCTGCCAAGCTCTCATAGATGTCAATCCCAATTAAGATTTCTATACAAAGCAAAGGCTTTGATTTAGGAGGAATAATTATGTAATCACTAACAAGGGCTATGTGTCTGAAAAAATTAAGCGATAAATTTATGATGCTAAATATTTACTCAATGCTGCTACTATTTCCACCATTATTCTATTTTGCAACACACACACGCATATATTCATAAAACAACAAAGGCTATATTAGAGTCAAAATCTCACCCCTTACATATTGAAGCAGTACCATAGATTTCATACCACCTTCTTCATGAACTAGATTATGGTACTGTAGAACTGCCCAATATAAGTTGGACAAGCTATGGAAACAGCCATGGTAGCCTGTAAGTGCTTTCCAAATTGTGAAGAGTTTGTTAATGTTTCATGAAGCTTCATACCAGATCAAGCACCTTGAATGAAAAGGTTTTGGAAATGAACTTTCAGTCTAGTCACAAAAGAACAGGTAGGAAGGACATGCACACATATTGGGAAAGGAGTCATAAAGGGAAGACCTCCAATATGTTTGACTGAAACCAGTTCTCAATGGGTGAATTCTTTAATATAAGGTGGAACTGTATAAGAGAAGGTCATAAAGGAAAGTGCAGCAGAAGCACCATCCTGTTACTGTTCCTCCTCCAAAGAAAGATAAAGCAAACACCTGTACTTGAGTTTTACTATGAAGAAACGTTTGCATACATCTCAAAGCACATAGTGCCATTGCAAGGATAAGAAAGTGATTTCATTGAATAAAACAACTTAATGAGCTATGTAGTAAGATCACTCAGAACACAAATACATGGAGTTAGTTGACTGAGTAAAGGAACTAATTGGTACTTGGAAGGCAGAAGAATGCACCAAGAAGTATTATTAATTTAAGGGGAAAAAACTCTTTTGGGATTTGTAGAGAGGTTGAATGGGAACATGTAGTATAGACCAGTGTTTCCCAACCTTGGCAACTTGAAGATATTTGGACTTCAACTCACTGGCTGGGGAACTCTGTGAGTTGAAGTCCAAATATCTTCAAGTTGCCAAGGTTGGGAAACACTGGTATAGACAAATGGTTCCAACTGCTATTGAATGAAAGGAGAGATTCATGGGGAACTCTGGATACATGAAAACATGTGCATCTACTTTCCTTCTGCAAGAGAGGAAAAAACATGCATTACCTTAAAAACAACATCATGAAAGAACAAAAGTCTAAGCCTGTCACCGTCTTTAAGTACACTAGAGTAATTAAGAAAAGTGGCACTAAAGATGCTGCTGTTTGGTTGTACCAAAATCAGTAATGTGATGGGGTAGAAGTAGAGTTGATGATGTGTGCACCTGTGGTGTATTGTAACAAATGCAAGAATTGCATTCAGTACCTCTTATTACTAAATGTTCTATTTTTATTGAAGGGGAGACTCACAATTTAAAACAGCCTCCAGTGACAATTCAGTGGAGATGAGCCAGGTATTGCAATACTGGGTGATGACATAAACTGCCAAGTGTTTAAAGCTTCTTTTACAAAATGTGCTACTTCTGGGGAAAAAAAGGAAGCATTTACCTCCTGTCCTCTGGCAAGTGAGACAGGAATGTGCTATTTTTGGTAGCAAGAAATGACACATTAGCAATAATATTTAGACTTATCTACCGCTTCATAGTGCTTTTACAACCCTCTGTAAGCAGTTTATAGAATTAGCATATTGCCTCCTTGTTGGGTCCTCATTTTACCCACCTTGGAAGGCTGAGGCAACCTTGAACTGGTGGTGAGATTTCAACTGCTACAGCTAGCAGTTGGCTGAAGTAGCCTGAAGTACTGCACTCTAACTACTACACCACCCTGGCTCATTGCCATGCAGGCTCGACAGTTGCTAGTATGGAAGGAGTATCTTCACAGAGTATACCTTGTGCCCATGACAATCTAATTTTCTGCCTGATCTATGGGTACAGAATATTGCTGTTCATAGAAGCCTGACTGTGATGCCTCCCTTATTCTACTGTAGAATTAGGCAGAGGATGTTGGAATAAGAAATGGACCCCTTCTTGCCTTAGCTTATAAACATTCTCAATGTGATAGGAAGTTGAAGTCTGACTCAGGAGAACTTGCTGTCTTAAACTTTTCAATAAGAACTTGTGTATCAGTAGTATTTTGAATGAATTTATTTAGTCCTCTACTGCCTGCAAGTTCTCTTGAACTCCACAGCAGGACTCTATGCCATCCAATAAATCTGTTCATTGAAGGAATGGATGGCTTTCAAAGGAGAGATTTGGTACATGGATTAGTACCTACCGTAGGTGGTGATGTCAAACCGAGGAAGCATCAGGGGCATAATGATCAGGTTTAGAGTAATTATTACAAGTTCCAACATAATGACGGAGCAGCTCCTATGGCTTAACAGAAGTAGCAAAATCCTGAATGTAAATCGAGTGGGGATGATGGTTATAGCAGGTTGGAACTTGATGTGACATTTGCTTTAAACAAACTTCTTAGAGGAAGAATTAACCCAGAGGACAAGAAAACAATGCTTGCAAACATTTTCTGCCATGCTTCCAAGACATGATTAGATATCAGAATTCAAAAACACTTTTTCAAAGTGATGGAACCAAACAAGAATTCTATGTGATACAAAACACTTTTTTAAAAGGTAAGAAAACTTTTTGGTTTAAGTGCTTCAAATAACTTCCTACTCCATAAAACTAATCACATTGGGATTTCAGGATGGGAAGAATTGACATTTCTGGACCCTTTATATATAAATTCTACAGAGGCTTAAGATACCCATTTTGCCTTGAATTCCCCTAAAAACTGGGAATATTCATTTCCCCCCCTCACTTTCTTGATTTGATTTTTGATGAGGTGGAATTTTTAAAGGGTTTGGTGATATTTTCAAGTAACCCCATACTTCTTAAAATGCTGAACAGTCGATAAATTTCATCCCTAGTCAATTTGGGTGGTTTCATGAGTTTTTAAAAATACATTTTATCATCCAACTGTTAAACTAACAACTAATTGATTCAAATTAGTTTTCTCTCAAGTCAGGTCCACTGACAACTATGTGTAAGCATAAAGGCTGCACAAGACACCCATGCCCCAAGCAAATTATGTGAAGATTACTGATTGTGTGATAACTTTTTCCTGTATATGCAGCTTTGAATCACCGGGAGTGGAGTGGCCTAGAAATTTCAGCAACAAACTAATATATAAATTGTTATCTAAATTGAAGCATGTTAGAGATTATGCATGATCTCTTGGCATCCCATAAAGTAGACATATCTAGTGATGAATATTTATTTATTTATTTAATTTATTTAATTGGATTTGTATGCCACTCCTCTCCAAGGACTCGGGGTGGCTCACAACATGTACAAAGACAAAATAGCACAGTAATTCAATTAATAAAAATAATCTTAAAATAATCTTTAAAAATTCTAACTTTAAAAACTTTAAAATATAACCTGTATGTATTTATATATACTTCTATCCAGCTTTGTTACACTATTTTTTCTTTCAAGAATAGAGACTGAAAACGAGAAACAATAAATGCTGATTATTTTCAGCTAACTCTATTCTTCTTTAGGACTGGGATAATCCAAAATCATCTTCCCAAAATTTAAAATCAGTGAATTTTAACAATATGCTTTGCACACAGAAAATCTGAGTGTCCTAAAGGCAAAATAGGTTTCTTAGAAAGTAACACTAACTTTCCAGTTACAGTTTCAGTACTAAGTGTTACTTCCTCTAAAATCTTTCACTTCTATTTTAACACAAGGCAGGTTTTAGGTATGGTGGTGACAATCAGCACCTTTACAAGTAATAACAACAGGAGATATAAATATAGGATTGAGGCAGAGGATTTTAGAAATATTAATTAAATATAGTCTAAGGACTTTTCTCTTAAAATACAGCCTTCTCCTAATTTTTGGAGCCTTTTCCAAATGTCTTAAATTTGGATTGCCATTAACAGGCTCAATGTTCCACTATTCAAGTCAATAATGAAAAATATGAAAAATATCTTTTAGTTTGGGAAAAGGGGCAAGAAATGAAAATTAAATGCAACAAAATGGAAGAGGACTTACTTTGCTCTAGGTTGATGTACTAATCCTGGCAGCTCTTTATTAGCCTTAAGTTTTACATGTGAACTGGCACTTTTTTCCTGAAAAAAAAGAGATACATATTCACAAGTTGATGAGGTTTTTTTAATGATATGGAATATCTGCCATCACAATAAATTGAATAATGAAGAATTCATGTATAATTATGAGAGTTTCATATTTGTGAGGCAGTCAAGTTTTGCAATGATAATCTATGACAAACTAGTCATAGATCAACATCCTATTTGAACACCCAAATCAAAGTGCAGTGTTCCCTCGATTTTCACGGGGGATGCGTTCCGAGACCGCCCGCGAAAGTCGAATTTCTGCGAAGTAGAGATGCGGAAGTAAATACACTATTTTTGGCTATGAACAGTATCACAAGCCTTCCCTTAGCACTTTAAACCCCTAAATTGCAGTTTCCCATTCCCTTAGGAACCATTTAGATTATTAATCACCCTGTTTATTTATTAAAGTTTATTAAAAAAAATATTTATTAAAGGCAAACAAAAGTTTGGCAATGACATATGATGTCATCAGGCGGGAAAAACCGTGGTATAGGGAAAAAATCCATGAAGTATTTTTTTAATTAATATTTTTGAAAAACCGTGGTATAGACTTTTTGTGAAGTCTGAATCCACGAAAAGCGAGGGAACACTATATTGTGTTAAGTCTATTCTTTTTCATAGAATCTAAACAATTTGAATTATCAAATTATCTAAAGCAACAAAAGAAGCTTGAATAATGCAGTGATCCCTTGTGAAAACGAAAGCACAATATTTAATAAAATAGACCTAGGGTAGCTGAGAGCCATAAACTCTTATTTCCATAATCTATTTTTTTCTAAAATATCAAAACATATCTTCACTTTCTGCTGCTGCATCCAATCAATGAATCTCATACTACCATACTAATTAACCACTCAATGAGAACCAGATGGATCTCTCGTCCATTCTTACTACTTTTCAACCCACCGATTTTTCAGCCCCAAAGCATCTTGACTACCAGGAGATAGAAACTAAATAGAAAAGTCATTAAAAAAAATTGCAGCCCGTGAGATAATTCTTATGGTAAGCTTTCTGTTAATACCTGATATTTCTTAGGATTGCAAAATCATATACTGCAAATAAGAGGTAGAGGGAGAGATAAGCCACAATACATGAGTGGATTTTCATTCAAAGCTATCAGTCTTGCCAGACCTTTCCATTCAATATTTCAGCAGCATAATGTAAAGCCTCAGAATAAAAGATGCCAAGTGAAACCCATCTCATATGTTCTTTTGATCCCAGGGCACTTGGGATTGTCATTCTTGGGCAGGATTTCTTTTGCTCACAAACACGAGAGACAGACAATAATCTCAAGTCAACAGAGGTGGGGGGGTGAGTGCTAATGAAATTGAATGGGGGAACTATGACATGAGTCTGCAAAACTGGGGTTTTAAAATTAGCATCTAGTTCCACAAATCCATAATGCTTGTTTGTTCTTCATTATATCATGTGATTCATGCTTATTTGTACCCTATGACAATCACTAAGTGTGATTGATTCTTGATAAATATAACTTTTTTTTATGTACACTGAGAGCATATGCATCAATGACAAATTCCTTGTGTGTCCAATAACACCTGGCCCATAAAGAATTTATTCTATTCTATTCTAATATATTCATTTCGTACTACCATCCTCCTGTGGAGTTACAGCTAACAGAAAATATAAACAAAATGGAACAAATACTTGCCAATTTGGCTATGACTGTATGGGCATGGATTCCATAACTGGGACAGCATTGCTAGACTGATACTAAGGAATTCAGGGTGGAGAACACCATTCCCCTTATCAGAATTCACTGCTTTAAAATTAGATCATGGTTTCAAATCCTGAGTTAAACAGAAAAATTGGCTAGATCTAATCACATTGAGTAACAGATTACAATGCATGGTTTCTATTATGATTTAATGCAATGTCTGAATTGACATATAATTTATCTTCTTTTTATGAGACAGAAATCCGTGGTTTTCATGCTAAACTATTATTAGTATTGTCTAGTCACTTGAAGTAAACCTTCATGCTTATAACTACCGTGTTTCCCCGATAGTAAGGCAGTGTCTTACTATCTTTTTACCCCCAAAAGCCCCACTGTGTCTTACTTTGGGGGTATGTCTTATATTGTCCCGGGCAATTTTTTAATTTCTTATTTTGAAATACGTCTTTCGCAGAAGTTCTTGAATGGTGGCGGCGGCCCTTGATCGCAGCCGATGAGGTTCGGCTTTCTTCGCTTCTCCTGCCGCTTCCTTTGCTTTTCCGCTGCTGACTAAGGCGACGCCGGCCGGGCAATTGGAAGGTACCCGATAGCCCTTTTCGTCGCCTTTCCCGGCGGGGAGAGCAAAGGCGGCGGCGGGAGTAGTGGAGGCGAGGCGGAGAAGAAAGAAGCGGCAGATAGCTGGCGAGGCGCCGGCTAGAGGGCTGGACCCCGCCGCTTTGCCGCCACTCCCGCCGCCGCCTTTGCCTCTTGCCCGGCGGGAAAGGCGACGAAAAGGGCTATCGGGTCCCTTCCAATTGCCCGGCCGGCGTCGCCTTAGTCAGCAGCGGAAAAGCAAAGGAAGCAGCAGGAGAAGTGAAGAAAGCCGAACCTCATCGGCTGCGATCAAGGGCCGCCGCCATCATTCAAGAACTTCGCTTCTCCTGCTGCTTCCTTTGCTTTTCCGCTGCTGACTAAGGAGACGCCGGCCGGGCAATTGGAAGGGACCCGATAGCCCCTTTCGTCGCCTTTCCCGCCGGGCAAGAGGCAAAGGCGGCAGCGGGAGCGGCGGCAACGCGGCGGGGTCCAGCCCTCTAGTCGGCGCCTCGCCAGCTATCCGCCGCTTCTTTCTTCTCCGCCTCGCCTCCACTACTCCCGCCGCCGCCTTTGCTCTTCCCGCTGGGCAAGAGGCTGGGCGAGCAGGCCGAGGTGCTGGAACTGGGGCTGCCTGTCCTTGGCGTGAACGGCGGGCAGGTGGCGCTCGGCACCCGGAATCCCGTCTTCTCGCCACCGCCCGAGCTCCCTCCGGAGCCTGCTGCCGCCGCCGCGCTTCCTCCGCCGGCCGAGGAGTCCTTATCCGCGCCGGGTTTGGGAGACTCTCCTGGGCGCGAAGCTCCCTCGCCAGCGCCGCTTTTAGTACCGTGTTTCCCCAAAAGTAAGCCATATGTCTTACTTTCGGGGTATGGCTTATATTAGCCAACCCCCCTGAAACCCCCCATATGTCTTACAATCGGGGGGGTCTTACTATCGGGGAAACACGGTATCATTTTCAGGCCCTTATTCAGAGGATTCAACAGACAGACTTAACATCAGTAACTACCAGTAAGTACAGATAAATTTAAACTGTGGGTTTAGCAGTAAAGAGTCAAATTTTTATTTTGAATTCAATATGATTAATATGTGTCAGCAAAGATCTTTGGCAGTGTGAATAAAAATGGGACCACATTGGGTGCTCCCCAGATAAATTGCAAATCCCAGGAGTTATGGACTTCCAGGGAAGAAACAGTGAACTGGAGACAACTCTGCTGAGAGTAGAGCCAGTGACCAGGCAGATTGAAGAGCTGACGAAAGGACTGACTCCAAATTCCTGTCTCAACAAGGAATCGGATTGTCCACAAGTGGTGTGGACAGTTGCTCCTCATGAGCCCACAGACTAGCGATCTCCAATAGATTTAGAACTCAAGACATGAGGAAATTCCATAGTAGTCTAAATCATGATTCAGCTTCTTTATGGACACAGTTTCTGCATCAAATCAGGCCATTTTATAAATATATCATTTCTAATTTAGCAAATCATAATTATAGTGTAACATATTTTTCTATTTGTTTTTCACTGACAGTATCTTCCATTGTCAATCCCAATACAGTAATAATTTCCCCTAATCTATATGTTTTTCATTGTCATTCCCAATGTAATAATCTTCCCTAGTCTATATATAACTGTCATTCCAAGTGTAATAATCTAGTCTATTTGGTTTCACTGTCATTCGCAGTGTGATAATCTTCCCTAACCTATATATCTTCCCTGTTCTATATATCTTCCACTGTCAAACTCAGTGTAATAAGCTTCCCCAACCTATTTAATTTCACTGTCATTTCTAGTGTAATACTCTATATATCTTTCACAGTCATGCCCAATGTAATAATAATCCGTAATCTGATTTTCACTAATTATCTCAGTGTAATAATCTTTCATTTATTTGTTTTCACCATATTTCTGAAAATAATAATCTTTCCTAATCTATTCAGTTAAAATCCCAGATACTTCCAAATTTTTAAAATCATAATCAGTACTATTTATTTTTCCCATATTAGTCCTCCTTTAATAATCATAGCTTTATCATATCCTCTTTCCCTTTCCCCCTGTTTTTCTTTACCATTATAATTCACATTATAATAATCTTATAGTTCAGATAATCAATAAATTCAAATTTGTCTCTACAAATCCATTTAAGAACCGTATACAGTTACAAATTTATGATTATCTAAGTCTTCTTCCACCTGCTCCTTCTCCTTTCAACCCTTCTTCTATTTTCTTATTTAAATTTACCAAATAGCTGCTAGATTTTCACAATTCAATTTTAATATTGCAAATATAGGCTATCTCACATTTCAATTAATAGTTCAATTAATAATTAAATGACCATTTATCAATCTTATAAATTTGTAGTTTTATCATTGTCCAAATAATTTTAAAAGTTCACAGTCACAATCAGCATAGATAAGATGTTCCAGGAGCCAAGATAAAAAAACAGATTATATGTCCAATAAACCTTCTCCCGTCATTATACCTCCAACCAGCAGGTAGCAATCTTATTAATTCCACAAAAAATATTTTAAACTTATTTATATAATAAAAAGTTAATTTTCTCAGCTGATTAAAACCAATTTGCTAAAATTCATGAAAATATTGCAATAATCCGATAAACAATTTTTAAAATCCTCAATCTTGGGCTTTTATTGTCTTTCCAGAAGCTTTCCACTATTGTATTCAATTGCCAATTAGCAGCTTCCTCTCCATTTCCCCCCAAACTTTTGTTCCTGTTTAAAAATAAAGAAAACCAATCCAAGCTCCGATCAGCCATATCACTCACCAGCACCATTCTTAACTCAGTTCCTCTTGCTCTAGCACATTTCTTAGTTCCTCTGTCCAGATGACTTCCAGCTTACTTTTAAATCCTTTTATTGTGGTGTTGGCTCGGCGCTGTCAGCTTAGGCACAGCAGCCTAGCCAATATCACACCCTGCCGGTGCAAGAAAAGCCGGTTTGTCTGGTGGGGTATGCTGACCCCCAAACCAGATCCCCGGCAGCGTCCCCAGCAACACCTCCTCTTCAGGGAGGATCTGGCTTGGTTCCGTCAGAACGAAAGCCCCCCAGGCAGCAGGGAAACTCCATGCTGCCAGCACCATTGACTCCCCCCTTAATGTTTAAGCACAGAAAGAAGGTAATGTAATTTAAATTCTTAATAATAATTCCCCCCCCCCCAATATTGCTATTGTTATAATTAGATTTAAGGCATGATATGAACCAATATTTTTTTTTCTTGTTGTGTGAAGAGAAGTAAATTTGGAATTCTCCTCGTAAAGGGCAGTTATATTAAAGGAGGGTTTAAAAACATGAATGAGATAAGTAAGAATATAACAAATGGACTGAAGCACTATGGCATAGTTTTAGTAGAAAAAAGCAAATAGCCAACAGAAATTTTGACAGCAAATAGCATATTGAACCCGAATGAGAACAGAAAAAATCTTTGAAATCTGGATGACAAAATTAGAAAAGGAGGCAGCACAAGATAAATGATGTATACCAAAACAAAACAGATAAACAATTAAGAATTTTGATTAAGAATTTGGCAATTTATATTATATTGTATTGTATTCCAATGTATGTGAATTTATATTTCTGTAAGGTGTGGAGGAAAAAAATAAAAAATTTATACCCCCCCAAAATCAGGCCAGAAAGCTTCAGACCTCAGATTGTAACAAACATGAGCCCCACTGGCTTTATTGGACTTGATCAGTTTAATGTTTTTGACATCTCCATGCCACCATTTGAAATATAGGGTATGCTAGGCATGTATACATTAAGTCTACTCCTTTCAGTACTGAGGGCTTTTCCTTTCTGAAAAGATTTAATGAGATTGACAATACAGTGTTCTTCGCTCAAGCTATAATGACATATCCTTTCCTGATTTGATTTTTGTAAATTCTTTCTTTGCAGACTCACTGGGATTTTGCCAACTATCTATTGTTCTACACTACTACAGGAATAACATAATCTTTGGCCAATACAGTGATACCTTGTCTTACGAACTTAATTGGTTCCAGGACAAGGTTCGTAAGGTGAAAGGTTCATAAGACGAAACAATGTTTCCCATAGGAATCAATGGAAAAGCAATTAATGCATGCAAGTCCAAAATTCACCCCTTTTGCCAGCCGAAGCACCCGTTTTCGCGCTGGTGGGATTCTCCTGAGGCTCCCCTTCATGGGAAACCCCACCTCCAGACTTCCACATTTTTGCGATGCTGCAGGGGAATCCCAGCAGGAGAATCTCAGCGGCGAGAAAACGGGCGCTTCGCCTGGCAATGGAAGTCCAGAGGCAGGGCATCCCAGTGGCGGCGGTGGGTTTGTAAAGTGAAAATAGTTAGGAAGAAGAGGCAAAAAAATCTTAAACCCCGGGTTTGTATGACGAGGGGTTCATAAGACGAACTCATGGAACTTGAGTTTTCAAGCAAGTTCTTTTTCCTTTCTTCCTGTCGAAAGTCTTTTCTCGATACTTTGGTAAAGTACACACACTGCCTGGAACTTGCCCAGAGGTCAACTAATGTGCAGTATATTCTATAATCTATTTTGAAATCCCTCTGAAATGGCTTAAAACAAATGACTCTTTGAAGAGCTCCAAAATCTGCCTTCAGGCTTTGCTTACAACCAGCATTGCTAACCTTTGCTTTTCTTTAACAATCAAAGCACTGGGCAATCTGCCTACTCTCTCATCTTCACCAGGCAGCACGGAAAGGCATTTTTGTCCCCTGGTTAAGATGACATTGGCTTTTATGCCATGTAGGTAGGATAAATAGGCTGTTGCAGAGTATATTACATTTCTTCTACACAACATAATCTCTGAGTTACTCTAAAATAGTCATTTCCTCTTTAATTAAAATACATAAAGTGAGATTCCTTAAGCAGTTTCCCCATTCCTTTGTGCTTTCGAGCAGATGTTGTGGACCCTTCTCCATAATGACTGCTGGATGGTTTTCTCACTCACTAAGGGTAGCCATGAGGGACACAACTATTTATAAAGCTGTGATTTTACATAATACTTTCTGTCATCTTCTCTAGTTCCCCAGCCATTCCTTACCTTTGATCTTTTTCTGTACAGGTAGGCATTTTTCCAAACAAAGCAATATGCTGTAGTTACCAATTATTTTTATTTTCTGAGAAACAATTATGAACCCCATGTGGGTCCCAAAGGCAGTCTTAGATGTAAAGATAGTGCAGAAGGCTTGTGCTTTCCTTCATTTTTTTTGTTAAAATGAAACAATACAAAAAAAAAATAGGACTATGAGAAAAGTGACTTTCCTGGGTATCATGTTAGAGAGCCAGTTCTTAAGTCTGGTTATGCCATAGTGGATGAAGGAGTAAATGTACAGAAGAATTAAGAAAGGAGGTACATTTACTTTGGAGAAGTTCCCTTTCTGCTTTGACCCAAACTGCCACAGATATTGCACAAAATTCCTGTTCATTAAGCAAACTCTATATAATTAATGAAACAAAAGGTTGAAGAAACTGACGCATCAGTTAGAATTAAGCTATATATATATATATAAGCCAAATACCACTCACTCATCACGAAATCTCCAGAACTGTAGCGATTACAAACTTGAAATTTTGCATGTATGTTCCTCTTGCTTCTAGATGTTCATTAAGAAAGGATTTTTGTTAAATGATCATCAGTTCATTAGTATTTCTTATACAGTGTACTAACACACTCTGATGCTAAGGAGCTAGACATTCTATTCCCCCTCCCCACCTGAAAAGAACTCTGTTCCCACTGCCAGTTGTCTCACATTCTATTACCTCAGTTCAAACTGGCAGATGTTCCACTCCTTCACTCAGGAGTGGTCTGGGGCTCCTTACAGTACTAAATGTTTCTACCTCACAAAAATGTCTACGCCTTCCACTTATGGAACTGCTTCTGAACTCAAGGCGGCAGGAGAGATATTCCCAATGAGTTTCAATCACTGATCACCACTGAGCCAACAGATTTTGAACCAAATTTCTCCTGCAGAGAAGTATGCATCTAATAACCCTTACATTAATCAGGCATCTACAGCTAAATACAATAAAAAGATATCACAAATCAGATCAATGCCTTGAACTAATAAGTATTAGTTTTAAATATGAACCTCAGATAAATTACTCCAGGGAAAATGTTGTTGACCTTCGTTACCCTGTGCCTTGTGCTGTGCCCTGAAATGGAAGGATGAAACTCCCGGAATGTGCAATTTAAGCATACATATGAACCAGAAATTGATTGAGAAGTTTGCGGTACAGCAGTAGGTAGCATTCTTCACCATCATGCTCCATTATTCTGTAGCTGTAAAAGTCAGCAGCAGACACAATCTTCTTGAGAAGACCCTTGGTCTTTGTGTCGCACTGAGATATACAGTGATACCTCGTCTTATGAACCCTTCTTCATACAAACTTTTCATGATATGAACCCAGTGTTTAAGATTTTTTTGCCTCTTCTTCAGCACTATTATCACCTTACGAACCTGAGCCGCCGCCACTGGGATGCCCCGAAGCACTGGGATTTCCCTGGGAATCTCCGCCTCTGGACTTCCGTTGCCAGCCAAAGCGCCCGTTCTTGCATTGCTGGGATTTCCCTGAGGCTCCCCTCGCTGAGATTCCCTTCATTTTTGCCAGTGCTGCTTTGAATCCTAGTGACAAACTCCCCCCTTCCAAACTGCATGGGGGAAATGAGCACAGTGGGGGAAACAAAATGGGAGGCAGGGACCCATGGAGCTCAAGAGAGGAGAAAGGTGTGTGGGAGATGAGCAGAGTGGAGAATAGAATGGCCACTTCTTCCCAGTGAAAACTCCTCAAATAATAGTGTCAACCCTAGTCCTTCTCTTTGTTACACTAGACCAGTGCTTCTCAAGCCCCCTTGAGGGGGCACGGAGCAATCCTGGTTGGGGCCACGTTACTTTGGGGAATGTGCTTTTTTTTGCCGTAGGGAGTAGGTTTTTTTTGCACCACAACACAAAGCAGGAGATATGAAGTGCAGATAACAAATGTAACTTAAGTTAATAATGTAACTTAAAATTAATGGTATCTTCTTTTTCTGTACACGCGATTGGATAAGAAAAGTTAATATTTTTTTTACCTAAACAAACCCTTAAGATACACCATGGAAAAATATTTAACAGGGATGAAAAGAAAGGAGGAGAGAGACGGAGATAATGAAATAAACGCAAATCTCCTGAAAGGAAAGGAAATATGACAAAGCATATGTAGCGTTTGGCTTCACTGTGACTACAGTGGGAGATGAGAAAAGACCGGTATGTTTACTGTGTCTAAAAATGTTGGCAGCAGAGAGCATGAAGCCAAATAAATTAAGGTGTAATTTAAACAAATTACAATCCAATCATGCTGATAAGCCGCTCGAGTTTTTTAAGCAAAAACATGCCAAATATTGCAAACAATCATTCTGACTGAGAGATGGGTATGTGTACGTAATGTTTATTTCTTCGGGGTGGGTGGATGGGTGATGCAATATAAAATAATTGAGAAGCACTGCACTAGACATACCCAGTTCCCGCAACTCTGTTAACAAGAGAATAAACTCTGTTGATGATAACTCCCAACAATAAAATGTTTAAAATGTAAAGCAAGTATATGTGTTTTGCAAATATCCATAGCTATTTTTTCAGTTTGGCACGGACCACTACTGTGTGTATTATGTGCTGACAACAGCCCTAAATAACTATCTGTGCTGGGTGCAATAAATTGTGCGGTATGTTAGTATTGGACACAAGGGACTGAAGATAAAATCTTATTCCAGATAAAGATTATTAGACGGCATTAAGCAAGTTGCAATTGCTCATCCTAATGTACCTCAAAGACTACGAATTGATACCAATTTTTCTTTTTAAGTAGATTGGTGGGGTGGGGGTTCACAGAAGAAAATAGGTACAGCTAATCATCAAGTTTATCCAGGGAGAAGCAGCCATAATGCCATATCTTTCTGGACGGGTTTAAAAAGCAGCAATTGTCTGCAACAAAGACATATCACAATGAGAGGTCTGAGTTTTCTAGCTTTCTTGAAGATGTTTCATTATCCCAACCAGATAACACCATCAATACTAGACTAGCACTCATAATGTTACTAGTTAGGGTAATGAAACATCTGCAAGAAAACAAGTAAACTCAGAGAGCATCAAGGAATCCTCATTTCAACCTGAGCTACAAATATCTTCCTTTATTGGTGCCACATATCACAAAGATTAATTCATTGATGAATGAGCATGGCAAATTTGCCTGTATTTCTATGTCATGTGTGTGTGTGCATGTTTATGTATGTGGAATGATTATGTGGAATCAGGTCACAGGATCTTAGCAATCACACAGAAAGGCTCTTACAATATATATAGAACCAGTGGAAATACTCTGGGCTTCTTGATTATCATCCTTTGAAGAACCATGCTAAAGACTGGAGACTAAGTTGGTATCTCCTGCCCATAAAGCTCATATTACTTTGATGAACTCTTTCATTCACATGGAATAGAAAAAATTATTGACAGACAAATGCCAGTTTTATAGTCTTTTTCTTTGCAATTTTGTTCTTACATAAAAACCAGTGATAACAGGATGATTTAAATATAACTCGGTGCGCCTGTTAGATTTCTGCCTACTTCCTTCTCTTAGTGTTTACATGAACAATTATTTTGTTCTAGTAATTAAGGTGTCAATCTGCCAGAACAATATTCATGTTATACAGGACCATATCCTTCATTTCCTACAATCACAGGCAGCTCAAAACAACTGGAGAGTATTGATTACACTATAAACGTACAACAAAGTGGTGTTTAGAGACTTATGAGAATACATTCAGGTTATCACATGGTGCTTAGTACCAGAATTGCACATAATTTTCCAAATTGGCAAACCCAGCACAGAGATGCCCAGGATCATAAGCAGAACAAAGACTAATGTCCTTTTGTCAACAAAGCCACTGAAAAAGCACAGCATTCTAGAAAAAGGATCATTATTAGCAATCATTCTAGGTAATTATTATTTTATAGTCTGATTGGCGTCATATACAACACCTGTATACACAACCATGACATGAGTTGATAGATCTTGGCACAGTTCCATTATTGATGTTCATTTTGCCCTGGGCTCTTAGAAAATACGCTTCACAATTTGCTGTTACAGTGAGTTTTTATTTTAAGAAAAAAGGATACCTCATAACTGATGCACTTCAGGCAACGATGAAGCCTCTTCATTTTTCAGTACTACATTTTATACAGCTATTGCCAGGAGCATCTCAATCCAGCAACACAAAAAGCTCTTTAAAATATCTTTTATGGTTGCACTTTATACTTTGGTGAACAAACAATTGTCCAGCTCCCTTCCTTTTGCACCAGACTAAGGGTTCTATTACAAGCCAAACAAAGAACTGCTTATAGGTTTCAAAAACAGGAAACAGATTGGTAATCTTTGTGCGACTCGAGTCTTGTGCCTCTTTTATGTACCTAAAATATCAGAAGGCCTGAAAGGGAAACCACTGCAAAAATAGAATGTGTCTGAATTAAAATTCAGAAAAACTCTAGAATATCATTTTCTCCCTCTGCTTTTTCTATTATTTGCAGTCTGCAAAGCTTTATTTAAAACTTGTATCTTCCATATAGATTTTTAAAGCCACTTAAGTTTTATTAGAATCTTTTGATAAATAATAGATGATGGAAGGCCAAGTTATTTGTATTCTTGGATCAGGGGAGTCAACTCATTTGTTTCCCTAGACTACTTTTTCTTCCGCTAGGAAAAAAATCCAAACATAATGATGCTCCACAGAGCATTCCCTTGAATGAGACATGAACTGCTTGTGTTCCACAACATTTATGCGGTACATTTCATTAGCACATTTTCTTTTAATAGTCTCAGAGGAATTTGCAAACAGTAACCAATTGAGTTTTTAAATTGGAAGAAGATTTAAGTTCTAATTATTCATCAATGAGAGTAAATACTAATTGAAATTCTGAACTGTAAGAATTATCTTCTATTTGGAGGCGGGGTGGGGCCAAGTTCCGTGGCAACACAGAGTTCCCCACGCTCCACTGGGGAATCCCAATATCCGTGTCACTTGCAGCAACCCCCCCCCCCCCCCGGGAGCCGATAAAGAGTTTCTGACTGGCAGCATCAGAAAATGGCTTGCTACAAGCTGTCCAAACCAAGGCGGCCACAAGAAGACTAATCAACTGGAATTTTGGATGGGACGTCATCTGGAATGATACTTAAGAAAAGTGCTGGAGAGACAAGTTGGAGAGTGTAAATTGAGCTTTGCCAATGAAAATATCTGGGAGATTTTTTAAAAAAAATTAAAATGGGAACAAAAGGAGTGCCACACACACAAAAAAGAACTGAAGCAGCTATTTAGCATGGAAGGCTATAGAAGAAAAGAACTGCTAAAGAAAGTAGTAATTAAAGCCCACCTTTTGAGAACTCTTGGATATATTGTTATACTGAAAGAAATTTCTGAATTAATATGAATTGTTTTAAAACACTTTAGTATATTAACTAACAGGAAGACTGGACTTGGGGAGTCAGTGAGGAGTGCCATCTGCTAGCCGGAGGAATTATTACTCTGGAAAATATTGGTGGATGTTTAGACTGTTGCTGACCTTGGATTGGGAACGTCACGACTATTTTAGGTTCTGAGATAGATCATTGCTGGCAGCTGGATTGATAGTGAAGACTGAAATTACTTAATCTTGGGAAATTTGGGATTTTGAATGACTAATAGTTGATGATGAGAATTAACACTGACATTGATATTGATTAATCTTTTTAAGAATTAAATTTAACATACACATTTAAAAGTAATTAATTATATAATGAAATAATAATTTGGGAAAAAATATAATTATATTATAGATTGGTACAAATTGGATTTGTGAAAATAAAGTTAAAATGTCAGATTTGAAGCATTACAGGAGAACACACAGTATAATGAACAATGAATCTGCTTAAGCTTTAAAATTTGAAAAATATTTACCTTCTCCTGTACTGTAAAAGACATAAGTTATATATAAGAATTTTCAGGGGCATCTAGTTATAAAAAAACAGGGATTTAGAAAAATGAAGGAGGGGTACGGAATTAAGGAAATGAATGAAACACAATGGCTTTGATTTATTAAGCAAGAGAGAATAGTTAGCAGAGGAAGTAAATAACAGCATTAAAAATTAATTGGCGAACAAAACAATCTGTGCAAAGCAGGTGATGAAATTAAACGAGGAGGTAGCATGAGATTAATGACATATACCTAGAATAACGGATATGAAATTAAGTGCTATCAATATTTAGTAGTATTTAATGGTTACTAAATTGACCTATATAATGTATGTTCTTTTTTTAGTGGGGAGAAAAATTAATAAGAAAAAATCTTCGTAATTGAAACTATCCACTCAGGGAAGGGTTTAGTGGGCATAAGAGGAAGTAGGAAAGAAGGAGAGAAAGGAGAGAGAGTAATAGGAAAGGTAGAGAAGGAGGAAGGAAAGAGGAGGAAGGAGAGCGAGTAGAATGAGAGGCAGAGAAGAAAGAAGGAAGGAGGAGGAGATGGTAGTAGGAAAGGGGAGTGAAGGTGTAAGAAGGTAGGTACCAGAAGTGGAATAGCCACCTGAGATAGAAAGAGGTAGTGGAGTGAGGAAAGATTGAGATGGATTGAATAAAATTAAAATTGGAATGTAACTTAGGTTATTGTACTATTGTTTTTAAGCGATGCTATATGTATATTGATTTCCAATGAAAAATATAAAAAACTTTTACTGAAAAAAATAATCTTCTATTTGTGATATTTAGTACAAGAAATAAATAAAATACTAAACAATATCCAACTTAGATTATCTTTGATATGCATTTATTGCAAAAAGATCTCTTGGGTTATTTTATAAATTCATTTATTTTTAAAGTTTTACAATATGTGGTGCTGTATAATGTATACAGTATCTCTGAGCATAACCAACTTGTATCTCATGATCACTGTAGCTAGGTTTGTCCCTCAAATTAAGCCATACTGTAATTGTCCGATTCATGTTTAACATTAAATCACAAATTGGGTTTTACAAAGTCAATGGTCTTGTTCTCACATTTCGCAATCAAAACTAAATAAACTATATTTATAGCTGGAGTGTCTGTGGCTCCTTGCAAATCTTGTTTTCGTACTCCCAAAAATTCAAAAGAAGTTATTACCTTTTTTATATCCCAACTGGAAGATTAACAGACAATTAGCCCTTTTTTCTACCGCTCTGCCCCAAACTAAAAAAACAGTTGGAATTTGTTAACTTCTTGAGGAAGACAGGTCGGTGTGATAGAAAGGTAAATAGAGACTTATTCTAAATACTACAAATGGAGAGAACTCCAATAAATGTTCTATTAACAATATCTTGCATTTGGCAATGAATTTCCAACCTTGCCATGTGGATATAACTGTCTATATATATTATGTGACAAAGCAAATCCTTCTTTTCTTTTCAAAACTGCAGTTCATATTTAATACATTTGTTTTATTTACAAATCATAATAAGCTGCCATCTCAAGAAATCACATGCAAATTATTGAGATACAGCTTTGAATTTTTTTTTCATACTGATTAACATTTCATAATTGAGCATAAGCACAGATATGAGTCCCACACAGTCTCACACCAAGGACCATGCAGCACTACATGGAAAATTTCTTCTGGAAAGTTCAGAAAATTTAGCCATACAATGTCTACACCCACGAATTTGGTGGAATATTTTTGACAGGCCATTTGCCGGCTTCCCGTTTGAACACTGTCCTAATTCAAATTTCCTGATTTAAAGTGATTGGTGGAAACTAGAAGAACACAATTTTAAACCAACAGCATATTTACGAGCTTCTAAATTATGCCTTAGATGACTTCTGCAGTTAAACAACTGTAAAAAGGCATATTAGAAGATGTAAGACTCATAAAAATATGAAAAAAATAGTTTAGACAGCCTAAAATACACGAAACATTACAAAAATGGTTTACAAATAGTTTAAATAAATAAAATTCAGAGCAAGCTGTAGCAGAAGGCAGTAAAAAGGAATCTACATATACATGATATAATGAATCTTGCTTGGATAAAGAATTTAATTTATAATTTATATAAATATCTAACCATCTAAATACAGCAATGAATTATTTTATTATTTCAATTATATTATTCAATATTATGGTTTGTATATTACCTATGAATGTCAAGACACTTATATGATTTGTCAAGTAGATGATGTACATATTTACATTCGCATTTACATTTGCAATGCTGCGATTTCGCTGAGGCTTCCCTTGCTGGGAAACCCCACCTCCGGACTTCCGTTGTCAGCCGAAGCACCTGTTTTCGCGCTGGTGTGATTCTCCTGCTGGGATTCCCTTGCAGCATTGCAAAAACGTGGAAGTCCAGAGGTGGGTTTTCCCATGGAGGGGAGCCTCAGGGAAATCCCACCGGCGCGAAAATGGGCGCTTCGGCTGGCAATGGAAGTCTGGAGGTGGGGCATCCCAGCGGCGGAGGGGGGTTCATAAGGTGAAAATAATTCAGAAGAAGAGGCAAAAAAATCTTAAACTCCGGGTTTGTATCTCGAAAAGGGGTTCGTAAGACGAGGTATCACTATACTTGACAAAACAAATAAAATAAATTAAAATAAATTAAATAAATATGGACCAATATAGACTGTAGAAACAGTGGGAGGAAGCATAAGTAAATGTCAATATTTTAGGTAAAGGTACTGATAAATTAAGTGCAATGTAGAAAAAGGTATCTCTTTCCTTTTCAAGATAAGTATGCCTATTTATTTTGCATCCCATTTTTCTTTGCTCTCTTTGCCTAGGTACTGCCTTGGAGCAAGATGAGACAATATTGCTAAAGAAAAACAGATCTAAAGACCATCGGGGCTCATTGCTGAAAGATTGAATTTTTAGTAGAAAGCTATCATTATTAAAAGGGCAGAGTTTACAATACTAAAAATAACTAACTACAAACTAATGCCACCAACAGAGACTCTGTGTTGAACAAATGGAAATTACAATTCATCTCATTCTAACTCAATTGATATACTGTATTTAAAACATGTGATGCCAAGCAACCCTAGAAGGATTATTGTGACTCTTAAATGAAGCAATTACCTTTGGCCCTGAGGATGCTTTGGGACATTGCTAAACATTCATTTAAATATACATACATACATACATACATACCAATAAATAAATAAATAAATGAATGAATAAATAAATGCATACATGCATACATACCCTGTCTTACTTTCGGGGAAACACAGGGGTATTGCCGCCTCCTGCCCACTTCTGCGCCGCCCCCCCTCCATACGTCACCGCCGCCTCCGTCTGATCCAAATGTTGCTGTTCCTGCTGCTCCCGCTGCTCCCGCCGGCGTCTCAAGTGGATGCCGTGTTGCCCGTCCCGGCTAAGCCGGCCGGCCGTTGTCCGTCGTCGGGGAACAAGCAGCGAAGCAGCCCGGCGAAGGCTTCTCCTGCCGAAAGGCGCCCGCCAGAGACCGGTAAGCTTCGGAGATGCCGGGTGGGCGGACACGTGTCAAGGCCGACGTGTGCACCCGACGCGGCTGCCACGTCATGGCGGGGCCCGGACGGGGCGGGCAGGCGGGGATGCGGATGTGTCTCCGTGTGTTTGTGTGTGGGGGAGAGGGTGCTTCGGGCTCTTTGTCCCCCCCGGTGGGTAAAAATGAAGACCCAGATTTTTCAAGAAGATTTTTTAAAATACTACTTTTTACCGGACACGGGTGTTGCGGGTTCGGGTAGGTGGGTTGGCCGGGTGGCTCTTATTTTTTCCAATATAAGACATACCCCGAAAATAAGACATAGTGGGGCTTTTGGGGATAAAAAGAAAGTAAGACACTGTCTTACTTTCGGGGAAACACGGTATGATTTTATATCTCCCATCCTTTTCATTATCAGCAAAAATATGTTACACTTATATGTGTATATGTATATGTGTATATGTGATCCTGTGGCCTAGATGTTAATTCTCTGCCTTACAAGGCAAAAGCTTCAGGATCAAATTCCAGTAAGGGTATGGCTAGCTGATGAGGCCAGAACAAGGCCGAAATAGTGCTATTGTGGGGGCAATATGCTGTCTCTGTTAAAAAGTGCTATTGCTAACATGTTGTAAGGGTGGCATTAAAAAAATATCGAATAAATAAATAAATAACTACATAGAAATGAAGCGCATGGATATCTGTTTGAATATCCATACCAAGTATAGGTCAAAACAGTTGCTATGATGAGTTTGCTTGAGATAAACATAAGCAACCATAAAAGGGAGAGTCTGAAGACATTGGCCATGATTTATGCATAAGCATAAAATCAGTTAGGCTCCTAAAAGGTTTGAACTGTTAAATGCTAGAGACCTAAAAATCATTGACCCTAACAGAACATTGTTGTGAGAAAGCTCTAAATAGGACATGCTGTTCTGCAGCTGAGAATTATCTCAAAAATGTAGAATGTAATTCCCTAACAGTCATTTCCTCTTCACTAATTTTTCCCAACTAGTACCCAAATAAAGAAATATTTATCAAATACCACAGTGGCTATTTAGGAATACTTTTACTTTACAACAGTGTTTCCCAATGTGGGGCCCATGCCCCACGGGTGGGAGGCAATTTGATATTTAATGGGGAAAATTTGAACCTTGTTTAATTAATGGCCTTTTAGGCTTGGTCCCTGTGAGTAGGAGCTCACTTTTTCAATAATAAGAATTATATGTCATTGGGGGGGGGGGGGGAGTCAGGATTTTAGAGATGCTTAGGTGGGGCATGGCCAAAAAAAGATTGGGAACCAGACGGGGGGTGTTCAATTCGGTTTGTGCCAGTCAGTGCTCACCGCCATCTTTAAAAAAAATTCGGCAATTTTTTCTGTGTTTGGATGGCTTCTCTTTGTCCTCTGCTTTGAAAAAAGCCCTCCCACCTGCCCCTGGGTTGATACCGACCTTTATTTCTTCCCCTAGAGTACACCTGAGCAGCTCATCAGCTGTGTTTCAGGCTGACTCCAACTTCTGAGCATGTGTGGAAGTGAAATTGCTGGAGGGGACACAGACCGAGCAATGTGAACCGGCGGTGAAAGGTAAATGGAACCTACCCCTGTTGGGAACCAGTGCTTTACATTCATTTTTTCCTACTTTGGTACCTGCTAGTTATGTCAGACTACCACCCCAAGAATTTCAAGGCAACGTCCAGCATCACCTTTGTCGTAATCTCATTGTAGTAATTTCAGCTTTAGGAAACCTGATCTCTATATCACTCTAGTCTAATGTAGTCTCTTGTAGAAGCACCATCATTACATAGCTTTTTCAAGATCAGCCAAAGTTGTATAAACACTGCTGTTAGCAGTGTAATATATGATGCATTCCAATTAATTAGTCATACCACAGAATTCACAAAAAGTTGTAAATTTAGGTTGGGATGAAAATAATATCCATTCCAAATCTTTCATAATTTCCCATTTCTATTCTCGGAAACCATAGGCTATTGCCCCTTTTGCAACACATTCCAGCTATGATAATTATTTTATGGTTCTTTGCATTTCTAAGTACCAGATCTATGAAAAATTGTGGGATGCTCACTATAAATTACAATTGCTATTTTTTATTACATAAAATCCCAAAGAAGAGTAAAGGATTCATTTTAATTTTATTTATTATTTAATTTAATATAATTTAATCACCAATCTCCTCCCACTTATGATCAGGAGTGGGTTGCTAGCTAGACCGCCTAATTGGGCTCGCATGCGCGGAAGCAAAAAACCTCACCGGAACACAGGCGCACCTACCTCTATGTGCATGATTTTGCTACCTGCACTGGCGCAGATGCAAAATTCTGCTTGAACTCATGGTACCTCCATACAGCCTATGTCTGTATGACTGTAATTTATTGCTTGTATCTTTATGATTTATATTAATATTGTTTCATAATTGCTTATTTGTATCCTATGACAATCATTAAGTGTTGTAGCTCATGATTCTTGACAAATGTACTGTATCTTTTCTTTTATGTACACTGAGAGCATATGAGCCAAAGACAAATTCCTTGTGTGTCCAATCACACTTGGCCAATAAAGAATTCTATTCTATTCTGTTCTGTTCTATTCTGCAATCATGAAAAGACATGGTTGCTAAATGATCTCTAGATCATCATTCCTTGTTACCCAGAGAAGATTAGAGGTTGATAATTCTATGTCCCAGCTTTATTTTATAAAACTCCAAATGACATAGAATGTTCTGACCTGTTCCCACGACAAAAACAATCCTGTACTTTGGACTAAGAGAGAGTAACTGGTTCCAATCTAAGCAGTCAATTTTCATAATTAAGAATTTACTAGCTTCTCATTTGCTAGTATGGACTGTCACACTGTCCATAATTACAAAGCAACTATTGGATTTCTGAGGATGCAAATTCTCCATTTAATTCATAGCAAGGTTCATTTTAAAACCATTCTTCTTCAGGTTTGGTGTGCCTTGTGTTTCTTAAAATAAATATATGATAAAAATGCCAAGTATCAATGATCAGAAATGGCTCTCATTTTTTAAATTCAACATAAGTCTTCATATGATTGTGGTTAGTCGACCTGCTAATAATATACGGTTTTTAAAAATTATTTTTCAGAATAGTTGGTTTTCAAATCTTCTCCAGGACTATTACATTGTATCTCTCTTGTTTATGATGATTAGCTCAGCTGAGTGAATTTACTAAAACAAGGCTTCTACCCTTGACGAAAATAAAAGCTACTGATTCGATTCCCTTTTCAATTTTCCTTTCTGTGCTACACAATACTAAAGGGGGAGGGAAAGAAAATCACTCTGTAGGGGTCTCATTCAATTTTCATAAATGGGAGTTAGGTTCTACCTTGTTTTACAGTATGGTTGCTATATACTTTAAAATAATCCTGTGTTTTCAGCACTGCTTCCTTGGCCATTGCTTTCTGAGCAGTTATGAAGAGTGCATGATGGATAACCATGTAATCTTCAGCCTGCAAAAAACAATGGTGACATGTTGTGTTACAAGGAGCCCACTTAACTCATAGCCAGTTGTGGATTGCTTGACTCCACAGCAGGCCAGAAAAAAGTGGGCCTTTATTCCAGGGGTGAAATTCAATCTCCCCCCCCCCCCCATGGGTTCTGTGGGAGTGGCCACTTGAGAAAACGAGAAGAACTGCTTGCTTTCCCTTTTCTGTGGGGATCTCTCGGGGATGAAACATGAATGACAGAATAATATGCATACTGTTTGTACTTCTGAAGAAAGTCCTTGATCACATAAGCTGGTACTTAAAGGCTAGAAAGATATTAAAGAAGCTTTCTGTAGCAAAAATTACAACTGAAAATAACAATCTAAGAAACACAAAATACAAATATATAGAATGTGCCTCTTTCACTGAACTGGGCAATACACAAATTAAGACTTTTAAAACCATGCATGGTGTGATTATATGGATCTCATAAGCATAAAACCAGTCAAGGCTATGCCAAAGAATATTTCCATGTGAATTTTAAATGACATGAAAATGTTGAATTCCAGAGTATTTATTTATTATTTATTTATTTGTTAAATTTCTATGTCTTCTACCCTTCTAGAAGCGACTCAGGGCGGCGTACAACATTGTAAATATAAACAATATACACAAGAAATCTAATTATTTAAAAATATATGCAAAATTAGTAAAAATCTAAAACCTCTTATCCAATTCAATCATTCATATTGGCTGGGGACAATCTCGTAACTCACGGTCCCCATGCCCGCTGGCAGAGGTAGGTCTTCAAAGCTTTATGAAAGACTAGGAGGGAGGGGGCAGTATGTACCTCCGGAGGGAGTTCATTCCAGAGGGCCAGGACCGCCACAGAGGCCCCACCAGACAACATTGTCTGGCCGACGGGACCTGGGGAAGACCAACTCTGTGGGACCTAATTGGCCATTGGGCTGCATGAGGCAGAAGATGGTCCCGTAGGTAATCTGATTCTAAAGCATGTAGGGCTTTATAGGTCATAATCAGCACTTTGAATTGTGTCCGGAGACCAATAGGCAACCAGTGCAGCTCATGGAGTGTTGTTGAAATGTGGGCAGATCTTGGGAGCCCCACAATAGCTCGCATGGCTGCATTTTGCACAATTTGCAATCACCGAACACTCTTCAAAGGCAGTCCCATGTAGAGAGCATTGCAGTAATCAAACCTTGAGGTGATAAGGGCGTGAATGACTGTGCGAAGTGACTCCTTATCCAGATAGGGCTGCAACTGGTGCACGAGGCATACTCATGCAAATGTCCCCCTCACCACAGTTGAAAGATGGTCTTCTAGGTTCAGCTGTGAATTGAGGGGGAAGCCCAAGTTACGGACCCTCTCCGAGGGGGGTAAGGACCCCCCCCAAAGGTAATGGATGGAGAGATGGAATTGTCCCTGGGAGGCAAAACCCACAGCCAAATTCCGGTTGAGGAAAGCTTTGTTAACAACCAACCTGGTGTTAAGCAGCAACAGTCTGAGCCCAGGGTCTGGATTTCACCTATCACCAGTACCCCGGGTCGAGCTCATGGGGCCAGAACAAGGGATCACTTTCAAGCAGCGAGGCCCTGTTCCCTGTGTGCGGCCTACCCCATGGCTCCTGCCATATCTTCCTCTTCATAGCAAGACCGGAATATTCCAGCCCTCTACCTCTCCAGAGATAGGCTCCCCCACTCCTCCAGTCTCTCTATCCTCCAGCAGGCTAGCCTTTCCATTCAACCCATTCACCTCACTCACATTCCTCATTCAATCCATTCATATTCCAATCAATCCCACTATGTACATTCCACAGTTATCCTCCTAAAATGACCACCCAATAAGTTAATTAAGGTCAATTAAAGTTAATTAAAAATTACAAAATTAAAATTAAGCTAAGAACCCTATTATGATATTTATCCACCCTACATTTATTTTAAATAAATGGTACACAATACATATTACTTAATAATGAACATTCAAGCTAGCAGAAGTAATATAATATCTGAGAAAGCTGTTGCCAAGAGGAAAAGAAAAGAGGCATTGGGTCTTACCTGATATGCCTCTTTTTGTAGGGTGGAACTAGCATTTGGAATGGGTTGTCCTGGTCTATTCAGACTGAGGACTGAATCTGTCAATAATCTTGAAGCTGTGTCTGCCATCTTGGCCCAGCTTTGATGAAGCCGAAGAAACAGACCCAATGTGGCTTGACATCTAATGCATCCTGAATGAATTAGAATCTAATAGTGGATTAGATTTGGAGGATCAAAAGAACCATAGGCAGGTCCTGTGGCAACACCCAAAGCCTGACCACTGGTGGCAGGAATAGAACCCGTGGCAGCGGTCAAAGACAGACCACTGGTAGAGGCAGCAGATTGCATCATACAGACCTTTTGAAGCACATAGTCCCTCTTAAATTAATTTCTTACTGTCATTTTGAACCGTTTGGGCTGACCATGAAGACCTCTGGGAGGTGGGAGGAATGCTGCCAATCCTCCCTGTAATTGGAATGGTATGATTTCTTCTTTCTCGTCAGAGGCTTTGTAGCCTGATGTAGATGGCTGAGCGTCTGCTATTTGGGAAGCCATAATTGATGTGTGTGCTGACAAAATGGTTGCCGGGCTCTTCTAAGAGTTGTTGAAGCCGGCAGGAAGAAGCACTCATTGGTGCCAACTTAGGACAAAACCTTTGGTGGTCTAGGCATGGTCTGATTAAGAAGCAGATGACTGACCCTTTCCTGACAGGCAGCTTAGATTGGAGAGATAGCGGGACAGATCAAGGCCCTCCCCGCCGTCAGAGAATGAGTGGGGAATTTAGCATTCTACCTCGATAACAGTCTCCCAGAAAATCTGGCAGCACAAAGAGTCCGTTATGGGTGATGACCGGTCTTGTTTGACAGCGCCCAAGACCACAGATAAAAGCATCCTCCAGGTCAGTCTCTCACAAGCTGTAGGAAAAGCCGGGCTTGTGAGGCAATTTGGTGAAAATTGCCAAAGATCGCCAGAAGGCGAGGCAGCTGAAGCTGCAGCTGGAACCAATGATCAGAGTTAACTCACTTCCCAATGTTAAAGAGAAATGGGGAAGGCTGATGGGAAATGGGAAAATTGGAATTAACAGTTAGATGGGAAAAACTCTAGCCATGTCTGTCCTTGAGATTGAGTTGAAGCTGGGCCAAGATGGCGGACGGAGGTTCAAAATGATGGACAGACTCAGTCCTCACTCTGATTGGACATAGAGAAAAGTACAACAACAAAGTAATTTGTTAGGTAGAATAGGATGACTTCAAGGAGAGACAAAAACAATCTTCTTATACCTCTTCCTCCCTACTATATCTCTTCATTTCCCATTCTCAGTTTTTCATACCTTATCTCTAATTTCAGCAGAGCAGAGCAGTGAGTCAGAGTGGCAATACAAATAATTTTCTTGTAAATAACCTTTTAGAAATATGCCTTTACAATCCTCCCATTATCCACCATTCAGTCAGAAGTGAAGAAGCTTCTAGGGTAAAAACGGAAATGTCTTCAAGGAAGAACAAAAAAGTCCAGTTGCCTTTTGAAAAAGCCCTTTTGGGACAACCATGGCTAAGAAGACTGAAAATCTCATTTCCTCCATAGTACTGTACTTTATGTGTTATAGATGTCAGCAGGTGGCAGCACCTAGGCAACTTTGGCTGTTTATGGAACCTAGACAAGGCCAGTTTTTGAAAGACAATTCTAGGTCCATATACTAGCCTGGAAATTATTTTTTTAAAAAATCCTTGAATAAGGGATTGGCAAACCACTTCTGTAATGAAACCTAGGAAATGGCTAGTTGATTTTTGTCTTATGAAAAGTGATAAATGGGAATACTTTACTACTCCAAAGTATTAAAAGTCTTTTGTTACTAACACGTTTCATTTTGCACTGAAGTTTAAAGGATGACCTTGCATAGTTTTTATACCTAAGTTTTGACCAGCTGTTTCTTATGTGGTTTTTTTAAATAATTCTTTTTGACTATTACTGTAAATCGCAGGACTACCGGTAATACATTAAATTACAATACAATTGTAATAATTATAATTATTACATTATTAGTAAAATGTCTTTAAGAAATTCAAACCAATATGGTACAAACATTAGAGTAACATTAAGAAAAGTGAAACCAACCCCAGTTGCAGAGCAATACTGTAGGACTTATTCAAGGAAAAGTACAGGTAAACAAATAAATCTTCAGAGCTTCCTGGAAAACTGACAGTAATGAGGCCTGAGAGACACCAGATGGCAAGGCATTACAGATAAAATTATAAGGATACAAAGACACATGTGGTACTGACTTAAGAGTCACTGGAAACGGGAAGGCTTCATTCAGGGGGCATTTAACTTATCCCAACACACCAGCACTGTTAAAGCCCATGAAGCAATCTTGAGGACCAATTTGGAATACTTCCAAGTCTACAGATGCCTAGGCACCTAGAAGGCGCAGGACTGCAGCCACCCACACAATGCACACAGTGTCAACATTTGCATGTGAGTCAGGCACACATAGCTAGACATACGTAAGCGCAAATGCATAGTAATTATCCTACACAGAACTTAGAAGAGTACAGTATGGACCACTGAGCATTCAATCCAGGCATGGATTTTATGCATTTATTTAACATAAGAGTATTTGCCAGCCTCTGGCAACACAGCATAATAAAGGCAATCAAAGTCATAGGCTGGTTCATAGACTACTAGCCCCACATGAGTGGCATCAAGCAATTAGTGGACTGCACTGTTTACAGCACGGGAGGAAGACAGACTATGTACTATTGTATATTTTGCTACTTTGAATGAGAAGGATCAGTGTTACATCAGCAAATTATCACTATCACTAAAGACAATTTATCTATGCATCAATATACACCAGCTCGCCAAAAATATATCTCAGTAAGGTTTAACTAATCAAGTTCAAATACTATGTTTCAAATAAAATTTCTGAACAAACACTGTATTTACTCATCAGGAAAACAAAAGAAGAAAATCGGATTAGAGCTATAGAAAAAAAATCAGTCTTAAAACCTTCCAGTGAATGCTGAATTTATGGAAATCCTGATTTATTACATATTTAGTATCTGTGGTTTCTGGTAAAGTTTCTCAACGTTTATCTTTATTTGACAGATGTTGAGAGGGCCTCCTTAACCATATAGTTATGCTTCAAGTAGCTGAAGATCAATGGCTTTCTTAACATTATAAAGGTTTCATTGAGTACTCATCTCTGGAAGTACTGAAATAGTACTTTGCAAAATCTCCTCATAAAATTACCGAACTCAACATAGACAAAAGCACAGTGAGGGACTACCTGAGGGAACTCAACGAACACAAATCACCAGGGCCAGACGGACTTCACCCCAAATTCCTAAAAGAATTGGCAGACACCATAGCGGAACCACTCCTCCTCATCTACCAAATATCCTGGATCACTGGAGACCTACCGGAAGACTGGAAGCGAGCTGACGTAGTCCCCATCCACAAAAAAGGCAAAAAGACCAACCCAGGTAACTACAGACCAATCAGTCTGACCTCTATACCTGGAAAAATACTGGAGAAAATAATCAAAAAACAACTTACCCACTTCCTAGAAACAAACAAACAAAGATCATATCCAATAGCCAGCACGGATTCATCAGAAACAAATCATGCCAAACCAAACTCATATCATTTTTCAACACCATAACCAAGTCAGTTGACCAACGCAACTCAGTGGACCTCATATACTTGGACTTCAGTAAGGCTTTCGATAAAGTCGACCACAATCTCCTAATCCACAAACTAGAAAAAAATGGAGTAGATTACTACACATGTAGATGGATAAACAGTTGGCTGACCAACCGCACCCAACGAGTTGTCCTCAACGGCACCAAATCCACATGGAAAAAAGTAGACAGTGGAGTACCACAGGGCTCTGTCCTGGGTCCTGTACTCTTTAACATCTTCATCAACGACCTGGACGAGGGAATAAAAGGGGAACTAATAAAATTTGCAGATGACACCAAGCTGGCGGGGGTAGCCAACACCCTTGAGGACAGGCTCAGAGTACAAGAAGACCTAGACAGACTATCACAGTGGGCCCATACCAACAAAATGAGGTTCAACACCGACAAATGCAGAGTCCTCCACCTTGGCAAAAAGAACCCTAGACATACATACAGCCTGGGAGATACCCCACTCAGCAGTAGTGACTGCGAAAGAGATCTTGGAGTCTTAGTGGACAATCAACTAAACATGAATCAGCAATGTGCAGCAGCAGCCAAAAAAGCCAACTCAATCCTAAGCTGCATCAACAGAGGAATACGCTCCAAGACCAGGGAAGTACTAATACCACTCTACTATGCCCTGGTCAGACCCCACCTGGAGTACTGCATCCAATTCTGGTGACCTCATTACAAAAAAGACATCGAAACTCTGGAGAAGGTGCAAAAAAGAGCAACCAAAATGATTAGGGGACTCGAAACCAAGACTTACGAAGAGAGATTGAGAGAACTGGGCATGGACAGCCTAGAAAAAAGAAGGTCTAGAGGGGACATGATAGCAGTTTACAGATACTTGAGGGGTTGCCACAGTGAGGAGGGGGTCTCTTTATTCCCCAGGGCACCAGAGGGCCGGACGAGGAACAATGGTTGGAAGCTGACCAAGGAGAGATTCAACCTGGAAATAAGGAAGAACTTCCTGACGGTCAGAGCGATCAACCATTGGAACTGCCTGCCAGGGGAGGTGGTGAACTCCCCAACTCTGGACACCTTCAAGAGGAGATTGGACTTCCATTTGGCTGGGGTGCTGTAGGGTTTCCTGCTCAGGCAGGGGGTTGGACTCGATGACCTAACGGTCCCTTTCAACTCTATTAATAAAAAAATAAAAAAATAAAATTAATCTGGTGGGGCAATGTTCTTTGCAAGTCTGTACAGTTTGGGGCTTTTTCCCAGGTAAATTTCATAAAATCTGTCCAAAAAAACTTTTTCTGTAGATTTTATTTTGCTTTAGATGGCTGCATCGGTTTAATTAGGAAACTTTAGAGGGTGATGGTTTCATTAGCACTATTATTGTAAATGAACTGTGTGGGTTTTGTTGTGATATATTTTGCAATTGGTTTGTTGGAGCCCTTTGGTACATTTTGTAAGCAACTCTGGGTATCATGTAATTGAACAGAATGAAACACATAGTATAAATACTTTGTAAAATACACAATTATTTTCTAGCATCTGCTCACCATAAGTGAGGCACTTTTTAACATATAGTTTATCAACTTCATTTTGGATTCATCTATTCATTGCTGGCAGGTTCCCAGAACAACTTCATTAAATCCTATATAAAAGAGTTAAAATGGTTCAAATCAATGTTTTCCTTCTTATTTTTAAAGACTTCCTTAAAGCAGGAAATATACAGCAAACAGATGTAGGCATGAAATTAGTTAAATAAAGAATGTATTTCCATGCATTGACAAAACTGTTGATAGACAAGCTCTCTTTTAATAGCTGGGCATTCATAACAGAATTCACACCTACACAGAGATTTCTGACTTTAATAAATATATCTTAATTTTTTTTTTCAAAAATAGGCTGTTTGTTGGCATCTAAAAGTGCAATCCTATGAAATGTTTCTATTTTCCTTTCTATAAGGGAATTGTAACATTATGTCATGAATTAGATGTCACATAAGCTTAATGACATTTAAGAGGATAGGAAAAGAAACATGATACAAGGTTGCTGCTTTTGAGAGTAATAAATCTTAAATTAATAGGTTGTGCAAGGTTGTGCAATAGGTTGATGAAAAGATAGAGGCAGATGTAAGCTAAACTCAACTCTTGGTTGACTATATAGACTGTCATGCAATTTACTTGGCAGCAATACTTGAGTGGCACTTTTTTTTTGGCTTTCAGGTCTAGCCTAACTAGTCCTGACTTTGCTTAATTTTCAAGTCCAGACAAGGGTGCCATTTCCTGAACTGTGGTTCCATGACTGCATGTCTCTAAAGACAGGATCTTTATTTTATCTTTATTTAGCCATATTTATTTTATTTATTTATTTATTTATTTATTTATTTATTGGATTTGTATGCCGCCCCTCTCCGCAGTTTTTACCTAAAAATCCATTCCATTTCTACCCATTTCCCATTCTGCAGGAGAGCACAGCTAGTTTTTGGTAGCTAGAACTAACTAACGTCCGCGGAGTCCGCGGAGAGGGGCGGCATACAAATCTAAATAATAATAATAATAATAATAATAATAATAATAACAACAACTAACTAACTAACTAACTAACTAACTAACTAACTAACTAACTAACTAACTAACTAACTAACCAACCAGAATATCTCTGGGACCGCCTTCTGCCGCACGAATCCCAGCGACCGGTTAGGTCCCACAGAGTTGGCCTTCTCCGGGTCCCGTCAACTAAACAATGACGTTTGGCGGGACCCAGGGGAAGAGCCTTCTCTGTGGCGGCCCCGACCCTTTGGAACCAACTCCCCCCAGATATCAGAGTTGCCCCACCCTCCTTGCCTTTTGTAAGCTCCTTAAAACCCTCCTCTGTCATCAGGCATGGGGGAATTGAGAATTTCCCTCCCCCTAGGCTTATAAAATTTATGCATGGTATGTTAGTATGTATGATTGGTTTCTAAATTGGGGTTTTAAATTAACTTAAATATTAGATTTGTTTACATTGTATTATTATTGCTGTGAGCCGCCCCGAGTCTGCGGAGAGGGGCGGCATACAAATCTGATTAATAAATAAATAAATAAATAAATAAATAAACAAACTGAAATGAAACACAGCATTAAATGGGCAGTGACAATTAAGCAGGCAGGACCACATAATGTCCATTAGCAGAATGAGGTATTTGGTGTGCCACACAACTACACCCACACACTGCCAGTTTTGCTATTTGATAAAACCCGGCTATACCTAAAACTACAATAGAACCGTCTGCCATGGCTTTGTCTCAAAGACATTAGCAACTGGAGAAATTTTACAGCAGGCAATCTACAATGGGCATCCAAAATAATCAGCTACATCAAATATATGAAATGACTGTGTGTGTGTTCCTACATGAATCGTAAAGGATCCTATTGTTGTTTCATGACATTAGTTCAATCAATTCTTAAGATGGCTGCTTTTAGAAGTAAAATGAAACTTTTAATATTTATTTTCTATATGGTCAAGAATAACAAAACGGATTCTAAATACCAAGATTTTTATACAATGCTTGTCTAAATGTATTGAGGTTCCTAAATTTGCTTTAAGTGTCTGGTAGCAATAGTATTTGCAATACATCGTAATTGCAATATTATCTAGAATTGTCAACTAAGGGTTGGTTAGGGTTAGAGGTCCTCCTTTGAAATAACTGGTCCGTGATTTGCACTACCCTGGATGCTGCTCGAGCAGCAGATGGAAGTTATGCCCAGGAGAACTTCACATTGCTACAGCGGGTGTCCCAATTACTGCACCGCCCTATTTGGACCAGGACACTGATGACAGCAGCTTATGCTCTGATTAGTACATGACTGAACTATTTCAATACATTCTTGAAGATGATTCAAAAGCTATCACTTTTCTCCAGGCATAGTGATGCAGCTGCTAGTTGGGGAAACCAACTATTTCAAAATAATACTTGCCATAAAGTTACCGTGCTGATTACCAGTTGAATTCTGGGCCCAATTCAAAGTACTGGTCATTGCTTAGAAAACCCTTGATTGTGTGGCACCAGGATATATCAGGATATATATACCATTCTACTAAGTAAGATTCTGCCTGCTCAAGTTGGTCATCAAGAGAGGGCATATTGTGAACCATGCTCCCTATTGAACATTCCATGCAACTGGAATAAGATACTTTATGCAGGAATAGGAGTAACATAGTCTGGAAATAGTGTCCCCAAAAGTACAGTCACATTGCTTGCTCTATCATTTAGAAACTTCCTTTGGCCTACAGTATGACTATTTGACAATTTCTGTCTATTACATTAAATATAAGGTTAAGGATGTGCACTGGCTTAGCAGTATTACATGATGGGTGAGCTCCCATTTTTGCCCCAGTTCTTGTCAGTCTAGTAGTTTGAAAGCTTGCAAATGCAAGTAGATAAATAGATATCACTTTGGTGGTGGGAAGGTAATAGTGTTCCATGTACCCCATTATACAGTCATGCCAGACATCTGACCATGGAAGCATCTTCAGACAATGCTGAGTCCCTCGGCTAGGAAACAGAGATGATCACTGCCCCCTAGAATCAGGCACAACTGGACAGGGGATACTTATTTTTACCTTAGGTTAAAGACTACTTTATAGTATGGTCCTTCTGTTATTGTGTCAGAGTTATAAACCAGAGTCCTATGATTGTGACTATATACAAAAATATGAAAGAAACAAATAATCAAATAAATAATTATTCAGGCTGATTGACATTCTTCTTTTACAGAATTTGAAATTGAAATCAACTTTCAGCCAAATTTTCATATTCTAATTAAACAGAAGCTGTACTATAATTATTTTTAACTGTTAATACTGGAAAGGACTACATAGTTAACCATGGTTAAGAAAAGAAAGTGAAATTCATTTCAAAGACAGGAAAAGATTAATAAAAGAAATATATAAAGCAGTTTATAATTTATCTCCCTTTTATAATGATTTCATATCTGACTGTTATTTCAAATGGCCAAATGTGAATCACTGTGATAATTCAGAGAATACATACAGAAAGTAAGGTTTTGTGAACAGTAACAAGTATATATTATGTGATGGACATCTGCTTCGCACACACAATGGTAAAAACTAAATATTGGTTGGCAACCTTCAAATGCTGGGTATATACATTACGTCTTAATTAATCAAGAATACAGTGTTCCCTCGCTTTTCGCGGGGGATGTGTTCTGAGATCGCCCGGAAAAGTCGAATTTCCGCGAAGTAGAGATGAGGAAGTAAATACACTATTTTTGGCTATGAACAGTATCACAAGCCTTCCGTTAACACTTTAAACCCCTAAATTGCAATTTTCCATTCCCTTAGCAACTATTCAGATTATTACTCACCATGTTTATTTATTAAAGTTTATTAAAAAAAAAATTATTAAAGGCAGACGAAAGTTTGGCGATGACATATGATGTCATCGGGTGGGAAAAAACGTGGTATAGGGAAAAAACCCGTGAAGTATTTTTTAATTAATATTTTTGAAAAACCGTGGTATAGACTTTTCGCGAAGTTTGAACCTGCGAAAATCGAGGGAACACTGTACTATACACAGTATAAGAATCTCGTATGTAAAATCCATATCTCCTATAATAACAAATGATTTTGAAATCCAGAATAAAATTAAATATTTCATCAGATATATTGTTCGGGGTTTTTTAAAAAAATGACTGTTCACTGATTTCACTTTAAACCAGCTGAACATATTAAAATATTTATCTTAAAATAAACCTGTTTGTATAATGAAGCTAAACAAATTTTCCTTATTGGATTCCCCCCCCCTTCCTTTGAAACATAAATGATTCTTTGTTAAATTTGACCATCTACAATTTTCTAGCACAGGTTTTTCCACTGTGAGGCCTGTTTGGGAAAGTAATGATGATATATGGAAGTATAAAATATGTTTATAATACTTGCAAATATAGTTTGCTTGTATCAGTAAGAAATTCAATGATCAGGAATTTAAAAATATTGTTTTCATAAAACCACTTTTTCACGTTACTGATTAAAGGTCTTTACTTCATATTTCATTTGAAAACCCTACAGTTTAGCAAATGCAATGAAAATAAAAAATAATTACAGTTTAGAAAAAAACTAATTCAACCCAACATCATAACATACATTATCAAAAGGCTACACACTGCACAAATATTGTCCAAGAACAAAGAGCGGAGTAAACGATTCTGACAAGTTCTGTCAACATTTGTTAATTCAATACAGTTTTGATCTATGATAGATGGATGTTTACTTATTGCCATTAGTATCTTTTCATTCCTAATTATTACCTAACAGCCTTTTAATCCTGAAACAATTTGTTTTGTCTTCTCACTACATTTCCAGGAGTGGAAGAAGCAAAATGCTTTGCTAAATAATAAAAAATAAAATAGTTGAGGTATTACACAGTAAGTTATCCTAATATAACGTTCTGTAACGTTAGCTGTATTATATGACTACACAGCAAACGGGAACAAATACAAACATATATAAAATGAACATTATCATGTAAGAGCTTCAATTTGTCACAGGAATATAAATGGTGCTTATAAATAACAAAGATATAGAAATCATGCCTAGATATAAATTGCAAATATCCATTCACCAAAAATCTTTTCTGCAGCAGCAAGAAAATATATAAAATTTCCTCAGAAAATGTTCAGGATACTATTTTCTTTTCTGTAAACACGAGACTAGCATAATTATTTTTCTCAATGAGCAATAGATTCTGCCTTGATGCTCTTTCTATGAATTAGAATTTTACCCAGTTCTTTTTTTATATATAGTGGAGTTAAGAATACTTAAAGGGGAAACACTCTCACAGTTCATTAGATATTGTTTTTATTTGTGACTTCCCAGACTGATTGGACTTTTTTTGACAGGACAACTGCAGTTGGAAAGATTTACTGCTGTCCAAAATATTTTCTATTGCAAGAGACTGTGATTGTAATTGTGCATGGTGAAGCTTAAGCTTAGAGACTTGGAAACTAGACTAACAGGCATTAATAACTTTTTATAGAGACATTTAAATATTATTTTGAATGGAACATGACTTATGCTGTTTTGAGCACTTCACTGTGCTGAAGGGTGTAATAGTTTGTAAGCTTTATATTTATTTGTTTGTTTTTTTATTCAATTTTTATGCCGCCCTTCTCCTTAGACTCAGCACTTTTTAACAGAGCCAGTGTATTGCCCCCACAATCCAGGTTCTCATTTTACCCACCTTGGAAGGATGGAAGGCTGAGTCAACCTTGCGATAGACTATAAAAGATAGAGTCAACAGTTTAGCTAACTACTCACATCACTGACCCCACTTACCTTTTTCATTAAACTAAACTGACGGAACTGGGAGGTATCATTACTTTTTACACTGTCAAACTACAAACTACAGTACTTATGAAATAAATTTTTGTCCCTCTGGATAATTAATTTTAACTGAGTATTTGGAATGTTGCAACCATAACGTGCCTTGCAACATAAGTTCTTGGGTTTAACTTCTGATTATTTTAGATTTTAAAAAATCCAAATTACATATTTATATTATATGATGTTCTGAATCAGTTGATCAACTTTCACACAAAGCCTAATCACATTTGCCTTGGACGGGAAAAGAACACTCGGACACCAAGCTGGGTAAAATGGGTCACTTTATTAAATATTAACAGAAAGACCTGCAGGGGTCACTAAATGGGGCGGAGTTTCCTGAACACAACATACTTGGGCAACTTAAATGGGCGTTACTCCAAGCCTGGTCAGGGTGAGGCGTGTCCCGCCTACTCCCGACCCGAAAGCCACGCCCAGCATGTGGGAGGGCTCACCTTGCATGACCCGGAACCGGAAATGACGTAGGTGAGCCCCAAGGGCACTCCCTTCGCACCTCTCCGTCCGTGGAGGAAGCGTGAGTTGTGCAATGGGGGTGCCAATCATCTTACAAAAGATGCCCAAAGGAGAACACACAGTTGCTACTGATACCCTTTCCGCCCCGTTTCTGCCATATAGTGACCAAGAATATAAACATCCAATTGCTGAATCAGAACCTATTTACATACAGATGCACCCCGTAACCACAAATCCTTACCCTCGTCCAGGATGGAGTAGGCGAAAAACAATCTGTAGCAAATGCCCTAAGACTGCAAAAATTCCTACTCGGCCCCAAACCAGGCGACCTATAAAAACATCCTGGATTGAGCGGAGGGTGGGTGGGTGTCCGTTTTGCGGCGAGCTCGTCGGCAAGGAAAGCCAGGGGAGGGCAAGCAAGCCCTGATAAAGGGCACATGCCCCGCCCCTCGGCTTTCCCAGAATGCCCGAGCGGCCGCTGATTGCTCAGGGGCGTTCCCACGCTATCGCGGGGAACGCCCCCCAGCTGATGGGGGAGCCGAGTTGGTTCCCGCCATCGGCAATTTTCGTCCAGGCGATATTTCGCCTGGCCTTTCATTTGCCTTGGACGGGAAAAGAACACTCGGACACCAAGCTGGGTAAAATGGGTCACTTTATTAAATATTAACAGAAAGACCTGCAGGGGTCACTAAATGGGGCGGAGTTTCCTGAACACAACATACTTGGGCAACTTAAATGGGCGTTACTCCAAGCCTGGTCAGGGTGAGGCGTGTCCCGCCTACTCCCGACCCGAAAGCCACGCCCAGCATGTGGGAGGGCTCACCTTGCATGACCCGGAACCGGAAATGACGTAGGTGAGCCCCAAGGGCACTCCCTTCGCACCTCTCCGTCCGTGGAGGAAGCGTGAGTTGTGCAATGGGGGTGCCAATCATCTTACAAAAGATGCCCAAAGGAGAACACACAGTTGCTACTGATACCCTTTCCGCCCCGTTTCTGCCACAGCAGGGGGTCAGATCTCTATCTTGGCCCCCTGCTCCCCTCCTAAGCCTGCCCCAGCTCACGCAGGCACCACTGCAGGTCTGTGTAAAAATTGCCACTCCTGACATCTTCCTAAATTGACCCAGTGAAAGCTAGGGGGGGGGTTTAAAAACACATGGCCGTGTGTCAGATCACTTTGCCTCCCCCTGCCATGTTAACCCATAACCTGGTCCCGTCAACAGCTGTTGGTGTGACGGCAACTCCGCGTCCCCTCCATGTGGGGGTATTAGAACCATACACCAGAACCACACACCACGGCCGTAGGCCCCGTACGACCGGTGGTTCACCATGACATGACATCACTGTGCCAAGTCCTTCACCGACACCAGGTCGTTGCCACCCGTGTGCAAGACCAACAATCTGTTCCATATGCTCTGCAAGCCCCGGGGGACTGCCACGACTTGACGCCACTGGGCCAAGTCCTTCACCACCACCAGGTCGTTGCCACCCGTGTGCAACACCAGCAATCTGTTCCATATGCTCTGCAAGCCCCGGGGGGGCTGCCATGGCTTGACACCACTGAGCCAAGTCCTTCACCACCACCAGGTCGTTGCCACCCGTGTGCAACACCAACAATCTGTTCCATATGCTCTGCCAACCCCGGGGGACTGCCATGACTTGACGCCACTGAGCCAAGTCCTTCACCATCACCAGGTCGTTGCCACCTGTGTGCAACACCAACAATCTGGGTCCGGCCCATCACTGCTCCCGACTTTTCACAACGGAAGAGACCCGTCTCAAACGAAGACCTCCGAGCTCAAGCCTTTCCGCTGAAGCCCCAGCGACTCAGCAACCTCCACATTCCTGAAGATAATGTTGCAGCTCAATGTTCAGCCACCAAGCCACGCTGTGGCTGCAGTTCACTACTGTGGGCAACGGAAGGGCAGCTCCTTCGCACTTCGCACGTAACAAAGTGGAGCAGGGCCAGGACCTAGAGAAACGATAAGGATACAAAGACAGTGTTAGCCACCCGATCCCAAGAGTGCTTGTACTCAGGTGCTCTGAATCTACTTTATGAAAGCCACTGACTTCCATCTGCCACCGGATTCATTACTTTGCTGAGAACTTGTTGAAACCTGCATTCAGTATTGTTGAGGGAATACCACCCGATATCTTGCCGATCCTCCTGTAATGGCCCCTAACTGTTATTTTAAAAGGCACCCTTCCCTGGCTTCATCGCTTTACTTGCACTGAGTCCGTCATACCTCGGCATCTATCCTTGTTTGATATACCAGGCCAGTGATCAATCCACTATCTGCGTTATTGGTCAGCCACCATGTGTAACCAACGCGGCTGCCGCAGCCGCTATTTAACATCAGTTTGCTGGCCCAGGGAACCTTGCATGATCCACTACTATGAGATCATGACAGCACCTTGCAGACCTACCATGTCCCAAAGGCCATTTTTATGGCTGTCGTGTGCAACAGCCTCACCTCGTTGGGTGAGGATCTGGGTCTCATCCAATGCCCGTTGCCCCTGAAACTGGGCAATGTATAGCAGCTTAGTAATTTCTCCCCAATCTGAGTCCTTTCCTTGGACCATCTCTTGGTCATTCCCCCTATCCTCAAATAGTTTGACGCCGAGGTCTTTTGTTAGGAGAGCTAAGCCCACCTGTTGCCCCTACATGATGGCATGTAACCATGTGGTCCAACCTTCATTCCTTTGCTTGAGCGATGGCGCCGTCCCCCAATTCTGGGTACCCTGCGCCCCAGCCTATGCCATGTGGCTGCCAACCGCCTGCCCATGCACACATACTCCCTGTTAACAGACTGGGCCTCCTGTTGCTGGCTCGCTTCACTCCACTGATGGGCCAGCTGTACACCATAGTCGCAGTCCCATGTTCCTGTATTCCTCTCAGGAAATCATAATACTCTTCCTCCAGCATTAAAATGCCAGGGGGATTAGCCAATATGTTCCGTGGCCTTGCTTGCTAATCCAGTGAGTAAAATAATTGCAAGAAATTTATGAAGATAAGCAAAGGCCCATGCCAATGCTTTCTTTACCGTTAGCGCATGGATTAGCTTTACCAACATGACTTAATCAATATAACCATAATATTAATGGTACCATCCTGGCACCACGACTTCAATATTGTTTATGATAATAACATTTTCTGAATTATTCATTAAAAACCATTAATATAATGCTTAATAATTATATTAAGCTTAAAATCAACTCAAACGTGAGTTTGATTCAGATGACCTCAATGCTTAGCGTTCTTGCAAGCCCCCCATTCCGGTAAGTGACTATACCATTTCTTATGAAAAAACTAAAGGGGCTGAGATAAGCCGACTAATTTATTCATTTATTTATTCGATTTTTATGCCGCCCTTCTCCTTAGACTCATGGCGGCTTACAACATGTTAGCAATAGCACTTTTAAACAGAGCCAGGCTATTGCCCCCTCAATCCAGTTCCTCATTGTCTTACTCATGAGAGGATTAGCCAGAATTTGGGAGATTTCCAACCTTCAGCATGGTAATGACATGGGGATCTGCAGGCTGTAGTTATGGTATTAATAGTATCTTTCAGTTTTGCTTGTCCAGAAAGGGGGGGGGGGCTTGCTACCAACTACACCCGTACTGTTGTAGCCTCCAGTACAATAACTTCACATTTGGAAATGTGGCAAAATTCAGAATATTAGTAGCACCATTCAGGGAGACATAATGACTTCCATGCGCAACTGCTCCAGGATCTGGCACATCATGATAATCATAATAATAATAATAACAATAATAAATACCCAGGAGCAAGCACATAAGAAAACCCCCCTGTTACCAAGTACTCCTTTAGTGCAGTACATCACTAGTTAAGTATGGCCATAAAATTAACAAAGATAATTCCTCAGGGTATATTTGACCAGGAGGATTGCCATTAAGCCAACTTGAAAGTGAAGAGGAAGACATACAAAAGTAAACCTCCGGCCTGATAACGTGCATATATTCTCAACAAAAGCTTTAATAAACAAATTTTTCTATGTAAGGTGTAGAACATAGCTCACTGTTTCACCTGCCATAACAGTTTATATTAACACTGTCACCCTTCTTAAAGCGTGAGAGCAATTATTTATTTATTTATTTTAAAATGAGGGTAAGGGAGCAGCATGAGGTTATGTTTACTTACCGCCCAATAACCTAATTGCTATTTTCAATGTGGTAAAGAAACATATGCCAGACCTGTCTGCCAAACAGCTTCTTAGGTCCCTATTCCACAGTGCTTCAAAGAAAGGACAAGATATATTTCTGCACAGTGCTCTCGGTAGGAGATCCTTACATAGGAAGAAACCAATCCTTTATATTCAGCAGCGCTGTTCCAAATGAAGTGCAGAAATTTATAATGTTTGATAAAAATGTAATACAAGGTTAACAGCCTCCCAAGTAGCAGAAAACCCTCATCATTTGTTGTAATGTTTCTTCTAAACCCGCTTATGAGCAGAAGCCAAGGTTTTAACTGCCAAGTTGCTGTCAGAAGCCAGCTAAGTCCCCTGAAGCTATGATGACAAAAGGGGGGGGGGGCAAGGTCTATAGTAATGTTACAGTCTTTTGATCACCACAAGACATTCTCCTGACAAAGCAGTCTTTCCATAGATCCAGTTGCTCAAACACCACCTAACCTGGTTCCGTGGCTACTATCCCTGATTGTTAATGTCTCTCTTGTGAGAGAATGCCCTAGGAGGGCGCCATCATCCACTGGGTATGAAAGAACTGTTATCAAATGGTAGTGAGACCAGGCTGCTGAAAAGCATTTCAAATATGGAATTTTTAATCCCCATATCATTTCTATGTCCACCACATTATGGTTCAATTCTATGTCTCGTTCTAACCAATGCTCATAACCTAGTGGCTTGTTTGGCCTACCCCAATATTTAACTGGCATGCAGGAGCCTTATTGCTCCAAATTTGTGTACTCTAAAAACTGCCTTAAGGGGATGCTCCCATTGCCCTGTGGAATTGGTGGGGCGGGCAGAGGGGGGGGGGGGAGTTTGCCCCCCCGCTGTAATATCACAACCCATGTGTTGTGACCACCAGTAAATCAGTTTAATTTCAAATTAATTCATTTTAAGCTCACTCAATTCAAATATAGTAACTTAATAAATTAAACCATTCTGATAATTCATTAAGCATAATCCATTCCCATATACTGACTTAATAACCTAAATCATTTTCCAAATCACTTTATGTTCAACCAGTTCGCATACAATCGTTTCAATAACTTAGCTCATTTAATTCATTCCTCTTAGGATCAATTCATTCAAGTATACTAGCTTAAATTAAATTAGATCATTTGAATTCATTCATTTTAAGTTCGATCAATTCAAGTCTCTTGACTTAAATCCATTAATTCATTTTAATAATTCAATTCAAGTTCAATCAATTTCACTATACTGACATAATAAATAAATCTTTTTACCAATCAATTTATGCTAAACCCCTTCAAGTATACAGTTTAAATAAATTAAATCATTTTAACATTTATTTTTAGCAATAATTTTATGGCCTACTTATTATGACTGACCATCTAAAATAGCACCAAATAGATGATAGTTTATTCCATACTTCATCAAATAATCTCCCTGATGAAGTAAATAGACTGAAGGGAAATCATGACTTGCCCAGAATTGCCCCAATGAGATGGGCAATACATCAAATGTAAGGTAATATAAACAAACAAAGAATGTTTGTTTTAGATGATTCTTTTTTTTTTTCTTTTTTTTTTTTTCCTTTTTTCCTTCCCCCCCCCCCCCTTTTGGGTGTGGATAAAGATAGGATAAAGATAACAGCATTGCTGATAACAATGATGGACACTGGTTAGATGCCACGAAGTAAGTGGCAGAGCCTTAACCGTACGCGTGTTGTAAAGACCACAAGGGCCTCTTCCATCCCTACCAAGGGGAGCGCCAATCTCTCCTTTCACTCAACACCATGGCCACTACCGGTCCACTGAACCGGAATGAACTGGAAGCCACCCACCACTCGCGCGGAACAGCGTCCACTTGAGACGCATCAAGTGAAGGGAGGGGGGGGGAGGGGGCGGCATGCTCGATTCAGGCCTTGCCCCCCCCCCCCCCCCGCACAAAAGCAAAGCCAGGCGCGACGTGCCACGCCGGGGACGGTGTGTGTGCGAGAGGCTCGCCATGAGGCACACCCCCCGGCGTCGCCCTGTGTGCGGCCTGCCCGAAAACCTCCGAACTTGACAAACCACGTGGGAGAAGCCTCCCTGCTGCTGCCGCTCCCTCCCTAGCGCTCATCCTGGCCGCCCGGCACCGGAAAGCTCCGAGACCGTCCTCAGCCGGGCCGTCAGACACCAGGATCCAAGCCGGCGAAGTCCCTGCGCGCCCCGCCGCCACTTACACAGGGGGGGGGGGGGGAGCCGTCGGCCCCCGCAAGCCGTCCGGCCACCTTCCCCCTCTCCCCCAGCAAAGCAAACCTGAGCTGCCCCTGGCGATCGTTAGCGATCCCAGGGGCTCCGAAAAGTCACCGTCTTCAGCTTCTTCCTAGCTGCATCGCGAAGAAAAGGCTCGCTGGTCCGTTTTGCGGCGAGCTCGTCGGCAAGGAAAGCCAGGGGAGGGCAAGCAAGCCCTGATAAAGGGCACATGCCCCGCCCCTCGGCTTTCCCAGAATGCCCGAGCGGCCGCTGATTGCTCAGGGGCGTTCCCACGCTATCGCGGGGAACGCCCCCCAGCTGATGGGGGAGCCGAGTTGGTTCCCGCCATCGGCAATTTTCGTCCAGGCGATATTTCGCCTGGCCTTTCATTTTTAAAATCTGTACAAAAATACAAAGAGCATTTGACTAACAATTCATGCCCCAATGAGACTAATGCTGAATGACAGGGATACACTATCAATCTCATTCTTCAGCAAGAATTTTCAAGCTTTTCTTTAAAGTTACTTTATCTATAACTGGAATGTTTTTTTAATCTTTTTCATCTATAATGTAAAATATTATAATACAATCTTCTCTATTTTGGTATCCACCAAAAATTTTTGCACTTTAAAATTCAGAACTCCCAAATCACATGGTTTTCCGTTAGATGGAAATTCTGAAAGCTGGAAGCCAGAACATCTGGAAGACGCCAGGATGAGGAAAACTGCTAATAGAAGTCAACAAAACATCTTTATTTAACCAATCAAAATACATTTTCCAGATAATCCTGCATCTTTTTTCAGAGGAAGGGGGAAGCCTATCTCCATTAGATTAAGATTGACCCAACAAAACTGGAGACGGATCTTTTCATTCTTTAATGAAAAGGGTGAAACCTTTCCATTGTCTTAAGCCCCAGATGCTTCTAAAAGCATAATCTTCATTAAGGAACCCTCATTATGGAATTTCCAACCCTTGGCAATGTATTTGCAATTACCATTAGTTCAGTTTAGCTGACTGCTTAAGATACATGTCTTGCCGTAGGCTTTTGAATCCTCTTAATGTGCTTGTTCCTGCTGTTTTGAATGTAAGCATTGCTTTTAATGTTTGGTAATCAGCTCTGTTGCTTTATATTGTCAACTGTGATCCTCTGATAAAAAAAGTGTAATCTATAAATAAAAAATATGTACTAATAATATGAATAGTTACAGCTTCCAAGTGCCCTCAAGGCTTCATATCAAAAATAATTCTTAGGTTTCTTCAGACAGAACAGTAGAAATTTCCCTCTATCTTTGCTCCAAACAAAATAACTATTTTACAACAGTGAGCACAATTCTTTAATAAATCAGAAAAGCAGAGACCAAAAGATCAAATACTGTATAAAAACAATTTCATTTTCAACACTAGTGCTTTCTACCTCATGCCATTCCAAACTAAGGGGCCACTGAAATAACTTTTCTACTGGCCTAAAAAGAAATATAAATAATATCCGCCACAAAGTCAGATCTTTCTAAATTTTGGATGTAGACCAAATACAACCACCACCCAGAAGCCAAACTACAGCAGTGCTCCCAACTGTTGTAGCCCCCTCTGACTTGCACACAAAGCAAACCGACAAACACCATAAACACATGACCAGACCACAAACTCGCAGCCAGACAAAAATTGTTACACCCCAGACACACACTACAAGACAGCTAAGTAGCCTGCAAGCTCCAACTACTCAGGATATCACCCCCAATCCACAAACATCAACTAATCAGCATACATCAATTACATCAATGTCCCCAGGTGTTACCACACTGACTCACCAGGAAGTTTCAACTCAGCTTGCAGCTGCTGAGCCAGCACACCACATCCACCCACCAGTATTTATAGAGGGAAGGCAGCTCAGGTCTCGCTGTGTTTGCCCTAGAACAAGGACAGAAGCGCGAGCCTGAAGATGCCGAGTGGGACCTCGTCAAAATGTCACCAGAAATCTCTGAATCCTACATGGGAAGAAACCCGAATATGCCAAGACCGTCATGCCTGTACCCGTGAAAATCTACGAAAACACACACACACACACAGATAGAGATAGATAGATAGATAGATAGATATAGATACATAGATAGATATAGATATAGATATAGATATATAGATATAAATACACACACGCACATATCACAACACAATGCTGTCAGATACTAAATTGACAGAGGACATACTCCAATTTAAACATAATCATACTTGTAAATTGAATAATTTGGGCGGCATATAAATCAACGAAATGAAATGAAATTATATTATATTACATTACATTAATCAGTATTCAATTATCTTGTTTTTACATTTAAAAATAAATGGGAATTAAATGGTAAGATTCCAGAGAATTTTGATATTGTAAACACAATGAATTCAATTTATTCTATCTTTATTTGCTCCTCCCTGCTAGTGATCTTTAAGTAAACCTATCCAGCATGTTGGTGGAAAAGTGCTTACTACTTGCTTCTGATTAAAAAGAAGGAAAAAAGATTCTCATTAATAAATATTGTGTTCAACATATTAATAAATAATATGTATAAATCAACATAAATTGATTTAGTCAGCAAAATAAATATGCTAAGTTTTAATGTATGAATTCACTATTCACATAGAAATGAAAACAGCAACTTGTATGATATCTTAAATCTTCCAGGAAGTTGTTATATTTGCTTTTACTTGAAAGCCACTTATTTATTTTATCATCAGAGTTAAAAATGAAACAAAAAACATTTTTAATAATGCCCAACTTTTCTTATAGTTAATACAAATAGCCATAATATTTGCCAAACAAAAAAGCATCTTATCTTATTTACCTGGAAATGGCAAATAAATTAGGATTTGCAGATGACAAGCGAGAATACTCATTTTTCAGATTTATTTTTTGACTGAAAACAGCCTCTGCTCCCCAATCCCTTCCCTTAAAAATAGTCAAGCAATTTTTCCAGGAATAGAGATGATAGTAAAGCAGAAAGCACAACTCAAAACTCCTCAACAACTTGCAGTGCTTCTCTGACAGGAAAAGTTGACAGAAATGGATTCCCCCCAAAACAGTGTATATGAAGTTTCACAGATCAAAACTAAGATGATGAGAAAGAACGTCATATTATTTGGTACATATAAATAGGATTCAAGAGTTTTTTCAAATATTTGGAGTTCAGAAGTCCAATCTAAAAGCATATTCCCCTTCATTTGATCATTCTAATTAAGAACTAGGAGCTCAGAATAAAACATTTGCAATCTTGTTCTTTTTCTATTCCCCCAAGTCATTTGCCAACCAATCAATTTCAATTATTTATTTCTATGATTTCAAAGAGCACAAACTAAATACTTTCAAGCAAATTTCTGAGTGTATAAAGCAGGAGTGTCAAACTCAATATCATTGAGGGCCACATTAGGGGTGTTTGATCTCAGGGGGCCGGGTGATGGTGGTCAGGGTGAGTGCAGCCAGGAGGCCATTGTGGCTTGAAACAGAGCCCAGGTGGGTGTTGTGTGGACTCATTGAGCTCCATTTTTGCTGGCAGAGGTACCCTGGGACGGTCCTTTGCAAATCTAAGCACCGTGTGGGCCAAATCAAGCCCCTGGGTCTTGAGTTTTGACACCCCAGCTATAAAAATGTGTTTTAACTTTTTGTTTACTACAAAGTTTAATTCCTCCTTACCCACAGAACTGCAGGGCACACAGACCCTAGCAATATGCAAATGAGGATAAAGCAAGAATATTACAAAATTATAAGACTAGAAACAAGAGTATACATTATAACACATTATTTTAAAATATTCTTGTAAATTCTGTTATATATATTTACATATCCTACTCTTTAAAATTCAGTGTGGGATCCCAGAGAGTAAATAATGATAGACACCATCTTAAGAACAGGTAGCTTCCTTCTTCAACAGGCAGTAAATTCTGGGTTGTTAACAGCTGCTTTGCACGATTTATCATGAGCCAAGGAGTATTGCCTCTTGCAAAGGACTGAATACAAATGCCTGCTGTATTGGACCACACTTCACAGTATTAAAATGAGATAATTCATAAAGGAAAGCAGGGAAAGTAGCATTTCACACTTTGACTCTAAGCTATAAATAGTTGTGGCATTTTCAAGAAAGTTCTTCAGAGTTTTAAGCATTCTACATACTTCACCTTTCATTGCAGACATAGAATAGAATCTAACTTGTTAAATAATAACACATACCAAGTTTTCTTGATTTCTGGCAGCTACTTTCTGATCATCTTCTCCCCCATTTTTCATGTATTTAACTTCCTCCACAGGTTTGATTCTATATTCATCTGGAAATTGAAAGAAGAAAAAGTCACACATAAAAGTTGTAATAGAAACTACAGGGCTTACAGCAAGGGTGTCAAACTCGTGGCATCATGTTGTCGACATGTGTCATATATATATACATACAGTGGTACTTCTTCTTACAAACTTAATTTGTTCCGTGACCAGGTTCGTAAGTAGAAAAGTTTGCAAGAAGAAACCATTTTTCCCATAGGAATCAATGTAAAAGCCAATAATGCGTGCAAACGCATCCCAAAACTCCCCCCTTTTGCCTTATTACTGCCGGCATTCAGATCCTTGTTCAGGAGTGGGTGGAGGAGGCGCTGGGGGGGGGACAGTGGAGGCTGCCAGGAAGGAGCCTCGTAGGTGGAATAACACGCGCGGGAAGCTGCCTGGTGGCTTGTCAGCCGGCAGGACTTCCACCCTCCTTGAAAGTGTTTTCGGTGGCGGCAGTAGGCAGAGGGGAATCCCAGCCGTGGCAAGGACTGGAGCTTCGACCTCAGACAAAAAAAGTGAGAGCAGGAAGGAAGACCCTTGTTCATTCTGTCTCCTCCTCCTTCTTCTCCCCGCCCGCTCATGCGTGCCCTCATCCTCAGCAGCTGCGTTCCCTGGTCAAGAAGCCTTTTTACTTTTTTTGGCCTCTATTTTGTGTGGAGTGGGATCAATAGGAGAAGGAGGAGAGGGACACGTGCTTCTCCTTCTGCCGCTCCTTCCAATTAAGTCAGTTCTCGAGCCTGTGGGGGAAGTGTGGAGTTAAAGCCCGCTGCTTTGGGTGCCTTGAAGGGAAGGGACTCCCCCAGAGGAAGCGGGTGCCAGGCACGGCGTGTGAGCCAGGGAGCCTTGTGTGAGGCCGAAGATCCGGTCCTTGCTATGGCCGGGATTCCTCGCCTCTGGACTGCCGCTGTAAGCTAAGTGAAAATTCCAGGCACTTCGGCCGGCAACAGTCAGCGTTGGCAGTCCGGAGGTAGGGAATCCCGGTGGGGGCAGCAAGCAAATGGGAAATCCCAGCAGTGGCAGTCACAAGGCAGGGTAATCCCTGCGGCAGTAAGAGAGCGCACGCGCAGCAAGAGAGCGCATGCACCCAGGCTCAGGTTCATAAGGTGAAAATGGTTCTTAAGAAGAGGCAAACAAATCTTAAAAACCGGGTTTGTATCTCAAAACGTTTGTATGAAGAGGCACCACTGTGTGTGTGTGTGTGTATGTATGTATGTATGTATGTATGCATGCATGCATGCATGCATGCATGCAGGTATGTATTTCATTTTATTTGCTGTAAGCCAGGAGTGTCAAACTTGCATCATGGTATAACCATATATGCATATGTAAACCATACATAATGGAACAAGCTACTGTATGTAGTTTTCATAATGTCACTTAGCAACTTAACAAAAAACTTTTTTGTGCAGTACTATCCCTAGGGATTAGAAATAGTAAAGAGAACGAACAATAAAAAAAACCCTTGAAGTACAGTATATCAATATGTTAAGAGTATTTTGATAAATGACCTTGAAATTTATCAATATGTTAAGAGTATTTGGATCAGTTCAAAATATAATTGAATGGTCAAATGTGTACCTTTAATATAATTCTGAGCATACATACCTAGCATACGCAACTGAAAAGCACCACAGAGAGTTGAGCCAAGGTGCATCTCCCTGATACCATATGCTGGGGCACAGGGAGAGATAATAAGTTAAAGAAAAGGAAACAGAACAGGGGTTCATGAATAGCCATCAAGAAGGGAGAATAGAAAATAGTGCCTCTCTCAAACATTAAGAAAGATGTTTTTAAATTTTAATTTCAAATAATCTGAAGATAGAGTAAAAAGTAAGCAGTAAATTTTAAGTTTATTAATAATGATACATAATCAAGAAGAAAACGCAACTTTTTTTTAAAAAAAGTCCGTCTTCAACCAAAGGGGCTGTGAGAGAAATAGCAAACATAATTTATTTTAAATAAAGATAATAATATCAGAATTCGCAGATAGCAATGGCCGACCACTGACCATTTTTCTCATAGAACTAAATCCCAATGTTATTCATGAAGCTGTCCAGGAGGAGATGCATAATTCATAAAAGGAAATACTTTACACATTGACTAAACTTTCATGATGCCCTCTATGGTGCTACTGATGGAACAGTGAAAGAAGTTGAAGTGATTCTCCAGGGCCCCTGACCTTGCCATCCTGTGACTGATCTCAATAGCTAGTTCTCAACTTATGAATAGTTGCTTAGTGAGTGTTTGAAACTATAACTATAGTATCCCCAAAAAGATACTAATGACCCAAAATTATAGTAACTACTTCCCAAGATCATGTGATTCATATCTTGGGCACTAAGGAACTGCCCACGGTTGCAGCCATTTGCAGTATTCCAAAATAATACAACCATCGTTTATGGCATTTACTTCCAGTTTCCAGCAAAAAACAAATTTAAAAAACGTTGCTGCAGAGAATGAGTTCACTTTATGGCTGCTGTTAAAAAAGCCATACAAATAGGTCAGTCATGTGATGACCTGTTTAATGATCAGCAAAACTTACAAGCATCATTCCGGCTCAATTATAGTTATAAGTCAAGGACTACCTGTATCTGATTGTTACATATTCAAGATCTTCCCTGCTCATAGTCACTTATTTGGCTTCTTCATTTTTCTCCAAGTCTTCCTCTACTGTTATTTTTTGCCATTTTTTTTCTATCAAAAATCCTTATCATTGTCAAAGGAAACTTTCTGGATATCAGCAATAATGGAATAATTCTCAGGTGCTCATATTCTGTCATTGCGTTTCCACAAATATTGGATTGGGGACTGTGGAAATAGTATATTTACTTTATTTACTTATTTCATTCATATCCTAAACTCAATATCCTTTCCTCCAGCTTCCTTGGAGATCTTCCTTCCTTCAATTTCCATAGCAACAACCATGTGAGTTAATTCTGGCTGAAAGTTACTGGTCTTCCAAAAAAACACCAAGCGAGTTTCAACAGAGGATACAACAGAACCTGGTCCTCCCCTGTTATTGTACAGCAGTGGTCCCCAACCTTTTTTCCCACCAGGGACCAGTTTTAGCAAGACAATTTTTCTATGGCCCGATGGGGGTAGAAAGGGGTGTGGTTGGGGGCGGGATTAAGCATGGGGGTGTAGACTAGACTCATGTACACATGAAAACACAAGAGAAAGTGCAAACCCGTAGCAACTGGGCCGGTGCATCCCCCTCCCCAATGTACACCCCGCTAGATCCGGGCGAAGCATCCCCTTCCCACCATAAGCAAAGGCAAGGGGAGGCTTCCGGTTTGGTGGAGATCGCGGCAGGACGTGTCTGGCAGGGCTCTGCCAAGCGAATCCTTTCTACCCCCTCCGAAGGTCGCATTTGCGATCGGATCGGGCCCGGATGGCCCGATCCATGAACAGGGGACTCTCCTCTGCCCGAGGACCCATCGCCAGGACTCCGGAGGCAGCGGTTCGTCCCGCAGCTTCGGAGACGGGAGAACCGCTCCTCTTTGATTAAGAGGACCGGCCAGCGCTTTCTCCCCTCACTCAGTGGGAAGAATAAAAATCAAAGAAGCGAAAGTACAAATATTTACATCTACATTGGAAAAGAATATAGCAGACAAAGGACCTAAGGTAAAAACCTCTATTCTGTTTCGTGTTTAAAGCCAGAAGATCGTAAAAGTTCCAAGTAAAAGTTTTTTTTCTCTAGGGCGAAAGTGAAAGTTTTCTCTTGTTTAAACCCATCCGCAAATAACAGCCGGATCTAATTCTTTTTTTCACTTTTACTTTTCCATCTTGAACGCGAACTTTGGAACTTATAAAATAATTTACTGACTTCATGGTTTAACAAAATAGTTTAAATTTGACATGACTATTTAGAAAACTTTAACTGCTAAAGGAAATTCCTAGTGATGATCAGAATTTGTTGTTGATAGATTTTTAAAATCATAATGTTCTGGACTTAATTTCTGAAGCGGAGGAATACAGTTTTGCTGCCTTTTTTTTTTTTCTGCTGCTCCTTTTTACAATATGAAATAACTTAATAACTATGAACTAAATGGAATCTAGAAGAGATTGAAATCACTTCTTTTTTGGATTACTTATTGTTGGATTAACCTATTTGGAATACTTGCTGAGCCTTTTGGATTACTTGCTGACACCTTTTGGATTATCTGCTGAGAATTCTTTGGTTTAACATCTGCCTGCTGCACCGAAATTAACTTGACTCCATCTTGGGATCTGTTTCTTTGTTCTTTGTTCCTGTCTTGAACTTGGAAAATAAACTGACTTCATTTTGAACACAAGCAAGCTTTGGATTTGTTTTACTCTTTGAATTTTGAATTGACATCAAATATAAATTTGTCCTTTGAGATTTGGATTTTCATCTTCACTTCCTAGCAAAACTACAGGATTTATAAGAAGAATTTAAGTATACAATACTGTTATTGTGTCTTTGAATAATTATCTGCTTTTTTTCCCCTGATTTCTCTTTGACTTTCTTCCCTATTCTTGGATATCTTTATTACTAGAAGAAGCTTGGTTTGAACTACATGCATTGTTAAAAAACCTTGGGTTCCTGCTCTATTCTAAATAGTTGAATTAAAATACTACCCCCCTTCCTTTTCTTTTTGAACAACTCTTTTTACTTCATTTTTTTTCCTTTCTCTTTTTTCTTCCCTCCTCCTAAAGTTTCCTCTCCAATTCTTTTTCTTTTGTTTTTTATATATAGTTGATATTCCTTCCCTTTTTTTTACTTTTTGTCTTCCTTTTACTTGAAAAGGCACCTGTTCTTCTGTTCTGTGGCACTAAATAACAATATTTCTTTTTCCTTTTCTTTCTTCTTCTTTCTTTTTTTTTTGAATTCTGTTATTAATTGAACTGTTATTGAATTGATATAGCCATATTATAAGGAAAACAAAATATATTGAACAGATTTGGAATTTATAGTAATTTCTTTTCCTTTTCACTACATATAAAATTGAAACCAACCTTAAAATTTGAAATAGTGGATTCTAACTTGATAATGTCCCACACCTCAACCCTTGTTAAAACAACAAAAAAACAAACTACACCAACTACTCTATCTCCACAAGTCTCACCGCATTCTTCTCCTTCGCATCAAGTGTTAACTATGTCTACCAAAGACAAGGACAAAGACAAAACAATGCAGTCCAATCTTGCAACTATACATGAGACTTTGAATACTTTGAAGGACTTCATGGTCAAATCACAAGAAGACGCTACTCAACAAAGAGAGGCCATAAAGGAGGAGGCAACACAACAAAGAGAAGCCATAAAGGAGGAGGCAACACAACAAAGAGAAGCCATAAAAGCTGACTTGGCAGAATTTAAAGTGGAGATGGCCCAAATGAAAGCTGATATGGGGGAGATGAAAGATCAGATAAAGCAGATCCAACAAACACTTCAAGAAAGTGACGACCGAGTTAAAAAAGTTGAAGAACAATCTGATAAAAATGAGAAAAGAATGGAGTATCTTGAAGGGAGAGCCGATGAGAGATATAGAAGATATGATGAATCTATTATCCAGCTGGAGATGCAACGAGCTTCGTACGGACTTCGATTTCAGAATATAAAAGAGGAAAAAGATGAAGACTTAAAAGTGACTATGGCGGAAATTATTGGAGGTATACTTCAAGAGGACCCCATAGCTTTACAGAGAGAAATCGATGAAGTTTACAGAATCTCGAATAGCTATATCCGTCGGCACAATCTTCCAAGAGAGATACATATTAAATTTACAAGAAAGGCGTTGCGAGATGAGATACTTCACTACTCAAGAAACTCCCCGCCCCAACGTCAGGGAGTAGAAATAAAGATACTAAAGCAAGTTCCAAGAAGTGTCAGAGAAAACAGAAGAGATTATCACTTTCTAACTAAAATTTTGATCAAAGAAAACATTACTTACCGTTGGCTTATTCCACAAGGACTTTCTCTGACATGGCGTTCTACAAGGTACAAACTGGAAAACGTAGAACAAGCTATGTACTTTCTTGAACAGAGCGGTTTGGGCCACTCCGACTACGCAAGTAAGCAACAAGTGGTCCAACTACAACTAGTTCAACAGCAACCAGGGGAAAAATTACCAACCCAGCAAGAAGAAAACTTGGGGGCAACTGCCCAAGTAATAGAGCAGGACCAAGGTGCTAGAAGAGTTCAACCTCAGTGAGAAACCAAAAAACCCATTAAATGACAACGAATAAAGACTTAAAAATCTTTTCCGTAAACGTTAATGGACTTAACGAACCAAGAAAAAGGAAGCAAATTTTTTCTAAAATTAGAAACCAAAATGTTCAGATTGCAATACTACAAGAAGTTCATATTAAAAAAGATAACCAAAAATTATTGTTGAATCCCAAAATTGGAAAAATGTATGCTGCATTAGCAGACCAAAAAAAAAGAGGTGTAGTGATGTATGTCAAGAATTCTATAAATTCCAAACAAATATATAAGGATAAAGAGGGTAGGATATTGATTGTACAAGTAGATATTGAACCTAGACCTCTAGTGGTTGTTTCTATTTATGCTCCCAATGAAGACCAATTGACATTTTACAAAAATTTACACCAAACAATAATAGATTTAGCTATTGATAATTTATTGATAATAGGTGATTTCAATGCTATCGCGAATAGACAATTAGACCACTCAGGAGGGGGAGACAATAAAAAAAGGGGAAAAGGTAAAAAAGCAAGAAGAAATTTGTTACCTAGTACTTTTCAAAAAATGAAAGCGGAATTATTACTAAGCGACATTTGGAGGGAAAGACACCCTCACAAAAGGCAATTTACCTTTTACTCCAATCCTCACAAAATTTGGACGAGAATTGACATGCTATGGGCACCAAAAATGGTGGCAGAACAAATAAGAGAGGTCGACATAGACGTTAATACATGGGCTGATCATAACCCAATAGTGGTCTATATGACGATGAACAACAAACAGAACAACTGGCGGATGAATAGGTATATATTAAATGATAAGAAATATAAGGATTGGATTGAAAAGGAATTAAAAATATTTTTTGAAATTAATAAAACATCAGACACTACTCCACAGAACTTATGGGATACAGTTAAAGCGTATATAAGAGGTTTAACAATATCCTATACAGCAAAACACAATAAGGAAAAGAAATTAGAGTACCTACAATTAACAAATGAACTAAAACAATTAGAATCCTTATCGCAGCAACATATTAAGAACAGAGATCTAAAGACAGAAATAAATGTAATTAAACATAAAATTAGAGTTATAGAACAAAACCAACTAACTGAAAAGATCAAAAGAGCAAAGCAACATTATTTTGAACATGCAAATAAACCTGGCAGATGGCTAGCGTATAAACTTAGAAAACAGAGTCAATCAAAATTAATCCAAAAATTAGAAGATAAAGATGGTAAAATAAAATATGACACAGAAGGTAAGGCAGACATTGTGTATAATTTTTATAAATAATTATATGCTAAAGATCATGTTATCGAAGATGAAGTTTTTAACTATTTAGAGGCTTCAAATTTACCACAAATAACAGAAGATCAACAGGCCACCATGGACGGACCAATAACAATGGAGGAACTCTTAATAACAATTAAAAAACAGAAAAGCAATAAGGCTACAGGCCCAGATGCCATACCTGCAGAATGGTACAAGATAGACAACGAAACAATAAGAAACCATATGTTAGAAACTTTTAATCTATGTAGACTCGAGGGAAAAATTCCCAAATCTTGGTCAGAATCACTGACAACCTTAATACATAAACAGGGTACAGAACCAGAAAAAATTAAAAATTATAGGCCTATATCACTATTAAATGTAGATTATAAGATCTTTATTGCCATTTATGCAGAGAGACTTAAAAGAGTTATAAATGGAATAATACACCAAGACCAAAATGGGTTTCTTCCAGGGAGACAAATTAAAAATAATATTAGAACTGTAATAAATATACTAGAGTACTATGAACAACACTCAGAAAAGACGGCATCTTTAATGTTTTTGGACGCTCAAAAAGCCTTTGACAACGTTAATTGGATATTTATAAAAATGCAATTAAATAAAATGAGATTTGGCCCAAAATTTGTTAACCTAATAGATACCATATATTCAAAACAAACAACGAATATAATATTGAATAACAGTCAATTACCAATACTTGATATAAATAAGGGAGTTCGCCAAGGATGTCCTATATCACCATTGTTATTTATTATGACCCTTGAAACCTTATTAATTAAAATAAGAGCGGACCCCAAAATAAAAGGTTTAACCGTAGGAGATGAAACCTACAAACTCCAGGCCTTTGCAGATGATCTAATGTTTATAATTGAAGAGCCGATTACAACAGTTCCTACCTTACTACAAACCATTGAACAATATGGAAACGTAGCAGGTCTAAAGATAAACAAAAATAAAACACATTACTTGACTAAAAATATTAATAAAACACTAGAAACTAAATTAGAAAGTATTTCTGGAATAAAGATCGTAAAAAAGGTAAAATATTTAGGAATAAATTTAACAGCGAAAACAATAACATTAAAAAATGATAATTATATGAAATTACTAGCAGAAATTAAAAATGACTTAGCAATGTGGAATAATTTGAAAATATCTTTCTTAGGAAGAATTGCAACAATCAAGATGAACATTTTACCCAAGGTCTTATTTCTTTTTCAGACAATACCAATAAACCCAGGGGGTATTTTTTTAAAAACTTTAACAAACTTAGTTAAAAAATTTATATGGCAAGGTAAAAAAGCAAGGATAAAAATGAATTGTTTAGAAGATATTAAAGAAAGAGGTGGATTTGGCCTTCCAAATTGGAAACTATATTATCAGGCCGCTGCATTAACATGGCTTAGAGATTGGATAATTTTAGATAACAAAAGAACACTTGACCTAGAAGGACATGATTTAATGCTTGGATGGCACGCATTTTTATGGTATGATAAGGACAAAAACCATTCATATTTTAAAAGGCATACGTTGAGGAAATACTTATTAGAAGTATGGAAAGACATAAAGAAAAATCATTTTTTAAGTATCCCAGACTGGCTAGCCCCTTTAGAAGCAATAATACATCCAAAGTCTATAAAGGATAAGAAAATAACCTATAGATATAAAGAACTATTAAATGATCAGATGAAGCTTAAATCTAGAATTGAATTACAAGAAGAAGGGATAATAATAGATTGGTGGCACTACGCCCAGATCCGATCTAGATATCAGAAGGATAAAACTCTTTACATTTTTAATAAAAGTAAGAATCCTTTAACTACAGTGATCCCCCGCTCGTTGCGAGGGTTCCGTTCCAGGAGCCCCCGCAACGAGCGGGTTTTCGCGAAGTAGCGATGCGGAAGTAAAAACACCGTCTGCGCATGTGCAGATGGTGTTTTTACTCCCACAGCGCTAGCGAGGAGCCGAAGATTGGGGGCGGCGCGGCTGTTTGCCGCCGGCATGGAGGGCTTCCTAGCAGCCCCCCAAACCCGGGTTGGGGGTCCGGGGGGCGCTGTCTCTCGGCGCTTTCGAGCCGATTCCGGGAGCGAACTCGCTCACGGACTCGGCTCAAAAGCGGCGAGAGAGAGCGTGGACAGGCCCGTTCCTGGCGCTGTCTCTCGCCGCCTTCGAGCCGAGTCCGGGAGCGAACTCGCTCACGGACTCGGCTCGAAAGCGCCGAGAGAGAGCGTTGACAGGCCCGTTCCTGGCGCTCTCTCTCGCCGCCTTCGAGCCGAGTCCGGGAGCGAACTCGCTCACGGACTCGGCTCGAAAGCGCCGAGAGAGAGCGTTGACAGGCCCGTTCCTGGCGCTCTCTCTCGCCGCCTTCGAGCCGAGTCCGGGAGCGAACTCGCTCACGGACTCGGCTCGAAAGCACCGAGAGAGAGCGTTGACAGGCCCGTTCCTGGCGCTCTCTCTCGCCGCCTTCGAGCCGAGTCCGGGAGCGAACTCGCTCACGGACTCGGCTCGAAAGCGGCGAGAGAGAGCGTTGACAGGCCCGTTCCTGGCGCTCTCTCTCGCCGCCTTCGAGCCGAGTCCGGGAGCGAACTCGCTCACGGACTCGGCTCGAAAGCGGCGAGAGAGAGCGTTGACAGGCCCGTTCCTGGCGCTGTCTCTCGCCGCCTTCGAGCCGAGTCCGGGAGCGAACTCGCTCACGGACTCGGCTCGAAAGCGGCGAGAGAGAGCGTTGACAGGCCCGTTCCTGGCGCTGTCTCTCGCCGCCTTCGAGCCGAGTCCGGGAGCGAACTCGCTCACGGACTCGGCTCGAAAGCGGCGAGAGAGAGCGTTGACAGGCCCGTTCCTGGCGCTGTCTCTCGCCGCCTTCGAGCCGAGTCCGGGAGCGAACTCGCTCACGGACTCGGCTCCAAAGCGGCGAGAGAGAGCGTTGACAGGCCCGTTCCTGGCGCTGTCTCTCGCCGCCTTCGAGCCGAGTCCGGGAGCGAACTCGCTCACGGACTCGGCTCCAAAGCGGCGAGAGAGAGCGTTGACAGGCCCGTTCCTGGCGCTGTCTCTCGCCGCCTTCGAGCCGAGTCCGGGAGCGAACTCGCTCACGGACTCGGCTCCAAAGCGGCGAGAGAGAGCGTTGACAGGCCCGTTCCTGGCGCTGTCTCTCGCCGCCTTCGAGCCGAGTCTGGGAGCGAACTCGCTCACGGACTCGGCTCGAAAGCGCCGAGAGAGAGCGTGGACATCGCCCGTATCTAGAAGAAGTTGCCACCCGAGCGCTCTTGCCCGGCGGGAGGCGAAGCATATGGGTGGGGGGGCTGTCAGGACACCCTCCCACCCCAGCACTTTGCATCCCGCCGGCAAAGAGCAATAAGGCAGCAGCTTCTGCCGGACACGGGCAATGGGCGGGACAGAGAAGCGGGAAGAATCAGGAGGTTCCTTTGGCGGCTGGAGGCTGCCTGGCACCCGCTGCAGCCAAAACAACAAAGCCAGGCAGCCCCCAGCTGCCAAAGGAGCCTCCTGATTCTCCCCGCTTCTCTGTCCCGCCCATTGCCCATGTCCGGCAGAAGCTGCCTCCCGTGCCGATGTTCCCCGCCAAGCCCAGTTCGGCTTCCCTGGCTGCTTGGCCGGAGGGGGGGGGGGGCTCGGCCAAAAGGGGCTGGAGACGCAGCGATTTGCCTCCCGCCCCTCGCCCCTGTGCCACCGGCACGTCATCTTCCCTCCCAGACAAAAAGGCCGGCCTTTGGGGATGAAGGGGTGTGTTCAGCTCTGCGTCTCCAGCTCCTTTCGGCCGAGCCCCCCCCCCCCCCGGCCAAGCAGCCAGGGAATCCGAGCCAGGCTTGGCAGGGAACATCGGCACGGGAGGCAGGAGACGGATCGGGCGACCGGAGCAGCAGCCAGGGAAGCCGAGCCGCGTATGGCGGTGACGGCGGCCGTCTCCTGCCTCCCGCGCCGATGTTCCCTGCCACGCCCGGCTCGGCTTTCCTGGCTGCTTGGCCGGGAGCTGGATGCTGGTGGTGGCGGAGGAAGGCGAATGCGGCTTGGAAGCTGGGAGGGGGGCAGAATATGGGAGGAGAGAGGCTTGCAATAGAGGGTGGAGGAAGCGGCCATGGGAGGGCGAGCTGCCTCAGGGAGGAGGATCGGGCGGGACCAGGTGGGGGCTGGAATTTCTCCGCCAGGGCGAAGGGCGGGCGAGCGGGTGCTGGGGAGGGCTTCTCGCCCTCCCGACAGCAAGAGGGGGGAGCGAACGGCGTGGGCAGGCGAAGGGCGGGCGAGCGGCAGCGAGGAGTTTGCGTGGGCGGTGGGGAAACTCCTCGCTGACGCCAGCAAGAGGGGGAAGACCCAGGGAAGCCGCTGCCATCTACGCATGCGTGCCCGGCACGCATGCGTAGATGGTATTTTTGACTTCCGGGTTGAAAAATAGCGAAGTACCCTGTTCGCAATGGTTGGGGACGCAATAAACGGGGGATCACTGTACTTTAATTACCACTAATTCAACAAAAATGATAGGGAAAATATATAAACTATTTATCGCTCACAAAAATATAGAGTTGACTTTAAAAGATACTATGATAAGATGGTGTAGAAATATTGGCAAGGAAATAGATATAGACACATGGGAGAAAGTATGGATTAATAATTGGAAAATGACTAAATCAGTTTCCCTAAAAGAAAATCAAATCAAAATGTTTTATAGATGGCATCTCCCACCAAATAGGATAGCAAAAATGTTTCCCAAAACATCCCCAATATGTTGGAAATGTAAGAAGGATATAGGAACGTATTATCATCAATGGTGGACATGTGGTAAAGCAAAAATATATTGGAAAATGATTGAAAAAATATTAAAAGAAATAATAAAGCAAGATATAGATAATACCCCGGAATTTTACTTACTAGGTGTTACAAATCAGACCTACAAGAAAGAAATCTTTTATTTAATTATACACATATTAACTGCGGCTAGAATAATATATGCGCAAAATTGGAAAGGGGAGGAAATCCCCAAGGAAGAAGAGGTTATAGCTAAAATATTAGATTGCGCGGAAATGGATATGATGACAAGAAGATTAAGCGATCAAGAGGATACTAAATTTTATGAAACATGGAACAATGTCTATAAATGGATAGATAAGAAAAATAAGATATATCTTTAGTTGTTTTTTTTTTGTATTAGTTTTTACCTAGGTGATAATAATATTAATATTAGTTTAAAAGGACTTTTTGACGATTATGATATAGTAGTGTATGTATGTATAAGTATAAGCAACATACCAAGATGTATAATAGTTGAATTTAGCTCTATTGTTTGGATTGAAAGTTTGATACTATTTTACTATAGTAATTAAGATTATATTAAAGGTATTTTTTTGGTAATTATGTTATACTAACCCTACTTAACACTCACATCAAGATCTGTAAAACTTTAACTCAAATTTATTAACTTTTTTTACTATAATAGTTAACATATATTTAATTATGTATTCTTTTTCTATATTTGAATGTATACTTTCATAAGAAGCGGGGGAAATATACCCCCACTTTATGTTTATTGTTTGTATGTATTTGTCTGTTTTTATGAAAAAAATAATAAAAAAAATTGAAAAAAAAAAAAAAAAAAAGCAAAGGCAAGGGGAAGCCATCCCTCTTCTCATGCAGAAATCCCCCCCCCAGGTTCCCTTCGCACGTTGTGGCTGAGGCAAGTGGCAAAATGCGGGGCGCAGGGAAAGGAGATGGTGGTGGGAAACCAGTGTTTCATGTTGGGGGGGAGGGAAATGGATTTTGGGTAAAACGGGCGTTGCATGCACCGTGCGGGGAACCGAGGTTGCAATCGGGGTGCGAATGAAAGCCCGCATGGAGACACACACACACAACCAATTGGAACAGGCGAGGGAGACGCTGGGTTGGGGGCAATGTTCCCTCTAATTTTTTTTCGGTGTGGGCGGAAAAGTATAGTGTCTGAGCGGCAGTCCCTTTGGGACTGGGCGGCACAGAAGCAAAGAAAATACAAACAAATAAACAAATAAATAAATATTTATATATTGTCTTTTATTATTGTTGTGAGCCGCCCCGAGTCTTCAAAGAGGGGTGGAATACAAATCTAATAAATTATTATTATTATTATTATTATTATTATTATTATTATTATAATATAAATATTTCTCATTTCTCTTTTTCCTCCCCTTTTTGCTTTCATTTCTTTCTCTCTCCCTTCCTCTCCTTTTTTCTCTCTCTCTCTCACTCACTCTATTTCTCTTTCTTTCTTTCTCTCTCTCTTTCTCCCCCTCTCCCCCTCTTGCTCTTTCTCACTCTTTCTCTTTTTCTCACTCTCTCTCTCTCTCGCTGTCTCTTGCTCTCTGTCTCTCTTGTTTTTTCTCTCTCTTGTTCTATCTTTCTCTCTCCTCCTTTCTTCTCTCTCTCTTCCTCTCCTTTTCTCTCTCTCTCTCTATTGCTTTCTTTCTCTCACACTTTCCATCTCTCTCTCTTTTGCTTTCTTTCTCTCTCTCTCTCCTCCTTTTTTCTGTCTCTCTTTCTTACTTGTACACCACAAAGACAACAGAGAGAGAAAGAGAGAGAGAGAGCGGAACGAGAGCAGAGGGCGGCTTGCTGGTCCGTGGCTCCCTGGATGAGTGGCCCTGCATGGCCCTAGCACCAGACTCTGCCGTCGCCTCCGCCCCCGCCCCCCGTCCGACTCTCCAGCTAAGAGGCAGCAGCCATGTCCACCCTTTCACTCTCTCTGGTGTCCACGGCACCCAGCGCCCGGCCCCGTGCCACCTCTATCTCCCGGTAGCACGCCTGACCTCTACCTGCAGGAACGGGTGGTGGGGTACCATGAAGGGACGTGCTTGAAGGCTACCACGGTGCCGTTGTTGTTGTCGTTGTCATGGCGCAAAGCCATGCAGTCCCGGATCGCTCACTTCTTCGGCCAGCAAAGCCGGCTGCCTGGGAAAGCGGCACACTTTTTAAACGTGCACTTCCCGCTTTCCTGGGAAGACGGCTTTGCTGGACGGCGCAGGGCACTGTTCACCTTAGCGATCTTAGGCAAGAAGAAACGAGAGATCCGGGACTGCATGGCTTTCCACCACTTCAAAAGTTTCTGTGCGGGGGGGTACTAATGGTTGCGCGGGCACGCACCCGCGTGGCTTAGAGGTAACAGTGGTTAGGGGATGGGAGGAAAGGGAGGGGGCAGGTGTGGAAGTGCTGACTCCGCAGATCGGTGCAACATGCCCCGTGGCCTGGTACTAGTCCGCGGTCCGGCGGTTGGGGACCCCTGTTGTACAGCATCTTAACCATTACACCACACATGTGGTGCTAAAGTAGAAAGACTCTTGACCACAGTTTGTGTTTTATGCACATTTTTCAACCTGTGTTCTATACCACATTTCCTCAAAAACAGAAGTTTTTGAGATAACATATTAAATTATGGTTATATGTACATATAATACTAATGTTGCCATTATGGGAACAAGTGCATATTTGAAGTACACCCAAGACAAGATATAGCCTTAATCCAGCTATTAAATTCACATTACATAATCAAGAACTTCCAAATTGAAATGCACAAGAGTCAAACTGTTCAATTTTACTAGGCTGCTTTTTATGACTTCTTAAATAATGACTAAAGTCTGCTATTTTTTTATTTCCTCGTGATCGATTGTTGTATCTCTGTAGAACAGCCTTCCTCAATCTAGTGCCCTCCAAATTTGGTGATATATCTAGTCTTAGAATGAAAGAGAATATCTATAGCTCAGGGTTGAAATGAGGGGTCCTTGGTGCTTTTTGAGTTTGCTTGTTTTTACAGATGATTTATTACCCTAACTAGCACCGATGATATTACGTAGTTAGGTAATGAAATGTCTTCAAGAAAACAACCAAGGTCAGAGAACACCACAGTCCTAGAATTCATGATCAGCATACTAACAAACATTAGTGTTGCCTTCTTTCATCTCAGAATATTTTCTTAAAAATGGCATTTTACAAGTTCAAGAGATCTGTTACTTTAAAAAGATTTGTTTCTGCCCCACTAAGAAAAGTACAATTAAAATGTGTGTTGTCAAATTGAAGAATCACTGCCAGAGGTAATTTGAAAAGTCTTAGTTCCTTGCTGAGAAAACAGAAGTGTCTCCTAGGTAACTTGACTGTCAACGTTAGTTAGAAATATCTGACTAATTATGACCTACAGCAGTATATAATATGAATCACAGCAAGTATAAATATCTGTCCTGGAATTGACCCAATGCACTTTGAATTCAAAAACTGGATTTCCACGAGGCTGATAAGTATTATTTTAATTCAAATGTCAACATTCGCAACTGGTAACTGTTGCAATAATTCAAATTTACAAATATTTTCCCCTGACACTTGTACTAATCAAAATGGAATATACGAGAAGACTAAATTTGCTTCTCCCAAACATTTGGAAGCAATTTTGACAACAGAAATAGGAATTGTTACCAGAATGACAGCCAGGATACCAGTCAAACTAGGTTAAGCAAAGCTGTCAAACAGCCTGTCATTGAAAACATAGGGTAACTATCTAATGTTCTGCGGCGTCAAGAACAACCTTGCAGAATGAACATCCTATATATTTCATGACCTTAGAATAGGTTCTAAGCAGTGAAGGGCTGCGAAAAAATTTACTACCACACTGTGGATGTGGCTTGCCAGCCATGTGACCAGGTGGGAGTGGTTTGAAGATCATGTGACTGGGGGTGGCTTAAAGGTCATATAATTGGCTTAAAGGTGGCCAACTTGATGTCACTCACGTTAAGGGTTTGGGTTCTCCTCGCCTCGAAGAGGTATACAATTTCCCTTACTATTACTGAACATCCAAAATATACTATTTAATTCTATGGAGGCCATATGTGTACATAGGTATTATACACAGGCACACAAAAATATACATTATCTACTATATAAAGTGCATGTACACAACACACATTATTCTAAAATTATACACATTCAACATCATTTACTGCAATAAGAAAAACATACCCAGAGCCCAGAAGGGAAAAAAAGAAAAAAAAAATCAAACTTTTTCCACCGGTTCTGCATACCGTGCAGCATCATAAAAATCTAGTTACACATGCATATTTACTCAGAACCAGAAACACTTCATTTTTCATTCACAATCATGTCAACCTTTCTAATACTTTCTAATACTGCGACCCCTTAATGCAGTGACCCCAAACCATAAGTTTAGCACCAATTCTCCTAATAGAGCTTTAAGATGATTGGCAGGAAGGTCAGAAGGACATTCCTACTGTAAACGTCTGATTGGTCGGATTGTAAAAAGTATGTTCCAAGGCACCTGAACAGAAGCTTTAGTTCCTAACAAACACAATGGGAAATTTGTCTTTTTCCATGGTCTTAGGTGACCGCTGTGAACAGACCCCTGTTTGTTTGGAGAATTGGTGCTAGACCTCAATATGAGGAAATGTATTAAGGGGTTGTGGCATTAGAAAGGTTGCCTTAGGAGTAGGCATTGGCAATCATATCTTGCACATCCACTGGGAGGTATTGCCAGCTACCCTCCATAGGGCAGATCTCCACCGCAGTAGTGGTGAACGTCAAAGAGGGAGTCACCTGAGGGGTTGTTGGCCCCAGGGCCAAGCCGATTGGTTCCCCAGTCAATTAGGGGTCCCCTTGCACCATGCTTTGGGAGGCCATGGGCTGATCTGGTGACCAGTTCCTGTCAGAGACAGTTCCTGCATCCACAGGCTCTGAGGAGCCACTTGGAGTGGAAGAGAAAGCAGATTCTGAGGAGACTGCAGCAATAGTAGAGGCAGCTGTTGGGGTGCCTCCGAGAGGGACACCTCTGCTTGCTTCTGGGCCTTGGCGAATTGTTTTTTCTAAGGGCTTCAGTATCCTCACAGCATCTTTTAATGCTGTTGCAGATGCCTGTTTCTCAGTGGTCTTAGAGCCCTTTTCTTTTGTAGTCCTGTCTGTAAAAGAAGTCTGACTTTGGGCTGTGGCCTTTAAGTGGCCAGATGAAGTGGAGGCCTCACGCCCTTTATCAGACTTTCCAAATATGGTGAAAGGCAAATAAAGCCCTGTGTCATACAGTTAAGTAGAGTAGCATCACATCCTTAGAGTGGAAAGGAGTGGTGCCCTGAGCTAGGGACTCCTATAATGTGGCTGGGCAAAGAGATGACCAGTGCTGTTCCACGGATTTCTGGGAACAACACTCACCCAAAGCAGTATCAATTAGCAGCAGTAAGTGGCTATGACAAGCAAGCACTGGGAAAGTCTAGCAATAAAGTGGCTATTGCAATCGCAATGATCACTAGTCCTTTGAATCTGAAAATGCCAACGCATTTTGGCATCTCAAAATGACCGCCGACACCAAAGGTAACTGAATTCTGCAATAATGGCCAAACAAAATGGCCACCATGACAAAATCTTTCTGGCGATAGGCAGATTGCAGCAGGTAAAATGACCACCGCCAGCCACAGAGCCAAAACAAACCTCTCCAGCACTATCAGTTTCCCTACCTTCTCAAGTTGGAGCACAGATCCTCCAACTACTAAATCAGTTCATTCGCCAAGAAGAAGAATAGAGAGGATCTGTGTCTCTCCCTATGGCCACTCTGCTAAGAATATAGCCCTGTGAGGTAGAGACTGCAGCTGCCTCAGCTGTTAGACAAGAACTTTAAAAACTTCAGTCGTTATAAGGTAGCTGAGCTAAGAAAAACATATCCCTCTTGCACCGACTGAGTTTGAAAACTGACTCATCACAGCCAGTGCAATACAGAGGGCGTGTTTAATTCAATTAATTTACTCAGTCCTCGTGGCAACCAATGAAGTTAACCCATGTTTGGACTCACCTTTAGGAGTGCATAGGAGAATTATTTATACACAAATAACGAAAGAATTTCATGTGGAGACAAAAAAAAACCCCCTACAATGCTACCATAGCAACATAATGAAGCAACATGACATCCATTAATATCAGTCTCAGTGATAAATGAGTACATCACCAAGTACTACTGAATCAATTACCAAGTACGGAAAAAACTAATAAATTAAGCAATATGATATGCAGCTCCAACACAAAGAGGAAATCTGAGAGATGAAAATAATAAAAACCTCACCTCACAAATCAGATCAAATACATCTTGAATGAAACATAGTTTTCACAAATTCAAACTTTATCAACCAGATATTTCTAGTCCAGATTTATCCAGACAAATTTTCAGATATGTTTCACAATGTGGAGATCCTGTGAACTACGCAACAGAAAATATTTTAAAATTAGTTTAAAACAGGGGTCCCCAACCCTTTGGCCTGTTAGGAATCAAGGCATACAGTTGGAGGTAAGCAGCGGGTGAGCAGCCCCTCCCCAGCACTAGCATCACACCTCAAATGGTGTGGTGATACTAGAGCTGGCATTAAATTCTCATAGGAGTGCAAATGCTATTGTAAGCTGCAAATGCAAGGGATCTAGATCCATGGAAAAATTGTCTCCCACGAAACTGGTCCCTGGTGCCACAAAGGGTGGGGAGGGGACCGCTGGCATAAAACATAAATATTATGTTTCATCACATTCAGATATATCCTTATCAATGTACATATAGAGTACATACTGGGAATGCCTCTTTAAAACATATGCATTAGTAGAATTTCACTACGCAGCAAAACTAATTATGAGCAGCTTTATCTGAAGCTAACTACATGGAGATGGACAAATTCAAATGCTTTTACTATTGGATTTGTACTGTTTTATTGTTGTGAGCCGCTCCGAGTCTCCGGAGAGGGGCGGCATAGGAACCTAATAAATAATAATAATAATAATAAATACTAATTGCAGCGGTGTTCAGTTGAAATGGATGCAAATTAATCTGATCTCCTTATGGTTTGGCCAGAAAATAGCATACAAAATAATCCGAAGCTTGTGAAAATTAATCCAATGATACATGCAACAAATGCATGACCTTAAATAAACAGTATTGTATGTTCTTGTGTAAAATCCTAATGCTATCAAGATGGGAAAATGAGGAGTTATTTGCTATCAAATGAATCTAATTTGAAAGGTGATTTGTTAATTATACACCTTATTGTTTAACATTGTAGAAGACAGTATTTGAGAGACACGATCCATTAGTTTTACTAATAAAACTTTGCTGATCCATTGAAAGTAAATACTGTATACTGAGGTTTTGTGATCCACTTGCATCTTTAATGACAATTTCTTTCTTTGGTTTTAAAGCATCAAGAATTCCCCTGCAACATAAAGCAAGCAAGCGAACAAACAACTTATGTTGTGACAAAGGAAATAACATATGGGGATATTTTGCTTGATATCTAAAATTGAAATACACATGCTTCGTGTAGCCACTTGTACTGTTTTTATTAGTGCCAAATAAATGCAACTTTAATTTTACTTCATTAATTCTTATTTATGGAAAGCAGCACACATTGCTGCACACATTGGCATATTAGTCATATACAAAATAATGAAAGATGTGATACAAGATTAGCTTTGCTGTCTATATTTAGCCAAGCATTTTACAAACTTTACCAAAAGCAAAGAAGCTGCACTACACAATTATAGCAGCCTTTGGCAAACAATGCCCCTAAATATTGAGCATCCTATATTTAGGTATTTACCATTTCACGCTTCCTTTTTTTCATGCCAGTACAAATCTAATCCTAATGTGAAACAAGCCATAACATAAATAATACTGTTGTTATTATTATGCAGCTATATAGAAACATCAGTGTTCCCTGATTTAAAATAATTTTTAAAATGCTTGTTTAATTTTTGGTGTTGGCTTCTGGAGTAAGCTGCACTGAAGCCGCATATATAAAAAAAGAACAGAGCTTAAAAGTAGAATAGAAAAAACTTGAAAAAAGCATATTTAAAATGGACACTCGAACTGTTCCTAAGGTGAGATTGGCTCCATCTTTGCCAACTTTCCAAAGGTCACTTAAAACCAAGTTGTGTCAATAGACAAAAGTAATGGGTATCTGATTAAGTGGTTCCACAGTTCAAACTATGACACTCCCACTTATCCTTTTTATAATAATCATAAGTTTTGCATGTTTTAAAAATATTGTTTATCTGCTTCCTAGCAAATAAGTCAAGTGTTGTGAGATGGGCAGTCATGTGAATATGAGAGACAAACAAACAAAAGGTCTCAAAACCCATGTCTAAAACAGACAATAAGAAAAGATACTGGGAATTAAAACTCAACTATCACTAGATGACCATCCATCCCAAGCCTTTATAGTTTATAAGTGGCAGTGTTTGCCAGTAAGTTTCCAGATGTAATTTAACACATTGGTTATGTCTTATGTAATGTTAGACACAGCATAAGGATAGCCGCAAATAGTTATCTAAGGCAGGGTCCCTAATTCCCAGTCTGTAGACTAGTAACCAGGCCACAGTATGCCAGAAACTGGGCTGTGCAAACAAGCAAAGCCCTATCCACTGGATGAAGCAAGCAAAACCATGTTCCCTCTGGTCCATGCAAAAACCTTTCTCCATGGAACCCGTCCCTGGTACCAAAAGCTTGAAGGCCACTCATACGGGGATCACTTGTCTCTCATACAGTTAACCTGTCTTGCAACAGACAAGAATGGCAGGCCAAAGCCTCTGAATTCACACAATGGCTTTGGCCTGCCAAAGAAGTTAGTTTGTTTTGGGTTCCATTGATCAAGCATCTAGCCAGACTAGGAAAAGTGTCTTCTGTGTCTCATCATTAGCCTTCTGGAGTAGCATTCCCATAGAAGTTCATGTTGGCCCCTAGCTTATCCACGTTCAACTGAGCCCTAAAATGTTGGCCCTTTCTACATGCCTTGGATTAAGCTGGGAGTGATATAGGGTGGGGTTTTTTTTAACTTTGTTTCATGAAAATGACTATCCTCTTTTCTTAAACTAATGTTTCATTTCTTCTTTTAATATCATGAAACACTCAAAAAATTGTTTTGGAACTGTACAGATTAGAAATTTGAAAAATTAAAGTGACATTATCAGAGAAGTAGTTATTATTGTAAAAAAAGGTAATAGCTTACATCAATTAAATACTTTTTTCAAATAGAAGTTGTATAAAACCATTGGGATATGTAGAACAGAAATTTTAATGGTTTAAGAGCTTGTTATAAATTAATGAAATATCCATCTTTGCAAAAATATTACAGACATCTGGCTTTTCTTTTTTAATCTAGCCAACCCAGATGAAAACAAAACTAAAAAACAAATAGGCTTTCCATTTTAAATTAATAATTTTCTGAGATCAACCAGATGGTTCAGATCATTATAAAACCCTGAAAATCCTAAATCAGCATGATTTGGGTAATGTTATGTCTGAACAAGAATAGAAATCCACTCTTCATACTGTGATTCAGACAAACATAAAGACCCCTATGCTTACAATATTTTCTTTTGGGGAGCTTTACACATCTGCCACTCTAATTTTTATTGTTAAGGGATAGTTTTCCAATGTTAAATTGCAACAAATCTAAGCGAAGAATGACAGCTTTAATTACTTAGTATCTAGTGTTTTGGCCAGATGTAAACTAAGTAACAGTTGGGATTTTACACAATTGTCCTAATACCTTCTTTTTTTAATCTCATTTTGAGAGCTATGTTTCGACCTTGGAAAAGTACTTCAATGAAAACAAATCAATGTAGGAATGTTGTAAGAATGGTTTCTATTTTCCAGTCCTCCATTCATAAAGTTTCCCTGTGCTACAGACAATTATATTTTCCTTTGCATATTCAGTATTGTTCTCACAACAAATTTCTTTTTCCTGGATTACATCAAATAAATGTCTTAGAACATCTTTGGGGGGGAGGATCCACTAATTATTGAAAGGAATAGGAATGAGACATTTAATTTATTTGCTTTCCACTGACAGCATTCTTCCATGTTCACTGTTTGCATCTGGTTTAATGGGACAATATGGTTTTTAATTGAAATGATTCTATGGTAAGTAAGATTGATTGCTATACAAAGAGAATCTGAACATTTTCAGGAACAGAAACCTCTTAATTTCAAACCTACAAAAGTGTGTTGGTACATTATGGTATACCCAATTTCCCCCCCCCAAAGGACGTAAACACCCTTTGTTAGAAGATAGCTGACGTTAATAAATAGTTATGTTTTGTCCAATGTTGCCCAGGCTAATAAAAAAAAAGGAATTAAAGTCAGAATGTGACTTTAATAGAATGTGAAATGGAATAAATTTTGAACAATATTCTCAATTTTTCAGAATTAGTATGTTTTGTTTCAAGAAACATGCCTATACTTGCTTTTGCTTGATTCTTTTCTGTTTATTCCAGAAACATTGGATTTTTGTAACGAATCAGATATCAACCATGACACTCTAAGCAGGGCACCAAAAAGCTTGTGAACAAGAGGTAGTAAGGCATTAAATATAAATATTGCTAATTTAAACATAGTTAAATATTAATACCAAACAATTAAATAGATGATTGGATTAAAAAGAAGAGACATGCATTCCAAGGAACTAAAAACATTTTGTGGCCTTGCCCAAAGTGCTTCTGGCCAGAGATGTCAATCAGAATGAGTGGCAGTACAAGCCACTTTTAGAGGGAAAGTTCATTAGTTTGGAAAATATAATATTAATTATCTGGAATTATGAAGATGATTGTGCCCTTCTAGATAAAGGTTATCCAACATCTATTAATCACAGATTGTTATGTGAGAAATAGAATTAATTATTTATTCAACTGAAATATATAAGTGGCACTCTTGAGATTCAAGTGCTCTAAGTACTACTTCAGAGAAAAAAGTAGTCTATGTCTTAACGCTATTTTTATGGAAATATATTCACTTTTTAAAATGATTTGTCCATATATTTGTAATGCCCAAGATTGAATAGCTTTAAATAGATGAAATACTTATTATTTTATAATTCTACTTGAGAGAAACTGAACTTTATCAATTTCCTTGCATAAAAATAAAAGATGTTTCTACTGCACCATTCCCAATTACTACCAGAAGTATTCAAAGTATAATACAGAATACTTAGTAGATTTTAAAACTTTAAGTTATCTTTCATGGAAACTTGCAAACTGATTTCAAACATCATTGTGCTTAAAAACAAAGCTTTAAATAGGGTTCACTTTTCAAAAAGCTACCCACATTTACATATATTTACATATACTACCCTTATATTTTTTTAACAGCAAGTATTTTGCTCTTTGGTCTTTGAAAGGCACTCTAAGTGTGATATTTCAGATCTCTTTCTTTTCAAATTCTTTCCATGATGCAGTGGAAAAGCATGCATCCCTTGCTTTTCCAGCATTATATTTTCAACAGTGATCACCAAAAGGAAGTACAGTAGTATGAGAGCATATATTGCTTCAGTGTCTTGGGAGTCAGAAGATGAGAACTATATTAGCCTTACAGACTGAAAGAGATTTTCTCCAATTTGCATTAATAGAATGAAAAATGGCTTTAACACCACCAAAGATGCTTATCTGGCAGTATACTAATGTCCTGGAGGGAAAAGCCATTTATTTATATTATTGTTCAACCTGAATAAAAGCTAACAACAGACATAGGTGAGTATATTTTCCTCTCAACTCTTCATGGCTTCTATCAAACAGGAAATAATCTTATTATAAAAGTTTAGGCAAAGTTAATGGAATGCTGTTCTGAATCAATAGATGACAGATTTAGCAGATTTATTTGACATATTGGTATTTCTATCCCCCCCCCCCCCATTTATCCAAATACAGATACTGAAAGTGAGTAGAAATTACCAACATTGTGTAATATTTGATGATCTCATAAGATTTTGGTGATTAAAATTGTGTAAGTGTGAACTTCCTAACTCCTGGTTTATAAGCTACTCTCATTATTTGATGTAATATGGTGATATCTATACAAAAATCCTCAATTTATGACCAGTAGTTTAATAATTATTCCAAGTTACAACAGCCATAGTAAGAGTGCTGTATGGCCCATAAAACACTTCTGGCCCTCGCACAATGTCTGCTGCCATATCCCCCTGGGATCACATGACTGTATTTCAGGAAGCTCACATTTATGATTGGTTGCAGCGTCCCGCAGCAAGATGATCCATTACTTTCTGTCATCATTTGCTTGTTTCTGGCAAAAAATTCTATTTGAGAGACTTGATTTGCATTTATGACCACATAATTCACTTAACAATCTCCATAAAGGATAATAAAATTGGGTCTGGTAATATAGGTGCTTCAACTTATGATCAGCAAAACTGAGAACCAAAATTCCAGTCTGATTTCAGTCATAAATTGAGGATTATCTGTACAGGAAAAAACTGGTAATTGTTAAACTAAGTCAATATTAAATAGAGATGTGAAGAACATGCAGAAAACAAATAAAAACAAACTGTGCTTTTTCCATTTTCCTATCCTGCTGCAAAAAAATACATATTTTTTCTTCCAGGAACATTGGCATTTTCATAAGACAAGGAGAGAGAGTATTTATTGTACGTGGTGTTGCTTCTTTGTTTACATTTGATTCAGAAGTTCACAAATTTGTTCCCACTCTTAAACTTAAAGCATCAGGAGTGTGATAGCACCTTATTAGTGTGACTAATAAGTATTTATATAATTTTTGTAAGAAGTTACAAAGCTCAAGTTAAGATAAAAAAATATCTAGATCAACAGAAATAAACACAGTGGTTTCATCTTCTAAACACTATAGACAAAAATAGAATACCAATAATCTAAATATTTAAAATTAAAACCTACTTCATGATTAAAGTATTGAAATGCTAACACTTTAAACACAAAACTGTTAAAAGAGTGTGCATCATTTGTTACTAGGAACAAATGAGACACAGCAGAAAATATAAAACAGCATAGAATGTGTTAAAGTACATATTTATGACATCCTAAATAGGAGGCCAATTTTCTGCATAAAGCAATGGCAGCTGAAAGAAATTTTGCATCTATTCTAGAGATGGCAAGGTCCCAGTCCAAAAATAAAAATAAAATGAGATTATTCTCAAATAGACTGAATTTCTATTAGAAAGTGAGGTTATAAGATTAAGGCTCAGTTTGTTGTAGACACTGAAGGAATATGTATTGCTAGTACAGTATCTTAGGTTTCTTCAAGATACTTTTTGCTTTGCAAAATAAATACTTTTATACTTTCCTCCAATATCACAGAGAGCAAGATATTAAAGTGGGTTAAGGAAAAAGCTCTACAATACACTGGGCTGATAATATTGAAAAAGTAATTTTTCTTGGTTATATCCTGCCATTATTGAATGTGTTCTGCAACATCTGGAGAGCTGTGTCATACACTTGAAGCTGAATTGAAGAGAGAGCTCTTAATAACCCTAAAGCCAATATAACAGAGAACAAGATATTAGAACAGTGATGGCGAACCTATGGCATGGGTGCCACAGGTGGTACACAGAGCCATATTTGCTGGTATGTGAGCCATTACCCTAGCTCAGCTCCAATGTGCATGTGTGTATGTGGCCAGCTGATTTTTGGCTTCCAGAGAGCCTCCAGGGGATATGGGGGGCATTTTTATCCTCCCATGGCTCCAGGGAAGACTTTGGAGTCTGGGGAGGGAAAAACACGAGCCTACTGAGGGAAAAAAGGTTCACCATCACTGTATTAGAGGAATGTGATGGACACCAGCAGAAGTGTCCATTTATTTATTTCTAAGTAAATTATTGTAAAAAAAAGTATTGCATATATATGTTTCTGGATCAGGAATTTTCATCATTGCTTCATATTTCCCAGGCTTTTTATACAGGTATTGATGACTGATTTTGATGAATGGCAATGTTTAATATACCTTATGTGATGTACTTGTTAAAGATACTTTTAAGTAATAGTCACTTTTAGTAGCAGTTATAGTAATATTTAAATCCATATAGTAATGTATCAATCACCATCTTCCCTTAAATAAATGACAGGAGTCCTGTTGACAAAGTCTCCACATATTATATTTAATATCTCTAAACAAGAATATATACTGAAACTTTGGAAATATGTGTTTATTAATACAGTGGTACCCTCTACTTAAGAACTTAATTCGTTCCGTGACCAGGTTCTTAAGTAGAAAAGTTTGTAAGTAGAAGCAATTTTTCCCATAGGAATCAATGTAAAAACAAATAATGCATGCAAACCCATTAGGAAAGAAATAAAAGCTCAGAATTTGGGTGGGAGGAGGAGGAGGAGGAGGAAGAGGACAGTCGCTGCCGAAGGAAGAAGGTGAGGTGAATCAAAAAAATCCAAAACTTTAAGGCTTTTAAAAAAAGAGGGACTCTGAGGTGGCAAGGAGGAGCACGTGCCTTCCATACAACCGGTGTGAGGCTGCCTCTAATACACTGTGCCAGAGAGAGAAAACCAAGCGGGCGAGAGGGGGTAACTTCCCGCTCCTTTGACCAAAAGGCGGCTGCTGCTACCTGCTGCCTCTTCCTTCCCATGCTGAAGAGCTCCTCTCACCTCTCGCTCACTTGCTTTGTAGCCAGTGCCTTTCCTTCACTGTGGTGACTCCTCGGTTTGACTGAAGCCGAGTTGATCTGGCCGGGGCGAAGCACCTCCTTTTGCTTTTCCGCACCCAGATGCTCCAGGAGGCAACCTTGTGCCGGATGTATGGGAGGCAGCATGAGGGAGTCACCACAGTGAAGTGGTTTATTCCCTCTCCAAGTGCCCAGAGAAAGGAAAACACTTCATTCGATCTGGGCTGCCCAGAGTGAAGGGAGCGTTTCTTTTCTCTGGGGGCTGGCAGAGGTTTATTTCCTCTCCAAGTGTCCAGAGAAATGAAAATGCTTCATTTGCTCTGGACTGCCAAAGCCTCCTTAAGTGCCACCGAAAGGCTCCTCTGGCAGCCCAGAAAAGCCCAAGATGGCCAGGATTAAAAAGGGAATAGCAGGAAACTGCACAGGCCTTCGTGCCATTCTCAAACTTCCTGGGAAATGTTTCTGGGTTAAGGTTCTTAAGTAGAACCCTTTTTGAGAAGAGGCAAAAAAATCTTGAACACTCAGTTCTTATCTAGAAAAGTTTTTAAGTAGAGGTGTTCTTAGGTAGAGGTACCACTGTATAATATAAATCATTAATTCCTATTCGGAATAGACAAAATAACTTACATTTTAAAAGGGGAAAAAGTACTGTCTAGAAAATTATATGAAAAAGTACAAGAATATTATTTATTTTTGTATTATTATTCTACTTTTCAATAAGATAAAGGGCCTTCTGGGAACAAAAGATGCAATAAAAGCCCCAACACAAATAACTAGAAATATCTTAAAAGAAAAGAAAAAAAGGTTGCTATAATAGGTATCAGCAGCTCCCATTCATATAGTTTGAACACATTTTTACAAACATTGTAATGAGAAGCTGGACCTAGAAAATAGCACAGATTTTCAGGGAGATTACCTCTTATCTACCCACTTAATGCAAGTGGTAGTACTGGTATCAGTACTATCATTTGCATTCCAAAAATAAATCCTTTGAAAATTGAATGTTGAAAAACAATGAACAAATAGATTTTAGACAGAAGAGCAAGAAGGGTGAATAAAAATATAGATCCACAATAAATAAAACTCACCACCAAATACATCTCCATTCTGGTAATTTTTCCCCTTCTGAGCTTCCTCTTCATTTTGTACAGCAGAAACATGCTTGGCTGACGCACAGCCCATAGTTTCATTTAGTCAACTCCAGCTTGACTAAGCCGCAAACCATTTCTACAGGTAAGCACACATGGTCTTTGCGTTTTTTGGAAAAATAATCCACCTTCCAGCTTTGCAGTCAAGACACTTTTAAAAATCTGTGATATAAAAAAGAGGAATAAGGAAAAAAAATCAATAGGTGTATGATGTGTATGAGCTAAATGGTTATTACTAATGTGTTCCACCACTAAAGTATTAAGGACCTTAGCGGTTCCTTTTCCCTATTACATAAATTCTTATCTATAGAAAAAGTAATTTATATTTTAATCTCTATAAAATTGTAAAAAAAAAACCAAAACCCTTTTGCTTTAATGGCTAAAGCTTTCTTTTCATCAGCAAACTCTGTCACAACACGAAATAAAGGAATCAATTCACTTAAACAATCCGTTCATCATGTACAAACCATGTGTGCGTTTTAAGGAGATAAATCTGTAGAATTTTCATACGAATGATTTAGTGACAAAATAGTTCCATTTCTAACACACAGCTATCACATGTCAACTTTAGGAAAAAGGTCAATTATTGATAAAGATTGTTGAGTAAATAGTGGTTCAGAAGTTCATGAATAATTAAATAAGATCAATTCCCCAATATGCCCCAATAAATAAGACCTTAGCATCAAATTTCTACTCTACCATCTTTCTATATCAATCAACATAACGGACTGAATTTCAGATAATAATAACCAGTATATTGATACTATTTTACGTTGTATGGGCTTTCTAAATAATCCCTTAGATATAAATTTATGAGATATGTTCTTTGCATAGAATATCTTTGCATAATATAAAATATCACACGAACCTGTGGATACTACTATTAATCCATATAATAGATTGTCCAGATCTCCTGTTCTTCACCTGAGGGGTTTTTTTGGTAACCCTTGAACTTATATAAAAAAATTCTTCAGCATTTACTTGGTCTGCTATTCCTGTATTTGTTTACATAAAAGGCTGAAGAGAAAAGCTAGATCTAGTTATATAAAATTCCTTGCCATTATAATCAATATTGGTTATGTTGGAATAACCCCATGTCCAGCCAACGAAGCAGTGGAAGTGATGGGCCGGTGCCTGGAGGATGTTAGGGCCTGGATGAGTGTCAACAAGCTCAAACTCAACCCAGACAAGACGGAGTGGCTGTGGATCTTACCTCCCAAGGACAACTCCATCTGTCCATCCATTACCCTGGGGGGAGAATCACTGGCCCCCTCAGAGAAGGTTCGCAACTTGGGCGTCCTCCTTGATCCACAGCTGACATTAGAGAAACATCTTTCAGCTGTGGCGAGGGGGACGTTTGCCCAGGTTCGCCTTGTGCACCAGTTGTGACCCTACTTGGACCGGGAGTCACTGCTCACAGTCACTCATGTCCTCATCACCTCGAGGCTTGACTACTGTAACGCTCTCTACATGGGGCTACCTTTGAAAAATGTTCGGAAACTTCAGATCGTGCAGAATGCAGCTGCGAGAGCAATCATGGGCTTTCCCAAATATGCCCATGTTACACCAACACTCCGCAGTCTGCATTGGTTGCCGATCAGTTTCCGGTCACAATTCAAAATGTTGGTTATGACCTATAAAGCCCTTCATGGCACCGGACCAGATTACCTCAGGGACCGCCTTCTGCTGCATGAATCCCAGCGACCAGTTAGGTCCCACAGAGTGGATCTTCTCTGGGTCCCGTCAACTAAGCAATGTCGCCTGGCGGGACCCAGGGGAAGAGCCTTCTCTGTGGTGGCCCCAGCCCTCTGGAACCAACTCCCCCCAGAGATTAGAACTGCCCCCACCCTCCTTGCCTTTCGTAAACAACTTAAAACCCACCTCTGCCGCCAGGCATGGGGGAATTGAGATCCTCTTTCCCCCTAGGCCTTTACAATTCTATGCATGGTATGTATGTATGTATGTTTGGTTTTTATATTAATTGATTTTTAATCATCAATACCAAATTACTATTGTACACTGTTTTATTGTCGCTGTTAGCCGCCCCGAGTCTCTGGAGAGGGGCGGCATACAAATCCAATAAATAAATAAATAAATGTTATATATCAATAAAAAGCAAACTTTTCTTCTCTAGAACAGCCACACACACAAAAATCAAATTTTCAGTTTTACTTAAACACCCTTGAAACATGGTAATCTTGTAAAAACATCAAGCCTCATAAAGCAAGATCTAACACTGGTTCATTACAGAAACATTTAAAATTAACCAAGCTGTCTGGATTTGATGAAAAACTGTAACCTCCTCTTTACAGTTATGCTTGGATAAAATGGGTGAAACCAATCCCACAGATTGCTGTGACTAAATATTACATTAAGTTATAACATATAACATAGATGAAGCCATGAGGCACTAATTATATTTATTGCTTATTATGCCTATTTGCATAACAGTAACATGGGACTAAGTTCAAGTATAAAGAAGAACAAACTAACAGGCACACCAATCACCCTTAAATTTATATAGCCACCGACTCACTCACAGTAACTCTAGGCGGCTTACAAGTAATGAAAACGCAGTATAGAAAAAAATGAAAGTAAAAAACAATAACCACCTCCACCCACTAATAAAATGTTAGCATTTTAAGTGCCCATTCTCCATTTTTAAATAGCTCAGGGAGCTCTGTGCCTGGTTGCCAGTCTACTGCCTCTATTGCTCCTTTTCTGCAAGGACTAATTCAGAAATGTATTTTTTCTCTGCAAATGCTTCACACTATAATCCCATTTGTAAAAGTTGCCAACATTGTCCTTTAATCTCCCTTTAACCACATCGAATCTCTACCATATTATTTTCAAATATTTCTCTTTGGCCTACATTTTCTTGCAATACTTTTAATTTTGAATGCATAAATGTTCATTTTCTTGTTCATTTCCTTTATCTCTTGACATTTTTGACTGTTACATCTTTTCTTGTCCTTTCACTCTTCTACTAAAAGTCTGTTCAGTGGTTGTATAGCTTTGTTGCCATACATTTTTATTCTCTCTCTTTTTTCCTGGTTCTTCTGATAGCTTATTCTGAAAGTACTTGGATCCTTTCTTCTTTGGTACTCTGAGAATAGCGCCGGCGGACTTACCCGCCGGTGCCTTTTGCAGACGGGGCCGGGCAGACAGGGACAAATGGCACAGCCGCCATGTTGTTTCGGCCGAAGTCTCGCGAGATTGCGAGATTTCGGCCGATGTTCAGGCCAGAATGGCCTGATCGTGACGTAGTCCGGGTGGGGCCTGCCAGCTCTATATAAGGGCGTGCAGGCCCGGGATCAGCCTTTTCGCCCGGACTCGTCCCCTGAGCAGACACTCGGCTGGGTGCTGCTCGGGTCGGCCATTTTGTGGGCGGCCTCGTGTTGCGGCCGCCATTTTGTGGCCTGTTTTCGGTCCGGCGAGAAGGTTTTCTTCAGGAGCCGCTGCTCTTGCTGTCGGCAGTTCGGCGGAGATCCTTGAACAGCACGGCGGCGTGCCGCTGGTGGTCACTTTGTCCCCCTCGGGATCTAGGGGGATTGGTAGTACTTGGGGGGGTGTTTTCCCTCAGGGCGGGGGGTTGGGTGTCCGCCGGGGCGGAGCTACTTGGCGCTTCCCTTCCAAGAGGGGAGGGGCATTGTGGGCCGGGAGGGCGACTCTGCCCAGGGGACTTCCAGCCTCTGGTGAACAGCTGCAGCTGTTGGGCCCCGCAGTGGGGGGGTAGCCGGTTGGGTTTATTCTTCCACTGGGGGGGGTGTTCTTCAGTCCCTGGGACCTCTCGCGGGTAAGGCCTGTGGCCATAGTTAATATATTAATCATATAAGTATTACTAAAATACTAGACAGTTGGGGATGGCTCCAAAGAAGAGGCAAGCTCGGGGGGCCCCGACCCAACCAGTGGTGCGGCCTAGGAGGGCTTTGAGGCCTTCATCCCGGGCTCGGGCTAATTTGGAAGGGGCCCCTGGAGCGGTCCCACCAGAGGGGGTGGTGGGGTTTATGCCCCCAGCCTCTCAACAGGAATTGTCTCCCTCTCTTTCTTGGGCCAGGGTCCTGGAGAGGTTGGACGAGCTGGAGCGGTGGCGGTCCAGCTCGGGCCCAGGTAGACCCCTCATGCCTGCACCGGCGGCCTTGGGAAGAGATCCTGAAGAGGTGGCAGCCCAGGCCGAGCAGATGGCCTAGACCGGGCAGATGGCCCAAACCGGGCAGATGGCCCAATCCGGGCAGATGGCGGCGTTGCTGGGCCCCACGAGGATGGGGCCCCCCTGGATGTCTTCAACCCCGTACGGGGCAGGTGAGGCTGCACCACACATGACATCCACTTCACTCCTCCCCTTGCCCGGTCCGGTGTTTAACCCGCCGGGTTTGGGGAGTGGGGCTAGTTTCCTGGGGTCCCCAGCAGGCACATGCGGCCAGGTTTGGTCCCCGCCGGCTCCTTCGGCAGTGGCGCTGGCCCCGGGTGCAGCTTGTCCACTGGGGCCTGGGGTGACTGGGGCGGGGGGTTGGACCCCTCCAGCACCGGCTATTATGCCCCCGCCCCCTTTGGTGGCTTATCCACCGGGGCTGGGGATGTTAGGTATGGGGGCCACCACCATGTGGGACCCGTTTGCCAGCATCAAGGCAGGGGCCATTCCATGCGGGTTGCCAGCCACTCCCTTAGGGTTCCACCTCCACCCGTCCGTAAAGGAGGCGATCTGGAGGGGGGAATATGTGGACCTCTTCTCCCTCTTGAACAGGGAGGTCCCTAAGCAGGATAAAGAAGTAGTGCCCGGGGAAAAGCCCAAAAAGACCAAAGTCAGCAAGTGTTTCAGCTCTTGGCTGTACGCTTTTCTGACTTATGCCACTGTCGTACTTCTGTGGCAGCCAGCCAGGGCCGCTGCCATGCTCAAGTATATTGACCTAATTGCCAGGGCCCATTTTGAGTATAAGGGTACCATCTGGAGGTACTATGACAAGGGGTTTAGGATGCGGGTGGCTTTTGACCCCACGCTGCCCTGGGACATAGTGGTGCCGGACCTCTGGTTCCAGGCCACCTATATGTCTGGCAAGGAAGGGTGTGACAGGACAGATAGAGGGCATTATATGGAGGAGGAGCCCACAGCTTCCACCCCAGCCAAGGCGGCCACGGGGTGTGTGGGGGAGGGCGCCTCCCCCGCATGTCATGAGTTTGCTGCAAAAGGGGCGTGTTTTCATCCCTTTTGCAAGTACAAGCATGCGTGCGGGAATTGTGGAGGTTCCCATGCTGCTTCTGTGTGCCCCCGCCCCAAAAAGGGGGCGGATAAGAAGGGAGGGGGTCCAGCAAAGCAACCCCCACCTACGGGGGGAAAAGGGGCCCAGTCCAATTGATTTAAAGGCACTTGAGGGTTGGTTGGAGGACTACCACCCTCGCTCGAGAGCGGCTGCTCTCTTGCTAGGTTTTTCAAAGGGATTTAGGATCCCTTACATGGGGGTTAGGAAAGCCTTCATGTCCGACAACCTTAGGTCGGCTGTAGGACATGAAGACATCGTTAGGTCCAAAATAGCGAAGGAGGTGGCCGAGGGACGGGTCCTTGGGCCTTTCCCGGAGCCGCCCTTCCCGAATCTTAGGGTATCCCCGTTAGGGGTGGTCCCCAAAAAGGCGAGTGGTGAATTTAGGTTGATTCACCATTTGTCTTTTCCAAAAGGGGAGTCAGTGAATGACTTCATTCCTGACGAGCTTTGTTCAGTCCGGTACGCATCCTTTGATGCGGCCGTGGCCATGGTTAGGAAGTGTGGGGTTGGAGCACTTATGGGTAAATGCGACATTAAGTCGGCATTCCGGCTCCTCCCCATACACCCAGATGACTTCGAGCTATTGGGCTTCCACTTCGAAGGTGGTTTTTATGTGGACAGAGCTTTGCCCATGGGTTGCTCTGTCTCATGCTCTCTGTTTGAGACCTTTAGCACCTTCTTGGAGTGGGCGCTCAGGAGGCGCAGTGGTCTGGGTTCGGTCGTTCACTACCTTGATGATTTCTTGATGGCGGGGCCTGCGCGTTCGGAGCAATGTTTGGCTCTGATGCAGGACTTCGAGGCCCTTTGTGCTCAATTGGGGGTGCCTTTAGCCCCTGAGAAGACCGAAGGCCCTGCCACCAAGATTACCTTCCTTGGTATTGAATTGGACTCGGAGGAGCAATCTTCTAGATTGCCCCTGGACAAGTTGGACAAGATCAGGGATAAACTTGACCTAGTGTTGGGCTGCAGGAAGGTCACTCTTCGGCAGCTCCAGGAATTAACGGGGATCCTTAATTTTGCCTGCCGGGTCATTGTGCCTGGCCGGGCTTTTTCTAGGAGGTTGTACAGTGTGATGAAGGGGCTCCGTTTGCCCCATCATCGTACCCGCTTATGCGCAGGGGTCAGGGCTGACCTCTGTGTATGGCGGGAGTTCTTAGAACGATTTAATGGACTGTCCTTTTGGAGGCACGAGCTTCTTTTGGAAGCTGAGTTGCAGCTCTGCTCAGATGCTGCGGGGACTTGTGGCTTTGGGGTTGTGTTAGGAGACCAGTGGTGCTGGTCTGCTTGGCCTCCGGAATGGAGGGCCTCTCCCCTGGTTAAGGATTTGACCTTTTTGGAGCTCTTTCCCTTGATAGTGGCCTTAGAGCTTTGGGGGGAGCAGTTTAGGGACAAGACTGTGCACTTTTGGTGTGACAACCTAGCGGTTGTCCATGTTGTGAACGCCCTGTCCTCTAAGAGTGACAGGGTCACTCCATTTTGTGCACAGGTCTCTGTCCCTAAACGCATTGTTTTTGGCTAGACATGTCCCCGGGTTAGACAACGGGATTGCTGATGCCTTGTCCCGTGGTCAGTTGTCCAGGTTTCGGACCCTGGCCCCGTGGGCCCGAGCGTCATCAGAGGCATTCCCCGACCACCTTTGGAGCCTGGGCGGGCTCCTGAGCAGTGGAGAGAAGAGGCCTGCAGGGCTATAGCCCTCTCAGTGGCACCAGGCACCCTGAGGGCTTACCAGCATGCAGGTAAGGAGTTTGGGGATTTCAGGCAGGATAGGGGTTATCCTCATAGTTGGCCTGCCCCGGTGGAACACCTGATAGAATTTTGTGTCCAGCTTAGGCAGTGTGGCCTTTCAGTTAGGACTATTAGGTCCAGGTTAGCCGGCCTCGCCTTTCTGTCCAAGGCGGGGGGGGGGGGGTGTTTCACGGATTTTTCTGCTGACTTCCGCATTTGGAAGATGCTGGAAGGCTGGGTGAGGGAGCGACAGGGGACCCCTTCTGACACTCGTCAGGCCCTGACGGTTCAGCAGCTGTCCCTGATTAATCAGGCTTTGGACAGTCTGTGTGCCTCTCTGTACGAGGCCCGTCTTTTTAGGGCAGCGACTTGCATCATGTTTTTTGGGGCCCTAAGGGTCAGCGAGGCCATGGCCTCCTCACAGGCTGACACGTCGCTCCATGCCTTCCAGTACACTGATCTAGCCTTTAGGCAGGGGGGTGTCTCCCTTTCGGTGAGACATTCCAAGATCAGCTGCACAGAGGGGTTAGAATAGAGCTTAGGGCGGCCACCGATCAGTCTGTGTGCCCGGTGGCTGCTTTGCAGCATTTTTGTAGCTTGAGGGGGTCGGGGCAAGGGTACCTTTTTAAACATCAGGACGACACCCCTCTGACCCGGTATCAATTCTGGGTGTTAGTATCCAGGGCAATGGCTAAGGTAGGCATTGATCCCACCGGCTATGGAACGCATTCGTTCCGTATCGGCGGTGCCACTAGCGCGGCACTTTCTGGTTTCCCGGCTCAGAGGATTCAGGAGATCGGCCGCTGGTGGTCAGCGGCATATCTGGGTTATGTTAGGCCCGCTGAGGATTTAGGTCAGGGTCTTAGGCTAGGTAACCTCTCTGTGTCCTCTTTCCAGGTAGCCATGCCAATACAAAACCGACGGCGTTGCTGTGCGGCCACAGCATGATTTTTTGGGCCGGCCGCTCAGCAGCCAGAAGCGCCTTCAGGACCCAGCTGTCATTGGGACGTTGGGTCAATATTGTTTGGATGGGCCGAAGAGGTATGCGGTGGGAGGACCTTCTGCCGCTGTTGCTGGGAGGGCGGCATCCCAATGCTGCGCCCAGAGGTTCTGGGAGGGCGGCATCGCATTGCTGCGCCCAGGAGGGACTGGGAGGGCGGCATCCCATTGCTGTGCCCAGATGGCTGGTATTGCACCTCGGTGGCAATGACCTGTGCCTGCTTGGGGGTCTGCCATTGATCACTGTGTGGCCCAACATGCAAGTGGTGTGGTCAGAGATCCTCCCGAGGATCATGTGGAGGGACGCTATTTCCCTTAGGGCCATTCACCGGGTCAGGCGTAGAGTCAATAAGGCCCTGGGTAGGATAGTCAGGGAATTAGGTGGGGTTGTAGTGGCCCATCCCCTCATCACTGTAGATCGGCCGTGGCTTTACCGGGCCGACGGCATTCACCTGCCAGAACAGGGGAACGCCATTTTCTTACAGGACCTGCAGTGGTCTCTGCGTGAGCTGGCGCAGTTAGAGGGGGGAGTCGGGGGGCCAAGATAGAGATCTGACCCCAGCTCTGTGGCAGGTTAGGGGCAGAAAACTGGGTGGTGGTTTAACAACTGCGTGTTCTCCGTTGGGCATCTTTGGGGATGATTGACAGGTTCTCTCCAAGCTTGTGGTATTGGCGACCTGAGCAGTTGGGGGGAACCTGTCTTTGGGTCCCGCACCTTTAAGTCCCCTGTTAGGGGTTAGCCGGCGGGACCCCCCTCATGCAAGTGCATGGCAGGGTCTCAGGTGAGGGAGAGGTCCCTCACCTGGACTAGCATGGAGCTACGCCCATATGTTGCCCAGGAAGTTTATGTGACATCATCTTTTCCGCCCCGGAAGCATTTGTTTGACCCTGCAGGTCCATTGTTTGGGTCATAGTTAGTTATGTTAATTATGGTAATTTGCTTGAATAAATTATGTTAATTTATTTTAATAAAAATGACCCAGTTTAAATCCAGCTCTTGTGTCCGTGTCGTTACTCCGCCTCATCTGCAATAGCGCCGGCGGACTTACCCGCCGGTGCCTTTTGCAGATGGGGCCGGGCAGACAGGGACAAATGGCGCAGCCGCCATGTTGTTTCGGCCGAAGTCTCGCGAGATTGCGAGACTTCGGCCGATGTTCAGGCCAGAATGGCCTGATCGTGACGTAGTCTGGGCGGGGCCTGCCAGCTCTATATAAGGGCGTGCAGGCCCGGGATCAGCCTTTTCGCCCGGACTCGTCCCCTGAGCAGACTCCCGCCCGCCCTCCCTATTTTACAGTGTGCTATTAGGGGTCGCCCTAGGGGGCCGAATGGGAATTTTTTGCGGCTTGGCCTTTTAGCCAGGCTGTTTTTTCACCCATTCCACACTGGGGAGAAGGATAAGTGGTTAGGGGGTGCTTGCACCTTTCTTAGGCTAATTGGCTTACCTTTGGTCATTTGGGTAGGCAGGTTAGGGGTGGAAAACTGGGTGGTGGTTTAGCAACTGCGTGTTCTCCGTTGGGCATCTTTGGGGATGATTGACAGGTTCTCTCCAAGCTCGTGGTATTGGCGACCTGAGCAGTTGGGGGGAACCTGTCCTTGGGTCCCGCACCTTTAAGTCCCCTGTTAGGGGTTAGCCGGCAGGACCCCCCTCATGCAAGTGCATGGCAGGGTCTCAGGTGAGGGAGGGGTCCCTCACCTGGACTAGCATGGAGCTACGCCCATATGTTGCTCAGGAAGTTTATGTGACGTCATCTTTTCCGCCCCGGAAGCATTTGTTTGACCCTGCAGGTCCATTGTTTGGGTCATAGTTATGTTAATTATGGTAATTTGCTTGAATAAATTATGTTAATTTATTTTAATAAAAATGACCCCGTTTAAATCCAGCTCTTGTGTCTGTGTCGTTACTCCGCCTCTTCTGATAGCTTATTCTGAAAGTACTTGGATCCTTTCTTCTTTGGTACTCTGAGAATATGTTTTCCACTTCAACTTTCATGATCTCTCTTAATGTTTCTCATTGTTCCTAGTTTGCTATTGAATGAGTTGTTATACTGAATTTATTCCTTACATTGACCTTTTATTCTGACTGACCTTCAAGTGAAAACTTGCTGGCACACCTATTCACTTAATGTTCTAAATTTAATCTATATGCATGACACCAATAATTTATAGTTTGCTTCACAATCTGTACCGAGTCTGTCCTGTCTGACTAAATTACATTTCTCCAGCTTCTGTTGCTCATTATTTAGTCTATTTAATTTCGGTATTGTCCATATGGTGGTGTCTATATCTAGAGTCTATTTATATTGCTTGAACAAATGTGGCAGTACACAAGAATTCTCTCTGCAAAAGTCTATTAGGCTATCTGTCACATTTACCCAATCTGACTCTTTCTAATTCTATGTACTATACCTCTAGATCTACATTTTTTGCATTTCACTCATTAAGAACACTACATCTTTTCTTGATGTTTCATCTAGTGATGTTGTGATTCAGCCTGAGGCTCCTCAGGGAACGGCTGGAACTCTGCCGGCTCCATGCTCAGAGGGGGAGGACGAGGAACAGGAGGAGGAGGAGGACCAGGCAGATGGGGAAGAGGAATGTCAGGACGAGGAGGAGGGAGAACAGCCTGAGACCCTCGGGGGGGAGCTCTCCCCAGCGAGTAGCCTGGAGTCCTTAGATGAGAACGCACAAGCCATCATAGATATGAGGCAGAGAAGGGCAGCACAACGAAGGGGACAATTAGCTAGGTATTTCCATCCCTAATAGGCAACAGCTGGGTTTGGGTGTGGTTCTCCTCAGAAAGGTTGAAAAGGCAGGCCCGCCCTTCCTGTATTGTGGAGAGTTATCTTTTGGGAGTCCTGTGACCTTGCTTCGATCCTTGGCGTCTCTGATTCTGGCTTGTGGCCTCGAAGGCTGAAAACTTGGGGGAGGCGTGGGTTTTATTATCTACAGTGGTGTGTGTGCCAGCAAGAAGCCTGTTGTATTGTCTGGCCGTCGTGACTCTTCTGTGAAGCTTCATAGCATTCCAGTTTGTAAGAACAGTTTTTGTTATCTGTGTTTGTTTTCAAAGATATAAAATGACTTTGCTTTTTACCAGCGTGTCTGCCTACTCTTTTTAGTTGGTGTTGACGTCTGGGGGAACCCAGACAGAACAAGTGATTTGCCACAAAATTCTTCAATGGACAGGGTTATAATATGAAGAATCCCACATTTAGATCAGAAACACCATACATTCTTTAGAATGGTTAATCCATCATCTCTTCAAGCTGCTAGCTCAGGTCAGTTTGGAGAGAGTTAAACAAAATATTTTGGTTGCATCCATTCAAAACCAAGTTCCCAAGAAAAAAAGATTTAAGCACTCAAATCCATATACCAGTGTTTATTTATTTTTATTAAGGGTAGGTAAACTGCAGAATTAGCACAGCATTACACAATTAATACAATTTGTGACTTGATGCTGGTTTACACAAAGTGGCACCCAGTGTATATCCAGCAGGCCATTATCAAATATATTGCAAGGTCTCTATGGCATGTGTGCAAGATTTTTCTGGAAAACATCCATATGGAAATTACATCCTCTAATTAATAAGTGCTGCAGAACATCTGGTAGCAGGGGAAGCACAATAGTGCTTGGAAGACCTGAGAGAAATAAATCCTTGAGGGTAGGTATTGTGTAGTAATATGCAACTAATACACACTATGCAAGGCAGGCATTCTGGAGTAGTGGCATATTTTTTTAATAGTGCAGAAACAGAAGTAATGTGTTTGCTCTCTAGGTCATTATTGCAGTAATCAATTCTCCTTTCCAAATCATTGCTTACCTCTCAACTGTCATCTGATATACAATTTACCCATTTTAGCATATAAATTTACCCATTTTATTTATAAATATAAATAAATAAATAGTCTTTTAAATTCATTTTACTGCTTTTAAATTAATGATAAAGGAGAAAACACAAATGCATGAATTGTCAAATATACAACACATACATAGAAAGTAAAAGGAAGTTTTAAACATGCTATTAATATCACAAATAAGTATTTAAGTAATCATGGATTTTAAGGCAAGGAATTACCAACCATCATAAAATAAAACAAGATGTACTATAATATTCACTTACTCACACGATAGAATACATTAATTAATATTTTATTGATTTTCCTATTTATTACAATTTTTGTTAATTTGCTGAACTAAAAAACAAGTAACAGAAATTAGAACTCATAGAAAATATAATTCTATTTTTCATTAAATTTCTCTTTCCCCTGAATTCTACACCAAAACAGAGCATGCTTTAACTTCTGGATAATGGCTGGGAGGAGATCGTCACAATTAATTTCATTGGTAGGAAGAATACAAGAATATTAGGGCAAGGTCACTGTCAAACAAGGATTTTGTTCCTTACAATGGCCTCTTGCAGGCAGGCAGATGGAGACATGTCCTTCTCCCAAATTATTGTACTATAATAGCCCTTCATAGACCTAACCCCAGTGAATACATTTAGTCCTCCCTTAAAAATATTCAAGTTAATAGTCACAAGCATGTCTTATAATGAATTCTATAGTAAATGTTTTGCTATGTGAAAGAGTACTTTCTTTTGTTTGTTCTAGATCTTGTGAGCAACTATTTTTACAATCCTAATTTAAGAAATCAGGGGTGGGGGGAATGGGACCTCCATTTTGCCCATATCTCACCATGCAAATAATGTTTTAAACACTTTAACCATGTAGTTATGACATTGCCTTTTTCTTTTTTGCAAACTCTTAACACTAACAGAAATACAATTCCAATTTTATAATGTCTAAGGAGGACTTCTTTCCTATTTGGACCATATAGTATCTTTTGGGATGGGTTAATATTCATTTTTGATTAATTTAATTAATTTGATTTCTCCTTTCCCTGCTCCACTAGTTAGGTAAATAGATAATATCAATTACTAAACTCTAAGCTCTGCTAAGAAATACAATGTAGATTTTGGGATCTGTGCTCATTCCATCTATGATGGAAGCACTAGCAGCCTACTTTTATCAAAGTGCTTTGTTGGAGATATGCCAGGAAGTTACATGGATACAACCTTCTACTTTTAGCCCACGCTATATAGCCTGGTATTTCTCAACCTTGGCAACTTAAAATGTGTGGACTTCATCTCCCAGAATTCCCCAGTCACCATGGGGATCTAGCATAACTAATAACTAGTGCAACACTTTTAGGAAATAAAAAAGGCAATTCAGGAAATTGTACATCAGTACACTTAACCAGGAAAAAGTGGTAGAAACTATAATGAACTGCTTTAACTAAGCACAGAAAATTCTGCAAAGTCCTGTTTCACTAAACTCCTAAAGTTTTTGAGGGAGTGAATGAATGTCAAACCGTACAGTGGGAGTTTCAAAATTCCCATTGACAAAGTTCCTCATCAAAGTAAATCAGTAGTCACAGAATAAGAATGATTATCTTTTTAAGGATTGCTAATGGGTTAAAAGCAATAAAACAAATAGGCATGTTTCTCAAAGGAAGACAGTAAAAAGCACTCTCAAGGATCTCCTTCGTCATTGCTGCTTTTTAACTTGTTCATAAAGTATCTTGATTAAGAAGTAAATATGAGCTGGCTAAGTTTGCAGAAGACAGTTGTGATATTAAGAAGTAAATATGAGCTGGCTGTTTGCAGAAGACAGTTGTGTTAATGGCAAAATCCATGTTTTAGGGAACAATTGCTCATGAGAAAGCAAAGAAGTCTGCAAAGAGAGCTCCAAATCATGTTTCAGATACAACAGAAAGATACAATGGCTACTATTCTGCAAGGGTTTACATTTTCCTTCTGAGCAGTCATCAAGGGATTTTCACTTAGCTCCATAAGATACCTTAGTGCTTCTTAACCTTACCAACTTTAATACATGTAGACCTAAACATGCAGAATTTTCCAGCCAGCATAATTTCCTTTTGGTTGCGTAAGACATCCTAGTAGATGGCTTCTGGATAGCTAAGGTCAACTGCCCCTAACAGTACCCAGTTTTCCAGGCAATACAGGAATTTAGATATGAATCTACTTCTCCATGACCAATGAAGGACAAGTGTTTGGAAGTTGAAGGTATTCTCTGAAAGGAAGATGTATTAGAGTAGTGATACAGGCCAGCAGGCCGGATGCATCACACAAGGCCACACCGGTGAACGAGAAAAACTGTGAAATGTCACATGATGGCAACGTGATATTGCAAGTTTGATACCCGTGTATTTGAGGAACAATTCAAAGCTACTTAGGCTCCAACTGTGTTATGAGGATGTAGTTCAGACAAATCCTACTAATCTTCAGAAGAACTCAAGAGAAACTGAGAGAAAAGAAAATGTTTTAAAGAGGCAATGTCAGCAACAATGGGATTCTTTCGGTGCAGAATGCAATTCATACACATTAAAAGTTCTCAATGGTAGAGTTGGAAGTAGAAAGGGACAACTGGTTGCTATAAAGAAAAAAGTAGGTTCCCGTAGTCCCCATTGGCACACTGTTGTGCACAGTTTTTGAGCCTCATGCAAGGTGACATTGATACTTGTATTCTAGATATGGTCTCCAATGTCATTCTAGGAGAGCAGAGAGCCAAGAAAGTTAACAAAGGGTGATAAAGGATACCACACTTGAATAGATATGAGAAGTCTGAGTAGTCTCTGTGAGAAGCTAGGCATAAATCCTGCTTAGTGAATATTGCTGCTCCTGCTTGAAAGACATGATTATCTTCCTATATCCTTGAGTAAATTAGATAAAAATGGGGTCATATTCTCTTCCACTCTATCATAAAAATAATGGCATTTTGCCACAGAGGCCAGACAATCCTAGGTCATTTAGCTTGCAAAGATTACAAACTGTCCTAACTACCAATTACTCATTTAAGGAATGAAAAAGAGTTAAGAATTAAAGGAATAAAACAGACAATATTTAAAAAATTGTAAGACGATCAAGTGCTAACAAATGAACATGTCACAGTTGAAAAGAAGGATCTCGCAAGTGATGTCACAATTGAAAAGATATGCTATGATCTTTCCTTATGTGTTCTGCTTTGCTGCATCATTATACTCTTATCTTTGTAAAAATCTGCTTGTAATCCATGTAAAAGTAGTTTAGCAGCAACCGCAAAGGGCAACTCTATATTAAGCTAAAGAGTTGCTAAGTAAAACTGCGCTTATCTTTCTTCGGATTTTCTTTGTTTTTCAGACCTGCAAAGGTCGCAAATGTTAGGGTTGGTCAGTTACTTTTTCGTCACCATCATAACTGTGAACAGATGCTACCAATGATGAAACATCTATAGTAAATGTAGCAGAGAGCAGACAATCTCACCACATATCCAAGCTAGCAGTAAAAAGGGAGCTCTAGAAGAACTTGTAAAGTTCATTTGCTATATCAAATCCAGATAATCCAATGAAACTTTAAGAAGGTGGCAATCTGTGATTTACACAGCACACATTCTCAGGACTATTAGTAGTTTTTACACGTCAAATAAAATACAGTACATGGATCCAGGAGTAAACACTGCTTCATATTAAAATATCTCCAAAGTAGTTTTATTTCAAAATATCTATTTAAACCAGGGGTTCCTAAACTTGGCAAGTTTGAAGATCTATGATTTAAACCAACCCCCTTTAACTGATATAAATTGGCAGACATAAATGTCTATTAGTAAAATGACTGACTTGATCTAAAACAACCAACCTTCCCAAATTTTAATTAGACTGATCCTGATTAATTTAATGGGATCAGTCAAGATCAGCAAGATGCTGCTCCTTAAGCTGTGGGTACTGCTATCTGGTTGTGAATTCTATGAATAAGTCAACATTTTCAGTTATTTGTCTTATTTTGAGTTAAAATGTCACCGAACAGCATCAGTGATGGGGCAGCTAGTGCTGTGCTATCTCGGTTCTATTCTTGCTTAGTGCCTCATTCTAACTTCCTCCAATTCAATGTGCCCCATAAATTTCTCAATAGGGGAAAAAAGTAAAAGAATACTGAGTAAAACCTATATGCCCCCAGATTAGTTTATCTTGCTGAAGCAGTCACTTGTAAGTTTGATTACTTGGGGGATAAGGCTTACTATTTAAATAGCTTTTATCTTAATAGGTGGTGTTTCTGGGGCTCAGACAGGAATGACACTAACAGATATCAAAACTACATATAGTATATAGTTATAAATTGTGATGGTATGTGCATAAATCCCACTTTATATTTTAAATTATCATCCAAGAAATAAATTAAAGATGACACTAAAATTCATCCCAACTACCTTTGAGAAGATCTAAGTAGTATATGTATGTATGATTGGTTTCTTTAGGGTTTTTAATTTAACTTAAACTTAAATATTAGATTTGTTTATATTGTCTTATTATTGTTGTTAGCCACCCCGAGTCTATGGAGAGGGGTGGCATACAAATCTAATAAATAAAATAAATAAATAAATAATGGGCAGGGTGGATAAAAACAATGTTTTTTTTTAAAAAAATCAGATTTTTAAAAATTTAAATAGGATTTTTTATTTAAATAGGATTTTTTTATTTTTATCAAATTTATTTTAATGGTTCTGTAGTAAAATCTATCTAAATATAGTTTTCTATTTAAAATACATTAATAACTTAATTTATTCATCATGAAATGGAGCTTAGTTATGTAGCATGAGACTATATATTTACATTTTTGGTAAACACATTCAATGCTTTTGCAAGCTGAGATAAAATGCTGTACTTTGATGTATTCACACAATTTCATAGTAACCATGAGATAAATAATAAAACAAAGTTCATGAATATTCCTTTATCCCATTGCTTTGCAAATTAATTAATTTAATTTTAATTTATTTGATTTATAAGCCGCCTAACTCCTTCCGAACTCTGGGGGGCGCACAACATTTTAAAACAATACAATAACAAATCTATGTACACTACAAACTGTATGATTGTTTGAAAAGAAATGTATATGAACCACCAGACTCTAAGTAAGAGGAGAAAGGGCAAGAAGTAAAAATGAAATATAATATTATAGAGCACCTGCTATTTCAGATCCATCATGGCAGTGCCTGTTAGTGGGCATCCACTCACTTGCTGCCTGCCACATCCCTCAGTTTGTTGAGTCACTGCTGCATCATCAGCCATCCCTTAAATGTTAATAGGACTGTCAGTGAGACTCAACAACAGGTCAGAGGAGGAGCTGCGGATCAGAGGTGAAGCCACTGCAGGACAGAGATGCCAGTTGCTCTTTAAAAATTATGATTTAAATTGAGTTGATTTAAATCAAGCCTTTTTACTAGTGATTCAAATTGTGTTTTAAATTGACTTGATTTAAATCAAATCCACCCTGATGTTGGGGGTCCCAGCTGCTGTGGCCTAGAGGTAGAGGTCTTGACTCACAATCAGGAGGTTGTGAGTTCGATCCTAGGTAGAGGCAGATGCAGGTTCTCCTGCTTGGGCAAGGGTTTGGACTAGATGACCTCCAACTCTGTTATTTGTTAAGTGTCAAACATATGACTTGCTTAGTTCAGAATTGTTGTCACTGTTACTTTTCGTGAGGAACACTAGATATTGGTCTTGTATCTCTTGCTCAATGTTTATATTTGGAAAGCATAATTATATGCTTTGCAAATATCGAGATTGTTTCTTTTCTTTCCTTCTCTTTTATCTTATTTGAATTGAAAGTATGACCCATGTGTATGCTTTTTTAATTTATGTTAATATAGTTCATATCTTATTTTGTTCTATTGAAATCTTATTTGTATACATTTTACATAACTATTATTTTCATTTTACTGTTTATATAAATTCAAGAATAAGTGTCTGTACTAATACAATCAAATTTTCTTAATCTCCTTTTTTAATATGCACAGATAATAAATATCAATAAAGAAGAGGTTGTAATATTTAAGCAATGAGCTTAAGATAAAAACCCTTATTGTACAACAAATATTTTGATGTAATCTGCAGAGGTTTTTTAATGCTATATTCGATTTTCAATCAAAAAACTAAATAGTCTTATTCATACTGACATTTTAAATCATACTTAATACTGATATAATACTTCTCTTTTTAATATTCAATTATCTAAGTCATTTAAACATTAGTGTTAATAATCTTTAATCAATACCACAAATACCACCCTAGCAAAATAACTTATGCATTAACAAATTTTGCATTTGTGTTTTACAACAACAAAGATACCCAATAGCTTTCAAAGGCAGGCTTCAAAAGAGTTTAATATCCACTATTTTATGCTACACATTTTTTAAAACATTGACAAAAATTAGCTTTTAAAACTTGCTATGGTAAAGAACTAATTGATGGATCAACAGATTTTGCTTGGAAATTTTTCAACTCTGGATTTCACTGAATTAATACCTACTTTCTATTACAAATTTACAGAAACTGTTCTTACTGAACATTTGCTTCTGGAGCTGAAATTTGCTTCTGGAGCTCTTACTTGGAATATGCTACTAAAACAATTCCTTTAAGTCTAGTGTAGTGCTTCAATTTGGCTTGAATAGAACAGCACATCTTTTTCAACCATTTACATCCTACCACATTTCTTCAAGTCATGTGAAAGGGTCAATGAAGAATTTCACATAAGAACATGTCCCAATGAATGCTATGACATTTACAGTGTTCGTGTTATGTTTTAACTTCAAGAGCTCAGTAAAATGATGGCACAACTACAGAAATACTCCCTAGTTTATCTTTTCCCAATTTGGTTTCCTCCAAATGTATTGGACTGCAATCTGGATCAACATAATCATATGCGATGCTGATTGGGGCTTTACAGAAGTTTGGCAGAAAAGTGAAATAAATGTTAAATAAATAATAACAGTAAACTCCGGAGGACAACTGTATATTATTTATTTGCTAGCAGGTAAACACACTCTGGGCAGACAAATAATTTGTTACCTGAATTGCTAGTGCTGTTGAATTCAGTCTGCAACCTGCTGCTCTAGAGCCACATGTGGCTCTTTCATCCCTCTACTGTGCTTCATCGCTCAAAATATACGTCACAGCTGCCAATGTGCGACACTCGCTGACATGTGATTTACTAAGCTTTTTGACCCATCTTTTTTTTCGGAGTTCAACATGTTTTTGTTGCATGCAAAAATAACTTGTGTTTTCTCTGTCCCAGGTCATTGATTTCATAAATGCAATAAACTATAGTTTTTTTTATACATCGCATAAAGGTTTTTTAAAAAAAACCAATATATGCAGTGTTATCTTTATTTTAGATGTCAAAAGTGTTTTGTGGTTCCTGGTGTTTTCTTTTCTGTGGGAAACAGATCCAAATGGCTCTGAGTGTTTAAGATTGCCTACCCCCGCATTAAACTAATGTTTATTGAAATCAGGGATTGTATATGTAAGACATTATTTGATATTTGGTTAATAGGTGCTTAAACAAATCAAAGTCACTAAATATATAAATTATTCAGGCTAAATTTGCAAGTACACTTTTTTATGGCAATATTTTATGAAAGACCACTGTAATTTCCAAAGCCTAACACTGGTTTTAGAAGTGAGAATCTATGGGTGCACACATCCCATTGCCCAAATTGGTTTGCTTTTCCCTATCAATTGATATTCATGAAATGCTAATATGTGGACAAACGTGCCTATCCAACCCTGCCCCATGGTCTCACTAACAGGGAAGGAATAAGAAGTGTATCTTTATATAAGCTTCATTAAATGTATCAACAATATCTTCCCCATCAAAGTTCATGCAAATTTTTAGACAAACTGATTCAACTCCATGATTTTTCCTAAAGAATTGATTCCAATATCTAAAAAAGTTCTTTATTCTTGCCTGCTCTAAGAAAATATGGTATTTGTGAGGAACCTAAAAATGTCCCTAAAGATAATTAGACAGAATTAATTTATTAAACCCTGAACATGCATTCATTACACAAGGAAGCTTCTGCAATAGTGAAATGCCACATACTGTGTAAACCATTTTCTAATAAAACTGGTTTGTTTTTATAAAGCATTCCTCAACAATTCATTGTGAAACAAGCTCCAGCTTGTAGAAAGCAAAGATACTAACATTTCATCAAGAAATTATCAAAAATAGCCTAACTAGGCAAAAACGATAAACAAACACTTCAAATTACAATTGTCTCTACTTTAAAAGGGCTTTTCAGTTTCTCCACCCTGTCTAGAGCTCTTTTTCTATTGACACAGCTGCTCATTCCCCATCCTTCATTTTAACTTTGTAAAAGGAAAAATTAAAATGTGAAAAAAGGAACCCAGCTTTCTGTTATTTGCATTCATCAACTGGTGGACTAATTTCATCCAAGAAGTACAATCACAAGGAGTGAAAATGGGTCAGGTTGATGAACTTTCTTCCTCCCCAAAAGATTCACCTTGGCCATTTTTGTATAAGATTTTTATTAATATTGATTGTTCTTCATTGCTTATTTGACCCCTATGACAATCATTAAGTGTTGTACCACATGATTCTTGACAAATGTATCTTTTTCTTTTATGTACTCTGAGAGCATATGCACCGAGACAAATTCCTTGTGTGTCCAAACACACTTGGCCAATAAAAAATTCCATTCCATTCTATTCTTTTAGGGTGGAGGAACAGGGAAGCAGTGGTCAAGTTATATATAAGCACCTGGTCTGTACTTAAATAACTATTGCCATTAGCATTGATTTTACACATCAAATCCATATCCCACTAGCCATTTATATACTTTGAGTGAATCAGACTGTAATTTTTGCTTTTTCTCTCTTATTAGCAGTATATATAAAATAACTTTAATTTAAAATTTCACTCATATTGCCATACAGAAGAAAAAATAAATGAATTAAAGCCCCGCTACCTAGACTTTTGGCTGCCATTTCTATTAGACTCCAGCAATGTAGCCTCTGTAAATAAACTGAAAAATCAACCAGTTCTGCACTCATCCAGAGGTTTATAATCTATCTATATTCTTCAAGTAGTGAAAAAAGTTAGTAACGTTAGGGTTTTTCTTCTTCTCCTGAGAAAACCAGGTATGCAAACAACTGACAATCATCTGGACTGAGTAAGAACCGCTTCTACTCTTGACTCATTTTCTCTCTCTTGCTAGAAATGTGCACTGAATTTACTTCAGCACCTCACATCTCTGTCTACACCTGACAGAGGAAAATCTGCATATATTTCAATAGCCCGTCCCCCAAAATATGTTAGCATATTGTGCCACAAAGTGGTCCAGCTGACGAAGAATAACCACAGAGGCAAGAAGATTCCATTTCTCAATCCCTGATAAATGACCAGTAATAGTGTCTGAACTGAAACCAGAGACAGATGTAAGATAATGTGTTCCAATAGAATAATACATGTTAAGATCTTGCAGCTACCATAGTAAAGTAATAAGCGTACCATACACATATTTGGGTTCAAATTCTGGACATTTTTGTCTTTTTTAAATTGGATATAGAGCAAAATCTTTATCAATATAATTATAGAAATAAAGTGCTGCTTAAAAAGTTTGTGAATTCTTTGGCATTTTCAAATTTTCTGCATAACTTTGTTTTAATGGGATGTTAATCGGGGAAGAGTGTGAGAGGTTCTGCTTTATTTAAAGCAGAGGTCCCCAACCTTTTTTGCACCAGGGACCGGCTTTAAGCTAGACCAGTTTTCCATGGCCCGGTGGGGGGGGGGAGCTAGCTGTCAGCGGCGCCGTAAAAGGGGCGATCAAGAGAGGAATGGGTGAATGAATGGACGGAGGGTGGGAAGGAAGGAAGGAAAGAGGGAAGGGACAGGAACAAAAGAAGGGTGCAAAGGAAGCAAGGAAAGGTGTGAAAGGGGAGAGTAAGAGAGGAAGGAGTGAAAGAAGGGAATGAGGGAGGAAAGAAGGGAGGAAGGAAAAGGAAAGCAAGAAATGGAGGGAGGAAAGGAAGGAAAGAAAGAAAGAAAGAAAGAAAGGGGGAAGGGACAGGAACAGAGGAAGGAAGCAAGGAAACTTATGAAAGGGGAGAGTAAGGGAAGAAGGTAGGAAGGAGAAAGAAAAGAAGAAATAGAGGAAGGGAAGGTAAAAGAGAGAAAGAAAAAGAGCAAGAAAGAAAGCAAGAAAGAGAAAGAAAGAAAGGCAACTTCAAAGAAAGGCTCACTGAGCATCTCTCACTCTCTCTCTCTCTCTTTCTATCCCTCTTTCTTTCTTTCTCTTCCTTTCTCTCTCTCCTCTTCCTTTATCTCCTCTCTCTCTCCCTCTCTCTTTCTCTCCCCCCTCTCTCCCCCTTTCCCTCTCTCCCTCTCTTGCTATCTCTCCCCCCTCTCCCTCTCTCTTTCTCCCTCTCCCTCTCTTTCTCTCTCTCCCCCCTCTCTCTTTCTCTCTCTCTCCCCCTCTTTCTCTCTCTTCTTCTCACTTTCTCTCTCTTGTTTTCTTTCTGTCTCTTTTGCTTTCTCTCTCTCTCACTCTTTCTTGTTTTCTTTCTCACGCTCTTTCTCTCTCTTGTTCTCTCTCTTGCTATCTCTTTCTCTCCCCCCTTTCTCACTCTCTCTTTCTCACTTTCTCTCTATCTTGCTGTCTGTTGCTGTCACTCACTCTCGTTCTCTCTCCGTTCTTCTCAGCGATGACGCGCGCACGCCCTGCCCGCCTCACCTTTGCGAGAGCACTTTCGCCCCGGGCTCTCAGCAAGGGGGTTTGCAGGAGAGGCGGGGCAGGCAAAGGTGATATTGAATGTCGGGGGAGAACGGGCGGTTGCACGCGCTCCCTATCCCCCTGCTAGCCCACTCGGAATATTCAAAATAAGAAAAGCCTTCGCCAGCAAAGGTTTTTCTTATTTTGAATATTCCAAGTGGGCTAGCAGGGAGATAGGGAGCGCGTGCAACCGCCCGTTCTCCCCCGACATTCAATATCACCTTCGCCGGCCTCCGCTGAGGAAAGCCTTTGCCGGCATTTCCTCTCGGCGTCAAGGAGGCGCAGCGGCGGGCGGAGAGAGGGAAGGGGGGGCAGCGGCGTCCCTCCTGGCCTTGGCGGGCCGCCCAACCCTCCCCACCTCCTGCAAACGCGGCGGGCGGCGGGGGGAGAGCGAGGAGCCGGTTCCGGCGGGCGCGGGGCTTGGCTGGCTGGCGGGGGGAGCGCCGCTGGTGGTGCGGAAAGGCCGAGGGGGCCCTGGCGCCGCGGACCGGCTGAAAAGCCCCAACGGCCCGGTCCCGGTCCGCGGACCGGCGGTTGGGGACCTCTGATTTAAAGAACAGAATTCTGGCTGGTCACTACCAAAGTCTGATCTTCACAACATGTGTGATACGTGGAAGAGAGTCATGGTTTGAATAAAGGAAATTTCTGAGGATTCTTTTAAAAAACAGTCCTTAGTGCTCATCAGGCTGAAAAATATCACAAAATTCTTTCCAAGGTCCAGACTCCATCATTTCGCTGTCAAGCAGAATATGTATATATAATGGAGACAATTCAACATCACTAGTACCCTCCCCAGGAGGAACCTCCCCATAGCAAAGCATGTAATACTGTGAGGAGTAGTTATACAATACCCCTACAAGGTAATCTATAAGGAACTCATTGCATTGGCAAATGTCAGTGTTTGGAAGCATTACTTCCCAGAGACTGATTAGAGCCCACAGGGTTGGCCTTCTCCGGTCCCATCGGCCAAACAGTGCCAACTGGTGGGTCTGCAGGGGAGGGCCTTCCGGAGATCTGCACTTCCCCCACCCTCCTAGCCTTCCGAAAGCTCCTGGCTCTGCCGACAGGCCTGGGGCCGTTGAGCAATAGCATTAAACTCCTGCCCAGAAGTATGATGGTTTTTTAATAAATGGGGGTTTACACTTTTTTATACCATTTTTAATACGTTGTACACAGCCCAGAGTCCAATAGGAGTTGGGTGGCTCACAAATCCAATAAATTAAATTAAATTATTCAGACAGGAAGGCGGTGCACCGTGTGGTGAGGATGGCAATAAAGATCATTGGTAGTTCACTTCTTTCTATCCAGGACATGACATATAAGCAATACTTGAACAGAATCCGCAAGATTATCTGGGACACTACACATCCTCTTCACATATGTAACGTGCAGGGATATATTTATGTAAGTATTATAGCATGTGTGGATGTGGTGTAGCAGGGCATGGTGTAGTAGGGACACTGTGGCTCAATGACTAAGATGCTGAGCTTGTTGATCATAAGGTCGGCAGTTCAGCAGTTCAAAACCCTAGTGCTGCATAACGGAATGAACTCCTGTTACTTGTCCCAGCTTCCGCCAACCTAGCAGTTCGAAAGCACTTAAAAAATCCAAGTAGAAAAATAGGGACCACTTTGGTGGGAAGGTAACAGCACTTCATGCGCTTTCGGCATTTAATCATGCCGACCACATGACCATGGAGTAGTCTTCGGACAGCGCTGGCTCTTCAGCTTAGAAACAGAGATGAGAAACACCCTTATAGCTGGAAATGACTAGCAGGCATGTGCGGGGGAACCTTTACCTTTTATAGCATGTGTATATTGTGTTATATATGTGTTTGGATAGATATACACTTTCTCTTGAGAGCAGGCAACTTAATTTCATTTTTAATGTGGACCAGTGTGTTCACAGTAAAAAAAAAAAAAACACAATAAAAGTTATCTTATTTTATCTTATAGGACTACTATCAGGTGAACATTGAACAACTATAGTATGCATGGCAGGGTTGCAAGGAAAAAAAGCCATTACACTCTTGCTGTCTATTTACAGTTTGCAAAAGACCGTGAGATAACCAGGAGGTTATGAAAAGGATATTCTGTGAATGGATGAAAGTAAAATGGAACTTTGGGTCTTGAATGAAAAGGGTTGTTTTGGAAAAGGCGCTGCCTTCCAGAATAAGAACCTTATACCTTCGATAAATCAAAAGCCCAAACACACAAATCATACAGATAAGGAATGGTTAAAGTAGAAGAAGGTTAATATTTTGGAATGGCCAAGTTAAAGTCCTGACTTTTAATCCTGGAGAAATATAGTAGAAAGATCTAAAGTGGGCTGTTCATGGGATGAAGCCCACCAACAACCTCCAGTTCTGCAAGGAAGAGTGGGTTCAATTTTCTCCAAGCCAGTAAGATAGATTGATCAACAGTTGTCACAGATGTTTCGCTGAAATTACTGCTGTACAAGTTATTTAAAGCAAAAGTTTACATATTTTTGCCACAAACATGTAGCTTTGAATAACTTATCAATACAACAATGTTTTTGACTCATTTGTTTTGATTGGGTTCTCTTTATCTAGTTTTAGAACTTATGTGGAAACATTTAAGCTCCACTGTAGATGATATAATAAAGTGTTTCTTTTTAAAGAGATTTACTTGTAAAATTTGTTTCATTACATAATACCTCTTCAGCTAACCCAAAGGCCACCAAGGTCTTTTTTCTTGGAAGGCAATATATAGTATATTTGTTAATGCCGTTTCTTGTTTTTCTTTTTTTCATTCTCCTAGTTTTATAGCCAACTTTCTTATATGGAGGGTGTAATTAGCTTTTTACTCACATTCGAGCAGAACAAAATACATTTTCATCAAAATACTAAATTCAGGCACTGGCCTTGAGAGGCCTCAAATTATCCCATTCCATACATCCAGATGTGCCGCCTCATTTCAAAGGTCTGTAAATGAACGATTAAAGTCCATGACAACTGATTACAATCTCTTTTCAGAGGCAGTAAACATCTGTGTATCACATGCTGGGCCCAAACAAGGGCAGATTATCTTATTTATACCCTATTTATAAACTCCCAGAGGCATTTCATTTGGCGGATGGCTGTTGAGGAAGAGCATTGTACTGGATGGATTCAGTGGGCATCAGATTGATCCAAGAAGGCATTATCGTACATAATCCTGTATGCATTAACTGTGCCAAGTGAATTCCGTTGTTAGTGGCATCATTTAACCCAAAGCTTTATTGAGAACAGTCTAGACAGACTGCCCATCCTCCTCAAAAGACTTTCAAGACAAGCTGAGTAGAATTTTAATGTATAAAATTGAGTAACATGGATCCATTTAATCTAAGATGATGCACATATACTGTATTACTTGTCTACAGAAACTGATAACCAGACTTCCCTTCCAAATATTGTGTGAATGACTAAATTAGACATAATTTGGCAGGGAGGGGCAGGAAGGGTTTGAAGCTATGAAATCTGATCATGGCTCATATTGATAATCAATCAAAGAGACACAGCATTTGAAAGGTAGCATTGATCAATAAATACTTCAGCTGGGCAGGTATGCATGCAAACCAAACGCAGCAAATTCTCTTGTACATTGTTCACATTGTATAATATGTACTCTGTCTTTTCTTGGGAGAGATAATTTTATATATATTGGATACTGTAGCCTAGAGGTTGATTCTCTGCCTTACAAGGCAAAGGTTACAGGTTCAAGTCCCAGTGAGGGTATGGCTAGCTGATGAGGCCAAAATAAGGCCGAAATAGATCTATCCTAGTCTCCTTTAATTTTCAAATTCAGCAAAAAAACATGTGACACATACAGATAGAATTGTCGGCTATCAATAAAATTAACTGCCTTGGAAATGGCCCTGGGTTGGGCCGAGAGACAAAAAAGGAGCTGTGATGTTCCTTCAATACACCAGGGTGATTCGACACAAAAATATGTAACCCTTCCCTGGTGCAGAGCTGAAGGGATTGGATACTGTAGCCTAGAGGTTGATTCTCTGCCTTACAAAGCAAAACTTGCAGGTTCAAGGCCCAGTGAGGGTATGGCTAGCTGATGAGGCCAAAATAAGGCCGAAATAGATCTATCCTAGTCTCCCTTAATTTTTAAATTCAGCAAAAAAACATGTGACACACACACACACACACACATATATATATATATATATATATAAATGACGGTCTTAATATATTCGGGTTTCTTCCCGTGTAGGATTCAGAAATTTCTGGCGACATTTCGACGAGGTCCCACTTGTCATCTTCAGGCTGGTGCTTCTGTCCTTGTTCTAGGGTGAACACAGCGAGACCTGAGCTGCCTTCCCTCTATAAATACTGGTGGGTGGGTGTGGTTTGATGGCTCAGCAGCTGCATGCTGTGTTGAAACTTCCTGGTGAGTCAATGGGGTAACACCTGGGGTCGTTGATGCAACTGAGGTATGCTGATTAGTTGATGTTTGTGGATTAGTGTTCCAAAACAGAACACTACAGCAAAAGAATAATCATGGAAGCCATTGAGATAGAAAAACACCCCCAAAATATGAACAAGCATGATGATACCTCCGCGCCTACCAGACATCTGGAAACCAGCCCTCATTAACAAACGTATCCCAGCCATACAAACTGAAACCAGACTCAGAACACACATTGCAAAACAACTAAGTAGCCTGCAAGCTCCAACTACTCAGGATATCACCCCCAATCCACAAACATCAACTAATCAGCATACCTCAGTTACATCAACGACCCCAAGTGTTACCCCATTGACTCACCAGGAAGTTTCAACACAGCATGCAGCTGCTGAGCCATCAAAACACACCCACCCTTGCGAGCTCCATTTTTGCCTGTGACAGGTTCCTGCAAATCCTTGCCAGGAAAAATATAGCTTGAGAGGTTTGTCCGCAGCCCTCGAAAGCTCCATTTTTGCTGGCAGAGGCACCACAGGCCTGTACTTTGCTGTTTCTAGGCGGCCTTGAGGACCAAATCTAAGCACCCTGAGGGCCAGATACAGTTTGCAGGCCTTGAGTTTTACACCCCAGATTTAGAGCAACTTTTGTATGTTGGGAAGCTCAGTATAGGAATCCACAACTGTAACATTAGAAGAATCATTAATAGGAATGCTGTATCTGTCTGAGTATGACTTTCATTTACATCTGAGATATAGAATAACAATTAAATCCTTTAAAAACTGAAAAACCTATTATTAGTTTCTATAGAGATTTGTGATCAGTAAATCAATTTGGTATGGAGATGTTAAGAAATGAATGGAATAAAGAATTATAGGTTCCTATATTGCCTCAACAATAGGAAACCATTTTAACTTTTATACCAAGAGTGCCAATGAACCTAAATTACAATGTATGCAACAAAAAATAATACTTAGATTATATTGGATTCTGTTACATTTATATAAAGGATTTTGTTGGAGATATAATAAGGATAATGCTTCTGCAAAACATGTCTCATACAAGGTTTTGCAGAAAATATTGCAGGGTGTCCAGGGGTAAAGCATTTTGAAATTCCCTGATATTTCCCTGACATTTCCCTGTAACTTGCAATCTATTTAAGGCACGATCGTAGATGACATCATACAAAATGGTTAAGCCGTGGAGAAATATTGGTAGCTGAGGAAGCAAGTTGTTGCCACAGTTAGGCTCATTTTTGGTTGACTCTGCCAGGCAGTGTGATCTGGGTTTTCCCCCATGAATTTCCCCTGACTTTTAAACATTTTAATACAGTTTGCCCCCCCCCACTGATTTATTCTATTTTTTTCATATTTCCCTGATATTTCTTGAACTGCCGATTTCCATGATAATTTCCTGATTTCCCTGTTTTCCAGGTTTGCTGGACACCCTGATATTGGATTCTATAAATATAATTCTACGATAAAAGCTAAATTTTTCAGAGAACAATATTCTTTTGAACTACATCCTTAGTACAGGTAGTCCTCAACTTGCAACCGCAATTGAGCCCAAAATGTATGTTAAGTGGGAAATTTGTTAAGTGAGTTTTGCCCCATTTTATGATAATTGTTAAGTGAATCATTGCAGCTAAATTAAATTAGTAATGTGGTTGTTAAGTGAATCTGGTTTCCTCATTGTCTATGCTTGTCTGAAGGTCAGAAAAAAGGATCACATGACCCTGGGACACTGCAACTATCATAAATGTGAGTCAGTTGTGAAGCATCTGAATGTAAACCATGTGATCTTGGGGAAGCTGTAATGGTCTTAAGTATGAAAAATGGTCATACGTCACTTTTTCATGGCTGTTGTAACTTTGAATGGTCACTAAATGAGCTGTTGTAAATCAAGGACTCCCTGTACTTATAATCTGACAACTGAATAATATACAGTAGAACCTCTGGTCATGAATGTTTCTGATGATGACCAAATCTGATTTTGACCAAAAAATTTCACTTTTTTTGCTGCCAATTTCACCTTCCACACCATTTTTTTTGCAACCACCAAATTTCTAAAATTAGGTTCGGATCACAACAAAAATGGTTTGCGACCAAAGTTATGGAACTAATTATGGTCATGACCATTTTCTACTGTAAATGGATTCTCCATGCCTTTACCATGGCCAAAAAAATGCAGATGAGAAAGTTAATTGAATCCCCCCTTTCACCCAATAGATTAAAGACCTGGTTACACTTGGCACCTATGAGCAGATTGTCTAGAGATGCAGACTTTGCATGGACATATATGAAATATAAAACACGTTAAAATATAATTACACAAACATATTAGAAATATAGAAAACTATATACAGAATTGTAACAGTTTATAACTAAAATGATACATTAAAGCTGGTTTTTTCTCTTCCTTTGTTACACTTCTTTTGTCTTTCCCCCCCTTTTTCCTTTTCTATCACAATGCATGTAGTTATTTAGTTATTATACTCCAACAGCAAAAATCTGGCACTTGTCATTTAAAACCTATGCAAAGTAAATGGTACATAATCTTCTGAATTCTGTTGTCATTTCTATTCTTTTATTTTGCATAATTTATGCTGCTTCTGTGAGAATCTAGAGAACAGATCACTATAATTCTTATTTTAACCATGCTGTTGACTTTTGAGACATAATTCATTGCCCACACATTTTCTCTCACTTTTCTCTGGAAACAATTAGGAAAAAATACAATTTTAAAAGACGGAACTGTACTTTAGCAAAATATCTTCCAATGAGTTCACAATGTCATACCAGGTTTCTCCTCCTCACAAAACTGCTGTAAAGAGAAGTATTGGACTAAGTCAATCTGTGACTAAATTCAACAGCCTAACCCAGGGGTGACAAACTCAAGGCCTGGGAGTTCAGATCTGAAGGAATAGCCTGCGGTGCATCTTCTAACAAAAAGGTGCCTCTTCCAGCAAACGGAGTTTGGGAGGGCCGCACATAGCCCTCTCAATCTCCGTTTTCTCTGACTGAGTTGCAGGAGGCCGTCGCAGCCGAAAACAAAATTTGGAAGCCTGTTTTATCTGGCAAATCGCTTGGGCCACCCCAGGCACCCTGGACACGATAATGTCGAGCTAGCCATGCCCACCCTGACCATGCCCACTTGAGGTTCCCTGAGGCCCCCTGAGGTACAAACACAGCCCTGATGTGGCCCCCAATGAAATCGACTTTGGCATCCCTGGGCCTAACCTCGCCCCCAGTCCATTCCACTTGAAATACAGATCCTTATACAAAGTAAAATATAATATACCGAGTTCACAGATATTGAGATCACAGTTCTATTATGACAGTACAACACAAGAGGGTGAAAAAAGTGTCTTCTAAAATTACAATCTGACAATCAGCAACAGGAGAACAAGCAATGCTAAAATATAGTTATCCCAATTACACTTATGTGGGGCTAGATCTTTCCCAGTCACACAAAACTAACATATTTACTTAAACATCATATGGATCAAATCATATATGATCCACACAAAACTAACATATTTGCTTAAACATCATGTGGATCAAATCATATATGATCCAACTCTGTTCTTTCTATCTCTGACTTATTACAATTCTAATGCAAATCAGTACAGTGAAACCTCAATAAGGCAGATCCTTTGGGAGAAAGGTTGTGTGTAAAGTCCTAACATTCATTCACTTTCAAAGTACATCATTTGTGGTGATTATGACTGATTATGTCATTTATGTCACTGTGTGAATGCTGTCAGTTGATGTTGTAGTGCAACGTTCAGCACATTTTCTTAGAAACCTTCTAGGTCTACACAGCTTGCCCTGCCTTCTTGCCAAGGTGTTTGTTAATTATTGCTACCACTTTCATCCTAACTGTAGTATCAACATAACGGTTTCCGCTGTCCAGTCGTGTCTGACTATAAGAGGTGGTACTCAACTCCATTTCCTATCTGAAGGAGCCAGCATTGTCCAAAGGCCACGTCTATGGTCATGTGACCAGCATGTTTATAATTGAGGCTCTCACAGAATGCTTCATCTTTCCACTGTTGTTGCAAGCGACTTGAATTTAAAGTCCTTAGCTCATATCTGATGAGCTACAGAAATGAGACTGTAGCATATTCCTCTAGTTTTGTTTGTTGTAAGACAGGATGTTTTATTTCCCTCCTCAGTTTCTAAATATTTTTTTCTGGAGTTGATCACTTTGATACTTTTCCAACTATGAGGCATGATTTCCAGATCAACTGATAAGGAAGTTAGTGGGAGCCATTCCACAGTGGGGTGTATATCACTACATTTGATACTTCTGTATTTAATTGTCATCATAGATTGTTTTCAGCATCGTTCTTCAATTGTTTTATTTTGCATTTTGTCCCAGCATGAAACCATCAATCTTCAGTACATGTAGTCCTGAACTTACAGCCATTTGTAACGATTTGAAGTTACAACAGCACCGATATGACTGCTTCTCACACAATAGTTCTGACCACTGCAAGATCCCCATGGTTTTGTAATCAAAATGCAGACGCATGGCAATTTGCATGTATTTAAGATGGTTGCAATGTTCCAGGATCATATGGTAACCTTTTTTTGACTTTCTGACAAACAAAATCAATTGAAAACTCAGATTCACTTAACAACTGTGTTACCAACATAATAGCTGCATGGTTCACTTATCAACAGTGGCAAGGAAAGTATTGAAATGTGGCAATACTCATTTAAGAACTGCCTTGCTTAGCAATGGAAATGTTGGGTTCAATTGTGGTCATAAAGTCAAGGATTACCTGATGGGCAATGTGTTTGGAAAGCCTCAAGCTTTTCAAATCATTCAAGCAGGGTCAAAGATTCCGAATCATATAGCAACATCAGTAATGACTAATATATGCACATTCCAAAAGTATCACTGTGCTGTTTCTTGCCAAAGGCAGTGGCAGATATTTTCTATTATTTGACAACTGAATGGAGATATTTAAACCATTCACCTTGCTTAAGCTGATCTCTGTCAAAATGGATGGTTGCCTGCAAGCCATCAGCTATGTACAGTATATCTTAATCTTAGTAGCAAACAAAGGGGGGAAAGAGGGATAAAAAATTACCATATTTTTCAGAGTATACGACCCACCTTAGTTTGGGGGAAAGAAAACAAGGGGGGGAAAATATGTCTCTGCCCTCCAGCAATTTGTCTCCCAGTAAACAGAAAACAGTACAGATAATATACAGTGGCACCTCTACTTAAGAACTTAATTCGTTCTGTGACCAGGTTCTTAAGTAGAAAGGTTTGTAAGTAGAAGCAATTTTTTCCGTAAGGATCAATGTAAAAGCAAATAATGCGTGCAAAACCATTAGGAAAGAAATAAAACCTCTCAATTTGCGTGGGAGGATGAGGAGGAAGAAGAGGAGGACAATCGCTGCTGAAGGAAGAAGGTGAAGTGAGAGGAATCAAAAAAATCCAAAATTTTAAGGCTTAAAAAAAAAAAAGAGGGACTCTGAAGCAGTGAGGAGGAGTACGCGTCTCTCATATACCCAGCACGAGGCTGCCTCCCATACACTGCGCTAGAGATAGAAACCCAGGGGGAATGGCAGGAAACTGGCTGGACCTTTGTGCCGCTCTCAAATTTCCTGGGAAATTTTTGTGGGCTCGTGTTCTTAAGTAGAAAATGGTTCTTAAGAAGAGGCAAAAAAAATCTTGAACACCTGGTTCTTATCTAGAAAAGTTCTTTAGTAGAGGCGTTCTTAGGTAGAGGTACCACTGTACATTGTTTGCTGTATGTTTTTGTGCATGTGCGCCTGACTCATAAAAATAGCAAAGAATTGGAGAAATGTATATTATAACAGTACAATGTACTGCTAAGTATTAATGCTAGAAAGCTTTCTTAAATATAGTCACACTAACTCCTCCCAATTATTTAAATAGGTTAATTAGCATAAGAAAATAAAAATCTGCCTCTGCCTCTAGCTCCCAGCAAATTGCCTCCTTACAGTTTTAGTTTCACTTTTAGTTTTAGCACAAGCAGCTAATAGTTTCAGGCTGCAGGGATTTCTATAGCCTATTGCCACTGCCTGCAGCCTGAATCATCTGATGGTTGGGAGGCCGATAATCAGTTGCTTGTGCCAATCAAGTTCTGCGCTGTTTGCTGCAAGGAGGCAAATTGCTGGGAGACAGAAGTCAAAGGGTGGGGTGGCTGGGCAGGTCTACATTTGGTGTATAAGACACACCCTTATACACTGAAACACAATAACTTGATTTTAAGAAGACAAATACTTTCCCTAACTGACAGATAAGAAAGGATTTGATGACATCATTATTGTGTTCTTGCCAAAACCTATGTTGCTCTACTTGAGATGCACAATACTATGTGTCTATTCACTGTCTGGAAGCAATTGTCAATCCTATAAAATACAAGCAATTTCACAACAGACAAATGTGACTAATGTATAATAATGCAACATAAATTTATATGCCTGAAACTATTTCAGATGCAACAGAGTTATCCATTATGCAAGGAGTATGTTCAGGCAGAAAGTGTGTTCTCCCCAAATTTATTAAATAAGGTTTGATTATACTAAAGAATACAATTGGGCAACTCCTTTAAGATAATTACTTTGAAATACATGAGAATACATATATTAAGACCCATTTTTTACTCCCTAAAGTAGCCATATAGTCACTCTAGTTCAGATAGAAGGTTCTTCCCGCTGTCTCCTCATGTGTATGAATGCACAGCCACTTTGTTTCAAAGAATATTTTCAAAGCAGAAGCAACAAAAATAGAAGAACTACACAGGACAGTGATGTTTTCAGGAGGTAGGGTAGTTGCATGGAAGAAGAGGGAAGGAAACTGGATGGTGATGAGAAACAGAACACTGGATGGAAAAAGAAAAGAAACAATCCATTTTACGTGTTATTTTAAAGAAGGGATCCAAAATGGCACTGATGAAGGCTGCCTCAGTGAAATGCTCTTAAATGGATTCTTACCTCATGATTTTTGACAAATATATATTTTCCTTTATGTACACTGAGAGCATATGCACCAAAGACAAATTCCTTGGCCAATAAAGAATTCCATACTTGGCCAATAAAGAATTCTATTCTATTCTCTCTAAACAGTTAGCATACTGCCCCCAACAATCTGAATCCCCAATTTAGCGCAATACTGCATTCTAACCATTGAGCCACCATGGCTCCTGACAAGATCTGTATCTCCAGAGTTAAATGGCAATAGCTAATGGAACAGCTAATGGACACACACATACACATTCTACTCGCTGCAAACACCCCTTTCCCCAATTCATAGGTCAGGGGTCTCAAACTCAATTTGCCCGGGGGCCGCTGGAGATAAGAGTCTGGGCGAGGCTGGGCCGCATCAGGTTTTCGACAAGAAAAGCTCTTACAAAAACATTCAAATGTTATCAAATGTCTTTATTTTTAATGCAACTTTGCGTTAAAAAATAAAAATAAATTAACAAATTCATAAGAAAAAAATAAATAAATCAGTAATAAATAAATAAAATTAAAATGAAAATAATAATAATAATAATATAATAATAAAACAGATATAGAAGACTGAAGAAACGACATATAGTTGCTGACTAGAGAAATGTACCGATAATTATTATTATTCAGATTCAAATGTTTGTATTAACTGTTCTTTAACATTTAACTTTCTAAACATGAATGGAACATTGAACATAAACTGTTTTGAATATGGTTTCTTTTGCCTACTTCTTGCTGCTAGAGATCTGGCAGCGCTTACTCTCACATAGCTGAGCCACATTTGGCTTAAGGGAGGAAGCAGTTGAGACCCTCAATAGGGCTTGAAGATGCTCATCAGTAAGTCTGGACCTGCACTTGGACTTATTGAAGTTCAAGGTAGAGAAGAGCTTTTTGCACAAGTATGTGCTCCCAAAAAGACACGTGGTCCACTTGCCTGCTTTTCCACTCACCTGCCTGAACTTGGCTTTGAGTTCAGAGTTGCACTGCAGGTTAATGAGCTCCATTTGAAGCACAGGAGGGGCATCTTGCACATCAAAGGAAAGGGGGTCTGCAAAAATTTGAAATGTGGCTCTGTGCATCTTGAAGTCTGCAAATCTGTGATCAAATTCCTCCTGTAGTTTCAAAATGACATCCATATACTCCTCACCACTGAGTGGCGTGCCTGCATCCATGAGTGCCTTGCATGCTGGGAAATGGCAAAGGTTTGTTTGAGAAAGCTGGGCTTTCCATAACATAAGTTTTGTAGAGAATGCTCTCACGTTGTCATAGGCAGCACTGACAAGTTGACTCTGGCCTTGTAACTTCTTGTTCAGTACATTAAGCTCATGTGTGATATCAACAAAAAAAGTGAAGTCCATAAGATTTTGGATCACTTAGCACAGGAACAGCCATCCCATCTTTCTCCATGAAGGTTTTCACTTCCGCTCTCAACTCAAAAAATCTCTTCAATATGTTTCCCCTGCTGAGCCAACGTACCTCGGTGAAGTAGAGCACATCCCCATATTCTGACTCCATTTCCTCTCAAAAAGCACGAAACCTTCTGTGCTTTAAGCCCATGGATCTGATACTCCTCAGCATGTCTAGTTGTGTAATGACGTTTCAAATTGTATTCTTTGTGCACTGCAACTTTCTCTGTGCAAATAAGACACGTCGGGATGCCCCTGTGCTCAACAAAGAAATATTGCATTTCCCACTTTTCCTGAAATTGTCTGTGCTCATCACCAACCTTTCTCTTCACTGCATGCTTTGAAAAAGACATGTTTGGGGCTGTGTAATATATAATTCTACTTGGTGTCACTGTTTCAGTGTTTTGTGGCTAAACTTTAGCCGATGCATCTTTTCCGCTTTTTTCCTGTCTCGCTGAGTAGCAATTTCCGTGGCCACCTCCGCTTCTGAGCCCGGGGTAATGGCGCAAGTTCGCAATAAGTCCGACAATAAGCCTCCGAGAGCACTATACCCCATCGTGATTGGTAGGTTCATTCAGCTCTGCACACAACACTGAAAAGTGCCATTTGTATTAAACTCGGGCCGCACTAACATTAAACTTTGATATTGAAGTGGGGGCCGCAAACTATTGTCCCATGGGCCACAGTTGGCCCACGGGCCATGAGTTTGAGACCCCTATCATAGGTAATTATGAAAAACCTCAAGTTCCAGGAAATGGTGTGGAATACTATAATTCTCACCTCAAGAGCCATCAATGAAATTGAGATTGACTTTCTTCCAATTCAAACACTAACCACCATCTGCCGCTTTGAAGCTTTGCAACTCAGCTTCAAGAATATGTGCAAACTGAAGCCCCTTCTTCAGCGTTGGCTTCAAGAGGCTGACAGTAACGAGAATTTGCAGGAGCAACTGTGCTCCATGGAGTCGGCCATGATCCAGGCTCGGAAACGCAAGCGCACCAGCATTGAAAACAGCGTGCGGGGTTCACTCGAGGCGTACTATTATTCCCAGCATTCAAATTAACACTATACTTGTCTGATGTTTGAACATTTTCTTTGGACTGCTTCTCTCATTTTACTACCCTATTTTCAAAATTCAAAACATAAACACATGAATACAACACTGAAGCAGAAAATAAGAATTGCCTTAAAGTTCAACCATCTACTCCAATATTTATCATCTAATGACCTTATGCTTCTGGAGCTTAAAGATATAAAAATGTTAGGCTTCATCAAAATATTACTTTTTTTACTATACAATTTTCAGAGATAATTTTATATATTTAGGAGACTCTATTTAAACGTAAGTAGAGTCTCCTAAATAAATAAGCCATTTTTAAAAAAGCAACACCTTCGTTTTTAAATTCAGACAGTGTCTGTCATAATAATCTTGTAATAGTGGAATCCATAAATTTAATATTCTACAATTAGATGCTACTTAAATTAGCATTATAAACTATTAGATTTCTGGGCACCAAGCAGGGACAACAGATTGTAAACTAGCATGTATAGATGGAGAAAGTTTTCTTAAGCTAACTTTAAATTTAACTGAAGCTCAAAATCTACAAGGTGCCATCGTTTATAATATGATGTAAAATGTAAAAATACATTAAAAATCTTGTTCTTCCTTTAATAACTCCTGAATTCCAGTTAGCTAGATCATTCTTAAATGCTTAGGTTAACTTATTATTAAAATAATGGATGATAATATTGTAGAACCAATACCTTTGAATATACCAGGTCTACCTGAGTAAAAATTAGTTTATATAATGACATAAAATGTTTAATTAAAAAAAGAATTCTGAATTTTGAAGTGTCTTCCTGAGCTACTGTTGTGGTTGGCTCCAGGCCAGCTCCTCTGGCCACTGATTTTGACTCAGAAGCATAGTTCCCTCTAAGCTGAGCAGTGAGCAATCGCTCACTTAAAAATCATCATCAACTCAGAGTTTTCCAAACCTGCCCAGAAGCCGAGAGGGAAAGAGTGAGAGGGAAGGAGAGAGAGAGGAAGAGAGGAAAAGAGAGAAACAGATAGAAAAAAGAGAGGAAGGAAAAGAGAAAGAAAAAGAATGGGAGTAAGGAAGAGAGAAAGAAAATCAAAATCTAGTTTGAAACTAGCTCAACTATTTAAGTGGCATTTTGATATTGATAGAGTTGCCCTATTATGAGCTCACTGTTATAGACACACAGTACAGTATTTTATTTTGAAATTCTCTGAGACAAAACAGGGTGGGTTTTTTATTTGTTTGTTTGTTTATTTATTTAATTTATTTAATTTATTTAATTTATTTATTTATTATTTCTGTGCCGCCCAGTCCCAAAGGGACTGCCGCTCAGACACTATACTTTTCCGCCCACCCCCCCAAAAAATTAGAGGGAACACTGCTCAGAAGAGTCAAAATTTTGCCCACACTGACATTCTTTAAAAATATTGAACAGTTCCCTAGAAAAAAAAGTACCGAGTGACAAGTTGACTGCTAAAAAACAGTTTTATAAGTAGCTGTTTCCATTATGGAGCTAATTTGTGAATAAGATGCGACCCTTGTGATAATTTCTAAACTTGCTCCAAAAATCCAAATTAATTTATCATCCCAAAAGGTCATCTATCTCTTTGGACAAAGTCCCACATTTTAAAGAAAATTCCATAATGTAATCTAAAGGAAGGAAACTATGTATTTGGGAAAATATAACTAGTAAATAATGATTTAGAGCATTCAAAAGATCTAGAAATCAAAACATAGTAGCAGCTGCAAATCATGGTGTCCATATGGAAAATGCATGACATTGCAGTTTTACTCTTAGAATAAGATTTACATTAAGAAAACAACTTGGTTTCAACCAAAGAACCTAGAGTAAAGAAACTCTGTTCAGGTGTATGGTATAGGTCCAATCACATCCACCATGACCATCTTTCAAACAACATCTCTACTTAAGCATGACAAGTGACTGCAGGCATCATTCATTGTTTTGCATTGCCTGAATCCAATAATTGTAATTAATTTATACTTCCATTTTCTATGGACCCAGGCAATTGAATTAATTCATTAAACCATGGTTCAATTAACCATGGGTAAGTGTATTGTATAAACATAAGAAATTACTAATAACGAGAGGTATGCAAAATTAAATGGAATATAATTTATTATTCTTTGGTCAGGAAATGTAAAAAAATAAACTATAATTAATAATCAGTAGAACTACTTAATTATAATACGAAACAGCAAATATTTTGAAACATAACTAAGGAAGTGAGAATGTCCCCTAAAATTATTACAGAATTCAGATTTTTCACAGTCGGTAGCCATCTAAGTAAAAAAAGATTGTAAATGCTTTATTTCTTCTATCTCTGAGGTTCCTGTAATATATATCTCAAAATTAACCTAATCGTTAGAACCTTAATTTAAAAAAATGTATATTAGAAAGGTTATGCTGCTAGAATTATTAAATTAATATTAGGGGTCTTCACATCTTATCTTTATATAATCTACATCACGAGTCTCCAGCCTTGGCAACTTTAAGTCTAGGGGACTTCAACTCCCAAAATTCTGGGAGTTGAAGTCCACTAGGCTTAAAATTGCTAAGATTGGAGACCCCTGGTCAACACACTATTTTAAAGAGGCAAGAACATTAAAAAATCTGTATGTAGAATGAAATGGATTTTGAGATGACTTAGAATTTTTTATCATATAAAGTGTTCTACGATGAACATAAAATCCCCTAATTAGAGAGAAATTGAATGAATGTAATTTAACAGAGAGATATTCTTGACTGTTGCATGAAAGATACATTGTGTGGGAACACACAAATTATGAGCACTAACATTAATTATGTTATATACAGTACAAGTCAACATACTGTATTTTATTTCCGCTTTGATTAGAGATGGGTTTAAATATTAGAATAAACAGAAACATTCAAGTTTCTGTTCCTAAAAAAATGAGTAACTAACCATTTCCATTATGGCCCCCAAATTAAAACAAATATATTAATTGACAATAAGGATTTTTAAACATACATTTCACAGGGAAAAAAGAAGTGAAAGCTGGAACCAAGCAGGGAAATTTTTGAAATAAAATACAGTGGCACCTCTACTTAAGAACTTAATTCGTTCCATGACCAGGTTCTTAAGTAGAAACATTCTTAAGTAGAAACATTTTTCCCCATAGGAATCAATGTAAAAGCAAATAATGTGTGCAAACCTATTAGGAAAGAAATAAAAGCTTGGAATTTCGGTGGGAGGAGGACAGTCGCTGCTGAAGGAAGAAGGTGAGATGAGGGGAATCAAGGCAGCGCCCAGAGAAAGGAAAACACTCCGTATGCTCTGGGCTGCCCAGAGCAAAGGGAGCGTTTCTTTTCTGTGGGCGCTGGCAGAGGTTTATTCCCCCTCCTAGCGCCCAAAGAAAGGAAAATGCTTCGTTCGCTCTAGACTGCCAAAGACTTCTTAAGCGCCACCAAAAGGCTCCTCTGGCAGTCCAGAAAAGCCCGAGATGGCCGGGATTAAAGGGAGAATGGCAGGAAACTGGCAGGGCCTTTGTGCTGCTCTCAAATTTCCTGGGAAATTTTTCCAGGCTTGGGTTCTTAGGTAAAAAATGGTTCTTAAGTAGAGGCAAAAAAATCATGAACACCCGGTTCTTATCTAGAAAAGTTCTTAAGTAGAGGCATTCTTAGGTAGAAGTACCACTGTATACTCAAGAATTTGGTCCTCTGCACGCTAGCTTCTCCCTTAAAAGATATGCAGCAGGAAATCTGGCTGGAACCAGGTTAATAATCAGACAGAAAAGATTTATATCCTATTAATAAACATAACAAAGATAAAAACTAAAGAATATATGTAGAGTTGTTGTTAACTCTGATACTAATGACTAAATTACATTTTTAGTTTCCCTACTAATTCAAATGGCAACTAATGAAATGAAGCTAAGGATTCCTATTGTACTGCAAAAAATATTGTCACCTGGATTCTTAAAAAGGGAATACTATTACTTCCCTACTAAGCACTATTTTCATTAAGACCTAACTTGAAATTCAAAATGCCTGAATAGCAATAGCAACAGCACTTAGACTTATATACTGCTCCACAGTGCTTTACAGCTATCTCTAAGCAGTTTGCAGAGTCAGCATATTGCCCCCAACAATCAGGACCCTCATTTTACTAATCTCAAAATAAAGGAAGGCTGAGTCAACCTTGAGCTAATGAGACTTGAACTGCTGAACTGCAGGCTGCCAGCAGTCAAGAGAAGTAGCCTGCAATACTGCATTCTAACCACTAAATGACCACAGCTCTTATAGAACCTTGAAGAACACTGTAAAATGGGCAGGGGAGATAGGACATATTTTTAAACCATCTCATTTCCTATATTAGTATACTTTCAGAACCAGAAGAATAAATTAAGAAAATGGCTCTAAAGTTGACTGTTACTGTAGTAAAGTTTGATCTAACCTAGTCTCCCATTACATCAAACATTACTAATGTGAACTGAGCAGAATCAGATTCAATTCCACTACAAGCACATGATTGAAGACCAGTCATTGTCTCTCAACACAAATGATCCTACAGGGCTATTAAGGAGAAAAATTGGTGGTGTGGCGGATATCAAAATGAATGTGTAAAAATAAGTACTTCCAACAAGGAGGACTATTAGGATACAATATTGCTCTTAGTGTGTGACGGGATAGCTGCAACAGGGTCAATATGTTCTTTATAATCATCAAAATGGCATTTCATTCTACAGAGATCTGAAAAGGGATCATTTCTATATACAAAAATGATTCTAAGAAAATTTTGCAAAATATAGCCACAAATAATAGAAAAGGAATTGCTCTTTGTGCAACCTAACCATTAAGGTGTGTGGCTGTAGAATTAGAGACTGTGATGAATGTGGGGGTTTGTATTTGTTCATATAGAAGAATAAATTTTCAGACAAATTTTGTGATTTATATATAAAATCATAATTTGTAAGAATTATATTCTATTATTCCAAAAAGAATTAAGAATGAAAAGTTAATACTAAATTAAAATAAAGGACCTAAGTAGTTTTTCCCCTTTCTTGCAAAAGGAAAAATACCCTAAAATATGAACCAAAACATACACTTAAAATTACATCTTTTTTTACACTAATTTTCATTGTGTCAAGCCAGCAAAGCAATCAACAGATGCTGCATAGGGTAATACCTATATATAATATGTTCTTTTGAAACAAAAAAAAAAATACACCAAAATTCCAGAAAAATACAAAGCATCAGTCAAAATCAGAGAATTACAGATTATGCACAAAAATCATATTAAATATCATAGACAAGGTTAAAAATTTCTGATCAAGTATCTTTTTCTGAATACATGACCAAACAAGACAATTATCTCTACACTGGGTTAACCTATTAGGATAAATCATGTCTTATTTTACCAATGAATTGGGCGGGTTTTGAAATGGTCTACAGGCAAATGTATTGCTAGGAGATCACCATTTACCATGATGCTAACAGGCCATGTTGTGAAAGGAACCATTCTGTTAATAAGGAAGTCTCTATCTTTCATATCACTATGTAAGAAACGTAATATACAGTACTCTCAAAATTTTAAACGACTCCATTCATTATTATTATGGGCCTTTGCCTAATTTCATTCCTATTGCCACTTGATTTGTATTTCTTTCTTCCAAGTACCAGTCACTATCCTGAAGTCCCTTAGTATACTCAGTCTTCACAGGTTCTTCTACCATATAAATATTATTTTTTTTAAAAATTAAAGATAACATAATATCTAACAGAACCAATGCAGAATAGACAGAAGGGAAGCTTCTGATTTCCTTTGCAATAAAAGCAAGTATGATTACAAAGTTATCTTTATAATTACAAAAAAAGCTCATTTTTTAAAAAAAAATCATTTTTTTTTCTAAACATCAAAAGCACAAAGCGGTAATAGCATTTTTTTTTGTTTCACACAGAAATTCTCTAAAGATTTTGGAGTTATCCATAAATTGTAAATTTTATTTATTTATTTATTTATTTATTTGTTTGTTTGTTTATTTGACTTGTATGCCGCCCCTCTCCATGGACTCGGAGACAGATACAGTACTGACTTTTCTGTAATCAAACAAATTAATTTGACCATCTCTGCAAGGAGTCATCACTGGTTTTTTTGCAATCTGCCTCTTATTCTTCAACAAGGTAGTTGATTCTGCCCCATTCTATTGTCAGAGTACCATTTTGGTTTCTTAAAAACTAGCTCTCAGAAAACTGCATTGGTTATTGTTGTGTTATTTATAACATTGGACTATGCTGACCTGTTTAGTCTATACTGTGATCATCTCGTTCTTAATGTCTTTCAGATGTGCATTTAGTACTATTTTAAAAGTACTCACACTGAAGCAGATTCATTCATATACCCATCTCAAAGAGATTACCCTACATACAAAACTACATTTCCTCTTATAGATGTGGATAGAGCTAAACCAGCTATTCCAGGAATTAGTGAAATTATCTCAATCCAGCTGCTAAGGGTTCTTTGTAAACATACTTTAGAGGTTAGCCAATGCTCTAGATAATCTCTCATATCAAAAATTGAATAATCTCACTAAAATGAAAATAGTCTGCAATTATAATTTACTGTTTTGAAACTTTGCTTAAATTTTAATTACAAACTTGTTTCTGTGGAAAAATTTTCCTTCAGTCCATAATATAAAACAAGAATCTGCAGGCTTAGTTAACAAAACAGGAGAGGAGTTTATGCAGGTACAGCAATATTTGAACAATCTGTGTTCAAAATGACGTTACAGGTATAAGGAAAATGTTGGACTTTAATGCAGTCTTGGTTTATTATCTAGTTAATTACCTTGATAACTGCAATAAAACATAATCGGATGTTTGGTACATTTGGATATAGCTTAACAATACTTCTTGGAACATCTTGTTATTTAGAACTAGATTGAAAATTCTGATCTTATGTACATCATGATCTTTGTCTCTAAATCTATGCTAATAATATCTATTTGAAATAATCTGGTTTATCTTATAAATAAATTTAGCATATTTAAGAAGAGTTTGAGCCACTAAGACAGTCACCAATTTGCTGGTTAGATTACTTTAATGAGAAATTGAGAGTGTGACATCACTGAAAAAACAAGAATTTGTTTTTAATTGATTTCAGATTCCTATTAAGACCTAATTCCTTCCTATCAAAAATACACACACTCTGTTTCACAGACTGTCTTATATCCAATAACTCAAGGGTTGCCACAAAGACAAAGGAGTCAAACTATTCTTTAAAGCACCTGAGGATAGAACAAGAAGCAATGGGTTGAAATTAATCCAGGAGAGAAGCAAATTAGAACTAAGGAGAAATTTCCTGACAGTTTGCCTCCAGAAGTTGTGAATGCTAAAAACACTGGAAGTTTTAAAGAAGATACTGGATAATCATTTGTCTGGAGTGATATAGGGTTTCCTGTTCAAGCTGGGGGTTGTATTAGAATAGGCGTTGATTGCTTACCTGAACGCCTCTTCTCGTACGGTGAGCGGGTACAGCAGTCACATGGGTTGCTCATGTCCAATCCGGTGGAACTGAGCCTAGTGTTAAAAAAGCTTGCTGGATCCGCCCCTTCCCCAGAATTCGCGAATCCATAGACTAGGCTCAGCTGTGAAGCTCTGTAGTGTTCAACTCTCATTGTTAGAGGAAGAAAGGTTATAGGAAGGTAAAGAAGACACATACAAGGGCGGGAAGTGACTGCTGTACCCGCTCACCGTACGAGAAGAGGCGTTCAGGTAAGCAATCAACGCCTATTCTCCGTACTGAAGGAGCGGGTCCAGCAGTCACATGGGACATACCCAATAGATGGTCAATAGGGTGGGATTAGATTGCTATCGTGTGAGATAACGGATTGGAGTACCCTTCTGCCGAAGGCAGCGTCCGCTGAAGCGTAAGAGTCAATCTTGTAGTGCCTGATGAAGGAATTTGGCGAGGCCCAAGTGGCTGCTTTGCAGACCTCCTCCAACGGGGCTTGAGTCGCCCAAGCGGCCGAGGTGGCTGCGCTCCTGGTGGAATGCGCTGTGATGTTCCTTGGAACTGAGAGGGAGGCCGACTCGTAGGCCTTAGATATAGTCCCTCTGATCCAACGGCCTATTACTGTTGAAGACACTTTGGCACCCATGACTCTGGGGTGATAGGCTATAAAAAGTGCTTCTGACCTCCGAAAGGGTCCTGTGCGTTGGATATAGATTCTCAGCGCTCTAATGAGATCCAGGGTGTGCCATCTAATTGCCAAGGGATGGTCTCGTTGGAGGCAGAAGGAAGGTAGGACAATATCCTGAGTTCTGTGGAACATGGAACTGACCTTGGGTAAGAAGGTGGGGTCCAGTCGCAAGACTACCTTGTCCTGATGAAATTGACAAAGGTCCTGCCTGATTGAGAGGGCAGCCAGCTCCGAAATGCGTCGGGCAGAGGTAATAGCCACCAGGAATGCTACTTTAAAGGATAGGTACCTGAGGGACGCCGATTTTAGGGGTTCGTATGGTGCCTGCGTGAGGGAATGGAGAACCCGTGGCAAATCCCAGGATGGATACCTGTGGACCTTGGAAGGTCTGAGGTTGGCTATGCCCTTGAGGAATTCCTGAACTTCTGGAAAGGAGCGGAGAGGCTGTCTGCGGGGCCCCGCTAGGACAGAGGAAATGGCCGCCAGATGACGCCGGAGGGTGCTGGTGGAAAGTCCCTGATGGAAACCTTGCATAAGGAAGGAAATGATTCTGTGTATGGGGATGCACAGGGGAGAGAGGCCTTCCTGTAGACACCACTGGTGAAACTTGGACCACGTGTGGTCGTAGATTCGATTGGTCGAACCCCTTCTGGCCTTTAAAATGACCTCCACTGTATCGGGGTCGTGGCCACGCAGTTCTAAGTCTCTCCTGATAACAGCCAGGCGGTGAGGTGGAACCACTCCGGGTCTGAATGGAATGAGGCCCCCTGCCGCAGCATATCCCCCGAAACGGGGAGTCGCCAAGGGTCCTGGACGGACAACTGTTGGAGATCCGCGAACCAGGGCCGGCGGGGCCAATGAGGGGCGATTAGGATTACTCGGGCCCTCTCGGTGAGGACCTTGTGAATCACGTCCGGGAGAATTGGAATTGGAGGGAATGCGTAAAGTAGGCCTGGAGGCCATGGGCTCCGGAGGGCATTGATGGCTTCCGCTCCCGGGGATGGAAATCTGGAAAAAAAGCGAGGGAGTTGGGCGTTCGCATTGGTCGCGAAGAGATCCAGAACTGGTAGGCCGAATCTGAGGCTGATTTGATGGAACAGGTCTTGATGGAGGCTCCACTCTCCTGGGTCTATCGTTGCTCGAGATAGCCAATCCGCCTGGACGTTGAGGCTCCCCGAGATGTGGTCGGCTAGGAGCGACCGAAGATGTTTTTCCGCCCAAAGGCCTAACTTGAGGGCCTCCCTCATGAGGGCCTTGGATCTCGTGCCCCCCTGTCTGCAGATATGGCTTTTTGTGGCAATGTTGTCGGTGAGAATGAGAACGTGCCGGTTGGGAATGCGAGGAGAGAAATGCTTCAGAGCCAGGGAAACGGCTCTTAACTCTAGCCAATTGATTGGCTTGGAAGCTTCCTCCGGGGACCACGTGCCCTGGGCTATCATCCCCTGGGCGTGGGCGCCCCATCCCGATAGACTGGCATCTGTGGTGATGACAAATTGATCCGGGCACCTGAACGGGGATCCTTTGTCCATGGCCGGAGACTTCCACCACTTGAAGGATCTGCGAACAATTGGTGGGATGACAATGCGACGACTTGAGTTGCTGTGCCCCGATCTCTGAAAGGGTAATAGGAGCCACTGTAGTTCCCTAGCATGAAGGCGAGCCCAGGGAATGATGCCTATGCATGACACCATCTTCCCCAAAAGGGAAGACAGGGTTACTATGGATACTGAAGGTTGAGATAAAATGCAAGAAATTAACTCCCCTATACTGAATTTTCTCTCAGGAGAGAGAAAGACCTGGGAGGATTCTGAATTAATAACGGATCCCAGGTGTAAGATGGATGTGGAAGGTTGGAGATGACTTTTGTCAAAGTTGATGGAAAATCCATGGTCCTGAAGAACTGACATGGTGACAGAAAGGTCTGTTTTCACTTTCTCTAGGGAGTTCCCATGAATCAAAATATCATCAAGATAACATAAAATGTGAATGGGAGACGCCCGGATATAGGCCGCCAGGGACCCCAAGAGCTTTGTAAAGACCCGAGGGGCCGAGGAAAGGCCAAATGGCATCGCCCTATACTGGAAATGCCTGCCCTGAAAGGAGAAACGTAAAAATTTTCTGTGGCATTTGGCTATAGGAATGTGGAGGTAGGCCTCAGTGAGGTCTAAAGAGACCATGAAATCTCCCGGGTGGATGGCGGCCAAAATGGATGATAAGGAGTGCATCTTAAACTTCCTATATTTGATGAATAGGTTCAGCTTCTTTAAATCCAAAATAGCTCTCCAACCTCCGGAGGATTTTGGAACCATAAATAGGATGGAATAAAAACCTAGACCCTTCTGACCGGGGGGAACCGGTTGAATGGCTCTGATGGACAATAAGTGGGAAATGGCCTCCTCCATACGGTTACAATCTGAGGAGGACCTGGGAGAAGGGCAGGAAATAAAACGTTTCGGGGGGGGAGAAATAAATTCTAAGAGAAGGCCTGTTTGAACAGTGTCAATGACCCAGGGGTCCTTGGAGGTGAGACGCCAATTAGAGGCTAAATGGGCTAGGCGACCACCTATGGGAATCAAGGAAAAACTACCATCTAGGTTTTTTTGAAGCCCTGTTAGAGGACGCTCCCCTTTGGAAGCGAAAACCTCTGCCCCTGGAGTTCCTACCTTGGGAACGAAAGCGGGGGGAATACTGACCTGGAGATCTCTGATAGGAAGCCGCTTGATCTTGCTGACGCCCTGGGCGACGAAAGGACTGCGTTTTGGTAGCCTTTTTGGTGGTTGGACCCAATACTTTCTTCTTGTCCGTGGTTTCCGTGAGGAGTGGATCCAGAAGATCCCCGAAAAGAAGGTCGCGCTTTAAGGGTCCCAGAGATAACTGCCACTTCTGACGTACTCCTGCTTGCCAAGGGCGAAGCCATAGGAGTCTTCTTGCCGTTGTAGAAGCTGCAATAGACTTAGCAGAAAATCTAGTAGATTGTAAAGTGGCATCAGCCACGTACTGAGCAGCTGCAAAGACCTTGTTGAAGTCTTGTTGACCTCTCAAGTCATCGGGAGGAATATGCTGTTGAAGTTGGCGAAGCCACAGAAGCATGGCTCTGGAGAAAAAGGAAGCCGCTGCAGAACTTTTGATGGCCCAGGAATCTGCGGTGAATCCTCTTTTGAGCATTTGTTCAATCCGCTTGTCCTCTGGGCGGAGGACTTCCTCTGCTTCGCCTGGCACAGCAGCCGCCGAGTGAAGGATCTTGACAGGTTCATCCGGTTTAGGAAAGGATAGGAGCTCCTCATAGGAAGAGGAGAGTTTGTACAACTTTTTGTCCTTGGTTGAGGGATTAAGCCCAGAGGCTGGGAAATCCCACTGCTTAAGTAAGGCATCTTTAAACAATTTAGGCATAGGAATTACCTCGTTATCCTCCTGTTCCTCTGTGAAGTAAGGTAAATTCTCCTCCGGGGGATCAGTGGATGTGGAGGCCTGTTTCTCCTGGGCCGCCAATCCCGTAGAAATTCTAGCTTTGAGGAGGAGAGATTTGAACAATTGAGAAGGAAAAATAGTAATTGGAGAAGGAACCTTTATTTGGGATTCCTCATCATCTGAGAGGCCTTGAAAGGGATCCTCATCCTCCTCCATATCCTCATATTCGTCCTGAGAGGAATCTGATTCATCCTGAATAGGAGCTCTAACCGCCGGGGAAGAACCCAAGGGGCGGGAGGGACGAGGAGGTGGAGGAGGTAAGGGAAGCGCATTGATGGTAGAGAGTTTAGCATCAATGGCCTTGGATAACACAGAAAAAATAGATTGGAATTCAGGAGGTAAACTAGAAATATCAGCAGGAATGGCAGAAGAATCCCTGAAGGCCTGGGAGGATCCTGGCTGGGGGGAATCTTCAATAATATCTGGTTCCTCTGGACCTATTCCCCATAGGTTAGGTTGGGGTCTGTCTAAGTTTGGCTCATCCAGAGATAACACAGTGACCCCAGAAGAAGGCAGATTAGAAGCCTCTGGGGGGTCATGACTACTGAGTACTTGGGCCTGTACTTTCAAACGCTTTGCTGATTTGTCATGGATTTTTTGTAGGGCTAGGTCCCTTCTCTTCTCAGCCCTGGTGACCTTGGTCGAGGGGCGGGCCCCTGAAGAAGAGGAGGTCGAGGCCTGGGGGATACTGGTAATCTCATCGCCTGTAGGCCTGGCCTCTCTGGGACCTTGAGTGGTGCCTCTCTTGGGAAAAGTAGCCATAGTCTGACAATTAACAGAAGACAAGGCTGAGCCAAATAACTGAATAATTAGGGAGAAGAATTTCAAAGACTTCCCAAGAGGAATGGATCCTGCTCCGAGGCCTCGGAGCTGCTGAGACTTGAGGGCAATCTGGGCAAACCCAGAGTTCGTGTCCCCAAATACAGCGTGGCCAGCCTCCCTAACTTTAATTAAAGTAACCAAGGCACTCTGGTTGGAGGCTTAGCCGGTGGAGAATTAAGCCTGAGCGTCCCAAAGCCCACTCCGGGATCCAAGCGGTGGACTGAGGCCTACGCGGCTGGCAGAAGGCCAACACGAGAGGCCTAAATTTAAAAAGGGCGCGAAGGCCTTCGCGCCGAAAAATCGCTCCGTAATAGAATTCTTAAAGGGGAAGCGATCGACTAAGTCCAGGAGACTAGAAACAAGCGTCTCACTCCGCAGGAGGTATTTCTTAAGCCCTTTAACAATAATACTATAATAAATCAATGAAGCAATACTTGCACCAAGACCTCCAGGCCAAAGGATTAAAGGAATCCACAAGCGGCAGCGGGGATCGTAAACGGCAAAACAGCCGGGGGAAAACGAAACCGCAACTTCTCCCAAGGAAAAAAGCCGAGCCACAAACGGCTGGCGCTATTAGTGCAAGTAAACAAATAAGGATAAACAATTCTTACTACTTTTGAAGGAAAGATCGAAGGGAAGGTGTTAGAATGTTGAACGAGCTATCACAATACAACCGCAGGATATGCGAACTGAGCGAATTCTGGGGAAGGGGCGGATCCAGCAAGCTTTTTTAACACTAGGCTCAGTTCCACCGGATTGGACATGAGCAACCCATGTGACTGCTGGACCCGCTCCTTCAGTACGGAGAACAGGGATCTGCAACCCGCAGCTCCAGATCTGCATGTGGCTCTTTGGGCCCTCTGCTGTGGCTCCTTGTGTGCTAATCCCATCACTATCTGGCCCTCCCCCTTGCCCTCCCCTCCCAGTCACTCCTTGCCTAGCCTGAGAATGGCAATGGTGTGGATTGGAGAAGCGACTGGGGCTGATTCTCCAGCTCCTCGCTTCTTGCTGGAGCTTTTTCCAACCCTTGGTGGGGCTGGTCATGCCTCGGTCATTTGGGGAAATGTGCAACCTGCTTTCCACCCTGAGACACTGGCCTGACCCAGGCACGACTGACACTGGCCTTGTTATTGTGAGAGCTGGTGGTGTGGGAATGGGAGCCTGGAGGAGGGGATGACAGAAAGGGGGGATGCACCTGCAGCACTCAGCTGTGACTTTCAAAACATGCACAGAGAATTTTTGTAGCCCAGAGGATGCTTTTCAATTAAAGCCATGTGTGTGTATATGTGTATCTCTGTATCGCTCCCTGTCTCTGTGTCTTTTCTCTCTTGGAAACCCAGCGAGAGCAACCTCATCCTCCTTCTCCTCTCATGAACCCTTGGCCAGCTGTGGTGGGGTCGGGAAGGTGTGCACAAATGGGGAATCTTCTCAAGCGAGTGCCTGCCCACCCTGTGTGCACCTTTTCTGCACTTTTGTCGAGCTTGGCCACTCGCTTGAGGAGGGTCTTCCCACTTGAATGTATCTTCTCATCCTCACTATAGCCAGCAAGGCGGTCACGAGAAGAGAAGGAGTGGGAGGAGGAATGGGGGAGGGGAGGCATTGCCGGAGCCTTAGTGCAAGAGCCTGTAAATGCCTTTGTGCAACATTTGTGCTCAAGGCAGCCTTTGCCTCCTGCCACTTGGGGCTGGAGCTTGCACCGATTCTAAGAACTGGTCCAAACCAGGAGCAACCTACCACTGAGTGACAGGATGGATTACTATGGAATACTTCAGAAAAGTCTATTCCTGAATCAGTGAGCTTTCCTTAATTACAAATATCTGCTCTTCAGAAAATTAGTAATACATATTGCCAGGGAAGAATTCTAAACAGAAATTTATTATTCTTGTTCTAGGCAACTTTCCTCTTTGAAAATAAAGCCTGTTTTATTTCATTCCTCTTTTAAAAAATAAGTTAAGTATCGTATTCTTCAGACTACAAGATGCACCAGTGTATACGACACACCAAGATTTTGAAGAGGAAAGTAAGAAAAAAAGGTTTTGTCCTTCCCGGTCCACAGGAGCACTCTGTAGGCCTCCCAAATCCTCTGTGTGCCCCATTTTGTGCAAAAACAGGCCAATTTTTCACCCATTGTTGCAAAAAATAAGGCACACAGAGGATTTGGGAGGCCTGCAGAATGCTTCTGGAGGCTGGGGGAAGACAAAAACACCTCCCATTTATGCAAAAAAGACCTTTTTTTTTTTTTTTTGCAAAAGTAGGGGAGTTTTTTTGCATTTCCCCAGACCTCAGGAGCACTCTTGCTAGTCTCCCAAACTCTCTGGGTACCCTATTTTTGGGGAAACAGGCCCATATTTTGCAAACATGGGACATGGGGTGGGGCTTTGGGAGGCCCAAATGACTGTATTCAGTGTGTAAGGCACCAACTATTCCACCCTATTTTATGGGTGAAAAAGGTACTTCTTACACTCCTAAAATATGGTATATGGCTAAACTGGAGTAGATCAGATGAGTTTGGTAGTTTGTGTTTCTGCTTGTTTTGTGAAACCCAACCTGGCAGCCTGGGTGAACCAGATCCTTCTTTAAGCCATAGCATGGTTTATGTGAGCATAATATGCTATGAGAACACAAGAATTGTGTGTTGTTGTTTTTTAAAAAAACCTTGCTTTTGCAGTTGATTTAATGTGCAGTTTCTTCACAAACATTCTCATGCTTAGCACTTCACAGTGACAAAGCTGTTTCACAATAATGTGTTAAATTGTCTTTCACTTTATACACACATACTCATATACTGTATATTCATCAATGAAGACTGATATAATGAAAACCTTACTAAAACAATTACGGTACACACCTCTCATGCACAAACTATATAAGCAAGCATCTACATACAATACATATGTTACTGTGTATCTCAAGGATTGAGTTATGAATCAAATTCTTGTAGCATTGTAAGATGTTTTGGGAGGGATATGTTGCCTGCCTCTGCATATAGGTGCTCCAAAATGAAATCTCTACAAGCTTAGGTAATACATCTAGTACATCCAACTATCTACTCTTCACCATTAACACAGTGCAGGTAAGGTAGGTCATACATTGTACTTTGATGCCTTGCCAGTGATTCAAAAGGTGGTTCTACCTGATATATATAGTATAATGATAACAAGCTGCAAATATTCCATGATATATTTATTTTTTGCTATGAAGCTATGCCAGACAACAGAACACATGGTAAGTAAGAGAAAAAGATTTAACTTAAGCCATTCAAATGGTCTCAGTCATACAGGCAATTACTCTTAATAAGCAAGCAATTCAATCAAAGAGATTTATTTAAAAGAAAGTTATATTAAAAAAAATACTAGCTCAGCGACTAAAAAGAAAAACTATCCTGAAATGAATTTGTGTATTCACAGGTAATTAAAATTTATCTGAGAGAAACATTATAGACTAAGGAAGCAAAAATGACCAACTATTCTATATCAGATCATCAAATAGTAGTCTGACCAGTAGGTTAGAGAAAAACACAACTTGCAACCATCAATAATTTGGGATAAAAAAGTGGCAAGGAAGCTGTTAATTTAATGACAGAGACTCATATTAAACAGGCAACAGATTATTTGCATGAGGATTATTGAGTTTTATTATATCTACTGGCCCATTACCAGGAATACTGTGGGCATAAGACCTGAGGAAACACCCAACATTGACTAATAATGAGCAAGAACTTCCTTGGGGATAAAAATAAGATTCCAGCAATTGTGTAATCAGCACTTGTTAAATATGTAAATCAAGCTCACATCCATGAAAATCATTGCACTGTGGAGAGGGCAGTCTTTGGGGCATATTGTTTTAAATGGTGTAGTTTGGCGTTAACTGTGAACCCGACCACTAAGAACTATTCAAACACTGCCTTAGCATAAATGTGGAAAGCTGTAATACCATGCAGTACTAGAAAAGAAAAAAGGAGAAAGAAAACAATGTAATCTGCAATTTTTGTGTCCTGGTTTAAACAATCTAAATTTAAACAATTTGCATATACTAAGCAAACTTTATAAAAGTACTTGGGACGATATAAATTAAAAACAAAGCAAAGTAATAGAGAAAATGTAAGCTAATATTAAAGTTCATTAATATGAACAGGAATTATGGTAGATTTACTCATTGTATATTTAGTACATTAATTTAAAGCACATCTCGTTCTTATTCTACAGAAATGCTGTTACATACTTAGCTTATATTTACAACAATCATAATAAACAAATAATTGTACATCTTTGTAGATGTGCTAAGTTTATAGATGAACTAAGGAAAGAGGATATATTCATACACAGAAGGCCACTGCTGTGTTGGAATTTGCAACCATCTCTCTCAGATCCAAATCAGAGTTTATATAAAGAACATAAAGTACAGTATAAGTAGCATGAAATGAATGAAAAGGGGGAAAGTTCATGTATGTCCGTTTACAGCTGGAGTATAATGGTTGAACCAAATCAAACATTCTGAGCATAAAAAATGAACAATAGATATAAATTGGTCTTTAAATTTTATTGTTCTATCAGCTGTCTTTCATTATAGAAATACAATACTATTCATAATCAAAAGTATTCCACATCTGTGGGCATATTAAAAACAGCACAGAATTATCAGCCATATTTTGAAAATGGACAGGGAAATATTCTTTACTGTCTTTATAACATTCATTATCTTTTCATGTTGCTATTTTTATTTTTATTTTCTAGAATAAGGCCAGAAACAATGACCAATCTTACTAATGAAGTTGTGTCAATCCCTTATCTTTTTTTTAAAAAAAACATTCTTTTGTTTCAGAAGTGTTTAAAAATCTACTGAACAGAGTTTGTTGCAACAACCTCTTTAAAGTAATCTATTGGGCTAAGCCAACATTTTAATGATCAGTTATTATTTGATGACGAGATTAGCTACTTAAATAATGCAATACCAAATGTGATGCTGTTTCCAGCCTACAAAAAAATGTGTCATTTCAAAATTAGAGAGCTTATTTTATATTTGAGAAATCATAATGGAACAACTTATACCTATCCACTGCCTATGAATATTCAACAGCATTTACCAGCTGTGCTCCTTTTATAGAACTGAAGGCATTTCAAACATATCCTTTACTACCTTTGATCATTTTTACTTTTCTTGGTTGAAATCACTCAACTAACCTGCTGAATGTAAAAACTTCAGCTCCTGCTGTCTAATCATGAGGATCAACTCTCCAGAGAGCAGGTAGATGATGTCTCCTTTTTTCAGACAAATTTTGCTGACCAGAAGTTACCATTTGACCTCCAGTCTCCACCTCAATGCTCTCCTTCAGGAACAACCAATTTGCCATGAATCCCAGATCAGAAATTAATCTGGCCAATGAACACATTTACCTGCTCTGCTCCCAAATGCTCATGCTTTTTTTAAGGGTTCTGTAACTGTTCCTTTAATAGCTCAGTAATATAAACCATTGCTGCAGGGATCACATAAACTATGAGCAAATGGCAATAATCCCTGAAGTGTGTGTCAGGACAAACTAGTGTGTTCCTGAAGGCCTTGCAGCAAGGGAAAAATGAAACATAATACATGTGCCTGCAAGTGCAAAAAAAAACCACCCACATTTAAGGTTGAAAGTTTGTGCCAAAGGATAGATTAGAATCAGGATCTCTCTCTGTTCTTAGCCAACATAACAAAGGCACTCATCAAACTTCATTTATCCAGACCTTCATTGCTACTGAGTAGCGTTTCCACAGACAAGAAGTCTTTTCACTAACTGAAACTCTGCTAACCATTTTTGGAAACCGCCACAATGTTTTACTGACTTTTGTCCTATATAATGCTAGAGGAGGAAAGTTTTATTATTATTTAAGCTAGCCACAATGGTCTGGTTTTCATACAGCACCCTATCATAATAGATGGATCTGCCTATCTAGTTGAACCAACTTATTAACTTATTAACAATAAGCAATAACTAATTTAACAACTACAATGATTCACTTAATAACTGTGGCAAGAAAAGTCGTAAATGCAGCAAAACCCACTTAATGTCTCACTTAAGATGAAGTTTGGATTCAAATATGGTCATATGCCAAGGACTATGTATATGCCATTTTGACTTGAAGATACTCTGATGAGCTTTTGAAGAATCTCCAGATTATAAGGAACAGCTTCAAGCACTATTGTTTTACAAAAAAAATGCCACCTTTAATATTTTACTGCAAGTTTTAAAGTTACATTGAACCACATGTATACAATGTTACTACCTTTATTTATTTACTAATAGAATGATTTGCAACAGTATTTCTGAATACACAAACCACAGTCGACCTACAAGCAATAGGAAACAAAAGTATTTTGTCATACCCAATCTGCTCATTAGTTTAACAGTAGCTTGCACGTCATTACACTTGTTTCCACCAGTTTGTACTGAATACAACAGATACATTTTATTTTAGAGCAGTGTTTCCCAGCCTTGGCAACTTGAAGACATTTGGACTTCAACTCCCAGAATTCTCCAGCCAGCAAATGCTGACTGGGGAATTCTGGCAGTTGAAGTCCAGATATCTTCAAGTTGCCAAGGTTGGGAAACACTGTTCTAGAGTTTGCTATGATTTTGATGCAATGACACCCCAAATTCCACTTTGGCTACTAGCTAAAATTTCTCCTTAGATGCTCATTCCGAATATATTTTCTACAAAGTGAATTTTGTTAAACTGCACTTGAGAAGTAGGTGAATGCAGAATTTTTAACCCCCATTATAACAATTTGTGTAAGGGTTACTTCTTGGCCAGTGAGGCATTTTTTCTAACCATCAAGAAATCGGCTTGAAAATACAATAGTATCAAGAAATTTAAAGAAATATATTGCGTTTATTATTTTAAAAAATGCTTTGGACTATAGCTAAGAATTAGGAATCCATCTCCAATCACATGTTTAACTCAAGTTAGAAGATAAATCATGGCAGTGTTTTTTTAAAAATTTGTCATCAATCATAAAGGAATTTATTTGAGATTTTAAGTGATCTCTCATCCAGGCAATGTTGAGACCTGCATAGCTACCTACACAACCTACTGCACAAACATAAATTCATGGGGGAAAGGGAATAATTTTGTTGCAATGTTGAATACAACTTCCATTTACTTTTCATTTTCTTCTTCCTCTTTATGATTCTGACTGATAATAAGAAAGTGGTTCCAGGGGTTGCATTATGCGGATATTCAACATAAAAAACCCTGGTCCTATTTTTTTCACTTGAGAGTCCAGCTTCTAGACTTCAGTTATGATTATGATTAGCTACAGGCAACACATTAGATTATATGTAACATAAATAAAAATGCAAATTAATATTTCTTAACAATAATATTGTAAATTAAAATGCAAATTGGCATTTCTTAGTCAATTACTCTATACTACAGGCAATCCTTAATTTATGACCACAACTCAGCACAAAATTTCCATTGCTAATGAAGGCAGTTGTTAAGTGAGTTTTGCCCCATTTTATGACTTTCCCCCCACAGTTGGTAAGCAAACCACTGTAGTTTATTTATTTATTTAGATTTCTATGACGCCCTTCTCAACTGACTCAGGGCGGCATAGAAATTTATAGAAAGTTGTTAAGTGAATCATGCGATCATTAAGCAACTCTGGCTTCCCCCATTGACTTTGCTTGTTGGAAGCCAGCTGGAAAGGTTAAAAATGGTCAGGGATGGGTTCCTCCCAGTTCAGACTGGATCTCCCAAACTGGTAGCGACCCACTGGTGATGTCAGTGAACTGGATCGGCTGGTGCTGGTCTGTGGGCGCCACCATTTGGGGGGGGGAATTTTTTTTTGCTGTTTTTACTGTTTTGAAGGTTTTTCTTCTGCTGCTGCTTGAAAAAAGTCTCTCATGCTCGCCCCCAGGTTTAAACTACCTTTATTCCTTCACCCGAAGCACAGCTGATCAGCTCCTCCAGCTACTGAGCATGCACAGAAACCAAATTGCATGAGGGAATGCATGCGTACGAGCACAGCATGCAAAATATTGCAATGCGAATTGGTGGCAAAGGTAAGTGGAACCCACTCCTGCGAATGGTGGTCACATAACCTCCGTTTGATGCAATGGTCATAAATACATGTCTTTTGCCAAGCACCCAAATTTTGATCACATGAGCATGGAGAGGCTGCAAATGTCATAGGTGTGAAAAACAATCATAAGTCATTTTGAAGACTATCTTTATTTGAGATTCCAAAACAAAGACCACCCTTTCAATGATACTACTTGTATCTACTTGTATTTAAAGAATGAACAGAATATTGCTAATAACCACTCCATCAGGTAGATCAGAAAGGAACTTTAAGAACTTTAACAGGTTGATGGTATGCTAAGAAGTAGAACAAGTAAACTGTACTTATTTTTCTTAAGAGGAAGACTAGGTTTTTCTCTAACTGTTTGATGCATCTTTCATATATCCCTGCACCTCCATTTTCAAGGTATAATAATTATGGAAGTTGTTCATCAGTCCTCTTATAAGTGTATTTATTTCGTTATTCTTATTATTGTACACCTATGCTGTCTTTCCAGTGAAACAAAAGGCAGTGAAACAAAAGGCAGCACTAATGGACACCTTCCCTTGTTTTATCTCATCGGGATAAAATTTTCACCCTCTCTTTTTAGGATGAAAACTAATGCTTTGGCCAAGTCATCAAAGCAGGATTTGAACTGGGATTCTTCTTAGATCCAGATCAACATTTTAATTTTCGTATCACACTGGTTCTCTTAAACGTACACACCTCTAGCCAACAGAAATAAGATTCTTCAACAGCATAAGCAACTTTCTACTGTTTCCAGATTATAGTCCAACACTTCAGGTGTATAGGACAATAAAATATAGTCACAAATAGGTTGGTCTGATCCCTCTTTTTTAATGGAAAAATGCATCTCCTATAGAAGGAACTTATTTGTGTGTCCATCTTATCCATACATTCCTGAAATATACAAAAACGAAAACAAAAACCTTATATATTTTGATATAAATTAAACTCTTTACCTGAAGCAAAGGTGGTTTAATTTTAAAAATCACTTCCCCTCTCCCTTTCCATACTTTCACGTTTTCTGCCCATAGTTCACAGGGCTGGAAAACAAACACATGTAAAATACTGTCAGATGCATATGCTATAGAAAGAGACATAGTCCAATTCATTGTGTCAGACATAATTGCCCCAAAGGAAGCAGTTAGGAAGATACACACATACAGCAGTGAACCCAAGATCCTCTGTGGTCTGCCGTTGTGTAAGAAGTCATTCTTTATCTATTCATATTGCTTGCTGTGAGGGCAAGTATATCCCCTAAAGTAAAAACACAATATAAATATGACAGAATTAAGGATATAGAGAGGGATAGCTCAGTTCAGTCTAGCAACAACCATTCAGTATGCACGCCATAAAACCACTAGCCACAGAAAGGGATGTTCCTCAGTCACAACTGAAACAGGGAAACTTCCTTAAATGGGACATCTACTCTTGTCCAACTATTCCCCCCACCCACCCACTGTATCATGCAGGAAATATAGGTTGTTGTTGTTGTTATCATCTTTTTGGCAAGCCAATACTATATAAAGCAACCTGCAACTGAACAATGTAACAGCTCACAGAGCACTGTTGGCATAGCAACAGACAGGCCCACCACAGTGATATTTTTACCCCAGACCTCCACTCCCATACTTAAAAAGTCCATTTTCTAAACCCAATAGCAAGGTATTTCTTTATTTCTATTATGCTTACTGACTCAAAGATCAGTTCTGTGACCCTAAACTCTAGCAAGTGTTACCATATGACAGCATTTTATCACAATAGAAACCTCTTGCATCAAATCTTAAAATATGCAGACATCACTCCCTTTCAAACCATCACAAAAATGTTAGCCAACGCATTTTTTAAATGATGAAATATTTTCTCCAAAACCAACCACAAGTAAATTACAAAAACTGACAATTTCCAAATCATGATCCATTCTCTGACTTTTCCAAATACATGCATACATAAATCCACATATTGGTCAAACAAGATAGAATACCTAAGAAGTTGTAAGTCAGAGAGAAGAAAAAAATAAGAGAGGAAAAAGAAATATGCACAACAGAATTGCAGTGATGTGAAAGACTGAAGTTCACTTTAAAAGAAAGATTTATGTTGGACAAAAGCATCCACCTTCTATCTAATCAACCTTGAATGTTGTAAGAGGGAACTGTGCACAGATGCTGTCTACTAACAGAGTCCCAAAGCCTGTTGCAAGACAGAAAGTGAAAAATGGCTTTCAGCCATCAATATTATTGCACAACAAAACACACACCCTACTGTGTTCTGCTGCTGCTATAACATAAAGCTATCAAATAAATATGACAGTTTCAGCATACGTTACTGAATCCAGTAAAGGTAAGTCATAATTCTTGGGTCTTGTCATTCTGAAGATGATTGCACAGGTATTATCAACATATCTGCAAACTAGAACTTTGAACAATCCAGTGCTTAAATCTTTTTCCCTGCCAACACTACCAGACAGACAGAATTTCTGACAGTTCATCCAGTTTGCTTTTAAACTTTGCAAAAAAAAAAAAATATTTATCATAATTAGCGAAACTTCCTGAGGCACACACTGACAAAACTTAGAACCTAAAAATATATCAGCTTTCTGTTATAATTAAAATTATGAGGCCATTAAATGTTTTTAAAATATCAAAATAGAGTTATCTACACACTCAGAGATACCAATAAAGAGAAGACAAAAATTATGTGCCACTACAGTAAATTGCTAATCTGAATCCCTTTTCTACATCATGCTATTACATTTGGTATGTTCATATGGTTCAATTAAGAATTAGGGCTCCCTTGTTACACTGTAGCATCTAGTAACTTACCTACAATGTTTCAGTGTTAATAAAACTAGTGTTGCTTTTCCTATATTAAAATACGATTGTATATGTTCAGAATCCTGAAAACAAATTTCATACCAATTTGCTTACATGACTAAGAATCATTTCCTAGATAAGCAGGCAAGACAGTATCACTAAATAATCTGACATCATTTTTTTTTACCGTACCAATTCAGAATTTTATTAAAGGTATACACGATTTAATCAAAATATTTAAATAGAGACCAATGAACTTAATGTGTAAGTAAATCTGTCCATCCAAAAAGTTAATATGATACATATACTGTACTACAGGGAAATAAGATTTATAGAAAACGCCAACTGTTAAAACTTTTCAGCATTAGGATAAGCTGTCTAAGTTGTAAAACATCCTCCCTTCTGGAGAGGATTTTAAAAAAGATAAATCAACATGTGTTGGGAAAATGTCGTCATAGTATCTCAGCTTCAACAACTGAGGAGAAGGGTCTATACTGGGTTAACTAATTCCTTTTGAATTCTAAGTGGTTTCTTGCAAATAGAAACTCTTCTCAGCACCAAATGAATAGAACATGAAATCTGATTCTACTGAACAGCAGTGCATTTGAAATCATCTGTCAGACAAATGCAAACAGTCTGACTGCAATCTTGAAGCTGTAGAGCAGAGCTTTCCAACCTTGACCACTCTGTGGACTTCAATTCCCAGAATTCCCTAGCCATTTCAATTCATATATCTTTGAATACTTAGCATGTAATGGGCAAACTCACCCCACCATTCCGGAATTATTCTTCACTGGCATACATACATAAGCAGCAAACAGCAGCTGTTCTATCCCAAACAGGAAAAACTCATAGCAGTATAAATTGCACAAAGAAAACTTTGTGCAAAAATGGCTCTCTAATGCAGTTGACATTTCCAAAAATACAACTGATACATATAGGAGCCAATGAATGGCAAATAAATAAATAAATAAATCAGTCAGTCAGTCTTTCAAGTTTGCAATACAGTAACACCTTCACAACTACTGACACTCCCTAAATAAATGAAGCTTTTATGCACTAATTGGACAGATTGTAGGGAGACGCCTTTATTACTACTACTCATACTGCTAAATGCAGCTTGAAAACAAACAGGAAGCCCTCCACTGGCCTCTTTGGGAGGAAGTGAAAAACTGCAAATAAATATATATATATGTATCCATCATCATGCCAGGGAAAGCAGAGTCTGACACCTACAGTTAAGTCAGCAATAATATAAATGCTGGCTTTCTTATAGATATTGCATGTCAAAATATATTTTCTTTCACACTGGAGAAGATAACAGCAGGGTTTTAAGACCTTCGTGGTTTGGTGTGTTTTTTTCCTTTTTCCTTTTTTAGAAAGGAAGTAATTCCCAAAGGGAGCGTTGGGTCATTATTATTAGTTAACTTTTACAAATGAAACACAAAAACAATAGGTGAATTTCAGCTACTCCTTCCAACAACCCTCAACAGCTACATGACTGGAATATTCCGATTAAGTCTGGCTCCCAGTATAGCACTAAGAAGTATTTACGTCTTGAATTCCTCTATGGGGGAAAACAGCATGCATACAAAAATAAACAACAGAGACCTTCATCTTTTTTTTTGTTTTTTTTTTTGTTACTTCTCCAAAATAACTGGAACCTAGGAGGGAATTATTTTTCCCTCATCAACTGAAGTGGCGGCTTGTTATCTATAGGCATTTGGGAAGCAAACCCCAAAACAAAACAAGGTCAACATTAAGTGTGTGTGTGTGTGTGTGTGAGAGAGAGAGAGAGAGAGGGAGGGAGAGAGGGAGGGAGGGAGGGATGGATGAAAGACGGGCACTCAAATCCTAGAGGGCCTAAATCACCTGCCAATGCCAAACCATCCAAACCGAGTCCCGTATCAAGAAATATGCTCGCCCTCGGCAACTTGGCCGAAGGGGGAAAGATGCTTTAGGTGCCTTTTCCCTCAGCGCCAAGCTCCGGGTGGCAGCTTAAACGCCAAACGTCCAAAGTGCGAAAGAAAACACAGGCCTCCCCAAACCTGGAAAAGGCACAAGCACCACCACCAGCAACATCGCTTTCGTTCCAGCGCCAGCAGCCAGATAGATCCCCTAATTCTCTTTGGCGGCGGCGGAGGGGAGGGGGGTGTTAGAGGCAGGCTCTTTGACGGCCGCGCGTTGCCATGCACGCTAGTGGGGCGACCTCCCCCCCCACCCCCCCGAGAGATTGCGAGGCTCGTTCTGTGCGTCCGCTCTCACCTCTTATAGGAGCTCCAGCTGGCGAACGGCCTCCTTTGGCCGTCTCCCGTTCCTCAGCCCCCCCGACGGCCGGGCTCGGCCAAGTAGTGCCGCCTTCTTGGGCTTCTAAGGTCCCTCCTCGGTTTGACGGCGCGGCTTTTGCTACTTTGCAGGGCTGGGGGGGGGGGGGAAGGCAGGAGAAGGTCGCGAGTGGCAGCCCGTCCGCGCGACCGCCAAGAGAGCGCGAGGCTGAGGAAACAGAGCGAGGGAGCGAACTGGCAGGCGACGGCGGCGGGAGAAGCAGCAGCAGCAGCAGCCGCCTAGGCAAACAGGCGGGCGCTTGGGCGGCCTCTCCGGGGAGTCGGGAGGCGGGACCGAAGCGAGGAAGGGGCGGGACGCGTAGCAACGGCTCCGGGGAAGAAGAGGAATTCAGCCCGGGAAGGAATAAATGGGGAAGGGAGAAAGCAAAAAACAAAAAAACCGAAAACGACGTGGGAGCGGTGCGGCTCGTTATACAGCCCGCTCTTCCTTTTACGCATGTCCTCCTTGAGCTTCCAAGCCTTCCGGAGCGAAACTCCTCCCTCCGGCCCACGCAAAAAGCATCCTCTTTTTTCCCCCTCTCCCCCTCCCCTTCTCCCAGCCGCTTGACAGAATTGCAGCGGGGGGTGGGTGGGCTGAGGGGGGTGGTGGTTGTGGTGGTGGTGGTGGGAAAAACGGCTGGCGAGCACACCTGGCTCCCGCTCAAGAAGCCCGCAGGAGGAGAGAGAGACCTCCGCCCTGAGCTTTCAATGACGGCGCTGCGCCGACAGAGGCGTCAAAACGAAGCGGTAGAATCCCGAGGTGTTTTTTTGGCCGGACTGTGCCACTTCGGGGGTGGGAAATCGGAAGGGGGGGGGAGAGGAATATCGTGGTTTTATCTTTAGGGAAAAATACTGCAAAAGAAGGAACGATGCCGAACGTTTTCTGTCGCTGCATTCTTCCCCCCTGCCCGGAACAAAAATACCTTTGGGATCCCTGCGTCAAAACAAAGCAATTGCCAGAGTAGAACAATAATTCCCATGGCATTCTAGAATGGTACAATCCAGCGTTGTTCCACCTCTTGGTACCCAGTCCAAATCTGGATTGTTTCACTGAGCAAAATTTGGATACTGTAATTTAGACAGGTATGCCTTCCTGCCTAGTCTCAACTTGTCTATTTTTATCTGCTTTCTGCAGATGCAAACAGGGGAGAGGAGTCTTTCTGCTTTTCGTCAGATGTTTTACTTTCAGGGACCTTTTTAAAACTACTGCTATTCAGAAATGGTATCACTCACCTGTGCTCCGACATGGTAAAAAATTGTTAGAGCATTGTAGTCTGCTACATGCAAAGGTGTGATTTGATGTTTTTTCCACTTTGGCACAAGTTGTTCTGGTGCTCTTGGGAAGATACAAATCTATTGACCTCAAGGGAGAACTCAGGTGTCTGACACCACTTTGCAGTGGTTCTATTTATTGCATTCTATCTTACTCTTATTTCAAGGAGAGCAGGATAACCTATACCAGTGATGGTGAACCTATGGCACGCGTGCCACAGGTGGCACACGGAGCTATATTTGCTGGCACGCGAGCCGTTGCCCTAGCTCAGCACCACTGCACATATGTGGGCCGGCCAGCTGATTTTTGGCTTGCACAGAGGCTCTGGGAGTGTGTTTTTGGCTTCCGGAGGGCCTCTGGGGTGATGGGGGAAGGCATTTTTGCCCTCCCTAGGCTCCATAGAAGCCTCTGGAACCTGAGGAGGATGAAAAAAGGACCTTTCAGATCCAACAGAAGTTGGGAAACAGGCTGTTTCTGGCCTCCCGAGAGCCTCTGGGGCAGCAGGGGAGGCCATTTTCACCCTCGCCAGGCATTGAATTATGGGGGTGACCATTCATGCATGCGCGATAGTGCACACTCACACATTTTCGGCACCTGAGGAAAAAAAGGTTCGCCATCACTGACCTATAAGTTTTCTCCTTCTCATACACGCAAAGGGTCTCATAGAAAATCTGTGTAGTAGATTACACTGAGCAAGAATGGCTTGCCAAAAGTCTGGATGTCTCTGGTGCCAATCATTTCAATACAATGGTTTTTTTCGTAATGTGAAAAATTATAATCCCTATTTCTAAATTCCCATATGTGATGGATATCTACTCTGCCTTCCTTCTTGGCTAATAATGTGTTGGCTACAAAACTGTCCATATTGGAATGGATTATTGAATATACATAAGTCTTGAGTCAGTTTCAGGTCTTCAGACATCAAGAAAATTGATTAAGTAATACATTCATTTAAGTCTCTCCTCTACACAGTTGTTGTTGTCCATTGTGGTCAACAGATCAATAAACCAAAGAGTAAAATTGCCTAAATGTTTGTTTGTTTGTTTGTTGATTGATTAATTAATTAATTATTGGATTTTTATGCCGCCCCTCTCCAAAGACTCAGGGCGGCTTACAACATATAGGCATACTACCTTTAGGCTCTAAAGGTATTGAAATAACTCTTCAAATTATACTTTAACTGGTTAATTTTGCCACCTTGTATGGAAAGTGTTGATCCATCTGATGATTTAAAATACAGAATCATATTCACATTTTGTGATGTTTGGGGCCCAGAGCAATTGCAACAATTCTCTCGTTCTCCCTCTCTCTCTCTCTCTCTCTCTCTCTCTCTCTCTCTCACACACACACACACACACACACCTTTTTAAAGAAGCCACGATTAGTTCACACAGTGCATAGCATTAGGCAAAGAAGGAAGCAGTATATAAAATATTGGCATTTCAACAAAGCACGAATCCCAGCGACCGGTTAGGTCCCACAGAGTTGGCCTTCTCCGGGTCCCGTCGACTAAACAATGTCGTTTGGCGGGACCCAGGAGAAGAGCCTTCTCTGTGGCGGCCCCGGCCCTCTGGAACCAGCTCCCCCCAGATATCAGAGTTGCCCCCACCCTCCTTGCCTTTCGCAAACTCCTTAAAACCCACCTCTGTCGTCAGGCATGGGGGAATTGAATTTTTCCCTTCTCCCTAGGCTTATAGAATTTATACATGGTATGCTTGTGTGTATGATTGGTTCTTTAAATTGGGGTTTTTTAGATTATTTTTAATATTAGATTTGTTCACATTGTCTTTTTTATTGTTGTTAGCCGCCCCGAGTCTTCGGAGAGGGGCAGCATACAAATCTAATAAATAAATAAATAGATAGATAGATAGATAGATAGATAAATAAATAATAAATAAATAAATAAATAAATAAATAAATAAATAAATAAATAAATAAATAAATAAATAAAAAAGACAAATTATTCTTCTAGAGCAGAATACTTGGTACATTCCTTAGCAACATATCATCTGTCCAAAAACAGGTGCGAAACAACTGAAGGATGTTTACTTAATTTCTGAACAGGGTGTATACAATTGGCTATATTAGTTTAGTTTAATTAAATGTGGTATTAAAATTTTATTGCATTTGAAAAAAAAAGTTTCTACAAAATAAAGAGATTTGAGAAGGTACAAAAATAGGTTCCTTAGTAGGAAGAGAAATTATGAATGTCTAGATATCTTGAAATGTTACTTCATCGACTAAAAGTAATCAAATTCATAAACAAGCCAAAGCTAACACTTGATTTCATTTGAAATAGGAAGTGCTGGATTTTGTTGAAAAATAATTCAGAGCATAATCATAACAGAATTCTTTTAAAATGATATACTATAGGTGCATTTCATATTTCATGGCGTTTAATTAAAATTTTAAAACTACAGTGTAAGCTGGATTTAATTTCAGAAAGTTACATTAGATAATTCCTTTGCTTAATGTGATATAAATAGAAATAAGCATCTTATATTCAAGCATAATATGTCCATCTCAGAAGCATTTAATTAATCTCTTCACAATAAATTTAAGCAAATAATATCTTTCTATATATAATGAAGTTGAGAAAGTCAACTTGTGATCGAGAAAGAATTGGAGAGGTATAGCATATGCTGTTAATTTTGAAAAGTAATTTTGCTACTTCTACTTGCAGCTATTATGTCTCCACCTGTTGGGAAGGGCAAGAGGAAAGGATTGTACCTCCACTTCCTGCTTACAGCCATTCGAGAATCACCATCCAAACCAGTGAACTCAGATGAGTCCTAGCATGATGCCACATACATTCTCAATGGAGTAACCAGAAATAAAGTATGGTAGTAACGTATAAGAATAACATGGTTTGAGGGGATCCTTGTCATTTTTTCCTTCCAAACTCCTCTCCCCAAGAAGTGCTTTATCTGTTCAAAGTGCCATTCTCCTAAGTATTCTGCCAATGTTCCTCCACTTTTCCTCCCTTTGCTCATTGCTATCTCCTTTCCCAAGCTTCTGATCACTTAGTTTCCTGCCACCACTCCCAATTTACAACAACAAGGAAAAACAATCTTTCCCACTCCCTCCTAATTTTAAAGCACTTGATTGGATAACTGTGAAGCCCTCACTGCTGAAGACTAGACTTTCAATCCTGGGCCTAGAAAGTTTAGAACTAAGACGCCTTAAACAAGATCTAAGTATTGCCCACAAGATCATATGCTGCAACATCCTGCCTGTCGCGACTACTTCAGCTTCAACCACAACAACATAAGAGCACACAACAGATTTAAACTTAATATTAACCGCTCCAAACTTGACTGTAAAAAATATGACTTCAGTAACCGAGTTGTCGAAGCGTGGAACTCATTACCGGACTCCATAGTGTCATCCCCTAACCCCCAACACTTTACCCTTAGATTATCCACAGTTGACCTATCCAGATTCCTAAGAGGTCAGTAAGGGGCGAGTACAAGTGCACTAGAGTGGCTTCCGTCCCCTGTCCTATTGCTCTCCTATATCTCCTCTACCTTTCTTCTATTTCTATATCTCTTCTTCTATTCTTTCATTGATATGTTCTATTACTATATCTTCTTTTCTATTCTTTCATAGATATATTTTACTATGAGTATCTGCTCTATAACCTTCATCATGTATTTTACTATGTGAATATAGATATTTACCCACTAAAACCCTCATTGTGTATTGGACAAAATAAATAAATAAAATAAAACATGCTACATGGAATCCAAAGGGAAACCAAAATGTTCAGTTGACAGCTTGGCAAGAAAGATTTCAACGCCTTACTCAACTAATGGGCTTAAAAGGGAAAGAGGGGAGGGGAGGGGGGTTTGTAGTAGTTTGTGAATCGCTGTTTCTTAACCTTGGAAACGCTACATGTGGGCTTCCCCGTTCCTGGAATTTTGCAGCCAACATGCTGGCTGTGGAATTCTGGGAGTTGAAATCCATGCATCTTATAGTTGTCAAGTTTCAGACGCATACTATCCAAATCCTCTGCAACTACCAGGTTTTTGAAGTATCTTGGATTTACATCTTAATATTGATTTCAAAATTTCACTGAGCCAATAGTTGTCTCCAAGAAATATCAATAATTGTTTCTGATTTTTCTATTAAGTTACTCTAGGGATAACAAGAAATGTGAGTTAATGACAGGGGCTTAACTGTTGCTGAAAAGAACATAAAGCACACAATTTATTTATTTTTAATTTATATTAATTTATATTGTTTATTCTCTCACAGTGAATCATGTCTATCTGTAACCTTTGAAATAAATTATTTTCTTTCTTTGGAAATTGCTTTGATAAATGTGTTCACTTACCATCTAAAATCATAGCACAGTTTCTTTAGTTGTGTGCATTATATTGAGTGATAACGATCATTGGAGTATATTAGCCATGGTGTTTTGTTAACTATTTTGTGAGTCCAGTCAGGGTGCACATTGTTTTGTTTAATAAACAAAAATGACTAAGCCAAATGAACCACTTGATAGTTCAAGATGTGTGAATCAAGCCAACTAATTGTTTCTTTCTAAAGGAGGCTATGTTGGTCAAATTACCAGAATAATTTCTCTTAAAACTACACCTTTATTAAGATAATGACTTTACTAAGTCACCTAAAAGCTTACAAAATAATGGCCAAGAACTCTTCCATAGACATAATGATTAAAAGTCCGGTAAAGTAGGAGGCAGGGAAAAATGTGGTTGCTTGTTTAAACTGTGCCTTCATTAGATTAATCTGTCACTCCGGGTAAGCCTATAATAATCACTAGTGCACATTAGAATGTACTTGATGCAGAGATGGTGTCAAGCTGCACAAAGAATTTCCTGAAAAACTTTCTGAGAAAAATAAATAAGTAAATACTTACTGCTAGGCACTTACCCACATGTCTATGAGCTATAGGAAGATGAAGCGTAATCTGTTATAAGCTTAAATAACATTAACATTTTTTTCTTTGACATTTAATTAGCCTGATGAAAAATTGAATCTGCTTAGGAAGAAATACCTGTTTTGACTGTGTGGTTTAAGTATAAGTCTATTTATACATACACATGGCAAAGGAATTATTGTGTTTATTCTTTATGATTAAAAAAATAAAAAATTAATGAGCGAGACAAAGTTTCTTTATCAAGATGATGTTCCGAATATAACACAGATCATTGTAAATAGTGTCAGAAGTGGATCTTTGAGAAAAATAGAAAAAAAAAGTAAAACAAACTAGTGGTAAACTAGAACAACTACAAGGAAATTATAAGAAGAGAAACAAGTCCTGTATAAAAAATTAATTTCCCAACAGAATTGAGTGACAACAAGGAAAGAGGATGTAGAAGCCCCCTGGAACAAAATGAAAATATTATATTACAAGCTCCACAAAAGAGTGTGGAGAATATAGAAAAGTGTATTTAGAATGATAAAGTGAGAAAAATGTCGTGAAAAAAAAATGTGTGTACGAGAATTATTGCTACAAAAATGAAGGTAAAATGTTGTAGAATGACTATATCAGTAGAAAAACAATTCAGAAAAACAGTGTCATAGAACAGGGGTCCCCAAACTTGGCAACTTTAAGACTTGTGGACTTCAACTCCCAAAATAGCTGGCTGGAGAATTCTGGGAATTGAAGTCGACAAGTCTTAAAGTTGCCAAGTTTGAAGACCTCTGCTATAGAACAAGCGATGGGCTATGAGCTGGAATGCTAAATTGCGCTCGCCGTCGTGGCTCATAGGTTCTTGTGGGGCTAGTGTGATTTTGCTGCTGCACCTATGGAGGCAGCAAAATTGCACACGGAGCCGCAGGTGCGCCCATGTTTCAGCATGGAAGCAAAAAAACCTCACGCTGGCCCTGCAAGAACTTACGAGCCGCAATCGCAAGCACAATTTAGCATTCCAGCTCATAGTCCTACATAGAACCCAGAGAGGTCAAAAGAAGCAAAGAACATGCTAAAGGATTTTTGATAACTTTTTTTTTAAAGGTTTTGGAAGGGGGTGAAAAATGCTATACAAGAATAAATGGGTGTCAAACTCATGGTGCCATGTTGCTGTCATGTGACATATGGCAACATTTTCCCTTCATGAAGCTGGGGTGGGCATGGCCTGCCCATGACACATCTGGCCAATGGGCCACCAGTTTGAAACTCCTGCTCTAGCAGAATGAACAGAATAAACCTGCGTGGTATAGTGGTTAAGACATTTGCCTAAGACTAGGTAGACATAGGTTCAGGTGCATTCTTACCTATCAAAGCTTAGTATGTTACTTTGATCCATTCACCTTTTCTCAGTTCAATCAACAGGTTGAAGAAGGAAGTGTTCTCTCAGCTGCTGGAGCTACTGGAGGAGAGGAATAGTATAAAACTAAATAGTACAAAATTAGATTTGTGCTTTGTATTTTGTTGTGAGCCGCTCCGAGTCTTCAGAGAGGAGTGGCATACAAGTCTAATAAATTATTATTAATTATTGTTATTATAAACAAAGAATCAAAATTGAAATAGTTTTAGAATAAAACTGAACTGACAGAATGTTGGAAAGAATATTTCAGACCTTTTTATGGGAATTATGATATGTTGAAGGGTGATTGTTGAAGGGTGCAAAAAAAGTTGGGACAAATGATAGGTAACGTAAGAAAAGTTAACATATGATTGTCCTTTGCTCCTTAACAGGTCACTAAGAAATACAGTATATGATCATGAGAAAAACATTATTGTACATAGGTCTACAGTAAGACCTCACCTATCGCTGGTGTTACGTTCCAGACCCGGCCGCAATAACTGAAATCCGCGATGGGGAATTTATCGACTGATAGTACTTATTTAAGTATTTATATTGTAATTGTTTGGTAAGTTTTCATTGTTTTAAGTGTTTATAAACCCTTCCCACACAGTATTTATTTTAGATACAGTATTTAAATACAGTATTTACAATTTTAGATATATATTTTTTGAAAAACCTGCCGATCGAGTTCCACGGGCTGTTTAAATCTGCCGATCAACTTCCTCAGAAACCCGCGAACCAGCGAATATCCGCAAATGATTTTTCTCATTAATATTTCTTGAAAACCCGCGATGAAGTGAAGCCGCAGTAGGTGAAGTGCGATATAGCGAGGGACTACTGTATTTAGAAAATAATAATGATAAATCAATTGGCTTGAAAGGCAAATGTTTGTTGCTTTGATGGAGTTGAAGGTTTGTTGCTAAATGTAGCAAAAGTATACAATGAAAGAATGAGAATAAATTGAACATTTAGCAAATACTGAGCACAGAGTCAGGCAGAGAGATTTTTCAGCATGTAAGAAATGCTTTGTGATGGTGTTGGAGATTGGAGACATGACTACTTTTGCATGCAGACATTGCATTGTTGAAAGGCTGAAGGATTTATAAGAATTATAAGTTTGTGTGACACAACAAAGAGTATGGATCTTCAAATTAATGTATCAAATCTAGTGGTGACTGTTCATCACTGACTTTGAGGGCTTTAGGGTGAAAGACAAAGCTGAGGCATTACTCTATGTCTTTCCTTTGCCCATCACTCTGTCTGCTCTTTGTCTAAGAAATTTCTAATTTGAATTCACTTCCTTCTGCCTTTCTTTCCAAGCACACATGCACAAACTATATACTTTTTGATTCTGCTCCTGAAAAGATGTAGCTAGCTAATGTATGTGTCGTGCTTTGTCTAATCTTATAATGTATTTCCTGAAAAAAGTAACACCTTATTCTATAACACTTGCTCAGATTAGATTCCCACTCTCAGAAACACATGCCAAGTGTGTATTGACCTTTGACATCAAATATCAAGGTAGTGGTATTTTCACTGTGTTTGACAGTGAAAATAAGAGAATAGTTCCAAATTAAAATATAAGTGGTTAAAAAAAGAGATTATTCTTTTCTATCTTGGTAGAATGTTTAATGTAGATGGAAAAATTGATAGAGAAATGTTAAGACATACACATACTGATAATAAGCTAGTAGGTACTATATGGTCTATTGTGAGTTAGGAATATTCATTAAAAGAAGGTTAAAATGAGAGCCAGCTTGGTTCAGAGCTCAAGGTACCAGGTTAGGAAACCGGGACTGTGAGTTCTATAGGCATGAAAGCCAGCTGGGTGACTGGTTCAATCACTCTCTCTCTCAATCCTACTCACATTCCAGGATAGTTGAAGGGAAAACAGGAGTGCGGGAGAAGTATTAGATATGTTTGCTTCCTTGAGCTATTTTTAAAAATAATAAAGGCAGAATAGAAAATGACTGTATATAAAGGTATGCTTCTGTCCATTGTGTCAAATTGAAGTGAAAATTTGGTGTATCAGGAGAACTAAAAAAAGTAGAATGCAATGGGAATATGTTTCTTACGAAATATATGTGGCTAAATCAGAAGAATGAATGAGTGATGAACAAATGTGAACCAAATATAAACAGGATGGATCAATAAAAAAAGAAATAAATAATTTGATAAGCAGATGAATTAAAGTTCATTATGAGACTTGGCGGGTTAGGTTGCGGCCCTTTATTATTATTATTATTATTATTATTATTATTATTATTATTATTATTATTATTATTAATATTATTATCATTATTATTATTGTTAACATTATTAACATTATTATTAACATTTATTAGATTTCTATGCTGTCCCTCTCCGAAGACTAGGAGCGGCTCACAACCGACAATATATAGAGTACAAATTCAATATTAAAAACAATATTTAAAACCCTTATAGTAAAAAACAATCATACAACCCAAATAGACCATACATAAATCATAATAGCTGAGAGGTATATCAATTTCCCCATGCCTGGCAACATAGATGGGTTTTCAGGAGATTACAAAAGGCAAGGAGGGTGAGGGCAGTCCTAATCTCCGGGAGGAGTTGATTCCAGAGGGCCGGGGCCGCCACAGAGAAAGCTCTTCTCCTGGGCCCCACCAGATGGCATTGCTTAGTCGACGGGATCCAGAGAAGGCCAATTCTGTGGGACCTAATCGGTCGCTGGGATTCGTGCGACAGGAGACGGTCTCAGAGGTAGTCTGATCCGATGCCATGTAGGGCTTTATAGGTCATAATCAACACTTTGAATTGTGACCGGAAACTGATTGACAGCGAGTGCAAGCCGCGGAGTGTTGATGAAACATGGGCATACCTAGGGAAGCCCATGATTGCTCTCGCAGCCGCATTCTGCAAGATCTGAAGTTTCCGAACACTTTTCCAAGGTAGCCCCATGTAGAGAGAGTTGCAGTAGTCGAACCTTGAAGTGATGAGGGCATGAATGACTATGAGCAATGACTCCCTGCCCAAATAGGGCCGCAACTGAACCTAAGCAAACGCCCTCCTTGCCACAGCTGAAAGATGGTGCTCTAATGTTAGCTGTGGGTCGAGGAGGACACCCACGTTGCGGAGCCTCTCTGAGGGTGTCAATAATTTCCCCCCCGAGGGTAATGGACGGACTAATGGAATTGTCCTTGGGAGGTAAAACCCACAGCCACTCTGTCTTGTCAGAGTTCAGTTTGAGCCTGTTGACACCCATCCAGAACCCAACAGCCTCCATGCACCGGCACATTACTTCCACTGCTTCGCTGACTGGACATGGGGTGGAGATGTATAATTGGGTATCATCGGCGTACTGATGATACCTCACCCCGTGCCTTTGTATGATCTCCCCTTTAACTGTATTTTAAAAGTTGTATGCCACCTATTCAATTCTATTCAATTTATTAGACTTGTATGCCGCCCCTCTCCGAGGACCCAGAGTGGTTTGGGTGGCAATACAAATTTAGTAAAGAAATAAAATAATAAATAAAATTGTATTATGAAACAAGCATATAAAGGAAGAGTGAATGGGCTGAAAAGAAAGTGAAGCCAGGAAAAGTTGAGACTAGATGGAATTAATGATAACTTCTAGAAAGAGGGGGGGGGGCAATTGAGGAGCAAACTAAATGAATTGAGGCATAAACATAGTCATAGCGGGATGGCTTGCAAGGTAGTAAAGGCATGATAGCATATAAAGAATGGTATGGGTGTAGGCTAGATCCAGTGATGTTTCTTTTTCTTTCTCTCTTGCCTCTAATTTCTTTTGCTTATTGTTTTTGTTTTCCCTTTGCATAATACCGGTTGCTCTAAAACTAAATAGCAATACAGAGAAGTTGAAATAGATTATGTCCTCTCATATCCTGGACATAATCTATTTCAACTTCGAGGATGCTGCTATAGAGCACTGCCTGCCAAAACAACCAGACATAAAGACATTCCCCCCATGCCATCACACTGCTGAATTTCCACAGCACTGTCTTACGTCTCATCTCATCTTCTAGTTTTTCCTACTATCTTCTCCTATTTGTTTCCTATGATTTATCAATGGTTCTTTGTAACTTATGACTAATTATTGTAACTATGATTATGACCAATTTATATGTACACTGAGACACAAATTCCTCATGTGTCAAATCACTCTTGGCCAATAAAGTGTTCTGTTCTGTTCTGATTCAGTTCGATTCTACTGTATTTCATATTATACACCATCCAGCAGCTGCGAGAGCAATCACGGGCTTTCCCAAAAATGCCCATGTTACACCAACACTCCACAGTCTGCACTGGTTGCCAATCAGTTTCCGGTCACAATTCAAAGTGTTGGTTATGACCTATAAAGCCCTTCATGGCACCGGACCAGATTATCTCAGGGACCGCCTTTTGCCGCACGAATCCCAGCGACCAGTTAGGTCCCACAGAGTGGGTCTTCTCCGGGTCCCGTCAACTAAACAATGTCGCTTGGCGGGAACCAGGGAAAGAGCCTTCTCTGTGGTGGCCCCGGCCCTCTGGAACCAACTCCCACCAGAGATTAGAATTGCCCCCACCCTCCTTGCCTTTCATAAGCTTCTTAAAACCCACCTCTGCCGCCAGGCATGGGGAAACTGAGATACTCTTTCCCCCTAGGCCTTTACAATTTTATGCATGGTATGTCTGTATGTATGTTTGGTTTTATAATAAGGGTTTTTAACTGTTTTAATATTGGATTGTTATATGCTATTTTTATTACTGTTGTTAGCCACCCTGAGTCTACGGAGAGGGGCAGCATACAAATCCAATAAAGAATAATAATAATAATAATAATAATAACAATAATAATAATAATACTAATAATAATAATTTTTGAGGGAGGTTTATAAATATGAAATATATATAAATAAATATATTGTTACAAAAAGAAGCTAGAGAAAAAGGTAAGGCAATTGCAGTTCTTTTTTTTTAAAAAAATCTAGAAGCCCTACAGGAGGCAAGCTAGTATTTAATCCAGACTGGTAGTTAAATGAATAACTAAATGCAAGCTATCTATATATCCCTCTGAGACCCCATTTGTTAATGATGCCTAAATAAAGGAGTGGAAAAAAAAATTGCCATATTTATCCATAACCATGCATGGTTTACCCAATTAACCTGATTTTCTGAAGCTTGCATGACACACTGAACCATAAACTCACCATGCAAGCTAAAAATCCACTGTTTAGTCAGTGATTTGGTGTGCCAGACAAATACAGCTAATGGGCAAAATGGTTGGCGGAAACAATTAAGATAAATGCTTCCCTCCTTATGTATCCTTGGGTAGGTGGGATTTTTTCCCCCAAATGATTCCTTAGCCACAAGAGGTATTACATTTTTCTCTGAAAGGCAGACATTTCAATTCCATCACCACAAAGCTTGGTGGAATAGCGATGAGACACAGCTGACTCTTTAAATGGTGAACCAGCCTTGACCGGAATCATAGGCAGGAAAGGCACAGCTGCGTTGTGGAGTTGCCTCTGGCCATCACCCTGGCTTTGCAACTAGGTCTGCCTCCCTTTTCAAAATAAACCTATAGAGAGGGAACAAGAGACAAAAACCAGGGGTAACCCTGCCACTGAGGACTGGCAAAAGGCAGATAAAGTAGCTTGTTAATATTACTTTATTTTCATCCAAAAATGGAATTAAAAGTAAACTAGTGGCTTATTGTTTGGTTTCAAAATGACGAGACAAAGAAGCCCTCTTTCATTCTTATAAATTATCTGTTATCCAGCCACTGGTCCCCTGGGGAGGTGCGTATATTGCCTGACCTGTTTTTATCGCATGCTATCTTGCACATTAGCATTTGCTAAATATATTGTGGCAGTTTATTTATTCTGCCCATAGCTCCAGGAATCGCATCCAGACATCACTGGAGTGGCTTGATTATATGAAAATAATGAATTATTATTATATTTTCCAACCCCCCTTTAAAGGCATATAGTAGGAATCATGTACACATTGTCCTTGTAAAAAATGTTTAAGGAAAAGCATATTAATCAGGATGCTGGAAAACATTTTAATTACAAATATATCATTCATAGTGAAAATTTTCCTTAAATCTCTATTAAACAAAACTATCTTAAAGGCTGGATACTGTAATGCTTCATTTTGTGTAGAAGTAATCTTGAATGGTTAAATTAATCTTAGGTTTTGTAAGAATGCCCCTAAGAACAGCTAAATGGTGCTTAGCCACAGAGTTCACTTCATCTTCCTCTTAGAAATTGTTTTCTGTACTATTTGTTTTCAGTTAAGTATTCCTTATGTCAAAAGAATCAAAAGTGGGAGACCAACTTATGCATGTTCTTGAAGTCTGGAAATGCATTAATGCAACCCTAATACAAATTTTCTCTTTTTCCAGGTTTTGTTTTTTAGACGTGGGATCTAATTGTCTTCATTAAGAATGGGAAAACTGTGGGTCTCCTGACATTGAAGTATAGTGTCCTTCACCATTGGACGTTCAATAATGTTGGGAAGGTTTTCAGTTCTTCCCCCTGATATTCAAGGACACATACAAGTAGCCCTCAACTTAAGACTACAACTGAGCCTAACATTTATGTTGCCAAGTGAGACATTTGTTAAGTTATATCTTTTCACTGGCATACGATCTTTGTCCCTGTAAAAAGTGTCTCTGAGTAAAGCTTGAAATTGGGTTAATTATGCGAAGATAATTAATATGCATAATTTTCTGTTATGTAAACAGCAGCAGCAGGGCTGGCTGAACAACCTAATGATGCATAAGCCTTTCCATGTCCCATTCTGTTTGCATTTCAAGGGAAGCACCATTGACACCATTTGAAATTTTTGAAATGTACAGCAGCTTCAGAGCGACAAATGCACAAAGCAATTTGACAGAGAAGGTTTTTGTCTGGATGTCACTAGGAAAAGATTTTATTTTCTCTCCCATGGGGTCCTGTGGTTGTTATTTGCATTAGTAGAAAACATAATGACATTCACATAATTAATATTCTATCATCTGTAGTTGTACCATTTATTCAAAATGGAGGGGAACTTGTATTTAATCTACCTTGATGTATTTCAAAGGGACATTTCCACCGTATCTCTACAATAATCATCCCATGCTGCAGGCTGGGCAAAAAATGAGAGCAAGCTCTCCTTGCTCAAATGTAGACCCTAACCCTTTTCAATGGATGAGAAAATTTAAAAACTGTTCTCTTGCTACCTTTCATATAAGGCACATCTCTCAGGGAGCAAAATACGTCAGCTGTCTAAAGGTTCTGGTTACTAATTTGTTCCTCTGATCCCTATTAGAGTAAAGGATAGAAGTTTTTGAAGCAAACAGATGCTGATTTTGATAATGAACAAAACCATCATTTCTGAAATACAATGACCAGCCCCATAGGTACACATTTCTTAACTGAGAGTGTGTGTTGCATATTTGTCTATGCATAACTCTAATTAAAGATGCCATGTTCACTTATTTTTATAACAACAAATGGCTAGATTTGTATCACCAGCTTTTTCTAGCAGCTCAAGGTGGTTTCTAAGGGGCATTTCCATTTTATCCCTATAGTAACCATCCCATCCTTTAGACTTGGCTAAAAAAGGTAAGTCAGTGGGTTTCCATTATTGAAACCTGATTTAAACTTACTGTAAGTGTCTTCATTCTTAGATCATCATTAGATTAACACCTATGTGGATACCTTTGCTGCTACTCTGAATGTCTTTCAACTTTGGAATACCAGTAGTTTATGTATTTATTTCTTAGGAAAATGGGTGTTACATATATGAAGGTCTACCTTTCTAAAGTTTAAATGATGTAAATGTTGTGGGAGGGGGTTGTTTTGTTCAGCTTGGATTTGTTTTACTTTCCAAATAATTGTAAATATTAAAATATTTCTGACCTGTGATTTTAAATTATCTAAACATGAAGTGTTCCTCATGTTATATCAACACAGAAAAACATTATTAAGGTCTTTTTCTTCTCTAAAATTGCTAACTGGCTTGGCTGCAAATGAGACTACCAAATGCTTAAAATGAAGTTAAAGGCCAAAATGTAACTCAATTATTGAAATAAGGATTTCTTTACTTTTGTTAATGGAAACAATTAGCAATATATTTGGAACGCAGGAAATAGTACCATTGTCCTCATGACTTAGCATTAAAAAGAAGATAAAATAGCCCTGCCAGTTTATGACTCACTGAGACAAATGTAGCACATGGCCATGTGTTGCTATTATTACTCCCTCAACACATGTAGAAATGCATATAAAAAGGTAAAATTGTACTGTCAAAGGGAAAAAACAGGTAAAACCACCAAAGAAATAACAAATCTTTGTAGAATAGAATAGAATTCTTTATTGGCCAAGTGTGATTGGAGATGCAAGGAATTTGTCTTGGTGCATATGTTCTCAATGTACATAAAAGAAAAGGTACATTTTTCAAGAAACATGAGGTACAACACTTAATGATCGTAGGGGTCAAATAAGCAATGATGAAACAATCAATATTAATAAATATTGTAAGGATACAAGTAACAAGTTACTGTCATACAGTCATAAGTGGGAAGAAATGGATGATAGGAATGATGAGAAAAAATTAGTAGTAATAGTAGTGCAGACTTAGTAAATAGTTTGACATTGTTGAAGGAATTATTTGTTTAGCAGAGTGATGGCGTTTGGGAAAGATGTTCTTGTATTTAGTTGTCTTGGTGTGCAGTGCTCTCTAGCAATGTTTTGGGGGTAGGAGATAAAACAGTTCATGTACAGGATGTGAGCGGTCAGTAAATATTTTCACAGCCCTCTTTTTGACTCGTGCAGTATACAGGTCCTCAATGGAAGGCAGGTTGGCAGCAATTGTTTTTTCTGCAGTTCTGATTATCCTCTGAAGTCTGTGTTGGTCTTGTGGGGTTGCAGAACCAAACCAGAGAGAGAGAAACTGCACTGACATTAGAAGGAAAAGAGAAATTAAAAGGGTTTCATCTTGGGTCAAAACATTAAAACAGGCAACAGGCAAATTGAACAGATTATTCTATAATTACGAAGCTATGACCCTCAAAGTCCATTCCTGAATTGCAATAATAATAATAATAATAATAATAATAATAATAATAATAATAATAATAATAGTAAAATACAAAGATCTAAAAATCGAGCTGCAACGACTCTGGCATAAGCCAGTGAAAGTGATCCCAGTGGTACTTGGCACGCTGGGCACAGTGCCAAAGGATCTCAGCGGACATTTGAAAACCATCGGAATTGACAAAACAATTGCAAAAGGCCGCTTTACTGGGATCGGCAAACATAATTCGCCGCTACATCACGCAGTCCTAGGTGCTTGGGAAGTGCCAATAATAATAATAATAATAATAATAATAATAATAATAATAATAATATTATTATTATTATTATTTAGATTTGTATGCTGCCCCTCTCCGAGGACTCAGAGCGGCTCACAACAGCAGTTCTATTGTTAGAACAAGGTCTCCAATGACCACATTTGAGCCTCAAATATTCCTTTAGGATTTATTGCACAACACCAGCATGTTGTACTGCATTACTGCCAGTGTGGTGTCAGCCCTCCAGGAAAACACGACTTAGATGAGTTAATTCTGCTTTATTGTAAGGCTACCTTACAGAATCTTTCAAGTCTTAAGGTAGAAATGTCCTACTGCCACTTTTAATAATCAGATCAACCAAGGCAGGTGCTTCCTAAGTTTCTTCCTTTGACTTTTAAGCCCTTGAGGGCCCCACCTTCTCTTAACTGATGGTTTCTGTAGCAGCATCTCCTTCTCTTGTCTCTCAAGATCAATTCATGCATTCTATTGCAGTGGTAAACTGACATCTCATGGAGATGATCTGGAATAATGCAATCATGACACCCACTTCCAGCCAGTATCCCTGAGCCACCCTAGTTGCCCCTAAAAATTCTGGGAAGTGTTCAGAGAAAAGCTGACCACATAACAATATAAGATTTTTTAAAAATACATTTACCAGGCTGTCTCCAGCCAAATAAGATCATGGATAATACTTTTTAAATTTAGTCAGTGTTTCAGAGGCTATGTAAGTTTTACCAAAAAAGCCAACACAGTCCTAGGATGCATTAAGAGAGGAGTAGAAGCAAGGTAGTATTAGTATCACGTTATAGTGCCTTGATAATACTACACTTGGAACATTGCATCCTAGGATATAAAAAAGATGTTGAGAGACTAGAAAGAGTTCGGGGCAGAATGACAAAGATGGTTAGGGGACTAGAGGCTAAAACATATGAAGGACAGTTGCAGGAATTGGATATGTCTAGTTTAACTGTAAGAATAGTGTGTATGTATACAAGTGTGATTTTCTTTTTATAATAACTATTTTTTAGTTTGTTATGTTTTAACCTCAGTTAACTGTTTGACTTCTTTTACTGTTTTGTATTTATTCTTATTGTATTTGTACCGCTGTTGTAAGCCTCCCTAGTCATTCGGGATTGGGCGGCATTGAAGTCCGATAGATAGATAGACAGATAGATAGATAGATAATGGATAGATGAATAGATAGATAGATAGATAGATAGATAGTTAGATAGATAGAGATAGATAGATAGATAGATAGATAGATAATGGATAGATGAATAGATAGATAGATAGATAGATAGATAGATAGATAGATAGATAATGGATAGATGAACAGATAGATAGTTAGATAGATAGATAGAGATAGATAGAGATAGATAGATAGAGATAGATAGATAGATAGATAGAGATAGATAGATAGATAGATAGAGATAGAGAGATAGATAGATAGATAGATAGATAGATAATGGATAGATGGATAGATGGATAGATAGATAGATAGATAGATAGATAGATAGATAGAGATAGATAGAGATAGATAGAAAGATAGATAATGGATAGATGAATAGATAGATAGATAGATAGATAGATAGATAGTTAGATAGATAGAGATAGATAGAGATAGATAGATAGATAGAGATAGATAGATAGATAGATAGAGATAGAGAGCTAGATAGAGATAGAGAGCTAGATAGATAGATAGATAGATAGATAGATAATGGATAGATGAATAGATAGATAGATAGAGATAGAGATAGAGATAGATAGATAGATAGATATAGACAGATAGATAGATAGATAGATAGATAATGGATAGATGAATAGATAGATAGATAGATAGATAGATAGATAGATAATGGATAGATGAATAGATAGATAGATAGATAGATAGAGATAGATAGATAGATAGATAGATAGATAGATAGATAGATAGATAGAAGGATTAGGGGTGACATAATAAGCAGTGTGCCAATATGGGGCCAAAGAAAAGGGAGTCAAGCTATTCTCAAAAGCACCTGAAGGCAGGACAAGAAGCAATGGATAGAATCTAATCAAATAGAGAACCATCCTAGAACTAAAGCGAAATTTCCTGATAATTGGAACAATGAATCGATGGAACGACTTGTCTGCAAAAATTGTGATGCTTCAACACTGGAGGTTTTTAAGAAGAGATTGTCTGAAATGGCATCGGGTTTCCAACTTGAGTAGGGAGTTGGATTAGAAGACCTTCAAGGTCCCTTCCAACACTGCTATTCTGTTATTCTACCTACAAGTCACAAAACTGAATTTTAAGGGTCAGCGCAATTTTCTCCTGAAGTTTGAAGCAGCAGTATGCTGCTCCTGGTTTGGCCGGGTTCTGTGAACCAGTAGCGGCAGCAGCAGAAGGATCTGCCCTCCTGCCCTGGATTCTTCTGAGCATGCTCACGAACTGGTAGCAATGGGTTTTAGAACCCACTGCTGGTTTGAACCACAAATTGCTCCTGCAGTTTGAACAAAATTGGGCAGATTAACTTTCTGCTAAGTCTCTCTCTTCCTTGTCTGGATTGAACTTCAGTCACTTGGATCACTCTACCATAATCAATAAGCCCTATGAGATATGCCAGAGAAAGTGTGCATATCACCAACTAGTGACCATACACAGACATGGGTTCCCTGCCGTGGTGCTCACCTTATGGAACAGTTTTTCTCCCTGAATTAAAATCAACTCTATCCCTTTTGGTATTTAGGAAGTGGGAGTGCATGCGTGGGGGTGGAGGCACACAATGGGGGATTTGCACCTGCACAGGAGGAGTGCGGGGCAGGGTTATGCACACATGCACAAATGGGAGCACACATTGCATTATGGGTGCCAGCATGTGTGAGCGCAACAGTGCTCTCGCGCTTGGACTTTTGGCACACAATGCCAAAAAGGTTCACCATCACTGACATAGGGAATGAGAAGAGAGCTGGGGTGGTGCAGCAGGTAGAGTGCTGTACTGCAGGCCACTGAAGCTGACTGTAGATCTGTAGGTCAGCAGTTCAAATCTCATCACCGGCACAAGGTTGACTCAGCCTTCCATCCTTCCGAGGTGGGTAAAATGAGGACCCGGATTGTGGGGAAAATATGCTGGCTCTGTTATAAAGTGCTATTGCTAACATGTTGTGAGCCACCCTGAGTCTAAGGAAAAGGGCGGCATAAAATCGAATGAATGAATGAATAAATTAATTAATTAAATAAATAAATAAATAAATAAATAAGCAGGCAGGCAGGCAGGCAGGCAGGCAGGCAGGCAGGCAGGCAGGCAGGCAGGCAGGCAAGCAAGCAAGCAAGCCCCAAATGTTAAAGCTAAGGAATCAAGCAGATAGTCTGCTATCTTCTGTAAACAGCGATCAAGAATTCGGCAACGTCACTGCAGAGTCAACATTCTGGATAATCCACAAGGCACAATGCCATCAGAAGGATAATCGACAGGATCACATTCCCAATGTAGAGCAAGCCACCTTGGATGGGGACATTGTTAAGGTTTCAGTGATGTCTTTTCACTCACTTTTTGTCCCTAATGGTGTGCACATTCAAAATGGGATCACCATCTGGACTTTCCCAGGCTTCCAGCGCATGCACACACAAAACTGCACAAGAGGTTTGTGCAGGAAATCCCATTCTGCCTGCACAAATCACTTCCTGATTTGACAAGCAAAGCAGAAAGGGCAATCCAGAATATGGTCTCCAACCTTGACAGGGGTCTCCAACCTTGGCAACTTTAAGACTTGTGGACATCAACTCCCAGAATTCCTTAGCCAGCAAAGCTGTGTCCACAAGTCTTAAAGTTGCCAAGATTGGAAACCCCTGTTGTAGGATGTGTATGCAAGACTTAGGTCAGGGGTGGGTCCTACTTACCTTCCCCACTGGTTCACATCGTGACATTTTGCATGCACATACTAGCTTCACCCCTGCACACATCCCTTCCAGGCCCTGGATATGCCTAGTGCTTTAAAAAAACACACCCTGCATTGCAAACTAGCACAGAAAGCAGTTGCTGAGCAGCAATTAAATCTGCCTCCCCTGATCAGCTGGGCTTTGGAAGCAATGAGGGATTTGAACATGCACATGTGCAGTGCAGGGTGCATGCACAGGAGGAGTGCAGGGCAGGGCACACATGCACAAATTGGGGCACACACTGATTTCAAAGAGTAATGGAAGAAACATGGGATAATACAAAGCTCTATAGACAATCATTATAGAAGGATAATAAGGAGGTGTGGACCTTTCTCTAGGTACAGGGGTGTCAAACTTGTGGCCTGAAGGTCAGAGGCATCACATGCTGGCCCCACCCTTGCCCGGTTTAGCGAAGGGGAAAAAAGTCATGTCATGTGATGATGCGAGTTTGGCACCCCTGCTTCTAGCAGCTGGGGGATGATTTCTGTCCCTGAGATGAGATATTTAGATTTAGGATGGCTGTGGCAATGCTTTCTTGAAGACCAGACTGGAAAAGAATGTTAAAGAAAGCCCTTGAGATAATGCCTGCTTTTAGAATTTCAGAAAGTACAAGCCAAATTAAATATTGACACACATCCTGCCATTTAACACACACTCTCTCTCTCTTTTTCTCTCTCTCTCTCTCTCCCTCCTTCCCTCCCTCCTTCCCTCCCTCCTTCCCTCTCTCCCCTCCTTCTCTCTCCATGTGTGCGGGTGTTTCATGGTAGGGAAATTGTATATTGCCAAGACCGTTGTATGATTCCACTGTAATTTAAAAACAAAAGGCCTGGTGGCAAGGAAAAACATTTTGGGGTACAGATGTTATGTATAGCACAGCAGCTGTGCCCACATGCAGCCAGCAAGCTGTTTCTCTCCACAGGGGTGTTTTCTCTGTCCTTTACTCAGATAACATATAAATAGTCCAGTCAGGTTTATGGGATATTCATAAAAATGGTAAAAAGTTAAAACGGATGTAGAGAAATTCAGAGTGAAGAGTTTAAGCAAGCCATGTCTGGCTTTGTAATAACTTGTAAAAAATGCAACTGAGAATAAAAATAGCCAGTTTCAGAATACTGTATATTTAAATATTTTTGCTGTTCTCTTTCAATGAGGATGGAGAGACTAGGTGGTTATTGTTCACATTTATGGAATAAACTGTTTTCAATATTCAAAATGCAGCTTCATTTTACTTTTTCATTATATAAAGTGGGCTTCCCCATCTCCCTCTAGTGTCTTGGACAAACCCTTTAATTCCATGGACTATCTAGCACAGCTGAAAGGCAGCAGGTAGGAGAAGTCTAAAGTTATATATTTAGACTATTGCAAGGAGTTCTAATTCAGTAGATACACTGTATCTCATTTGTCTATTGTAATGGGCCCAGAAAGGTACAGAAAGCATCCATCAAACCAATTACAGGACTGGAACACTATCCAAATTGAAAATACAAATTATGGGAGATTTCTGGATGTAAAATAAGATAACAAATATGGAACATGATAAAAGAGCCTTCAGTGATGTAAGTACCTTACATAGGTCACTAAATCTCTGCAGCTGTCATTCCTGTTTATTAAAGATGCCATAACGTCTTGTCCAAATGTAAGCTATAAATAATAACTTATAAACCACAATGGTTAACGTCACCCAACAGATTAGGTCAAAAACAAACAAACAAACCCATTATGGTTTGCCCGATGCATGAAGTCAACCAATGAGTGATATGAGAAATATAAGCAGAGGGATCTTTTTGAAATCCTCTTTTCATAGTACAGTATTAGAACTCTGTTCTAATTCATTTTCCCCATGAAATGTATGGCCACTTTTAGGTTAGACTATAGACTACAGAAGTATCTTTCCAAGCATAATGTATAATTAGCATATCGAATTTGCTGGCACTAAATCTGAGGATAGTTACCAATACTTTGTTTAGGCATATGGTTCTAATTATGGGGAAGAAGCATAAATGTGCACACTGCTTTGTGCTCTACAGATATTCCTGCATAGAATTGGGAGCATAAAATTCATTCTGTAAACTCTGGCTACTTGCCTGCACATGATCAGCAAACCCAGATTGAGAAAGTGACCTGCATACCGATGGTTACAACTCTGCTCAGAACATTCACCTCGACACAGGGCAGTTGGAGTTTAATTGATGTGGAGCTGGAGCTTGAGTCTCTATCTTCCTTCCACTTTTACAATGAAATGTATCTGAAAATGATTTTATTGTTTTATTTGTCAAATATGTACAAGATAGCAGGTATAGATATAAACAAAGTAAATGGTAAACGAAGTAAACGAAGTATATTTTGTAAGCTGCCCTGAGTCCTCGAAGAAGGGCGGCATATAAGTCAAATAAATAAAATAAATGAGGACAGTAGGATAGGGACAACTGGTACACTTATGTATTCCCCTAGCAGACCTCTTAGGAATGGGGTGAAGTTGACAATAGACAGTCTAAGGTTAAAGTTTTTTAGGTTTGGGGAAGAAATCACAGAATCAGGTAATTTGTTTCAGGCATTGACCATTCTGTTGCCGAAGTCATATTGTCTACAGTCAAGTTTAGAGCAGTTTACCTTATATTTTTATCTATTTTTGTGCTCATATATTATTGTAGTTGAAGCTGACCTTGTGGCAGAAATAATTTTATGAATTACATTTAGATCGGTTCAAAGGAGGTGTAGTTCTAAGTTGTCTAAGCCCAAGATTTCAAATCTGGTGGAATAAGGCATTCTGTTGTAAGCAGAGGAGTGGAGGACACTTCTTCTGAAATATTTTTGGACTCTCTCGAGTGTATTAATGTCCAAAATGCAGTGTGGGTTCCAGACAGCTGTATTCGAGAATTGGTATAGCAAATGTTTTGTATGCTCTAGTTAGGAGTGTAATACTGCTAGAGAAGAAGCTACACAAGTTTTTTTGGATTGGAGCTTCATTATTTTTACGGACAATTTGTTTTCTTTGACTTTGGTGGTTATTAGTGGTATGTAAAGTTGAATGACTTTTTTACTTTTGAGCAAAACGATTTTGTCATGGTCTTTGATAGTATTACAGCCAGAGAATAGTATTTGCCAATCAAGAGATGAAGTCAGTTTTGATTCTAAGTGGAGATCCATGTTACTCTACAATCTTGTCTAACTAACAAATGCTACTTCCAATGTTTTGCTACCATAGACTAGCACAACTCTCCTCCTACAATGTCCACAGAGTCAGAACAGGATAGGATAGTTGAAGAGAGACATATTCGATAACCTTAAGAACAATAAATCACTCTTGATTTTGATACCAAGACTCAATTAGGTCAACAGTATGCCCTATTTTTCAATAAATATAAGTTGGTGTTGCTGAGTTTTTAAAATGGGTATTATGCAGTGGTGAAATCCTAATATTTTTATAGCGGTTCTGTGGCTGTGGCTTGATGGGTGTAGTATGGCTTGGTGGGCTTGGCTTGTGGGGGCATGGCAGGGGAAAGATACTGCAAAATTTCATTTCCCACCACACTCCAGGGGAAGGATATTGCAAAATTTCCATTCCCACCCCATTCTGGGGCCAGCCAGATGTGGTATTTGCCGGTTCTCTGAACTACTCAAAATTTCCTCTACCGATTCTCTGAACTACTCAAACTTTCTGCTACTGGCTATCCAGAACCTGTCAGAACCTGCTGGAATTTACTCCTGGTATTATGGCTGTAAATCCTAGAGGCCGAAGATGGGTTTTGTTTCATTGTTGTCTTCTGCTTCCCTGAAACATACGTTTGGCTCTTATAAGAAATAATGCATTCAACAATGCAAGCAGTAGTCTGATCCATCAGAGCTCTTAGATTCTTGCAGTAAATTATGTACAAGCATAGCAATTAATAACCATTTACTTAATGCCTACGGAAACCAAACTCATAACATAATCTCCTGCCCTTTCCTGTCCAATCCCATTGTTTTAAAAAAGGAAAGACACTATAAATTATGTGCTTGAAACAGAACAGCGGTGATATAGATGCTCTGTCTTTCAAGTACATTTACTAGGAACAGAACAAATTGATTTTATGTATATTATCAATGGAAAGTGTAGCTGCTCTACAAGGATGTCAAACATGCTCCCTTAAAAAAAAAAATTCCTGTATTACACAAACTGTTATAGACTGAAAATTATATCATCACATTAATACTGTTTGCAGCTTCACCAGTGATTTTAAATGGGCTTCCTACCTAAATTTCAAAAGCAAGGGTGAAGGTTGTTTTCATTTTGTATGCAAAAAATAACCTGCTCCCCCATCCCATTTTTTGCAATAAAGGTAATAAAGTCAGAGTCAGAAAAGGTTTAGGACCTTCTGGAGCTCAGAAATAGCCCACCATGTTGATTTGTCCTGCCTTTTGAGTTTGCATTGCACTTGCTATGACTCATGAAGCTTTCAGCACATAAATCATGATGTAAATTAAGTGTTGTTTTCTTCTATCAGGGCAACCTGGTCTACCCAAATTTGGGATAGAACATACTGCTTCTGTTTTCGCTTTTGAGCCCCAGTCCAGGGGCCTTTGCAGGCAATAGCTATTCATGACAAACTATTTTTTGTGTTGAATTTATATTTATTTACTATTATTAGTATTATTAATGATTAATTATTTTATATTATTGCTACACACACACACACACACACACACACACACACACACACACATACACACAGTATTAAAAGATATAAAAAGACGTTGAGACCCTAGAAAAAGTGCAGAGAAGAGCAACAAAAATGATTAAGGGACTGGAGGCTAAAACATATGAAGAATGGTTGCAGGAACCGGGTATGTCTAGTTTAATGAAAAGATGGACTAGGGGTGACCTGATAGCAGTGTTCCAATATCTCAGAGATTGCCACAAAGTAGAGGGAGTCAAGCTATTCTCCAGAGCTCCTGAGGATAAGTCAAGAAGCAACAGTGGAAACCAGGGATGAAATCCAGCAGGTTCTTGACAGGTTTTGGAGAATCAGTAGTGAAAATTTTGAGTAGTTCGCAGAATCTGTACCAGAAATTTTGAGTAGTTCAGCGAACTGGCAAATATCACCTCTGGCTGACCCCAGGAGTGGGGAGGGAATAGGACTATGCTCCTAATCACAATAGCTATTTTCCTTTATTATCCTTAGGCACTGAAAGGCTACTAAGATTTTTACTACCACACTGTGGATGTGTTTTATGCAGGATGCCCTGCATTTTCTTTCAAAATCTTTCAGTGCAAATTGGGTGCTCTGGGGTGGAGCTCCACTTTTGCTATCCCACTGCTTCTCCCTCCCCTCCGGGCAGAGCCCATCCCTCTCTTTAGGGTAACAGATTGTTTTTAGGGACATAAAATAAGTTGTTACGCATTTCCTACCCCCAAATCAGTTGAAGTTTCTGAGTTGCTGCTAAGAATTTGTCCCTGGCCCCAGATACTCTGTAGAAGCCGAGAATGAAAACATTGTGAAAGGTAATCACAATGCACTGCTGTTCTAGATGTGTTACTGACAATGATAGGAGTTGCCATTAATAGGGGGAAAGAGAGTCCAGGTGGCAGTATTTCAGTCCTCAGAACAGCTGTGGAAAATTACAACTTTAACACCATGCCATTGTTTAATACTATAGTGGATATTAGGTTTTCATTCTGAATTCTGCATTAGGCAATACTGAATTAGAGCAAAGGTATCTTAAAACCTACATTTTCCCCTCTAGTTTGGAATACACTTGCCTAAAGTCTTCATTTGGAATATATATATTTTAAAAATGGCCTCAGCACAGGATGCCACAATCAAGTCTAAGGGGCGTGCATAAGCGCACCACTCTGCCTACCGTCCCTGTCCTATTGTGTTCTTTTGTTACTTTTTATCATTACTTATCTAATGTTTAATTTGTACAAATTATCACCCTATAATTGTAGAAACATAGAAACATAGAAGACTGACGGCAGAAAAAGACCTCATGGTCCATCTAGTCTGCCCTTATACTATTTCCTGTATTTTATCTTACAATGGATATATGTTTATCCCAGGCATGTTTAAATTCAGTTACTGTGGATTTACCAACCACGTCTGCTGGAAGTTTGTTCCAAGGATCTACTACTCTTTCAGTAAAATAATATTTTCTCATGTTGCTTTTGATTTCCCCCCCAACTAACTTCAGATTGTGTCCCCTTGTTGTTATGTTCACTTTCCTATTAAAAACACTTTCCTCCTGAACCTTATTTAACCCTTTAACATATTTAAATGTTTTGATCGTGTTCCCCCTTTTCCTTCTGTCCTCCAGACTATACAGATTGAGTTCATTAAGTCTTTCCTGATACGTTTTATGCTTAAGACCTTCCACCATTCTTGTAGCCCATCTTTGGACTCGTTCAATTTTGTCAATATCTTTTTGTAGGTGAGGTCTCCAGAACTGAACACAATATTCCAAATGTGGTCTCACCAGCGCTCTATATAGCGGGATCACAATCTCCCTCTTCCTGCTTGTTATACCTCTAGCTATGCAGCCAAGCATCCTACTTGCTTTTCCTACTGCCCGACCACACTGCTCACCCATTTTGAGACTGTCAGAAATCACTACCCCTAAATCCTTTTCTTCTGAAGTTTTTGCTAACACAGAACTGCCAATACAATACTCAGATTGAGGATTCCTTTTCCCCAAGTGCATTATTTTACATTTGGAAACATTAAACTGCAATTTTCATTGCTTTGACCATTTATCTAGTAAAGCTAAATCATTTACCATATTACAGACGCCTCCAGGAATATCAACCCTATTGCACACTTTAGAATCATCGGCAAATAGGCAAACCTTCCCTACCAAACCTTCCCCTATGTCACTCACAAACATATTAAAAAGAATAGGACCCAGAACAGGCCCTTGTGGCACACCACTTGTAACCTGTCTCTGCTCAGAATACTCGCCATTAACAATAACTCTCTGATGTCTACGCTTCAGCCAGCTGCAAATCCATTGAACTATCCAGGGATTAAGTCCAATCTTCACTAATTTATCTATCAGCTCTATGTGGAACCGTATCAAAGGCTTTGCTGAAGTCCAGATAGGCAATATCCACCGCACCACCTTCATCCACCTTCAAACATCATTGTTTGACAAAATAAATAAAATAAAAATAAATAAAATAAATAAAGTCAAAAACAGAAGCCAAGTAAGCAGTACCAGAGCCAACGTTGTTTTACAAAATAAGGAATATGGTACTTGTGGACATTGCTGCCCTGTGTAATGTTTTCCTGGCTTTATCTCTTGAAAATTATATAATAAGAAATGGCCATGCCTCAAAGCAAAACACTAAATCATTTTTTCTTACAAGAATGTCCAAGTGCCATAGCCTTCTTAAAAAATCAGAAGACTGGGTGATGCTTTCTTTGAAGAACGTATAGAAAAGTTGGAGAAATGCCATCTTGATGGTCAGCAGGTGACAGGAAACTTTTTAGCAAATGCATCCCTTCTCTCATTTTGTGAAAGCCCCCACAGTATACTCATAATTGTGCTCATTAACTATAAAGAATACAGATCTGAGCAAGAACACGAAGGAACTTGATGCGAGAAGATTCCTTGGAAAATAGTTGGGAAACTTTTGTTTTTAAAATGTGATATATATATAATCAGTTAACTTTAAAAATGGATCATTAAGTTATGTATCCAACTGTGCTGTCACTAAACTTTTAGCCCAGCCTTTTGGAATCTAGTGCCTGCCACTTATTTTGGGTTGCAACCACAGGCATTAAGTGCAGTTCATGAGGATGAAAAAACCTGTACATGAAAGCATCACGAAGCAAAATGGAGCATTCCACCTTTTGTTTTGATGTTGGATGTAGGGATGTAAATCATTTGGTTCATATCATGATATATGTTTTTTCATCTGCCCCTCCTTTATTTCCCTTATGACTACAACTCCCATTCCATCTTAGATGGCCAGACAATTTGGCTCAGAGAGAATTACTCAATGTTTAAATTTAATAAGTACTCTGATACAATTCTTGCACACATAGCTCAAGAGGCTACATCTCTGGGACATCATAAAAACATAGAAATGCCTTCCAAACAATTACTAAAGAAGAGCTTTTCAAATGTATACAATGTATACTTCTATACAAGGTCTGTTTATTTTATTACAAGTGCTTTTATGATTGATTTCAATTGATTGAATTCAGTTGATGTATAGTGCTTTTAAAAATGTCTGCAATTCCCCCCCTCCCCCAATAACCATTTCTTTTCATAAGACTTTATTTACTTTGGACACTTATTGAGTTCCTCATTTATACTTAAACAGCATCAGCGGAAATAAGCCGTCTGAACAACCAAATCAGGTAGAGACTTCATGAGACCAGACTAATTTAAACAAGAGCAATGCTGTTCATGGAACTTTATTCCCTGAGAAATCTGAACTTATATTCACCCCGCCAGAGGCAGTTTGCCAGCAGAGACTGAGACCACACTATATAGTAATTCAGTATTTTAAAATTTCCATGGATAAAATAATACCATCTATTTTGGTAAAGACTAGCATGAATGCACCATCTGGAAAGTTTGACCAAACAATCTATTAGTTCTGTTATACCACTGGCAAGTTTACACTAGAACAGATCATCCAGAGCCCAACAGGGAACAACAGGGAGCAATAATCACACATCTGATTTGATGTTCCTGTCAGAACAGTAGTTATGTAATCTGAAATTGGGGGAGCTCTCAGTCTCTCCCTTGTCACGGTCAAATCACACACTGATTATCACTAGATGTTCTAGTGGCACTCTCCATTGCTAAGAGAATGGACTGTGCCCAAATAGCCAGATTCATAAAACAAATGAAGTATTAACTGATCTAGCTCCTTTTAAACAAAGTTGTTATGAAATCCAACAAGGGGCCCATCTTCTTTTGGTTATTCTTATTCTGCTCATGTGAGATTCCCTAGTTCTCCCCGCAATCTTGTTAATTTTTCTTTTTTTTACATTTGTTCCTTTGAAGCAAAAATAATTCTCAGTGACAGGAAAGAATCATATGCAAGTTGAATCTTCTTATTACACTGTGCCACATTTTTTGACACACAACTTAAATCTTACAGTACATGTTGTTGCATAAAATCTTTCAGAATATTTGAAGGAAGTTTTGAGCCAGTCACAAGATAACCTTAAGGAAAACATACAATCTTCAATCTTGTCCTCCCAATTTTCAATATATAAGCTACTTAAAACCCACCTCTGCCGTCAAGCATGGGGGAATTGAGATCCTCTTTCCCCCTAGGCCTTTACAATTCTATGCATGGTATGTATGTATGTTTGGTTTTTATATTAATGGGTTTTAAAATCATTTTTAGTATTAGATTACTATTGTACACTGTTTTATTGTTGCTGTTAGCCGCCCCGAGTTTCCGGAGAGGGGCGGCATACAAATCCAATAAATAAATAAATAAATAAATAAGTAAGTAAGTAAGTAAGTAAGTAAGTAAGTAAGTAAGTAAGTAAGTAAGTAAGTAAATAAATAAATAAATAAATAAATAAATAAATAAACAAACAAACAAACAAACAAACAAACAAAAGAAAAGCCTGGCTTACTCTAGATTATAACAAAATAATGCTGTGCAGTGGTACCTCTACTTACGAACTTAATTAGTTCCGTGACCAGGTTCTTAAGTAGAAAAGTTTGTAAAAAAAGCAATTTTCCCCATAGGAATCAATGTAAAAGCAAATAATGCGTGTGATTGGGAAAACCAGAAGGAGGATGGAGGCCCTGTTTCCTTCCAGGAGATTCCTAGAAAGGCCCCACGGAGGCTTCTCCCTGCCTTTCCCGGTTACAGTTTCGGAAGCTTGGGTTTGTAAGTGGGAAATGATTCTTGAGAAGAGGCAAAAAAATCTTGAACACCCGGTTCTTATATAGAAAAGTTCGTAAGTAGAGGCATTCTTAGGTAGAGGTACCACTGTATTTTCATCCACCAAAACAATATGTATCACTATTAAAATCCTCCAAAAACATTATTAGGAAGCTATCAGATTCTATTTCAATTCACCTTCTTTTTGAAAGTGATGCTGATGTTCCATTAACAAACTTATACAGAAGTCAGCAAAAATATTAATTCACCTGATGGGTGGCATTCAGCGCCTTATGGCTCTTGTAAGGGCTGCAATAATTCAGACCATTTTACAAAAACATTTTTTTAAATCCCACTACAAAAAGCGCCAACCACACTTCTGTCAGTTGTATAATGTATATCTCAATTCCCTACTTCCCTAAGCAAGCTTTTAAGCAGAGCATAATAAGGTTTTGAATCAGGAAGCATAACAGATCGTTTCTACAGTTGCTCATCTCCTCTCTGTGTGTGTTTTATTCTTTTTCAAGCACCAGTCCTCAGAGAGATAAACTAAATTTAGCACACTCCACACTTGGTTGTGAATCGTATGTCAGAGACAGGCCATTTCCCTCTCCCCCACTCAGCTGAAAGTAATACAATAGACTCATTGTTACCTGTAGCTCAGATGCTCAGCCAGTAATACAACCTGATATTTTTTGTACTATTTCATAATTGTTATAGTCCTTGTTGGACATAAAAGCTTCTTATAATATTTTTGTCAGATCTACTCAGTACAGACGAAGTGTAAGACTACTTTCACCTCCTGAAAATTTGAGAGCTCCATTTGTACAGCTCCACCTTCTACTTCATTTATCAGTTATTGACAGCAGGTGAGGCCTTTTACTGTAACGGCCTCTAAGCTCTGCAATTTATTGTCATTAAGATGCCATGGACTCAAACCAGCAGGATTTTCTGGAAATTTATCTAGCTTGGAAAGACTCTGAAATATCCACAATGGGGGAATGGTTGGTGAAGAGGACAATTCTCAGATATGACAAAATTGATACCTTTAATTAGAGAAAAGACAATAACTGGAGAGACCTTGAATGCTCTCTGAGTTTGGTTGTTTTCTTGTAGTCATTTCATTGTCAAACTAGGTAACATCATCTAACACTGATGATGTTTGGATAATGAAACATCTGTAAGAAAACAACCAAGCTCAGAGAACTTGAAACGAGGACTCCTCGTTTCAACCCTGAGCTTCAAATATTCTCTTTTACTGGTAAAACAATAACTACATTTGTTAGTAACTTGAAATATTTTTTGTATTTTTGTTTAAATGAAAAAGAAATGAACTTGTGATAAATGGGTTTTGATTGTTAGAAAGGGTAGACTATAAAAAGAGAGCTATGATACAACCGTTAAATGTAAAGGTAAAGGTTCCCCTCACACATATGTGCTAGTTGCTGACTCTAGGGAGTGGGGCTCATCTCTGTTTCTAAACTGAAGAGCCAGCACTGTCTGAAGACATCTCCGTGGTCATGTGACCGGTATGACTAAATGCCAAAGGAGCATGGAACACTGTTACCTTCCCACCAAGGTGGTCCCTATTTTTCTATTTGCATTTTTACATGCTTTCAAACTGCTAGATTGGCAGAAGCTGGGACAAGTATCAGGAGCTCACTCTATTGTGCGGCGCTAGGGATTCAAACTGCCAAACTGCCAGCCTTTCTTTTTTTTGGCAAAGAATTTTTTTACTTTTCTCTCCAATCACAAATACAATATAAAATACCATCAATATTAAATTATATTATAATAAATCATTTTTGAGACTATGGTATACATATCCAATGCTTCCTCCTTTACTTTTGACATCTGGACAAAAATGGCTGCTCAAATTTCTTATATGATTTTAATAAGCTGTTAACTTTTTAAGCTGTTCCTAATTTTAATCACATCTGATTAATTAGGCTGTAGTGTTTCAATTTTCTCCATATCTCCTCCATAGCAATTATCATGTATGTTTCTTAACCTTTTTAAATAATAAATGCCCTTTAAAATAAAAGAAGCAATAAGTAAAAACAAACAAACACAAAACCTTCTAATAACAAATTCAAGGGGGGTGGGAAGCTGAGTAATATATCACAAATCTCACCAAATTAATAAACCTAATTAATAATAATTCCTTTTAATAGGTAATATAAAATATAAAAAATAAGATAAAAAAGAATAAAGGAAAAGGGAAAGTGGAAAAGGAAAACACAAGAAGAAAGAAAAAGAAAAGAGGAAGAAAAAGATATCTTTCTCGTTTTTCTTGCATACATCCCATGTAGATCCAAATAAAGCTATCGTACCCTGCAAGTTTTGTTCTATTGCCAATTATGTAACCATGTCTCAGCCAGTCAATTCCCATATGTCTTCTCTCCAGAGTTCCTTTGTTCCAAAGCAATGCTGATAACATCCTTTCTTCATAGAAGTAAATACATAACAAACACATTCCATCCTTTTAACCAAACAGCCGATTAAGAACCATCTGTGGCCATCTTTTACGAGTGTAAATCACGAATCTCCTTGCAGTAACTCCTCGAAACCAGAAGATGGCATACAATTAACAGAGCTGATAACTCTCTTCATTTAATGCAAAGGGAAATAACTTCATCAAAAAAAGAAAATAATCCAAATAGAGTCCAAATAAAGTCCAAATTCAAGTTCAAAATCTTTAAAGCCTTTAAAGCTCTTCAAAATAAAAAAAATTGGGCAATTTGCTGTATTTTAAAGCTGCTGCTGTTTGCCTCAATGCCGAACAATTACTACAGTTCCAATTTACAGCATTTCTTCGCCTATGCTTAAAACGGTCCTCATTCTTCAATCTCTGCATTGTGTTGTCTCCTGCGGCTAGTGTTGCCATAGGCATGGCAGCCTGGCCGACCTTGTGCCACTGCTAGTGCGAGACAAGGCTGGTTCATCTGGCAGGGTATGCCGACCCCAGACCAGACCCCCGGTAGCGTCCTCTACATAATCTCCCCTCTGGGGAGGATCGGGCCCAGTTCAAAAGAACCAGAATCCCCGGATGGTAGGGATTCGGGGCTTCCCTCAAGAGAGTGAGGGAGCCTCATGCTGCCGTGGCCATTTACCCCGCCCTTCTCCACTGCCAGCCTTTCTGATTGACAAGTTCAGTGTCTTAGCCACTGAGCCACTGTGTGGTTTAGAGAGGATAAAATATAACTCTAAAGAAGATTGAAAACCACTACTGTACTTTTCTTCTTTTATTTCTTTCTTATCACTTTGCTTTCTTCTTTAAATTTATATTAAAATTTAAAAAATACTTAATGGAATTGGGGGAATCTTTCAATCTGTATTTTATATGAATGGATTTTTCACTAACATATATTAAGATTTCTCTGGGGTGGATATTTCTATTGACTATGCAAGTCAAATTAAAAATGTTTATTTGGGAATAAAAAGAATATACATTTTTTCTTTAAATGTATGAATGCATTCTAAAGCTAAGCTAAAAAATTTATCTGAAGAAGATTCTGATTGTAGGAATGACTCTCTTTGTCACTGCATACAGAGTGCCTACACTCTTGGAAAATGAAGTCCTAGCCACAGAGTATGGAATTATGTTGGTGTTTATAGCAGCAGTGGTACAATGTAGTAATGCAGGCTACTTCTGCTGACTGCTGGCTGACTGCAGTTTGGCAGTTCAAATCTCACCAGGCTCAAGATTGACTCAGCCTTCCATCCTTCTGAGGTGGGTTAAATGAAGACCCAGATTGTTGGGGGCAATATCCTGACTGTAAACTGCTTAGAAAGGGCTGTGAAGCGGTATCCCACAAATCACTCAATATTGCATGTCTGCTAGCAAAACTTCCAGTTACTCTACTTTATGATGCAATTTGAATTACTCCTTTAAATCTTGGGAATCATATAAACTTGCCAAGACATCTTTTCATGCCTAGATTGTGCTTTTTTGACTACATTAGAATTAGTAGAAAACTGCAGCTCTGCAAAGAAAATATTAGCAGAAAACTGTAGCTCTGCCTTCTCCTACAACTGTCTACTATTCCCTGAGTTAATCAAATTCTGAAGCTTCATTAAGGCTAAGCATGTTGTATGAACCAAGAATAACTACCTCTTCAGGTTTCTACAACCTAAAATTTGCAACTGGCGACTAACCTTGGGTTAATAATCCAATTTTTGCAACAGAAAATAGTTGTAATTTCTCACATCTTCTGTAACCTAGTATGGGGAAAAAATTGTCCTCAGACTGGTTTCATACCATGCCAGGTCATAGTTTGCTGACTATCTTGCAATTGATTGGATTCAAGCAACACACTAAGACAGAACTAAATGGCACAATGTCTAAGTGTGAATTAAGACTAAGAGAGAGCTCTACTTACTGAGCTATTTTTCTTTACATGGATAATAAAATCGGGAAGAAATCAGCTTAAATTACCACTTGCATGGATTCTAATTAGATTATTAATGCAGAGGAGACTTAGAAAATTGGTAGCATTTGTAAAGTGGTCTGTAAATCTCTTCTGCATTAATCACTGCAGAATCATTTGACGTTATCACATGTCACAAGGTCACCATGAAATAGAATATCAACTGCCCACATGGCCCTTTCAGTATGCCTATCCACTATGGATATCTCAATACCCATGGTGGATAAGCATATTGAATCATCTCAAAACGTTTTCCTAAGCAATTTTTAGCAGATCTGTTTTAAAATTGCAAACTGGAATTTTTCCTCTTTTGTTTCCTCTGCTGTTTGCCAACACCAGTGCAATAGTTTAGCATCTGAGAATAAATATGCCTTTAAAATGGTTCAAAACATTTGAGGAACAATGGATCAGAAGAGCTATGAAGAGTCTTGAGATGCAGGGTATGTGCGCGTGAGTAATGCACAAAGGCACCAAATTATCATCCTATAGAAAACATTCCAAGTATTTGGTTGTAATTGGATGTTGACAGGATGGTCCACGAAAATTGGAAATGTTTAAGTTTTCAATGCTAGTAATTCATTTGTTTGGAACAGAGTTTGTCAGAAAAACACAATGTTATTGGAATACCCCTACAACACTGGTTACAATTCATGGCTAAATTAAGCAACGTTACTTGGCTTAAGACTGCATAAAAAAGTAGACCCGTCCTGTTTGCTAAGTGATGGTTTGAAGCAAATGCATCCTAGGCAATGCACTGAAAATGAAACAGGTTTCATCAAGAATGCTGCTCAATATTGACAGGCAAGAAAGGAGACATGGAGGGTGGTGTGCTGAATTATTCAGTGATGCCTGGAGAATATATATTAAGGAAAGATCAAAAATCAATTTTGGTTTGAATAAAATGCAGCTCAGCTCTGACTTACACTGAGTAGGCCAGATATACTGTAGCTTTGCTGTTTGAGAGACTTTCCCTATGTGATAGTCAATTATTTGCTCATAATATATTTGTGTGTTCTCCAAGGAACTCAAGACACCATAGTGGGGTTATCTTGTTTTCTTTTGTGATCACTATTCTGAGAATAGATTGCATCTGAGAGATAGTGGCTGGTGCAGTGAAATTCAACCTTAATCAATAAAGAGGAGTCAAACCTCACTATGGCAAGCCAAAACCCCAACGGAAACTGCAGAAATTGCTATTAGGAATGGTAGAAAAAGGACTATAAATTGTGCCCCCATTTTTGCCACAAGTAGTACCAACCTTTAAATTTTACTTGTGCTGCTGCTGCACTTACAACTATTGCTTTGGTTAAGTTGATGAATATTTTGTGTCCAAGAGAAGCTCAATAATAGAAGTTTGAAAGAACTTTGACGTTTGAATAATCTGCTAGGCTTAATTTGAAATAGTTCTTTTAGAAAACAGATGGCTGAGAGCTTAGAGATATCAGAAAAGAAATTATCTTGGATTGACCGGCGCGGGGGGAGGGGAATTTGGGCATGACTTTCTCCCTAAAACTACAGATGAATCAGGGGTAAAATGCTCCCACTTCGCTCATGCCTATTGGTCGTCGGAGAACCAGTCGCAAAGGGAACGCAAGGCTCCTCCTACCCTGCCCGGATGCCACCATTTGTGTTATTTTACCCTCTGTACAGGCATACAATGGTTTGCACATGTGCAGAGGATAAAGAACCCAAATGGCAATATCTGGGCGGGTGGGAGGAGCCTCATGCTCCCTTTGCAATCGGCTCTCCGACGACCAATAGGCACAAGCAAAACGGGAGCATTTCACCTCTGAGATTAATGCAGCTTTATTTATTTTATTTATTTATGGGATTTGTATGCCGCCCCTCTCCGGAGACTCGGGGCGGCTAACAGCAATAATAAGACAGCGTACAATAATAATCCAATACTAAAAATGATTAAAAACCCATTAATATAAAAACCAAACATACATACAGACATACCATGCATAAATTTGTAAAGGCCTAGGGGGAAAGAGTATCTCAGTTCCCCCATGCCTGGTGGAAGAGGTGGGTTTTAAGTAGCTTATGAAAGGCAAGGAGAGTGGGGGCAATTCTAATTTCTGGGGGGAGTTGGTTCCAGAGGGCCGGGGCCACCACAGAGAAGGCTCTTCCCCTGGGTCCCGCCAAGCAGCATTGTTTAGTTGATGGGACCCGGAGGAGACCCACTCTGTGGGACCTAACTGGTCGCTGGGATTCGTGCGGCAGAAGGCGGTCCCTGAGATAATCTGGTCCGGTGCCATGAAGGGCTTTATAGGTCATAACCAACACTTTGAATTGTGACCGGAAACTGATCGGCAACCAATGCAGACTGCGGAATGTTGGTGTAACATGGGCATATTTGGGAAAGCCCATGATTGCTCTCGCAGCTGCATTCTGCATGATCTGAAGTTTCCGAACACTTTTCAAGAATGACCTCAATTGAACTAATCCTAGGTCAGGAGCAAGGAATCCTATTGTAGGGTTATAAATCTGGACTCCAAAGAAATACAGAAAAGAGCAAAGAGATACAGAAAACTCTCCTAGTTCATTGCACTTTTGCACTCTAGTCTTTCTTAATGGGCTGGTAGAAGATTGTTTAAAGGCCCTAGACAAGTGAAACAAGCTTCCAGTTGGGAAACAAAGAACCAAGCTAGACAAGTGTTGCCACACTATCAAAGCAATGTCACTAAAACGTTGTGGTTGCATTATACTGTGAAAAAAACTAGGGTGTTATCTAAATGAGGCAAAAACTTTTTTATGTGCAATATGAACTGGGACCAACTAAGCTCATACTTTTACAGGCAATTTCCTGGTTTCTGAACAAGGAGAAGCAGGGCCCCAACACATATTTAGTTGCCACTTGCCATTGTCAGGCACACTCAAGGCACACTCAAGGGAGCTTTGCTGTGCCCCTTTCACTTTTCTAAGAGTACTACTTGTTGAGAGTCCAAATAAAACTGAGGCAAGAGGTTCCTTTTTCTAGAAAATTTAAACAAATGTTTCTCATGAATTAAATCAAATTGGCTAGATAAATAGCAATAGCACTTAGACTTGAATATTGTTACACAGTGCTTTACAAATGCCTCTAAGTATTATTGTTATTATTATTTATTAGATTTGTATGCCGCCCTTCTCTGAAGACTCGGGGCGGCTCACAACAGTAATACAAAAACAATATAACAGTGAGACAAATCTAATATTAAAATAAAACATATCTAAACCCCCAACAATTTAAAACCATACAACACATACATACCAAACATAAAATATAAAAGCCTGGGGGAGGATGTCTCAGTTCCCCAATGTCTGGCGATAAAGGTGGGTCTTGAGTAATTTGCAAAAGACAAGGAGGGTGGGGGCTGTTCTAATCTCTGGGGGGAGTTGATTCCAGAGGGCCAGGGCCGCCACAGAGAAGGCTCTTCCCCTGGGGCCCGCCAAATGACATTGTTTGGTCGACGGGACCCGGAGAAGGCCAACTATGTGGGACCTCATCGGCTGCTGGGATTTGTGCAGTAGAAGGCGGTTCCCAATGTATTCTGGTCCAATGCCAAGTAGGGCTTTAAAGGTCATTACTAACACTTTGAATTGTGACCGGAAACCGATCGGCAGCCAGTGCAGGCCACGGAGTGTTGCAGAAACGTGGGCAAATCTAGGGAGACCCACGATGGCTCTTGCGGCTGCGTTCTGCACGATCTGAAGTTTCTGAACACTTTTCAAGGGTAGCCCCATGTAGAGAGCGTTGCAGTAATCGAACCTCGAGGTGATGAGGGCATGAGTGACTGTGAGCAATGACTCCCGGTCCAGGTAGGTCCGCAACTGGTGCACCAGGTGGACCTGGGCAAACGCCCTCTTCGCCACAGCCGAAAGATGATGTTCCAATGTCAGCTGTGGATCGAGGAGGATGCCCAAGTTCCGAACCCTCTCTGAGGGGGTCAATAGTTTCCCCCCCCCAGGGTAATGAATGGACAGATGGAATTGTCCTTGGGAGGCAAGACCCACAGCCTTGTCTGGGTTGAGTTTGAGTTTGTTGACACCCATCCAGGCCCCAACAGCCTCCAGGCACCGGCACATCACTTCCACTGCTTCGTTGACTGGACAGTAGTTTAAATAGTCAGCATATTGCCCCCAACAATCTGCATTCTCATATTACTGACCTTGGAAGGATGGAAGGCTAAGTCAATCTTGAACCTCTCAGCATCGAACTCCTGGAGTGAACAGTGAGTTAGCTGTGATGTTGCATTTTTAACACTGCACCACCATGGTTATATCTTGCACTGAGGTCAAGAAGTCCTAATCAAACTACTGAATTCTACAAAACAGCTTCCTTTGTAACTGTCTTATCATGCTTGTGAAGTGAGAGAACTTGAAAAAGGTGGAGTTATTCATGACCATTTCTCTTTGGAGTCACTTGCTTGCATGTTCTGATGAGTCTGCCAGATCAAAGGAAATGTCTTTGCAAAACAAAGACGGTTGTAATGCGCTCTGCAAGTAAAACAGAAATGAGAGAACTGATTTCAAAATCTTTTTTTTAAAAGAATCCAGAATTTTCATGTCTAGCACATTACTGTATCCTTCCCAGACTCTAGCAACATGACACTGCTGAGATACCCCGTACAAAGGGAGTGGATGTGATTTATGTGTGCATGTGCATAAACATGTTTTATTTGTTTATATGTATGATTCTAGTTTAAGAGTCATAGTTGGAGTGGATTTAGTATGGCTAATTCAATCACTCTCCACAGAGGTTAACCTGAAGGTACAATTATGACATCTAAACTTTCCTCTGATAAAGGCAAAACTTAAGGAAAGAGCTATTCCTTATGTAGTCCAACCTGCCATGACAATATAACACTCATTATTCTCTATAATGAAAGTAATTGGTCTTTGGAATGATTCATTGAACCAATAGATTGCTGCAGAGTGATGGCATGGTTAGCATCTCTTAGGACCTGAAACAACCTGAAAGCTATGGAAGGAGAGAAATATGTCCTTCCTATTATAGATGACATTATTTCTATTTCTATTATTTCTTATTCCTAGCATAAAATAATCTAATAGCTGTCAGGGGATTTAAGCAGATCCAATTTAGTAAATCTAAATTATCCTAAGTTAGATTTCACTTTAAAAATGACTTCAGTTTGTTTGCTAATGTCTACAGGAAGTCTTCAACTTACTACCATAATTGAACCCTACATTTATGCTGCTAGGTGACAAATTTGTTACGTGAGTTTTGCCCCATTTTATGATTTTTCTTGCCACACTTGTTAAGTGAATCACTGCAGCTGTTAAATTAGTTATTAAGTGAATCTGGCTTCCTCATTAACTTTGCTTGTTGGAAGTTCATAAAAGGGGTCACATAACCCTGGGCATGCTACAACCGTCATATGTGTGTGTTAGTTGTCACACATCTGAATCACATGACCATGGGGAACACTGTAATGGTCATAAGTGTGAAAACTGGTCATAAGTTCCTTTTTTTCAGTGCTAACTTCAAACAATCATTAAGTGAACTGCTGTAAGTCAAGGACTACCTGTACTTATATATATATCATTCAGATCAACTTAAGTGACCTTATCAAGTCAAAGCAGAAATAAAACAAGCTATTCTCCAGCGCAATGATTTGTGCAAATACTGGGAAGATGTTTCAGTATTCATGGGCAGTCCTTGTACAAAGTCTCCTGGAGCATTAACATCACCAGAATTCATTTAAAGTTTTAGCAACACTAATGACCACAGATACGAAACTGGATATCTCATAATTGAATTTGGAGTGAACCCATTTGTTTTTAATAAAAAATGATGTTTGGGGAACTAATGTCTACCCACCTTCCCCAAGACTCAGGAGCTAAATGAAGAACATTTTGGGCCTTGCTACAATATCTTTGAGGATTTGTAAAAGAATTGACAGACAACTTGCAGTGTTTAAATTTATTATTCCACACATGCATGAGCAGATAAAGCTTTCAGGAATTTCATGCACGTCTTAATCAAAGATCCAGTCAGTCTTGTAATAACAACTTCTCTGCTCATGTGGATGCCAATGCTAGCAGCAATGAAATAGTAGGGATATTACTTCAAGACTGCAGAGAATGGAAACCAAGAGCCTATTGCTCTAGAACAGCGATAGACAAATCCAGAATCTCCCATTGGAGAAATAATGCACCATAGCAATGTGAACCAGACTCAAAATACTCTTATGGGCTGGACGTTTCCGATAATATATAGATCACCAGCTATTGCTTCTTCAATAAAGTTCAAAGATTAAAGTTCAAATACCAATGGAATATAACCCAGATGCTGAATATTTATTTATTTATTTATTTATTCAATTTTATTCAGGGTGGCTTACAACATGTTAGCAATAGCACTTTTTGAATATCATCCTACCCAAACACTTGTAGACAATATATTTGCCCAATGCTTGCTGAAATACTTTGAAAATGTCCAACTTTACATTTAGAAAGAAATAAAGCTCAATATTTAATATTAATATTCAATATTGATTAATTTCTGATTGACTTCACCAGCATGGAACCCATAATATATGTTTCTGAATCTGAACTACTAACAATACAGTACTGAACATTATACCAAATGGTTAGCTGGTGTAGGCCTGTAGCTTACCTACCACACCCAAGCCTTTCTTTCTTTTTCTTTTCTTTTTTGCAGTGAGTCTCCAGAAAGATTCATTTCTGTGATGAGACATTTGTTATTCTAGCTGAGAGATAGCTGGAATTATAACATACAATAATGCTATAAGATAAGGACTAGATTGTGCAAGTAGACATAGCAATCATAATTGAGCAGAATAATTTCTAGGTGCTGTTCCAGATGACTGATAAACTACTTAGCATCTCAGAGTCAGGAGAATAAAAAAAATGTTTACTGTGTACTTATGAATTTATGATTCGGAGAAATGAAGCGATATGCAAGTCTAATCAGTGATCAGGAGAAGAAAGAGCCAATATCTTACGAAAAAGAATTTAGAAACATTAGATGGAGATTGAATTTACTACTAGGAAAAATAGATTAAAGGCTGCTGACATTGATAAATTTAACGATTGTAAATAAACTAGATTATGTTTGTTTAACTGGAGTCTCAGGCATTTTATAAAGAGCAAATAGCAGCATCTGTATACTGCACAAAACTAAAAAGTGGATTTACTTAATTTTGGTTAAATGCAATGTATGAACTCCACCCGTGGCTTGCAAAATCTTCTTTATAGTTTGCTGAACGAAATATATTTAAATTTATAAATTAGTCTGATCTATGAATACAGTCAGTGGCTTGCCTAAACCTTCAATCAATGTAATAGCCAAAAGGAGTTATGTGTCTTGCAGACATTTTAAAATAGAGGTAAGGAGTTCTGGTTTGATGATAAATGCTGTTTTGCACATCGGTGGTAAAATACTATCATTCATTTTGGGAGCCAGCAAAGAGTGTGCTGACTTCTCAAAACTAACCATTAGTCTTGCAGATGCAATGAGCTATCAGAACAATCTCAAGGAAGAAAAGGAAAAGCTACATCTTGGTCAGTGATCAGACAAGAGAAATCTCAGCTCAATCATGAATGGAATTTGAGAAAAATGTCTCAGACCAGACACTCCCTCTATGGAGTAAAAGCAAGCTAAAGCCTTCAAAGTAGACTAGACTTCAACACCAAAGTCATGAATACAAAAACTACATTATTATAGGGTTACAATAAGATAATCTAGTTGTTCAGAACAAATGGCACCTCAAAGACCCAATTTCAAGTTGTCTCCCCCGCTTTTCTTTTCACTCATACTTTGCTGATAGAAGTCAAAGTGATTATACTTTTTGGAATAATGGAAAGCTTCGAGTCTCCCATTGCCAAAAGATGAAAAGCCTTGCAGATCAGTGACCAGGAACTAGCGGGAGGTTATTCAATTCAATTCAATTCAATTTATTAGATTTGTATGCCGCCCCTCTCCGAAGACTCGGGGCTGCTCACAACAATAATAAAAACAATATTCCAGCAAAAACAAATCTAATATTAAAAAGCACATAAAACCCTATCATATTTAAAAAAGCAAACAACATATATATACCCAAACATAAATATAAAAAAGCTTGGGGGAAAGGTGTCTCAATTCCCCCATGCCTGGCCGTATAGATGGGTCTTGAGTAATTTACGAAAGACAAAGAGTGTGGGGGCAGTTCTAATCTCCGGGGGGAGTTGATTCCAGAGGGCCGGGGCTGCCACAGAGAAGGCTCTTCCCCTGGGGCCTGCCAAATGACATTGTTTGGTCGACGGGACCCAGAGAAGGCTAACTCTGTGGGACCTTATCGGTCATTAGGATTCATGCGGTAGCAGGCGGTTCCAGAGGTTATGTACTTGCATTGGCTATGTAGGACAGGCTATGTAGGAGGATGGAGTCAAAAGAAGAATCCGCTTATAGTTATTTCATAGTCACAAATGGCTAAGTCCAACTCATCTTGAATTCTGTTAAACTTTATCTAATGCCAAAATAGTGTTAATCATTAGTTGACTAGATTCCTGTGAATAAATAAATAAATAAACCTGTTTAACTGGACATGTGGTTCTGGTCTTTTGTGTCTAACAGGCAGGTCACTCATGGTATGATACACTTTCAATGGACTGGATGACACAGCTTGTGCTAGAAGAAGCTGGAGGAAGCCACTTTAGGACTAGGGCAGGAAAAAATGAGTTTGCCCTGCAATTTTTCTTGGCTCCAGACTCTGTTTAAATCCTCTAAATGCAATTACTGAGGTTCTCAAATTCATGCCTAGTGGGTCATTTGGGATAGCCTACAGACTTCTAATTATTAATAGCATTTTAAAAATATAATCTGTTAACGTAATTGTGGATTTCTCTACATTAGATGAGTTGTGTGTTGGGAAGGGTAAGGGGTTAGTGTGTGTAAGCTATATCTATATCTGTCTATATCTATATCTACAGATATATCTTTATCTATATTCTATATTCATATCCATATCTATATCGATATTCAAATTTACAAAGTTCTGATAAAGAAATAAATGGATACCAGTATAGATCCATTTCGAGCTATTTAGCTCTCATCAGCTAGCCATACCCTTCAAGGATTTGAACCTGGGCTGCTTGCTTTGCTTGGCAGTACTTTTATCCTCTAAGCCACAGATACTAAGCTTTCGTCAGGCCCTGCTGGGGAAAGAGGCAACAGAAATTGCATCGCCATCTGTCAACATGACTAAGGCAAAAACAACAAAGCCAATTACAGGGGGAAGGAAAGGGTCATCAGCCCCTGATGACATTGTCAAAGTGTAAAATCCCCATTGAAGTGATGCATGCTTTTTATGTAAGGCTGATCAATTTAGTCATTGCACACCCAGCGATGGGCTACTAGCCGGAATGCTAAATTGCGCTTGCTGCTGCGGCTCATTAGTGCTTGCGGGGCCAGCGCGATTTTGCTTTTGCGCCTGTGGAGGTAGCAAAATTGCACACGGAGCCACAGGTGCACCCTTGTTTCGGTGAGATTGTGCTGGCCCCGCAAGCACTTATGGCAATCTCTTCAATGGGGATTTTACATTTTGACAATGTCATCAGAGGCTAATGTAAGCTTAAAATAATAAAAACAAATTAAACGTTCCAGAAATCATGATATCTATTGTTTCGTCATACATGGAACTTGTATTTTTAGGACAACAGTTATATATATATAACTGTTCTATATATAAAAGTTTTTTATATAAAACTGTTTTATAGTTTTATATATATAAATATATATAGTTTTACTATATATATTTATATAGTTTTATAGTTATATATAAAACTGTTTTAAAGTTTTATATATAAAAAGTTCTATATCTAAAACATTTTTTAATATAAATGTTCGGGTTTTACCCCGTGTAATATTTTGAGTGTCTGTGCTCAAGACTCAGAACAATCTACATACATACATGTAACCCTTCCCTGGTACAGAGCTGAAGGGATTGGATACTGTAGCCTGGAGGTTAATTCTCTGCCTTACAAAGCAAAGGCTACAAGGCCAAGTCCCAGTGAGGGTATGGCTAGCTGACGAGGCCGGAATCTGGCCGAAATAGATCTATCTGAGTCTCCCTTAATTTTCAAATTTAGCAAAAACATGTGACATATGTATGTATGTATGTATGTATGTATGTATGTATGTATGTATATATATATATGTATATGTTTGTATATGTACATGTATGTATATGTACTGTATATGTACACACACACACATGCATACCCAGAAAGCTGGAAAAAATCTCAGAGCCATTGTTAGCCCTAGTAGCCAGTCTCCTCCAATCTGATGTCATTTACATTAATTATATCACAGCTTCCATATTTCCCAGCTAGCATGGGCATCTTTGGGATGACTAATGTAGAGATATATAATTAAATGAGCTGAAAGTATTAGTAATAAATAAGAAAACTGGGGTAATTAGTAAGTAGTTTTTAAAAATAAGAGAACCATAGAATTCTAAAGGTCCAATTCCATGAATCCATGAAAGCAAGAATGAATCCTGAAATTAAGATACAGTATATCCCAGAGAATGGTAGGAAGAGAACCAAGTTGTTGAGATGCTGAAGTTACCTTCAGAATATGCGATCCTCTGCTCCATGATTATTTACAACAGGGCAGAATGCTGTGGAAAAAAAATTATTCCAGTATATTTCATCTTGAACTGTAAAATTTATGACTCATCTCCAGATACATAGATATTGCTAGGATTAGATCTTTTAAAAGGCTATAACTTTTTATAGAAAACAAATCAGAGTATACACTCAGTGTAGATAAGGCAAAACTAGCGGGTCATATATGCAAAATCCAAAGAAAAACAGCAATTTGGTGAATGGTTTGTGGTTGTCCTCAGTTCTCCTTTAACTCAGAGAGTCTTTGAGAGGAAGTCCGTCTCTCTAACATTCCTAGGGGACTTGCATAGTGTTTCCATTTCTATTTCAAGCCTTAAAAAGTTCAGTGAGAGGCATGAATTGTACTTGTTGGGTTTTTCCACTGACCCAGAATGCCCCAAGTATTGAAAATGGCTTAGATAGTATCCATAGGATTTTTTTTTATTTTTACAAAACTCAAACATTTGATATACAGTATTTTCAATTTTTATGAACCTGGAAGAAGAGTCATATGCACTTCTTTATATTGGAGAAAGAATAGGTGGATCAAAAAGTATTTTGAAAGCTTAAAATTAGTTTGCTGAATGCACTGCTTTTAAAGAGATGGAAGACTCAGAGCTGTATGAAACATTAACCCTTTCTGTTGGCTGACAGTTTACACCATTTGTCTCTTCTTGAAGGTTATTGACCATAATATTCCATAGTGGTCCATTGCAGGCTGGTAGGCAGATATATTTTGATTTCCCAGGATAAGGCTGAGAAATAGTGGCATATCTAAAAACACACCTAATCCCTTATCTGTGACTAACCTATATAGGATCTGGGTCTCCCTACTTCTTACGTCTAAACAGTGAAGGGCCACAATTTTTTTTAGTACCACACTGTGGTTGTGTCTTATTTTTGGGGTGTGGCTTGCTGGCCACGTGACCAGGTGGGAGTTGCTTAACAATCATGTGACTGGGGTGTGTGGCTTAAAAGTCATGTTACTGGCTTAAAGGTGGCCAACGTGACATCACTCACATCAAGGGTTTAGCTTGGGGTGCCTGGCCTCTCCTCGCCTTAAAGAGATACAAGATATTTACTATTACTGAACATCCAACATATACTATTTAATCCTATATGTATATACAGTATGCCATATGTGCAGTGAAGGGCTACCACGCTGTGGGATGCCCTGCATTTTCTTTCAATATATTTCAGTGCAAATTGGGTGCTTTGGGGTGGAGCGCCATTTTCACTACTCCACTGTGTGTCCCCCCCCCGAGTCTGAACCATCTCTCTCTCTCTCTCTCCCCCTCCCTCCATCCCCCAAATTTTAAACTATCTGTATAATGAAATCTGCCATTTCCCCACAAATCCGAAATATGAAATTTTACTGCAGGATTCCGTTGCAAATGGCTTTGGCTCTTAAGTGTTTTTTTCACAACAGGCATCATATACTCAGTGTCATAATGAAAAAGGACCACAAACTTTCAAATGTTCAAAGTTCAAATTATCAGCTCTACTTCAAAAAGTCCCGCGTATGCTTACTAAATAAAGTTGTATTCTAAGTAAAGTGGGTTAATAAATATGCTTACTAAATAAATGCTTTTAAAGGCAAAGGGCCCTGGACTGTTGCTAAGATTTCTGCATTTGACTTGTATTATGCACTAACAGTTATACATGGTTTCACCCAGGTCCAGCGTTAGAGTCGGAGAATGCTCAAATGTTCTTGGTTAAAGCATCTGACAGCTCCCTACAAAAGGGCTAACTGTCAGATCTCAAATTGTTGGTTGAACAGAGAAGTTGCCTAGTAAACAAGTGTTCCTTAGAGTCTGTCTCCTGTTATTATTCCCACAACTCAACAACTTGGATTTAAAATTTGAAAAGCTAATGTAGATTTTCGGGAGCTGAATTAAAGCACTGCCAGCAGGATGGTCTCAGATGGTTTTTGGGAAATCTCTTTGAATCAGACCAAGACATCTCAGGATCCAACATGGGCATCAAAATCAAATTTCCCAATATTTCAATGGTGTAGTTTTTGTTACTAATTACAGGTTCAGGTGTGGGTACATTAGAACATTGCAAATTTATAACCAAAGCGAGCTTTTGCTGAGCCTTGTGAGAATCCAATGCTGTATACATTGAGCCAATCTAAGCAGACCAAAATGAGCTCCAGCTTTTAAAATAGCAAATAACAATCTTTGGGTTGGAGGTGAAGTGACAAATTGAATAAACAAAAATATTAGAAGAATATCCCCTGCAGAATCCTTGAAGACATTATTGTAAAATATTGTAAAAACACTTGATGGTCCAAATAATTCCCACTGCAGGTGACACAAATTATAGAGTGCATGACAAAGAATTCACATGGTGCCAAGTTAGACGTCCTGGAAACATGACAGCATTGGTTTCTAGAGGATTCTGACTCATTTCCTGGTTTCATTACTTTTTCTCTAATGAACTCTATAAAACCCTTGGCATTTTGAGATCTTCCCCACCCCTTCTTCCTGATGGTTTTCAGTATTCACATACCAGAGTGGCACTAAAACAAAAACCTACTTTTCTAATAAGATGAAAACTGTCTATTTGTCCCAGAAAAAGAAAGGGAAATATTTGATGAAAATAGCTTCCTAAATTATGCAGCCCAATGTTTTGAAGTCATGCTTCTGACAACGTTTTAATGGTAATGTTTAGTATTCTAAAGATTTGCCAAATAGCTAGACACCTAATCTTGCCAGTGTCGGATATGTCTTAGCTTCACATTATAGAGCTGCTTCTTCCAAACTCATATTTGGCAGATACGTTACCAGCGTTTCCCAACCGGTGTGCCGCGGCACAGTAGTGTGCCGCGAGACACGGTCAGGTGTGCCGCAGGAAGCTCCAGGTGGGCGGGGCACTGCCAGTGCCGGACCGCCAGTGCCTCCGACCTGGAGCTTCCACTCGCAGCCCGATGCAGCTGTTTCCGGCTGGGCCCCAAAGAAGGAAGGCGGGAAAAAGGAGGCAGGGGCAGGGAGGTCCGGCAGTAGGAGTAAAGGGAGCCGCGGCTGCCCCTGCCTCCCCACGGTGCCTCTGGCCAAACGCGCCCCTGGCTTCTCTGCCCTGCCCCATTGCCCGCCCGATCCGCCCACTCTCCTCCTCCTCCGCCGCCGCCTCCTGTCTTGGGGCGTGATCCGCCCCCTCTCCTTCGCTGCCGGAGAGAGAATGGAAGGCGCCGTTGTCTTTGCCTCCGCCCGCCGGCTCCCCTTGCCCTCCCAGATGTTCCCAGCGCCCGGCCACGCGCCGCCTCCCGTTAGCCCAGCCGACCTTTCCCTGCTGCCGTTTTCTCTTCATGGCGCAAAGCCACACAGTCCCGGACTCCCGGATCGCTCGCTTCTCCGGTCAGCAAAACCATCTGCCCAGGAAAGCGCTGCGCCGCGCTTGCTGGCCGGAAAAGCGAGCGATCCGGGAGTCCAGGACTGTGTGGCTTTGCGCCATGAAGAGAAAACGGCAGCAGGGGAAGGTCAGCCGGGCTAACGGGAGGCGGCGCGTGGCCGGGCGCTGGGAACGTCTGGGAGGGCGAGGAGGCTGATGGCTGCTGTTGCCTCTTAGCTGCAGAGCCGGCCGGCGGAGGCGAAGACAACGGCGCCCTCCATTCTCTCTCCAGCTCTCTCTCTTTCTTTTTCTCTCTGTTGCCGGCATGGTGAACGAGAGAGAAAGAGAGAGAGAGAAAAAGGAGGGGAGAGAGAATGAGAGAGAAAGAAAGCAAGAGAAAGAGAGGGAAAGAAAGCAAGAGAGAGAAAGAGAGGGGGGAAGGAGGGAGAGGGAAAGACATGGAGGGAGAGAAGGAGGGAGAGAGAAAGAGCAAAAAGGAGGAAGAAAGAAAGAGGGATGGAGAGAGAGAGAAAGAAGGGAAGGAAGAGAGAGAAAGAGGGAGGGAGAAATAGAGTGAAATGGAGGAAGAGTTTTTTTTGTCCAAACTTTTCTTTAGCCCCCCCCCGCCCCCCCTTCAGTGTTCCCCAGAATTTTGAAAATATTAATAATGTGCCGCGGCTCAAAAAAGGTTGGGAAACACTGCGTTAGACAATGCTTCCTATCACTACCAGTTGTCTTAAAATGCCAGTTTATATTTCAAGTTTTCTTTAGTGCAAAGAAGTTGCTATTCATCACATTAGGTTATGCATACTAACATTCATATAGTGATCAAATGTGTGTTGCACACATAAAAAGGGAAATAATATGCTGTATATTGGTATCTAGTACCAGTAATTAATTCCCTAGGGCAGTGTTTCCCAACCTTGACCACTTGAAGATATCTGGACTTCAACTCCCAGAATTCCCCAGCCAGCATTTGCTGGCTGGGGAATTCTGGGAGTTGAAGTCCAAATATCTTCAAGTGGCCAAGTTTGGGAAACATTGCCCTAGGGCTTGTTTTGTATATGTTCTACTGCAGGGGTGAGCTTCAAAAATTTTAGCAAGGGGTTCTCTGCCCAGTTGCTGGGTGGTGGCCATAGTGGGCATGGCCTAGTCGACCTCCTGCCCCTCCCCCCAGTCTCCAGAGGCTTTTTTTGAGCCTCCGGGAGGGCAAAAACAGCTTCCCCAAGCTCCAAGGGCCCTCTGGAGGCTAGAAACAGGCCTATTCCTGGCCTTCTTAAACTTCTGATAGGCCCGTGCTTCATCCTCCCAGGCCTTCATCCACCCACAACACATGCCCTGCATCCAAAATGGGCCTTGTGAGGACTCCTGGGAGGAGAGGAGTGAGCAGGGGCAGCCAGGAGAGGGATTTGAGGGCTCTCCAAATTGCAAAGAATCTTAGCTAGAGGTTCTCCCGAACCCCTAGTAGCCCACCATTGGTATGCTGTAATAAACATTGACTTTGATCTTCGATACTTCGATATCTATTCTCTTGCTGAGCAGGTATTCCACTCACCTTCTTTGAAACAGCTTGCCCACGCAGTTCAAGAAAAATTGAAAATAGCATTCATATACTGTTGTATTGTAATTTCTAGAGAGATCTCTGGAACGTATTTAATTCAACCTATTTTGCAATAATACTGCAAACAGATTTTTGGTATACAAAACTACTTACTAACTATAAAGCCAACATCACTAAATTGTGGCCAAATTTTCCACAGCAGCAATCAAGACATGTCATCAAATAATGTATTCTGGATTCTCATATATATTTTAAATGTTACGGCAATGTGTGTGAATCATTGACTGTAATCAGGGATGGATGTATTTAATAATGATACAGGAAGACCAGAAATTGAATGTTGTCAATTGGTCAAAGTCTATTAATAGCTCCAGAAACCTCCAGTGACTGATCAGGTAGTTATTCTGAGATATCTGTCAAATGTCAGGGCACATCATATCTAAAAATGGCAGATGATGAAAACTAACAGGATGTGTAGCTAAACTGCCTGGCTTAAAAAACGGAGAAGGAGGGAATGAGAGTGAATGAATTATGATATCTCGTGATGACAGGTTATAGAATTTTACAGTGAGGAGGGTGAACTCTTCTCTTTTCAACAGAAGAACAGATCTCTATCATCCAAAATTAGTATCACTACAAAATTCACTTCCTAAAAACGAGCTGTTAGATCAACAACAGGCTTATTGAAAGTATCAATTCTTATTTGAGCAGCACTCATTTGTAGCACTCACACTGCTACAAAATTTGCTGTTCTGCTTCTTTGGCATTTATTTTAAGGGAAAAGGTTTTTCATCCCACCTCCCCTTGGTCAGGGGCAATAATGGGTTGCTACTGGTACAGTAGGGCAGGGGTCTCTAACCTTGGCGGCTTTAAGACTTGTGGACTTCAACTCCCAGAATTCCTCAGCCAGCAAAGCTGGCTGAGGAATTCTGGGAGTTGAAGTCTACAAGTCGTGGAGCCGCCAAGGTTGGAGACTCCTGCAGTAGGGGACGGTGCACCAATAGAAGCCGCCAGATTGCGCAATTTGTGCATGGCCGCTACTGATGCCAGTCCTATGGGCTCTTCCATATTTTTTCTCCAATTTTTAATATTTTCACTTCATGCATATGTGCAGAAGCATAACAATGCATGCATATGCAAGATTTTGGTGATTGTTTTGCTCCTTTGCATGTGCGGAAGCAAAAAATTTGCAGAAATCCTGCGTGCATGCGTGTCCCCTCATGAGATTTCAGCACGTTTTTGCTTTCTGCACATGCACAGAAGTAAGAACATGCTGGGACGCATGCGCATAGTGCACATGCACACATAGGAAAACCAAAGCTGCATGCACAGCAGATCAGTAGCAGCAATAATGGCAATCCATCCCTGATCCGAGGTCAAGTAAAATGAATTTTAAAAAACAGCAACACTATATAAATATAGCTAGGTAAAAAAAACAGATGCTAAAACAGAGAGGAGTAAAAACAACAGGGGAAAATGCCCACTGAAGAAAACAATTCCTTGATTCATCTTCTTAAAATCCAGTCCTAAATGAATGAGCAATCACACGTGTAGACATTTCTTAGCATGACTTTCCCCTAATGTTCAAAGGATAAGGGAAAGGAGCAAAATCTTATGGCCATTACATTGAACCCTGGCCTCATGTTTATAATACTTTTCCAATATGTTGCCACCAAATATGCTGCTTTCTATATAGGTTATTAAAAAGACTGGAGCAAGTATTACCTCTATGCTCATATGGCTCGCATAAAAATAAATGTATACCTTCCCAGTCTTTTTAATAGACTAATTTTGCCTTCTACTGTCTTAAGCAGATGTCTAATACTTTCAGACCTCATGGAAGACTGCATTATCAGTGGTTATTCATCTTGATAGCTGCATTTTACGTACTTCCAGAATCGGGATGTGTTATAAAGACCAGTTAGTAGGGAAGAATAATAGAAGAAAGGTATTGTCTTTCTGTTTGTGAATTTCTCCAATGTATCTGGGTGACATAGCTTGTACCCTGTGCTATTTTACAAGTCTTTAATCAGAACAGAAAAACAATCCAGCATGCTTACAGTTAATTAGCATAGGATGATGTGATTGTCTGTACTCAAATGACATATATAATATTCTGGAATAACTACTCCATAGATGGATGAAATTCCAGATTTCTTAGAAATTTATGAAAGTTTGGGCTGTCTCATGGAGACAAAAAGTATAGATAGAGAGGGATTGGGAAAGAAACATTTGAGCAAAACCTGGGGCTGATTTAATGATAGGATCCAAGTTCTGGCACAATTTAAAAAAAACCCTGAAATGAATCTATTGCAATACAGGATCCAAGAACTGAAAGTGAGTGTGGATCAACACCTGTCATCTAGGGTGTATTTTTGTTTTGTTTTTAATGTATAATTACTGGTACTGTATATCATTTCTTCTTTGAATCTGGTATCCTTGCTCAATAGCTGCCAAAAATGGCCAAAGGTTGCTGAAAGCCATTCATTTCATGTACCTGCTTTCTTGTGCAAAAACATGAATGTTAACCTCATTTATTTTCATATTTGTTATTATTTCCTTCAGCTGCTATGACAGTTTAACAAAGATATACTTAGGAACTTAATTCGTTCTGTGACCAGGTTCTTAAGTAGAAAAGTTTGTAAGAAGAAGCAATTTTCCCATAGGAATCAATGTAAAAGTAAATAATGCATGCAATTGGGGAAACCACAGGGAGGGTGGCGGCTCTGTTTCCTCCCCGGAGATTCCTAGAGAGGCCCCATGGAGGCTTCTCCCTGCCCTTTCTGCGTACAGTTCTGGAGAGTTGGGTTTGTAAGTGGAAAATGGTTCTTGAGAAGAGGCAAAAAAATCTTGAACATCTGGTTCTTATCTAGAAAAGTTCGTACGTTTGTAGGTAGAGGTACCACTGTAATGCCACTGTAATAGATGTTCGATTACAAAAACAGAATAAATATTCCCATTTCATCTGTGGACACGGGATAGTAATAGTGACATTAACATAAGCAAAGATCAACAATAGTGTTGAAAATATTTGGATTTGCTGCATCTAACAATATTTGAATTTTTTTCTCAGAATTTTACCACTATCAATATTCTACTTTATAAGTGAAATTCAAAAACTTAATTTTGGTCAGCATCTTCAATATTTGAGCAATCCATGTAGCACATTTTAGCTGAGCGTAGCTTTTATGGTAGACCATCCAAAGTTTGTTTTTTAAATTGGGAGGGCAGAAAATCTCTTAAATAAATAAAGAATGCCACATATTAAATGAATTTACAGATACCTCCATTATTTTGCGCAGAAAAGTTTTAAAATATTGATAGTTCATTCAGTCCTAATCATGTGACTTTGTATGCAGTATTAGTATATTTCAGCAGGCATTATCAAATGTTTATAACTGATGGAAATTTTTTCTGCTATTAACTTGACTAAGAAATGGTCAGGATTAGAAGTGTCTCCTTTGGCTCAAATTGCTTTCTGATCTGTCTTTCTTGAATTATGAGATGCTAGAATGATTGAAGAATGGCTAATGTAATATAGAATGCAAATATGAAATTGGAATGATTAGGGAAGCCAGCTAATGATTTCCAATTTAGTAAGTAATGGTTCATGACTACCAGGTAATTCAATAGAAACATGTTGAGTTGATTATGAGATAACATAATTTTAAAATTAAGGTATTGTCCAACTTTTTAATACATTGTCTAGACAACATGTTATTAGTCACACTTAATGAAGTCTTAAAACATTTTTGCCCATTTTTATTAATGTGTTTATGTTTTATGAAACCTCTAGTGTTTTAAATTATGTTGTAATCTGCCAAAGAATTTCAGTTACTGGGCAAATTAAGTATAATGACTAAAATGCATAAATAATATTGATAATAACTAGATTGAAAAGGGGAATTTGCAAATGTCACAATCATAATTATTCCTATTTTTATCTACCATCAGTAATTTTATGGGTTGTTTTAAAAGCAACCAACCATGTGCTTATTTTTCATTTGTAGTTGTTTTAAGAATTTAGTCATTGGGTGTCACCCCCCCCCCCAATCCTTCACAAATACTTTATTGTTAAAATGGAATATCTTAGGGTCATTTTAGCTCAAAAAGCAGAACTTTCTTTTTCCTGACAAATGTTTCTTTGTTGCAAGGGCCCATCTTAATATCCGAATTATTATCTTTTGCAGGAAATAGGAATAAAACAATTATCAAATAATGTAACGGAATATTTTACTGCTAATGTAGATTTCAAAGTTCTTTGTGTACTGAAAATGAAATAAAGACAAAGAAGTTCCAGATGATGATAATTGACTCTTAAACCTATTATTAATTTGAAAGTGTTTCAGTATTTCAGCAAACGGGGCTGTAACTCTCTTTGACTAACACCCAATGAAAAGAATGTAATCAGTAAGTAAATTGTTCTTATGAATTTTTTCATTAATGCAAACTCCTTTGAGCTTGGAAGCTGCTAGTTAATTCCATTAAACTTCAGTTTTTATGTTATACAATAAGGTTTTCTGGAGGCACTTCATTTTATGGCTTTGTAAAATTGGATTGGAGACGAGTCATGACATTTATAGGTGGTTACATTGGAACTGTGATATAATTGCCTTATTATGTTCATAATTTTTTCTTCATATCACAATTTGTTCAGCAGCATGAAGAAATAGAGCCATTTGGGGTGAAATGCTCCCAGTTCGCTTGTGCCTGTTGGTCGTCGGAGAGCCGGTCACGAAGGGAGTAGGAGGCTCTGCCCACCTGCCCAGATGCCGCCATTTGAGTGCTTTTACTCTCTGTGGCAGGCATTTAACAATTTGGCACCCAATCTGATCAATAGCATTGTATTGATAATAAATTAAATAAAACATTTGGCAAGGATTGTGATTAACAATGATACTTCACAAGAAGAGCCGTTCATTCCTCCACTTGAAACAGAATACCCTACGAGACAAGACTTTCAATCCTGGGCCTAGAAAGCCTAGAACTAAGACGCCTTAAACATGATCTAAGTATTGCCCACAAGATCATATGCTGCAATGTCCTGCCTGTCAGCGACTACTTCAGCTTCAACCACAACAACACAAGAGCACACAACAGATTTAAATTTAATATTAACCACTCCAAACTTGACTGTAAAAAATATGACTTCAGTAACCGAGTTGTCGAAGCGTGGAACTCATTACCGGACTCCATAGTGTCATCTCCAAACCCCCAACACTTTATTTATTTATTATTTTATTATTTATTACTTAGATTTGTATGCCGCCCCTCTCCGAAGACTTTACCCTTAGATTAACTACGGTTGACCTATCCAGATTCCTAAGAGGTCAGTAAGGGGCGAGTACAAGTAAACTAGAGTGCCTTCCGTCCCCTGTCCTATTGTTCTTCTATATCTCCTATACCTTTCTTCTATTCCTATATCTCTTCTTCTATTCCTTCATTGATATGTTCTATTACTATATCTTCTTTTCTATTCTTTCATAGATATATTTTACTATGAGTATCTCCTCTATAACCTTCATCATGTATTTTACTATGTGTGTGTGTGTGTGTGTGTGTGTGTATATATATATATATATATATGTCACATGTTTAAGCTGAATTTGAAAATTAAGGGAGACTAGGATAGATCTATTTTGGCCTTATTTTGGCCTCATCAGCTAGCCATACCCACTGGGACTTGAACCTGCAACCTTTGCCTTGTAAGGCAGAGAATTATCCTCTAGGCTACAGTATCCAATCCCTTCAGCTCTGTACCAGGGAAGGGTTACATTTTGTGTCGAATCACCCTGGTATATTGAAGGAACATATCACAGCTCCTTTTTTTGCCCCTCGGCCCAACCCAGGGCCATTTCCAAGGCAGTTAATTTTTTTATTGATAGCCGACAATTCTATCTGTATGTGTATATATATATATGTAGATTGTTCTGAGTTCGGGTTTTGCCCTGTGTAATATTTTGCATGTCTATGCGACGTTTCGGTGAAATCACATTCACCATCATCAGGCTGAAGTTCCAAGCTTCGTGCTGTTGTAAAATGGAATGTTTGCAACTGTAATTTCTTCCTAGTATATAGTGTGGGGGTGGAGATTTGGTTTGAATGTAGCAAATAGATTGGGTGATTATGTTTTAGTGATCTGATTGGTTGGTGTAATCATAATTATTAGAAGGATTGACATGGTGATTTTTATGAAGTGTTTTTTTTGTTTAAGGCTGGTTTCCAAATTTCAAAATTCCAAAATCATAATTATTAGAAGGATTGACATGGTGATTTTTATGAAGTGTTTTTTTTTGTTTAAGGCTGGTTTCCAAATTTCTGGTAGGCGGGACGTGTCATCTCTTTTATTTATGCAAAGGGGGCTCCTCTCAATTTCTATGGCTTCCAGAGCAATTCTTCTATATAAATTCTCTGTTTTGTGAAGTAATTTAGTTTTTTCAAAGTCAATTTCGACCCTGTTTTTTTAATGTGCTGGACAAGGGAGGAAGTCTTTTCTTCTTTTTTAACTGCATTCACATGTTCTGCAATGCGTTGGCTCACTCTTCGGTTGGTTTGTCCAATGTATGTGGCTGCACATGTTTTGCAAGGGATTTCATAGATTCCTTGGTATTCCAATTGGATTTTATCTTTGGGGCTCCTTAGGATATTAGATATTTTTTGGTTAGTGCAAAATGAAGTTTTGATTTTATGTTTGTGCAGAATTTTACTAATTTTGTCTGTGGTGACCTTGATGTAAGGGAGGATGGTGGTACCATTGTCCTGTTCTTGATCTTGTTTTTTGGGGAGTGTCTCTTTTTTGATTAGGTTTGTGATTGTTTTCCCTTCGAATCCATTAGAAATTAATACATCTTTGAGTTTGTTCAATTCAGTTTTTAAGTGCTCATGGTCAGCTAAGCGTTTGGTTCTGGTGATGAGAGTTTTGGCCACTGAGGTGATTTGTGCGGGGTGGTGGTGTGTGTGTGCATTTAGATAACGGTTGGTATGGGTTTTCTTTTGGTAGATAGTGTGTCCTAGGCTGCCATTGGGTTTTTTATAGACCAGTACATCTAGAAAGGGAAGTTGATCATTGATTTCTGTTTCCATAGTAAACTGTATTTTGGGGTGTAGGCTGTTGAGATGTGTGAGGAAATTGTCTAGTTTTTCCTTATCATGTGGCCAAATTACAAAGGTATCATCAATATATCTCAGCCAAAGTTTAGGTTTGTATTTGGATTGCTCTAATGCATTATTTTCGAAATATTCCATATAGAGGTTGGCGATGACAGGTGAGAGGGGTGATCCCATGGGGGCTCCCTCTATCTGTTTATATCTTTGTTCATTATAGATGAAGTATGTATTGGTCAGGCAGTGGTTGGTAAGGTCTAGGATATATTTGGGGGGTTTGTGTTTGTCCTGGACCTATGAAAAACTTGAAGTCAGAAAAGCCTCCATCTTATGTGATCTCACATTCCTACGCAACTGCAGGGACAAAAGAATAATTCTCAAATACTTCCAACTAAAATTCCACCCAAAACCCCCAACCATTGAGAGGATCCTAAAAAGAACTGAATTAGCCCTAATCAGAAATGAACTCCACAAAAAAAGATTCATACTTGATGAAATCAACAAAAGTCTACTCTCTCTTCACCTTAAAATCAGCAACCAAATACACCCTATACTCTGGGATAAATTCAAACAAATATCAATCTGGAGAGCAGAAACAGAAACCCAATACAAGACAGACACACATAATAAAAAACTCCAAAAACTAGAAATACAGCAGAAACCCAGCCCTCCACAACAACTTATGACCAAAACAGTACATAACATATCAGACAGGATACTCACCACTACAGAAACCAATATTATTTCAAAAGGATTCAATTTTGCAATAACCCCCAAACGTATCCCAACTGAAAACATCATATGTGGAATTGAAACAACTCTAAATAAAATCAACCCAGATACAGCCAACAAAATCAGACTTAAAGTCACTAATATTCTCTGCTCTAGTAAACCTCCTAAAAGCAACATACAAAAGGAGGAAAGAGATGCACTTATCAATTTGAAGAAAGACAATGATATAATCATCCTCCCAGCCGACAAAGGAAACTCCACAATAGTGATGAATACATCAGACTACAAAGAAAAAATGACAACCCTACTACAAAACCTAATCAAAAAAGAGACACTCCCCAAAAAACAAGATCAAGAACAGGACAATGGTACCACCATCCTCCCTTACATCAAGGGCACCACAGACAAAATTAGTAAAATTCTGCACAAACATAACATCAAAACTTCATTTTGCACTAACCAAAAAATATACGTGGTATGCTTGTGTGTGTGTATGTTAGTATAGGGTTTTAAAAAAACTTTTAATATTTTAATTAATTGGATTATGTATTGGATTGTTTTTCACTTGTTGTGAGCCGCCCCGAGTCTTCGGAGAGGGGCGGCATACAAATCCAAATAATAAATAAATAAATAAATAAATCTAATATCCTAAGGAGCCCCAAAGATAAAATCCAATTGGAATACCAATGAATCTATGAAATCCCTTGCAAAACATGTGCAGCCACATACATTGGACAAACCAACCGAAGAGTGAGCCAACGCATTGCAGAACATGTGAATGCAGTTAAAAAAGAAGAAAAGACTTCCTCCCTTGTCCAGCACATTAAAAAAACAGGGCACGAAATTGACTTTGAAAAAACTAAATTACTTCACAAAACAGAGAATTTATATAGAAGAATTGCTCTGGAAGCCATAGAAATTGAGAGGAGCCCCCTTTGCATAAATAAAAGAGATGACACGTCCCGCCTACCAGAAATTTGGAAACCAGCCTTAAACAAAAAAAACACTTCATAAAAATCACCATGTCAATCCTTCTAATAATTATGATTTTGGAATTTTGAAATTTGGAAACCAGCCTTAAACAAAAAAAACACTTCATAAAAATCACCATGTCAATCCTTCTAATAATTATGATTACACCAACCAATCAGATCACTAAAACATAATCACCCAATGTATTTGCTATATTCAAACCAAATCTCCACCCCCACACTATATACTAGGAAGAAATGACAATTGCAAACATTCCATTTTACAACAACACGAAGCTTGGAACTTCAGCCTGATGATGGTGAATGTGATTTCACCGAAACGTCGCATAGACATGCAAAATATTACACAGGGCAAAACCCGAACTCAGAACAATCTACATACATATACCCATGAAAATTTATGGGTACATACATACATACATACATACACATACATACATACATACACTCACTAAAACTCTCATTGTGTATTGGACAAAATAAATAAATAAATAAAAACAAGTTGGTCCCAGAGAGCAAGGATATTTCTGAGGTCAGTCTAGCCTGCTTCTATATTTCTGGAATCCCACCTTCCAAAATAGGCAATTAACATGAAATATGAGATCTGCACACCTTGGGTTCTATGGAATTTTTCACTATACATTGGTACCTCTGCTTAAAAACTTAATTTGTTCCGCGAACAGGTTCTTAAGTAGAAACGTTCTTAAGAAGAAGCATTTTTTCCCATAGGAATCAATGTAAAAGCAAATATTGCGTGCAAACCCATTAGGAAAGAAATAAAAGCTCGGAATTTGGGTGGGAGGAGGAGGAAGAGGAGGAGGAAAGTGGCTGCCAAAGGAAGAAGGTGAGGTGAGGGGAATTTAAAAATCCAAAACTTTAATGCTTAAAAAAAAGAGAGAGGGACTCTGAGGCTGCAAGGAGAAGCACACGCCTCCAATACAACCGGTGTGAGGCTGCCTCCCATACACTGCCTCTCATACAATGGCTGCTGCTGGCCTGCTGCTACCTGCTGCCTCTTCCTTCCCATGCTGAAGGGCTCCCCTCTCCTCTCGCTCACTCACTTTGTAGCTGGTGCCTTTCCTTTGCTGTGGTGACTCCTTGGCTGCCCAGAGCGAAGGGAGTGTTTCTTTTTCTCTGGGCGCTGGCAGAGGTTTATTCCCTCTCCAAGTGCCCAGAGAAAGGAAAATACTTTGTTCACTCTGGACTGCCAAAGCCTCCTTAAGTGCCACCGAAAGGCTCCTTTGGCAGCACAGAAAAGCCCGAGATGGCTAGGATTAAAGGGGAAATGGCAGGAAACTGCCGCTCTCAAATTTCCTGGGAAATTTTTCAGGGCTCGGGTTCTTAAGTAGAAAATGGTTCTTAAGAAGAGGCAAAAAAATCTTGAACACCCAGTTCTTATCTAGAAAAGTTCATAAGTAGAGGCGTTCTTAAGTAGAGGTACCACTGTATTCATTTATCCCAAAAGTCTTTGTTGAAATGTTTCAACTGCTTCTTTGATCTTATAATCTACAGGGAGTCTGTTTAAAAGTTAATAAAGGCTTCAGTTAATGGACTTTTTAATTAATGTGTCAGGGAAACTGTCAATACTTTCAAAATAATATTTGTCTGATTTATATATATATATATTTTTTTAATGTTTTGGGAGATGCCACTTGTTTTCTTAGATTAAATGTGAATTTGCCAACAATGTCTTTAAAACCTGGAAAAAAGTATCATTTGGTTGAGTAGTTTGTTTCTTTTTTCTTTTTGTATACACAGTGTATTAAATTTCTAGAAATGATAAAATATAAAAACAGAAAAAAAGAAACTGAAAAGGAAAAAACTAAAGCGTGGAAGTGCAAAAAAGCTCAAAGACAAAGGATGACCTTGCCTTTCTAGAAAGGAATTTGTTATGGCTACATGCTAACAACCTCATACTATGCATAATATAGTAGTATATAGTGTGGCAGGCCAAAGAGTCCAAATAAAATGGCTTCCGCCTGACATCATGATTGAAATATAGGTGGGCTATAGCCCAAAATTTTTGTTAAAGTATGCTTCCTAGCATCACTCTTTACTTATAATCCTCCCTATGTCTACCAGATATTGTAAGCCAGCAATGTCTAGACAGTCATTAACTCAACATTTACTCATAAAGAAGATACCCTTCAAGTAATTTTTGGTGTGTGAACCAGGGAAACACGATATCTGTAAAAACTGCCAGACTGGAAAGTAATACCTAGAGAATGAGATGTTTGTTTTGGAATTTAAGACAAAATATATATGTATATGAAAGAATCCTTGTGATATAGCAATAAAGTTTTGGTGTTTACATCTACAGTGGTACCTCATGATACGAACTTAATTGGTTCCAGGAGGAGGTTCGTAAGGTGAAAAGTTCGTAAGATGAAACAATGTTTCCCATAGGAATAAATGTAAAAGCAAATAATGCATGCAAATCCTTCAGGAAAATCCCAAACTTTAGAAGGGAGGCAAACAGAGGGCAGGGAGGAGCAGCTAAAGGGGGCGGGTGGAAGAAGCAAGGCTAGGCTAAAGGGTGAGTGGGAAGGAAGAAAGGCAAGGGGGGCACCCCTCCCTTTTCTTTCTTCAAAAAACACCCTTTCAGTGCCTTTGCAAGCACGTTGTTCTCTGCAAAATCTTTCCTCCTCCAAGCTGCCCCTCCCTTTTCTTTCTCCAAAAGACACCCTTTCAGTGCCTTTGCAAGCACGTTGTTCTCTGCAAAATCTTTCCTCCTCCAAGCCGCCCCTCCCTTTTCTTTCTTCAAAAGACACCCTTTCAGTGCCTTTGCAAGCACGTTGTTCTCTGCAAAATCTTTCCTCCTCCAAGCCACCCCTCCCTTTTCTTTCTTCAAAAAAGGGGGGGAAAAGAAACCCCTTCATCCCAGCAGCAGCTGCTTGGGTTCATAAGGTGAAAATAGTTCGGAAGAAGAGGCAAAAAAATCTTAAACACCGGGTTCGTATCTTGAAAAGTTTGTTAGAAGAGACATTCGTAAGATGAGGTACCACTGTATTGTTCTTCAAACCCCGAAAAGCACATCAAGTTGCAGGTTACTCCACTCAAAAAGGTAGCTTTTCTAATCAGTTATGAAGTATTTAGGCAAAAAGACACTCCCTATAGTGATTTAAACTGCTTTTGGTGGCAGACTGTCAAATATAGCAGTGTTCCAATATTAGAGAGGGCTGCCACAAAGAAAAGGGGAGTCAACCTGTTTTTCAAAACACCAGAAGGCAAAACAAGAAACAATAGACGGAAATTAAACAAGGAGAGAAGCAGCCTAGAACTAAGGAGAAATTTCCTTTTATTGGAGTCTTGGGAATTATCTGGTCCGAAATAATTAGGAAGTGTAATTTCCTTTAGAAGAGAAGCATCTCCTTTGTATTGCAATCATTTGGAACAATTAAACAATGGAATGGCTTTCCTTCAGAAGTTGTGGGTGCTCCATCACTGGAGACTTTTAAGAAGAGACTGGACAGCTACTTGTCTGGAATCATATAGGGCAGTGATGGTGGGCCTATGGCACAGGTGCCACAGGTGGCAAGTGGAGCCATATCAGCTGGCACATGAGCTGTTAACCTAGCTCAGTTCCAATGTGCATGTATGTGCCAGCCAGCTGATTTTCAGCTCGCCTGGAGACTCTGGGAGGGCATTTTCAGCTTCCAGAGAGTCTTCAGAGGGTGTGGGATGGGGAGGGCATTTTTGCCCTCTGGAGCCTGGGGAGGGCGAAAAACGGGGCTACCAGACCCACCAGAGTTTGGGAAATGGGCTGTTTCAGGCCTCCAGAGGGCCTCAGGTGGGGGTGATCGGAAGGAGAGAAGCCATTTTCACCATCCCCAGGCATTGAATTTATTTTATTTATTTATTCGATTTTTATGCCGCCCTTCTCCTTAGACTCAGGGTGGCTTACAACATGTTAGCAATAGCACTTTTTTTAACAGAGCCAGCATATTGCCCCCACAATCCGGGTCCTCAATTTACCCACCTCGGAAGGATGGCAGGCTGAGTCAACCTTGAGCCGGTGATGAGATTTGAACCACTGACCTTCAGATCTACAGTCAGCTTCAGTGGCCTGCAGTACAGTACTCTACCTGCTGTGCCACCCCTGCTCTGAATTATGGGTTGCACACTCACGCATGCGTGATAACACATGCACATGCGCTTTCAGCACCCAATGGAAAAAAGGTTCACCATCACTGATATAGGGTCTCCTGTTTGAGCAGAAGTTTGGACCAGAAGACTTTCCAACTCTGGACCAAGGTCCTTTCCAACTCTGTTATTCTGTTATTTAAGCAAAACCTGAAACATTATTTTTTTCCTTTGCAATTAAATTATTTCAGTTAACTAGGAATTCATGTAATAGGCTACAAGTTGTACTAGCATTTGACTCCATATTAACCAGCAAGGCTCAAAATGAAGAAATGGGAATACATGAAGCCTCTGAGCCTTTCCCCTTTGATACAGATGTGTGATATTGAAGAATATAGAAAACAGGTACAGCTTTGATCACAATGCTGCATCTGCCATGTTGCTTATTTTGACCCTTGCTCCCCAAGTAGGCCAGTACTTGACGTCAAAATTTTTAAAATGAGCCATGGAAGAGCAATGATTAGAAAGTAGTATTGAAGCCTAAATCTGCCCACTGTTAGGGGTTTGATCCAACCAAAGGTTGACTCAGCCTTCTATCCTTCTAAGGTTGGTAAAATGAGGACCCAGATTGTTGGGGGGCAATATGCTGACATTTGTGAACAACTTAGAGAGTGCTGTAAAATACTGTGAAGCGGTATATAGATAATCCTACGGAGCTTCTGCTCCAGCAATCTCACACTACTCACCAGAGCCTACAAAACTTTTGCCAGACTCATCCTTGAATACAGTTCATCTGTCTGGAATCCATACCACATCTCGGACATCAACACCATTGAAAATGTCCAAAGATACTTCACCAGAAGAGCCCTTCACATCTCCACTCGAAACAGAATACCCTACGAAAATAGACTAACAATATTGGTCTAGAAAGCTTAGAACTACGACGCCTAAAACATGATCTAAGTATTGCCCACAAGATCATATGCTGCAACGTCCTGCCTGTCAATGACTACTTCAGCTTCAACTGCAACAACACAAGAGCACGCAACAGATTCAAACTTAATGTTAACTGCTTCAAACTTGACTGTAAAAAATATGACTTTATCAATCGAGTTGTTGAAGCGTGGAACTCATTACTGGACTCAGTAGTGTCAACCCCTAACCCCCAACATTTTTTCCCTTAGACTATCCACGATTGACCTCTCCAGGTTCCTAAGAGGTCAGTAAGGGGCATACATAAGTGCACCAGTGTGCCTTTCGTCCCCTGTCCAATTGTCTCTCCTTCATCTCACATATCTTTTCTTTCTTTCATATATCTTCTCCTCTATTTTTATATATTTTCTTCTATCCTTTTCTTTATATATATTACTACATATCTATTCTCTTCAATATGTATTGTGTATTGGATAAATAAATAAATAAATAAATAAATAAATAAATATAATAGAATGTAATAGAACGAAGGTAGAAAGAGTACTGGAAGGTCATTACATTTCTTGGCAGAATTCATGTAAATATAGGTAATAAAACAGGATATAAAAGCAAGAGAATGCTTCTATATTGCAAGAGAATGAAAAATGACTGAGAACTATGTGGAATTACTTTAATGGGAAATATGAAAAGTACTTCATGAATGATGAAGTCAAAAAGGCTCTGAACAGAAAGAATTCATGCTGCACAAAAAACATTTTTTTTTCAAATATGAGATTGAGAAAAAGAGGAGTGTGGTGAATAAAATCTGGTGAGTTGTGGTCAAAGAGAGCAAGGAATTGTGAAGAAATACCAATTTTTTTAGAGAATTGCATGGAAGTTACTGAGCTACCACAGTAGAATGAAAACAATATTTGAAGTTTTAGCACCCAGGAAAAATGATGAAAGGGGACAAGTAATATTGTAAGAATGTTTTAAACAATGATAAGGCTGCAGAGAACATGAAAATAGTTAAAATATGGCTGTAATTTCCTTATGAAGACCCTGAGCAACTTGCTTAATATGTGTTCTGCCGGCGTGTTTCAACCGCCCGTAATTACAGGGTAATTAGTCCAGGAAGACACACACTACACAATAAAAGGAAAACCCAAAAGTTTTTATAAACAGAAAAACAGAAACAGCTCCCTTTTTAAATGTCAAAGGGATTTTCTGGTACACACAAGGCACTGGTTAAATGCAATCCAATTGCTCACCCAATAACTGGGAAATTGAGCCCAATTCTAAAGTCCATAGAGTCCACACACACAATCCTGAACAGCAAAAAATCATGATCTTGACGAAACAATGAATCAGATAAACTGCCATGAGGCTACCATACCAGGCTGCACTTTTATCTGTAGCACTAATTACAGCAGCCCCACCCAACCACAGGTGGCTTCATTTTCTCTTGTAATAATCCTTCAGTTGTTGTCTCCTATGCATCACTCTACACATGTGTGGATGTGTCATTAATTCTTGGTCAGAATCCAGGGATGATACAGATGATTGATCTCCTGGGCTGTCTGCCAAACTCCCCTCTTCCCTGTCACTCACGCTTCCTTGGTCAGAGGAGACAGATTCTACTGGAAGCAAAACAGGCCTGCGGCATGTGGATGTCTCCCCCACCTCCACCTCCACATTGCTTGGGGCAGGAGCTGGGCCAGAGCTAACCACAACAATATGTATGTAAAAACATCATCTAAGGCTCATGATTGGAAATGGGTCATTATTGTCTCCCTAGCCAAAGAGGTATTTAATTAGAAGGAATGCAGAAACCACTAGTTTGAAAAGAATGGCTGGGAAGGTGTTTGGAAGAATTCTCCAGGAAAAGTTATATGAGATGACAAAGAGAAAAACTTGAGAAATGCAATACAGCTTTATATGAAATAGATTGTATAGATTGAAATTTTGTTTCTCATTAGTTAATTGAGAAATAAATGAATGTGAAAAAGAAAGTTACTTTACTTTTGTTGATTTATCAAAAGAGTATGAATAGGCTTGAATTGAATGTTTGGCATGACTAAGGGGATGAAAGCTGATTGATTACATTTGTTCCCATGTGGAAGGTTGAATTAACATAATACATTTTCCTAAATTCTCCACTGTACCAATGATGGAGCTCTGAATTAATATCATTCTGCATTATAAATCAGAGTAATTAGTCTGTGGAACAGAATATGTTTTTCTTATTAGCTGCTAAGTCTTTAGAAACCTCAGAAAATAGCAAAATATTCAGTCATGATTTCAGTAAGGAACAGTTGGATATAATTAAATCCTAGTGATTTCTATATAAAAACATTTAATTTTGTGTTTAACCTTTTATTATTGTAGATTTATTGTGTTACATTTGGTATTTTATGCATAATTTTGATCAATGATCATAAATAAAATCTGATTGACTGACTAGTTCAAAATGCAAGTAAAACATGTATAAAAATAAATATAGGTAGTATAACAAAACTATATTACATCATCTTTGTTGTTTAAACTTTATAGAAACCTTATAGTAAAGTTAGCACTGTGGGGGCGGGGGGTGTACAGGAGATACTTCTATATGGTGGGGATGGTAAGTTGTTGGCTGCCAACCTACTGTATTTTTCGGAGTATAAGACACATTGGAGCAGGGGTCCCCAAACTTTTTACACAGGGGGCCAGTTCACTGTCCCTCAGACTGTTGGAGGGCCGGACTATTAAAAAAAGGTGTGAACAAATCCCTATGCACACTGCACATACATTATTTAAAGTAAAAAACAAAATGGGAACAAATACAATATTTAATATTTATTCTTCCTCTTTCTCTCTCTCTCCCTTTCTCTCTGTCCTTCTGTCTTTCTAGTTCTCTCTCTTTCTCTCTGTCCTCTCTCTCTCTTTCTTTCTCTCTCTTCTCTCTTTCTCTCACTCACTCTCTTTATATCTCTCCCTCTTTCTTTCTCTCTCCCTCTCTCTGTCTCCTCCTTTCTCTCTCTCTCCCTTTCTATCTCTCCTCTTCCTTTCTCTCTCCCTCTCTATCTTTCCCCCTTTCTCTCCCCCCTCTCTCTTTCTTTCTCTCTCTCTTCTCTTTCTCTCACTCACTCTCTTTCTCTCTCCCTCTTTCTCTCTACCTTTCTTTCTCTTTCTCTCTCTCCCTTTCTCTGTCCCTCTTTCTTTCTCTCTGTCCCTCTCTTTCTTTTTCTCTGTCCCTCTCTTTCTTTTTCTCTGTCCCTCTATTTCTTTCTCTCTGTCCCTCTTTCTTTCTCTCTGTCCCTCTCTATCTTTCTCTCTGTCCCTCTTTCTTTCTCTCTGTCCCTCTTTCTTTCTCTCTGTCCCTCTCTTTCTTACTCTCTGTCCCTCTCTTTCTTACTCTCTGTCCCTCTTTCTTTCTCTCTGTCTCTTTCTTTCTCTCTGTCCCTCTCTGTCTTTCTCTCTGTCCCTCTCTTTCTTTCTCTCTGTTCCTCTTTCTTTCTCTCTGTCCCTCTCTTTCTTTCTCTCTCTTATCTCTGTGTGGGGGGGAGGCGGCTGCTTGAAAACCCCTGACCTCCATCGCCTCCCCCCCACGGCACAAGGCGAGCACACCTCGCCGCTGACACAGGCGGCGGGGACTGCCCTGTCCCCCTGTCCCCCCTGCGCAAAACTACGCAGCCGCAGATCGCTCGCTTCTCCAGCCAGCAAAGCCGACTGCCCGGCTTTGCTGGCTGATGCAGGAAAGGAAAGCGTCACATTTAAAAAGCACGCCACTTTCTGGGACTGCGGCGCCGTGGTGGCCTTCAAGCGCGGCCCTTCGCGGTGCCCCACCACCCATTCCTGCAGGAAGAGATCGGGCACTTTACCGGGAGGTGGAGGCGGCGTGGGGCCGGACGCTGGGTGCCGGGGAGGGCGAAGGAGTGGACGCGCCTCTCAGCCGCAGAGCGGAACGGGGGTGGAGATCAGTGGCGGAGTCCGGCACTGGGGCCATGCGGGACCGCTCATCCAGGCGCGTGTGGACTGGCAAGCCTGGATGAGTGGTTCCGCATGGCCCCAGGCCCCCAACGCCGGACTCCGCCGCTGATCTCCACCCCCGTTCCGCTCTGCAGCTGAGAGGCGCGCCCACACCTTCGCCCTCCCCGGCACCCAGCGTCCGGCCCCACGCCGCCTCCACCTCCCGGTAAAGTGCCCGATCTCTTCCTGCTGGCTGGAGAAGCGAGCGATCTGGGGCTGCGTAGTTTTGCGCAGGGGGGACAGGGAGACAGGGCAGTCCCCGCCGCCTGTGTCAGCGGCGAGGTGTGCTCGCCTTGTGCCATGGGGGGGAGGCGATGGAGGTCAGGGGTTTTCAAGCAGCCGCCTCCCCCCCCCCCCACAAACTTAGCCATGGTGCACTTAGCTGTGACTTTCAGTGGACAGTTTTTCAATTGCCAATCGCCTTTTCATGAATTTCGCGTCCACTCACCGCGGAGGAGGAGGGGAGGAGGAGGTGGAGAGGCAAGGGGGTGGGGAGGAAAGCGGGCCTGCAATTGGCCAATTTCTTTCTCGCCTTTAGGGAGAGGAACTGTTGCTGCTCTGCCATAGGGCAGCAACAGTTTCTCTCCCTAAAGGCGACAAAGGAAGGGGCCAATTGCAGGCCCGCTTTCCTCCCCGCCCCCTTGCCTCTCCACCTTCTCCTCGCTGAGCAGCCGACCGCGGTGAGTTGACAGGAGATTCGGGAGCTTATTTTATCGACCAGTAAAATCTCGTGAGCTTGCCACGGGCTGGTTAAAAGACCTCGTTGGGCCGCATCCGGCCCGCGGGCCGTAGTTTGGGGCCGCTGCATTGGAGTATAAGACGCACCTTAGTTTTGGAGGAGGAAAATGGGGGAGAAACCTGGTATTCATCTGACTAGTGTCCTTAGTTTGGTCAACTTCAGCACATTATTTTATCCCCTGTTTAGGGCTTAAAAAAAAACTAGCCAGAGTTGAAGGAGACCATCCAGGCCAAAAATGGGCTGTGCGGGGGCCTCATGTGGCCCTTGATGCCCTATTTTGGCAAACAAAGTGCTGCAGGATGCTGTCCTGGCCAATAATGGGCCACATAGGGCAGTGTACACCCCATGCTCCGTTTTGGCTGCCAGAGGCACCATGGCTAGTCCTTTGTGATTTCCTGCCCAGCCCTGCAGCCTGCAGTAAACACCCCATGGGCCTTGTAGTGCTTCAAAAAGCTTTTCCTTCATCTCACAAGAAAAGTCCTTTCTATACAGTGTAGGTGAGACACTTTAAATCAATTGAAATGTCCCTGTTGTGATTGGGTAATGAAACTGTGGGGGAGGTATGTAAATAAAATCATTTTCATCCAATTTTGGGTCATTTATCCAGGCTTGGGTAGCACTACTATAATGCAAGAAGGAGCCAAGATCTGAAAATTAATGAATCAAGGACAAGGGTAGATATAAAGACAGTTAAGAAAATAGAATTGTGAAACAATATATAAATGGATAATCAATGGGCAGAATGGAAGTAGACATAAACTTATTTAGCTATATTTCTTTTTCCAATCACATGCCTTAATTGATCTGGCTTACTATTTCTTATTCTTTTTCTGTAGTTTATATAATGTTGTTTATCCCCCAAACACATAGGATAATAAGGTCTGCATTATGCATATATTCGCGAAAATTGGAAAAATGTTCATTAAACCCAGCACTGGAAATTAATGGAAACCTTGTTATAACTCTATATATGTTTTTTCAACATAATGAATCCCAAATTCCAATTTGGTTTCAGGCAAGTCAGATTAATTTCTATGTAACTTATCTTGATCTCACTAGTTAAGGCCATTAGCAACCTTGAAACAGTGAATTCATTTATCACTGAAAAGTAAGGTAAACTCATCAATATTGCATAGAAATCTTAACTTAAGCACGAGCGTGTTAAGCATCTTTCCAAAAACCTCAAGAGTGATTTAATAACATAGCATAAAATTATTTTAAAATACATGTTAACAGTTAACCAAGAATTAACTATGGAATAGAATAGAATAGAATAGAATAGAATAGAATAGAAGCAAACAACTTTATTCGATCTCATATCAGCTAGGCTATGGATTCCTTGCTCAATTTCCTTAATAGTAACCACTTTTATTTCTTTTATTCTGGACATCTAAGAAAATCTAACTGTCATCATAAGTGGAGTTAAACAAACTAAAAAGTGGGTGTATTAGTTCCAAATACCAGTGTGTGTGTGCAGTGGGCACTTTAAGAAGGATGCTTGAAATAGACCCAGATGTTTCAAAGGCAGTAACAAAATGTTTATTTATAACTCTAGCTTATAAGATCCATGCTATGCAAGGCTAACTTTATAGGGTTTCTCCCTTTTAGCTTTCCCCCAAATGAGTTATTCATAGATATATTAACAACACAGTGTATTTTTAAAATTCTCTGTGACTTTTGTTTTTCTTTCCTGATTTTAAAAGAACCCAAGTTTTGGCAGCTATGTAACAAGCAAACTGGATGATTATCTGCAGCAAAAAAGTATACTAGAAGGTTTTTCTTTGTAAATGAACTGATTTCTTTTACAAAAAATCCCAACACAGTATAGATGGAGCCTGGATTTGGAATATCCCCAAATTTCTCTTTCACGTGGAATTGGTGGTTTTTTAAAAAAAACACACACTAGATAAACTCCTCTTTGTTTTGTTTTGCTTTGCTTTTTTTTTGGTACTTCTTTGAACTCCTAAACTGGCAACTTTATATGTTTGATTGCCCAATTACTCAGCTAGAAGCTCTTATTAGCAATTTTCCCCCAATGAGACAATGTGTGGCAAAATTGATATTTATATGGTGTTTCTCTGCACTGGATACATATAACTTCTTATATATTTGTGCCTCTGGGGAAAGATAATATATGAAACAATAAGCTGTTTTCATCATTTGTCAGGAAAAGTAACAAGTGTTACTTAACCTTATAAATCTGAATTGTTCCTTAGTTCACATATAACTGAAAAGCTGGTGGGTTTTGCTGGGGTTTCAGTTTTCACTGGAAACATTTTGTCCAGCCTAGCTCAGCAGTCCTTTTATCATCACACCTAATCTGCATCAGAGGCAACTGTTACTGTTTGTCATTCTAGGACAAATATCACTTCTTGGTCTGCCTTGCTATGAAAAGAACCTCTGTATTGTCTGTGGGAAGCATTGCAGCTCCGTGACCTGTACAGTTAGAAACTAAATGAATATAGAACAGCTTTTCACACTGTTCCAAAGGTCTGAAATTATAGATTATAATTATCATGCTGCCTGATGTGTTCCAAAGTAGACTGATAAAATCAGTTTTTGAAAAAGTTAATCTGGAGCTCTGGGATTTTATAAAGCTAGATAGCTTCCCAAAATTACCATTGAGTTTAAGGCACTGACTGGCAAAATTCTACAGCTCTGTGATCATTAATTAAACAAATATTAAATTAATTAAATACATTTAAATTTAACTATACTGATAATTAAATCAAATTTCCTGTTGCCAAATTACTTTTCTTTTCTGACCCCAATTATTTTGTTTTGTTTTGTAATCCTATCCCTTCTATGAATGGACAAATTCCTGGACAAACTGAACGAGAACTTTGGAGAACATCTACTCCAGGAAACCTTATACGATTTCAGACAAATGTCTGTCCAATCTCTTCTTGGTGAGCACCCACAATTTCTGTAGGCAAGGTCCACTATTAATTGTTCTAACTGATTGCAATAGAGAGAAGATGAAGCTCTGCTGAAGCAAATAACACTTCCTAATTATTTTTGACCAGATAATTCCCGAGACTCCAAGTCTTTTAATGTCTTTGGGGAATTTTTTAGTCCATCTTTTTCATGTGGCAAGCGAACTTTACAGTCTTGATTACTCCCAAGGCCTTTTTCTCTCTATTCCCACTACTCAGTCAAACCCACACATTATTTACCTTTTCCTTTCAGATCACGGAAAATCCTATTGCCTCTCATACAATAAAATGCATCATATTAAACTTAGCTCTACCACACACAAAATCCCTTCTGTGCACATAACAGAAAACCCAACTAACAGGTTATGCTAATGAAAAATAAAGGACATGTAGTTAGTTATTGGAAAAAGAACAAAAGGAAGCAAGCTTCATGGCTAAAAGGGGGAGAGAAGGACATAGAACTGCAGTTTTGACCTTTTCTGTTCTTTTGATACTTTGGATCAATTTTGATCAGATTTTTATACTTCCGATCAATTGAAATACTGTAACTTTCCCCCCTAGGAATTAACAGTAATTATCCATATAGGGCAGTAATGCAAAAAAATGTCCTCTGGAGAATATACCATATTTTTAGGACTATAAGATGCGCTGGTGTATAAGATGCACCAAGATTTCAAGGAGGTAAGTAAGAAAAAAAGGTTTTGCCCTCCCCAGCCTCCCAAACCCTCTGGGCACCCCATTTTTTGTAAAAATTGGCCTGTTTTTCACCCTTTTTTTGTAAAACAAAATGGGGTGAGCAGAGGTCTGGGAATCCTGCAGAGAATTGCTGGGGGCTGCCACTATGCTTATGAAAAACAGACCATTTCTTTTGCCCTTTTTTCACAAAAATGGGATGTGGTGGCGGGGCTTTGGGAGGCCAAAAAATGGCTATATTTGGTGTATAAGACAAACTGACATTTCCACCCTCTTATAGGGGAGAATATGTGTCTTATATCTGAAAAATACGGTATATAGTTTTTCAACCTTAAGGACTCCTCCAGAAGGGGTGGTGCCAAAATTTCTCCTCCTTTTTGCATTTAGGGTCAAAAGACAGAAGGCATCCTTCCAATGTTCTGAATTTCCTCCATCAGGTTTGCCTGGCCTGCTTTGAGGTCTTTGGCTCTCAATACATCGGGAAGAAACTAGACACCCTTAAACCCTATAAATGTTTATTTTAATCAGTAAATGGTTTTGAAAAAGCAAATAATGCTCTCTATAGCAGTGTTTGGCAACCTTAGAAACATTAAGATGCGGACCTCAACTTGAAGTCTTAAACAATTATTATTATTATTATTATTATTATTATTATTATTATTATTATTATTATTATTATATTTGTATGCCGCCCCTCTCAGTAGACAATGCTGTGTCATGTAACACTTTGCACATGAGGTTTAGTGTTATTTATTTAATTCAACTTCTATGCCGCCCAATCCTAATGGGATTATATGTACATTATATGCAGCGGTAGGCTACTAGCTGGAATGCTAAATTGCGCTCATCGCCACAACTCATAAGTGCTTGCGGGGCCAGTGAGATTTTGCTTCTGCACCTGTGAAGGTAGCAAAATCGCTCACGGAGCCGCAGGTGCTCCCATGTTTTAGCATGCATGGAAGCAAAAAAAAAAAATCACCAAAGCACGGGCGCACCTGCGACTCCATGCACGATTTTGCTACCTCCACAGATGCAGAAGCAAAATCGCGCTGGCCCTGCAAGTACTTACAAGCCGTGGTGGCGAGCATAATTTAGCATTCCAGCTTGTAGCCCACCACTGATTATATGTACATCTATGTAGTATATCTCTCATCTGAGATTTTAAGGAAAAGAAAAATAGGCTGTACTTTACATACCATGCCAAAGATAGATTCTATATATTCCTTCCTGCACCACTACAGATAAGAGTTTCCATTTGAGTACTAGAGCTTGAATAGCTTGTAAAATTAATGTTCTGTATTTAGTACAATGGCCCTTGAGGTCAATTTCCAGTAGAAGGTTATGGTCCATAGGAAGATCTGTGGCTACAGTGTCGGTATAGTTCAAAACAGGGGGAGATGTGGTCAATGTTTCTGTGCTGTGACATTTCCCTTGGAACCTATGAGGGAAATGCTGAATTTCAAACCGTTTGGGGAACTGGATCCATTGGAACTGGGCTGGGGCTGGATCATTTAAAGATGATTGAATAAAAATAAAATAAGTAAAGATAAAAATTAAGGAAAAGGAGAAGCATGAGAAAAAGATCAGAGAAAAAGTAATGACTGCCTGTGTTGTCCAAGGCAGCAACTTATCAATTTATTTACAACATTTGAAATCAAATATTGTAAATAAAATTGGTTTTATTTCAAGAGAAGCTGCTGCCACCGCTTCTAAAAGCCCTGTGAAGTCACAGCACTTCAAATAAAAATTATTTTGGGGCTTGATGGCATCTCTGTGGCTTTTGACGCTGACTGCAAACACAAAATTCTCTTGTCAGATACTTAAACACTTTGATTTTGCAATGTAGCAAAATGACATTTTCCTTTCAGCTTTTTTCTTTACAAGAGACCCAAGAACTTGCCTTTATACAGAACAAAAAACCTCCATATGTTATGTGTTTCTGCTGCCTAGTGGCCAAGAAATGATACTTCACAGATGGAATGCATTAAGGAGGGAACGTAATGGGCTTCCACTAAATTTCACGATGCCTGGATAGGAGACCACCAAGAAATCCCAGGGCTTTAGGCTAGACCAGGAAGTTTAAAAATTGGATCCTGGTAGAAAATAGAATGACAACAATCTATATTGTTGGTAACAATCCATATTGCTATCAAGAAAAGTTCATGGAAGCTCTCTGTAAAGTCACCAGAAACTGAACTCAGTTGAAGGAGAATTTAGTTTTTAAAGTCCATGGGATAAAGATAGTGAGCTATGTTTGGAAATTTGTTAGCGTGGGGGCAAAACTCATTTTTTCTGATGAACAGAAAAAAATAACTAGAGTTAGATTTGTTTAGTAACCGAGAATCATTCTACGTAGGATGTGGAGTTTTTGCTTATGTGTATACAGATAGGCATTCGGTGATTTCTGCATATTCCAGACTATCTTAAATTTCACAATAATTAATGTTTTGTTACTACAAGCAGAGATTTGTTTCTATAAAATTAACAAATACTTTTCTGAATTCCAGTTGCTCATGAAACCCTTGGTTTCTCAGCCTATCCTACCTCATATTGATGTTGTTTTCTTAAGAATTTTGCAGCAAAACTGGGCTATAGTACAACTGCAGAAACACTTTTTGGTTTCTTCCCAGAGACATTTAGTCTCCATTGTGTTGAAATTCTTGATGTATTGAAAGATCCAGTTTGTTTTCAAAACTTAAAAGCAGCTGGGGAGATTGCCTTCCAAGGTTGAATGCTACTTGCAGAAGGATTTATGTGCCTTTAAGTAAATAGTCTTTCAGTCCTTCAATGGCCATTTTGCATCATTGTCTTAACTAGCTGCCATCTAATGGATAATCTTTTAAATAAGGAATTGTTATTTGGGTGATTTTTTGCTGAGATATTTTGCTGATAAGCAAAATGATTTTCATCCTCTTACAATGTTCAAATGGTCTACTTTGCAGACACCATAGAAGGTAAGCCAGAGGCCTTGAGACTAGGGGGCCAGCACCTTTTGGCTTAATGGTAACTTATGTACTTAAAGCTTATTGCTTAAATTTGCTCTTAAGCACATAGGAGTTTGGATCAACAAAACAGGGCTAACTGTAGGGGCTTTAAGCCAATGTGCAGAAGCAACACTGGTTAAACCTTATTTTGAGAACTGTATTCAGTTCTGGCTGCCAAACATCAGGTGAAATTTAGACAGACTGGAATGTGTTCATGGAAGATGATCAAGAACTGGAAATTATAAACATTAAGCATACTGTGGTTCCTTCCACCATCCTGTAATTCTATCAGACTCTTCATCCCATATCTCCTGGAAGAACAACTAGTCATACGTAACTTGCCAGTCTTGGGACAGTGAGAAACAGCTTCTGGTAAAGCTGCAATTTCTCAAAAATGGTCATCCACGAGAAACAGGACCCAGTTTTTCTACCTTAATTGTTGGGGAATTTGAGATGATGATGATGATGATTATTGTTGTTGTTATTGTTGTTGTTGTTATTATCATCATCATCATCATCATCATCATCATTATTATTATTATTATTATTATTATTATTATTATTATTATTATGTCAGTACAACACAGCAAACGAGATCACTATGCTGGATTTCGTATTTCATCACCAGTCGGGTGCTTCCCAAGCACCTAGGACTGAGTGATGTAGCGGCGAATTATGTTTGCCGATCCCAGTAAAGCAGCCTTTTGCAATTGACAGACGGAGATTTTGTCAATTCCGATGGTTTTCAAATGTCTGCTGAGATCCTTTGGTACTGCGCCCAGCGTGCCAAGTACCACTGGGACCACTTTCACTGGCTTATGCCAGAGTCGTTGCAGTTCAATTTTTAGATCTTCGTATTTCACTAATTTCTCTAGCTGCTTCTCCTCAATTCTGCTCTTTCCTGGGATTGCGATGTCGATGATCCATACTTTCTTTTTCTCCATGATCACAATGTCTGGTGTGTTATGCTTCAGATTATTATTATTGTTATTATTATTATTATTATTATTATTATTATTATTTTAAATGAATGTATTGTTATAGGGAGAGATCTGCTACTCAGGGCTGGTGTTTTCTGTTGTGCATTTTTGCATCATGCTGCGATAGACACTTCCCAGCTAAAACAGTTCATTATATCACAATTTCTTGCCTTGGAATTGTACTAAAGTCAAGGATCTTGCTGGCTACTAGAGAGCTGGTTGTACAGCTAAAGGCAGAACATTTGCACATGGTTAACATGATGCTGAATAAGTGTGAGAATACTATCTTCCATCCTTCAAAAATATTTTTTTTCAAAATTCTATTTTCCCCTGAAAAAAAAAATTCAACCATGTTTTGTTTTGTTTTTAAAAATATTTTTTATTGAGCAGTCTTAAAAACAACATATATACACAAAATATACATATATACATCAAACATACATTTAATTCCACATAACATTGACAGACGAAACCTAACCTAACCAATAACATGTACAACTAATATTGATATATTTTTGCAGCGTTACGTATTGCTAGATATTCCTATATCACTATTTCATTAACTTACCCATAATCATATATTTCTTAATTTTAACCCATTGGTCTTTTCATCATACTTCATATTTTATTTATGTCAATGTACCAATGAACATAAAATAAATGACGACAAGTAGAAACCTTCATGTTTTTAATCAAATGAAATGAGAAATGGCAAGGGGAAAAAAAAGGCAAGATAACTTTTGTACAACACTATTTTAGAAATCCATTCTTTATCAGAAGGAAAAGGGGAAAAAAAGATAGAACCCCATGCATTGGTCAAAGTCTAAAGGGTGCTGTTTGCCTATATAACTGTTGGCTTTTGTATTATTGCAATAATTAAATTGAAAGACAGAATACAAATGCAGATGGATAATCCTATTTATGTCAGGCACTGCAGGCCTGGGATGATAAGCTTTTAGGGGTCATATGCCAATTAACGGAGAGGGGGAGGTTAAAATAAGTAGTGGGTAGAATGAAACCAGAAAAATACACATGTCTCCCTTCTCTCTGGTCTCTCTTTTTCTCTTGCTGTCTCCCTGAAACCCTCTTATCTCTTTCCCAAACTGCTGGGAAAGTGACATATTATCTTGACATGTTATCTTGCCTGCCAGAAATATGTTCTGATGAATTGTAGAGGGATTTAAAAATCATGCTAGAAGCCATAGAAAAATAGGCTGATAGCTGCATAGGACGACAGATTGGCCCTTCCAGCATAAATATTTAAAATTAATAAATATACTCCGTGCTGCCTCAGTGAGACCACAGTACTGAATGACTCATGTCTTTCTCTCATAGCTGATGCCAGTACTGGATCCTTGAGAGTTATTGTTAGCTCGTACATGAGTTTGCCACAACGGTTGAGGAAGATTGCTCTCTTGACTTTATCACTGGCATCTTCGTAGCCTGACGCCCCCAAGAAATTCTTGAATTTCTCCATATAGGTGTCCCAGGATTCTTGCTCTGGGTCGAAGAAATCTGGCGCTTGAGCTACTAATTTGGGTTCCATGACTTTGTCTTGGGTTCTTTACTTCCTCGTTGCCACTTTTAAGTCATGAGAGAACATGCAGTGGTCTGGCCAGATTCATTTATTAGGAATCCGCAGCTTGCAACAAAGAAAGCATTTTGTAACAATATGTAACAACACGCGGCTTGGGTTTCCCTTTTTTAAAGGGCTCCGGTCTAGGAGGCGCGGCTTTGACAGCCATTTGTACTTTCCCGTGCACAGCTTAACCAATCACTTTAAACTATGTACAAATAGGTAATTTGAATAATAATTGACACAACTGTATACATGGATACAGAACACAAAGTCTTCCATGTCACTAACAATGTTTGGTCACTATAGAATTAGGAGTGGGTTCCTCCTGGTTTGAATCAGTTCGCCAGAACCAGTACCAACCCACTGGTGACATCACTGAACTGGATCGGCCAGTGCTGGTCCTTGGGTGCCATCATCTTTTTAATTCTTTTTTTTTTTACTTTTTGGAAGGCTTTTCCTCTTCTGATGCTTGAAAGAGGCCCTCTCTCCCGTTCCTGGGTTTTTATTTATCTTTATTTCTTCTGAAGCCCTGCTGATCAGCTCCTCAGCTGTTTCAGGCTAATTTTAAGCTACTGAGCTTGCGCCAAAACAAAATTGTATGTGTGGACACACGCGTGTACACATGACAGATGTGTGGACACATCTGTCACAATGTGAACCAATGGGGAAGGTAAGTAGAACCCACTCCTGCTTTAAATCCAGTCAAACAGGTCTGAATTTCAGCCTGTAGAAGCCTGCTGCTTTTTTAGCAGTCTTTTAAAAAGCTGCTATTTCAGAGTGGAGTTTGGATTTATTTGTGTAACTGATGCGGCCTTGCCTGAGGAGGAACTAGAAGATACGTTTGGATAACTACTCTACCGTCTTGAGAAAGTCAAATCTCTGCAGCTTCTCATAGTTGCGCAAGCGTTTTAAAGTTTGTTAAGTTTCTCAAGCCACACAGAGTGCCCCAGAAACCACATGGAAAAAAGCGTGCAGAGCTAGGAGGGGAAAAAATAATAAACACATGGCTCTAAATGGGTTAAAAATGAATCCATTAATTTCCCACTGTATATTTAATAATGTGAGCCATGTGAGACAGCACGTTTTGTTCTCCTCTGTTAAAGACATAGGGCCCCGGCCCTCTGGAATCAGCTCCCCCCGGGAATTCGTACTGCCCCCACCCTCCTCCTCGTCCGAAAAAGTTTAAAAACTCATCTTTGCCGCCAGGCCTGGGGTTCCTTAGATCTTCTCCCCCCGACCAATGAATGCTTTAGTTTGACTGTTGAATGAATGATATTGATAGCTTTTTAATTAGAATTTTAAGATTATTTTTAAGGTATAATTGGATTGTTATTATTGTTTCCTGTTTTTCTGTACATGCTGTGAGCCACCCCGAGTCCTCAGAGAGGGGTGGCATACAAATCCAATTAAATCTAAATCTAAATACTATGTTAGTGGGGAGGTAACAATCTACACCCATAAAGAAACAATGAGAGTTAATGAGTTTCAACATTTGACAGATTGTGTAGTTAGGAATATTGACAAGTAACTAGGCAATGTAACTGCTCTTGTTTATGTTTAGTACAACATCAGTAGAATTTAAACTTTTTAAGATGTGACCTTTTTCAGTGACCTCTCTAATTCAATTACAATGCTTACCATTTGTGAATAGTTTGGATACATGTTCCACAGGAAGGAGAAAATGGTGGGTCTTTCATAAAGATACATTGCTAATACTACCAAATAGCTTTTCATTCCCAAATGGAACATGGGGTTTTTATCTGTATGTCCAGGTGTTTACTCTATATGGCAAGTGAAAAAGTAATCAAATTGGACAAGCACCCCAAGGGTTCTTTACACAGGATGAATATTGAGAGGATATTTTACAAAATAATAATTTTTCTGACACTGCATCTGCAATTTCCACCAAGAATGGGTTCTGTCTAAAATCCGGGTCAAATTGGAAAAGTCAAATTCCACAAATCAATTGTTATATGTGTTAGGATGCCCATTGTGGGGGAGGGGGGAAATCACACATTCTGTCCTCCAACTGCACATACTTTACACCGAATTTCAGGTCCATTCTTAGCTACCTGTCACTCAAACCTTCTACACGCTTGAGGTAAAACTGGAGACAGGAATGATATGCCTGATATCTTGCCTAAAAGAAGAATGAGGAAAATATTGTGAATAAGTGAAACAGTTTTTTATCTCCCCACCTCAAGTGCTGCTCAGTCTTTCTAAGAAGGGAACCTCTGTACAATAGTTTTTTTTTCTTTCAGTTTCATTCAGCAGGCAACGTTCTAGGGTGAAAGGCAGGTTTCTACATGAGCACTTATATCAATAGACTGAGGGTCTCTACAGAGCCCTGTTCAAGACATACAATATGGGTTTCTTCAAATCATTTCCAACTTGCTTTAGCATGTGCATAGTTTTCACAGTCATCTAAAACAGTGTTTCCCAACCTTGGTCACTTGAAGATATCTGCACTACAACTCCCAGAATTCCCCAGCCAGAATTCGCTGGCTGGGAAATTCTGGGATTTGAAGTCCAAACATCTTCAAGTGGCCAAGGTTGCGAAACACTGATCTAAAAGAAGGAATCAAAGTAAATCTCTCTATCTGGTCTCAACAGCATGGAAAGAAATCATATCGCTACAGCAAGATGGGAAGCTATGATAGGTGGAATATCAGAAGATACAATTTAGGTTTGAAGTTGTTAATATAGAGTTGCACTTACAAAAGGTTTGGGAAAAATTCAAACCTGATCCAATATGGTATGGATCATGCATGGGTTCCAACTTACCGCCACTACTGGTACTGAGGTGCACACAGCTCCAGGTGATTGGCGGAGTGAGATTTGGCTTCTGCGCATGTGCAGGAAGCAAATCTTGTGAGAAGACACACAGGCGCATGAGATTTCAGTGATTTTTTTGCTTCTGCGCATGCACTGAAGCAAAAAAACACAAAAAATCGCCAAAATCTCACTCTCTCTCGCATGTCCTCTTGCAAAAACCAAATCTTGTTCCGATGCATGTGTCACCTACTGGTCACCCGGTGCTGCAAGCACAGCTCCATTTCCGCTACTGGCGCAGTGTCCATGCCCCGGCCATTCCGGTAGGAACCCGATACTGCTATGGATAAAATTCTATGCTAAATGTGTTTTTACATGTATAGATGGACATTTTCTTTTCTTAAATGTGGGATATCGTTCTAAAATATACTGCTCCCCATTCCAAAATGTGATTCTAAAATATGCTACTCCCTTCTCAGGAACTCTGAAGTGGCAAAGTCTAGAATTCTCTTTCTGTGTAATATGTTGTTGAGTTCTGAGTTAAGATAACAACCAAGTAGTTCAGGGTCTGACTCATGGGAGGGGCACACCCTTGACCTGGTGTTCCTCTTGGGGCAGTGGAGATATGATCTGGAATTAAGAGGTACAGTTGTTTCTCCCTTGTCATGGTCAGATCATTTCCTGCTGAGGTTAGACTTTAAGGCACCACTCCCCCACCGCAAGGAGGTGGAATTGATTAAATGGTTCCACCCCAGATGCCTAATGGACCCTGAAGGGTTCCAGAAGGAGCTTGGGGAGATACTTGACTCCTTTGTGCATAATCTGGTTGAGTCCCCAGTGGCTGCCTGGAATAGGGCAGCATCTGGGGCATTGGACTGGATTGAGCCTTTGCAAACTCCATGGCGGTGGATCTAGAAGAGCTCCCTAGTTTACCGAGGAATTCTGGGAGACGAAGCGCCAGAAGAGACGTCTAGAGCGATGCTGGAGGACCAGTAACTCTGAATCTGACCAAACACTTCTGAGAGTCTTTATTAGGACTTATTTAGTGGCGATATGGATGGCAAAATGCTCACATTTTTCCGCATATTGCATCCGCTGATTCACACCAAGCTGCCCCTTTTAAGATGATTCATTCCCTCCTTATTGTAGAGGAAACGGAGGAGCCCTTGCAAGGTAGAGCTGAGGAATTTGTGCAGTTTCTGTCAGATAAAGTCATTCAGATTTGGATGGTCCTGGACTCTGACTGGGCAATTTTGACTGAGATGACAGAGACGGGTCTTAGTCCCATTATGTGGGATGAATTTGAATCTGTGACTCTTGAGGAGTAGGAGCGATGAGTTTCTCCACTTGTCTGTTGTACCCATGCCCTTCCTGGCTGGTTTCGGCCAGGAGGGGATGACACATGGCTGGCTCCAGGCATTAGTTAACGTGTCCTTGAGTGAGGGATCCTTTCCACAACTGTTAAAGGAAGCGGTTGTGTGACCCCTTCTCAAGAAGCCTTCCCTGGACCCAGCTGAATTAAAGAACTTTGGTCCAGTCTCCAACCTTCCTTTTGTAGGAAAGGTTGTTGAGAAAGTAGTGGCACTCCTAGGGTTATTGGATTAAACAGATTATCTGGACCCCTTTCAATCTGGCTTCAGGCCTGGCTATAGCCTGGAAACTGCAAGCCCGAGATAGGGGTCACTCCTCAATCTTGGTGCTACTTGATCTCTCAGCCACTTTCAATACCATTGAACGTGGTATACTTCTGGGATGACTAAGAGAGTTGGGGCTAGGAGGCACCTTGTTATGGTCAATCTCAGTTGATGTTAGTAAGAGGACAGAGAGCAACCCCTAGACCCCTCATTTGTGGGGTGCTTCAGGGCTCCGTCCTATTTAATATCTACATGAAACCACTGGGTGAGGTCATCCAACAATTCGGGGTGAGATATCAGCAACATGCAGATGATACCTAGTTATATATCTCCGCCCTATATCAATTCAGTGAAGCAGGGGTGTAATGTGTCGGTGCTTTGAGGCTGCGAGTATCTGGATGGGAGTCAACAGGCTCAGGCTTAACCCAGACAAGACTGAGTGACTGTGGATATTGCCTCCAAAAGACTATGTCAACTATCCATCCTTGGGTCTTGGGGGGAGAAATTGTCCCTTTCAGAATGGGTTTGAAATTTAGGTGTCCTCCTAGACTCACAGCTAAAATTAGATCAACATTTGGCAGCTGTTGATAGAGGGACTTTTGCATACGTTTGTCTAATGCATCAACTGCGACCCTACCAGGATCGAGAGGCACTCCTCACAGTCAATCAGGCCCTTTTCACCTCACAATTAGATTATTATAATGTGCTCTACATGGGGCTACCATCAAAGAGTGCTTGGAGACTACAACTGGTCCAGAATGCAACTGTGCGTGTGTTGCGTGTATACCTACGTACTCCCACATTACACCAATCCTCCGCAAACTGCACTGGCTCCCTATTTGTCTCCAGGCACAATTCAAGGTGTTGGTCATTACCTTTATCAGTGGTTCTCAACCTTTCTAATGCTGTGACTCCTTAATACAGTTCTTCATGTTGTGGTGACCCCCAACCATATTTCAAGTGCAAATTTTCCCAACAGAGCTTGAAGCTGATTGGCAGGGAGGTCAGAGGGATGCCCCCACTGTCAATGCCTGATTGGTCGGATTGTAAAAAAAATATGTTCCAAGGGGCCAGAATAGAAGCCTTAGTTCCTAACCCCATGGGAAATTTGTCTTTTTCCATAGTCTTAGGCGACTCGTTTGAAACTGTTGTTCGACCCCCAAAGGTTGAGAACCACTGCTCTATATGGATTAGGGCCAGCTTATCTTTGAGACTGCCTTCTGCCACACAATTCCCAGTGACCGGTGAATTGGTCTCCTCCAGGTGCTGTCAGCTAAATGGTGTTGGCTGATGGGCCTGCAGGGGAAGGTCTTCTCTGTGGTTGCCCCATATCTCTGGAACCAGTTACCTCTGGAGGACTCAGGACTACCCCCACATTATTGGCCTTCCAAAAAGCAGTTAAGATCTGGCTTTTCTGGCAAGCCTAGGGCCATTGATCTCGTGGTTCTTAATCAGCAACATCTGCCCATGTATGGATTTTAATTGTTTTAAATGCTTAAGATGTTTTTAATATTTTACTCTGTTGTTAAACTACCAGGAATCCTTTGGGAGTTGGGCAACATATACATTTAATCAAATAAATAATTTAATAAATAAGATATCCAAACTTAGGCTTTTACTTTTTAATTAAAACAGAGAGATGGGAATAATTCATTGTATATCTTTTCTAGGCAACTACAGGTTTACTCATCCTGTATTACTGCATAAAATGGTGTCTACTGAATGGCTACTCATTCATTAATTTTCTAGCCATATTGTTACTTCCTTCAATGATTTTCACTCCATCTTTGCCAATCCCCAGGCAAGTCACATAAACCTGCTTATAAATTGTGGTCTATAGCATCCATTAAGTGACAGCACTCCTGTGAGCAATCACCCATTTCAAACAGAAGTCATCTAGTGCTTCTACTAATGTGATAATGAAACAGGATACAAAAATATAACAATTTTATTAGATGAAATGTCAACTCAAAGTTTATTTTTTCTGGAGGACATGCACATCTGTTGTCATCTAGAAATGGGATTGTCATCTGGAAAGCCCCCCTAAAATACAGTGAAACCAAGAAACTAATCCACCGCTTTCATTTATGTAAATTAATCAGTGATGATGTGGATTATGCTGACTACATTATCCATTCCTTAGAAGTGGAAAAAGTATTTTGATTTAATAACCCACAACTTATTTCATCCATTTTGACACTAATAAGACTCAATGGGAAGCAAATATAGTCGCTTCCAGCTTGTTATTACTGTTTAACCCCATCATTCCTATTATCATCGTCATCATTGTTATATTCTATCAAATTCACTTTAAACACTATGTTTACTTTGCTTCTCCACAAAAGACACTCAGATTGTAATCCCAGACAGTGTTTAACACAATGGGGCAGACCCCTGTGATAGATCGTAGCTGAGCTGCAAAAAATCACTACAGTTGTCTCTTGCCATTGCCAGCTCACAATCATTTTTTAACTTTAAAAAAAAACCTGCAAAGAATTACAGTCTTATTTACATATATATTTTGCTGCTAAGCTTGCAAACAGGCTTGAAAATGGGAGTGGGGATTGGTGAAATGACTGTTGATGTCACAGTGGTTTTAACAACTTGTTCTGTTAAAGGTGGACAACCTTTAGGGTTGCTATGACCCTCTTTCCAAAAAGGAAAGTCACATACTTTCCTACCATTTTGAGTTGAGGAACATATAAAATGGCAATAAAACCCTACAATAGGAATTATGGACTTAAAAAGAAAAGAAAAAAAACCTACAGGAAAGGGAAGAGGAAATCTACTTTTATACACAATGTGGTTTTCCCAAGCACAACTTTTGCTTCCCTCCCCAAAATTTAAATTTTGACTAAATAACCAGAGGATTTAATTATTGTAGATTGCCTTAGTCTGATAGAGTATGATAGCTGTTACATTTATGGATATAAACATCTCTGTGTCTCTATGTGAGATTGTGTGAGTGTGTGTGTGTGTGTGTAAGAAAGAGAGAGAGAGAGGGAGAGGGGGGGAAGAGAGGGAGAGATACGTGCCTTCACATACAAAATCCCTATTCTGGGCTTTAGTACCTGTTCTGTTGAGCTCTCTGGCAGAATCCTCCCGAAAATTCAGATACAAATTTCAGACACACACACGTTTGAAAATTCAAAACAATGTTCTTTATACTGAAAATGCAAATAAACTAAGCACTCTTTTTGTATAGCAAACAGCACTTGTCTCCAAACAAACTGGTAATTTGTACAAGTCCCTTATCAGTTCTGAGATACTTGGCTTGCAGCTGTGAAGCAATTCACAGGCCTTCTTCTTGCACAAAGGAAAATACACATGGCTCTGGTTCAGTTTCAAAGCTGGGAAAAAGCAGCCCGCAAAGGTCGAAGTCAGCAATGCAGGCACGAAACACAATGATCAGATAAACCTCCACAATGGCCAAACCCACAGGCTGCTCTTTATAGCTGCCTCACTAATTACCACAGCCCCACCCAACCACATGTGGCCTCATTTTCTTTGATAATAATCTCTCAGTTGTTGCTGCCTATGCATCACTCTCCGCATGCGTGGCTGTATCATTAACTCTTGTTCTGAATCCAAGGAGGAGCTAGATAATTGATCTCCTTCTGAGCTGTCTGCCACACTCTCCTCCTCCCTGTCACTCCTGTCTTCTTGGTCAGAGGAGCCTTCATCAGCAGATTCCACCGGGAGCAAAACAGGCCTGCGGCATGTGGATGTCTCCCCCACATCCACAGTCCTTGGGGCAGGAGCTGGGCCAGAGCTAACCACAACAGTACCAAGCCAACTGATGTTGTCAGATTCATACAAGCACTTGTTTGACCCAGAACATTCAGTATGGTTGAAACACTTTTGGTTTCATTCAAAAAGTTTCCCAACTTCAAATTCTCCATATAAAAGTGAAAGAAACTGAAACATTTATCTGATTTTGTATTTTCATCCGCTTTATGAACGATTTGGGATATACTATATATTACTTGACTGCAGCCCTCTCCCTCAAGCCCACCCAGATGCTGACAAGATTATGCCCATGTTTATTCAATATGTAAATTAGAAATAGGCTTATATTGGAGGTCAGCAAACTCTGGACACTTGCTCAGACCAACAACTGAGGAGCGGCTTTGTAGAGCCTGTTGGCATGGTTGTTCCGTCTTCCTGTTGCTGTCTCCAAACAAGTAAATTTTGGCAGTAGAAGGACAAGGAGGAAGCATGGAAGAGCAATATCTGAAAGCTTGGACTGAGTTGCCACATGGACAATAGGGAGGAGGCAATGTGGAGTAGTATGGAGACAAAGGAATGGAAATGAAAGGCTGAGCTGAAAGAACACAGCAATAAAGAGCAATTAATCAAATCACTGTTAATTTGGGTGGCCTTATAAGTCTACGTAATATATAAATGTTACCAACTGTGAACAGGGATTGTTCTATTGGCTTCTTACCAGAGGAGCTGATGTTCTGAATTGCGGCGGATGCGGAATAAGCACACGGACCACAGAGCTGGGTTTTATGGGTCACTTTATTAGAGTAAACCTGGACCTGCAAAGGTAAAACCATTGGGGCAGAACTTCCATTCCAAACATTCTTGGGCAACTATGGGCAAGGGGAAGGTTGCCCTTGACCTTGACGTTCCCTTGCTCTCCACCACGCCCAAGGCATGTGGGAAGGCTCACCCCCAGCTTGTCGCTTGTAGGCCTGTGGCAGATGAGCCCCAAGGGCACCCCCTCCCCATCAGCCAGGCTGGATCAGCCCAGGCTTCTGGTGAGGGGCAGCCCATCACCTTCCAAAAGGTGCCCCAAAGGAGATCACACAGTTGCTGTTATCCCCTTTTATCCGCCCCATACCGCCACCCCCAGGGACCAAAGGGATTTAAGACAATTGACCTAGTCCTAAAGAAACAAGACAGCAAGACACCCCCTAACCTCTCCCATCACCCAGCTCCCAGTGTGGAGTAGGCAAAAAATTGGTGGAAAAGCAAAAAAGCGGTGCTGCCACAAAAAAATACTACTCGGTCCCCAAAGGTGACCACTAGTCACACTGAGACAAGGGAAGGGCAGGCGGGTGCCCGCAACAGGGCTGACGAGTCAATCCAGAAAGGAAGGGCGAGCGGCGAGGCTGACCCTTATCTAGAGCCTCGCCGCTCCGCCTATCACCACACGCTGGGCCTGCTGGGTGATCGCGAATGTTCTCATGCGACCGCCCATCCTGTTGTCTTTGGCAGTGGAGGCCGTGACCTCTCCAGCTGCCACTGCAACATTGGCCCACCTTGAGCGGCTGGCTGCTCTGCAGTGGTAAATCCATTGTGTTTTAAATGCTTCCCTGAAAAATAAGTAAGAGGGTGATTTATCCATATAAGGAAATAATGTAACTGAAAAATAGAATAAAGATATAAAGTTTTTAAAAATCTCCCTGACATAAAACAGGAGGAATGAGAAACTTCTGGCCATAACCATAAGTGGGATACAGCCAATGCATCATATATAAGGTTTTTCTTTGTGGTCTTTGGCTTCTCCAAAACCGATGAAATCTCTGAGCCCTGAAAAAGTTGCCTGCCCCCTATTGCACAGATAATTTATGCCTCTGATGCTCAACTGAATTTACCACAATTCAACATATGTGAAACTGGAAAACATTCCTAGAAAACATCTTCCACAGTAGACAGGTATTTGCTCAAGGTGGATTTATTTCTTCAATATGCAAGTTAACAGGCATAATGCATGACTGATCCCCCTTGTTCAACAAAGGAGGCGGGAAACTACTGAAAGTGATAACAACTGATGCTTTGCTTATAAACACTTTTCCGTTTCTGTATCACGGGCAGCTGTAGTTAAAATGGTGTTCCTCAACTCAGGATTCTCTATTTGTGTCAGGATTATAATTTGCTGAATTCTGGAAAGTTTTGTTGAAACATTTCATTTCATTTCATTTTATTGGATTTGTATGCCGCCCCTCTCCGTAGACTCGGGGCGGCTAACAACAGTGATAAAAACAACATGCGACAATCCAATACTAAAGAAGCTAAAAACCCTTATTTTAAAACCAATCATACATACAAACGTACCATACATAAATTGTGGAAGCCTAGGGGGAAAGAATATCTTAATTCCCCCATGCCTGACGACAGAGGTGGGTTTTAAGAAGCTTGCGAAAGGCAAGAAGGGTGGGGGCTATTCTAATCTCTGGGGGGAGTTGGTTCCAGAGGGCCGGGGCCACCACAGAGAAGGCTCTTCCCCTGGGTCCCGCCAAATGACATTGTTTAGTTAACGGGACCCGGAGAAGGCCAACTCTGTGGGACCTAATTGGTCACTGGGATTCGTGCGGCAGAAGGCGGTCCCAGAGATAACCTGGCCCGGTGCCATGAAGGGCTTTATAGGTCATAACCAACACTTTGAATTGTGACCGGAAACTGATCGGCAACCAATGCAGACTGCGGAGTGTTGGTGTGACATGGGCATATTTAGGGAAGCCCATGATTGCTCTCGCAGCTGCATTCTGCACGAACTGAAGTTTCTGAACACTTTTCAAAGGTAGCCCCATGTAGAGAGCGTTACAGTAGTCGAGCCTCAAGGTGATGAGGGCATGAGTGACTGTGAGCAGTGACTCCCGATCCTAATAGGGCCGCAACTGGTGCACCAGGCGAACCTGGGCAAACACCCCTCTCGCCACAGCTGAAAGATGTTTCTCTAATATGAGCTCTAATGTGAGCTGTGGAAAGCATCTCGTTGGAGAAGATTGACAAAAGGAGTAATGGATAATTGACCTAAAAAAACACGCCTTCTTCCAGAGATCTTGAAAATCTGGTTCCAGGAAGAAGAGACAATATTGGAGCAGGAGAGATCCATAAAACACTTCTTAAAGGTCTAACCTTTGATGTATGCATTCAAGGTCTGGAAAATGCTAGGAGACTTCCCCGTACACATACCTTGGTAGCATGACAGCGTTTACTGACTTTGTTGTGGTCATCAAAAACAAATAGTCAGGGAAAAAATATCTCTATAAGTTGGAGGTTTTTTTCCTGTTTGTCTTTGATGAGCACAGCAAACCCAGTAAACACAGTCATTAGATGTGGCAATATGCTACTAAGCTGAACATGACATGCTTGTGGTTAGTTGGTAAACACTCTGATCTTTCAACAATCCCATTATTGGAATGGAAGTGGTTTATAGCCACTGTTGTAAAAACAAGACACTATCAAGGGTGAAGATGCCATGTTTTCAACTGTAAGGAAAAAAGCTAAGCCAAGGTTTCAGTAGGCTTTACTCAGAAGGGGTTGGACTGAACTCTGCATAATCTTTACTTTTGCCTGTAAGTTAAATTCCACTTCATTTGATACTCCTGTTAACTGAGCCACTGCAATCATACAATGGTTTAGTTTAGAACCATTAATTTCTACCGGAACTGCCCAACAGCTCTTGGGCTTGGCCTGTTCTCCCATTGCATAGCTGTTGAATATTGCCTGTTCTATCAGCTTCACCTTTCCAGGTCAAGAAAGTAAATATAAATATATCTTCCTGTCTTAGTCCATGGACAGCTCATGCAGGAACAATTCATTACCAGGGTTTCTGTTAACAGCATAATTAGGAGACAGCAGAAGAAAAGAGCCTTTCAGCAGCTAGTTGGCAAAATGCCTCCTGGTTCATATGCTATTTATACCAAGCAAAAAAGAGACGTTAACGGAAGCATTTTTACTGGTAACCCACTAACAGGAGGTCATTTGAGATTCCAGGTAGAATTACTTTTTTTTCTAGCAAAGTTTCAAGAGAGAGGTGCATAAGAAGGAGAAATTCCCAAAGCAGCATTTTTACAGAAAGGAAAAGCTGAACCTGTTTGGGTTTATGTCCACTGTGTGGTTTTTGAAAAGCACAAAATTCTACTCAAACCATAGAGGAAGGATGATGCATTTATTTCTGATCAGAAACACACTGCTTCAAAATTTGGTTCAATCATGAATTTATTCTGGCTAATCTTAGACAGGCCACCATATTCCATCATTTTCTCTTTGTTAATTCAAAGACCATCATTTCTCCCCAAAACAATTTCTTGCATAAGATAAAACTGTACTTTATTCATACTGTCATCCATCCACTAAACAGTAACCTAGGAACCCACTATGCAATTTAGATCCAGTTTTGGATAGAGGACAAATAAGATCCTAAAATAATACTGTTCCCACTCAAACCCATTATTAATGGGCTATTTAAGATGTGTACACTAGCAGTTTAAGGGGGGGGGGATGAATTTGAATTCATCACCTTTCAACTTGTAAATATTTTATTCTACTTACAGTGGTACCTCTACCTAAGAACACCTCTACTTAAGAACATTTCTTTCTTTCTTTCTTTCTTTCTTTCTTTCTTTCTTTATTCATTCATTCATTCATTCATTCATTCATTCATTTATTTATTTATTAGATTTGTATGCTGCCCCTCTCCGAAGACTCAGGGCGGCTAACAACAATGAAAAGACAATCTAATCAAACAAATCTAATATTAAAAAATAATCTAAAAAACCCCACTTTAAAGAACCAATCATACATAAAAGCATACCATGTATAAATTCTATAAGCCTAGGGGGAAGTGAAATATCAATTCCCCCATGCCTGACGACAGAGGTGGGTTTTAAGGAGCTTGCGAAAGGCAAGGAGGGTGAGGGCAACTCTGATATCTGGGGGGAGCTGGTTCCAGAGGGTCGGGGCCACCACAGAGCAGCCTCTTCTCCTGGGTCCCACCAAACGACATTGCTTAGTCGATGGGACACGGAGAAGGCTAACTCTGTGGGACCTAACCGGTTGCTGGGATTCGTGCGGCAGAAGGCGGTCCCGGGGATATTCTGGATAAGAACTGGGTGTTCAAGATTTTTTTTGCTCAGAAAAATTTCCCAGGAAATTTGAGAGCAGCACGAAGGCCCAGCCAGTTTCCTGCCATTCCCCCTTTAATCCCAGCCATTTCAGGCTTTTCTGGGCTGCCAGAGGAGCCTTTCGGTGTTGCTTAAGGAGGCCTTGGCAGTCCAGAGCGAACAAAGCATTTTCCTTTCTTTGGGCACTTGGAGAGAGAATAAACCTCTGCCAGGGCCCAGAGAAAAGAAACGCTCCCTTTGCTCTGGGCACTTGGAGAGGGAATAAACGAATTTGCTGTGGTGGCTCTCTCACGCTGCCTCCCATACACCCGGCGTGAGGTTGCCTTCCCGAGTGTCTGGGTATGGAAATGCAAAAGGGGGCGCTTCACCCCAGCTGCATCAACTCGGCTTCAGCCAAACCGAGGAGTCACCACAGTGAAGGAATGTGGTTACAAAGTGAGCGAGCGAGAGGAGAGGGGAGCCCTTCAGCATGGGAAGGAAGAGGAAGCAGGTAGCAGCAGCAGCAGCCACCTTTTGGTCAAAGGAGTGGGAGGTTCCCCTCTCTCACCCGCCTGGGTTTCTCTCTCTGGCACAGTGTATGGGAGGCAGCCTCGCACCGGGTGTATGGGAGACGCAAGCTCCCCCCCGCTGCCTCAGAGTCCCTCTTTTTTTTAAGCCTTAAAGTTTTGGATTTTTTTGATTCCCCTCCCCTCCCCTCCTTCCTTTGGCAGCAACTGTCCTCCTCCTCTTCCTCCTCCTCCTCCCACCTGAATTCTGAGTTTTTATTTCTTTCCTAATGGGTTTGCACACATTATTTGCTTTTACATTGATTCCTATGGGAAAATTGCTTCTACTTACAAACTTTTCTACTTAAGAACCTGGTCACAGAATGAATTAAATTCTTAAGTAGAGGTACCACTGTATCTTGTAATCAATTTTCACAATAACATAATATTAAAGGAGATTATTTGTAGCTCAGGGTTGAAATGACGGTTCAAGCTCTCTGAAGATGTTTTATTACCCAAACTAGGTAATATTATCAGTGCTCATTAAACATTAGAGGAAAAGAAAACTTCCTGAATAAGAAAAATTTCCTTTATTTTCTATTTATGCTCTCAGTTCAAAATATTATTTGCATCCCTCTTGTCCAAACATCTAAAACCAGGTCAGCAATGCAATTAGAATTACCTCAAACTGGTGAAAGTTCTCATTCTATATTTAAGGAGAACAAAAAATAATTCTGGATGTGTTATTCATCTGAATATCAATATGAAATCTATACTACAGTATATACAATGAGCAGTATTTTCTTCAATGGTGCTGATTTTTTCCTTTCATTTTTTTCTTTGAGACCTATGACAATAACATTTCGGAAGATACCTCAGTACCGTCTTGGAGCCTTTCCCTTATAAAATGTCTTATAAATGGGCTTATAAATGTCTCTTTTTTTCTTCTCTATGCTCATCTTGTTCTCAGCCCCAAAAAGCTTTAAATTATTCTTAAACCTACTGATATTAAACCAGTGCTTTCCTTTTAGTCAATGGTTCTTGTACCCTTGACTGCCCATTGTGGCAGAAGCTAAGGCAGTTGGCCCATAGTGAGTGAGATCAGAATGTGTGGTGGCCCGACATGGACAAACACGTTGAGGAATGTGTCGCAGGATGAATTCCATGCCAGGAATCAAGCCCCTCCACCAAATCCCCAGTATATGGATGGGAACAGTCCAGGGCCCCTTGGTTGCACGTTCACATAGATTTGGGGGGTCCATTCTATGGCTAAACATTTCTAGTAATAGTCAATGCATACTCAAAATGGGTTGAAACAGTATTAATGACTAACACAACAATGGAAGCTGTGATTAGAGTATTAAGAGTCTCTTGGATGTTGGGCGGCATATAAATTTAATAAGTAAGTTAAGTAAGTAAATAAGTAAGTAAGTAAGTAAGTAAATAAATAAATAAATAAATAAATAAATAAATAAGTAAGAAAATTGTTTGCCACACATGGGCTTTCAGACACATTGGTATCAGACAACAGGGCGCAACTCACGGCATTTGAGGCATTCTTGGCCAGTTTGGGAATTAAATACACATTAATTGCCCCCTATTAGCTGAGCAGTAATGGCCTGGTTAAACAAATAGTTAGAGTTACTAAGGTGCGCTAGGAAGGTTAGGTCCAGGAGATTGGCAAGCCCACATAGACAGATTTCTTATGGCGCAACACATAACTCTTAACACAACCATGGGCAAAAGTTCTGCTGAACTCCTGAGGGATCGTAAGCTCTGGTCTGTCCTCAACAGACTTCATCTGAATTACTCACACCAAAAGTGAGGTAACAATCAGACCAAAATAAGAACATTCATGGCAAGCGACTCGGTGGACACAAGAAATTTTGCTGGGGGCCCTTTATGGTTACTGGGGAAAAATCCTTGAAATAACAGGGCCCAAATCCTATATAGTAGGCCTTGCAGATGGGAGAAAATGGTGGTGCCTGTGGACCAATTACGAGGCTGCCAACCACTAAATGCCAACTGGGAAACAGGCCTAAGCCCTAATGATGTTTTCCTTAAAACTATTTCTAGTTTGCGGGAGCCAGGTCACATAGCTGAAGATCCGGAGGCGCCACTCAGCAAAAGCAACAAGTTCATTCCAGCTGTTTTTACCATTCCAGCAAGTTCCACAGGGGGAGCCAGAGAGAGAAAACATGTCCTCTCCGCTCCTCGTGAACGCCCAAACTGAACTGCACAGGTGAACTAGGAAGTTAAACGCCCTGCATATCTCAGTGATTATATGCTAATGTATGGGCTGAGCCAAGGGGGGGAGGGGATGTTATATCTTGAGATCTGCATACTAGCTGGGAAATTTTCATTCAGGTCTTTGGAGCAGAGCAGAGCAGGAGATCGATGACTGGTTCTTTCCAGCCAGGGCTCTCTATTTAAACTGCAGTCAAACCTGAGGTTTTGCTGATGTCTCCTCATTGTGACCAATAAAGATCTGCCTCTTGCCTCTTCAGGATCAGAACCAGGAATGGGCAGCAGGCAGGATGGGGTGGAGCACAGTTCCACTGGTGGAAATGAAGATGAGTGTGCAGCTCCAGCTGATCGGCGGCTGTCACTTCCTGGATTACTGGTCTCGGCTCGGCTCTCCTTTTCCCCCCTGCTGCTGTGTCTGGACTCCTTGCTTTTTTCCTCTTTCCTCCTTCCTGGCCTCAGCGAGCTTCCTCTTTCCTGCCCAGCTCCCCTCCAGCCTCACATGGCCACCTCCTGCCTGAGGTGCAAGCAGAAGGTGTGGGTGGAAGCAGCGCTGGCAGCATTTATGCTTCTGGCAGCACCCGTTCACCTAGCTACCCAGCTTGAGGTGGGGGGTGACCCAGAGAGGGAAGCACAGGAAACACAAAGCAAATTGTCACCCCAGTGAGCAACACTGGTAAGGTTGTAAGTCAAGAACTTAACAGTCACTTGAACGATACTGATCGTTCAAGCCACTCCCATTTGGTCACATGACCAGCAAGCCACTCCTGCTCAGTCACATGAACATTAAGCCACACCCACAAAATAAGCCAAACCCACATTATGCCAGTAAAATTTTTGGCTGCCCATTACTGATCGGAACCCAACACTGTATACTTCATCTAGTGATATATCTGGCATTCTTTGGATTGTATGAAACTGGTGGTAGCAATGAAGAAATCATTGGAGGGTCAGTAATTAATAAGTCATTCTATTGCTTCATTTTTGTTTACTAGCTCATATAATCCCATTACATTACATAGAAGCCATTTTCCTTCTTAATATCTCAACTTCAGCATTCTATTTTTCAAACACAAGTGGCATGTCTTGCTTCCATGTTCCTTCAATTTCATATTAAATTTGACCATAAAATTTCTTTTTCCACACCCATGTTGGAGTGTAAATTTGAACAAAATTCATATTGCTAGATGTCTATGGAGATTCTTATCCAGGTCACAGTTGTCCCAAAGGTGCTTTTTCAAGAGGCAACTGGACTTCCTTGTGGATTTTTTTTGAAGACATTTTGCTTCTCATCCTTGGATGACAAGTGGAATGTCTTCAAAAAAAAAAACTCCCCAAGAAAGTCCAGTTGCCTCTTGAAAAAGCACTTTTGGGATAATTATATTGCTGAGCTTTCTGTAAAGTCTAATAGACATTAAGTTAGTCATTCATTGCACTACACCCAAGAACTCTCCTTGCAATTAACATGATTAAGGACCCAGAGAGTAAAAGATTTTTTTAAATATATATTGGGGTTTCTTGTTTTTTAGACTTTTAAAATGTATTATTGTTATTTTAGATTCTAACTATTAGATTTGTCATTATATATTGCTTTTATCATTGCTGTAAGCCGCCCCGAGTCTACGGAGAGGGGCGGCATACAAATCTAATTAATAATAATAATAATAATAATAATAATAATAATAATAATAATAATGTGAAGAACAGTTGGAGGAATTAGATATGGCTAGTCTAGAACAAAGAAGGACTAGGAATGGTATGATAGCAATGTTCCAATATTTGAGGGGCTGCCACAAAGAAGAGAGGGGCAAAGCTATTTTCCAAAGCACCAGAAGGCAAGGCAAGAAGCAATGGATGGAAACTAATCAAGGAGAGAAGCAACCTAAAGCAATTGAGTAATGATCTGAGACTAAGGGGCTTAGAAGTGTTGCCTTTGTCATGGTCAGACCATTTTCTCTTGCGGCTTGACTTCCTGGCTCCAATCCTTCCCCGCAGGGAGGTGGAACCGACTAGGTGGTTCCGCCCCAGACGCCTGATGGACCCAGAGGGCTTTCAGAGGGCGCTTGGGGCTATTCCAGATGCACTCGTCCACAGTTCGGCAGAGTCTCTTGCTGAGGCCTGGAACAAGGCTGCAGCGGAGGCTCTTGACCGGATTATTCTGCATTCTATTCTGCTACATCCTTTCTTGATATGGAAGCAACAGAATTCTTTCTCTCTCTTGAGCACGCGCTATGCATGTGTCCTGCATAGTAAACAGTATGATTTTCTGACTAAAGGTGTTTAATTCCTCTCTAACTGAATTCTCTGATGCTTAAGATTGTATTCAATTCATTTCATCTTCAACTGTGTTGAGCATTCACCATATTCCTGCTTTTTACGTTCCCCCTTCCCAGCATAAGTCTGGCTTTGCAGTTTTGGATTTTTCTTTTTCTGCATAGCAACATCAGCAACTACATGCCCCAAAGGGTTTAATCTAGCCACATCATAACATCATTAGTAGTCTGAAAGATTCTCAGCTCTTCTTCTAGTAGATGTTGTACATTACCTAACTTGAGAAGTTGATTGTATGGCAGTATACCGTCAATCACTTTATATTGTCTATCCATGTAATTTTCTTTGTAATATGCAGGAAAGATCTACCACTGCTTTCTCCCTTGTAGTATGGAATGATGCTTTTACTATGGTTACTATAGTGATCCTGTGCCTCCAGAATTTTTCTACATCGTTGCTGACGATATACTGTACATATGAATTATTGAGTCTGTCATCTGCACCACTATAACTGTCTGATTTGGTTCTGCAACCCAACAAGTCAGACACAGACTTCAGAGAATAATCAGAACTGCAGAAAAAACAATTATTGCCAATTGAAGACCTGTATACTGCACAAGTCAAAAAGAGGGCTGTGAAAATATTTGCAGACCCCTCGCATCCTGGATATAAACTGTTTCAACTTGCTTATTTGTACCCTGTGACAATCATTAAGTGTACCTCATGATTCTTGAAAAATGAATAATTTCTTTTATTTATTTAATTTATTCATTCATTCATTCATTCATTCGTTCATTCGTTCATTCATTCATTCATTCATTCATTGCATTTATATGCTGCTCACTCCAAAACAGACTCTGAGTGGCTAACAAGGAATTATAAATACAATACAAGTAAAATACAGTAAAAACATCACTAAAGTCGGGTATATAATAAAAAAGCCCATACATATATTAACAATCAATCTTAATTTCAGACCTGCCGGAAAAGCCAGGTTTTAACAGCTTTCCGGAAAACCGATTAGGAAGAGATAATGTGAATCTCTGAGAGCCATTGATTCCATAGAGTCAGAGCCGCCACAGAGAAGGCTTTTCCCTGAGGTCCCGCCAACCAGCATTGTTTGGCAGAGGGGATTTGGAGAAGGCCAACTCTGTGGGCCTTTAATGGCTGCAGCGAGATATGAGGGAGGAGGTGGTTCTGTAAATAGTCTGGCCCTAAGCCATTTAGGGCTTTAAAGGTAATAAGCAACACCTTGAATTGCGCTCAGAGACTCACTGGCAACCAATACAGCTCGCGTAGAGATGGAGTAATATGGGTGTACCTAGGTACACCTGTAATTACATGCACCGCTGCATTTTGCACCAGCTGAAGTGTCCGAACACTCTTCAAGGGTAACCCCATGTAGAATGCATTGCAATAGTCAAGACGAGAGGTGATAAGGGCATGACTGACTGTGCAAAGCGCCTCCTGGTCAAGGTAGGGCCGCAACTGGTAAACAAGATGAACATGCGCAAATGCCCCCCTAACCACAGCTGAGATATGTTGTTCTAGCCTCAGCTGTGGATGTAGGAGGACACCCAAGTTGCAAACCCTATCCGAGGGAGGGATTTCTTCTCCTCCCAGGACCAAAGATGGATAGATGGAGTTGTCTTTAGGAGGAAGGACCCACAGCCACTTGGTTTTGTCCAGGTTGAGTTTTAACCTGTTAACCCCCATCCAGACCCTAACGGCTTCAAGACACCAGCACATCACTTCCACCACTTCACTGAACTGATATGGGGTGGAGATATACAGCTGAGTATCATCAGTGTATCGTTGGTAACTCACCCCATGTCGGATGATCTCACCCAGCAGTTTCATGTAGATATTGAATAGCAGAAGAGACAGGACCGACCCCTGAGGCACCCCACAAAGGAGGGGTCTAGAAGTCGACCTCTGTCCTCCCACTAACACCGACTGTGATCGGCAAGAGAGGTTGGAGGAGAACCACCATAAAACAGTGCCTCCCACTCCCAACCCCTCCAGCCATCACAGAAGGATACCATGGTTGATGGTATTGAAAGCCGCTGAGAGGTCAAGAAGCATCAGGATAGAGGAGTGCCCCCTATCCCGGGCCCACCAGAGATCTTCCATCAGCACAACCAAAGTAGTTTCTGTGCTGTAGCCGGGTCTGAAGCCAGTTTGAAAATCCGCTTCTTCCAAGGTCTGCAGGAGTTAGAGTGCCACCACTTATGTACATTGAGAACATATGCACCAAAGACAAATTCCTTGTCTGTCCAATCACACTTGGCCAATAAAGAATTCTATTCTATTCTATTCTGTTCTGTTCTGTTCTGTTCTGTTCTCTTCTACTCTACTCTACTCTACTATATTTTATTCTATTCTATTCTTGTGTGGTACTGTTTGGATTATAGACCCTTGGTTTATATTTCCAGAGTATAAAATGGGGCAAAACTTCCGTAACAACTGACTTGCTGAGCAACAGAACTTTTGGCCTCAATTGTGGCTGTAAGTTGACTACTTCTTCTAGAACAAGTGGAGTACTTTCTCAGCTTTTCCTTGTCCAGTTGAAGCATTATCAAGAAGAATGTTTATGATTAAGTCCACAGCCAGAAATTGGAAAGGGAACCCGATAGAAATATCTGATGCTATGGTATCATTGTGGCCAAGAAATTCTGATCTTGGAAACCAAGACAATGTGATAACTTGTGTCAATCAATGCACAAAATTCTAAATGGGAGTAGGTCAAAATGTTTCTATAAGGGTTTATTAAATAATCAATTATGTAACACAACATCCTGAAAATGAGCACGCAGCTTCTTGGGATAATCACCCCAGGGCCTCTGACCTCATTAAACAGACTTTAGTTATCCTGGAAATCAGCTTGATTTCTCTTCCAGCAGTTGGGTGGAATTACCAGTTTATATCAGTGCAAGTCAAATCCTCAAAGGTTAATGAGGCAATGCGTTGATTTCGACACCCTGGACAGGTCCAACAACAACAATAATGCTTCCCCCTGTCGCATTATTCCAGCACTATTATACTCTTTGTTGGAAATAGTCATGCCCTGTACATAGTGAAGGGCATGAAAAGGAAGATATCAAAAAGCTGGGTGGAACCCCAATGTTTGCCATCGAACCAAACAATATAAGGGAGAAGTCTTCTATAAATCAGAGGTAGAAGTATGCAGAGTTGTTAGCGGAGGGCAACAAGATTATGGAACGGGAAGGGGAAATGCGTAGACAGGATTATTTGAATTCCTAAGTGAGGAACCATGAAACATAAGCAACTTTATTGCTGAACTCAGTTAACCATGTACGATTCTAAATGGCATGTGTTCCCACATCTGTATTCCAATATCATTGGTTGAATGTAACACTGTTTGAAAGCTTAACTAATGTTAGAATATAGCAGTGATGGTGAACCTTTTTGGCACCGAGTGCCGTAAAGGGAGCATGCATGTGTGCATGCAACACCAAGTGCCAAAAAGGGAGCACTTCTCGTGCAAAGCATGTGAAGCATGCACACTCATCTGGGCCACAACCAGGAAGAGGAGTTGCCCAGGAGGCATGTACGTGCCAGTAAATGTACTTCTGGTTTCCAGGGCACACATGTATGCTGGCCAGCAAGTCTTCCAGTTACTGCTATGCACCAATTAGCTGGCCAGCATGCATGATCATGCCTGAAAATGGAAGACCATCTTTTCTGGTTTCAGGCACTGCTGTATGCACAAAGGCCAGCTGATCATTGTGTGTGCATGCATGCCAGAAATCTGGAAGAGGAATGGGCAACACCGCACGTGCCAGGCAACATGGCTTTGTGTGCCACTTTGGGCATTCATGCCATAGGTTCATCATCACGGGAATATAGCATTAAGAATGCAAAAAAGAGGATTATGTCTTTAGCAAGTGTCTAAGTAAATGAGCTCATGGATGCCTACTTGCTACCGAAAGTGTCAAATTCTGAGTGCTTCTACAGATGCCGTCGACTATTTTAGTAGGCTCTGCTGAGAAGCTGGGATGTTGCTGGCCAACCAGGAACAATTTTCTGCCTCTGTATCTGCAATTCCATTTCCTCAATGGTGGCATCCATGTGCTGCCTTGTGGGAGGGTGTAGGTCTCAAGCCACTGAGAAGCTGCATGCTGATAGCTGCCTTTTATTCCTTTGTTTTCAAATGCGGCTGTCACTTTCCAAAATGAAGCAGATAACATTACCTATATTATGATGGTTAATGTACTTTTGACACCCATTTCATGTCTTGCCCATGCTGCATCCTGCTCTCGGTAGCCAACAACAAGGAGCTGAAAGTTTACAATGGAGTCTTCAATCTTCATAATGTGGCTGTAAAGGGAACGGAAGGGTTTTAGAATAGAAGCAGCTTCATTACTCTGTGGAGCTCTTGAAGCTGTAGAGAGACACCTGCATAATAACCAGCCAATATAGCCGCCAACACAATTTGGTAATAGAATGCTTTTCATACAGAGATGATCTGGAGCTGAAAATAGTTCCTATTCCTGTTAACAGTGGCACACCCCGGGCAGCGTACTAGGATCAACACTCTTTATACTCTATATAAATGACCTTTGAGATCACATGTACAAGCAACTACGTTCTCTTTGTTGATGACGTAAAACTCTTCAACACCACCCTCCAAAAAGACTGCTATCCCCCCCCAAAAGACCTTGACTCTGTGTCAGAATAGTCAAACATCTGGCAATTCCAAATCTCAACCAAAAAATGCTCTGTCCTGCACATTGGCAAAAAGAATCAGAACACCAAATACAAGCTGAATAAACAAGACCTTGCAGTTGACCCTCACTCTGTCAAAGATCTTGGAATACTCGCATCAAATGACCTAAGTGCCAAAGCCCACTGCAACTACATCGCCAAAGAGGCTTCAAGAGTTGCTAACCTAATCTTCTCTGGTAATATCACACTACTAACCAGAGCATACAAAACATTCACCAGACCAATTTTTAAATACAGCTCATCTGTCTGGAACCCACACTGCATATCGGACATAAATACTTTAGAAAATGTCCAGAGATACTTTACTAGAAGAGCCCTCCACTCCTCTACTCGCAACAGAATATCTGATGCAACTAAACTTGAAATCCTGGACTTAGAAAACTTAGAACTGCATTGCCTTCCATACGACCTAAGCATAGCTCATAAAATTATCTGCTACAACGTCCTAACTGTCAACGACTACTTCAGCTTCAACCAAAATGATACACAGGCACACAACAGATACAAACTCAAAGTGAATTGCCCCAAACTTGACTGTAGAAAATACAATTTTAGTAACAGAGTGGTTAATGCCTGGAACTCACCACCTGACTCTGTGGTTTTGTCACCAAACCCTCAAAACGTTACCCTTAGACTGTCCACTATTGACATCACCTGATTCCTAAGAGATCAGTAGGGGATGTGTATAAACCCACTAACATGCCTACCATCCCTTTCCAATTGTTCCCTCTTATCAGTACCCAGCTTATGTCCATAAACAATGTTATATCTATGTATATTACAAATACATACTTAAATAAGTAAATAAGTAAATAAGTAAATAAGTAAGTAAATAAATAAGTAAATAAGTAAATAAGTAAATAAGTAAATAAGTAAATAAGTAAATAAGTAAATAAGTAAATAAGTAAATAAGTAAATAAGTAAATAAGTAAATAAGTAAATAAGTAAATAAGTAAATAAGTAAATAAGTAAATAAGTAAATAAGTAAATAAGTAAATAAGTAAATAAGTAAATAAGTAAATAAGTAAATAGTTGGCTCATTAATTCTTTTCTTGCCATTCTGCAGGTGTTTTGCTGAAAGCATACAGCAACATCTCCTGGCCAGGAATGGTTATGACAATGCATTCCAAAGAAGTTTTTTTTTTAAAGGTTTTTGTTTTTTTAATTGTATGCAAAGAACAGAGAAGTAAGCAAGCAAATGTTGAATGAAAAGCATGCAAAAGCATAATCTCCTCTGTGCAAAACCAAACAATCCCCTAGATGCATCATCATGCAATTAAGATTTGAAACTGGTTTCCTTAATCTAAGAAAAACAGGAAACAGAATCCACATTTTGAAATACGGGTAGTTCTCGAATTATGACCACAATTGAGCCCCAAATTTCTGTTGCCAAGCAAAACATTTGTTAAGTGGGATTTATTATCTTTCGTTGCCACGGTTGCTAAGTTAATCATTGCAATTGTTAAGTTAGTAACACAATGATTAGGTGAATCTGGCTTCCCCATTGACTTTGCTTATCCAAAGATCACAAAAAGGTGATCACATGAGCCCGGGACACTGCAACCATCATAAATATGAATCAGTTGCCAAGTGTCTAAATTTTTATCACATGATGATGGGGATGCTTCAATGGTCACAAATGTGAAAATTAGTCATAAGTCATTTTTCTAGTGCTTTTGTAACTTCGAACAGTCATCACTAAATGAACTATTGTAAACTTCCTAAAGTCCAATGTGGAATTGGGCGGCATATAAATTTTACAAATAAATAAATAAACATTGTACGTCGAAGATTATCTGTAGTACTTTGTTGAAATTTCACAGAAATAGAACACTTCAAATATAGAAAGACTGTTGTCTAATGGATAAAGAAGGAGCATTCTTCCAATCTCCCTAGCATCATTCTCTGTACAATAAATGAAATAAATATGACTTAAAAAAAACCTTCAATCAGTCCAGGGATAAAAATGTTCATTTGAAGCTCCTCTGGGTTGATGTAATTTTTTTTTACTCAGTTGGAAAAAAAATGTAACAAGCACCTATCATTTCTTTTTTAAAAAAATACCAGAAATCATGCTGATCATAGAATTAACAGAATAGTGTAATAGTATAATATAAATAGTATAAAGAGCTGTAGTGACACAGTGGTTAAAGTGCAGTACTACAGGCTATTTCTGCTGATTACTGGCTGCCAGCAGTTTGGCAGATGGAATCTCACAAGGCTCAAGGTTGACTCAGTCTTCCATCCTTCCAAGGTCAGTAAAATGAGGACCCAGATATTGGGGGGCAATATGCTTACTCTCTGTAAACTGCTTAGAGAGGGCTGTAAAGCACCGTGAAGTGGTATATAAGTCTAAGTGATAGTTATAGATAATCATACTTTCTACCTTACCATTAAAATAAAAATATATGCTAATAGCTTTCATATACAAAGTATAGTCCTATTTCCAATTCTCACCTTTTTCAATTTTCATAAATGACTAGAAGCAAACAAAACTTATTTGACATTAAGCCTCAACTCTGTCCTTTTAAATATTGCACCAATCAGGCATTAACAGAATTCCAGAAGATCTGCATATTTTTCTGAGGTATAACATATCCTAGAAATGTATTGGTCAAGTTTTGTTTTATTTGGGTTACTAAATTTTAAAATTTGTCTTACTATTCTAATATTTCATGTCAGCAAATTCAAATACAGTGGTACCTCGACATACGAGTTTAATTCGTTCCAGACCCGAGCTCGTAAGTCGATCAACTCGCATCTCGAACGAATGCCTTTAGACTTTGTTTTTCGCGCCGAGATAACTGGAATCAAGGAGATTCTTGCGCCACCTAGTGTGTTCTGTCGAACAGAAATTTCGCTCGCTTCGCAGCTCGTAACTTGGAATACTCACATGTGGAGCAGCTCGTATCTAGAGGTACTACTGTATATCATCATCATCATCTACAGAGATTAAACAATGACAGTCTTGATTTCAGTTTTGCAGATGTTCATTTGTCTTTAATTAGAGGTTAATATCCATGCTGCATAATAACAGCATAAAACTCCAATAGTCATCCCTACAGTAAGATAATTATAGAAGACCAATGGATCCAAAAGCATCTCACCTTTCTGAATATTGATATTGCATGTTGCTTGTTCTGGTGGACAAATCAATAGGGCAGAAACAATTGTTAATCAGCTAGATTCAATGGTGGGATTCAATTTTTTAATTGTTAGAAGTTCTGTGGTCATGGCTTGGTGAGCATGGTGTGAATTGGTGGGTATGGCAGGGGAAGGTTACTGCAAAATCCCCATTTCCTCCTGATCAGCTGGACTCAAGAGGCAGAGAATAGATGGGGCAGGGCCTGCTCAGAGGTTGCATTTACTGGTTCTCTGAACTACTTAAAACTTCTGCTACCGGTTCTCCAGAATTGGTCAGAACCTGCTGAAACTCACTTCTGGCTAGATGCCAATCATGATCTTTCAAAGAGATAGTCATGTTGTATTGAAGTGCAGCAGATAATTGACAGCTATTTGGTAGAAGGAACTTCAAGAACTAAAGCCCATTTTATCTAGAACTGAATTAATGAGCAATAACTAATAGCTTCTGCTGTGGTTAGCTCTGGCCCAGCTCCTGCCCCAAGGAATGTGCAGGTGGATGTGGGGGAAACATCCACATGCCGCAGGCCTGTTTTGTTCCCGATGGAATCTGCCGACAAAACCTCCTCTGATCAAGGAAGCGTGAGTGACAGGGAAGAGGGGAGTTTGGCAGACAGCCCAGGAGGAGATCAATCATCTGTATCATCCTTGGATTCTGAACAAGAATTAATGACACATCCACGCATGTGTAGAGTGATGCATAGGAGACAACAACTGAAGGATTATTACAAGAGAAAATGAGGCCACATGTGGTTGGGTGGGGCTGCTGTAATTAGTGCTACAGATAAAAGTGCAACCTGGTGTTCTAGTCTCATGGCAGTTTATCTGATTCATTGTTTCATCAAGATCGTGGTTTTTGTGTTGTTCAAGATTGTGTGTGGACTCTGGACTTTAGAATTGGACTCAATTTTCCAGTTATTGGGTGAGCAGTTGGATTTCATTTAACCTGTGCCTTGTGTGTACCAGAAAATCCCTTTGACATTTAAAAAGGGAGCTGTTTCTGTTTATAAAAACTTTTGGGTTTTCCTTTTATCGTGTGGTGTGTTTCTTCCTGGACTAATTACTCTGTAATTATGGGTGGTTGAAACACGCCGGCAGAACAGCTTCCATGAGTCAAAAAACCCCTCAGAATAATAATACTTCAGACACTGCAGCCAGGCTATTTTACCGAGGTGGCGCAATGGGTATAGAGTGCAGTACTGCAGGCCACTAAAGCTGACTGCTAGATCTGCAGGTCAGCGGTTCAAATCTCATCACCGTCTCAAGGTTGACTCAGCCTTCCATTCTTCCCAGGTGGGTAAAATGAGGACCCGGATTGTGGGGGCAATATGCTGGGTCTGTTAAAAAAGTGCTATTGTTTGGGCCACTCCGACTACGCAAGTAAGCAACAAGTGGTTCAACTACAACTAGTTCAACAGCAACCAGGGGAAAAACCACCAACTCAGCAAGAAGAAAACCTGGGGGCAACTGCTCAAGTAATAGAGCAGGACCAGGGTGTGAGAAGAGTTCAACCTCAGCGAGAAACCAAAAAACCCATTAAATGACAACGAATAAAGATCTAAAAATCTTTTCTGTAAATGTTAATGGACTTAATGAACCGAGAAAAAGGAAGCAAATTTTTTCTAAAATTAGAAATCAAAATGTTCAGATTGCAATACTACAAGAAGTTCATATTAAAAAAGATAATCAAAAATTACTGTTGAATCCCAAAATTGGAAAAATGTATGCTGCATTAGCAGATCAAAAAAAAAGAGGTGTAGTGATGTATGTCAAGAATTCTATAAATTCCAAACAAATATATAAGGATAAAGAGGGTAGGATATTGATTGTACAAGTAGATATTGAACCTAGACCTCTAGTGGTTGTTTCTATTTATGCTCCCAATGAAGACCAAATGACATTTTATAAAAATTTACACCAAACAATAATAGATTTAGCTATTGACAATGTATTGATAATAGGTGATTTCAATGCTATCGCGAATAGACAATTAGACCACTCAGGAGGGGGAGGTAATAAAAAAAGGGGGAAAGGTAAAAAAACAAGAAGAAATTTGTTACCTAGTACTTTTCAAAAAATGAAAGCGGAATTACTACTAAGCGACATCTGGAGGGAAAGACACCCTCACAAAAGGCAATTTACCTTTTACTCCAATCCTCACAAAATTTGGACGAGAATTGACATGTTATGGGCACCAAAAACGGTGGCAGAACAAATAAGAGAGGTCGAGATAGACGTTAATACATGGGCTGATCACAACCCAATAGTGGTCTATATGACGATGAACAATAAACAGAACAACTGGCGGATGAATAGGTATATATTAAATGATAAGAAATATAAGGATTGGATTGAAAAGGAATTAAAAATATTTTTTGAAATTAATAAAACATCAGACACTACTCCACAGAACTTATGGGATACAGCTAAAGCGTATATAAGGGGTTTAACAATATCTTACACAGCAAAACACAATAAGGAAAAGAAATTAGAGTATTTACAATTAACAAACGAACTAAAACAATTAGAATCCCTATCGCAGCAACATACTAAGAACAGAGATCTAAAGACAGAAATAAACGTAATTAAACATAAAATTAGAGTTATAGAACAAAACCAACTAACTGAAAAGATCAAAAGAGCAAAGCAACATTATTTTGAACATGCAAATAAACCTGGCAGATGGCTAGCGTACAAACTTAGAAAACAGAGTCAATCAAAATTAATCCAAAAATTAGAAGATAAAGATGGTAAAATAAAATATGACACAGAAGGCAAGGCAGACATTGTTTATAATTTTTATAAAGAATTATATGCTAAAGCTCATGTTATCGAAGATGAAGTTTTTAACTATTTAGAGGCTTCAAATCTACCACAAATAACAGAAGATCAACAGGCCACCATGGACGGACCAATAACAATGGAGGAACTCTTAACAACAATTAAAAAACAGAAAAACAACAAGGCTACAGGCCCAGATGCCATACCTGCAGAATGGTACAAGATAGACAACGAAACAATAAGAAACCATATGTTAGAAACTTTTAATTTATGTAGACTGGAGGGGAAAATTCCCAAATCTTGGTCAGAATCACTGACAACCTTAATACATAAACAGGGTACAGAACCAGAAAAGATTAAAAATTATAGGCCTATATCACTATTAAATGTAGATTATAAGATTTTTATCGCCATTTATGCAGAGAGACTTAAAAGAGTTATAAATGGAATAATACACCAAGACCAAAATGGGTTTCTTCCAGGGAGACAAATTAAAAACAATATTAGAACTGTAATAAATATACTAGAGTACTATGAACAACACCCAGACAAGACGGCATCTTTAATGTTTTTGGACGCTCAAAAAGCCTTTGACAACGTTAATTGGATATTTATAAAAATGCAATTAAATAAAATGAGATTTGGCCCAAAATTTGTTAACCTAATAGATACCATATATTCAAAACAAACAACGAATATAATATTGAATAACAGTCAATTACCAATACTTGACATAAATAAGGGAGTTCGCCAAGGATGTCCTATATCACCATTGCTATTTATTATGACCCTTGAAACCTTATTAATTAAAATAAGAGCGGACCCCAAAATAAAAGGTTTAACCGTAGGAGATGAAACCTACAAACTCCAGGCCTTTGCAGACGATCTAATGTTTATAATTGAAGAGCCGATTACAACAGTTCCTACTTTATTACAAACTATTGAACAATATGGAAATGTAGCAGGTTTAAAGATAAACAAAAGCAAAACACATTACTTGACTAAAAACATGAATAAAATACTAGAAACGAAATTAGAAAGTATTTCTGGAATAAAGATCGTAAAAAAGGTAAAATATTTAGGAATAAATTTAACAGCGAAAACAATAACATTAAAAAATGATAATTATATGAAATTATTAGCAGAAATTAAAAATGACTTAGCAATGTGGAATAATTTGAAAATATCTTTCTTAGGAAGAATTGCAACAATCAAGATGAACATTTTACCCAAGGTCTTATTTCTTTTCCAGACAATACCAATAAACCCAGGGGGTATTTTTTTAAAAACTCTAACAAACTTAGTTAAAAAATTTATATGGCAAGGTAAAAAAGCAAGGATAAAAATGAATTGTTTAGAAGATATTAAAGAAAGAGGCGGATTTGGCCTTCCAAATTGGAAACTATACTATCAGGCCGCTGCATTAACATGGCTTAGAGATTGGATAACTTTAGATAACAAAAGAATACTTGACCTAGAAGGACATGATTTAATGCTTGGATGGCACGCATTTTTATGGTATGACAAGGACAAAAACCATTCATATTTTAAAAGGCATACGTTGAGGAAATACTTATTAGAAGTATGGAAAGACATAAAGAAAAATCATTTTTTAAGTATCCCAGACTGGCTAGCTCCTTTAGAAGCAATAATACATCCAAAGTCTATAAAGGATAGGAAAATAACTTATAGATATAAAGAACTATTAAATGATCAGATGAAGCTTAAATCTAGAATTGAATTACAAGAAGAAGGGATAATAATAGATTGGTGGCACTACGCCCAGATCCGATCCAGATATCAGAAGGACAAAACTCTTTACATTTTTAATAAAAGTAAAAATCCTTTAACTACTTTAATCACCATCAATTCAACAAAAATGATAGGGAAAATATATAAACTACTTATTGCTCATAAAAATATAGAGTTGACTTTAAAAGATACTATGATAAGATGGTGTAGAAATATTGGTAAGGAAATAGATATAGACACATGGGAGAAAGTATGGATTAATAATTGGAAAATGACTAAATCAGTTTCCCTAAAAGAAAATCAAATCAAAATGTTTTATAGATGGCACCTTCCACCAAATAGGATAGCAAAAATGTTTCCTAAAACATCCCCAATATGCTGGAAATGTAAGAAGGATATAGGAACCTACTATCATCAATGGTGGACATGTGGTAAAGCAAAAATATATTGGAAAATGATTGAAAAAATATTAAAAGAAATAATAAAGCAAGATATAGATAATACCCCGGAATTTTATTTACTAGGTGTTACAAATCAGACCTATAAGAAAGAAATCTTTTATTTAATTATACACATATTAACTGCGGCTAGAATAATATATGCGCAAAATTGGAAAGGGGAGGAAATCCCCAAGGAAGAAGAGGTTATAGGTAAAATATTAGATTGCGCTGAAATGGATATGATGACAAGAAGATTAAACGATCAAGAGGATACTAAATTTTATGAAACATGGAACAATGTCTATAAATGGATAGATAAGAAAAAATAAGATATATCTTTAGTTGTTTTTTTTTTGTATTAGTTTTTACCTAGGTGATAATAATACTAATATTAGTTTAAAAGGACTTTTTGACGATTATGATATAGTAGTGTATGTATGTATAAGTATAAGCAATATACCAAGATGTATAATAGTTGAATTTAGCTTTATTGTTTGAATTGAAGGTTTGACATTATTTTACTATAGTAATTAAGATTATATTAAAGGTATTCTTTGGTAATTATGTTATACTAACCCTACTTAATACTCATATCAAGATTTGTAAAACTTTAACTCAAATTTATTAACTTTTTTTACTATAATAGTTAACATATATTTAACTATGTATTCTTTTTCTATATTTGAATGTATACTTTCAAAAGAAGCGGGGGAAATATACCCCCACTTTATGTTTATTGTTTGTATGTATTTGTTTGTTTTTATGAAAAAAATAATAAAAAAATTGAAAAAAAAAAAGTGCTATTGTTAAAAAGGTATAAATAATAAAGGTATTATTATTATTATTATTATTATTATTATTATTACTGTATTATTATTACTGTATTATTATTATTATTTACACCTCAGAGAATGCAAGTAGTCTTCAAGGTCTGACCCCAATTGAGCCGCAATTTATTTTGCTAAGTGAAACAGCTGTTGAGTGAATTTTGCCCCATTTTACAATCTTTCTTGCCACAGTAGTTAAATTGTTAAGCAGTTGTTAATTTAGTAACATGATGGTTAAGTGAATTTGACATCCGCATTGACTTTGCTTGTCACAAAGTTGCAAAAGAGGATCACATGATCCTGGGATACTGCAACTGTCATAAATATGAACCCGCTGCCAAGCATCTGAATTTTGATCATGTGACCACGGGGGTGCTGCAAGAGTTGTAAGTGTGAAAAATTGTCATGTAATTTCCCCTCAGTGATGTTGTAACTTTAAATGATCACTAAATGAATTGTTGTAAGTTGAGGACTTCCTCTAAAGGCAGCTATTTTTGTTGATAAATTATTAGAGTAATTGATTTCACTTCCTTAGGATTGGTTGTAGAGAGAAGTACTTTTTGTGGCTCAAATGCTGATTCTAGTTCCAGAACATGAAGTCTGATTGTGATTAGCACCCTGCCAGCTGTTGCAGTCTCAATTCCTAAGATGTGCTTAGTGGTATTATTTCTCCAGAGAGAAAAGAGGTTTGGGATTTCTTTCTTCCTTGTTCAAAAGCTTTAGAACTTCCAGTTAATGAGATTTTAAAAGGTGAGGAAAGGAGGGGAACTTACCACATTAACAATGCTGACTAGCCAGAACTTTAACCAAGATTGATTTAATGAGGCCAAGCTAGCAAAAGCTTGGGTTGCAAACTGAGTAAATTGCAAGTTGAACAATGTAACCAATGGCTCAGTAAAGGAAATAAGTGCAGAAGTAATTCTGGAGCTCAGGTTGTATTTGATTTTGTTGCTTACTTGAGGAGAAAACATAAAAACGAACATTTCAAATGCTGAATTATATTTTCAGTGCCAGTAAATGAGCCCCTTTCCCCTGAAAAGGCTAGGACCATAAAAGTATTCAATCTCAATTTAAACTGTTCTATCTCGATTTCCAAACCATATAGTTCAACAGACCATAACAAACAACAGTGAATCTTTCCAAAGATTGATTAATAGGATTGTGTTACCTACAATATATATCCAAAATATGATAGTTCTTATTATGTACATAATGATGCTGACAGTCCTCAAATATGTTTTGGATGATTAAGAGTAGATGAATAGGAAGGAAGATCCTTCTCTGTGGCGGCTCCGACCCTCTGGAGTCAGCTCCCTCCAGAGATTAGAACTGCCCCCACCCTCCTTGCCTTTCGTAAACTCCTTAAAACCCACCTTTGTCGTCAAGCGTGGGGGAACTGAAACATCTCCCCCTGCCTATGTAGGGGTTTTTTTTTTTTGTGTGTGTGTATGATATGACTGTATGTATGTTTTTGATATATTGGGGTTTCTTGTTTTTTAGACTTTTAAAATGTATTATTGTTATTTTAGATTCTAACTATTAGATTTGTCATTGTTTTTATCATTGCTGTGAGCCACCACGAGTCTACGGAGAGGGGCGGCATACAAATCTAATAAATAATAATTAATAATAATAATTAATAATAATAATAATAATAATAATAATAATAATAATAATAATATACTGTTCTTTAGTGAGCAAAAAACAAAAGTCAAAGTAGGATGATACAACATTCTGGTTGTTAATATTCAAAAGTGACTATAAGTAAGTAGAAACTGTAGAGTTGGACATATATTGACAGCAACTAGAAGTACATATGCTAAATATTGGGGAAATGTGAACATCCCATTGGATGGTGACATAACTACTCATCATCCAATGGGACATCTGATAGGAGTTGGGTGGCCTATAAACATGAATAATAAATAAATAAATAGGAAAATTTGGGATAGTGCTGAAATGGACAGATTGAAAGATAAAGAAGACTCAGAATATTACCGGAGATGGAATAAATTTTAGGAATGGATAGAGACAAGAGATAAAAATGAGGGAGAGGTTTATGAATGTCAGTACAACAAAGATGTATAAAAATATGGCTATGTTATGGAAACATTGGTAAATAAGCTGATGTATGTAGAAACGTAGTTGAAGTTTTCTTTTAGTTTCTTTTCTTTTAGGTTTTGTTGTTGTTGTTGTATTGCTGTAATTACTGTTAACATATTCAGTTATAGTTATTAGCTTGTGTGTTGAGATTTACCATTGATCTCTCTCTGGCTCTGCTTTATATGCATTGTTATCCTGACATGGTAATATCTTTTCAATAAAAGAAAATAAAAGAAAAAAGGAAGAAAGAAAGAAAAAGAACTGCGGACTTGGAATGTGACCTGGACTGACCATAAGAACCTTGAAGCATTAAAGACCCCACAGAGGCTTTCTCCTAAGCAAGTACGATGGCCCCAATATTTCAGACGGTTCAATTTTACATTGAAACATATCCCAGCTGGGAAGAACCTCATTGCTGATGCTCTATCACAAAAACCACAGTACAATAGCAAGAGAGAGGAAGAAGTACGTCCTATCATCCCATGTCTTTCCCCGCATCTTGAAAGTAAGGAGAAAGCTGCACCTGTTCTCACCCGAGACCAGACCAGAAGACAGGTTCCACCAGGGAAGGGGGATTGAGAGAAAAAATTGAAGTCAGTTTTGCCCACTGACCCGTGGTTCAACGATCATAAGGAAATCCTAACACTGAGGGAAGGGTTGGCTTGGAAAGGAACCAAGCTGTATGTGCCTGCCAGCCTGTGACTAGATTTTCTCCAACGGAGTCATGATTCCAGACTAGGGGGCCACTTTGGGTTCCTGAAAACATTGCATCTGGCTCGGAGACAGTTCCGGTGGCCCAGAATGAGAGCGGAAGTCGAAGATTATGAGAGAAGTTGTGCCACCTGTGCCACCAGAAAGCATTGGCCCGGAAACCCCCCCGGATTGCTGCAGCAAGTAGCCAACCCTACTAGGCCTGGGAAGAAATAGCGATGGATTTCATAGTGGAGCTCCTCGAGAGCAAAGGTAACACTGTTATTTGGACTGTCATCAATTTGTTCTCCAAACAAGCCCATTTCATTGCTTGTTCGGGGCTACCCACAGCCAGACAGTTCCTAAAACACATTTACAGGTTGCATGGAGCCCCCCGCAGAATCATATCAGATCGGGGGGTCCAATTCACAGCCACATTCTGGGGAGAATTCGTCCGCACTATTGGCTCCACCCAAGGACTCAGTTCTGCATTCCACCCGTCCTCAAATGGAGCAGCAGAAAGAGCTAACACCCTAGTGGAACAGTACCTTAGATGTTAGCAGTACCTTAGATGTTTATCGTGTGGTGTGTTTCTTCCTGGACTAATTACTCTGTAATTATGGGCGGTTGAAACACGCCGGCAGAACAGCTTCCATGAGTCAAAAAACCCCCTCAGAATAATAATACTTCAAACACTGCAGCCAGGCTATTTTACCGAGGTGGCGCAATGGGTATAGAGTGCAGTACTGCAGGCCACTAAAGCTGACTGCTAGATCTGCAGGTCAGCGGTTCAAATCTCATCACCGTCTCAAGGTTGACTCAGCCTTCCATTCTTCCCAGGTGGGTAAAATGAGGACCCGGATTGTGGGGGCAATATGCTGGGTCTGTTAAAAAAGTGCTATTGTTAAAAAGGTATAAATAATAAAGGTATTATTATTATTATTATTATTATTATTATTATTATTATTATTATTATTATTTACACCTCAGAGAATGCAAGTAGTCTTCAAGGTCTGACCCCAATTGAGCCGCAATTTATTTTGCTAAGTGAAACAGCTGTTGAGTGAATTTTGCCCCATTTTACAATCTTTCTTGCCACAGTAGTTAAATTGTTAAGCAGTTGTTAATTTAGTAACATGATGGTTAAGTGAACAATTGGACTGAATTGTTGCAGTTTGCAGAAGTAGCATACAATAATTCTGTACACAGTAGCACGGGACTAACTCCTTTTAAGGTTACCAGTGGTCGTTCCCATGCCAGCATTACCTACAGAACCTCCCTCGTACATCACATTGGTGGAGTGGATGGAGAAACTGAAGAGAGGATAGGAGGACACCAAGAAGGCGCTAACAGAGGCAGCGCAAGCCTACAAGAAACAAGCAGATAAGCACCAATCTCCCCAACTGCCTTTTCGAGTGGGAGATAAAGTTTTTCTGTCTACCAAATACATTCGGTTAAGGCTGCCAAGCAAAAAGCTAGGTCTAAAATTCCTGGGTCCTTTTCCAATAGTGAGAGTAATCAACCCGGTCACGGTGCAGCTTGCGTTACCTAGAATCCTAGGGAGGATCCACCCTGTATTTCACTGCAGCCTGCTTAAGCCGGTGATCAGATCCAACATTAGGCCACACGCACAGCCGCCCCCTTCCCCTGTAATAATTCAAGAGGAACCTTATTACGAAGTGGAAAAAAAATTGGATTCCCGCATTTTCTGGGGAACCTTGCAGTACCTAATTCATTGGAAGGGGTACCCTCTGTCGGAGACTAACTGGGTAAAGAGTCGGGACGTCAGTGCTGATAGGTTAGTCAAGCAGTTCCATGAAAATTATCTGAACAAGCCAAAGGGTCTTGGAGCGGGGAGGTAAGATGGTTTGGAATGGTGCAACCCCTATGCTTAGGGGAGGCTGCCTGTCAGGTCCAAAGTCAATATGTGAAGTCAAAGGCTGGCCTGACACAGTTTTGGTAGTAAGAAAAGAACAGGGGTGAGTGAGAGAGTGACAGATTTTTGCCATGCAGCACACATTCCTTTATACAGAATCCAAAGTAAACTGAACACAGGAAGGAATTAAAAATCCCTGCATCGGATTTGTCCTCATGATTGTACTTGTGGGTGTAGGGATGGGAGATGAGCTTTTGACCTGGATGTAATCTTTAGGGACCTTAAGTTGGAATGAAACATGCAGAATCCAAATTGGCTTTGTTAATAAATCGGACCCTACGCTAAAAGAAAATAAGATGTGGAAGTTGATTTATTCTCTCAGATGCTATTTGGTTCTCTGACAGAAGGAGTTGTAGTTTGCTGTAGGTTGCAGTGCACATAAACCACTTGAATAATACCTGGTAAAGAATGCATAATAGAAAAAACATAGAAAAAAATAAGTTAATAAAACAGTAGGTAAATCTGTTTACATGAAAAGTTTAGAACCATTGAAAAACTGTTGCATTGGCATCCTTCAGTCTCAAAAGACCATTGGAAAAACTGTACAATAATACAATAATACAAACATTACGAACAAGTGCAAGTAAAAATGTTTAAGACTGTTCATAAACATGTTCCCTGAGCTTTCCACCCTTACACCTATAGAATGAATTGGTTACCTTATTGAAAAGTGTGTGTGTGAGAGAGAGAGAGGAGGGAGGGAGGCAGGGAGAGAGAGAAAGAGAGGGAGAGAAAGAGAGAGAAGTGGCAGCATTGTACGTAGAAGTTTTATTAAATTTTATGCATGTAGATTCTAAGTGTGGTAATATAGATGTCTAAACAGCTGCAAATATACTTCACAAAAATTACCACTCTAATCTCGAACATGCCAAAGTTGGGTCATCATTTCAGAGTGTCTGTGTATCTTTCCCTATGATATAAACTGATGAGTGGTGTTTACAATTATTAAAGTGAACACTTCTGTTTTCTTTAAAACAATTATGGTGTAATCATTCTATTTTCAGATAAGACAACCATCATCTGTGTAGGATAATGGCAAAATAATGAAATGTGCATTACATCAGAGTTCGCAATAATACAACAATATCTATTTGTGATCAAAGAGAGGTAACATTATTTGATTTGGAACTGCACACTAAAATTTCCCAGTCTATTTAGCTGAACTGAAAGCACAAGTAAATCCAGACACAGTCAACCAAATGCAATGCTATATAGTTAAGTCCCTTAAATTCTGTCTATTTCAAGGTCCATTAACTCTATGAAATAGTGTTACTCAAATTTGCTGAGTGTAGTTACAAAAATACATTTCCCTCTGATAAATTGTAACTCAAATTCCGGCTCCCAAACAACTTTTCCCCCGTCCTTTATATTTTTACACCTGAAATTAGTTTGCCTACAGATTATGATTCCAAGTTTTAAGTGAATATTTATTCATATTCAGTTTATTTAATATTTATTGCTATTGTGTTAAAATAGAAGATTTTGAACCAACGCAAAGATAATTATACAACTACATTTCAGTGTCTGTACCAGCATCTGTATCTACCCTTTTAAGACTAGTGAACATCCTAGGAATTTTGAGAACATATTTTGGGAACTTGTTCCCAAATGCCCACCATGAGAGCTACCAACCTACTAAAGTACTCCTGCCATGTCTGATTCTTGATTTACCTCCTTTATACTTCCTGTCATTCTTATTTCCTTTTCTTTTTCTGGGCAAGTAGTTGTTTTATTGAATTAACTACATAGTTAAAAACACCCTTCACAATTCTGTTTCTCTTGAAAGCTTATTGAATCTGTTTTAGGGCCAGCAGCATTTAAAGATGATTCTGCAAGGAGGCACTTCTCAGCTTACTATATTTTTTTAAAAAATATAACCATATAAGGCATTTTATTGGCTGCAGTGAGTTGGCTGAGGTTAGTTGTCCTAAACCAGGGGTGTCAAACTTGTGGCCCACGGGCCAGATGTGTCATGTGCTGGCTGCTCCCACCCCTAATTTAGCAAAGGGGAAGGGATATTTTATTTATCAAATACAAAATGTTTGAGTTCTTCTTTTTGAACAAGCCAATTGTAGCAATAAACAAGTAAATGCTAATCAACAGGTAGGTGGTCACCAATTCTTACAATCATCCTCTTTTAGGGGTTTATTTCTATTATGGCAGATTTCTCTACATTTCCCCTCTTTTGCTTCTTAGGGCTGAAAATGTTAGGCCCAAGATTGAAGACAAATAGGAGCTTTTCTACTAGCTGGTGACCTGTCAAGACTTTTGCATTTGCATCGTAAGTAGAAAGTGTATTTAATTTTTTTCACAGATGCTATATAAATCATCTTTCCTCAACATGTGATATAACGTATGTAAGGACATTGATCCTCACCATATCGATTATTATCTTCTCCTCAAGCAGGGGGTTGGACTAGATGACCTATAAAGTTTCTTCGAACTTTGTCAGTCTGTTAATTTATATTATTTTGAACTATGGCTAACTTTAATGCAGACTATTTGACACACAGTTCTATAGATATAATTTCATTAGAAAATATTTTCCAACTTCAGGCAAAGGAATAATAGTTGCAATTACATCTCCGGGTCCCGTCAACTAAACAATGTTGTTTGGCGGCACCCAGGAGAAGAGCCTTCTCTGTGGTGGCCCCAACCCTCTGGAACCAGCTCCCCCCAGATATCAGAGTTGCCCCCAACCTCCTTGCCTTTCGCAAGCTCCTTAAAACCCACCTCTGTCGTCAGGCATGGGGGAATTGAAATTTTCCCTTCCCCCTAGGCTCATAGAATTTATACATGGTATGCTTGTATGTATGATTGGTTCTTTAAATTGGGGTTTTTAAGATTATTTTTAATATTAGATTTGTTCACATTGTCTTTTTTATTGTTGTTAGCCGGAGAGGGGCGGCATACAAATAAATAAATAAATAAGTAAATAAGTAAATAAGTAAATAAGTAAATAAGTAAATAAGTAAATAAGTAAGTGAGTGAGTGAGTGAGTGAATGAATGAATGAATAAATGAATGAATAAATGAATAAATAAACAAGCAAGCAAGCAAGCAAGCAAGCAAGCAAGCAAGCAAGCAAGCAAGCAAGCAAGCAAGCAAGCAAGCAAGCAAGCAAGCAAGCAAGCAAGCAAGCAAGCAAGCAAGCAAGCAAGCAAGCAAGCAAGCAAGCAAGCAAGCAAGCAAGCAAGCAAGCAAGCAAGCAAGCATTGAATGTGGCCGCTGGCATGCAATCTGTTTTAAACCTTTTTTAAAAGAGCAAAATAACTATTTTTTTTTCCATATTGACAAAAAAGAACAAGTCTTTGAAAGCAGTGAGGCAGTTGAGAGCTAATGAGCAAGAAAACAAATAGGAACCCAAGGGAATTGGTGTATTTGTGAAGTTCCTTATGGTTTTTTTTTTAATGAATTGTTGGGGTAACTGGATGAAGTTGTGGTGAGGCTTTTGGGGGAAGGGCACAGAATGAACTATTTGTTCGTTCTTTTGCCCACCACATAGTATAAGCAGTGGGGGAGCTATAGCTTGAGTTGACTCACTGATAAAGTGAATAGCTGGTAAGTTGTTGTGCATTCTCTGTCAACATGTCAGCCCCAGTCAGCACTCTTAAGAAGAAAAAGAGACACTTGAGAGCTTGCAGTCAAAGCAAGCAATTAGAAAGGCAAGCAGAAAGTTTTGTGAGATAATGGGAGAAAAAACACTGACTTCCCACCTCCAGGGAGTAAACATGAAAGTGACTTTAGAGACTTGTGGGAAGAACTCAATGCCCCCATTGCTGTAGAAATGTAATATATGGCTTTATAACATATGACCATTTTTTTAAAAAGAATAAGAAAATCATATTCCAAATAACACCTAGAACAAAGGTAGAAAGCCAGCAAGAAGCAAGGTGCTTTTTAGTTTATTGTAAAGAGTATCAATATATACTGGGCATTAGTCAAGATTCCCAATCAATGAGCTCCTGGCTTTGAGAAAACAAGTTGGTGGAATAAGAGATGCTTTAATGCACTAGGGAGATATGTAGACATGATGTTCTTGCATGTAATATATTCCATTCATGCGATGATAACTTCCTGACTGTTTGAAGAACAGATGTCTTACGGTGGAGAACATTATTTTGAGGATTAGATTCCTATAGAAGGAACTTAATCCTTGGTGTTCCTTCTCGGGTGACAGATTTTTGTTATACACATTTCAAGCATTAGAAACACAGGCATGGGAGTTTGTGACCTGTCTGCAGGTCTCATGATGGGTTTTTTTCCCTTGGTTGTAGACACGATACACCAGGACTGTCAAACTTGTGGTTCATGGGCCAGATACGTCACATGCTGGCCATGCCCACGCCCGATTTAGTGAAGGGGGGAAAGTTCCAATATGTCACGTGAACTATGCCATACTGACATGAGTTTGACACTCCTGCCATTATACTGTTTTGCTTTCTTGGTTGTAGACATCATTTTTTGGATAAATTACTACATTATTATTATTTTATTATTATTATTTATTGGATTTGTATGCCGCCCCTCTCCGCAGACTCGGGGCGGCTAACAACAATGATAAAAAACAACATGTAACAATCCAATTTAATAAAACAAATAAAAACCCTTATTATAAAAAACCAAACATACACACAAACAAACATACCATACATAACTTGTAATGGCCTAGGGGAAGGAATATCCTAACTCCCCCAAGCCTGGCGACAAAGGTGGGTCTTGAGTAATTTGCGAAAGACAAGGAGGGTGGGGGCCATTCTAATCTCTGGGGGGAGTTGATTCCAGAGGGCCGGGGTCACCACAGAGAAGGTTCTTCCCCTAGGGCCCGCCAAACAACATTGTTTGGTCGACAGGACCCAGAGAAGGCCAACTACATGGTGTTGGGGAGGAGGCAGTGGCTACGATTAAAAAATATAGATAAAACCCCCCTGGAAAGTCACTCTGGCTGCTATGAAACAGGCTGAAGTTCATGACTGATAAGGTGAAATTCCTAGAAATGCTATAAATTCAAAGCATTAAAGCAACTAGTAGGAAAGCCCAAAAGGTGGATGTCACTATCGGGATATTTTTTAAAAGGTCATAAACTGTTTATTCTAGGGATCACCAACTTTAGTGGTTCAGGAATTCTGGGAGTTCACATCCACAAATCTTAAAGCTGCCAAAGTTGGAGAGCTCTGGTTTATGCCACCATTTGAAAAAATATATGATAATTCCATTTAAATGTTAGAAATCACTTAGAAAATATGAAGGATTAAGAATGACTTGTTGCAGATAAGACCATAAGTAAAGGGCATAGAATAAAACCTTATGAAAGAAAATGAAAGGAATTTGGTCATTCTTGGCTTCAAACAAAAGGTGGGAAGGGAACATCATTGATCTTTATATCAAACAGGATAGCAAATATACTTGAAAGCCTAGGAGGGTTCCTCTACGGAATAACAGAATAATAGAGATAGAAGACACCTTGAAGATTCCCTGCTCAAGCAAGAAACCCTATAACATTGCCACCTATGGAATCACCAAGTTAAATCTTGGAATGTACCATCACTTGCATGATCGAGGTGATCTTGAGGTAAATCATGGAGATATGCAGACAAAAGGCTCTTGTCAGGGATTTCAATTATCCTCAGAGAGACTGGGTTCCTTCATGCTTAGACCATAACAAAGGAACCAGAGTTCTGATGGACTGTCTCTTAGAAGAGTGATCTTGGAATCAACCAGACAGAAAGCCTTGCCTTTATTCTTTTCATAAATAAGTTATAATAAGTTATAAACATACCATCCACAGTCACTTTGCAGAGTTGGGTGACTATAGAAATTGAATAAATAAATTACCTCCTTTTAGAGAAGAATTCACTACAACCAGGACCCAACTGCATGTCACTTCCAGGAAAACCTTGGTTAGTTAGGAAGAACATGGAACGTATATGAAGGTAGCTGATGAATGAAGGTGAAGATATGCGTCCCACGATAATAGTGCAGGATCCAATCTGGTTCGGTGACAGGGACCAGCAGTTTTGTCTTCTGAGTTTTTGGACTCATATTGGAGCCCATCTTAAGGGAATTTCTAGAGAGAAGATGGAATCCAGTACGAATCCAAAAGCACAGAAGACAAAAACGCTTGTCTCGGTGACCGACCCAGATCGGATCCTAAGGTAGCTGAGCTTACAATTCAAAAATCTTGTATACTTCCATGAATCCCTAAAGAGAATCAAGCTGCTTCCAGGTAATCTAGGTAGATGAAGCTTCAATTACTTCCATGAGAATTTGCCTTGAAGCTGATAAGCAGATCTGAGCAACTTTCTGAGTTGCAATCTGAGTCTTCGGAGAGGGGCGGCATACAAATCTAATAAATTATTATTATTATTATTATTATTATTATTATTATTATTATTATTATTATGTCAATACAACACAGCAAACGAGATCACTATGCTGGATTTTGCATTTCATCACCAGTTGGGCTTATTATTATTATTATTATTATTATTATTATTATTATTATTATTTATCTGACAGCTGTCGATCTCTGGCTCCACATTCCCCAAGTCACCTTAAACAGTGATTGACAAATATCACAGAGAGTAAGTGATCCAGCTATGAGTGGTGATCGAGTGGCTGCAGATTTTAGGGAATGTATAGCCTCCTCTTATTTGGAGGATATAGGTTGGATGGTACCGGGTTAGAATTTCCAAATTATAATTAGAGCTGAGTGTGATCACTGGAAAACTCAGATGGAGGTGGAGGTAATGATAACTGCTTCTTTTTTTGTTCTTTAGCTGAGACTGGTAGCTAACTGTGCTGGGCTGGGATGCAGCAGACAGGGGGAAAAAACCCTCAGATCTAGACCTAGACTATTGGAATGCATGTCATTCAGACACACCATGCTTTGTAAGTCAAGTGTGCCCTCTGGGTTCTTATAATGCCTTGAATGCAGCTCACAGTCTAAAAATAGTCAGCTGACCTCCCAAACATACAAAGACAAACTGGGTCTTATCGAGCCATTCTTTTCCGAGCCAGCTTCTCAGTCTGTCTTCTTGCCACTTCTGTATCAACAGCAGACTCCTAACAGTTTTTCTTTCCTGTCCAGTCATTATTTCTCATTATATTCTTGCCGTTAGTCTGTTGATTTTTGGCCCGCTTAGTTCCATCAATCCATCTTCCTCTGCAGCTGCTTGGCTTTGGAGAGCTGGATTTCAAGCATAAAATTAAACTTCGTGTGTGTGATAGGGGAACCTTATTTGTCTCACTATGGCTCATTATTGACTTTTTCTTCCTTTGCTCAATGTGGCCAGTGGGTGGGGTTCTATAGGGAAACACTGCCAATTACTCACAAAGCAGCATGTGAATTGATGAGCTTGGTCTCATCAATGACTATTGTATTGGCAGTTCTGTGTTAGCAAATACTTCAAAAGAAAAGGATTTAGGCGTAGTGATTTCTGACAGTCTCAAAATGGGTGAACAGTGCAGTCAGGCAGTAGGGAAAGCAAGTAGGATGCTTGGCTGCATAGCTAGAGGTATAACAAGCAGGAAGAGGGAGATTATGATCCCGCTATATAGAATGCTGGTGAGACCACATTTGGAATACTGTGTTCAGTTCTGGAGACCTCACCTACAAAAAGATATTGACAAAATTGAACGGGTCCAAAGACGGGCTACAAGAATGGTTGAAGGTCTTAAGTATAAAACGTATCAGGAAAGACTTAATGAACTCAATCTGTATAGTCTGGAGGACAGAAGGAAAAGGGGGGACATGATCGAAACATTTAAATATATTAAAGGGTTAAATAAGGTCCAGGAGGGAAGTGTTTTTAATAGGAAAGTGAACACAAGAACAAGGGGACACAATCTGAGGTTAGTTGGGGGAAAGATCAAAAGCAACATGAGAAAATATTATTTTACTGAAAGAGTAGTAGATCCTTGGAACAAACTTCCAGCAGACGTGGTAGATAAATCCACAGTAACTGAATTTAAACATGCCTGGGATAAACATATATCCATCCTAAGATAAAATACAGAAAATAGTATAAGGGCAGACTAGATGGACCATGGGGTCTTTTTCTGCCGTCAGACTTCTATGTTTCTATGTTTCTATGGTCTGAGCTCAGCTATCTGGCTGGGTAGTGGATTTATAATGTACAGTATTGGAAAATAAATACTGTTGCTAACTTCCATCCAAATTTGGTCATCCAAATAAGTCATGTATCTGAGCAGAGGATAAGAAACACTGGAAAAGTTTCTTTCTGTTCAGGTGGCATTCCTAATGGGAATGTTACAATCAAGAAATAATGAAAAGAAGAGCTGTCAATCATTTGCTAGAAAAAAAGTCTATTCCATAAACATTGAGCAGAGAACTTTCTGAATCCTTCTAATCCACATAATAAACCGATAAGCTTTTGGCTCAGATTCAATCTATTTTCTCTTTCTACAGTTCCTTGTGCTGTTTGTTATTTCTTATTCAAAATAATTGGTCCTTTTCTTATACTAGCAATCTTTGTGGACTTCGTGTCATTAAAAATAAATTTCCTGTCCAAATTTACAACATTTCAGATCCATAGATTCCCTATACATGATTTTAAGCAAAAGCAGCAAAATATAAATCACACAAGCTATACATCAAACATGTTTAAATAAATTGCACAAGTGATTTCCCCAGTCTAAACTTTTGCGATGTGTTCAGAATAAGTTGCAAGACTGGTCTGATTTCTACATAATGAGATCCATTTATAAGCAAATGCAGAACTTGAAACAAAGTACCACTGTGATGATAGAAATAATAGGATGTAAATTAAAACAAAGAGAGACATCTGTCATACTACAACTTGCCAATAAAAACAAATACAGCAATGTAAAGCAATAGTTCATATTTATCATGAGAAATCAGATCATAATAATAAATACATTATTAAATACTTGTTTAGTTTTCACCCACTGCTTCTTGTTCCCTCAGATGCCTTGGAGAATAGTTTGACTCCCTCTTCTTTGTTGCAACCCTTGAGATATTGGAACACTGCTATCATGTCTGCCCTAACCCTTCTTTTCATTAAACTAAACATACTTCTTACAACCATTCTTCATATGTTTTAGCCTCCAGTCCTCTAATCATCTTTGTTGGTCTTCTCCGCACTCTTTCTAGAGTCTCAATAACCTTTTTATATCATGGCGATCCAAACCGAATGCCATATTTCAAGTGTGGCCTTACCAAGGCATTATAAAGTGATATTAACGCTTCACGTGACCTTGATTCTATCCCTTTGTTAATGCAGCCTAGAACTGTGTTGGCTTTTTTGGCAGCTGCTGCACACTGTGGCTCATATTTAAATGGTTGTCCACTAGGACTCAAGATCCCTCTCACAGTTACTATATACTGTACCTGTGCATTTTGTTTTACTTGCCTAAATGTAGAACTTTACTTTTTTCACCATTGAATTTCATTTTGTTACATAGCGCCCAATGTTCAAGTCTGTCAAGATCCTTCTGCATCTTCTGGAGAGTTGGCTATTCCTGCCAGTTTGGTGTCATCTGCAAATTTGATGAGTTCCCCGTCTATCCCCTCATCCAAGTCATTTATGAAGATGTTGAAGGCTACTGGGCCTAAAACAGAGCCTTGGGGTATTCCACTGCATACTTCCCACCATATAGATACAATTCCATTGAGCACTACATGTTAAGTGTAGTTTATATTTTATAACTTCTATAAACTGCTGTTAATTTTTGGTAGTTAGGATGAGTTCCCCAAATATAAATAAATATTGTATATTTTTAAATTTGGAACATCAGTATTTGTTGATTCCAGTTCATGTTCTGGTTTCAGTGACAAAGAAGTGAAGATCCTGTGTTACTTTCCTGACATCTAGTGGCTGTGCAGATTTTTGTAGTTCAGATATGTCATACCTAAGTACTGTACACAGAAAAACATGTAAAGTTGTAAAGTTGCTGGTTTTTACTAGATAAGAGGATTCCCCCCCCTCTTTGTAATGCATTGAAAAGATAATTTGTAGGTAGCAAGGGGATCTCACTACAAATTATTATTATTATTATTATTATTATTATTATTAATAATAATAATATTATTAATTAGATTTGTATGCCGTCCCTCTCTGTAGACTCGGGGCGACTCACAATTTACAATAAAACAATTCATAACAAATCTAATAAATTTAAAAAAAACATTAAAAAACCCCATTATTAAACCAAATAATATTTCAGGCAAATTTCAGAAAGAGGAATTACTCCCTCTGGGCCCAACCAGGTTTCAGTCACACATGCCAGGTCGGCCTCTTCATCCAGGATCAAATCCCGGATGAGGAGAGCTTTATTTACCACCGACCTGGCATTGAGTAGCAGCAGCCTGAGCCCAGGGCCAGAGTTACAAATGTTCTCTTGCAAAGAAACAATTAGATCAAGTCAAAGAGAATGATTGAATGAGAGGAACATAAGAAAGTATATTATTTTCTGGACTTGAGTGGAGGAGAGGAATTAATACAGGGTCTTTAAAAGAGTATGACATAGATATCCAGCAAAATAAGAACATGGCATAAAACAGGTGATAAGGAAAATCCAAACAACGAAATGTCTGGGAACACCAGAGTTGGGGCTCATGGGAGGCATTACATTATGTGTGTTGGCAATCGTGCGTGCGCATGAACACATGCACAAGTGCTTTTGGCCCCCAAGGAAAAAAAAGGTTCACCATCATTTCCATAGGTAGAGGATTTAGTTCTTAGAAGAAACAAGAATTTTCTATCAGAAATGACAGTATTGAATCATTGTTTATATCCTGTCAAGAATGACTCAACTAGTGGGTAGAATAGCTGATTGGATATACTGGAATATTTATGGAAAACAGCATCCAGTAAAGGATTAATCCAGGCAAAAAATGTTAGAAAAGTATCCAAAGGGAGGATAAAATTACTGAGTTGCAAATATCAGTGGAAAGGCAGGCAAAGAATTACAAGGTTGTTTGGAGAAAAGGGTAAAATTAATAAAATTTTATAGGCACATTAATTAGATATTTAAAAAGCCATTTTTAAATATATTAGTTACAGTTGATTTCTCTTTTATACAGTATCCAAAAATAATAATTATGGTTTTCAATTATATATATATATTTTAAAAATTGTTGCATTCAGTGTGCAAATGTAGTAAACCACACATTTAACTGCTTTTAAAGCAATAGTCACTCAGAATGCTAAGTCAGCTTGTTGCAAGGATGCATCAAGGGAATAATTCCATTATGTTTATTGTTTATTTATGATATGCATGAAAGTATTGGGTCTACACAAAGATGAAAAAGAAAACGGACAGGTCCCGACCTCATAAGCTTATAATCTAATTAAATACGTGTCTTATTAACTGGGAGGGGGGGAAGAATCAATCAAGAACAGCCTGGCTGAAGAAATATGCATAGATATTAAATTAAAAGTGACAGCAGCAGACACATTTTTTATTCACATGTCTACACAGTTTATATATAAAGTAGGGAGCAGAGTGACAAAAGAACACGCTGTTGTCAAGCTTCGGTCAGAAATATTTTGTAGAATAAATTTCATAACAGGGAAAATAGCTATAAAAGCTAGGCAAATAATTTGGCCAGAAACTGGGAATCAGACACACAGTGGAGTAGGAAATTATGTACCAAAATGTTGTGGAATATTGGGCTGGACAGATTTCCTTTGTGTTGTGGTTGGCTCTGTCTCAGCTCCTGCCCCAGGGAATGGGGAGGTGGATGCAGGGAAAAATTCAACATGTCACAGGCCTGTGTTATTGCCGACAGAATCAGATCAGAGTTTAGTTTCCTCAGACGAAGAAGAAGGTGGGAGTGACTCGGCAGAGGAGGGCTTGGCACACAGCCAAGGCAGTCAATCTTCCTTATCTTCTATAGCTTCAGATGATGACATTTTGGATCCACACAAGCGCAGAATTATGCGTAGAAGAGATCAAGTAAGAACATATTATAGGAAATAAGGGAGGCCACCTGTGTTTGGGTGGGGCTCCAGTAATTAGGGCTGCTGCTATAAATAGCAGCATGTGGGTTTGACCATTGTGGAAGAATATCTGTTGCAGTTTCGTCAGGAATCTTGTGTGCTGGACTTTGTTGCTTTTTCATGCCTTTGAAACCAAAGCAGAGCAGTGTGTGTGTGTGTGTCTCCCTTCATTGGAAGAAGAAGGGGTGTGAAGTTTCTCCACAGCTGCTGGTTAGGTACTTAATGACTGCTTAAGGGACATTGTACAGATTACCGGGTTGTTTTGGGAAGAGTGCTCTTTGCAATACAAAAAGAGTGCTTAGTTTATTTTGACTTTTGTGATAAAGAACATTGTTTTGAATTTTCAAACGTGTGTGTGTCTGAAATTTGTATCCTTGAATTTTCGGAACGCTCCTATCAGAGAGCCCGACAGAACACATTGTAGAGGTATATCAGGCATATATTTGGTCCTTAATTCCCCTCTTCCCAAAATAGGAAAAAAATATCTTCAATTTTGGGGCAGATTTGGGGTAAAAGTCACATATTCTGTTACTTTAAAAACAAAAAGTCTAGATATTTTGGTTCTACCATTCTAAAATACCTTGTGAGCTACAAAAGACACATTGCGACCAAGTCATGATTCAGAGCAATCAACGAGAGGGGTGGCATATAAATCCAATAAATCTAATCTAATCTAACAGTTTAGAGGATTATTTCTCAATCTCAGGGTTGTTGGGGTTGGGGAGTTGAAAACCACCCATCTTAAAATTGCTAAGATCGAGAAATACTCATCTAGAGGGTCCTAACTGGTGGTGGTGGTGGTTTATGATGATTATGGAATTATTATTTTAAATTTGTTATGGAAGCCCACTTCAGCCGACCCTCAGTGGGGACAAGGCAGAAAGGCTAGGTCAATTTGGATACTAAAAAGTACCTTAATACAGAGAAACAAATATTGGGCCTTGTTGATTGTGACATTTAAACTCTAAAATATTGGGAGTCTAATTAGACACAATAGGAAGGGGAGAGAAAAGGTTTAATTCTTGTAAACAAATCAGACTTTCCACTTCCACAAGAACTGAATAGTTTGGTAAATTAACAAACACCATTACCCACTTAGCCAACTTCAGGAGGATCTGGAATAAATATTTTATTTTATTTTGTCAAGTACGTATTGGTAGTATACATAAATATAACACTGTTTATATACACGAGATGGGTACTAATAAGAGGGAAACATTAGGACAGGGATGGTAGGCATGCTGGTGCACCTATGCACACTCCTTATTGACCTCTTAGGGATCAGGTGAGGTCAACAGTGGATAATCTAAGGCTAAAGTTTTTGGGGTTTGGTGACAAAACTACAGAGTCAGGCAGTGAGTTCAGGTATTAACTGCTCGGTTGCTGAAGTCGTATTTTCTACAGTCAAGAAACTGGATGTTGGGTGAATGTGTTTTCATCTGCTTTGAAGATGGAAAATAGAATCTTAAATGTAACTAAAAGACAGGTGTCCATTGAAGAGGATTTTGAGGAGCAAGTTGAAAAGAAGAAAAACATTTTTGCGGTGCTCACTCATCTCCAAACGCAAGTTGGCCTTAGTGATTAACTGAATACAAAGGCAGCATTTCAGATCAACTCCAAATCTTTTAACAGACAAACAAAGCAAGAACATCAGCAACAAGGCCTCAAGAATGAGTATGTTTTGACAGAAAAGGCCCTTTCAATTCAACCGCTACTCCCATTTTTGTCAATCCAATTCACTTTGCCTCATTATAAACAGCCTTTGCTGTCTTTGAAATTCCATCATTTACACTACTTGCTTCAATGGTTTTTCACTTACTGAGTAATTCCATAGGTTTATTGTTCTCCCGGGGAAATATTTCAGCTCAGATTAAACAGGCGTTGTCTGGGACATGCAATAGGTTTTAGATGCATCTTGAAATGAGATACCGATATTGCCGTTTATATTTACATTTATATATATTTTCCTGGCTGCAGATTTTCCTGCTTCCTCAAACTTCCCCAGTCTGTATCCACCCCCAGGCAGGCTCAGCTGATGATGAAAAGTCTGTTGCTTTGCTGAGGGTGACAGTTGTCTCAGTGATTTATACTACTGCTACAGCTCAGTATGAGCTTTTACATCATGATTACTCTAACCACCCCATGCTTAGCATTTCAAGATGTGTTGGGGCTGCAAATCCCAGAATTGTCAGCCAGTTTGCCTATATGCTATATACTACTTACCAGAGCTTACAGAATTTTCACCAGACCCATCCTCGAATACAGCTCATCTGTTTGGAACCCGTATCGCATCTCAGACATTAACATCCTTAAAAATGTTCAAAGATGCTTCACAAGAAGAGCCCTTCATTCCTCCACTCAAAACAGAATACCCTATGAAACTAGACTTACAATCCTGGGTCTTGAAAGCTTAGAACTATGATGCTTTAAACATGTTCGCTCTCTAAAATTCACTTCTTTTCTCAAATTATCCCCTGTAGGTCTACCACTTCAGAATGTTTAGTCTTTCTTTTCACTTTTAAGCAGCCTCCTCATATTGAAGCATTCATACGTTTTTTTTAATACCATTGCTTAATTGCTGTTTGTAATTGATATTTGGTTTTTTTCTTTTTTTCTTCTTTATTTTAACTTGGGAGATAAAGATAAACATTGGATTTTTTTTAAAGGAGGTTGTGACAGTCATTAATTAATTAATTAATTCCTGCCTAAGCAGGGGGTTGGACTAGAAGACCTTCATGGTCCCTTCCAACTCTGTTATTCTATTCTGTTCTATTCCATTCCATTCCATTCTATTTATGATTCAATCAATCACTACCTATAGCCCCCATCTCAAACACATGACTCTGGGCAGCTAACAATGAATGAAAACAAGATAAAAACTTTATAGCAAAATAATAAACAATGCAAGCAGTGGTAAACAAGGTAAACAATGTGCTCTATAATTAACAATAATTATCACATTCAGGGCCTCGGGTTCAAAGACCAGATCTTCAAGACCTTACCAAAGGCCAGAAGAATGGAAGCAAGTATGGGATCTGGGTAAAGGATATTTCAGAGAGTAAGTGTCATTTCCTGGGTCCTGTCAGATTATACTCTGACAGACAAGAAGAGCCCTTCATTCCTCCACTCAAAACAGAATACCCTACGAGACTAGACTTACAATCCTGGGTCTTGAAAGCTTAGAACTACGACGCCTTAAACATGATCTAAGTATTGCCCACAATATCATATGCTGCAATGTCCTGCCTGTCAAAGACTACTTCAGCTTCAACCACAACAACACAAGAGCACACAACGGGTTCAAGCTTATTAACTGCTCCAAACTTGACTGTAAAAAATATGACTTTAGTAATCGGGTTGTCGAAGCGTGGAACTCATTACCGGACTGTGTAGTATCATCCCCTAACCCCCAACATTTTACCCTTAGACTATCCATGGTTGACCTCTCCAGATTCCTAAGAGGTCAGTTTACATAAGCGCACTAGAGTGCCTTCCGTCCCCTGTCTTATAGTCTCTCCTATATCTCGTACTTCTTCTCTACTATATCCTCTACAACCTTCATTGTGCATTATTGTGTATTGGACAAAATAAATAAATAAAATAAAAATAAATAAATATATTCAAAATTAGAGTAATTATAATCCCTATGCAGATGTTGAGCCCGTTCATCAGAGGAGTAAGAGTGGGATTGGGATGATAATATATATGGAATCTCCAAAAATATTCCTGATCTCTCAACCCTGAATCTTGCAAGCTTGAATGGAAGAGTTGAACTGATTTTGATTTCTCTTTATCTAACCCTGCGCAAAGTTTTATACTGAAGGGGAAATCAGATATAAGCCTATGGTTCAGATCTGGTCTCCACTTCCAGAATCCTCACTGATCAATTACATTTCAGGGCTCCATTCATGTTGCTCATATGAATACAGACATTAGTTTTAAAAAGCATTGAGGCTTCATGTTCAGCACCATTCAAAAATTACATGGTTATTCACATCTCCAAATTTCATCTTTTTCTTCATCTCTACCCACATTGCATCTGGAGCCCACTTCTGTGAAAGACATTCAGATTCAGGCATTAATGTTCAAAACACACACATCAAAAGTAATAGAGGAGGAAGGGATGACATGACTAAGGAAATTAGTCCTTTACCCTTTCCTAGCATTTGCTCTATTTATAAAAAATAATGTGTGAAAACCCATATGTTACACTGAGTGTGCCAACATCTAGTGCCAAACAACTCCTGCTTGTAGTAGGATTTTCTGAGCCTTATCAGATCACCCACTTTTCTTTCCCCCAAAGTTATGTTCAAAATCAAAGCAGAATTCCTCATGCTTTTTTCTTTTTCCAGATGTGTACTGCTATTACACGTACCATGTTTTCCCCAAAATAAGACCTTGTCTTATATTTTTTTGAAGCCTAAAATAAGCGCTTGGCCTTATTGTTGCAATTTACTCAAAAGCCTGATTAGGAATATTATCAGAGGATGTCTTTTTTTGGGGAAACCAGATAATAATCAAGCATATTTATACCTTCTTTTAGAATGTCTCTTTGACTTCTTAGCTAATGTTTAGCCAGGATTTCCTAGTGGTGTCTTTTCTCAAGTCTTTATTATTATTATTATTATTATTATTATTATTATTATTATTAATTAGATTTGTATGCCGCCCCTCTCCGTAGACTCGGGGCAGCTCACAACAATGACAAAGACAATGTAAGAACATATCTAATAATTTAAAAAACATTAAAAACCCCATTATTAAAAGCAAGCATACTGTACACACAAACATACCATGTATAAACTGTATAGGCCCGGGGGAGATGTCTCAGCTCCCCCATGGCTGACGGCAGAGATGGAACTTTACGAAAGGCAAGGAGGGTGGGGGCAGTTCTGATCTCCGGGGGGAGCTGGTTCCAGAGGGTTGGGGCCACCACAGAGAAGGCTCTTCTCTTGGGTCCCGCCAAACAACATTGTTTAGTCGACGGGACCCAGAGAAGGCCAACTCTGTAGGACCTAACCGGTCGCTGGGATTCGTGTGGCAGAAGGCGGTCCCGGAGATATTCTGGTCCGATGCCTAACCGGAACTGGCTCTCTTTAAAATTTGAAGACGAGCCAAGTCAATCTTGAATCTTATTTTAATATTCTTGTAAAGTGTATTTAATGCAAAAGAAGTAGAAGATAGAAGTCCAACTGAATTCAATGAGATTTATTCCCAGATGGATAGGCTAGAGCAGTGATTTTCAACCTTTTTTGAGCCACGGCACATTTTTTACATTTACAAAATCCTGGGGCACACCACCAACCAAAATGACACCCTAAGACACTCTACTCTCTTTTTCCATCCCTGTCTCCTCCCCCCCCTTGTGTGTGTTTGTGTGTGTGTACACATTCTGGAACCCTTTCCAAAAACAGATGAGGGCTGGGGTTTTTTTCTCTCTTATTCTTTGGGTGCTTTTTATCATATGCTTTAAATCAAGAGTCACTTCTCTCTCTCTTTTGTTTCTCTCTCTTTCATTCTCTGTCTCAATCATTTTCTCATTTCTCTTTTTTTCCTCCCCTTTTTGCTCATTTCTCTCTCTCTCTCCCTTCCTCTCCTTTTCTCTCTTTCTCTCTCTCTTTCTTTCTCTTTCTCTCTTGCTTTCTTTCTCTCTCACTCTTGCTTTTTCTCTCTCTCTCACTCTCTTTCTCTCTCTCTCTTGCTTACTTTCTCTCTCTCTCTCTCAATCTCAGCAAAAAGTTGTGTGACCGAAACCTGAGCTTCCTTCTTCGCGGCACACCTGACCATGTCTCGCGGCACACTAGTGTGCCACGTCACACTGGTTGAAAAACACTGGGCTAGAGTTATGTAATAAATTCAGTGGTCATAAGTATTTGTCTATTTGTATTCGTATCTTTGATATGCCACATAGCGCTTACACAGAATAGCATAAAAAGCTTTCACACTTAGGAATAGGATTTAAAAAATAGGGAGGAGGAGGCAACATACCCATTGATATAATCATGTTTTTCCCCAGAAGTATTACAAAGAGTTAACATGTTTTTCATGCCAATAAGGGTTTCGCGCTTGGTCATAGATGACATCATCATCTTAAAAATAATTAAAAATAGTCTGTAATCAGACTATTCTTAAGTTCTTAGGATCCCAAGGAAGCTAAGAAAGTTGCAGAGTGAATTCTATTATGTGTATTTTTTTCCCAAACTAATTTTGCTTCTTATATAGCTTTAGAAAAGAGTTAGATCAGGTTGAAAACAGCCCTAATTGTACCAATTTATGCATTTTTAGGGAGAAAAAAAAATCCCTTTTCCTTTTCACTACATATACACTCTGTTGTCATGACTACTGCTCTGAAAGAAGACCGGCCTGTCAAATGCAAAATAGGCTTTGGGGCACAGTGAGAACATTCTCTGAGGGTACACAGAAAACTACTGTTGCATTCCAGGACAGGTTTTGCAAATTACACTATTGATTTAACTGTGCGCATGAACAAAAAATATTTTACTGTATTAATATTTCCAATTCCTAAAATGAACGCAGGGTGTTTTGAAAGAATCTGGGCATTAATTAAGATTTTTTTTCTTGTTATGTAGAGGATCCTAAGGAATAATATTTTTCATCATTTATAAATGGCATTGTAATTGTCGAATATCTGGCCTGCAAATCCTATTAAGTAGCAAATGAAAGTATTCATCATCAAAACTTCAGTTGTTCATGTTCTATTGTTTCTTACCTTCTTAGCTAAAAATACAGTTTGTTTTCATGTTGTATTTAGGTCCAAGAATAGCTAGCACCTCCATTATAACCATTCTTTTATTTTCCAGGAAATAATGATGGGATTGTCAGTCTAGTTTATTCTATTCAACAAATGCAACAAATACTGGGACTGTCAATGGACATATTGGTGATTTGTTCCTTGGTAAAAAGACTCCTCAACAAGCTTCGGGCTGCCAATATGTCTTTTGGATTCTTAACATCCTTCTTGCCCTCCCTTCATTAAAGACTTTTCAATATTAGAAAGTGTGGGAGGACAGACACTGGGGACAAAATGGAGAAGGAAAAAAGAGGTTCTCCTTTCCCTTGTAGGCAGAGTCTTGTCATAGACCAGTGATGGCAAACCTTTTTTTCATCAGGTGCCGAAAGAGCATGTGTGTGCGCTATCGCACATGCACAAGTGCCCAAACCCATAATTCAATGCCTGGGGAGGGGGAAAACAGCTTCCTCTGCCCCCTGGAGGCCCCTCTAGAGGCTGGAAATGGCTTGTTTTCCAACTTCTGGTGGGCCCAGTAGGCTCGTCCTTCACCCTCCCCAGGCTCCAACGGCTTTCCTGGAGCCAGGGGAGAGTACAAATGCCCTCCCCAATGCCTCTGGAGGCTCTCTGGAAGCCAAAAAGGCCCTCCCAGAGCCTCTGTGTGAGCCAAAAATCAGCTGGCCAGCACACACATGCACATTGGAGCTGAGCTAGGGCAAAGGTTCACATGCTAGCAGATATAGTACCTGTGCCATAGGTTCACAATCACTGTCATAGACTAATGATTTTAGATGGGATACAAACAGTTCAGTTTCTTTTTTTCTTTTAAAAAAAATATTTTTATTGAATATATACATTAAAAACAGGGTACAGAAAAGCAAAAGGGATATATATAATATACATTCTAACATTTATAATTTACTTATATAGTACACGTAGGTGGGGTGGGAGAAAAGAAGAAAGGTAGGGGGTTGGGGATGAAGGGAAAGAGATGTAAGGGGAAGGGGGTAGGAAATTGGGGCAAAAGAGGAGTGGTAAGAAGAGAAGGCCAGCGTTAGAGCTGGGGCTTTCATGCTTTGCAGCCTGTGGTTTAAGCACATAGGTGGTGTAGATTTCCCTAAAGTTTTACTGAAGCTAATATCCAACTTGAAATGAAAGGGGGGGAAACAAAGAAAACACAACCACTTTTAAGAATACAAAAATGGAAAGAACTATTGAGCTGATTCATATTCTGATGAAGTGGTCCAAGAAGTTCACATGGAAAACTGTTTCATTATACTATAGATGAAACTCCTGATAAAAAAATTAAAATATATGTGGAAATAGTAATAAAGAATGCATTTACGGAATATTAGAGCATGGGTCCTAAAAGATGGCACATGAATAATACAATCTCTTCTCCTTCACTTGATAATGACAAGAAAATGAGTATCACACAATAATAACAAGGAATATCACACTATATTCAGAGCCTTGCAGAATCACAATGATCAGAAAGGAGAACGTTTGGTCCACTGAAAAATGTCCCTACATTATTTCTTTACGTATCTAAGTGATGATATTTTGTAGGCATGGAGGAGACAGTGATTTCTTCCACTTTTTACTACAATTTAAAATACAATTTAAAATATTGTTCACTTGATAAATGGTAAATGTAATGCTCTTTTGGCACATATGATGATACATTGATTGTTCTAACGCAAATAGGCAATTTTTTGGCACCAAATAATGTGTTTTATTTTGTATTAATTGGGGGGAAATGTTGCAATAGGTGAAGCTGTAATGCAATGCGATACAATACGACATACAATACATATATTATATAGAAATTGTCAACAACATGCAATTTCTGCAGGCTAAAAAAAAACAATATTTATGGACTGCATTCATCTCAACCCACTTGCAGCTTACCCAATATTATAATAAAAAACAAAGTTGAGGAATCTTGGGGGAAGTTTGTTTGTCTGAGACACACATCCCTGAATTCTTTACTCACCGCAACTTATCTCAGTAATTCTTTTGCCTTGATTTCTGTCCATTGAAGACAAAGGACAAATATATTACAATGCACAGGTAGTCCTCATTTAACATGTTCACAGTTACCACTGATGAAAAAGTAACTTTATGACTAATTTTCACATTTATGACTGCATGTCTGTAAAGCAAAAGAAAGCTGAAAATAATAAGTACAGTTGCAGTTTCACTTAGTGTGCTTTGTTTAATTATTGAATTGCCAGTCTTACTTGTGGTTGCTAAACAAGGACTGCCTGTATAGGAAACTCAAACTATTCAAATAACATATAATTACTTGAATGAAAATCAAATATTGGTACTTCGTTGGATCTAATCATTTCAAATACAGAAGCATATTCTGTCTGGTACTCTTTCCAAGAATTTGTGTATGTGAGTGTTAGGGAATTTCCCCTTATTGCATCACTGAAAAAAGACTTAATCAGAAAAACAAGCAAAGTCTGCCACATTATATATCACTCCTGAAAATTCAGGGGTTACATTATTAAAGAAGAACAGAACAGACTATTCATAGGAGCAAGAAGGTGAAACAGAAAGTTAGGCAAGTCTTAAGACTAGAAAATTATAGTTAATCGGTGGTGCATGAAAAATATGATTCAGATTATGACTTTATGAAAATACTGGTACATGCTGATTGGAAGTATTTTATTTAGTGGATTGTAAATGAAAGGGTAATTTTCAGGACATTTTGTAAATTAAATAAATGGATTTTCAGATCATTTTCTGGTTATCTTAACTTCTACACATTTTGTCAATCAACTGGTTAGGTTAAGCATCGTGAAAATTCAGTCTTGATTAATTATGGGTTAGTGATTAAATCACATATGCCTGGGTTGGCTCAACTCCCTGAGCTGTAAGCAGTGAAGGGCTAGCAATATTTTTACTACCACACTGTTGGCATGACTTATGCATTTTCTTTCAACATCTTTCAGTTCCAACCGTGTGCTCTGGGGTGGAACTCCATTTTCGCTACCCCACTGCGTTCCCCCCAGTCTGGGCAGTAGCCCACCCCTGGCTGTAAGCCTAACCTTAACGGCAAGAGCAGGGTTCACATAATGTGAGAATCCCATTTTTTGGACTCCAACTGTACCTCAAAATCATGCTACTGAAATTGGGCACTAACACTTCCAATTTTCAGTGGTGATTCTTTTAGTATTTTAATGCAATAAAAGGTGAAAAACAAATGTCAATCTTAACAAGGCTTCCAGCATATAACAGAAAATAGCTATCTCTATGCTAAGCAACATCTCCTGAGAAACTGTTTATTGGGCTTAGTCTAAAGTGTGAACCTACCCATACTTGTTGTGAGTGCTCCTGGTCCACCTGAGGCCATGTCAGATTCTGAGGAGGATGAGCCAGGCCCCTCTGGATACCCTGGGCCAGGGGGGTTGTCAGGTGATGCAGAGAATGAGAGTGAGAGAGAAGGTGACCTGAGTGAACATGAGGAAGCACTAGAGGGGGCTGATGTGACAATGGGGGAGTGGTCCCAGTCAGAGAATGAGGAAGACATTAGAGTGGATAGTCCGTGGATAGATCCTCGATATAGGAGATTGCTAAGAAGGCAAGAGGAGTTGCATAGTACAAGGTATTAGCTTACAGCCTTAGCCTCTTTGGGGTGTGATGTCACTTCCAGGCAGTATAAAAGCAAAGGATTTGGGGTAATTGGGTATAGGGTTTCAATGCCGTTCAATGGAAGAGGTTTTAGATTGGGGGTGTGCTTGAAAAAGGTTTCAAAACCATGATTTCTGCCTCAGAAAAAAAGACATTTTCTACTGGATGATTTTTGCCCAGGACTTTGGTGATCTGATTTATATTCTTGAATGATAAATGGACTTTGTTATCTAGGGAATGCCATTTAGGCCATGTTTGGCACCTTTCCCAGACTTTGTTGATGCTTCATTCCGGAGAGAGAAATAACTCCTTTTACCTTGGCATTTAAATCTGCTTTTTGTTGTGTGTGCTTTTATTAATAAAGAGTGTGACTTTTGAGGGACTTTTGAGTCAGGGGGTTTGCTCCAAGGGCCGGGCACAGAACAATACTTATATTGCATTCTTTAGATAGATAGATAGATGATAGATAGATAGATAGATAGATAGATAGATAGATAGATAGATAGATAGGCAGGCAGGCAGGCAGGCAGGCAGGCAGGCAGGCAGGCAGACAAATAAATGAGTACTCTTTCCTTCTACTCTCAGATTTATTAACTGTTATGGCCTAATTATAGCAAATGTATTTGGACTTAGACACTGCCCAACTCCAACTGACTCAGTTTAGTTGACTGCATGAAATCAGAACATCAAATATATGATCTAGATTAAAAACATAGTAATAATAATAGCAGGTGTGATATGCCGGTGCCTGGAGGCTGTTAGGGTTTGGATGGGTGTCAACAGGTTCAAACTCAACCCTGACAAGACAGAGTGGCTGTGGATTCTGCCTCCCAAGGACAATTCCATTTGTCTGTCCATTACCCTGGGGTGGGGGAATCATTGATCCCCTCGGAGAGGGTTGGCTGTTCTCTTGATCCACAGCTAACATTGGAGCAACATGACGACACCAACATAACATGTTTTATTAAGTTTTGGCTGTGATCAGAGTGGAATACGTAGGGGAATGGAATATCTAGGAATATCATCTGTTGGCTGTGGCGACGAGGACGTTTGCACAGGTTCGCCTTGTGTACCAGTTGCGACCCTATTTGGACAGGGAGTCATTGCTCACAGTCGCTCATGCCCTTATCACCTTGAGGTTCGACTACTGCAACGCTCTCTACATGGGGCTTTGAGGAGTGTTCGGAAACTTCAGATTGTGCAGAAGGCGGCTGTGAGAGTTATAGTGGGGCTTCCTAGATTTGCCCACATCTCGTCAACATTCCGCAGCTTGCACTGGCTGCCAATCAGTTTCTGGTCACAATTCAAAGTGTTGGTAATGACCTATAAAGTCCTACATGGCATCAGACCAGAATACATTCGGAACTCTCTTCTGCCGCATGAATCCCAGAGACCGATAAGGTCCCACAGAGTTGGCCTTCTCCAGGTCCTGTCAACTAAACAATGCCATCTGGCGGGCCCCAGGAGAAGAGCCTTCTCTGTGATGGCCCCAGCCCTCTGGAATTAACTCCCCCTGGAGATTAGAACCGCCCCCACCCTCCTTGCCTTTTGTAAGTTACTGAAGACCCACCTTTGTCGCCAGGCATGGGGTAACTGAGACACCCCTGGGCCCACATAGTTTATGTATGAGTGAGCATAATTCTGAAACGGACATATTTGAAATCTGAGTGGGCACAATTCTGAAATGGACATATTATTTGTTTGTTTGTTTGTTTATTATTTTATTAATCAGATTTATATGCCACCCCTCTCTGAGGACTCGGGGTGGCTTATAGCATATAAAAAGACAATGTACATAGAAATCCAATTAATTAAAGTTAAGAGTTAAATCTAAAAACCAGAAAACCAATTAAAATGCACACATATCCATTCAGTCAACAAACCCACCATACATTCATTGGCCGGGAGGCAGTGTCTAATAACCCCAAGCCTGGCAACATAGGTGAGTCTTTAGACTCTTACAAAAGCCAACAAGGGTGGGGGAAGTACAAATCTCCAGGGAGGGCAGATTCAAGAGGGTCATGGCCCCCATAGAGAAGGCTTTTTTCCTAGGTTCCACCAAGTGACATTGTCTAGTTGATAGGACCTGTAGAAGGGCAACTCTGTGGGACCTAACCGGTCGCCGGGATTCATGTGGCAGAAGGCGGTCCCATAAGTAATCTTGTCCCATGCCATGTAGGGCTTTATAGGTCATAACCAACATTTTGAGTTGAATCTAGAAACCAATTAGCAGCCAGTACAGACTGCAGAGTGTTGGGGAGATACGGGCATGCCTGGGTAGGCCCATGACAATTTGCTTGGCTGCATTCTGCACAATTTGTAATTTGCAAACACTCTTCAAAGAGAGCATTGCAGTAGTCAAGCCTCGAGGTGATAAAGGCATGAGTGACTGTGAGTAGAGACTCCCTGTCCAGATAGGGCCACAACTGGTGCACCAGGCAAACCTGGGCAAATGCCCCCATCACCACAGCCAACAGATGATATTTCTAGATATTCCATTCCCCTACGTATTCCCCTCTGACCACAGCCAAAACTTAATAAAACATGTCATGTTGGTGTCCTCATCTGTTAAGTCCTCAGACTTACGCCACCACCAAATTACCCAAGCTGGCTGCAGATCAAAGCCCGATTGGCTAAAATGTGAGCACGCAGCTAGTGGGTATGTTATCTGACATGCACTGGTATGCTATCTGACCTGGAAGTCCATCTCTTCTTAGATTAATTAATCTATTATTTAAATCTTTTTTAGACTTCCTTCCCTTGCTGTGAGGCGGAACCTCTTAAATCCTTCAGACAAAGAGTGTTGGCTTCCTTACACTATCAGATCTTTTGCCCTTCCAAGTTCTTGTCTGCTCTAAGGCATGAAGATGAATTTTTATGCCTTTATACACCATTCCAAACGTTCCCAATAATTCATTTGTATGAACAACATCAGCATTTGAAGTTTGGCAGACTTTGTGGTGTGGTGCATATTATATTCTTAAAAGCTGAATTTAGTACTCTCTCATTAGCATGAAACGCTGATTTAAAAACAGACGAAAGTATTGTTTTCAGCAAATCAAGTTAAATATAACAACAGGGACAGATTGCTCCTGTAACACTGCAATGCATATTTGGGGATAGGGAGGGAGGGAGAAGGGGATATAATGAAGTCTGGTTGCCTTTTTGGTCGGAGCAATTTTTTTTTACATTTGGTTTGCGTGAGAAGCAAAAACAAAATACCGTACTCTTTTCCTTCTCTTGTCAGATCTAAGTAACAAGGGTGCCATCTCTTGAGTCAATTCAGTATCAATCATTGGCAAGTGATAAAAAAGACCGAGTATCAAATCTTTAATTTTCTTTTTCATTTAGTATTATAAACACTCCTCCTTTTCCTTTTGCCTTTTACAATAAGTTTGTTACAAATGCAGATGGTGGATTGGTACAATTATATACATTTATTAGACAACCTGTGAGTCCTTGACTTTTCCTTTAAGAGATATCTCCTTACCAGATCCCTCAGTGTCTTCCACAGTGATTGAGCTTCTATAGCATTGTCTTCACTGGAAAAGCTAGGATCCATTCAGAGTTCTATCTGCCTTGAAGCTGAATTGTATAGTACAGTCAAACATCAGCACAGGAAATATTTTACGACATTGTATTATTTCATAAACTGTCTTATGGTTATGTTTATGTCATAAAAAGTTTTATAAAATTTGCCAAATTTCAATTCCATGGGCGTCATGGATTCTCACTGAGCCTCGGTGGCGCAGTGGTGAGAGTGCGGTACTTCTACTGCCTGCCTGCAATTTGGCAGTTCAAATCTCACCAGGCTCAAGGTTGACTCAGCCTTCCATCCTTCTCAGGTTTGTAAAATTAGGATCTAGATTGTTGGGGGTAATAGTATTTTGTAAACTGCTTAGAGAGGGCTGTAAAGCATTGTGAAGCAATATATAAGTCGAAGGTCGAAGTGCTATTGTGATTAGTAACCCAGCTGTTAAGTGAATTTGGCTTTGCTTGTGACAAGGTCTCAGAGGGAGATCACATGATCTTGGGATATAGCAACAGTCATAAATATGAACCAATTGCCAAGCATCTAAATGTTGATCAGATGACCATGGGGATGCTGCAAAGGTTATAAGTGTGAAAAACGGTCATAAATCACATTTTTCAGTGACGTAAATTTGAATGGTCACTAAATGAACTATTGTAAGCCAAGGACTAGTTGTATATTAGATACAGTAACCTGTTGGGTCATCATTTCAGAAATAATTCTTTACCAGATTCTTTAAGGCCTTCAACAGTAGCAGAGTTTTGTTGCATTTGAAAATTCAGGGAGATCTTCAGAGAAGTATCTTGCTTGAACATAGCCCACATTGAATTGTATAGTACTGTAAAACATTAGAAGTTGATTCCAGGAAATGTTTTATAACATTTTGTATTATGTCCTAAAATTCTCTATGGCTATACTTCTGTCTTAAAATACTTTATAAAATTTGCCAGATTTCAGTTCCATGGGAGTCATGGATCCCAGATTTTGGACACATTATGTAAATTGTGAGGTACCTCGGTTGAAAAGCTTTGCCCTATGATGTGCCATTTTGCTCACTTAGGGGTTATGGGGACAAGAGTTTTAATAGTCTATTGATCGCTGCATTGCTCCAACTTTCCATTTTTGATCTTCGCTGAACCCAGGCCTGACGGCCACAGTAGTGATTGTAGCTGACATAAAAACATCTTGTCCTGATTCTTTTACCAATGTTTTGCAGCGTGAAAAATAGAGGGCTGAGGCCTGTATAAACCTTGCCTGGAGACAAGACAAGTCCGCTTCATGGAGACAGATAAAAGTGAAGCTGTCAGACCGCCCTGCTGATGCTGTAAATCAGTAGTTTAAACAAGGAAAGCTTTTTTTTTGGGGGGGGGGGGAGTGTATATATATAAAGGCAGGATTCTGTGGAAAGAACTTATTCACTACATTTTATCCTGCCTTAACAAAAGATTCATAAGATAAAAGTTAAAACTGTTAAATATGCCGTAAGTCAAAACCAAATGAAAAAAACCTTGGCACGCAACCATACTAATTCCAAGGATTAATATAGTTAAGCCTGGCAAAAATATAAAAATAGTTGTAGCCAAACAGCTAACTAAATGGATCTAGACAAACCTGTTAGGAAACAATGTAGTACGCAAGGCCAAGGGTGGGTTCTAATTTACCTCGCTGCCAGTTCACTTCCTCCCACGCCATGTGGCTGCGCCTCATGGATGGGCGTGCGTGCATGCACAATACCATTTTTTTAAAAAAATCCAACACCCCCCCACCCCCCCGAAAACAAGATGGCGACACGTGTGCATTGCTGAAACTTGGCTTCTGCACCTGAGCAGAAGAAATTAAAACCCAGGAAAAATTCACACACACACACACACACACACACACACACAAATATACATATATACATACCTGTTGTGGTTAGCTCTGGCCCAGCTCCTGCCCCAAGGACTGTGGATGTGGGGGAGACATCCACATGCCGCAGGCCTGTTTTGCTTCCAGTGGAATCTGCTGATGAAGGCTCCTCTGACCAAGAAGACATGAGTGACAGGGAGGAGGAGAGTTTGGCAGACAGCTCAGAAGGAGATCAATTATCTGTCTCCTCCTTGGATTCGGAACAAGAGTTAATGATACAGCCACGCATACAGAGAGCGATGCATAGGAAGCAACAACTGAGAGATTATTATCAAAGAAAATGAGGCCACCTGTGGTTGGGTGGGACTGTGGTAATTAGTGAGGCTGCTGTAAATAGCAGCATGCGGTTTTGGCCATTGTGGAGGATTATCTGATCATTGTGTTTGGTGCCTGTCTTGCTGACTTCGACCTTTGTGTGTTGATTTTTCCCCGCTTTGAAACTAAAGCAGAGCAAAGTGTGTTTCACTTTGTGAAAGAAGGACTGTCAATTGCCTCACAGCTGCAAGCTAAGTATCTAAGAATTGATAAGGGACTTGTACAAATTACCAGGTTGTTTGGGAACAAGTGCTCTTTGCTATACAAAAAGAGTGCTTAGTTTATTTGAATTTCCGTTATAAAGAACATTGTTTTGAATTTTCAAAAGTGTGTGTGTGTGAAATTTGTACCTTTGAATTTTCAGGACAATTCTACCAGAGAGCCCGACTGTAGGGATTGTGTAAGCCAAATACTAGCTATGCTCTAGTATATACACAGAAAGAGTTATCTGAAATAGCATGGTGAAGATTTGCCCAGAGACAGTGAGTCATACAATAGCCATGAACTTTGGACACATTAAGAAAAAACCCTCAACAGCGCTCCTGGCACGAGATAAGACACTGACAGTGTGATTGGCTGGCAACTCAGCTACCGATAGGTGCATAAAGTGAGAAGTTAACAGCCTATCATAAGCTGTAGATGATACCTTTTATAACCAATTAGAAGCTTAATAGAAATAGCCTATAAACAGTTAGGTATCTAGAAGCCTTATTTTTGCATATAGAAATAGCCTATGATAACTTGTGTATTCAAAAGTTTTATTATTAGCCTATAGATTTGAAAAACCTTATATTTGTAGCCTATAAGAAACGTATATTAGGAGAAATTAGACTTGTATTTAGCCAATAGAAAATTACTGGCTGAAACCCCTTCATTTGCATATGAAGGATATAAAAAGCACACCTGTAAACAATAAAGCTTTGTCACTTTACCCAGACCATTGACTCCGTGTTTCATTGGTAAGCACTAGTAATGGTTTCAGGATCGGGCCTCGTAAAGTGAACCATCACAGGGTTGTCGAGACCCCCGTCCAGCGGGGATCGCGTCTCGTCAAGTGGTGACCCCAGACGGTGACTGATTGGCCTTAAGGACATCGCTGAGGGGGCAACGCTTGGATCACGCATCTCAGCGCACTCAACCTCCCATCTCTTACAAAGTGCACAAATACGTAAGTATGGGAGTACGACTGTCTTTGGAACAGGAACTTCATGTTCGGGAATTAGGACAGATAGTTGAAGCTAATAAAACTTATTTTAAAAAGAAAGGGCAATATCCCACAAAAAAGGGATTGGCCAAATTATTATTATATATCTGGCAAGAATGTCCAAGTTATCCTCATAAAGGAACATTACAAACTGAGGCATGGACAAAAATAGGTGAATATTTACATAAAGAACCAAGGGCTCCTCCACCTATTTTATTAACATGGAAAGTTGTTTTAACAGCCCTAAGGCTTCATTACGATGAGGAGACTATAACAACTGATAGCCATAAAGAAGCCTTTAAGGAACCTAGCGCACCTCCTGAATATGAGGAAGTAGAAGCTAAAAAGATGAATAGATCTAATGAGGTGGTAGAAAGCATATACCCTGTAACCACACTTAAAACAGAGAAGGGAGCGTTAATGACAGGAATAGAACTAGCCAGAAAAGATCCCTCAACTTCAATTGATGATTTAGAAACCATGTCAGCGTTTCCCGTGGATTTTGCCGGGGCAGCGCCGGTATATACCCCGCTACCATTCTCTTTAATTAAGGACCTAAAATATGCTGTACAAAATTATGGGCTGGGATCCCCCTATGTATGTGGTTTATTGGGAAATTTAAGAACAAGTTACTCACTCTTGCCGGTGGAATGGGTCACCCTGGCAAAATCGCTGCTAAATCTGACCCAATTCATGATGTGGAAAGCAGTTTTTAAAGAAGAAGCTGCAAAAAAAAGCTAATACACATGGGGTTCCCGAGGCCCATGTGAGGGGTGTGGGGAATTTTCAAACCCAGCAGCAACAAATGGCTATTCCTCGAGCCACCCTAGAATACACTGCCCAAGCCGCCTTGACTGCATTTTCAAAAATAGGCAACTTTGGAGATCAAACCTCCTCCTCATTTTTAAAAATTGTGCAAAATAATGGGGAAAGTTTTGGGGATTTTGTTGAGAGATTGCAACAATCTATCAACAGGGAAATTAATAAAGAGGAAGCAAGAAAACAACTCACGCTTAAACTAGCCTTTGAAAATGCCAATGCGGATTGTCAACGTGTATTGGGTCCTCTGCGTACAGACCCCTCTAAAAAATTGATTGATTATGTGAAGGCTGCTGCTACAGTTGGCTCATACCTAAATAAATAAATAAATAAATAAATAAATAAATAAATAAATAAATAAATAAATAAATAAATAAATAAATAAAAAAAAATAAACAAACAAACAAACAAATAATCCATGGACTGGCACCAACAGAACAGTTTCCATGATGTCATCGTGACTTCACCAGTGGGTTTCCCACCATTTCGGGTGAACTCGTCCAAACCAGGAAGAATCCGTCTCTGTGCTAGGCCCAAAGATTGCTCCTGGATTCAAGGGGTGCCTTTCTGAGAAAGATCAGTTTTAACATCATCACAATTGTTCGTATACCAACCAATAACAGGCGCTTTGAGCCTTTTGGAGCTGATAACACTAGGCAAGCAAAAACTTCAGAGATTTCAGGAAGGTTTGAATGTCTCAAGAAGGTCTCTTGACTATCACAACCTCCTTTAAAATTTTTTCCAATGTTTATCTTTATCTCCCAAGTTAAAATAAAGAAGAAAAAAAGAAAAAACCAAATATCAATTACAAACAGCAATTAAGCAATGGTATTAAAAAAACCGTATGTACAAAAAATGACACATGACAAATTTATCATGTCTAATCCATTGTCTCTAATCAATGTGGTTATTTTCACCATCTCTGCCAGTTCAATCAATTTTAAAGTCCATTCTTCAACAATCAATGTCCCATTTTCTTTCCAATACTTAGCATAAACCTTACAGGCCTCACCATGTAAAGAGATAACATCCCAAACTGTTTTCTATTGATTTATCCATAAGTCAATCGCCTTTAAATTTAGTTAATTAAGGAATTTCTTTCAGTGCTTTGAAATGCTTTTCCCCAGATCTTTTCCCATCTCGGCTGAATTCAACTAATTCACCTATCTTTCCTTTTTCTAGCTTCCCCATAATCTCCCATAAGGACTTCATGAAAAATTACACTTCTAATAAGCCTTTAAACATTTAATATATTGCATTTACTAATTACTAGCAGTCCCCCCTCATACTAGATCACTTTTTCTCTAGCTAAAATCTACAGAGGTATACTGTGGGGAAGGGGATTGTTTTATTTATTTATTTATTTTGTCCAATACACAATAATACACAATGAAGGTTATAGAGGATGTAGTAGAGAAGAAATACAAGATATAGGAGAGACTATAGGACAGGGGACGGAAGACACTCTAGTGCGCTTATGTACGCCCCTTACTGATCTCTTAGGAATCTAGAGAGGTCAACCCTGGATAGTCTAAGGTTAAAATGTTGGGGGTTAGGGGATGATACTACAGAGTCCAGTAATGAGTTCCACGCTTGAACAACCCAATTACTAAATGTTGTGTCCAGAGGGTGTCGGCACATAGACCAACTTCGACGCCGAACCTTAGAAGCTGCCACGCCGGCGTCATAAGCACCATCCATTCCGTCAACCTGCACCACATCATCCGACTATACAGAGATCACTTCCTCCCTGGACAATCAGTATCAAAGACCAATACCGCAACCACTACACCAGGAAATACACACAGAAGATCAACCACAACCGTTGTCTACAGAAACAGAATCACCCTTGCCTCTATCAGGGGCCGAACCCCGCCGTTCAGTAAGGACACACAAGCGTCCTGCTTATTTAGAGGATTTTGTGTGCACCAACCAGGTGGGAAGGGCTGTTGTGTCCAGAGGACAGTTAAGCCTTGTATCCGCCCTCTATTCCTTGGGCGGGAGAATACTGTAATGTAATTGGTTGGCTGAGCCTGGCAGCCCAGTATATATATAGCTGCCAGGCACGGCCATGTTGTCTTTGGTTTAAGTTCTGTAACCGTTATTCAATGTTAATAAAAGAACCGTTACTCACCATAAGAGTGCAGTCCTTCTTCCAGCAAGGATTCAACACTAAAGTCATTTTTTACAGTCAAGTTTGGAGCGGTTAATATTAAGCTTGAATCTGTTGTGTGCTCTTGTGTTGTTGTGGTTGAAGCTGAAGTAGTCTTTGACAGGCAGGACATTGCAGCATATGATCTTGTGGGCAATACTTAGATCATGTTTAAGGCGTCGTAGTTCTAAGCTTTCAAGACCCAGGATTGTAAGTCTAGTCTCGTAGGGTATTCTGTTTTGAGTGGAGGAATGAAGGGCTCTTCTTGTCTGTCAGAGTATAATCTGACAGGACCCAGGAAATGACACTTACTCTCTGAAATATCCTTTACCCAGATCCCATACTTGCTTCCATTCTTCTGGCCTTTGGTAAGGTCTTGAAGATCTGGTCTTTGAACCCGAGGCCCTGAATGTGATAATTATTGTTAATTATAGAGCACATTGTTTACCTTGTTTACCACTGCTTGCATTGTTTATCATTTTGCTATAAAGTTTTTATCTTGTTTTCATTCATTGTTAGCTGCCCAGAGTCATGTGTTTGAGATGGGGGCTATAGGTAGTGATTGATTGAATCATAAATAGAATGGAATGGAATGGAATAGAACAGAATAGAATAACAGAGTTGGAAGGGACCATGAAGGTCTTCTAGTCCAACCCCCTGCTTAGGCAGGAATTAATTAATTAATTAATGACTGTCACAACCTCCTTTAAAAAAAATCCAATGTTTATCTTTATCTCCCAAGTTAAAATAAAGAAGAAAAAAAGAAAAAAACCAAATATCAATTACAAACAGCAATTAAGCAATGGTATTAAAAAAAACGTATGAATGCTTCAATATGAGGAGGCTGCTTAAAAGTGAAAAGAAAGACTAAACATTCTGAAGTGGTAGACCTACAGGGGATAATTTGAGAAAAGAAGTGAATTTTAGAGAGCGAACATTTTTTAAAACATATACCGGAATCCAGATTTTCTTTAAAAGTGCTAAATGTTGAATCATGCAAAATCAGCCAACTGTTTTTGTAGCTCATTTTACTTTTATCACACAATATTCCCTGTAGTGATTGCAATGCTTCTCTTCAAGTTCACCCCTGAAAGATGACACATTAATATACAACATTATTCTGCCATGATGACAAAGTGTTTGCCACTATGAAAAATGAAGCCACTCTCAAAGATGGAGATTTTAAAATGGATTGAGTATTTTGATTTTGAAATTCTTCTGGGAAGGATAAAAGTAAATTTTAACAAATGCAAGGGAGTTAATGGATATAAGGAGTGAAGGGAAGTAGATGGACACTACTTATGTATCAGTTAAAAACTGATCACTATCAATGTATGCTACATCCAGATCATGGTAGATGTTATTGTATCCCACAGAGTTGGCCTTCTCCGGATCCCGTCGACAAAACAATGTCGTCTGGTGGGACCCAGGGGAAGAGCCTTCTCTGTGGCAGCCTCGACCCTCTGGAATCAACTTGCCCCGGAGATTAGGATTGCCCCCACCCTCCTTGCCTTTCGCAAACTCCTTAAAACCCACCTCTGCCGTCAGGCATAGGGAAATTGATTCCCCTGGGCTGTTTCCGCTTTACGTATGGTTTGTATGAGATGTATGATTGTTTTTTATAGTAAGGGTTTTAAATTGTTTTAACCATTGGATTTGTACTGTTTTGTTGTTGTGAGCCGCTTCGAGTCCCCATAGAGGGGCGGCATACAAATCTAATAAATAAAATAAATAAATAAATTGAAAAAATAGATTGGGCTTTCTTTATATCGTTCAAGGGAAATTACAAAAATTGTAGTGTTTGAAGACTCCAACGTTGAAGACTCCTATAGAAAAGCAAATACTAAGAGAATAGCAGTCTATAAATATCTGAGGAATGTCTAAGGGGAACATCAGACAAAATTGTTTTCTGTAAGATAATTGATAGAAATTGTAGATAATTCCAAATTATTAGGACAAAAAATCAGACTGGTAAATTTTTCATGGTAGAGAATTTTTTAAAAAAATATGGGGATAGAAGCTGAATATGTTCTATATTTTGTCCATATTAAGGGAAATTGTGACACAATCTCATTTTAGAATAGAAATCATTATTGTCCAACTATGATTGGACACACAAGGAATTTGTCTTTGATGTATATGCTCTCAGTATATATAAAGAGAATATAATACATTCATCAAGAATAAAAAGATGCAACACTTAGTGATAGTCAAGGTTACTAATAAACTATCAAATCATACTAGGAAACAAATAAAAGCAATATAAATTGAAAGAGAACAAGCAACATGGTTATAGTAATAAGTGAGAAGCGATAGATTCTAGTAAGGAAGAGAAGAAGAATAGTAATGCAACCTTAGTAAATATTTTGTTAGAACTGAGGCAGGTTAGTGTTGCTATTTTTATTTTCGGCAGGTTTGCTCTTAAGCAAGTGACTCTCAGTCCTTAGAAAACTTCACCTGCTATTTTCTTAATAACTGTGCACGCATCAAACAGATTTGAGAACCACAGCTGGGCTTGGGCTATTTAGATCTCCAGGGGATGATTAATTCAAGTTACTGTTGTCAACTTTGTTTTCTGGCAAATCTTCACTGTCAGAGATGATATGCTGTCTTAGAAAAAGTCATGCAACTTTTAGAAAAAGAATGAGGGTACGGTTGGGGTGATGAGGGCTTCAAATCAGTCTTGACTCCTGACAATTGACCGGACAAGCCCCTGCTGTTTTCTTGGCAAACTTTTGGGAAATTGTTTACCATTGCTGCTTTTTATAACTAAGAGTGTGACTTGTCCAAAGTTCCCAGCTGCCTTCGTGCCATAAGGCATTACTCATAGTCTCACCCTTTCTAGCCTGGGGCCTTGACTTGATCCCTATGCTAAACTGGCTTTTTGGGAGCGCAATTGATTCAGAGTTTTTGTTAGATTTCAGATGAAATTGAAATGAAAAAATGGGCAATATTGATGATTTTTTTTCTTGGTAAGAAAGATCATGAAAGCACCTATAATCTGCTGACTTTCTATTTTTGATCACCCTGGCAATAGTTGAAACAAACTCTACAATTAATTGTCTACTATAAATTGACAGATAGTTTTGCAATGCCCGAAGATGCAGACAGCAAACAAGGGAAGAAAAAAGAGAGAGAGAGAAAAGCTGTTGAGATGAAAGGGAAGTGGATAAGAATTCGCTGGACTCTTCTAATGTAAATCAGTCTGGCATTAACAGGGGCAGCTGGGAGTTGGAACATTTGTTTAGAAATCCCCACTAAAGCTTGAGAATTGGCAAAATATTCAAGTCTGCGTCTTGTAATTCTGTAATGTCATAGACAAATTCTAGACTCTGTCCTCTATTCATGAGTAACATCAAAATTGTAGCTGTATTTCAAAAAGGCAGCCTTTGGAATAAAAGATAATTCTACCTTTTATTTCTGATAAAACAATTGCTTATCTTTATAAAATACCTGCTTTTTCCAATGAATTTCTTTATATGAATTATTCACAGCCCCCGCTGTATTAAATTGCTTAATTGAGGGCTCATTGCAGAAGAAAGAATAGTGCAAAAAAGTTTACTCACCAGGAAAATATACGGTAACTTCACTTAATGGCACCTACTCTTTCCAGTATTCCCAATAGCATGATCTTGTTTCTAGATGAATCTCCAGAAACAACCATAAGAAATATTATATACTTTCCAATGTTCCACATGACAGGTAGTTCTTAACTTATGATGGCCCCCCAAAAAGCATTTTGGATGGTCAGCAATCGGCCCACATTTATGGTTGTTTGTGGTATCCCAAAGTCATGTGACCATAGTTCACAATGTTTTCTCTTGGAAACTGGCAGTTCGCTTAATGCAAAAAAAGCTCATACATAAAGTGCAGTTACATGATGACCCACTTAACAACTAAGAGGACTTGTGACTGCAATCGCAGGCTCAATTATGGTCTCCAAGTCCTCGGAGAGGGGTGGCATATAAATCCAATTAATAAATAATAAATAAATAAATTTGATTCAGTATTATATGATTTGATTTCATATAATTTGATTCAGTATTGATATAATTGGATTCAGCAAAAATTTATAAAATTATAATTTATAAAATTATATATTGATATAGTTTGATTCAGTAGTATATGACAAACTACTTCGAAAACTAAAATCTTATGGCATCTCTGGTCCCCTTCATAAATGGATAACTGCGTTCTTGTCAAACAGACAACAAATGGTTAAAATAGGGAGTGCCCTATCAAATCTGTCAACTGTAGTGTTCCTCAAGGCAGCGTTCTAGGACCAACACTATTCAATCTTTGTGATCATATTATAAGTAACCTTTGTGATCATATTATAAGTAACTTCATTCTCTTTGCCAATGATGTTAAACTATTTAACACCACTGACAATATTTCTACCCTTCAAAAAGATCTAGAACAGTGACAGCAGACCCTTTTTCCCTCAGGTACCAAAAGAGCATTGAAATGCGGTATTAAGCATGCGTGAGTGCCCACACTCATAATTCAATGCCTGGGGAAGGTAAAAACAGCTTCTCCACACCCTGGAGGCCCTCTGGAGGCCGAAAATGGCCTGTTTCCCAACTGTCTGTGGGTCCAGTAGGCTCGTATTTCACCCTCCCCAGGCTCCAAAGGCTTCCCTGGATCTGGGGAAGGGTAAAAACACCCTCCCCCATCCCCCGGAAACTCTCTGGAAGCCAAAAACACCCTCCCAGAGCCTCTCTATGAGCCAAAAATCAGCTGGCCAGTACACACATGAGCCTTTGAGCAGAACTAGGGCAATGGCTCGCATGCCAACAGATATGGCTCCACATGCCACCTGTGGCACCCATGCCATAGGTTTGCCATCGCTGATCTAGACCATGTATCACAATGGTCTGATACCTGGCAACTTCAAATCTCAACCAATAAAAGCCCTATCTTACACATTGGCAAAAAGAATCAGAACACAAAATACAAACTTAGAGAACCCAACCTTGTAGACAACCCTCACTATGTTAAGGACCTTGGAGCATTCATATATAGTAACCTAAGTGCCAGAGTCCATTGTAATAACATTGCCAAAAAGGCATAAGAGTTGTTAACTTAATCTTGTGTAGCTTCTTCTCTGGCAATATTAAATTGCTAACTAGAGCATAGAAAACATTTGCTAGACCAATCCTCGAATACAGCTCACCCATCTGGAACCCGCACTGCATATCAGACATTAATACCATTGAGAGACTCCAGAAATATTTCACCAGAAGAGTCCTCCATTCCTCTGCTTGCAACAGAATACCTTATTCCACCAAATTTTGGGTTTAGATAATCTAGAGCTATGTTGCCTTCGATCTGATCTAAATGTAGTTCATAAAATCATCTACCACAACATCTTGCCTGTCAATTAATATTTCAGCTTCAACCACAACAACACACAAGCACAAAATAAATTCAAACTCAATGTAAACCGCTCGAAACTCGACTGCAGAAAATACGACTTCAGCAACAGAATGATCAACTTATGAAATGTATTTCCTGACTCTGTAGTTTCTTCCCCAAATCCCAAAAACTTTAACTTTAGACTGTCTACAGTCGACCTCCCTCCATTCCTAAGAAGTCTGTAAGGGGTGTGCATAAGCATTGTGCCTACCGTCCCTGTCCTACTGTCCTATTGTCCAAATTTACCTATACCTACTTTGCTTTTGTTTATGTTTATACCATATCTACATGTTTTGGCAAATAAATAAATAAAATAAAATAAACCTGTATCATCCTTTCTTTCTTTCTTTCTTTCTTTCTTTCTTTCTTTCTTTCTTTCTTTCTTACTTACTTACTTACTTACTTACTTACTTACTTACTTACTTACTTACTTACTTACTTACTTATTTATTTTGTATGCTGCCCCTATCCGTAGACTTGGGGCAGCTTATGTTATACAAGGCAGAATGGAATGGAATGGAAGCTGTCAACTCATTGTTTAATGACTAAAGTTTTCAGAGAGTTTTCCATTTAATTACAGAATGATGATATTCAACACATTTTAGGGATCTCTTGGGATTTCTAGCTGTTCTCTTACAAGTTCTGCTTAAGAAGTTCTCTCTCTGTTCAAAATTTGTTAAATATGTTAATGTGGTTAAGGACCACACAAGCACATTTCCAAGCACAAAAATTACTTTTGAGTTCAGGAGCAGGATGTGAATAACTACATTGAGCTAAGGGACTGGAATTCATTTTCTCAGATGTATGTATTCTTAGTCTACCAGTGCTGAGCTGCAAAAAAAAAAAAAGCCACCAACAACAGAGGACCATTAGATACACCAAAGAATTAAGCATTATCTTTATTCCATTGTTCCCACCTAGCACTCTTTGTGAATTTCTGTATCTCAGAGTTAGCAGCCTTAATCTGTATAATTAAAGTCTAATTTTTTCAGCAGAACCATAACTGGTTTATTTAGAAGCAAGATTGGTTTTAGTAAGGTCTACCTTCTGGGATCGTAGGCTTATTTGATTTAATTGACAGATTAACAAAAATGTATGAAATTACTTGTGGTTAGGCCAGCAATTTTTATCAATGACATTTTAAAAAGACCATAAGCAAGTCTGTTTATCCTTTTGCATCTATTTTTCTGAAATTCTTTTATCTCAGCTAATTATTTCAGAAGGTGTTTTTCTAATCTAAAATGTACTAAAACATACAGAGAATGGCTGCAGGGTTTAGGTTTGGCTAATCTAAAGAAAAGAAGAATTAGGAGTGACATGATAGCAGTACAGTGATCCCTCGATTATCGCGAGGGTTCCGTTCCAAGACCCCTCGCAATAATCGATTTTTCGGGATGTAGTGGTGCGGAAGTAAAAACACCATCTGCGCATGCGTGCCCCTTTTTCCATGGCCGCACATGCGCAGATGGTGGAGTTTGCATGTGGGCGGCGGGGAAGACCGAGGGAAGGTTCCTTTGGCCGCCCAACAGCTGATCTGCTCCGCAGCGCGGCAGCAGCGAGGAGCCGAAGATGGGGTTTCCCCGTTGCCCAGGCAACGGGGAAACCCCATCTTCGGCTCCTCGCTGCTGCCGCGCTGCGGAGCAGATCAGCTGTTGGGCGGCTGAAGGAACCTTCCCTCGGTCTTCCCGCCGCCCAGGCAAAGGGGAAACCCCAAGATCGCTTGCCACTTGCCCGTTCGGCCACCCGCCCGGCCGCTTCGCTTGCCGCTCGAGAGCAAGAGGGGGAGAGATAGAGAAAGAGAGAGAAGGAAAGAAAGCAGCAGCGAGCAGACGAAGATCAGGGTTTCCCCGCCGCCCACGCAAAGGGGAAACCCCGGCTCCTCGCTGATGCCCCCGCTCGCCCGCCGCCCGCCGCCCGCCAACAAGAGGGGGAGAGATAGAGAAAGAGAGAGAAGGAAAGAAAGAGATGAGAGAGGGAGGAAGAGAGGAAGAGAGAGAGGAAGAAGCAAGATACAGAAAGAGAGAGAGAAAGAAAGATGATAAAGGAAGCGAGTGACGTCATCGGGTGGAAAAATCGCGATATAGCCTTTCGCAAAGATCGAGATCGCGAAACTCGGGGGATCACTGTATTCCAGTATTTGAGGGGCTACCACAAAGAAGAGGGGAGTCAAATTATTCTCCAAAGCACCAGAGGGCAGAACAAGAAACAATGGTTGGAGGCTAATCAGAGAGAGAAGCAACCTGGAATTAGAGAGAAACTTCCTAACAATGATGTGGAACAGCTTACCTGCAGAAAGTGGAGGTTTTTAAGAAATGGCAACCTATCTGAAATGGTATAGGTCTATGACAGTGAACCTATGGTATATGTACTAGAAGGGGCACACAAAGCTCTCTGTCTCAAATGATCTCTGTGGGCATGGGCGCCATTTCCCCAGACCAGCTCCATTGTGTTTCTCACCATTGTTTGCAGGACTGAAAAATAATTGTGCAAAACAGCACTGCACCTTTGTCGTGGTGCATTTGCTGTTGCTGCCCCTTGCACAGCACAGTGAAATTTAGCATGCTTCACAATGGGGGAGAATGGATCCCACCCTCCTCCTGGAGCACATTACGATATGGAACCACAATGCAATCCTGCTCATTCTCACCTCCCAGATGTCAGTGGCTTTTCCTGAAAAGTTGCCTGTGCTGGGATGCCCCGCTATCCTGCCTGCCAGCTGGTCTTCCGCTTTCCACTGACCAGCTAAATGTGGGAGTGGTCCTTTGCCTCCAAACATCATATTTCTACCATCCAGAACCAGTTCCCCTCCCCCAGGAGAGAGAGGGGAGGGAGGAGGGAGAGAAAGAGAGAGAAAGAAAGAGGAAAGGGGAACAGAGAGGGGGAGGGAAAGAGAAAGGGAGAGAGAGGGAGGGAAAGAGAGAGAGAAAGAGAGAAAGAGAGAGGGGGAGGGAAAGAAAGAGAAAGAGAGAAACGGGGAAAGAGAGAGAGAGGAAAAGAAAGAGGAGGAGGGAAAGAGAGAGAGAGAGGGAGAGAAAGAAAGAACGTAATATTTCAAAAGAAAAAAAAGAAGTGCATTTATCACATTTTTCTTAGTACAATTAGCTGGACTCTGCATTGTTTATCATTATTTTAGGTAGTAAAACCTCATTATTCAGGTTAAATTGCCACTTTGTGATAAATAAATGGGTTTTGGGCAATCTAAAAGTTTGGGCACTTGCCATCACTGATACAGGTTCTCCTGCTTGAGCTGTGGCCTGGAATAGGAGATCTAATGACCTAATGACCTTCCAGCTCATTCTATTCTAAATCTAACCATCAGATCAGTACAGCAAAATACTTATTTGGCTAATTAATTTAATCTTTACTGATAACAGAACTCTTAGCGGGGGGGGGGGGAAACCCTCTGAGGAATTTCCTTTCGAGATTAATAGCACAATTTTAAACAGTATCTGTTTGGAAGTAGGTAAATACCAATGTAGTTGGTGGGACTGATGCCGGGGAAGTGTTTGCACAACATTAGCCTCAAATTGTTTAATTTTACCAGGCAAATCTATGAAATTAACTTATCCTTCAGATCTCTGTCTATTGTTGTTTACGAGAATGTTTTACAATAAGCATGTTAAATAGACAATAGTGACAAAAAAGTAGACTCTGTGCTGTAATATACAAATGTAATCAGTAACTCTATAAAAAGCAATAACCACAGCTAAGCAGTTGGAAAGCTGCTTGTCTATAGGTGAGGTTTCTGTGCGGCTGCACATTTTGTCACATTGACTCTACTGGATGACTTGATGAATGTTATCTAGACATCAGAGACTTAGCAAGATAACAGATCCCTAATGCTCCTATATAAATGAATGAGCCTGAGAGCATATAATGAAGAGATTTTATACTTTATGGATCTATTTTGCTTTTTTAGCAGAATTCTGAGTTCCAACACAAACAGGTAAAAATCTTTTTAGAGATGCAGTGGTCTGAGCTCAGGGATTGAGAATGTATAACCATTAACAACAACAACAATAATAATTCATAATTATTTCACATAAAAACCTTTCCCCCATGACAATTTCCTCAGTTCAACATTAGAACTGGGAAGTAGCGGCTGCTGGCTGGGGAGGAATATTTTGTTGCTACTATTATTTTAACACATTGATGAAAGGTTACACATCATTCTACTTATGTTCTGACTTACAATAGACATAGTGTGGTATCTTCACTTATTTCGCATCCTATATGAATTCCAGATTCTGATATGTGAAGCTCAGAAATGAAGATGTTCTAGGAATCAAGGTGATTACTTTGGAAAAGCTCACAATCCATATAAGATGTTTTAAAATTCCATCGTTGCACTATTATAAATGTCATTTTCTTTGATGTAGACTTTAATCTTTCAGTGCCTCCTACGTCAGCTGGTTGGTTCTTTTCTAAATGTCTCCAGATGGTGCTTTAAAGCCTTTAGGGATTGTGTTGTGAGTTATTTTTAGAAGATTCCCGCCCTCCGTCTGCCCAAACTAGCAAGCTGAAGCATCTTCCCATTTTTAAAAAATCATCATGATTTACCTTTTATCTGTTCTTCATCCCATCCTTCATTTCCTCTCTCCCTTTAATTCCTGTCTTACATGCTTGTGCATGTACACAGACACACACACAGAGAGAGACACACTATAGCTAGACTTAAATTTAAAAACAAATCCAAGAATGACCACTTAAACATGTGAAAGTTACATATACTAAACTGAGCTACTAGAAATTAATTAATGGTAGAAATTAAGGTAGAATTCAACATACAAGTGGTCAGCTGACTACTGTTCAAAGCTATGAATGACTTTTTAAAAGCTAGTTATGTTTCATCCTTCAAGTTATAACCAAATACAGTGTTCCCTTGACTTTCGCAGGAGATTTACATGAAGTAGAAACATTTCCTTCCTTTCCTTCCTTCCTCCCCCCCCTCCTCCATTCCTGGTTTTATTTACCCCAGAACCCACAGGGGCAATGGGGCTTTGCTGTGCTCGCTGTGGCAGCGGCAGGTGGCAGTAAGGCTCGGCTTCAATTGGAGCATACCAATGCTCTGAGAATTAAAGGGATAGAATCGGAAGGCTGGGGCGGAAACTGAGCTTTTATTTAAAGAAGCAGGACAGCTGAGGTGGAGGGGTGGAGGAGGAGAGTTAAGACGCACAGTATTGTACCTCAGGCAGCCCCAGAAAACCCTTGGTGTGCAAAAAACCCATGGAGTATTATTTTAATAATATTTTTTTAAAAACCGTGGTATAGACTTTTCGTTCAGACCTGCGAAAGACGAGGGAACACTGTAAGAGAGTTGGAAGGGACCTTGGAGATCATCCAATCCAATCCCCTGATCATGCAGGAACCTCTATACTAGTGATGACAAACATTTTTTGGTTCGCGTGCCAAAAGGGGTGTGTGGGTAGGTGTGCTAGCATGCGTGCATATGCCCACACCCCTTCCCTCCCCCATGCATGTTCACCTCCTCCCCCATGTGCGCCCCACGCATGCGCACAGGCCTTTCTGAAGCCTGGTAGGTGAAAAATATGCCCAAATGGGCAAACTGGAAGTTTGCTGTGGTGCTGTTTTTTGCACTCCAGAAGGTTCAGGGAAGCTTCCTGAAGCTCCAGAAGTCAAAAAACAGCACAACGGACAAACCGAAGTTCAGAAAACACATTTCTGGTTTGCCTGTTGTGCTGTTTTCACACTCCAGGGCTTCAGAGAGCTTCCCTGAACCCTCCGGAGTGCAAAAATGCATTCAGAAATGCGTTTTTCAGAACTTCCGGTTTAGAAACATAGAAGACTGACGGCAGAAAAAGACCTCATGGTCCATCTAGTCTGCCCTTATACTATTTCCTGTATTTTATCTTAGAATGGATATATGTTTATCCCAGGCATGTTTAAATTCAGGTACTGTGGATTTACCAACCACGTCTGCTGGAAGTTTGTTCCACGGATCTACTACTCTTTCAGTAAAATAATATTTTCTCACGTTGCTTCACGTGTGCCCCCTTGTTCTTATGTTCACTTTCCTATTAAAAACACTTCCCTCCTGAAACTTATTTAACCCTTTAACATATTTAAATGTTTCGATCATGTCCCCCCTTTTCCTTCTGTCCTCCAGACTATACAGATTGAGTTCACAATGGTTTGTCCATTGGGAGATTACTTTTGCCTCTGGAGCTTCAGGGAAGCTTCCTGCACGGGCATACGCGCTGGAGCTGAAACATGGCAAAATCTCGTGTGTAAAATCTGCATGCCACCTGTGGCACATGTGTCATAGGTTCACCATCACAGCTCTATATTATTTCAGACAAATGGCTGTCCAATCTCTTCTTTAGAACTTCCAGTGTTGGGGAGCATTTACAGCTTCTGGAGGCACGTTGTTCCTTACTGAATAATTGTTCTATGACTGCTGCCCCTCTGCCACAGTTATATGATCACACTTTGGGCTCCTAATTACAACTGGTTGCAGCATCCTGCTGTCCATGTGACTGAAATTTGGCACACTTTTTGCTGGTTCCCGGGGAGTGGGGAAGAAATGTACATCTGGAAGCATTAACAGATTAACAGAGTTGGAAGGGACCTTGCAGGTCATCTAGTTCAACTCTCTGCCCAAGCAGGAAACCCTACATCTGCCTCTACTTGCCTCTACTTAGAATCGAACTCTCAACCTCCTGATTGTGTGGTAAGAGCTCCACCTCAAGGTCACAGCATTAATTAAAGATCATGTAATTTCCTTTATGATTATTGTAAAAACAGTCGTAAGATCAAGACCAGTCAAGTGATACCTTGACTTATGACCACAACTTATGGAAATTCATGAATTCTCATAAATCCTGGTAAATTGAGGATTACCTGTATCCACCTGTTTGGTGTTTGCCCCAATAGTATCAAGATGCAGAGGACTATACCCCACATATGATATAATATTTTTCAACCCTAGACACTGAACATTAACACACACACGCGCGCGCACACGCACACATGCACAGTTTTCTCTGAAAACTTTTTTTTTTAAGAGAATACTATGTGGCAACAGATCAGTCATCCTTCTACTATACTAGCCAATAAGTGCAACATTTCTTTTAAGTCTATGGAGATTCTTAGTCATCTAGGTCATGGTTGTCTCAAAGGTGCCTTTTCAAGAGGCAACTGGACTTTCTGGTTTTTATTTGAAGATTACTTCTCATTCAAGAAGCTTCTTCAGCTTTACTTTGTAAAATATTCTCTATAGAGAATTATGTGACGTTATAATGCTATTTTTGTAGCTGTTTGTAGCCATGCTAAATATGTATATGAAGTCACTTTGCTCTCTGGCGTAGTTCAGTCTATGCTTCTCCAACCTGAAGTTATTTGGCCAACAACTCTCAAAAAGTTGACTGGGGAAGGTGGGGATAGAGCAAATTCAGCACTTACATTACCCAAATGATTAAAAAAAATACATTGTGCAATTATGTTTTAATATTTGCTTCATTGTACTTGTTTTATAATTCATAAATGCCAACTCAAGAGATTGGGGAAAGAATTATCAGTGGCTGTAAATATTGTGTTAGGGTTGAGCACAATCAATATTAATATAAATTGTAAGGATACAAGCAACAAGTTACAGTTATACAGACATAAAAGGCAGGAGATGGGTGATAGGAATGATGAGAAGACAAATAGTAACAGTAATGCAGTCTTAGTGAATAGTTTGACGGTGGTGAAGGAATTATTTGTTTAGCAGAGGGATGGCGTTCAGGAAAAAACTGCTCTTGTGTCTAGATGTCTTGGTGCTCTATAGCGTCATTTTGAGGGCAAGAGCTGAAACAATTTATGTCCAGGATGCGAGGGGTCAGTAATATTTTCATGGCCCTCTTTCTGCAGTATACAGGTCCTCAATGGAAAGCAGGTTGGCAGGTTGTTTTTTCTGCTGTTCTGAAACTCAAATTGTTTACTCCAAATCATAACTGCTCTGAGTCTCCGGAGAGGGGCGGCATACAAATAATAATAATAATAATAATAATAATAATAATAATAATAATAATAATAATAACAACAACAACAACAACAACAACAACAAAATACTCAGATAGGGTTTAGAGCAGTGATGGGGAACCTTTTTTGGCTCGGGTGCCAAAAGGGTGTGTGTGAATGCGATAGCGTGCGTGCAGGTGCCCACACCCATAATGCACTGTAACCCCCCCTAGATGCATACACACCACATGCTGCTGCCTCTATGTATGCACACAATCCCACATGCTGCCCTCCCGTGCATGCGCACAGGGCTCATTGAAGCTTCCAGACTTCTGTTAGGCCCATTGGGCTGTTTTTCGCTCTCGCCAGGGTTCAGCCTGGGGATGCAAAAAATGGCCCAATGGGAAGTTTGGAAACAAACTTCCGATTGGGCTGTTGGGCCCTTTTTTGCCATCCCCAGGCTTCAGGAGGCTTTCCTGAACCCCTTGAGAGCGAAAATGGCTGAAAAGAAGTACAGTGGTACCTCATCTTACGAACGCCTCTTCTAACGAACTTTTCAAGATACGAACCCGGTGTTTAAGATTTTTTTGCCTCTTCTTCCGAACTATTTTCACCTTACAAACCCAAGCAGCTGCTGCTGGGATGAAGGGGTTTCTTTTTTCCCCCTTTTTTGAAGAAAGAAAAGGGAGGGGCAGCTTGGAGGAGTAAAGATTTTGCATGCTTGCAAAGGCACTGAAACGGTGTCTTTTGAAGAAAGAAAAGGGAGGGGCAGCTTGGAGGAGTAAAGGTTTTGCAGAGAACAACGTGCTTGCAAAGGCACTGAAACTGTGTCTTTTGAAGAAAGAAAAGGGAAGGGCAGCTTGGAGGAGTAAAGATTTTGCATGCTTGCAAAGGCACTGAAACGGTGTCTTTTTAAGAAAGAAAAGGGAGGGGCAGCTTGGAGGAGTAAAGATTTTGCATGCTTGCAAAGGCACTGAAACGGTGTCTTTTTAAGAAAGAAAAGGGAGGGGCAGCTTGGAGGAGTAAAGATTTTGCATGCTTGCAAAGGCACTGAAATGGTGTCTTTTTAAGAAAGAAAAGGGAGGGGCAGCTTGGAGGAGTAAAGATTTTGCATGTTTTCAAAGGCACTGAAATTGTGTCTTTTTAAGAAAGAAAAGGGAGGGGCGCCCCCCTTGCCTTTCTTCCTTCCCACTCACCCTTTAGCCTAGCCTTGCTTCTTCCACCTGCCCCCTTTAGCTGCTCCTCCCTGCCCTCTGTTCGCCTCCCTTCTAAAGTTTGGGATTTTCCTGAAGGATTTGCACGCATTATTTGCTTTTACATTGATTCCTATGGGAAACATTGTTTCATCTTACGAACTTTTCAACTTACGAACCTCCTCCTGGAACCAATTAAGTTTGTATGATGAGGTACCACTGTACTGGAGATGTTTGCAGACCAGGAAATTCCTGCCTGGCAAAATCCCAGAACATTGGGGGAAGGCAAATATTATCTCCATCTTCCGGAAGAAGAATAAGAGAGACCTGGGGATTTACAGGCCTGTCAGTTTCATAGCTATGCTAGGCAAATAAAATTGTCAGAAGCTAGCATCGGTTTATTGCAAACAAATCAGCTTTTCAGTGCATGCATGTGCGCTGGAGCTGACATAGGGCAATGCCTTGTGTGTCTTCAGATATGGCTCTGTGTGCCACCTGTGGCACCTGTGCCATAGATTTGCCATCATTGCTTTAGAGCATCTGAAGCCCATTGAAATGGATGCTTGGTCTTATGAGGCCAATAGAAAGAGGGACTCTGGACCAAAAAGAAGAAAAAGGGAGAAATGTGCTAAAGGTACATTTCGATCTATGACCAAAATTTCTGTTGGTAAGTGGGACATTTGTTAAGTGAGTTTTGTCCCGTTTTATGACCTCTATTGCTACAGTTGGGAAATGAATCCATGCAGTTGTTAAATTAATAACACAGCTGTGAAGTGAATCTGGCTTTGCTTGTCAGAAGGCCACCCAGGTGATCAAGTGACCCTGGGACATTGCTACCATCATAAATATGAATCAGTTGCCAAGAATCTGAATTTTCATCACATGATCATGGGGATGCTGCAAAGTGTAAAACATTGTCATAAGTCACTTTTTTCTGTGCAGTTGTAACTTTGACTGGTCAATAAATGAACTGTTGTAAGTTGAGGACTACCTACACTTTATTACATAAGTCTCCACTCCAGCACAATTGAAGAAAAATCCATAAAACATGCAAGAACCTTTAGAATATGATTCATCTTTCTAATCTATCTATATCCATATCCATATCCATATCCATATCCATATCCATATCCATATCCATATCTATCTATCTATCTATCTATCTATCTATCTATCTATCTATCTATCTATCTATCTATCTAATTATCTATTTATTAAATTTGTATTCTGCCCATTCCTGAAGGAATCAGGGTGACTTACAGCAATAAAATAACAAAAACAATATAAACAGTTGAATCATAATAATAGCAATAGTATAAACCCTATTAAAATCCCACTAATGCAACCATACAACGTCATACAGCACAATCAAATCTCATTCAGGCTGGAATTAAAAGAAATAGCAATCACTCATTGCCCCAAGGCCTGCCGGCAAAGCCAGGTTTTCAGGGCTTTCCAGAAAGCCAGTAGAGTAGGGGCAGTACGGTCCTTGGGTGGCAGTTGGTTCCAGACGGCCAGCACTGCCACAGAGAAGGCCATGCCCCACAGCCTGGCCAACTGACACTGCTTTAATTGACAAGACCCAGAGAAGGCCAATCCTGTGGGCTCTAATTGGTACTGAGAGCTATGTAGCAGAAAACGGTCTTGTAAATAGTCTGTCCCTAAGCCATGTAGGGCTTTATAGGTAATAACCAACACATTGCTGGACTCTGTAGTGTCATCTCCAAACCCCCAACACTTTGCTCTTAGACTATCCACAGTTGACCTCTCCAGATTCCTAAGAGGTCAGTAAGGGGCGTACATAAGTGCACTAGAGTGCCTTCCGTCCCCTGTCCTATTGCTCTACTATATCTCCTATACCATTCTTCTTTCCTATATTTATTCTATTCTTTCACTGATATATTTTATTCCTATTTCATCTCTTCTATTCTTTCGCTGATATACTTTACTATGAGTATATCCTCTATAACCTTCATTATATATTTACTATATGTATACCCAATATAACTCTAATTGGGCAATGGACAAAATCAATCAATCAATAAATATTCCTCTTTTTGCTTCTTTTAATATTATGGGGCTATAAATCCCCTTCCTAAGTTCACAACCACAAGGGCATGAAAACAGATGGACCAAGGCCTCCCGCAAGAGATTGTTAAAAGAAAAATAGGTAATTTGATTATGAGGTTATCTGTTGGAATCATATGAACTATAATAAAGAAAAAGAAACAGCAAAAAGACAGGAATGAAGACAATGACAAATTCAGCACACCAACATTCAGGAGGAAAAGCAGAGTTTGCCAGAAAGTTCTCAACCTTTTTGGGACTCGTAGTCTTTTGAAAATATGTTGCAGGTATTTTTGTGACATGGTGGGAAGGATAGATGAGTTTTCCCATCCGCCAAACAGTAGTATGAGGCATTTAATTAGTTACAATGATCCTATTCACCAGAATGTTCCTTGCCATCCTTTTGGCCCTCAGTTTCACAGGAAATTATCTCCCGGCCCTGCATACCTTTGTTCTTTTTTTTTACAAGAAGCAAGCATCCTTTCCCTCCGGAGGGCGGGGGGAGTGTGTGTATGTGTGGTGTGGAACTGCACTCTGCTGCAGCTGCTCGTGTTTTGCTTTTCTAAGGAGGCTTCTAAGCCCAGTCTGGTAGATTGCTGTCTTTGGTTGCCAGGTTGTGGAGCCAAGATGTGGAGGGCATAGAGAATGGCCTTAAAGGACAGAGGGAAGATTTGTTACCAAGGCAACAATGAGACTTGAGCTCATTCCAAGAGACAAACATAAGAAAAACGCTTCAGACAACTTCTCCCTAATTCACACAAAGATTAAAATAAGGGGGCTATCGGGGCAGGAGGGGGGGGGAGACGGACAATGGGAGCAACATTCAGAGTTGGAAGATTCTGTTTCTCTAGCTCTTCCAACAAAAGGAGTTTTAAACCAATATGGCTTTTGTTTCTTGCTCTGGTCTACATTTTAGAGCCGACAGAAATGTAATGGAGACTTGAGAAAGTATCTGAACTATCCCCAGCCAGACCACACGTTACCAGCTAGCACTGAAGTTGTTAAGAAAATCCGGAGCTATAATTCAATCTTTTGTGTTCCCAACCCTGCAGAAGGAATGTTCTTGCTTCTGGTGTGTATCATTCTGTTTTGTATTCTTTTGCAAAAAAAATATAAATAAATAAAATTTCAATTTTCCTTTTTGATCACCTGGTATGGCAGTTTAAAAAAAAATAATAATAGCAAAAGATATGGCCCAGTACTTTATAATACAAGAGACAAACATATTACAAACCGTGGTGTGAGATGCAAGACACCCACTCCCAGGGGCACGTAGCTTCATTCGTGTTCTGTGCACATGCACGCTATGCGTGTGCATCCCGAGCATGTTTTTGATTCTGCGCATGAGCAGGAGGCAAAAAATGTGCTGAAATTCTGTGAGGGGATTCGTGCCTGCGTGTGCAAGATTTTTGCTATTTTTTTGCTTCCGTGCATGTGCCAAAGCCAAAAATTTCACGCACACACGCGCGCTCCTTTGTGAGATTTTGCTTTTGCGCATGCGCAAAAAAATATGAAAAAAGATGGCGCCACCCATAGAACTGCCATCGGAGCAGCCGCATTGCAAATTGCGCAATCTGGCAACCGGTAGCAACCCACTACTGCCTCCTCCCCCAAATTGTATACTCACAATGGGAAGACAAGTCTGGTTCACGGATCAAAGTTTTATTGAAGAAAAATTGAAAAAGTGGTTGCTGGCATGGTTGCCTCTTAGACCCTTCCCAAATGGATTGAGTTCAAAGAGTGCAAAAAGCAGTGTTCAGGTTATACATTTTATATCCCTACACAATCCATGCCACACCTCAGAAGCCCTCCCTACTCCCCTTGGTTCTTTGAAGTTATTTTAGGCTGGTAGACTTCAATTCCCAGAATTCCTCAGCCTGCTTTGCTGGCTGGGGAATTCTGGGAGTTGAAGTCCACAAGCCTTAAAGTTGCCAAGTTTGGGGACCCCTGCTCTAAAGGGTCATCTTGACGTGTTTAACATCAACTATCTTTTCATGTTTACTTTTAATTTTAAGCTTGGGTAGATGTTCCTTTCTTACTGACAGTGGTCTTGCCTAAGAGGTAGGTTCCTGTCTCCAAGGGAGCATTAATACATTATCTGCACTGATTACAATTTATGGTCAATTTGCAATGGTAGGAAGCAACAAAGAGTCTCACACCTAAGTGTTATATTTTATACATTTTTATAAATTTTCATTTGCTTCTTTCAATTGTACAGTTGTCATTCTATCCTCAAATCGCTCAAGAAACTTTTCTCTTAAAAGATTCTTATATTTTTCATGTATTCCCTGCCCTCTCTTTCTCTGTGTGTCCATCGGGTGGGTTTTTCCCACTTTGGACCGGTTCACCCGAACTGGTAGTGACCCACGGTAAAATGATAAAGCCGCCCCGAGTCCTTGGAGGGGGGGCATATATATAAATGAATGAATGAATAAATAAATAAATAAAAATGAATGAATGAATGAATGAATGAATGAATGAATGAATAAATAAATAAATAAATGGATGGATGGATGGATGGATGGATGGATGGATGGATGGATGAATGAATGAATGAATGAATGTCATCGACCCGGTTCAGTTAGTGCCATGGTCTGGGCACCGCCATCTGTTTTTTAAAAAAATGTTTTGAATTATTTTTTCTTTATTTTTTCTTCTGAGCATGCGCAGAAGCCAAGTTTCTAGCACTGTGCATGCAATCGTTATCTTGTTTTCGGCTTTTTTTAAAAAAAAAAATCGCACTGTGTGCCCAAGCGGCATGGGAGGAAGTGAACCAGCAGTGAGGTAAGTTGGAACCCACTCCTGGTGTTTGTGTATAAGAAAGAGAAGAGGAAACCATCTCCCAAATTTTATTCTCCTTTTCAGATTCTTATATTTTTAATCATGATTTTGGGTTGTTTTAATTTTGTTAGTGTTTGTCTTGAATTTTGGAAAAAAAAAAACCTACCTTTTAATAAAGTCAGATTTTTTTTTAATTAAAAAGAGAATTTAATTCCTTCCCAGACCTGTATGGCAGTTTTCTAAGGGTACCAGATCTGGTGTGCAAAACTCTGAACAAAGGGTTAGCGTTTGGTATTCTCTAATTTCTGCAGCTCAGATCTGTTTGTTTTAGATTTACCGATATGACAGCAGAAGACATTCTGCAAAACAGTTGGTACAAGAAGTATTTATTATATGAACCAGAACACTTCAAATATTCACAATCCATTGTTGCTACGGTTCACTTTCATGTATTTTAGTATTTTGTTATTGCTTGTTTATGAATTGAAAACATCTCATTATTTACATTGGACGATTTCTCTATGATCACTATTAAAAGTATAGTACTGTATTATGATTTGAAATACTTGTGCAAAAGCGCCCTCTTGTGTATATGAAGAACCATATGTTTAATTTTTCTTAAGTAAAAAAGGATGTGAATTTGACTTAATTCAGATATACAGGGGGTGGACAACAAAATGGAAATACTTGACTTTTTGGCATCATAATGTTTGAACATGTTCAAATCAACCAAAACATGACATATTTTAATGTTTTTTGTTTTTTAATTCTGTTATTTGATGTTTTTTAAACTACCTTATTTTTTTACAGAAATTTAAGGAAATTGGTTATAACCTTCTAGAAATGGCAGACCTCTCAGACTTTCAAAGAGACCAAATTGTTGGTCCTCAAATGGCAGGCACTAGTGTAACAGAGTGTGCCCGAATGTTTGGCGTTTCAAGAGGTAATGTCTCAAAAGTAATGACTGCTTTTGAAAGACAAGAGAAAACGTCCTGAGTCAAGCACAGGTCTAGTCGAAAGTCGAAGTTGTCTGAGAGAGACCGTCGGACTCTAAAGTGAATTGTTAGAGTGGATCGCAAGACCACAGCTCCTAAGATCACTGCAGAGCTCAATAGACACGTACAGAATCCAGTTTCCACAAAAACTGTTCAAAGGGAGCTTCACAAATCTGGACTCCACGGAAGAGCTGCAATTAGAAAATCTCTGCTCTCAAAGACAAATGTTTCAAAGCATTTAGAGTGGTGTAGAAACCCCCAGAAATGGTCCCTCGAGCAGTGGCAAAATGTGATTTTCTCTGACGAATCATCGTTTACCGTTTTTCCAACCTCTGGCCGTGCTTATATTTGGAGGCAGCCAAAAGAATCATTTCATCCAGACTGCCTTCTCCCAACTGTCAAACATGATGGGGTTCAATGATGATCTGGGGTGCTATTTCTTGGAAATCCACCGGGCCAATGATTTACCTTCATGGAAGAGTTAACAGCCATCAATATTTAGGAATTTTGGCCGACCAAATTCATCCTATGGTTCAAGAACTGTTTCCAGAGGGGGATGCCATCTTTTAATATGATAATGCACCAATCCATAGAGCAAGAATTGTTAAAGAATGGCACGAGGATCATTCTAATGATGTTTAGCATCTCATCTGGCCACCACAATCACCAGACCGCAACATTATTGAGCATTTATGGTCAATTTTAGAGATTCAAGTAAGAAGTCAATTTCCACCACCATCGTCTCTAAAAGAACTGGAGGGTGCTTTAACCCAGTGATTTTCAACCTTTTTTGAGCCGCGGCACATTTTTTACATTTACAAAATCCTGGGGCACACCACCAACCAAAATGACACCCTAAGACACTCTCCTCTCTTTTCCATTACCTGTCTCCTCCCCACTCTTGTGTGTGTGTGTATACACACTCTTGAACCATTTCCAAAAACAGGTGAGGGCTGGGGTTTTTTCTCTCTTATTCTTTGGGTGCTTTTTTATCATATGCTTTAAATCAAGTCACTTCTGTCTCTCTTTTGTTTCTCTCTCTTTCCTCTCATTCTCTGTTTCAATCATTTTCTCATTTCTCTTTTTTCCTCCCCTTTTTGCTCATTTCTTTCTCTCTCCCTTCCCCTCCTTTTCTCTCTCTCTCTCTCTTGCCTTCTTTCTCTCTCTTGCTTTCTCTCTCTTTCTCTTTTTCTTTCTCTCTCTCTTTCTCTCTCTTCCTCTCTCTCTTTCTCAGCTCACTCTCTCAGCAAAAAGTTGCGAGACTAGAACCTGAGCTTCCTTCTTCGCGGCACACCTGACCATGTCTCGCGGCACACTAGTGTGCCACGGCACACTGGTTGAAAAACACTGCTTTAACCAAGAATGGGCTAAAATTCCTTAGAAACAACTCACAATTTGTATGAATCAATACCTCAGAGAATTGAGGCTGTATTTGCCACAAAAGGTGGACCAACACCATATTAAAAGATATTTTGATGGTTTTTCAAGGTGTTTCCATTTTTTTGTCCACACACTGTAACTCTCTGTGTTAAAAGCTATTTTCTGCAATCGATTTTGGAGCACTTTACCTTATTGTGTGCTCCAGTGGTGAAATCTATTTACCTTCCCTACCAGTTCATAAGTGCACACTTTGTGCCAGCATCGCACACATTCACCTCTGCAAATATGCAGAAGGTTTTGCACATAGTGTTAAAAATAGTGATGTCCAGGCAGGTGGGCAGAGCTTTACACTGCAGCTTCTACTGGTTCACCAAACCAACAGCTGCCGCTGTTACCAGTACACCCAAACTGTGCTGAACCAGCAGCATTTCACTCCTGCCCGTTTATTGTTGTGGTTGAAGCTGAAGTAGTCATTGACAGGTGAGACATTGTAGCAGATAATTTTATGTACTACATTTAGGTCAGACCGAAGGTGGCGTAGTTCTCAGTTGACTAAGCCCAAAATTTTCAAGCCTGGCGAAATAAGGTATTCAGTTACGAGCAGAGGAGTGGAGGACTCTTCTCATGAAATATCTCTGGACTCATTCCATTGCATTAATATACAGTGCGGGGTCTGGCATTGGTTGATTGTTCTCACGATTAAAAAATTCCTCCTTATTTGCTCCAGCAATCTCACAGTACTCACAAGAGCCTACAAAACTTTTGCCAGACCCATCCTTGAATACAGCTCATCTGTCTGGAACCCATACCACATCTCGGACATCAACACCCTTAAAAACGTCCAAAGTTTAAAGAAACTTTAAAAACAATAAAATAAAAATCAATCAAAATCTCTTAATATAAATCAAAATAAAGATATACACAATAGAAATTCGGACCAAAATCAATACAATCCCTGTCTGAGTTCAATCCACTTGATAATTATTAATAACTTACTAATACCATAACTCACAAATACTTTTCACTAACAAAAATAACAAACACAATCAAAGTCATCACAATTCATATTCCTGCTAGTTTGCAGGTACTACCCCACCCCTCTCCTTTTCTCTCTTTTCTTTCTTCCTCCTTCTTTCCTTTCCTCCTTCTTTTCTTTTCTATCCCACCTCCAACTACCTTTCCTTTCCACGTCACCCTTGGACTGCCAAATACTACAGTTATAAGATTTGGAATGTATATACAACAATATATATAAGCTATTGTATAAAAATATTGTTTACCCCATCCCCCTCCTACTTCTCTTTTTGTATTCCCATCGCCCCTTTCCCTTCTTTTTTTTAATAACCTAATAAAGTATATTTTTAAAAAAGAAAAGAAAACGTCCAAACATATTTCACCAGAAGAGCCCTTCACTCCTCCATTCGAAACAGAATACCCTACGACTAACAATCCTAGGTCTAGAAAGCTTAGAACTACGGCGCCTAAAACACGATTTAAGTATAGCCCACAAGATCATATGCTGCAACGTCCTACCAGTCAATGACTACTTCAGCTTCAACCGCAACAACACAAGAGCATGCAACAGATTCAAACTTAATATTAACCGCTCCAAACTTGACTGTAAAAAAATATGACTTTAACAATCGAGTTGTCGAAGCGTGGAACTCATTACCGGACTCAATAGTGTCAACCCCTAACCCCCAACATTTCTCCCTTAGACTATCCACGATTGACCTCTCCAGATTCCTAAGAGGTCAGAAATGCACTAGTGTGCCTTTCATCCCCTGTCCAATTGTCTTTCCTTTATCTCATATATCATATATATTTTCTCCCTTTCATATATCTTCTCCTCTATTTTTACATATTATCTTTATATATATTACTTCAAGTCTATTCTCTTCCATATGTGTTGTGTATTGGACAAATGAATAAATAAAAATAAATAAAAATTATTTCTAGGTTGTATCTCTCTTTGATCAGTTTTCATCCATTATTTCTTGTCTGGCCTTCAGGTGCCTTGGAAAATAGCTTGACCCAAGGTGAAATTCAAAAATTTCCCCTACCACTTCTGTGGGCGTAGCAGGGAAGGATATGCAAAATCTCCATTCCCACCCTACTTCAAGGGAAGGATACTGCAAAATCTCCATTCCCACCCCACTTTGGGTCCAGCAAGAGTAGTTCTCCAAACTACTCAAAATTTCCGCTACCGGTTCTCCAGAATGAGTCAGAACCTGCTGAATTTCATCCCTTCTCTCTGTGGCAGCCTCTCAAATATTGGTACACTGCCATCATGTCTCCCCTAGTCCTTCTCTTCACGAGACTAGCCATGCCCTGAATACAAACAAGTGTTCCTCAAAGCAAAGGAGCGTCCTGCCATTTCACATTACTTAACACTGTGCCTCAATCATCCATTAAAAGAAACTGATGCCACAGTCCAACGTATACAGTAGATGCCTCGATTCTATTGGAGTCAATAGGTTTTAATTTTAAGTAGGCTAACACAGACTGATATTGTTAAAGTCTTCTGATTTCCCCCTCCCAACCCTTCCTTCCCCATCTTTTCTCAGAGATTGCTTAGCTACTGTTCTACGGCCAAGAGGAAGGCAAAATTTATTTTACATATTTAATAGCAGAATCCAGAATAAATAAAGGGGCTGTTGTCAAATGGAGCACATCTATTTAAAAAAATATTAGCTTCAGTACTTTGTCGAGATAGGAGGAGGTCACTGGACACCCACAGATTATTATTTTAGAGCTAACTTTGCTGCTTTACAGAAAGAGAGGGAAAAGTCAGAAAATTTAACTTGGAAAATTGATTAGAATCTGTGCATGATTTGTTAGAACCACATTCAAAAAGTGCTAAGGTTTTCCTGGTTAAGTCAAATGAATCTTGCAGCAATATACACCTTACAAGCATTCTTCAAAATAACATATTTTATTGCTACAACTAACACTGATTCCAAATATTAGACTAGAACATAGATAAACAGCAACACTTGCATGAACTCCCTAGATTCAGATTTTAATCATATAATCTAAAAGAACTAGATCTGGGCTGTAAATATTCGATAAGTGATAAATGACAACAGGGAAATAAAGAAAAACCTTGGATTTTTGCAGGGGCAAAATACATAAAGTTAATAAAATGAATCAAATCCCCCAGCCCTTTGCCTTTCTTTGGCTCTCCTGCTGCTTTTGAAATGATAAGTAATCTTTGTGCTTGAAAATTATTTTGTGTGGGTCTTTAAAATACCTGAACATATTAGATTTTGTATCTCCGCTCTGGGTCCTTGGAGACGGAGGGCATACAAATCTAATATATTATTATTATTATTATTATTATTATTATTATTAGTAGTAGTAGTAGTAGTAGTAGTAGTATTACTAGTATTATCTGTTTTCTAAAGCAAAGTTTGAAAAGAAAAAAAATCCAAAAGAGCCTTTAAAACATAAATAGATATCCTGGAATACATTAACATACTAATTATTTCATTTTCTTAATTATTTATTTCCTCCCATTATTATTTTATAAGTAACTCAAGGGAATGAACATACCTAATAGCCCTTCCTCTTCCTACTTTTCCCCATAACAATCCTTTAAGGTAGACTGGACTGAGACAGTGACTAACCCAAAGTACACAGCTGACTTTCATATTTAAGGTGGCATAATCTCCTGGTTTCTAATCTGGTACCTTAACCTGCCATGTTCGGGGGCAGGGGGGAAGCTAAGCACTCCGCCGTGAGCTTTAAAGAGAAAAGCGGAGAGAGGGCGAGACAAGAGTTGCGGTTTGGGCAGTGCCGTATGTGTGTTTGTGTGTGTGTGTGTATTCTGTGGGGGGAAAGGGGCGGTCGCTCCCATTGTCCAGTGATGGCGCTGCCCAAACCAGAGCTCTTGCCTCGGCCTCCCTCAGCCTTTCTTTTTAAAGCTTGCACTCAGTCTCCCCCCACAGAGGCACATGGCCCCTCCCTGAAGAAAACGGCTTTTTGCCTGCCACCACAGCCGCACCCCCCACCCGAAATTAAGGTGACAGAAATGAGAGCAAAAAGGGAGGAGAAACAAATAAGAGAGAGAAGGGGGGGAAGAGGGAGAAATACACAGAAATAAATGAGAGACCTGGAGTGAAAGAATGAGAGAGAGGGAAAAGATAGAGAGAAAGAAAGAAAAGGCAAACAGAGGGAGGGAAAGAGAAGTGGAGAGGAAGGAGGGAAGGAAGGAAGGAAGAAAGGGAAAAAAAGGACAAATGGAGGGAACAAGGAAGGAAGGAGGAAGGAAGGAAGGAAGGAAGGATGAAATGAATGGAGGGACAGAGGAAGGAAAGACTTTTGGGGGGTGGTAATTTTTTTAAATTTTTCTCTCAACATACTTTCAAACAATACAGTGTGTCATCTAATTTTCCATGAATAAAATGCGGTATTTTCTTAGTAACTAATATCAATCATCAAAAGAGTTGCAAAAGTTTTTTTTCTAATTTTGTCATCTAGTTACATTTTCTTTTAATTAAATTCCCTCCTTAATGTTCCTTCAAAAAGTACGACACCAATTATATTTCTAACTTATTAACCATTATGCCAAAGTGCTTCCTTCTTTCTTTATACATTTTTCTATAAACCAATAAAACCTTGTATAGCCAATCAGATGTTAACAAAAGAAAATTAAAAACAAAACATAAACATATATGAATTTCAGACTTCTTCCCCCCTCTAAATAGCAACTTTACCTAATCCCAAATTTAAAAATTATTTCAACCCATCTAACATTTAGCCAATTAATACTTATCTGCATTTCTTACTTAATTATTAATCTTAAATTTCAGTCAATTTGAAAAAAGGAAAAAAAAGGAAAAAATTCTAAATATTCTCTATTTTCAATCAATTAAAAATCATTAACATCATTAATCTCCCCAACCATTCAAAATTCAATTCCATTTATGCATTAATCCAAATCAGTATCACCTACTACGTTATGCCGGGCTTCACGTTACAAGCCCCCAATTAAGTCCAAAGTAGAAATTCAAACACACACGTTTGTAAAGTAAACAAAGTTGGTTTATCAAAAGGAAGATACTGTCCAAAACACACTTTTAATCAGCCAAAGTGCTCTCCCACACACCACAAGCCTTGAATGCTGTGAAAAATATAAAACAAAAGCAAAGCAGATAAAAAGCAGCTGTGAAGACATCACAACCACCCCCCTTCAAGAGTCCTCATGCTTAAATGTGAATTATTCCACAAAGTCCTTGTAAATCCTGAAGCCGTTCACAAGTCTTTGTAAATTTCTGAAGTAAACCACAAGTCTCTTTCTCTCAAAACGGATAAACTCCCACGCAGAGAGGCAACAACACTGGCAATTTATCAACAGCCCCATTAGCCTAATTGCCCCAGCCACAGGTGTTCTCCCTTATTTCCTATAATACTTGCGCATTTGTTCCTTCCTTGACATCAACCTGCATCTGCGAACATCTATGAATGCCTCCCCTTCTGAATCTAACAATGATAATGATGATGATGATGATAGTTCACTAATGGGGTAATTAGCTAATGGGCTGCCTATAACTACCTCCTCCGTTGATCCTACTTCACTTCCAGAATCGTCCCATGACACAGACGCTTCACCGTCGGAAGCTGTGGGCAGTAAAACCGGCCTCTGATAATGTGAGGATTCTCCCACGTCAACCCCCACAGTCCTTGGAGTAGGAGCTGGCCCAGAGCCAGCCACAACACTACATATCTTATTATAATCAATACTTCTAACTTTATTAAAACAGATCAGCAATTCCTAAATTCATATATCAAAATATAAAAAATAATTAAAGTCCGGCCCTCTAAAACCATCCCAATTTCTCATGTGGCCCCATGGCAAAATTAATTGCCCACCCCTGGCCTTGACTATACATTTAGCAGTTCTAGGAACTACATATATATATTTGCACCCTGAAGAAAGTAAGCTAATTGTTTATTACAGTCCCAATGTGTAATTTTGTCAAGTAGGGACTGTAAATACTGAGGTCTTACTGAGGAGTATAATTTACAGTTGAGTAGGACGTGCGCAATATCTTCTATTTCTGGTGCGCTGCAGATGCGTGTTCTCTCAAAATATGGTACTTAGTGGAATCATCCGTAATTAACCATAGAATCTAACTGCTCAAATCTTGCTCTAGTGAGAGCTGTTCTATGGTATTGGGTCAAACCCATTGTCAGTTTATTAGATATGTAGGATTATGGCTTTCTAGATTTTTTATTGTAATATGAAGATTTATATGTTATATTTTACATATAACTTACTCCACTACTAGATATTATATGAAAATTGTTTTTGGGAACAATTAGCTAAATAGATTTGTAAGATTAAAAAATGGCGTGAATTTAAATGAACAACGATTAATGTATAGGTTATCGTAATGTTTTAATATTGGATGGAGAAAAGCTATATTTTAAGAGGTTTATAAATATATAAGATATTAGTGTACAGTATATGTTTGAAGAGTTCTTTTGTGAAAGAAAGAGATATAAGAGCTTCCACTGAATGACTACAAAGTAGAAAAAAATTGTATATATCTGATAATAAGCTTGATTTTGTGTTGCAAATTATTTTTATTTTATGCTGGTCTTTATTAGTGCCCAATTCAGCAGATACATAACAATTTCCTAATACAGGTAGGTCTCATTGAGGTTAATGAGTTCCATGAAGTGGTGAATGTTATTCAAATTCACACTGTTCATAGTAGTATTTCTATGGAAAATAGGGAAATTGGTTTCAGATTGAGAAAAATAAAAAATGAAAACTTTTTAAACATAATACAAATCTAATAAATAAATAATAATTTTATATGAATATTAACAAAATGCTAAAATAATATATAAATAATATACTTAAAATTTAAAATTCTGGTTAACAAAATCACAGAATAGTTATAGAAAACAAAGTAAAAAAAATCTACTATAGATTCAGGTACTCCAACATATTTTATTTTAATCTTTCTATACCATATTCATGTCGTTCATGTGCATTTAGACATACTGTAGTAAAGAAGACATGCCATCTCTTAGATTATATCTTTTAACATGATCATTTGTTCTCCTTTTGAGGTTCTTTTTCAGATTCAATGCAGAATTTGGAAGAATTAAAGCACAGAAAACAAGGTATTTATTAATGTTGGGCTCTGTCATATGTATGTTATTTGGTTTAATATTTAATATTTATATTAATTATGTGTTTAGGTTTATGATCTGCCATTATAAATGATAGCAGATATATAGTTCTGATTGAGAATGCTATGTCTGTCATTAGGTTAGAAATACAGTGGTACCTCATCTTATGAACGCCTCTTCATGCGAACTTTTCAGGATACGAACCCGGTGTTTAAGATTTGTTTGCCTCTTCTTAAGAACCATCTTCACCGTACGAACCCAAGCCCGGGCTCTCTTACTGCGCGTGCACTCTCTTACTGCCGCAGGGATTCCCCTACCTTGTGACTGCCACCGCCGGGATTTCCCATTTGCTTTCCAGCAGCTGGGCGAGATGCCTCCTCCTCTCCTCCTCCTCCAGAGCTCGCGGGAAAGAAAGTGGGGAAAGAAAGAGTCCCGTTTTCAAGAGGGGAGAAAGAGAGAAATGAGTCCCGTTTTCCAAAGAGAAAGAGAGGCAAATGGACAGGAGAGGGGAAAGAAGAGTCCCATTTTCAAGAGGGGAGAAAGAGAGAAAGGAGTCCCATTTTCCAAAGAGAGAAAGAAAGGCAAATGGAGAGGAAGAAGGACAGAGAGAGTCCCCTTTTCAAGAGGGGAGAAATGAGTCCCGTTTTCCAAAGAAAGAAAGAGAGGCAAGTGGGTAGGAGAGGGGAAAGAGTTCCTATCTATCTATCCATCCATCCATCCATCCATCCATCCATCCATCCATCCATCCATCCATCCATCCATCCATCCATCCATCCATCCTCTTGAAAATGGGACTCTCTCTGTCCTCCTTCCTCTCCATTTGCCTTTCTTTCTCTCTTGGAAAATGGGACTCGATTCTCTCTTTCTCCCCTCTTGAAAACGGGACTCTTTCCTTCCTCTCTCCTACCAGTTGCCTCTCTTTCTCTCTTTGGAAAACGGGACTCATTTCTCTCTTTCTCCCCTCTTGAAAATGGGACTCTCTCTGTCCTCCTTCTTCTCTATTTGCCTTTCTTTCTCTCTCAGAAAGCCTAGGTAGCCGAGTGTGGCTCCATCTCTCCAGTTGTTCTTTGTATTCCCTCCCGCTGCCGCCTTTTGCTGGTCCATGCTGAGAAACTGGAGTTTACCTCACGAGCCTCGCTTGGTTGCCTTTCAGTCCTTCCCTCCCCACCTCCACCTCGGCCGTTAAATTTTTCATCCTCCCTCAGGTGCTAGACCCTATTTAGCAAGGTGAAGCTGGTGCACGGGTGGGGAGGAGAGAACTGTGGTTTTGTCTCTCTTTTTCTCTCTCTCTCACACACACACACCCCTCTCTCTTTCCCTTCCTCTCTTTCTCCCCATTTCTTTTTCCCCCCTCTCACCCTCTCTCTTGCCCTCATAGGATCCTTCCAGGGGCTTAGTTCTGCTTTGCACCTGAGTACGAATAGAACCGCCAAACAAGCCAACGCAGTGGTAGAGCAGCATTTGAGATGCTATGTCTAATGGGGCAGATCTCCTGCCCTTTGGTGAGGTTGCATAAAGTAGCCATGGGGAAGGGGGGATTTGTCCCCGTGCCAGAATACCCTCAGGAACCCTTTTCCTCAATGAGTTTAACAGAATGGGTGGGTTATTGCAGAGTATGTGGAGAAATGTAAACTGAGTGCTAGCCAAAGCAAAGGATACTCAGAAAGTGCAGGCAGACAAGAGACAGTCACCCCAGAGACAGTTTCACATTGTAGACAAAGTATATCTCTCCACAAAGGACCTGCCGAAATCTGGGTTCAAAAATTATAGGGCCTTTTCCCATAGTAGTGACAATCTTAAAGCCAATGACAATGGAATTAAAGCTGCCACACCTACTGGGAAAAGTGCACCTGGTGTTCCACTGCAGTTTGCTTAATCCGCTGGTGGGGTCAGAACTGTGGCCAGTTGCCGTGATAGTGCCAGGTCCAATCATATTGGAAGGGGAAACACATTACCAGGTTAAAAAGATCCTAGATTCCAGGTTACACAAAGGCAAGCACCAATAACTAGTTCAATGGAAGGGATATCCAAGGTCAGATGCTAGATGGGTGAAACAGCAGAATATGAAGACAGACTGATGGATCAATATGTTTTGTGAGAAATACCCACAGAAACCAAAGGACCTTTAATGGCTTTCATTAATGTATGTGTGTGTTTGTTGTTTTCCAGGTGCTTCTCACTTTCTAGGAGGATCCAACTGTCAACAGATCAGGCCTGCCACAGCCATTTCGCAGTTTACCCCATTGTGTGGGGAGGAGGAGGTCTGGAATATCAGACCAGAGAACAGCAGATCATCCCGTGAGAACCGAGGTCATCTCAACAGGTGCTGACCAGAGATTGAGGGGTTGCCAAAGAGGGAGGGCATTATCTATTCCTTAATTATACTGAAACCACAGGAAATAATTAGAGATGGTTTTGTTTTCATTCATGCCAAAATGATGTACTCAATAAAACAGTTCTTTGAGAAAGTTGCAAATTTTGGAGTATTGAATTGGTTTAGTTCCTTAGTTGGAACCGTTTCGGCCGACCAGGAAGGACGTCTTCGTGACGTCAAAGCTCTGCCCATGGAATTCCCTATTGGGATTCCCCACCTCCATTTCAGCCTCCAGATCGGCCGAAAACGCCGCTGCCGATTGCAAAACCGCCGCTCCGCCAGGCACCGCCGCCCGGCTGTAATCTTCTGAAACAGCCAGGTGCTTCTCCACGGCCTCCGGAACCTGAACCCAAACCCGAACTTTTGCTGAACTTCCGGATTCGACGTTCGAGAGAATGCCGAGAAGCCCCCTGGCTGTTTCAGAAGGTGACAGCCGGGCGGCAGCGCTTCTCGGCGGCCTCCCGAACCCAAACCCGAAAAGTTCGGGTTCGGGAGAACGCCGAGAAGCCCCCCGGCTGTTTTAAAAGGTGACAGCCGGGCGGCAGCGCCCAGCAGAACGCCTTTTTGCGACCTGCAGTGGGTTCGTAAGTCGAAAAAAGTTCGTATGAAGAGGCAAAAAATTTCCGAACCCCCGGTTCGTATCTCAAAATGTTCATATCACGGGGGGTTTGTATCACGAGATACCACTGTATTTTGAAAAATTCTGCTTAGCAAAATGTATTAAAAGGAAAAGGGGGCAAGAGACTAATCCTTACTTTTAATCTACTTCTAACCTTCCCCTTAAAAATCCAATCCTGTCATTGTTAAGGTTTGATGATGTTTTTGAATGCCAGATCAGTATTTGTTAAGATCTTCCTTAGGAATGACTTAATTGCAGATGAGGTGGTCTGGTGTCAATAACTAAGATCTGAGTGAAAGTTCCCCTTTTAGGAATTGTGATCTGGGGTGAAGAGAACTGGTTGCTGTGGGATGTGTGGCCAGGGGTAGGTGGGATGGCAGCTATCATTTCGGTATCCTTGGGGGATTTCAGAGGCTTTCACAGGTAACTGGATGTCAGATTATCTGATTGAAGATGGGTTTTAAAAAGCAGTTGGGTTTATTGCTGCTGTACCTGCCTCCATACTATATAGCCATGATGGTGAACCTATGGCACGCATAAGGGGCGTACATAAGTGCACTGGTGTACCTTTCGTCCCCTGTCCAATTGTCTTTCCTTTCTCTCACATATCATATAGTATATTCTCTTTCTTTCATATATCCTCTCCTCTGAGTTCACTTTTACCCTTATATATATTACTACGTGTCTATTTTTCTTCCTATGTATTTGTGTATTGGACAAATGAATAAATAAATAAAAATAAATAAATGTCACAGATGACCCAGAGAGCCATATCTGAGGACACACGTGTTGCCGTATGTCAGTCATTATGCACAGCAGGCTTTCCTGAAACCTGGGGACAGTGAAAAACTGCCCAAAGGCCCAACCGTAAGTTCATTTCCGAACTTCTGGTTGGGCTATTGGGTCCATTTTTTGCCATCCACAGGTTCCGGAAGCTTTCCTGAAGCCTGGAGTAAGAGAAAACAACCTCTCCTCACCCTCTGGAAGGCCAAAAATCAGTTGGAATCTGTTTTTCGCTATCCACAGGTTCTGGAGGCTTCAGTAAGCACTATGCGCATAAGGAAAGCGCAGTGGGGGTTGTGCGCACCTGCACAGAGGAGCACATTGCATTATGGGAGAAAACAACCTCTCCCCACCCTCTGGAACAGACCTGGGCAAGATACAGCCTGGGGGCTGGATGTGGCCCGCCCGCTGTCTGTGACCGGCCCGTGGAGGTCAGTCCAACCTGTGCGCGCGCGTATGCGTGCAGGCAAAAACCAAAAGCCACATGGTGGAGTCGGACGGCTTCGCCACCTGCACGAAGAAGCAAAAGGCGAAAAAATGGCAATCGCATCATGCCTATTGCTTGGCTGACGGTGCTGCCTACACTGGAACTCTCACCTCACCCTCTCCACCTTTCCCTTAAGTTGACATAACCTTCTTTGGGAATTCGCGGCGGAGCCTCTCCCACCCCCAGTGGGGGTAAATTAGGTTGGGGAGCAGGGAGAGAATTGGAAGACTGTGAATAGAGGGAAGGAAGGAGGAAGGGAAGGATTGAATGAAGGAAGGAGAGAAGGGAAGGAGGGAAGGAAGGGAGAAAAGAAGGAAGGAGAAATGAAGGAAGGGAGGGAAGGATGAAAGAAAGAAGGAGAAATGGAGGAAGGAAGGAAGGAAGGAAGGAAGGAAGGAAGGAAGGAAGGAAGGAAGGAAGGAAGGAAGGAGAAATGGTATTACTCTGGAAATATAAAATATAAAACAGTTAAATTTGAATATCTCCCTTCTTCATCAAAGAAAATCTAGGATCTGAAGGAGTATGATATGAAATATGTCCAGGCCAATCCGCTAAAGCGAATTGAAGATCCTCTGAAACTTTAAAAAGTGCATCCCAGGTATTCAAAGGACAAGGAACTATAAATGAAAGTGGTTCAATGCCTGCTAAAAGCTTGCACCTGCGATGGCCTTTGAAAATGAGATTTGCAAAAAGAGTATACTTTTGGGTAATACTTGCCCTTGGGGTGTGGGACAAGTGAAGCCATTCTAAAAATCGCAATGGAGGGCCGATTTGAGACAAAACAGCAGTTGGTAGGGTAGCAGTGTTCAAAATAATTAAGACAGTTGGCTCATTGTCTTGCATACAATCTACCCATACTTGCTGAAGAGCTGTATCAACAATTTCAAGGGTGTCCTTTTGCTGCTGGTTCAAAGGGATCCTGTCTCCCGGAGCCTTGCCGCCGGAAAAAGCAGAAAAAAGAGGAGTTAATTGAGCTGATGTTAAACCCAAATACGTGCGCGCCCAGTTGAGGGCGCCCAAGTACTGTTGTAACTTAACTAGGGTGGTTGTGTCCGGTAAAAAAAGGTGTGGCAAGTAAGGAGCAGCTCTGGCTGCCAAGAGCCTATGACCCAAATATAAATAGGGCTCCTTGATCTGAATTTTTTCAGGGGAGACATGAAGTCCTGCAATTCCTAGGAGAGAAGAGAATCTAAGAACTGCTGGACGGTACCCAGTGGGCCTGGTGTGGCCACAAGGATATCGTCCATATAATGGTAAATTAAGAGCTGTTTATGTTGCAATCTGAAAGGTCGTAAAACGGCATTGACATAATACTGGCACATGGTGGGACTATTAATCATGCCTTGTGGCAAAACTTTCCACTAATATCGAGAAGAAGGTTTGGAATTGTTTAATGGTAAGACTGTAAAAGCAAATAATTGTCAGTCCTTCTTCTGTAATGGGATGGGGAAAAAGGCATCCTTTGAATCAATTACCATAAGATCCCAGTCTCGGGGAATAAGATTGGGGTTTGGCAGGCTGCATTGAAGCACACCCATAGGCTGTAAAATTCTATTAATGGCCCGTAGATCGTGCAAGAATCTCCATTTTCCTGACTTCTTTTTAATTACAAAAACAGGAGTATTATAAGGACTCACAGAGGGTTCGATATGACCCATTTGCAATTGTTCTTCCACTAGTGCAGTAAGGGCAGTTAACTTTTCCATGGGAAGAGGCCATTGATCCACCCACACCAGGGAGGAGTCAAGCATGGTGAGTGAGAGAGGGGGAGGCATTATTGCAAAACCAAGTGTCCGCCCAATTGTGAAATCAGATATCTCCCCCACAAGTTAACGTGAAGGGGTAGGACTAAAGGCTTGATGTGCACAGTAACAGAGCACTCAGAGGAAGTGACAGTAAGCCAATCCTTACTAACCTGAGCATTCTGAACACCCCCCACACCTCGGACAGCGGGCGAGAAAATGACGGGCCACTGGGATGGTCATTCAGACTGTTGAATTATGGAGACATTCGCCCCAGTGTCCAGAATTCCTGAAAAAGAATGTGGGAATTTGAAATGTGAGTGTCAACAGTAAGGCAATCCATTTGAGCAGCACCAATGCGAGTGATTCTATGGAAGTCCTGAGGTTCCCTTTCTAAAGGGACTGGGATTGCTTGTGCAACAAGTTCACCCTTTTCCACTGTTAAAGGCGTGTCCAGAAGACAAATAAGGGCAACAGAGGCAAAGTCTGTCAGAATGAGGGAAATTAAAGTCCGTTTGAACCTTAAATCATTCTGGAGGTGATGGATTGAGAGAGCAGACATTTGTTGTCAAAGCAAGATTTCTTTTTATTATAAAAGTAGAAAATTAAATATGTCATGAGAGACAAATAAAAAATACATCTTCACATTATGGCTGCTAACACCCTGCCTTCTTTCTACAATTCCATTAAGAGCCGGGGAGTAAGGTGCTGACGCTTGATGATGGATTCCATTTTTCCTCATACATCCTTGGAATTGCTGGGACATGATCACTTTGTATTCTTCTGATGCGGACACCATGTTGTTAGTACCTCTGCAGCAAAGTCTTTAAAGATCTGAAAAGTCTCAGATTTTTGTTTCATTAGGAATACATACCCATATCTAGAATAACTATCAACAATAGTCAAGAAATACTTACAGTTCCTTTTAGTAAGCCGAAATGGACCGACAATGTCAGTATGAACCAAATCAAAAATGCATATAGACAAATGTGTGGCATGCTTAGCAATAGGTGCAGCTTTAGATTTAGAAGAGTTGCAAACAGAACAGTCCAAATGAATTTTGCAATTACTATCAACCTTAAAACCATTTACAAGTTCAGGCATCTTGGATAAGACTGGATAAGATGCATGGCCCAAACGACGGTGCCATTGGTGAACACACCTGGAATGAAAAGATTTGTTTGTTAATACAGGTTTAACATTTGCAACATCATGTGGAACCTCTTGAACCTCATTGGCTTTAGAAGCCTTTGTTTCTATAGTGGCAACAGGTTTTCTCTCTGGACCTGTGCTTTTGCCCTTTGGAACTTTTATACTTACATCACGTTTTACATGAGGATTTGGCTTTAAGTAGTAAACACCTCTGATTGGAAAAGCAGTAGCAATGACTCTTCTGTTCTTGACAATGTAGCCTTCACTTAGTTTAAAAGTCACTTCGGAACCTATATCTTCATTTAGGCCAGTGATTTTCAACCTTTTTTTAGCTGCGGCACATTTTTTACATTTACAAAACCCTGGGGCACATTGAGTAGGGGGGGGGGCTAAAAAAATTATCTCTCTTCCTCCCTTTCACTCTATTTCTCTCTCCCACTTTATCTCCCTTCCTTCCTCTTTTTTCCTCTCTCTCCATCCCTCTTTCTTTCTCTTCCTTCCTTCCTCTCTTTTTTGCTCTCTTTCTCTCTCCCTCCCTACCTCTCTCTCTTTCTTTCTCTCCCTTTCTCTCTCTTGCTTTCTTTCTCTTGTTCTCTTTCTCTCTCTCTCTTGCTTTCTTTCTCTCTCTCTTGTTCTCTTTCTCTCTCGCTCTTTCTCTCTTTTTTTCTTTCTCTTTCTTTCTATCTCACTTGCTTGCTTTCTCTCTCTGAGCTTCGCGGCACACCTGACCATGTCTCACGGCACACTAGTGTGCCACGGCACACTGGTTGAAAAACACTGATTTAGGCGATATGTGCTGAGTATATTGCTTGTAGCTTGTGGAATATATAGAACATGTGGAATCATCTGGTCTAATTCTTTTATGTAGACAGTTCCTTCTCCTTCAACTTTGCATAAGTGATTTGACACTGCATGTAATTCTTTAATATCAGTCTTATAAAATTTTATGAACAGTTCTTTTTGGTAGGTGATGTGAAAAGCTGCTCCGCTGTCTAATGTCCATAAATGTTGAATGTCGTACTGTGGACTCTTTTGTCAAACATTGTTCAGGATGAAAGAATTGATGTAAGGACATGGCTCACCTCTAGAACCTCGTTGAGATGATCTGTAGTTGCTGGAGCTTCTGCTTCTGGAACCCCTAGGATCTGTTCCTCTGAGCTGAGCAGGATATTGGGAGCTTTGAGAATCACCAGATTGAGAGCGTTGAAAATCACCAGATTGAGAGCGATGAAAATCTGTTCTTCTAGGCTGATTGTGCCGTGAATATCTTGGAGTGTAGCCCCTTTGTTGGTAGCTGTGACTCATTGTAGGTTTGTAACCAGGTGCTGTAGTTTTGAGTCTACTTTGCATAATCACTTCTTCTTCTGTTAACAGCTTACATACTCTGGACGTAGTTCTTTGAGCTAAAGGTATGTTATTATACTTTGTAATAGCATCTTTCCATTCATAATTTAAAGACGTGATTATTGCGGTTGTCATCTGTATGTCGTCTATTTGATAGCCTCTCTCTATCAGATCCTTTTGCATTGCTAGAAGTTTAGATAAGTGTGGAGCAATTTAGATTTAAAAGAGATTACTAACCGACCTCTGCTGCCATGTCAGAATGAGGGGAATTAAAGTCCGTTTGAACCTTAAATCATTCTGGAGGTGATGGATTGAGAGAGCAGACATTTGTTGTCAGAGCAAGATTTCTTTTTATCATAAAAGTAGAAAATTAAATATGTCATGAGAGACAAATAAAAAATACATCTTCACATTATGGCTGCTAACACAGGACTGACTTAATTAAAATGGAGAGGAGGATAAAGACGAATGTGAGCTATAATGACGTGGCAGGATTTTACATCATAGTAGGAGGAGCTAATAAAACACACACGCAGTTAACTATTTAATTACTGAATGTCTCTGAATGTCTTTGGGGCTGTCAATATTCAGCGTGACAAGGTCTGCGGCATCTCTCAGAAAGGGAGAGGCTATGACTCCACGGGTAATAAATTCTTTCCTGGGGTATAAAATCAATGGCAATGGGGGGGCAGACCAGATGGATCATCCTCACCTGCTTCCGGAAAATAAAAATCAGGCTCTGGTTCAAGAGGTAAAAAATAAGTAAGGCCAGGGGTCATCATAGACACAGTTTCAGAAGCATAGAGACCAAAAGAAAGAAGCATACGCCCAAAATCAAAAATTTCAGCCTTTGGTGCAGGGCTAGCTGAATGCCCCCACTCTAGTTTTCCTGGTCCTGGGGCTGAGGTTGAGGCTGTACTTTACATTGATTTGCCCAATGATACCGTTTCTTGAATTTGGGACAAAGAGTGCGTGGTTTGGCTGTGCTAGGGTTAAAGCGTTGCTTTTGGGCGGCCCCCCCTCCTAGGGCCTGTACTGGTTTTTGAAATGACCATATTTACTGCAATTATAACAGTTGCCAGATCGTGGATTGGGGTTAAACCTTTGCAATGCCATGTACAGTAATACCTCGTCTTACGAACCTAATTGGTTCCGGAAGGAGGTTCGTAAGGCGAAATGTTCGTAACACGAAACAATGTTTCCCATTGGAAACAATGTAAAAGCGATTAATGTGTGCAAGGGGAAAAAAAATCCCCAAATGGTGCTCCGCTGGGCGCCGCTGCCCAGCTGTCACCTTTTAAAAGAACCGTTGTACATACCTGAACGGTCTTCTCAATGCTCTGGAAGGAGTCCAACATGGGTTAAAATCCAATCCTATTGTAGAGACTGAGTTAATTTAAATAATTAGCAGGCACCGCCCCCTAGTAGCCCCCAAGAGCTCAGTTTTAAAAACGAAGACAATGTAAGAACAACAAGAATTTATTGAACATTAATAACATATAACTTTAAACAACCCAAATACTCCGGCGACCTGGCCAAAAACCATGCCGGGTGGGTTTGGACTCTCCTTCCAGAGCATTGAGAAGACCGTTCAGGTATGTACAACGGTTCTTCTCCAGTGCTACTGGAAGGAGAGTCCATCATGGGATATACCAAAGATCAAATCCCTTGGGTGGGAAAAGGCTGCGTCAAGGTCGTTGGAGTGGTACACACTCGCTGCAAGACACGTCTGCCAAACGAAGCCTCCGCCGAAGCTAGGGAGTTTAGTTTATAGTGGCGGATAAAGGTAGAAGGAGAAGCCCAAGTCGCTGCTCGGCAAATGTCCTCGATGGATGGTTGAGTCGCCCAAGCTGCCGATGCAGCTGCACTTCTGGTAGAATGTGCTGTCACCCCTGCCGGAGGTGACAAGGATCGTGCTTTATAAGCCTCCTCGATGCAATCTCTAAGCCAGCGACTGAGAGACTGAGATGAAACACCCAGTCCCATCTTATTCTGGGCAAAAGAGACAAATAGTGTCTCGGTCTTTCTGAAAGGTGCTGTCCTCCTAATGTAGAGCTTCAAGGCTCTCCTGACATCAATCTTGTGCCACCTGAGCTCCGAAGGATGTTGGCCGTGCGTACAAAAGTCTGGGAGCACAAGTTCTTGTTTCCTGTGAAACCCAGAATTCACTTTTGGAATGAAAGAGGGATCCAACCTCAACACAACCCTATCTGGATGAAAGATACATAAATCCTGTCTAATAGACAGGGCGGATAGTTCAGAAACTCGTCGGGCCGACATAATCGCCACTAGAAATAAGGTTTTAATCGAGATCAATCGGAATGGAATAGATCTCATGGGCTCAAAGGGAGGTCCGGTAAGCGCCCGCAGGACCAGAGAAAGATCCCATGTCGGGAATCTCCGTATTGGAGGGGAGTGCGTATTAATGGCACCTTTAATGAAGTCCCTTATCCACGGATGTTGAGCCAGAGAACGGGTTTCTGACAATCGAAGGATAGTTGAAAGAGCGGCTACCTGCCTCTTCAGTGTGTTAGGAGCTAGTCCTCGTTCAATGCCCGATTGTAGGAATTCCAACACTGAAATTATGGACGCCTCCTTAGGATCAGCATGATGGTCCGAACAGAATCTACAAAAAGCTGCCCACGTTGCTTGGTACACTCTCGTTGTTGAGGGACGACGGGCAGCCTGCATTGTGCTAATGACTTTATCTGGTAGCAACTGCTGTTTCAGTCTATCCCTCTCACATGCCAGACGGCTAGTTGGAACCACTGAGGGTCCGGATGTTGAATGGACCCCTGGCTGAGGGAAATGTCTTGATCTGGAATCCTCCAAGGGGAGGTCACTGATAGGGCCGTCAGGTCTGCAAACCATGGGCGTTGAGGCCAGTGAGGCGCCACCACAATCACTTCTGCCCGTTCCTGAATTATTTTGTCCAACACTCTTTGCAAGAGGCATGTTGGAGGAAAGGCATACAGCAGACCTTGAGGCCAGGGTGACAAAAGAGCATTGACCCCTTCTGCCCCCAGAGTCGGAAAACGGGAGTAAAATCTCCCCAATTGTGTATTGACGTTGGTTGCAAAGAGATCCACCACTGGAGACCCGACGCGGCGAACTACTTGTTGGAATAGGCCAGGGTCCAGTCTCCATTCCGAGGGATCCAAGGCCGATCTGCTCAACCAGTCCGCCTGAATGTTGCTGGTCCCCGCGATGTGTTCTGCGGTCAATGAGGCCAACCTGTGTTCGGCCCAGTTGAACAATTCCGTAGTCAAGGTCATGAGTCGGCGAGACTTTGTTCCTCCCTGATGGTTTAGGTGAGCCCTGGTAGCCACGTTGTCGGTCAATACTAGGACATGTCTGCCCTGGACCAAGTGTGCAAAGGTTTGTAGGGCCAGGAAAACTGCCTTGAGTTCGAGGTAATTGATATTTACAGGGCTCAAGTCTTCTGGTGTCCAAAGTCCCTGGGCCAAATGAGAACCCATGTGAGCCCCCCAGCCTGACAGACTCGCATCTGTGGTGAGAATAAGGCGGTCCTGGTCACGAAAAAGTGAACCCTGAAGTAAGGCTGGGGAGGTCCACCATTGCAGTGATTCCCTGACCACTCGTGGAATCCTTACTCGTCTGTGCGAGTGACTCACTCTGGCCCTCTGCGAAGGAAGGAGAAACCATTGAAGGGCCCTGATATGGTGCCAAGCCCAAGGCACAATTCCTATGGACGACACCAAAGTCCCTAACACCTTTGAAAGTAGGGCCAGAGATACTCGATCCTGGTGTTGGATGTTGGAAACCAACGACCAAATGTTTGCTATCCTGTCTGGGGATAAGGTTACGATACCTTCGGTTGTATTTATGATAGATCCCAGATGGAGTAGCTTGGTTGTGGGGAGAAGATGACTTTTCTCCTCGTTTATGGTGAAGCCATGGAATTCTAAAGTTTGTCTCGTCAAAGCTAGATCCTCTAGCGCTTTGGTGTGGGACCTGGACAGGATGATAATATCGTCCAGGTATGCCAGTAGTCTGATGGATTGAGACCTCAGATGGGCTGTCAAGATGTCGAGCAGTTTGGTAAATGTCAGAGGAGCCGATGATAGGCCGAACGGCATGGCTCGTTATTGATAATGAGATCCATTTAGGTAAAAGCGGAGAAATCTGCGATGAGCTGGAAGAATTGGTATATGCAAATAAGCCTCTTTTAAGTCTAGCGATGTCATAAGATCCTGATGGCGGATAGAGGCCAGAATGGTTTGGAGGGAATGCATCCTGAACCTTCGGTACTTGATATAAGTATTTAGATGTTTCAGGTTCAGGATCATTCTGAAACCTCCCGATGACTTTGGCACCAGGAATACTCTTGAGTAGAAACCTGTACCTTCCTCTAGTATTGGCACCTTTTCTATCGCTTGAATATCTAAAAGATGAGTGATCTCTTGACACAATTGAATTTTCCTCTGTGGATCTCGCAGAAGTGGGCACTGGATAAATCTTGCTGGTGGGGGCTGGAGGAACTCCAAGCGCAGCCCTTGAGATACAGTGGCCAACGCCCATCTGTCGGAGGACGTGGTCCACCAGGAGGCACTGAAGTTTTGGAGTTTGCTTCCTAAGGGTTGGGGTGCAAAGTCATTTGGTACGCTTGAAGCCCCTCTGACCGCCTCTAAAGGAGCGCCTCTGTTGAAATCCTCTTTGCCTATCCTGAGAGAACGCACGGTCTCCTCTGAACGTATTCTGGTGGTATTGGTTCTGAGGATAGGGTCTTGTGTTCTGACCTGCGTTGGAAGAGGTGTCCCACCGAAAGGACTGTCTGCGCGCATAAGGGCCTGCCCGGCGCTCCTGGTGTCTGTAAGCCTTGGGAAGTGACTTTCTTTTGTCCTTGTCCTCAATGAGAACTGGCTCTAAGGCTTCCCCAAAAAGCTTATCTCCCTGAAAGGACGATGAGGCCAGATTCCACTTTGATTTTAAATCAGCCGGCCAGTTCCTCAGCCAGAGGAGACGCCTGGAGGAGAATGTGGTTGCCATACTCCGGGCAGAAAACTTGGCCGCGTGGAGGGTGGCATCAGCTGAAAATTCTGCCGCTGCCAGAAGTTTACCTAGGTCTTGCCGAAGGCGGCCGTCCTCTGGTCCTAGTCGGGCTTGCATTTCCTGCAACCACACTATCGATGCCCTGTTGAAAAATGATGCAGCAGCCGCCGCTCGAAACCCCCAGCTCGCCATCTGGTGCGTTTTACGCAAGAGGACCTCAGCCTTTCTGTCCTCTGGTTTAAGGCTGTCACCCATCTCGGAAGGAACTAAAGCCTTGGAAATCAGCTGCATTACTGGCTGATCTATGGGAGGAAATTCTAAAAGCTTTTCCACCTCCTCATCGAAGGTGTAAAATTTCCTCTCCATGGCTGAGGGGCCTTAAGCAGCTGCCGGGTATTGCCAGGGGCGCTTCACGCTTTGACAGAAAATTTCCGAGGAAGGAATGTGGTCTGACTCGGGTTGAGGCGCCTTAAATAACACCACAGAAGGTTTGGCCTCGCCAGTGGTCTCATCAGGTTTGGTAGGCCCAGGTAAGTCTACTGCCTGCTTGGCTTTATGGAGTAGAACTCTAAAAACTGATGCTTTGAACAACCCCGCAGTAACAGGCTGTTCAGGGGCCGTTTCATCATCAGATAAATCATATTCCTTTTCAATTTCCTCAAAGGGAGATTCTTCAGTCCAAGACCCCAAACCCGAGGGGGGCGGAGCAGACCACAAGTTCCTAGATTGTAATGGGCGAGTTGGTTGACTATGTTGATTCACCCCAGCTGCCATTCCTTGCGAATAGGTGTTTGTGATAATGTCCTGCAGCATGGGGAACATTTGTTGCCAGGCCTCTGGCTGTACACGAAGCCCTACCACTGTAGGCGTGAAAGTTGCTGTTGGGCCTTGCATGCTCTTCACTGAGTGAGATGTAGAGCCTGGCCTAGGTATGCTGAGGCCTGGAGAAGGAAGAACCTGAGGCATGGATGATGTCTGCCTGTCTGGAGACCAATCCCTCTCAGATAAGGCCTCTGAAGGTCTGGAGATGAACTGAGGAATTGAGGGTTGTCTGATCAAGCCCAAATGCTGCAAGGACAGTGAAGGGATGGGTGGGGGAACATGAAGAGCTGCCTCCAGCTTCTGTTCCAAGGCCTTGATACGCCTTTCCGCCTCTTTAAGGGAAGAAGAGGGGGCGTGAAATGTCTTGGCCTTATTTATTTATTTATTTATTTTTTATTTATTAATAGAGTTGAAAGGGACCGTTAGGTCATCGAGTCCAACCCCCTGCCTGAGCAGGAAACCCTACAGAACCCCAGCCAAATGGAAGTCCAATCTCCTCTTGAAGGTGTCCAGAGTTGGGGAGTTCACCACCTCCCCTGGCAGGCAGTTCCATTGGTTGATCGCTCTGACCGTCAAGAAGTTCTTCCTTATTTCCAGGTTGAATCTCTCCTTGGTCAGCTTCCAACCACTGTTCCTCGTCCGGCCCTCTGGTGCCCTGGGGAATAAAGAGACCCCCTCCTCACTGTGGCAACCCCTCAAGTATCTGTAAACTGCTATCATGTCCCCTCTAGACCTTCTTTTTTCTAGGCTGTCCATGCCCAGTTCTCTCAATCTCTTTTCGTAAGTCTTGGTTTCGAGTCCCCTAATAATTTTGGTTGCTCTTTTTTGCACTTTCTCCAGAGTTTCGATGTCTTTTTTGTAGTGAGGTGACCAAAATTGGATGCAGTACTCCAGGTGGGGTCTGACCAGGGCATAGTACTTCCCTGGTCTTGGAGCGTATTCCTCTGTTGATGCAGCTTAGGATTGAGTTGGCTTTTTTGGCTGCTGCTGCACATTGCTGACTCATGTTTAGTTGATTGTCCACCAAGACTCCAAGATCTCTTTCGCAGTCACTACTGCTGAGTGGGATATCTCCCAGGCTGTATCTATGTCTAGGGTTCTTTTGCCGAGGTGGAGGACTCTGCATTTGTCGGTGTTGAACCTCATTTTGTTGGTATGGGCCCACTGTGATAGTCTGTCTAGGTCTTCTTGTACTCTGAGCCTGTCCTCAAGGCTGTTGGCTACCCCCGCCAGCTTAGTGTCATCTGCAAATTTTATTAGTTCCCCTTTTATTCCCTCGTCCAGGTCGTTGATGAAGATGTTAAAGAGTACAGGACCCAGGACAGAGCCCTGTGGTACTCCACTGTCTACTTTTTTCCATGTGGATTTGGTGCTGTTGAGGACAACTCGTTGGGTGCGGTTGGTCAGCCAACTGTTTATCCATCTACATGTGTAGTAGTCTACTCCATTTTTTTCTAGTTTGTGGATTAGGAGATTGTGGTCGACTTTATCGAAAGCCTTACTGAAGTCCAAGCATATGAGGTCCACTGAGTTGCGTTGGTCAACTGACTTGGTTATGGTGTTGAAAAATGATATGAGATTGGTTTGGCATGATTTGTTTCTGATGAATCCGTGCTGGCTATTGGATATGACCTTGTTTGTTTCTAGGAAGTGGGTAAGTTGTTTTTTGATTATTTTCTCCAGTATTTTTCCAGGTATAGAGGTCAGACTGATTGGTCTGTAGTTACCTGGGTCGGTCTTTTTGCCTTTTTTGTGGATGGGGACTACGTCAGCTCGCTTCCAGTCTTCCGGTAGGTCTCCAGTGATCCAGGATATTTGGTAGATGAGGAGGAGTGGTTCCGCTATGGTGTCTGCCAATTCTTTTAGGACTTTGGGGTGAAGTCCGTCTGGCCCTGGTGATTTGTATTCGTTGAGTTCCCTCAGGTAGTCCCTCACTGTGCTTTTGTCTATGTTGAGTTTGGTTCTGGGGCAGTTTGTTGCAGTTAAATTGCAGATAGGTTGGAGGGAGGTTCCCTTTTGTGTGAAGACTGATGCAAAGTAGGCGTTGAGTAGCTGTGCTTGGTCATTGCTGTCTGTGATTTCTCTACCCTCTTCGTTTTTTAGTGTGACGATTGTTTCTTTGATTTTCTTCTTATTGTTGATGTGTTGGAAGAATCTTTTTTTGTTGTCTTTGACTTCCGCTGCAAGGTGTTGTTCATATTGTGCCTTTGCTGTTTTTATTTTTTGTTTGCAGGAATTGGCTGTTTGCTGATATTCCGCTTTGGTTATGAGTCCTTCTTTCCATTGTTTGTACTTAGCTTTTTTTCCTTTTATGTCATCTGCGAGGGCTTTGTTTAGCCATGCAGGTTTAGTTTTGCTTTTCCTGTTTTTCCTTTTCATGGGGATTGCGTTGTTTTGGGCGTCTATGATGCTGTTTTTTAGGATCGCCCAGGCTTCCTGAGTGGTTTTTCCTTCTAAGAGTTCGTTCCAGGGGCATTGTTCAAGGTTCGCTCTGAGCTTGTTAAAGTCCACTTTTCTGAAGTCTGGGACTGTGGTGGTGTTGGGTATAGTAGCTAGTGATTGCACTATGTTGAATTTGAGGATGACGTGGTCGCTCTCTCCCAGTTTCCCTTCTTCTTCTGTTCCCTCTATTGTTTCTTCCCTGTTTGTTAGTATTAGGTCTAATATAGCATTCCCACTGGTTCCTGTTTCAACTTTTTGGGTTAGAAAGTTGTCAGCTAGACTGGAAAGAAATTTGGCAGACTTTCCGCTTGGTGCTGAGTTAGTTTTCCAGTTGATGTCTGGGTAGTTGAAGTCCCCCATTATTGTCGTGCTGTGTTTGTTGCATATGTCTGTTAGTTGGCATGTGAAGAGGTCGTCCATTGTGTCTGTTTGATTGGGTGGTCTGTAGTATACTCCAATTGTGGTGTTGCTCTTTTTTTCTTTTATGATTTGTAGGGGGTTATCATCTTTGGTTGGATGTAGTTCTGTGGCAGTGTAGTGGTCTTTGATGTATAGTGCAACACCTCCTCCTTTCTTGTTTGACCTGTTCTTCTTGAAGAGGTTGTAACCCATTATCTGTGTGTTCCAGGCGTGCGTTTCGTCCCACCAGGTTTCTGTGATTCCAATTAGATCGTATTGGCCCTTGTGTATTAATAATTCCAGTTCATCCTGTTTGTTTCCCAAGCTTTGTGCGTTTGTGTACAGGCATTTTAGATGTTTCTGTTTGTTTGCAGGTAGAAATTTTTTATTCTCAGGTTTGTTTGTAGGCTTGTCCCGTTCCCCTTCCTTGTTTTGTTCAGTGTTTTGTCGTATAGTTTGGTCACCCTCCCCTCTCAGAGCTAGTTTAAAGCCCTCCTGATGAGTTGAGCTAGTCGGTTGCCTAGGAGGTTCTTCCCCGCTCTAGTGAGGTGTAGCCCGTCGCTTGCTAGAAGCCCTTCTTGGAGATAGTGCAGGCCATGGTCGAGGAAGCCAAAGTTCTTATGGCGACACCATCCTTTAAGCCAGTGATTTATCTGCGGGATTTTGCGTTCTCTGGCGGGGTGTCGTCCTCTAGTGGGGAGGATGGAAGAAAAAACAACCTGAGCACCTGTTTTTCTGATTGTGTTGCCCAAGTGGTCATAGTCTTTCATAATTTGGTTCATGTCTTTCCCTGTGTCGTTGATTCCCGCATGAATCACCAATAGTGGGTAGTAGTCCGTGGGTTTGAGTATTTTGGTGAGGTTTTCAGTTATGTCAGAGATTTTAGCTCCAGGGAGGCAGCACACCTCTCTAGATTGGTTGTCTGGTCTGCAGATGGGAGGCTCAGTTCCCCTGAGGATTGAGTCTCCAATTACCAGTACTCTCCTTTTCTTTTTGGCTGGCTTGGGGTGAGGGAGGTTAGCTTCTGTTGTTGAGGCTTTTGGTGGAGTTGTGTTGTGCTTGGTTCTTGGTGGTTCTTTGTCAGATGTTTGCAGGTTTTCTTGTTCCGAGAGTACTAAATATTTGTTGCTTGTAGGCAGTGGGGTTGGGAGGAGGAGGGTTGGAGTTGGTGGAGGCTTGTTTTTTCGTCTTAGGGTGATGTGTGTCCAGCTATTTACTGCTTCTGGGGCGTGGATTCGGCTTAGCTCCTCTGGGGTGTTGGTTTTGTTGGGAGTCTGATGGATTTTCTCATTGTGGTGTTGGTGCTTCAGGGTTGTTAGGTTTTTCTCTAGGTTTTCGATTTTTTCCTCAAGTAGCTGGATGAGTTTGCATTTGTTGCAGGTAAAGTTTGGGAGAGTGCAGAGGTGACATGTCTGCTCTTGTTGCTGGGTTGGTGATTTCCTCTGCTTCCCTGGTCAGCAAACCCGGTGTTCTTTTGCCTTGCGGTGAGCTTTTAGCTTCTTCCCAGCATGCACCAGGAGTATGCAAATTACCCCCTGAAGCTCAGATTCCTGGGTGGTGAGTTCCTCTGCTTCCCTGGTCAGCAAACCCAGTGTTCTTTTGCCTCGCGGTGAGCTTTTAGCTTCTTCCCAGCATGCACCAGGAGTATGCAAATTACCCCCTGAAGCTCAGATTCCTTATCTTTGGCCTTGGCCTTGACCTTTTCCTTGGAACTTGCAGCAGGAGAAGACACCGCCTCCGGAGCGGCGTGATCTTCCATTCTACTCACAGATTTATTGATCAACCAACAGAATAAGCCAGCAACCGTTCTCTCCTCTCATTCGGCTCAAATAGTTGCTGTCAAAATAGGGGCTTGCGCAAACGCAGAATAGCCCAACGTTCATTCGCGCCCATTTGGGCGGAGAGGAACTTTCCCGCCTTTAAATGACAGCAGTGCAAAGAGACCGCCTAAAAATGGCGTCGCCCTGAGGCGTTAGCCATTCGCCCGCTTTACTTCTCCACAGTGAGGACAAGCCGCTTGCTTCTTCCAGCCCTTGGAATCCGGCTCGCAAGGCAACGCTGACAGGAAGGCAAAAAGTGGCGAAATCAGCGGCGGCGGCGAAATCAGCGGCGGCGGCACGGCCGCCAAACAGCTGAGAGGCGCTAGCAACTTGCCAGCGGCTTCTCGCCACGGTTCTCAGCGCTCATCGAGCCTCCCAGTGGGGGGGACGGACCCCCCCACCTTCGGCTCGCAGCCGGGTATGGCCTCGGAGGCCAGGGCCCCCAGGCTGTGTTGCTCCTCGATCAGCATGGTACCCTCTGAGGGAAGAGGCTCCCGAGATCTCAATGGGGTGGTGCCCGCGGAGGGCAGAGACCCCTCTGAAGAATTTTCATAACCTGTAGCAAAGACAAAAAGAGAAAAAAATTAAACATACACAATTTATTACTTTAAACACATTTTAAACCATTTTAAACACATTTTAAACTCAGTAGACAAAAACTACAGTCTCTACATTTGGACTGAGTCTTTAAAACTGAGCTCTTGGGGGCTACTAGAGGCGGTGCCTGCTAATTATTTAAATTAACTCAGTCTCTACCAATAGGATTGGATTTTAACCCATGTTGGACTCTCCTTCCAGTAGCACTGGAGAACAGCCATTATTTTTACAATATTTTCTTCTTTATTTTCCTGTATGTTCTGGAACCTCAGAAACAAAGCAGTATTTTCAAGTTCCATGCTAAGTAAAGCTTCTTCCATATTTTTAATAGTTGTCAACCTGTTAGTTTCTGTTTCTTGCATTTTTGCCTCCATCTTTTCACTCTTCTCTTCTATTTCTTTCATTTTTTGCTCATTCTTTGATAATGTTAATTGAATAGACTCTATTTTCCCATCCATTTTGACTACTCTATCCTCTACTCTTTTAATATTACCCCTCATATCTTCCATGTTTTCTGTCATCTTTTCGTAACTTTGATTGATTGATTGCTGCATCCTTACCATGGATTGGAATGTAGTCGCTGAAGACATCAACATTTTACTACATTCTAATCCAAAACTGGCAAAAAGCCAGTTTTAAATTAAATATTTTAATTTAAGTATAACAAGAATATAACTCCAATTAACCATATACTTCTATTATATTTATTTAAACTATTTCAAAAAAGAGTTGCTATGTGTCAGGTTTGTCTATTAATATCTCTGCCTCTCTAATATTGAATAGTTAATGTAATTAAAATTTAAAGATCTAACAATAATAACAAGCAAGCAATCTATCACTATAGTAAGTAATAAAGCAAATCAATCAATGACAGTTCATTTACAAAGCAATGTTAAATAAAGTAGCCAATAAATAGTTAAGTAATTTTGATTAATTAGGTTTGATCAGTACTGTATTTATATTAACTCTATATTTAATAGGGAGTCAATTTTAAATGAATATCAGAAGAGGAAACAGAGAAATAGGAATTAGGATATACCTAGACAGTTTTATATTGATTATTAAATAAGATCAGTTTTGAACTCTTAATGTTATTAATAGAATAGAATAGAATAGAATAGAATAGAATTTTTATTGGCCAAGTGTGATTGGACACACAAGGAATTTGTCTTGATGCATATGCTCTCAACGTACATAAAATAAAATATACATTTGTTAAGAATCATGTGATACAACACTTAATGATTGTCACAGGGGTCAAATAAGCAATGAAGAAGCAATATTAATAAAAATCTTAGGATATACGCAACAAGTTACAGTCATACAGTCAACATGGGAGGAAATGGGTGATAGGAATAATGAGAAAAACTAGTAGAATAGAATAGAGTAGAATAGTAGAATAGAAGTTATAGTCATACAGTCAACATGGGAGGAAATGGGTGATAGGAATAATGAGAAAAACTAGTAGAATAGAAGTGCAGATTTAGTAGAAAGTCTGACAGTTTTGAGGGAATTATTTGTTTAGTAGAGTGATGGCGTTCGGGAAAAAACTGTTCTTGTGTCTAGTTGTCTTGGTGTGCAGTACTCTGTAGCGACATTTTGAGGGTAGGAGTTGAAACAATTTGTGTCCAGGATGCGAGGGGTCAGTAAATATTTTACCCGCCCTCTTTTTGGCTCGTGCAGTATACAGGTCCTCAATGGAAGGCAGATTGGCAGCAATTGTTTTTTCTGCAATTCTGATTATCCTCTGAAGTCTGTGTCGGTCCTGTTGGGTTGCAGCACCAAACCAGACAGTTATAGAGGTGCAGATGACAGACTCAATGATTCCTCTGTAGAACTGAATCAGCAGCTCCTTGGGCAGTTTGAGCTTCCTGAGCTGGCGCAGAAAGAACATTCTTTGTTGTGCTTTTTTGATGATGTTTTTGATGTTAGGTGACCATTTTAGGTCTTGAGATATGATAGAACCTAGAAATTTGAAGGTCTCTACTGTTGATACTGTGTTGTCTAGTATTGTGAGAGGTGGAAGGGTGGAAGGGTTTCTCTTAAAGTCTACCACCATTTCTATGGTTTTGAGTGTGTTCAGTTCTAGATTGTTCTGGTCACACCACAAGGATAGTTGTTAAACTTCCCGTCTGTATGCGGATTCATCATTGTCTCGAATGAGTCCGATCACTGTTGTATCATCTGCAAACTTCAGTAGTTTAACAGATGGATCGTATGAGATGCAGTCATTAGTGTATAGAGAGAAGTGGTGAGAGTACACAGCCTTGGGGGGCACCTGTGCTAATTGTACATATATCTGATGTGATTTTTCCTAGCTTCACCTGCTGCTTCCTGTCTGTTAGGAAGCTTGTGATCCACTTACAAGTGTGTTCAGGTACCGCTAGCTGATTTAGTTTGGTTAAGAGAATGTCCGGTACGATGGTATTGAATGCTGAACTGAAGTCCACAAAGAGGACCCTGGCGTAGGTCATTGGAGATTCAAGATGTTAAGTTAAGAAGTTAACTTAAGTTAAGTTAAGTTAGTTAAGAACCCAATTGTCTTCTAATTAATGTATCAGTCTGACCCAATCCTAAATTAATTCAACAATGTTCCTTATTGGTCATCAAGTTGCTTATAGTTCTAATCCGTTTATATCCAAATTAATAAACCCGCTGAGCTGGTGATACTCCCTTTATTTTCAGCGTGGGGCTTCCGGTTTGCCTAGTCACCTCTAAGTCTTCTAAGTTCTTTCAACTTGCACAAAACTTCATATACATTCAAAAAAACCACCGTGCCCTTTGCTATTCAAACAGCTCATCCGGAATGATTCCCAAGTAGGTCTAAATCTGGTATTAGGAGGAGGGAGTCTGTGGCTGGTCTCCTATCTCCGATTTCCGATCTCCAATCACCAATCCGCCACTTCAACTCTTTCTCCTCGCCCATCTTTCAAGTCCTCACTGTTCCTGATGAAATGCAATGACTGCTGCCTTGCCCCGATCAAATCAAATACAATCAAACAAATCCAACCAGACAGCATCAAGGGCTCCTCTCTCCAAGTCATTCTACTATTACCACCTCTTACTCCGAACCTTTCCACAAATCCGCAATCCCCATCGTTTTAGTCCCTTATTTGGCTTATTTTGGCTGTTATTTCTTGCTTCCCTTTTAAGTGTCAGGCAGCTGCATCAGCTGTGGTCCTGAGGGTATTTCTCGCTTTCTGGGGGATCACCACAGATACACGGGAAGTTCCTCTTTAAGTTGTGGAGGCTCTCCAAGCTGCAACCAAAAAAGGTCAAAAGCAGAGAACAGCCCTGGAGTTCACTGGAGGCTGCCCTGCCATGATGCGATGTCAAGTTGGAAGTAAAAAAAAAAATCAGGACTTTTAAAAAATGCTGCGGGATGTGGGACAAATTGTTAAAAATTGGGACTGTCCTGCCCAAAAGTGGGACATCTGGTCACCTTACCTAAAGGATCAGAGTAGAGGAATTAGAGGGCAAATATAATTTTAAAATTATGTGCTATTCTGGACACTGTCTCTCAAGTCTAGATTCCAATTTTGGAAATAAAAATGTCAAGGCTGTTCTGCATTCTCACCTATTACTTTGTCTTCTAGTTTCCATTACTGATTTTGCGATGGAAAACAATTTGTTGACAAAATTAAGAGAAAACATGAAACGTCTCCAAAAGGAGGTAAGAGAAAACATTTGTTCATACGCTGTCACAGTAAATGTGTGATGGAACATATAGAAATTTTAGGCAGGTAGCTAGGTAGGGATAGATAGATAGTATAGAGAGAGAGAGAGAGAGAGACAGACAGTCAATCAGACAGACAGATAGATAGAAAGAACAGTAGGTAGTTGGAGAAACACAGATAGACAGACAGAATATGAATTGTGATTTCTGTTTATCCTCAGTTGACCGTTTAGGTTTTTGTTTTGACCTTTGAAATACATAGTTAGCTTGCATTAGCAACCCAAGAAAGCCAGTTTGGTATCGTGGTTAAGGCATCACTCTGCGCACCCAGAGACCGACATTCCTTGCCCCACTTTAGGCACAAAGCCAAGTGGGTGACCCTGACCCAGTCACCTTTTCTTACCCCTAGAAAGGAGGCAACACCAAACCACTTCTGAAAAATCTTGTTAGGAAAACAGCAGGAACTCATCCAACCGAGAAGAAACTGGACTTTCCTTTTTGTTTGTTTGGGGGTTTTTTGGAAAAATTTTAGACCGTAATCCAAGAAGTTTCTTCAGTTTTGGAAGAATAGTAAAATGTTATTTTTTTCAGTAGTGTGAATTTCCAGGCATGTGTCAAAGATTAGATGGCAGAGATATAGTTGGTACCCCAGATTTGAAGAGGAAACAATGTTTAATATCATTTAGAATTGTTGATAGAAAAATTAGTGTCTTTAATCACTGTCAGTTTGCTTTTAAAAAATAGGGTATTTTGCATCCGGAAGAAGAAAGTTCGAGACTTCCTCTTCTGGCACAAAGACATGCTGAGGTATATAATGTGTAGCTCACCTTAGAATATAATTAGGAGAAAAATGAAAATAAATGATTTTTTCACAATTGGTAATGGTTAATAATGCATGTGCAGCATATTTTATGTAGTATATATGTTCGCTGTATATTTCTATTGCATATATGAAATCCATACACACATCTATACAGACTAGTTTATTTGTAATTTCTGTAAAAGAATGGCAATTATCAGAGCTGATGCTAATTCTTGGTCGGTTCCTTCTTTGCTACATTAGCTAGTTTCTTTGGCCACATACAAAACCAATAGTAGTGAAATAAAATTTAGATGATTCACAATTGTTTTGAACCACTGTGTTTTACATTTCCTAAAGAAATTAACTAAGACTACTTTTTTTTGTAGCCCAGCATAAAGTTGCGTTCCCATCAGGTAAGCAATCTAGTACATAAGGAACCTGTTGAGTGTGCATGACCGAGACATAGTTCATATCATAAAAAGAGGGGGGAAAGCCCAGTGTGACTGATTGGGTAGTGAGGGGTAGCAAGTGGGCTGCTACGGAAATATATTCCTGACTTATGATCTATTTTGGCTTCTCTAGATTGTTCAGACAAAAGTGCAAAGTTCAGATGCTGATTTGAAGAGAGTGAAGGAGCAGAATTATATGTAAGTCTTCACATAGTTCATCAAATCTTTGCACAATCCTCTTAAGTTCACCCTGTCTGTATGACATTAATAATTTCATAAGGTATTTTTAATGTGTATTTAATAAAAAATGAATAAAAAGGTTGATAATTCAAGTTAAAAAAAACCCTGGGGGCTAATTTCTCTCTGGTCTTCATTATTTGCAGCATGACAATGAAAATTTCTAAACTCCTGAATGAAAAACAAGAAGAAGAAAAAAAAATTAACGAACTTGTAAAGGAAAATAAGAAACTTTGCCAAGAAAAAAATGAAATTTGTGAAGACTTTGAAGAAAAGTTGAGGAGGTGAGAAAATTTTGGATAGCAACCCTGACTTTCTCGTCGTTTCTTCAATATTTCAATTAGTTTTTATTTTAAACAAGTTTTACAATTTGAATAAAAAACCTAAGGCGGCTAACTTCACTCTGCTCTTGATATTTTACAGGAAAATTACTTCAGAGAAAGAAGACGAGATTCAAAAAATTATAAAAGAAAATGAAAGTCTCAGCACAAAAATTAAAAAAGATGCCATGGAGAAATTAGAGCTCCTCCACAAAATTAATGAGTTGAAAGAAGAACTGTATAGGTGAGAAATGTTTATTTTTATTTTATTTATTTTATTTATTGGATTTATATGCCGCCCTTCTCAAAGGACTCGAGGTGGCTTAGAACATATAAAAACAAATACAATACAAATACAATAGCAAATCCAATTAAATTAAAACTATAGAGACAATCTAAAACCCCAATTATGTTAAAAATCAGTCATACCCATTCAAACAACAGCCATACAAACATTTGGTCGGCCAGGGGGACTGAGATCTAACTGCCCCAAGCCTGGTGGCATAAATGAAGTGGGGGGCGGCAGAGCGAATCTCCAGGGGGAGCTGATTCAGAAGCCCCCACAGAAAAGGCTCTTCACCTACGCACCACCAAACGACATTGTCTAGTTGATGGGACCTGGAGAAGGCCAACTCTGTGGGACCTCACCAATTGCTGGGATTGATGCGGCAGAAGGTGGTCCCACAAGTACCGCCAAGTACCGATGCCATGTATGGCTTTATAGGTCATTACCAACACTTTGAATTGTGTCCAGAAACCAATCACCAACCAATGCAATCCACGTAGTGTTGGAGAAAGATGGGCATGTCTAGGAATGACCATTACCATTTGCACGGCCACATTTTGCACAATTTTAATTTTCCAAACACTCTTCAAAGGTAGCCCCATGTAGAGAGCATTGCAGTAGTTGAATCTCAAGGTGATAAAGGCATGAGCGACTGTGAGCATGAGCGACTGTGACTGTGCCACAGCTGAAAGATGATGGTTCCTTCCCCCCAGAGTAATGGACCAGCAGATGGAAGTGTTCTCTGAAAGCCCCCTGGGTCCATCGCACCTGGGAAGGAATCACCTAATCAGTTCCATCTCCCTGCAGAGGAGGATTGAAGCCTTTAAATCAAGCCGTAGCAGAAAATGATCTGACTATGACAAAGGCAACATATTTAAGACCCTTAATTTCAGATCATTGCTCAACTGCTCTGTGGGGAATACCATGTCAGGAGCATGCCCCCCTCATGAGTTGCACCCTAAATTACTTCGGTCAGGTCCATGGTTGCCATGGTAGCCATAAACTCCTGCACCAATCCAGAGGATTCTCTGAGCAACAGGTTAATGTCCACCAAGACAATAAGCTTGGGGAACTCCACTGCCAAGCCCAGCTACCTCCTCGAGTAGCGCAGGTAGAGCTGTTGACACGCAGCTGGGAGGCAGGTACATGAGCAACAAGCCCACCTGAACCCCTAGGTCCAACTTCACAAAGAGGGACTCACAACCCGTAATCTCAGGAGCAGCGAGCCTGCATAGGCTGAAGGTCTTTTTCGCTATAATAGCCACTCATCCCACCTTCCCTGGGGTCGTGGCTGGTGCCACACCTGCAACCTAGCTGGGCACATTTCAGAGAGAGGGACTCTTCCTTCTGGGCCCAGCCAGATCTCAGTAACACATGTCAGGTCAGCCTCCTCATCTAGGAGTAAATCCTGGATGAGGGGAGCTTTATTTACAACTGACCTGGCATTGAATATCAACAGCCTGAGCCTAATGTCCGTGATTCGCTTGTCGCCAGTACCCCGAGCTAAGCTCATGGGGCCGGAACAAGGGATCGCTTTCAAGCAGCGAGCTCTTGTTCCCCGAGAGCAGCCTACCCCATGTCTCCCAACATATCTGCCTCTCCCCAGCAAAACCGGGATATTCCGGCCCTGTGCCACCCTAGATATGGGCTCCTCCACTCCTCCCGCCTCTATATTGCAAGAGGGCTAATATCTCTCTGGTCCTTATATTTTACAGGAAAACAGCAGTAATGGAAGAAATTACAATAGAAAAAGTACAAATGAAAATTGAAATGGAAAAAATCACATTCCAAAAAATGGATACAATTGATAAAAATGAGGAGCTCTGCCGAGAACATTACAAATTGCAGTGGAGGTGAGAAATTTTTAGATAGCCACCAGAAACTACAGAGGAAAGGCTTATGATCTATTTTGGCTTCTCTAGATTGTTCAGACAAAAGCGCAAAGATCAGATGCTGATTTGAAGAGAGTGAGGGAGCAGAGATATATGTAAGTCTTCACATAGTTAATCAAATCTTTGCACAATCCTCTTAAGTTCACCCTGTCTGTATGACATTCATAATTTCATAAGGTATTTTTAATGTGTATTTAATAAAAATTGAATAAAAAGGTTGATAATTCAAGTTAAAAAAAACCCTGGGGGCTAATTTCTTTCTGGTCTTCATTATTTGCAGGAAGACAAAGGACATTTCTAAACTGCTGACTGAAAAAAATGAATTAGAAATAAAAATTAATGAACTTCTTAAGGAAAATAAGAAACTTTGCCAAGAAAAAAATGAAATTTGTGAAGAGAAAGAAGACGAGATTCAAAAAATAATAAAAGAAAATGAAAGTCTCAGCACAAAAATTAAAAAAGATGCCATCAAGAAAGTAGAGCTCCTCCAAGAAATTAATGAGTTGAAAGAAGAACTGCATAGGTGAGAAATGTTAATGCTAATATCTAATATCTCTCTGGTCCTTATATTTTACAGGAAAATGGCAGTAATAGAAAAAATTACAACAGAAAAAGAAGAAATGAAAATTGAAATTGAAAAAACCACATTCCAAAAAATTGAAAATATTGATAAAAATGAGGAGCTCTGCCGAGAACATTACAAATTGCAGTGGAGGTGAGAAATTTTTAGATAGCCACCAGAAACTACAGAGGAAAGGCTCGTAAGTCTTCACATAGTTCATCAAATCTTTGCACAATCCTATTAAGTTCACCCTGTCTGTATGACATTCATAATTTCATAAGGTATTTTTAATGTGTATTTAATAAAAATTGAATAAAAAGGTTGATAATTCAAGTTAAAAAAAACCCTGGGGCTAATTTCTCTCTGGTTTTCATTATTTGCAGGAAGACAATGGAAATTTCAAAACTCCTGAATGAAAAACAAGAATTAGAAATAAAAATTAACGAACTTGTAAAGGAAAATAAGCAACTTTGCAAAGAAAAAAATGAAATTTCTGAGAAGATTGAAGAACAGTTGAGGAGGTGTTTTTGTATGCGTTGAGGAATGTAGACGCTCCGCTGAACGCTGAACGCTCCTCAAATGAAAAAAATAAACATTGGATTTTAAACCCCATTGAACCTCTTGGAGTCTCAAATAAACTGGACTAAGTAAAAAGCTAAAACTTTGGAACCTGGAAATACCTTGGGCTTATCGGGGGAGAGCAGAAACAACGGGAAAACAGCCTGCTTTCCATTCGGAACTGTGAGTAAACAATAAGTTAATTGGGGGAGGGAAATGGCGGAGGCAGTTGGGGCAGAACTGACAGAGAGAATGGACGCTTTGATTAAAACTTTTGTTATGGTCGGTCAGCAGCTAAAAGAAATGCAAGATGTGGTGGCTAAGACTGAGACCGAGCTGCAAAAAGTGAAAATAGAACAGCAAGAAGTGAAAATAGAACAGCAAGCCCAGGGTATTAGGGTTTTAAAGATAGAAGAAGGAAGGGAACAGGACCGCCAACGTATAAATATGCTGGAAGACAGATTAAGAAGAGCAAAGTTACGTCTGAGAGGATTTAAAGCAGATTTTGCCGATGGCAGAAATATGATCCAAAATATTCAGCAATGGTATAAGGAGTATAAGATTGAAATTCAGGATCATCAAATAGAACGTGCACATTGGGTTTTCGGAGCGCGAAGAGACGGGAATCAACGAGACATCGTAATTAAATTCCTCTCAGAAAAAGCAGCTGAAACAGTCTACAAAGAGTTAAGGAAAATTACTAACCTTACTTTTAAAGGAGCCTCGATCCGGGTTTTGAAGGATTTGTCGGTGCAAATTTTGCAAGCTAGGAGCCAGATTTTCTAATGACATTAATTAAAATGATGCATTTTGGAGATAAATTTAATAATTTTATAGAAACTATATATTCAGGCCAACAGCTAATATAATAATAAATGGAGATAAGACAGATATAATTAATATTGAAAAAGGAGTTAGACAAGGTTGTCCAATCTCTCCGCTACTATATATTTTGTACATTGAAATCTTATTGAACTTTGTGACAACAAATCCAGATATTAGAGGTTTGAAAATTAAGGAGCAACATTATAAGACACAAGCCTTTGCCGATGACCTAGTCTATATCATACCATTAAATTCGGGATTGGAATTGTTAAGGGAAATGGAAAAATTTGGAAAAGTAGCGAGGCTCAAAATCAACAAGGATAAAACAAAGATGTTAACTAAAAACTTGTCCAAGAAACATATAGAGGAATTAGAGGAAAGGATAGAAATTAAATCAGTTTAAAAAGTTAAGTATCTGGGGATTTGGCTTACAGCCAAATGTACTTCGATAAAAAAAGACAACTACCCAAAATTTTTAAAGGATATCCAGAAAGATTTAACGAAATGTTCTAAATTACAAATATCCCTGTTAGGGATCTCAGTAATTAAGATGAATGTACTTCCAAAGGTACTTTACCTATCTTCCTTGATGACTTCAACCCACCTCACATTTCCCAGGAAAAAAAAACAAGGAATATAAAATCTTACTGGAGAAGATTTGTCCAATGTCAGCTAAGTTATGGCATGCGCTGCACTCTTTTGGACTACTTTCAACGGATCTTCACTGTTGATCATTTTGTTTGCTTGGAATCAAATCAGCTGTATGTATAAATTGATACAGAGAAACATGTGTATCTGGCATTGAAAAGCCAAATTGAAAGCTGGACATTTTGAAGGTGAAAAGGAATCAACCAAAATCAGGATTGCTTCCCTGACTGCAACATTGCTAGCATAACAGTACAGCCTTTGTGGAAGGGAAGTGCTGCCTTATGAGGAGAGTTCTCAGACTTCCATGGCCATCTCACAGTTATAAGCCGTGGTCTGGTCTTGCCATGACCCTGGAATTTGGGTGCCAAACTTTAATTAAAAAGTTGAAATTGGATTTCAACTGGATTTCAATTGAAGGGCCATGAAATTGCCCTTTCAGCTCTGAGCTTTGCAGTTGAAATCCAATTTCAACTTTTTAATTAAAGTTTGGCACCCAAATTCCAGGGTCATGGCAAGACCAGACCACGGCTTATCCAGGGCCACAGAATATCTCTGTTGCTTGAACTGGAGTTCCCAGCAACTATAGAATGATCTTTGGACTTGATATTTCCTCCATTTAATTTGCCTCCTACAGGTACTTAATAAAGCTTGAAATCTCCTTATGAACTGGTGTGTTTGTTTGGTTTTGATTCTCAAAAAGCCATTTATTTGGCAGCTGGCCATTGCCTGACACTTGCACACACATACACACACACACACATACACACACACACACACACACACCACAGAAACATATCAGATTTATTTACTTTGAATAACAAGGTAAATTTACAAGTCTTCAGAGAGGGGTGGCATACAAATCTAATAAAATAATAATAATAATAATAATAATAATAATAATAATAATAATAATAATATTACAAACAAACCAAGGAGCCACCCACACACATTTATTGTTCAGAAGCAATTGTGCCAAGAGAACAAGATCACTGGTAAACCAGGCTGTCACCAGAAATCCATTGTATCCGTAAGGTACCTGGGATGGACCACCAAAATGGATCTGGCCTTGCATAGGCAGTCCAAAGCAGGCTGCAGCACTACCAAACCATCAAGCCACACCGTGCCAAGGATAGGAAGCTTTGCTTGCTTTCCTACGCAGTAACCTCCCCGGCTGAGCAAAGATGCTGGAGAGGAGCACAAGCCCCTTGCCACTTTGTCTGAAAGGGAAGAAGCCATGCTCTGCTCACCCCTCCTGAAATGGAGCACCTCATCTCCATGCCAGGAGAAGCCTTCCTCCCAAGTCATTTTTCTAGAAAGCAGAATTCTGGGCTGGCTCCCGGTTCTACAGCCATGATAGCTAGTATTTGGGCACCAGCAAAGAAAGCCTTCCGTTCCTTTCATTCTAGGTTAAGCTGAAAGAAAAGAGCCCATAAGGGACCACATAACGCTATACTACACCTGCCAAATGACCTCACCTAATGGTCTCATCTACTTTTAGTATTAAAAGGAGCAGGAACAAACCCTGATCACTCAGACCATGCTATTCATGTGTTCACACAGTGCTTGGAAGCTTTGAATTTTGGATGAGGAGAATTTTGTGGGCGTGGCTTAATTTGTAGAAGTTGCTTGTCGGTCATATAACTGGGTGGGAGCGGCTTTGTGGTCATGTGACTGAGGTGGGATGGTTTGGTGATTATTTGACTGGGTGGTCATGTGACTGGGTCAGGGTGGCCAACTTGACATCACTAACATCAAGGGTTAGTTAGGGTTAGGGTGTCTGACCTCTCCTCGCCTCAATTTCCCTATTTACTATTACTCAGCATGCAAACTATTTTATTTAATCCTATGTATATATGCCATATGTAGACTTACATATTACATACAGGCACACAAAAATATACATTATCTACTATGTGTACTGTATGTGCATGAACACGTGCGCTCACACACACAAACACACCTCTTCTGAAACTATACATATTCAATCTCACTTATTGCGTTTGGAAAAAACATACTCAGAGTTCACGCTCTGCCACACATTTAACTCTGACTTCTGTACATTAAAACATTCCACATGCCTTCAGATTTACTTCCCTAGTTTGCACATCACTATTAGAGCCAAGAGATGTCATGGATTGAATAAAATGTGGCAAAACTCACTTAACAACGCTCAATTGGGCTCAATTGTGGTCATAAGTTAAGGGCTATCTCTGCCTTCCTCTGCATGGCAGCCTTGTCCTAGTAAACTCCTTCTTCTTTCTGGCAATTGTTCTCTCTGTTAGAGGCACCAAAATAATCCAGACAGTGTAAGCTTTCCTGCTGCAGCAGGGGGTTGGACTAGATGACCTCCTAGATGTCTTCCAGCCCTAAATTGCTGTGTTGTTTCAAAGTGTCTTCTGAAACAATGTCTAGAACCACAGTTTGTGGTGCTTCCTTCCTCTTCTCTCTCTCTCTGTTTTCTCCCTTTCCCCCCTCCTCTTCCTTCCTTCCTTCCTTCCTTCCTCTATTTCTTTTTTCTCTTTTTCTCTTTTTTTGTCTCTCTTTCCCTTCATTCCTTTCTTTCCTCTTTGATGATTTCTTACTGAATCTGTGATGATTGTCCAGCTCCAGAATCTCCAACTACTTTCAGCAATTTTTGCCAATGTTTTTATTAAGACCTAAAAGAAGGGGAAAAGGTACAGAGATGTTATCTAGCTGCACAAAAATATAATAAAGAGAAAGAAATCAAAATGGTCCCATTTTATAAAATCAAACAAGATCTATTGATCTAAAGAAAATAATTTTAATAAAAATAAGTCACCCTGAATAAGAAGTGCAAGGTTAGAAACTGTACTGTTAAAAAAACCCAAAGAATTAGTGGGGATAATCACAATTGCTCACTATACAAAAGTATAACTAATACCAAAGTTATCTTATGCACCATTATTTTAAAGGTTCACTGGTATCTTTATTCCTCAACCCTCAGAAAGTTTAAAATAAATCAGTAATTGCTTTCACTTTTAACCATTTGCAATTCTGAAAAATGGGTATCTATCTATCTATCTATCTATCTATCTATCTATCTATCTATCTATCTATCTATCTATCTATCTATGACATTGGGGGATCATGGGAATCCAGAGCAGCTTTCAAACCAGTGTAGGGTCACTAGGCTTATGAGAAAGTGCCTACAGTTTCACTAGATTCAACACTGATGTTCTATTAACCTGCTTTCTGTACTCACAGCAGCCAACTTAATTTAATATTGAAGAAACCAAGCTGTCAGATGATGCATCTGTCACCCAGGCCTTTAGTCACCAACCTTTTACAACAGCAGAAAATATTTATAGGACTCTCCTCTTCTAATCTGTATCTTCCAGAGTTTGGCAGGTCTTTGCACTGGGCTATGAATGAATGAAGTTCTGTCTCTGGAAAGCCTTCACGCTGGTAATGCTAAAAAAAAAAAAGTTGTTATGTAGTACAACTCCAGTGGATATTATATGGCTATGAAAAACACAATTTTTAAAGAGGGATGAGGAAAAATAGGAAAGGTCAGGTTTCTCCTGGTGAGTTAGAAGCTATTAAAAAGGAGAAAAGTGAGGTTCTTGCACCCTATTTCTCATCCACCTTCCCCCAAGTTTCCACAAGAGATTGGGAGATTAGGGTGGACTTGTAATCTGCATTTTATCGGTCTTTAAACTCTGGTAGAAATGACAGGGGAACACAACTTTGAGCCTCAGGATTCCAGGCAGACTCTAGTAGCCTTGGAGGAAATATTCAGATGTCTTCCAAATGATGCTGCCAAATTATACTTTTTCATATGAGAGAAAAGGAAAATTCTGAAATCAAAGAGCAAAGCCACCTTCTCCAACTCCTTGTGATTTACATGGATACATCCATTCAGTTTTATTGCCCAGGAATGGTAAGAAAGTGATGTGGTTTTGCCACCTTCCAGGATGGGTTTTCAACCTCCCACAGCACTAGATTTTTTTCAACTTCCAATATGAAAGCTAACCAGAGCCAAATCTGCTTTGTCAAATCGTACGTTAGCTACCTGAAGATGCGGACGGCTGCTAAGGCAGTAATAAAATAATACAGAGGGAGCAAGGCCTTTGAAATATGGCACTGGAGAAGACTTCTGCGAGTCCCTTGGACTGCAAGGCGATTAAATCGGTCAGTCCTAGATATCAACCCTGACTGCCCTTTAAAAGGCCAGATGCTGCAGATAAAACTCAAATACTTTAGCCACCTAATGAGAAGGACCGTTGAACTTACCTGAACGGTCTTCTCGCTGCACTGTGAGGAGAGTCCAATGTGGGTTGTTCTTCAGCCTCATTGGCAGGGACTGAGTTAAAAATTAACATAATTATGTCCCGCCCCCCTCTACCTCCTCAGGTTCAGTCAAGAAAAACGAAGGAATAGTGTAAACAAACCAATTTTATTAACTAAGAAGTTAAACTGGTAACGTACTGAACCCCTGGGCCAAGAAGCCGGGAGGGTTTGGACTCTCCTCACAGTGCAGCGAGAAGACCGTTCAGGTAAGTTTAACGGTCCTTCTCCCCTGCACTGTTCGGAGAGTCCAATGTGGGATATACCCAAGCAAACCAACTAGGGCGGGATAGGCTGGACCAGGGGTGTCTGAACACAAACCCGTTGCAGCACTCTGCGACCGAATGCCGCTTCCGATGAAGCGAATGAGTCTATACGGTAGTGTCTGATGAAAGTCGTGGGGGCCGCCCAGGTTGCGGCCCGACAGATGTCATCGATTGACGCCTGTGTGTTCCAGGCGGCAGTGGTGGCTGCACTTCTGGTAGAGTGAGCCGTGATTGTCCTTGGCAAAGGTGTCCCACGTGTCCTGTATGCCTCCATAATGCAGGACCGGATCCATCGGCTGATAGTTTTAGAGGACACCTTGTTGCCCATGGATCCTGGGAAGAAGGAAACGAATAATGCTTCTGATTTCCTGAAAGAGCTGGTCCGTCGAATGTAAATCTTTAGAGCTCTACGGACGTCCACTTTGTGCCAGCGTAAGACTGACGGGTGTGAACCGTGGGTACAGAAGTCCGGTAATATTATGTCCTGGGATCTATGAAATCTTGTGTTGACCTTCGGCAGAAAGCTGGGATCTAACCGAAGAGTAACTCGATCTGGGTGGAACACGCAAAGGTCCGGCCGGACTGACAATGCCGCGAGTTCCGACACCCTGCGAGCAGATGTGATGGCCACTAAGAACGCTACTTTGATTGATAGAAGGCGAAGCGTGATTTCTCTCAGTGGTTCAAAAGGAGGTCCTGTAAGGGCCTGTAAGACCAAAGTCAAATCCCAGGATGGGAAGTGATGGATAACTGGAGGAGAAAGATTCGAGGCTCCTCGGAGAAAGTCTTTAACCCATGGATGATGGGAAATCGGTCGAAGGGGGTCTGGTCTTAAGACCGTGGCGATAGCTGCCACCTGCCTGCGAAGGGTGTTTGGAGTCAGCCCTTCGTCCAGCCCCTTCTGTAGGAAGTCTAATAGATGTAAGATGGAGGCTGAGCGAGGGGGGATCTCTCGAGCTCTGCAGAATCTACAAAACGCTGCCCATGTCGCTTGGTAAATGCGAGTCGTTGATGGGCGTCGAGCCGATTGGATGGTATGGATGACCTTTTCCGACAGGGATTCCGCCCTCAAGCGGTCCCCCTCAATCTCCACACGGCAAGCCTCCACCACTGAGGCTCTGGGTGCACCAATGACCCCTGGGTGAGGGAGAGTCTGTGGTATGGGATCCTCCATGGCGGGGAGGTTGAGAGGTCCATCAAGTCCGCGAACCATGGTCGTCTGGGCCAAAAGGGGGCGACGAGAATCACCTCCGCCTGCTCCGAGAGTATCTTGGAGACTACCCTGGGTAGAAGGCAAGTCGGAGGGAAGGCGTAGAGTAGACCCCTTGGCCATGGGGAGAGGAGCGCATTGATACGGTCGGCTCCCGGGCACGGGAACCGGGAGTAGAATCGGACCACTTGGTTGTTGAGGTGGGTCGCGAACAGGTCCACTACCGGTTCCCCATAACGGTGTATAATGTCCTGGAAAACCTCCGGGTTCAATGACCATTCCCCCGGGTCGATGGTTGTGCGGCTCAACCAATCCGCCTGGGTGTTGTCTGATCCTGAGATGTGTTCTGCTTGGATCGAGACCAGGTGTGTTTCCGCCCAAGACATCAGGGAGTGAGCCTCCTCCATCAAACGGCCCGACCTCGTACCTCCCTGATGATTTATATGGGCCCTTGTTGCTACGTTGTCCGTCATGACGAGGACATGCTGTCCCTCTACCCGGTCTTTGAAGGAGTGGAGTGCCTTGAAGACTGCCCTTAGTTCTAGTAAGTTGATATTGGGGTCCCTCAGGTCGTCTGCTGTCCAGAGACCCTGGGCCACTCTGGAGCCGCAATGTGCTCCCCAGCCGGAGAGGCTCGCATCTGTAGTGATCGTCACCTCCCGATGGTGTAGGAAGGGAGAGCCTCTGGTCAGCGCTTGGGACGTCCACCAGGGCAGAGAGTGACGGACGGGTAACGTGAGACGTACCTGGTGTTTGGAGTGGCTCATGCGTGCTCTTTGGAAGGGGAGGAGGAGCCATTGAAGCGGGCGGGCATGCAGCCGCGCCCATGGGACGATGCTGATGCAGGAGATGAAGACTCCTAGCAGCTGGGATAGAAGGGCCAAGGGGACCCTGGTGCGGTGCTGAATAGAAGCTATCAGCGTCCTCACCCTCTGCTGCCTCTCTGATGACAGGTAAACGATTCCGGCTGCAGAGTCTATCAGAGTTCCCAAATGTAAGAGCTGTTTGGTTGGATTCAGGTGGCTTTTCACATAGTTGATCGTGAAACCACAGGTCTCTAGAGAACGTATTGTCCGTTGTAGATCTAGTCTGGCCTGTTGAGGGCTGCTGGACAAGATGATTACGTCGTCCAGATAGGCCATGAGACGAATGGATCTGGTTCTCAGGTCGGCTGTCAGTACATCCAGAAGCTTGGTGAAAGCTCTGGGGGCCGATGAAAGTCCGAAGGGCATTGCCCTGTACTGGAAATGATGGTCCTGTATACAAAAGCGGAGGAAACGTCGATGATGTGGATGAACTGGTACGTGCAGGTACGCCTCTTTGAGGTCGATGGAGGTCATCCAGTCGTGGTGTCGGATGGATGCCAGGATTGACTGTAAGGAATGCATCTTGAAACGTTGGTAGCGAACATAGATGTTCAGCTGCTTGAGGTTGAGAATCAGGCGGTAGCCGCCGGACGTCTTGGGGACCAAGAACACGATAGAGTAGAACCCCTGTCCTTGTTGATGTACTGGCACCGGTTCTATTGCCCCAATGTCCAACAGGTGTTGTACTTCCCTGGCAATCAGGGAACATCTTGGTTGAGATAGCGACGGGCATTGTAGGAATCTGTCCGGAGGAGTCTGTAGGAAGTTGATGCGCAGACCATTCTTCACGGTATCTAGCGCCCAAATGTCGGTGGAAATAGCCGCCCAAGAGCCTGAGAAGGACTGCAGGCGTCCACCGATGGGTACCTGGATGGGTAAGTCATTTTTGTTTTCGGTACCCTCCTCTGTTCCCGCCCCGAAAGGATCTGCGGGGCTGTTGGAACTGTCGGTTCCTGTCTCCATAACCTGTTCTGTCGGACCTGAAGGATGGCTGCGTGTAGGAGCTCTGTCCATATGGCCTGGTGTTTGAGGCCGCAGGCGCGGCCGTGTCCGCTCGAAAGGGCTGCCTTCTGTAGTATGGGGCCGCCCGCCTGTCTTGCCTCCTCGCCGACCTTGGCAGCACCTTTTTCTTGTCTTTATCCTCGATCAAGACTTTATCTAGTGATTCTCCAAAAAGTGTGGTCCCTTGGTAGGGCGCGGTTGCAAGACGCCATTTCGATTTGGCGTCCGCTTGCCAAGAGCGGAGCCATATTAGGCGTCGAGTGGAAAGGTTGGTAGCCATCGCCCTGGATGAAAACCTAGAAGCAGCCAAGGTGGCATCGGCGGAGAACTCCGTGGAGGCGATCAATTTATTAATGTCTTGGCGAAGGCGAGCGTCCTCCGGGCCCAACCTGGGGAGGATGTCTCGAAGCCAAAGGATTGAGGCCCGGTTGAAGAAGGAGGCTGCCATAGCAGCTCTCAAGGACCAGGCACATAGCTGGTGCATTCTCCGGATCAGGTTCTCGGCCTTCCTATCATCGGGCCGCAAACCATCCGCCATCTCCGATGGAACCAGGGCATTGGAAATTAGCGAGGTAACCGGGGTATCCACAGCCGGGTATTGGAGCAAATCCTCTATTTCTGGATCGAAGGAGTAAAGCTTCTTGTCCAGAGCTGAGGGACCCAGAGCTGCTGCTGGTTGCTGCCAGGGCCTCTTTATGTTTTCTGCAAATATGGGCACTGCAGGGATAGTTTCTGAGTCCCTTTGAGGCTCATTAATGAGTCTGGAAGCGGGTAATGTGCCCACATCCTGGTCAGCCGTCTTTTGGGCACTGGTCAAAGTTAGTGTGGTTCTGGCCTTGTTTAGGAGAACCCTGAAAATGGGTGCCTTGAATAAGCCTGCTAATACAGGCTGTTCTGGTAAGGTGGCTTCATCCCCCGACAGCTCATTCTCTGGGTCTGAAAAGGCCTCTCTGAACTCTTGCTCCTCCTGAAAAGAGTCATGCAGGGAAGGTGCAGGTGCAGGAGCTGACCAGATATCCTGCCTGCTGGGGCGAGGTGGCAGTGGGGATTGATGTTGTTGTTGGGCCCCAATTGCTATGCCCTGTGCATAAGCTGAAGCAATCATGTCTTGTACCGAGGGAGACATGGCTTGCCAGTTATCTGTAGAGCTCCTGAGCCCTGCTGCTGTGGGCGTGAATGTGGCTGTAGCTGCTGGAGGTTGAGAGGCAGGCCTGCTCCATTCTGATCTCTGAAATCCCTCAGATGGTGGGGGGGCACTTAATGGGCGGTCTGGTGAAAGACCCCCAGCGCTTTGAAAGGGAGGCCCCTCGAAGGTGGCCGATGACAGGGGAGGAGGACCCAGCGGGCTTTGATAAACGGGTGGAATAACCATGGCTGAGGGGCTAGGCCCTTGTCTTGGTTTTGCTTTGTCCAGCTGGGCCTCGAGGGCCTTTATTTTCTTCTCAGCCTCCTTTAGTGCATTGGAGGACTGAGAGCTTTTCCCCTTAGATTTTGAGCTGGGCCCCTTGTCCTTACTTTTATTCTTGGAGGAGGAGGGCACAGGAGCGCTGGGACTGGATTGAGACATGTTTGTAACAACACCGAGCCAAAAACACGAGGTTACTGCTTAAGAGCAAGTAAAATGGTGGACTAGGGAAGCTGGTGTCCCCTAAATAACATGTCATCTGTTTTTCCTGCTCGTGATTGGCTGGATACTAGGTAGAAGCCCATAATAGCTTCGTTGTCCTGGCAACGCCCTGAAGCAAGATGGCGGCCCTGGGATAGGCTGAAAAGAGCCTAGTCACTCTGACCCCTTAGCAAACAAGATGGCGGCCGTGACATCAGGCGGGAAAAGCTCTGCTTCTCAAACGGCCGGAGGGGGACTCAGAGGCTTTGGCCCTGCGCCAAAATGGCGGGCGCAACTTCGGGCAGCTCGGCAATCACCTTCTGCACCCCCCCCTTTCAATTCCTTCGATCTCTGCTCCTCTGAGCGATCGGGAACAAGGTGGCTGCAAAGGGCCTCCGAACAGCTGATCTTTTTTTCTTTTTTTCATTGCCGATCGGCAGGAACGCTGTCTGGGAGCTGCTGGGATCGCCTTACAGCTGATTTCCCCCCATGGGGAAATTCTGTGTACTGATTGCTCCTCTGATCGGTAAGAACCGATACTCGGAGACTCGTTGCGCTGGAAGAGTGGTTGGGGGGGGGGGTCTGATCGCGGGCGTCAGGGACCCCAATCCAGCGATCCCTTTCAGCAAGGCAATACTCCGGAGAGCAGTGGCCTCTCAGGGATTGAAGAGACGGAGAACAATACCCCGGAGGGCAGTGGTTCTCGAGATCCAGGTCTTCCTCCTATAGAGAAAGGGAAAAAAAGGAGAAAAAATTATTGTTAGTAAACATCCTATAAATCTCACATACTGTGAGAAGAAAACTCATAGTCCCTACACTATGACTGAGTTTTTAAGACTGAACCTGAGGAGGTAGAGGGGGGCGGGACATAATTATGTTAATTTTTAACTCAGTCCCTGCCAATGAGGCTGAAGAACAACCCACATTGGACTCTCCGAACAGTGCAGGGGAGAAGGAAGGACTCACTGGAGAAGAGCCTAATGCTGGGAGAGATTGAGGGCAAAGGAATAAGGGGATGGTAGAGAATGAGGTGGCTGGATGGAGTCACTGAAGCAGTCAGCGTGATATTTAATGGACTTCAGGGGATGGTAGAGGACAGGAAGGCCTGAAGGAATGTTGTCCATGGGGCCACAATGGATTAGACACAACTTTGCATCAAAACCAACAAAAATCATAGGAATTGTGTTGAATTAAATATCCTTGTAATTCAATATAAACATAACATTAACTTAAAATCTTGTCTTGTTCCTGGGGTCTTCTCATGTCAGTATTGCAAGAAGAGTGCTTGAGGGCTTTTCATATTTTTTTTGTCTTTAGGGCCTACAGAGGACATTAGGAAGTTGGAGCACCCAAACTATCTTCTGAAGAGATTCCCTCATATTATAGGCAATGGGAAGGGAAAAACAACTGTTATCATAGTACATGTCCTCTTGCCCAAGGGAAATTAAGCATAGTAGTTCAGATTAAAGTAGAGTTGGGAAATTAAGCAATAGGTTATAGCCTTAAACTTCAGTCTTGGTTGTTCTAAAGAACTTGCTCAGTTCTTTAGAACCAGATAAACCATGCTAACAAAAAAAATTAAATACAAAAAACTTATCACTCAGCTATGGTATAAATGGAACAGATGGCCTGTGATTTGGATGCATTATGCGCAGGCCAAGCCCACCCCAGTTCCGCAAAGGGGGGAAACATTGCAATACATTATATGACGGTAACATGACTCTGTGAGTTTGACATAGACTGAATAAATGATGACACTGCATCATGATGTCATCATGCAAATGGCCCTTTTTTGCTTACTTGCAGTAAATATGAACTTATCAGAGCTCTATGTCATTTGTATGATGATGTCATGATGTTATGCTGAATTCTTGCAAAGGTGTAGAATATCTCTGTTTGCACAAGAGAATAATGAAATGAACAAAATCATTTGATATTCAGAAAACTATTTCAGAACTTTTGGAAATTCACATTTCAAAAATTAAACGTAACATCCTATAGTGATGTTTATGTACCTTCACTGTTTCATACGTGTCTGTAATTAAGGCAATGAAGAGACTCAGAACCATGTAGATAAAGAGGCTAATGAAAGAGTAGAGGTAGATCCGGCTGAACAGCCACACCAGGTAGCTTTTCTGTTGCATTTTTGCAAAAGTAGCAAACATGTCATCTCCATTTATCAAAGAGAAAAGACATTCAGAAACCATATTCAAGGTATGGAACTAGAAGAGAACAAATATTCAGGAACAAACAGACAAAAGAAAAGAAAATTATTTCCATTTTTTGCTCAAGTTGTTTAAAAAATAGTGGTCAAATACAGTAAACTGCAAATAAATGTTACATGTTTTACTCAATACCAGCCCTTGAAAATCTCTGGATATTACAATATTTTATTAATGTGCATCAATGCCTCAGATAATGCAGAATATATACCTATACGTGACAACTCCATATTCTGGTGATCATGTATAGTTACATAACTAAAGTGATAAACTGGCCCTTTCAGATATCTTGGCAGCGTGCTCATTTTGTTAACATTTGCCCAAGACCCTTCAGATACAAAACTAGATGACAAACATCCAACTCACAGTACCTTAGCATGATATGGGCCCAGCACAATCCAGCCACAGAAACAATAACCCAGATAGATCATAGCCGCACAGGAGCAAAATCGAATGACATTTGGCAATGCTGCACGGAGAGTCAAAATAAGCAGCTGAAAAACAAGGCCCAAGAAAAACCCAGAGATGCTCATTAGACTTTCCAAAGACATTCAGCACTGCCAGTAATAACAGAAAAGAATACCAAGAGCATGAGTGTTCCAGAAGATCCTTACATTATATTTCTTAAAGAAGCTGAGGTAGCGGATCACTCCAAGCCACACAAGCATGGTGGAAGTTCCTAACAGGATACTGCAGACGTCATAGCTTGTCAGACTCTATATGAAGATTAAGATGATGTTCAATAAATTACACTAACGGAATTTCAGTTGGGGTGCCCATAAAAAAAGGACCTTTTATATTCATTTTAACTCTTGGGGATACCATATTTTCTTTTCTTTTGACACTGAGATGGGAGACATAAAGTTCTGCTAGATTAGGAGACCGTTCTTGGGAGGTGAGTAAATCTTATTCCATTAAAAAGAAATGGGCTAAAAATGTCAGGGCTGTTTCCTGGTGGACAAAGAGCACAAATGCATTGCACAGCAAATTAATAGACTTTTGATGATATGCACAGATACTGCTCATTTCTAATTTCTAATGATATTACCATGGATAGATAAAATATACAGCTAGAAAAATGCCTTCTCTGGAGCAGCAGTTTTCTCAATGTGACCATTTTCCCCAGTCGAAGACTCAAGTGAACTATAAAAATAACAAAATTCAGGTTGGTCAATAAGATTTCAATTGGGACTTCCAAAACTGGAACACAGGTCATCTAATCAGCATTCAAGTCACTTACCTTAGCTTGTATCTCCATCTTTAATGTAGAACCAACTATGGTAAGAAGGTCACTAACGATGATCATGATATACCATCCATTGACACATTCCACTAGATCAGAGAAAGATACTTCTTTCTTATAGTGATGTTGGAAAAAAGACACAAAATCCTAGGATACGTGAGAGGGCAAGAAAAGAGAAATTGCTATTGAAAAGCTGCAATTAAATTTATTAAGAGATACTGACAAACATAAGCTTACCCTTTGTAGATAAATTCCTTTAATTACAGATCGTGTGCAGAGAATCAGTGATGCAAGACATGTCAGTATGACAAAACCATCAAAGATCATCATATAATGGGTATTCTTCTGTACTGGGAAAAAAAAGATTGATTTACTTGTCTATACATAATAGTTAACCTGATACTCTCATAGAACACATACTCATTTGTGTCTGAGGGAAAATTTTCTTTGTGAAATTGCCTTGAGAGAGTGCTAATAATGGAGAAGAGGCCTCCATCTTACTTCATTTTTCAATACAGGGAGAGGTGGATAATTAAAGGATTCAAAGCCATCAAAAAGAATGAATGCTTCACACTTTTGATAGTCTAAAGAGGACCCCTCCTCCCTCAAGTTATGTAGTTATTTGCATTTGGGGCAAATTTCCCATTGTGGGGAATTCCCTTCTAATATACTGTAAATCAGAAGTGAAATTCAGCAGGTTCTGACAGATTCTGGAGAACCAGTAGCGGAAATTTTGACTAATTAGGAGAACCGGCAAATACCATCTCTGGCTGGCCCCAGAGTGGGGTGGGAATGAAGATTTTGCAGTATCCTTCCTTGCCACGCCCACCAAACCTCACCCACCAAACTGGTAGGGAAAAATTTTGAATTTCGCCAGTAATGTAAATATTAACCATATAGAAAGAGACTTTTTTAAGGACTATAGGTGAAATGATGTAACACACATATTCAAATTGCGTGCTCAGTTGACAAACATACTTAAAAAAATATAGTTACTACAGAACATAGCAAATACTATATTTAACTTCATGCATCACTAGGCCTTCAATAAAACCTAATAAGCACTAAATAATTAATAACAAAAGTATGTTTTTTAAGCTTACTTGATCCAGAAACATGCCAGTCTTTACATTCCTTGATGGCAATATCATTGTCTAGGCTTATTTTAATTCTTCCACTATGAGCTTTGTTATCAAAGAGTATCTGTAGATATTGTGGAGAAAGAAAAGATGCTATTATTCTTATTTCTAAACACTCGTTAGTTCAGATAGAATCTGAATAGTTTATGCCTAATGCTTGGTAATAAAATCAAAATCTATATCTACCTACCTACCTACCTACTTTCCATCCATCCATCTATTTATCTATCTACTATTCTTCTCAAAAAAGCCATAAAGTCTTATAGTTAGCTTGAAGTATAACTTTGAAGCAGTGATGGCATATAAAAAGCATGTTTTGTAGAAAACAGAAAATGCTTGGAGTTAGTTTAGTTCTGTCAGTGTACCATTCTCCCCCAAATCTAAGCAGTTTAAAAATAAGGTGGAGAAATAGAATAAAGACTATATCTGAATAATCCTCGAACAAAACTTAACAAGAGAACATGACCCAATGTCTTCATCTTTTTAATATTGTTTCAGAAATATTGCTATTCTTATCACTATTTGGGTTTTATTGCATTTTTCCATCTGAGGAGTATTCAAGTTGATCGCCAGCCACAGTCAACCAAAAATAAATAGAAACAAATTTTAAAAGTTACAATTACAATATAGTTACACACATAATAAAAGTATTAATATTACTGTTAATATTATTGTCAAAAAGCTAATACTATATAGAATTATGTTTTGAACTTAACTAAAAGAAGAGTAGGTGAGTTACCGCGAGAATTAATGTGAATTGTAGGACACACACACACACACAAAGAATAGCTGATTTACCAAATGGGTATTTGCAGCTGTGGGCAGGCAAATCTCTGGTAGCAATAAATCATTGGTGCCTGCCTCTTGATTAGCTTCAGCGTTATCATTTCACTTTATTCTCTACTTCTAAATTGCTAATGTATATACTGCAATAGTCCACTTTAAGAAGAAGCTGACACAATCTAGGCCCATTTCTCCCATCCCAAACCTGCCCTTCAGAAAATGACTAATTACAAGTCTTCATCAGTTCAATTTTTTTTACTTGCTTCCTAGTTTATCTGCACATAAACAACCAAGCTCAGAAAGTTCCAAGGACTCCACCTCTGTACTTACTGTTAGTGTGAAATCATAGCAGTCTGGGAGTTCGTGTTGTCGAACAGTCTGGAGATTAATGGTCTTCAGTTTGAACGTGAGTGTCAGAGTTACAAGTCTAGAACAGAGACCGGAGCTTTATTTCACCATTACCAAAAATGTTCAAGAATGCCAGCAACTTTTATTTCTCCTCACCTCTGGAAGTCCAAAGTAAAATTGAAAGGAGTCTTCCTCAGTGTCCCATTTTCCAGAGGTAGCATTGGCTCCACATAAAGACACTCTATGGGAAGACAGATGCTTTACGGCATATAGAAAATACTCAATATTTAATAAGACGAGGAAGACAGAAAATCAGTAATAAGGAATCTGGTCACTAGTAGTCTTATCTAAATAATACGAGATGTAAAATCTTTCTTCATACTTGCAAGAAAAAAGCAGCTATGTTTTTTCATTAATTTAATGCATATATTTACTGAACCTCTGCCTTATGGGAATTCTTATTTGATAAAGAATCCCTGAAAATATCTGCTTGTTAAAAATAAACCCAAAAAGGAAATTTTATACTTGATCCACAGATCAGTACCCTAATACCCTAATTTCTATGGTTACAGGCCCTTCTACTTATGACTGTAGAATGATGTTTCAATGCAGTTATGAATTACTTCCATCTGAATAAAATGAAGAAACAGTAATTCAGAAAGTTCTTGTACTGTAATTATTTGTATATGTTACACATTGGTTCATGTAATTGCATACATATATCAAGAAAAGACCCTCAATCTGTCAACAGTCCTTTAATATCTTTCATACCCTAGAGGTTTAAGCTAAGATATCCTTACGGAATTCAGCTTTTGGTACTGTTTGGAAATGTTGTGCACATATGTTTACTACATTAGTTCGCTAAGAGATTATTATTTATGTCACTATTTCCAAACTCCAAAAATAAGTCACAATGCTTCTGAATTCTCATAACAGACACTACCAATAATTCTATATGTTCAGTAATCAATATTCATGTTGAACAGTTAAGACTGTCCACTCAAATTTATTCACAAAGTTTCAGAGGCCAGTAGTCAGCCAATATATTTCGGTATTTGCCTAAAGCACATAAACATGAATGGCTCAGGCAAGTAAACTAACTGGATTTGTAAGTGCATTGTAAGGTGACATTTTCTTCAATACTTCAGGGCAAAAGTAAGAGCGCAAAATAATCCACACAGCAAACATTTATGTCATCCAACAGGTTACTAATGCTTTCTATCACATGTCTACAGTCTGAGGGCACTGCCTCACTTTTCCTAATAGTAAAGTTCACCATGAACCTGAATCACCAATTAGTGTTGGTGATGTTTGCAATGTTGAGTTGGCAAGACACTTTTGTGGATGAGGGACATCAATTGCTTCAATTTTGATTATACTACAGTATCTTGCAAGTAGATGCACCCTTAACTCTGTTCAATAATTACCAGTATGAAGAACCTGCTTCAGATACAATAAAGTCACTGGGCTATGAGTCAGCCATTTTTATCAGCAGGGTATCAGGCCACTTGGAAACTAAACCACGTACACCCTAAAGGTGCTTTTTCAAGAGGCACCTGGACTTTCTGGTTTTTCTTTCAAGATGTTCTGTTTCTCATCCATGAAGCTTCTTCAGCTCAGAGTTGAAGAAGCTTATTGGATGAGAAGCAAAACATCTTCAAAGAAAAACCAGAAAGTCCAGTTACTTCTTGAAAAAGCACCTTCAGGACAACCATAACCTGGATGACTGAGAATCTCCATAGATATAAACAATGTACATCTATATGGAATATACTAGGTCTGACTGAAGCTGACATCATTTGAGTGAAATGGGGCAAGGAATTAAATGAAGCACCACTACTGCAGTTTTCATGACTTAAACAAGACTCTAATGTACAAGTAGTCCTCACTTACTAATCACAGTTACTAAGTGATATAGTCATAAAGTGAAACATCCCATGACAGTTCCAGTGCAGTCATTAACCAAATCACCTCAGGTTGTTAAGCAAAATGGCATATGACTTTTGTGACTTCCTGCCATTTTCCACAATGATTCTGCTTGTTGGAAACAAGCTGAGAAGGTGACAATGGATGTTGCAATAGCTGCAAGTTCAGGGATTGGTCTTAAATATACCTTTTCACTGTTGTCGTAACTCTGAACTGTTACTGAATGAAGCAATTGCTAAGTGAGGACTATCTGCAGTAGTTGAATTTCTTCCTGTACAAATAAAACATCTGAAGTGTCTACCCATTATATTGTAATGATACTGGAAATTACTATGTGTTTGCTTTTAAACACTATGACTTTGCTCAAGTTGTCTCTCTTTCTGACCTCCGCCCACCCCACTCTCATTCTCCTTTCTCTCTCACACACAGAAACAATCTATCTGATTTGAGTCGTTCAGTTTCAATTTCTGGGTCAATATCGAAAGTGTCATTTCCAGGGCTGATAATTCCTCTCTTGTAGAAGTACTGACATATTGCCATATTGATCCTTTCTTTTCGTAGGCGTGATTTCCAACCGAATTAGCACGCAGTTGTAAGAACTAAGCGACAAGGTACAACCAGTTAATGGAGCTGCCTGGTAATTAAAACTGAACTAATTGGAGACGCAAGAGAATGTCTGCGATGGAACATCCTGCTTTTCAGATTTATTGATCTCATGAATAGAATTACAAAGACTAAGGTTCAAATAAAACTCGGTGAAATGGATTCAGTCATAGAAAACCTCATTTTTATGGGCCAATTGCCTGTGTTACCTTTATCTCATGAGGTTACTATGGAATTAAAAGGTCTGCATCTCTTGCCTCATTAGAGCCAATGCAAGCTCTATGGTATAGGAAACCAATGTGATTTTCCTTCCATTCATATCTGTTTACATATAATGACTTGGCTTTTTCAAGCTTAGTTTAGGTTCAGTGTACAATATTTTATAAAATACTAGCTGAAAACCCAGCGCTACACGGGTATTTATAGACCTCAAAGCATTTGTCTGACAGGGAGCCATTGAGAAGGGTCTTTTGCCCCCTACTCCCATGCCTATCACCCCTGCCCTCCCCTTCCCATGTGATCTTCTTTCCGCTCTTTCTACAATCTTGGCACTTTGCCCCAAATCCACCAGGGGGCGTCGTCTGCCTCTAACAGGGAGTCATTGAGAGGGGCCTTTCTTCCCCCTACCCCCATGCCCATCACCCCTGCCCTGTCCCTCCCCCCTCCAACGCACTCCTCTTTCCCACCCTTTCTACAATCATGGCACTTTGGGCCACCTTCTGTCAAGAGAAGGGAATATCAAGTGCTTTCCCATTGGCCCAGTGGAGGGCAAATGTCATGGCTGGCTTTCTAGAGGAAGCTGTGACAGAAGTGAATCATAGACAATGTCCACTCTAGGACGCTGCACTCGCTCTCATTAATGGCCCAGATGTTTCAGAGTTATGCTGGAACACACACACACACTAAGGGGTACTAGGGTGTCTTACTCCCACAGTATTTGTTTCCAGAGGGTAAATCATCTGTGTACCAAGTTTGTTTAAAATTGCTTGAGTCATTCCAGACTTATGCTGGAACATACAGCCGATAGATGGATGGATGGATGGATGGATGGATGGATGGATGGATGGATGGATGGATGGATGGATAGATAGATAGATAGATAGATAGATAGATAGATAGATAGATAGACTAATATTACCTGTTTTATTGAGAAAGAGATCTGGTCATAGACCTCTTTTTGCGTGTACACTGCATAGGTGTCATCCATGCTGTCCATATAGCCTTTCAGGAATAGATGCTTAAAGGATACCGTGTTTTCTTCTTTAAATGTAACCACCATTTGATTGCTTAAACCAAAAACTACAAGCTGAAAATATCAATAGAAAGGGAATTCTTCAGCTAAAATACTCAAAAAGTCCATTCTGACCACAAGTACATTAAATTTTTTAATTGATGGAGCATTCGTAGCTACCGTATCTTTCAGAGTATAAGACACACTGGAGTATAAGACGCACCTTAGTTTCGGGGGAGTAAAATAGAGGGGGGGAATCTACCTATCAGGTATTCATCTGGTTAGTGTTCTTAGTCAGTTCAGCTCGAACACATTATTTTATCCTTGGTTAGGGCTGAAAAAGCCTTTTTCAGAGGGGATAGGAATGAAAGCAAGCCTGCAAAGACTTAGGGCTGGAAAAAACCTTCTTCGGAGGGCATAGGAAGCAGAGAAGATTGTCAGCACCTTGCTAGGGCTGGGGAAAAAAACTTTGAAAAAGTAACATTCAAAGTATAAGTCACACCCAAATGTTCAGCCTCTTTTAGGGAGGAAAAGGGTGCCTCTTATCTGTATATTCCAAAAAATACAGTAGTTCTACCACCATTCCCTACTCATTCTCTTGGTAGTTTCATTTTACCCTGAGAGTGTGAAAGGTAAATAAATCAGGAATTGAACATATAGGAAAAAAGAGCTGGGTACCATCCCTCCGATTTACAACTTTTATTTTCATTCAGTGGTCAAAGACTCCTCCTATATTTATGTAACTATATTCTTGTTACACTTATAATTTAGCCCAGTTCAATATCATGACTATTTTATTCTTTTTGATCTTGGATCTGTTTTGCTGAATAAAAACATAATATAATATTAGTATAGTTCATATTGGACATTTTCATACTATATTCTGAACACACATATTTCCTTATAGTTGGTGAACAATGAGGATTTAATTAGTAGAAGGCTGAAGAGTGACATATATAATAATGAAATGAAACTGCAACTATAATCTTGATATTGTTCATTGTCTCTACTTGACTAATAGCCTATTCTGTTCATTACCCCAATCCAGCATCCATCAAATATTTGGATTAAAAGTTCTATAATTCCTAAACGAGATAGCTATGTTAGCTGGCACTTATGAAAGTTCTTTTGCAACACAGATGGAGAACATATGATGAAGATACATATATTATTAAATTTGTCAATACTAAATACTTGACAAAAATATTTTCTTCCAAAATATTCAGTGTGTAAGAACACAGGTCATTTCAATACTTACAGATGGTCCTTGATTTACAATCACAATTATGACCAACATTTCTGTTGCTAAGCAAGGCAATTATTACATGAGTTGTACCTGATTTTATTTTTAAAAATGGGGGGGGGGGGCATGGTTTTTAAATGAATCACTGCAGTAATTGATTGAATTATGCGGTTGCTAAATAAATCCAGCTTTCCCTATTGACTTTGCTTGTTGGAAGCCAACTGGGAAGATTGCAAATGCAGGTCACATGTTTCTAGGATGCTGCAACCATCATTAGTACATGCTGGCTGTCAAGCGCCCAAATTCTAATTATATGACCAAGCCCTTGTAACTTTAGACAGTTGCTAAACAAATGGTTATAAGTCGAGGACTGCCTGTATTAAGGTCTGAAAGTTTCAAATACCAACCGTACAGATGGTTCTAAAAACACAAGTCACTAAAGCAGCAGTAAATCAGAGGTTGTCACTCAACTGGTTATAATTTCTTGAATTTATATAGCAGTAGCTAAAAATGTGTAAGTAATAATTGTACTGCAGCTTTGTATCTCACCTGGATAGTGACCATAGCTATTTTCAGAATTTGTATGCCCAGCTTCCACGGTTTCCTTCCTCGGGCCCAGAATTTTTCACAGGGATTCATAAAGAAAAATTTAAGTTTTCTTCTTAACTGATCTTCCAGAAGCTGGCACATTGATGCATGATGTTTTACACTGTATAAATGTTCATCATCCTGAGTACTGCAGCTGCCTACAAGCACTTCAGGATTTTCCATTGCTGGAATAGAAAAAAACATTAGCAATATTGGAATGATTAACCAAAAATGCTATGCATGTATTTGTGAGCATATCTAAAACTCAAGGTGTGATTGTCTCCTTTAACAACAAGAGTTTCAACTCTAAACTACAAGTATTACAGCACCTTCCATGCCAACTTATAGCCCATTGATGTTATTTCATCAACTAATCACAGCAGTGAAAAAGATATTAACAGTGAAGAAAAATGAGTTCTCCCACAGTTCTCATGTTCCTAACATAGAAAGCACTATTTTTGGAACCAAACATAAGGAGGTTTTTCCCATAAACACATTATTTTGTTTATCAGTTTTCCTGTTAAGATTTTACAGGATATAGTTTCACGAGTTATTTCTCAAAAAAATCTTCGACATTTCTCCCATCCTCCCCCTCTCTTACGTGCACATTTATCCTTGGCTCTTGCTTGATTTCTGCACCATCATAAAATGGCTGAGAATCACGGCTTCTGAATGGTCTAGAAGTCCAATAATGAATAACTGGGTTCTTTAAGACATGTATATTATATGGAACTCCATTCTATGTCTTACCGTCATACAGATCACACTTTCAGAGAAAAGTCACAGAACAAACCAATTTTTAAATCCAATTCCTTGAGCTAAGAAACTTTAGCACATTGAGGGAGTTCCATAAACAACTTCCTGGGCTTTTTAGTATTAGGAACCCTAGAAATTACAATATATTCTGTTTGCTCTTAGAGTACAGATGTCATAGAATCTACTTAAACTTCCTTCTAATTCTATTGACCCCCTCACAGAAGGCATGTGAATTATTTAGTTCTGTATTTGCAACATTGGCCTTAATGTATTACAAATTGTTGTTAGAGGACAACAACAATGTTAAAAGCCGGTGTGGCTCCATTCCAAAATAAGTGTGCTCAGAGGCAGGTCTCTCATCTGAAAAATGGAGCTTTCTTCTATTCATGTCTGGGTAGAAAGACAATAGATAGGAAGTAGATCCACTGTGAGAATGAAGACAAGGTATTATCAACATCTTTAATACTGAAGATACCAGAAAACCAGGTTAACTAAATTCAAAGAATTTATTATTGAGAATTGTATGGTGCTCAAGAAATATAATTGCATTACTGGTATTGCTATGAAAAACACAAGAAGCAATATTTGGGGAACAGATTCCTACGCATACGAAGGACAAAGAAGTTAATCTGTAAAGCAGTAGCTCACTTCCCTTCTCTTTCCCTCCTCTTCCCTGGTCCAGGATCTATATTATATGTGGCAGATTCCTCAATTCATCTCTTTCTCTTTCAAAAAGCACCAACGCACAATTGATATATTAAGATAAATGGGAGGAAAATCATTGTTATCTCATTTGACACTGGCATTTAAACGGGAAGTAATTTTGTGCTCATTCTAAAGCAGTACAAAAATATTTTCATATACTGTATTAAATTATTTTGTGGGACCTATCATATTTGTGCAAGGTGACTGTCTATTCCACAGGATTATTAATGTCATATCGATCCTGTAATACTGCCAACCCAACAGGGATGCTCATAATCTCATAAGATACAGCAAAACCCATGCAAATCCAAATTATTTATATAAATGTTGCAGTCAACTTATCAAATATAATGCTAAACATTTTCTTTATTGATTTCAATTGCCAAATCAGAGCCAGAGGAAGTAACTATATGCACAGAGTTAATTAGTGAATATACAGTCCATTTTTGGTATCATCATTTGAAAGTAATACGCCGCCTCCGAACTGATTTAACTGTTGCTCATAAAATCATACATCACAATGTACTACTCCCTGTTGGCGACTACTTCACCTTTAACAACAACAACAACGCAAGAGCATGCAATAGATACAAACTAAATGTAAATTGCTCCAAACTAGACTGCAGAAAATACAATTTCAGCAATAGAGTGGCCTGGAATTCACTCTGTTGTTTCTTCCCCCAATCCCAAAATCTTCAACCTTACATTATCTACAATAGACCTCTGCCCTTTTCTAAGAGGTCTGTAAGGGGTGTGCATAAGTGCACCTTTGTGCCTACCGTTCCTGTCCTAATGTCTCTTTATCTTTTCTATCTCTACTTTATACTTATATTATGTTAAACATACTACAATACAATACTATATTTGTATGATAAATAAAATAAAAGAAATAAATAAATAAATAAAATAATCAGAATTCAGAAAAATTTTCAAAGAACGGGAAGGCAATATTATACCGGTAATCAAATCCTTGAGTTGAATTTTATTCCTGATGACAACATAGGTAGATTCATAAAGTGGGGTTTTGTGTGGGGGGGTGGAGGGCTACAATCAGTGTGAAGGGCTACCAAACCTTTTACTACCACACTGTGGGCATTGTTTATGCAGGACGCCCTGCATTTCCTTTCATCATCTTTCAGTGCAAATTGGATGCTCTGGGGTAGAGCTCCATTTTTGCTACCCCACTGCATCCCCCCCGCCCCGGTCCGTGCAGTAGCCCACACCCGGCTACAATATGGAAATGGTCTTGCCATTGCATTCTAGGATTTTTTTTCAGCTAGTCTACACATGAGATCCTTCACAGACCAAGTGTTTCTAAGTGCTAAATACAAGTACGCCCTACTCCACTGTTCAACTAGACAAGATTTGTTGAAATTTTGATTTAGTTGGTCATACTTTTCAATTCAATACAATTAGTATATTTTTCATGTATTTATTAGATTTGTGTTTAGGAAGTTCAGAGTAGGTTTATAAATTAAATTAGAGTGGTAGATTTAGCTGGCCATCTATGGTTTGTCAACACTACTATACGAGTGTCTCATAGAAGCAGAATCTAAATTTCTGACACTGTCTCAATACTAGCCACTGATGATTATTATATCATACCCTATAACTAAAATCCATTTCAAAAAACTGAACTGTTCCAAGCTAAAATTAAAAAGCCAGATGAATTTGAAAAAGGGGCTATGATTAACTTTCACCACTCAGTTGAAGTTAAAAACAAAGTTCTAGAAAGCTTTTGTTCATTCACTTAGATATGCAAGTACAGTATTTTAACTTTTTCCACAATTTTGAAAATTATTCAACTATCCTTTAAATAAAAAATAAGCCTCCAGAAAGATGTGGATTTTTTTTCTTTGTAGTTATTCAGCATCATCATGTTTATGGGAATGATAAATAGCCATGATTCATCTGCATAACCAATAACATAGTGTCATTCATTAAAATGATTTCAAAGAAAGGACATATAAAATTAACATTACCTCTATAATGTAACATAAGGCAACAATAATTCCATAGCAATTTTAATCTGAATGGAAGGAACATATTTTAGCATCATCCAGAGTTTTTTTTAATTTAAGAACTCTCTAAGTTGTCCAGTTGAAGAAACTTAACACCATTTACCTAAAAAGAAATCTACTGTACAAAGAAAGGGCATATAGATTTAATATTACCTCCACAATAAAACATACGACAGCAACACATTCATATAACTTTCATATACCGGTAATTTATTTGAATGGGAAGGAAGGGATTTGATTATTATTATTAATATTTATTATTATTATTTATTAAATGTGTATGCCGCCCCTCTCTGCAGACTCCAGAAGACCTCCCCAAATCCAGAAGACTTCCAATTGAAGAAACTTTTTAAAATGTTCATTTATCTAAGGAGGAATCGAAAGCAATGCCCATCTATCTAAGAACTTAACCTTAATTAGAATAATGAATATTTCCATTAAGTCAACATAGGCTTCCACTGATGAATTAAATTAGTTTTTAACAGTCGATCGCTTCTATACACATTGCTATCGGAGTGAAAGTATAATTTCTGAAGGAAAAAAGGATGCCACCTTCATGTTTAGATGGCATATGCATTTACGCCCAGAGTCCTTCAGGAGTTGGGCATCATATTATTTATTTCTTATTTATTAATTGGACTTTTATGTCACCCCTCCCCGAAGATTCAGGGTGGCTTACAACACATAATGAAACAATATATAACGTCCCAAATCCAGTTAATTTAAATTATAATCTTATTATAATTTATAATCGAGTCTGTGGAGAGGGGCGGCATACAAATCTAAATAATAAATAAATAAATTTAAAAAAACAACCCAAACCATAAAAAGTCAGTCAGTCAGTCAAATCAATCAATCAGCATGCAATTTTAGAAAAATCATTCCCTTCACATAGCAGCAAAAGTGGGAGGATGCAAACTTAAGAGTTTGTCCCAAATAAAGCATCCCTTTTGAGAAAAATGAACAAACGTGATATTAAATAAATATTAAATTATTCTTCTTATTATTTTAAAAATACTCAAAAAATCACCCAATCAAGAGGGAGAAGAGGTTTTTTAGTTCAGCAGAAAGGCTTAGAAAAATTCAATTCAGTTCAATACGTTGCTCTCTTCCTCCTTCCAGCCACAGCTCTCAGTCCTGGAATTTTACCGCTTCGTCCTTTATTGGTCCGTCGTCGAAAGATTATCGGGGCCACCACAAAAAAGCAAGCTTCGTCGCCGGGAAGGGTCTGCCTTAAAAACACGGTCAGACCCTCTCGATAGCCTAGTTCCATAATTCAGAGGCGGATCCCATCCGAAGCAGTCCCATTTTTTTCGCCTCTCTCTGTGCTCAGGAAGCCCCTTCCTCCCGCCATCCCAAGGAAGGACAGAAGCGGCCGCCGACCCCAGACTCACCTTCCCAAAAGAAAGGCCGCCCCTTGAACTCCTACAGCCGGGCAGGGGAGGGCCTTTTTTTTAAAAAAAACCTCCTACTTCAGCCCTAGCAGGTGAAGCTGGTTCCTCGAAGCGAGCGAGGGAGCGAGCGCCGGGCTTGCTTACATCGCCGCCGGGCAGAAGAGTCACCTGAGCCGCGCGGCAAAGGCGAAGCGACGCAAGACGTCGGCCTGACTCTGCTACCACAAAGCCGCGTCTGGGGAGCATCCCCAGAAAAAGCCGGGCGATGAGCAGCCGGCGGAAAATTGCAGGCGGCAGAAGCTGCTCCTCTGCGCCGGCACCACGTGACCGAGGCCGGCTTCTGCCGCCAGCCTCGTCAGCCGCCTCCTCCTCCTCCTCGCCCAAAGGCAAGGAGAAATCCGAGGCCAGTCAGCCGCCCCGCCCGGGCGCAAACCGCAGCAGGCCTGACGGGTTGTTTGGAGAGAAGGCGGCATCTGAGTTCCCTCGCCCCGATTCTCAGCTGCCTTTGTCTCTCTCCGGACCAAATCTCAACCAACAAATGCTCTGTCCTACACATTGGCAAATAGATCACCAAATACAGGCTGAATAAACAAGACCTTGCAGACAACCCTCACTCGCTAAGGACCTTGGAATACTCATATTCCAAGGCTAATATGAAAGGCTAGTATGAAAATAAGGAACATAATATCAGTCTGTCAAATATAAATTGAGTGAGGATAGGAGCCACTCAGGAAATGGACAAAATAAATAAATAAAATAAATAAATATTAAATGCCCTAAGTGTCAAAGCCCACTGCAAGGACATCGCCAAAAAGGCTTCAAGAGTTGTTAACCTAATCCTACATAGCTTCTGCTCCGGTAATCTCATACTAGCCAGAGCATACAAAACTTTTGTCAGACCAATCCTTAAATACAGCTCATCTATCTGGAACCCGCATCACATTTTGGACATAAACACTCTAGAAAATGTCCAGAAATATGTCCATTCCTCTACTCACAACAGAATACCCTACACAACTAGATTTACAATCCTAGGTTTAGAAAGCTTAGATCGATGTCAGCTAAAACACGACCTAAGTATAGCCCATAAAATCATCTACTACAACGTCCTTCCTGTCAACAACTACTTCAGCTTCAAACACAACAACACATGAGCACATAACAGATACAAACTTAAAGTAAACTGCACCAAACTTGACTGCAGGAAATATGACTTTCATAACCGAGTAGTTAATGTATGGAATTCACTACCTGACTCTAGTATCATCATCTAACCCCCAAAACTTTACCCTTAGACTATCCACTGTTGACTTCTGATTGTTAAGATATCAGTAAGGGGCGTGCATAAGTGCACCAGCATGCTTTCTGTCCCCTGTACTAATGTTTCCTCTCTTATTAGTATCATGTATATAAACATTGTTATATCTTTGTATACTACCAATATGTACTTGACAAAAACAAACAAATAATAGAATAGAATAGAAAAGAATAGAATAATAGAGCTCCACAAGAAATGATAATTAGTGAAAAAAATTAAGCTATAGCAATATTTTAAGAATAAAAATTGAATTAATTGGTGGTTGGCCCAGGAGACAAAACTAGGGGATTAGGTGACATTAGAGTCATGTAACATATGCCAAGGTTATACAAATTATAAACATAGCAATGAAACAAAAATAATAATTTGAGAAGTGGCACCGCTAGTATGAAAATAAGGAACATAATATCAGTTTGTCAAATATAAATTGAGTGAGGATAGGAGACACTCAGGGAACGGTATTAGAGGGAGGAAGAGGAAGTAGAAGGGGAAGTTAGAGGAGTGAAAAGAAGTAGAAAATATAGAGTGTTAATAGAGGATGAATGGAGGGAAGGAGAAAGGGGAGAGAAGGAGTAAGAAAGTAGGAAGGGGATGAAGGTTGAGAGAGAGGAGTGTTGGGTCAGACTGAAGAATAAGAGTTGAAAAGGGTGCAAAATAAGATATTGGTTTATGAAATATTGAAAATGTATATATATCTTATTGATATATTTTAAGGCGTATATGTTTTGTTATAAAATGGAATTTGTGAAGAGAAAAAATAGAATAATAGAGCTGGAAGGGATCTTGGACGTCTTCTAGTCCAACCTCCTGCTTAGGCAGGAAAGCCAACACCACTTCAGACAAATAGTTATCAAATCTCTTATTTGAAACTTCCAGTGTTGGAGCATTTACAACCTCTGGAGGCAGGTTGTTCCATTGATTGTTTTAGGTATCAGGAAATTTCTCCTTAGTTCTAAGTTGCTTCTCTCCTTGATTAGTTTCCATCCATTGCTTCTTGTCCTACCGTCAGGGCTTTGGAGAATAGCTTGACTCTCTCCTTTGTGACAGCCTCTGAGATATTGGAACACTGCTATCATGTCACCCCTAGTCCTTTTCATCAGACTAGACATACCCAGCTCCAGCAACCATTCTTTGTATGTTTTAGCCTCCAGTCCCCTAATCATTTTGTTGCTCTTTTTTGCACTCTTTCTAGAGTCTCAACATTTTTTTTAAAGTTGTGGCAACCAAAACTGAATGCAATATTCCAAGTGTGGCCTTACCAAGGCATTATAAAGTGGTATTAACACTTTGTATGATCTTGATTCTATCCCTCTCTTTATGCAGCCTAGAACTATGTTGGGTTTTTTGCTCACTGTAGCGCTCTGCTGGTTCATATTTAAGTGATTGTCCACTAGGACTCCAAGATCCCTCTCACAGTTACTGCTGTTGAACAAGGTACCGCATATACTATATATGTGCATTTTATTTTACTTGTCTAAATGTAGAACCTTACTTTTTTCATCTTTGAATTTCATTTAGTTAGATAATGTCCAAATTCAAATCTATCAAGATCCTTCTATATCTTAAGCTTATCTTCTGAAGTGTTGGCTATTCCTGCTAGCTTGGTGTTGTCCGAAAATTTGATGAGTTCTTCATCTAAAGGGGCGGCATATAAATCCAATAAACCTAACCTAACCTAACCTATACGCTTATCCACATCATTGATGAATATGTTGAAGAGTACTGGCCTTAAAACAGATCCATGGGGTACCCCACTGTATATGTCCCTCCATGTAGATGCAGTTCCATTGACGACTACACGTTGAGTGTGGAGTACAGTGATACCTCATCTTACAAATGCCTCGTCATACAAACTTTTCGAGATACAAACCCGGGGTTTAAGATTTTTTTGCCTCTTCTTATAAACTATTTTCACCTTACAAACCCACCGCCGCCGCTGGGATGCCCCGCCTCTGGACTTCCGTTGCCAGCGAAGCACCCATTTTTGCGCTGCTGGGATTCACCTGAGGCTCCCCTCCATGGGAAACCCCACCTCAGGACTTCCGTGTTTTTGTGATGCTGCAAGGAATCCCAGCAGGGGAATCCCAGCAGCGCAAAAATGGGCACTTCACTGGCAACGGAAGTCCAGAGGTGGGGTTTCACAGTGAGGGGATTCTCAGTGAAATCGCAGCATTGCAAAAACACAGAGGTCCGGAGGTGGGGTTTCCTATGGAGGGGAGCCTCAGGGGAATCCCAGCAGTGCAAAAACAGGCGCTTCGGCTGGCAAAAGGGGTGAATTTTGGGCTTGCACGCATTAATCGCTTTTCCATTGATTCCTATGGGAAACATTGTTTCATCTTACAAATTTTTCACCTTAAGAACCTCATCCCGGAACCAATTAAGTTTGTAAGACAAGGTATCACTGTACTGGATTAAAGTGACTTGTCATTAAACATGCTGCTAACCCTGTTTGGCTAGCCTTACTAGTGCCCATCTGAAATTTGCCCCTGGTGTTTATGGGTTTTCTGCTGTATTGCTCAGTGTTGGTAGACTTACACAATCTACAACAAAGGAGTACACTTTCAAGCAACTAATGAACATGACATAAATCAATAAAAACAAAGCATAGGCGCCGTGTCATATTTAATAAAACAGTTAAGGTCATATAAAGCCTAGGTTTTTTTAGAGAAGCTGTACCCAATCTGGTGGCCTCCATGTGCACTGGACTTGTAACTCCAAGACACATCATACATGAAGGGAATTCTCCATTGTAGAAGCCTGTTCAAAAATATTGAGGACTTTCATCTTCCTGAAATGTCCAATGAGCCATTGAGGCTATGAATTATTTTATGGATGAAACATCCCAAAAAGGCAGATCAGAGAAATGCAAGGTAAATAAGGCCAACCAACAGAGTTGACTTTTTCCTGTCCTGTCCTGGATTATAATTCCCATACTCAAATGAAAATACAAATTATAAAAGTGGAATTCTTCAGGCAAAATAGATGGCTTTTGGGACTATTTAACTTGCTCATATTGCATTTTAGGAATTGAATATTTGACTCATCGTGCACACAAAGTTCCATATAATTCCAATAAATTTTATTTTATTTCAGATCTTTGGAGCTAGACTTCACAATGGTTATTGAATGATAATGAAAGACACATTATATTATAATTACTATTATTTTCTTTGGATTATCACATTAAACCAAACCAATATCTGTGCCAAAGAGCTTATAAACGTTCAATCTTGAATCTTGGCAGAGTTAAAAATTGTACAAAGATTCACTTCAAATAAATCCAATAACTCATCAACAACTTGACCCAGAACTGGGCATATCATCTGCTCGGATTAGGATTGATTGATAGATGTGTTCAGTGAAGGGCTACCAAAATTTTTACTACCACAATATGGGCATTGCTTCTGCAGGACACCCTGCATTTTCTTTCAACATCTTTCAGTGCAAATTGGGTGCTCTGAGGTGGAGCTCCATTTTCACTACCCCACTGTGTCCCTCCTCTCCCCGTCCGGGCAATAGCCCACCCCTGGATGTGTTGCCCATCTACTTCCACTCTGTTGTGCAATCAATTGTGCAGACTGGGGGCGCTGTTAGATTTGCTATAGCTTCTGGATGTTCAAATGATAGCATTGTCTATTTTATATAGCAGATAACTCAACATAATCTTACACTTGAAAACTATAGTTATTGCATGGCCTGTGAATCAAAGCCATATATTGTGAACTGTCGTTTTTCCATTTTTTTCTAAATCCAATTGAGAATTCTAGTTCTTACCTATACAATTATAAATATTTTATGACTAGAATTTCTGAAAAACTGTTTCCACACATTTGAATCTGAATGTAATTTGGAGCCCAGTTGCATATATCAATTACTAAACTGGCTAAATTGGGCTTAGTGGAAAACACCTTGTTGAAATTTCCTTCTCAGAGATGATAGATAATTAATGATAGGCAGCCCAGTTACTTCTTGGCTACATAAATTTGATCAATCAATCAATAAAATAAATCAGCATTCTCCAAAAGGACTCTTGTATCTTGGCACTTTAATTTCTCAATTCCCAGCATCAATTTCTGACAATGTGTAATTTAGCCTAGATTATTTGAAGTGCTAAATGAACAGAAAAGCAATTTTTATAACAGCTCAAACATTACAAAAGAGTTTAGAAAACAGCTTCATTAGCATCACAAATCATCTTGTTAATAAGGGCTATGAATTTTAAGTATGGCTACTAAATGCCGTAAGAAAAGTATCCTAAAATTTACTGATGTTATACAGAGGCTACATGTTGCAGTGTTAAGAAATTATAAAGAGAATTTGCCAATCTTGATTGATAATTTATCAGTGATCTCTTGTGGCTGTACTATGTTGCATAGCAATTTGTGAGTCTAATGAAATCTTGTTTTAGCACTGAGAAAGATCTACTGTACTGTACTATCTTTGACTGTATCACTACAGGTGAAGCCAAAATAGAGCCAAAGTGTATTTAAGTTATTAAAGTGATTAGATCGGTTTAAAGGAAAAAGACAGCCATGTATCTGAAGAGATTTCCCCCCCCAAAAAATAATTATTAAAAAACCTATTATAAAGTTTTTTAATAATTCTTTTTATTATAAATTATAATTTTTTTTAAAAAAAACACCAAAAAACTTTAAAAGTTTTTTATCCTATATCCTATATCGAGGGCTGGCAACAGAACAGAGGGAAATGATTACTGGAAAGCAACATCGGTACATTCATTTCGCACTTAACAACCAGTGATCCGAATCTTACATGGATTCAGGATCCAACAAAAGCAAATAAGCACAGTTCGCTCTTACACACCGACCGTTCATCGGCATGCTAAAGGCAAAAGCATGCTGGAACCTGTAGTTCGCTCTATGCTTTTGGCTCCGTTCTGCAAGAGGGGGAGGGCTAAGCGTAAAACAGTGTCAAACAGCTGAATGAACCCTGAGACTCGCTGGTAGTATTTTTGCAGCATTGCTGGCTTTTTGTCAATGGGACCCTAGGGCAGTGTTTCCCAACCTTGGCACCTTGAAGATATTTGGACTTCAACTCCCAGAAGGAAGGAAGGAATTCTGGGAGTTGAAGTCCAGCTGTCTTCAAGTTGCCAAGGTTGGGAAACACTGCCCTAGGGCATATAAACTGCTCAAAAAATAAATAAATAAAGGGAACGCTCAAATAACACATCCTAGATCTGAATGAATGAAATATTCTCATTGAATATTTCATTTGCACAACTATTCCATTTGCACAACGGCATTTGAAATTGATTGTAAATCACTGTTGCTTCCTAAGTGGACAGTTTGATCTCACAGACGTTTGATTTACTTGGAGTTATATTCTGTTATTTAAGTGTTCTCTTTATTTATTTATTTTTGAGCAGTGTATAAGAAGCTGAAACAAAAGAGTTGGTTCACCTTGATCAGGACCATCCTAAGTCATTTTGCTACCTAAAGTAGAGCCTATTTGCTACCTAAAGTAGAGCCTATATGTCCTTCCTTTGCGGGAGGAAGGAAGGAAGGAAGGAAGGAAGGAAGGAAGGAAGGAAGGAAGGAAGGAAGGAAGGAAGGAAGGATGGATCATGGCATTCTAAACCAGCTAACACTGTAGCTTATTAGGTAAGCCACCTCGAGTCTTCGGAGAGGGGCAGCATACAAATCTAATAAATTATTATTATTATTATTATTATTATTATTATTATTATTATTATTAAACTAATATTTCAAATTCCTGACTTAAAAGTGTTTCTTAACCATGGCAACTTCAAAGTAAATAAACTTCAATTCCCAGAATTCCCTAGCCAGTATATTCTGGGAACTGAAGACCATCAAGCTTAAAGTTGCAAATATTGAAAACCACTGGTTTAGTGTGATGTGTGAACCCAGGTGTTATCTGGCTCTGATGGAGTTGAATAAACTGACAATCAAGTGGCAATATTTAGCTGACTTGGGGCCTGGTGCGTATTTGGATGGTAGCCCACTGGAAAATCCCAGGGCTATATGTTTTTTCTAGGAGGTGGGAAAATATCTTGGAGAAGACAGGAACAAATCACTTCTCTATTACTGATGAGACCATTATATAGACATTTTCCTGGAATCATCAGGAGTCAAATGTGACTCAAAGATGACTTTACATTTTCCTTAATCGAATGCAATTGATTGTATTAAAAGTCATTTCCTCCTGATTGCTTATTACCTCCAGGATGGAAAGGACTTGTGCAATTTCTAGATTACACTTTCATCTTCTTGAGGAAATATCTGGAGACACAGATGAGGGAAGAAATATGAGGAATTGGGCAAATTCTGCAGCATTTTGTAGCATATTGAAAGCTACATATAATAAGAAGGAACAGTAATTTTAAGGTAGGAGACTAGAGTAGCATCCATAGGTTCAGGGGCAGGCTACCAACCACAGTCCTACCGGAACACACTGGGAGCGCACCACTGCAAGCGCACCTGGCATGCACCCGTGCCTGGTGCACAGTTTGGCTTCTGTGCATGTGCAGAAGCTAAATATTGTGCAAAGACGTGTGCATTATTTCCGGGATTTTTTGCTTCCATGCATGCTCCCCTCGCTGCACCACTCGCCCTCACTCCCCCGCTGCATTGCTCACCCTCTCTCGCTGCGCCGCTCACCCTCTCTCCCTCCGCCGTGCCCCTTGCCCTCACTCCCCTCGCCAGGCCCCTCACCCCGCTTACCTGGATCACCTCCTGCAGGGGCTATGGCACAGGGAGCAGGGTGGGTGGCCCCAATTCTGGCCGCACGGCCTATTCTGTGCTCTCCCACACTGCAGGCATCTCTCCTGTGGCCCAGGAGATCAAAGAGCAGGCCACATGACCGGAGCTGGGGCAAGATGCTTTTGCTGCTGGCCCCAGCTGCTGCTCTAGGCGTGGCAGCAAGAAATCTCCTTCTGCATGCGTTCAAGCAAAAAACCCGTTAATTTTTACCACAATTGCGCCATTGCGCATGCACAGCGCATGCACATCCGACGGCAATGGAGTGAGCCTACACGCTCCACTTCCGTCAACGGAATGGCATGCCCCCCGTTCCGCCTGGGTGGGTTCTTCCCGGTTCGGACCAGATCACCCAAACTGTTAGCAACCTGCTGGTAATGTAATTTAGGTGTCATAGATCAGACTCTGTCTTTGCCGGTCTGTGCTTTCCACCATCTCTCTTTTTTTGGAATTTTCAGTGATTTTTTTGGTTGTTGTTTGCATGGCTTCTTCTCCTCTACTGTACTTAAGTGTTGGCATTTACTGAACGCCCTAGTAACCTCTACAGAACAGTTAAAGTGAACCCACTTACAAAATTGCCACCATTTAGAAACAAAGTAAAAAAGTTTTTAAAAAATGTAAATGTAACAAAAAGCAATAATTAAAAGAACTTAATACTAGACCCTTTTTAGATTTGGCCCAAGAGCAGGTGGCATCTATCCAGTGGAACAAACAGGGAACCCTAAAGGCTGAAACATCTTTTTTTTTTTAATTCTGATGCTGTTGTAACTGACTTTTAGGGTTAAGACAGGATTTATTTTACACCTGTGTCTTTTGATGATTCAGGGGGTTTTTTTGCCCCAAAACAAATTGCAATCTTTAATCTTTAATGAGTAAAGTGCCTACATGGGACATTAAAGCAGTTCAATCTCAGTGCTAATTTATCATTCTTCCTTCCTGGAACAAACAACATTCATGTCTTTGCTGTTAACTAATTAACTATCCCCATCCTTGCATACTTAGCAACATGCTGGTTCAGTTGTGTAAGGTTAAATATTTTACCCCATTAGCTAATTACAAGAATGTGCTCTTACTCTATTTCTCCCCCCTCTTTCTGGCCTAAGATAACTGTCAGTTTTCTAGCACAACAACCATCTGTCAGTCATTTTTCAACACTGGAATGAGGGAAGTTGAGTGCACAAATCAGTCCATACCACTTTACAAAGAAAACCAAAAAGATATTTATTATTTATTTTTATTTTATTTATTATTTATTATTTAGATTTGTATGCCGCCCCTCTCCGCAGACTCGGGGCGGCTCACAACAAGACACAACAAATCGTAACAAATCCAAATAAATTTAAATATTTAAAAAGTTTAAAAAGAGTCCCAATATACTAACACACACACACACACACAAACATACCATGCATAAATTGTACATGCCCGGGGGAGGTGTTTTAGTTTCCCCATGCCTGACGGCAAAGGTGGGTTTTAAGGAGTTTATGGAAGGCACGGAGAGTAGGGGCAGTTCTAATCTCTGGGGGGAGTTGGTTCCAGAGAGTCGGGGCCGCCACAGAGAAGGCTCTTTCCCTGGGGCCCGCCAACCGACATTGTTTAGTTGACGGGACCTGGAGAAGGCCCACTCTGTGGGACCTAATCGGTCGCTGGGATTCGTGCGGCAGGAGGCGGTCTCGGAGATATTCTGGTCCGGTGCCATGAAGGGCTTTAAAGGTCATAACCAACACTTTGAATTGTGACCGGAAATTGATCGGCAGCCAATGCAGACTGTGGAGTGATGGCGAAACATGGGCATACCTAGATAAGCCCATGACTGCTCTCGCAGCTGCATTCTGCACGATCTGAAGTTTCCGAACACTTTTCAAAGGTAGCCCCATGTAGAGAGCATTACAGTAGTCGAACCTCCAGGTGATGAGGGCATGAGTGACTGTGAGCAATGAGTCCCGGTCCAGATAGGGCTGCAACTGGTGCACCAGGCGAACCTGGGCAAACGCCCCCCTCGCCACAGCTGAAAGATGGTTCTCTAAAGTGAGCTGTGGATCGAGGAGGACGCCCAAGTTGCGGACCCTCTCCAAGGGGGTCAATAATTACCCCCCCCCCCAGGGTAATGGACGGACAGAAGGAATTGCCCTTGGGAGGCAAAACCCACAGCCACTCCGTCTTATCCGGGTTGAGTTTGAGTCTGTTGACACCCATCCAGGCCCCAACAGCCTCCAGACACCGGCACATCACTTCCGCTGCTTCGTTGACTGGACATGGAGATAGCTGCCTTTGGGCCAAATAAAAGGTGATTGGAAAAGTGGAATTATATTTTTGTTGTTCCAAAACATAAAATGTTGGCTTCTAGCTGATGTGGAAATTAGCCAGAAGCCATGAGCTTAATGATCATGTATTTATTCAGTTTGTATAGTAGTGTAGCTCAACAAATCACTCTTAATGGTGAACAAAATTAAAAAAACATTGCAAAAATTAAAATACAATGCAGTTGAAAAACATCCAACCCAAATTATTAGTACAACAAAGAAGCTGGTTCCCTGAGCCCAGAACCAGGCCTTCATGGCTTTATGAAAGGCCAACAGGGTGTGGGGCCATCCTGATATCTGGAGGAAGAATGTGCACAAGGTGGATGCTATGGCAGAAAAGGAATGTCCTCTAGGTCCAGTGGTGGGCTACGAGCCAGAATGCTAAATTGCGCTCACTGCCGCGGCTTATATGTTCTTCTTCCTTTGGAGGTAGCAAAATTGTGCATGGGCCGCAGGTGTGCCTATGTTTCGGTGAGGGTTTTTTGCTTTCACGCATGCCGAAACACGGGTGCACCTGTGGCTCCATGCACGATTTTCCCTCTCACAGTTCCTGTTTTTGAGCCAGGTTTCACCTAGTCTGTACTTGTACCTTTGGGGTTTTTTGTTGACATTAGCAGTGGTGGATTCTAAATGGTTTTGTTACCAGTTCACATGCTCACTCACGTGCACAATCCTGGGTGGGTGGGCGGAGTCTCCCACTGCCACTGCTACCAGTTCAGACAACCAGGCTGAACCGGGCGCAACCCACTGCTGGACATTAGACCAGTGAAGGGCCGCACTTACCTTCTTTCCCTACCGTATCAATCCCGGATGCCGATGTGGGTGCACACACTCCCGTGCAAGAATTTGCTTCTGTGCATGCGCAGAAGCAAAGAAATCAGTGAAAATTGCCGAAATCTCAGGTGAGGACATTCACATGTGAGAGATTTCAGCTATTTCTTTGCTTCTGCACATGCGCAGAAGCAAAGAAAGGTTGAAAATCACCAAAACTCGCCGATTTTTGCCAATTTATTTTGTGCTTCAATGTGACCGTCTTTGGAAAAAGCAACTTTGAAAGGCAACTTTATCCTGAATAAATAAGAGTAGAAGGCAATCAAAAGAGAGATAAATATAGTCATAGAGGGGGGAAATCAACTAATGACTTATTTTTGTAATGACCACATAAAACCTCCAGGATTAGAAGAAATGGGATTTCAAATATGGGTATGGATTGCAAATATGGATTGATGGAGAATATCAGCAGATGGAACCGGTTGCTTCTGTGTGCTGCTTACACAATACATTGAGAGGCTTCTGACTGGCTGTTGTGATTCCGTCTGAGGCCCCTCAGGGAACGGCTGATCCTCTGCCGGCTTCCTGCTCAGAGGGGGAGGATGAGGAACAGGAGGTTCAGGCAGACGGGGAGGAGGAATCTCAGGCTGAGGGAGAGGGAGGACAGCCAGAGTCCCCCTCGGGGGAGCTCTCCCCAGCAAGCAGCCTGGATTCCTTAGATGAAAATGCACAAGCAATCATAGATCTCCGGCAGAGAAGAGCAACACAATGAAGGGGACAATTAGCCAGGTACTTTCAGCACTAAAGAGGCAACAGCTGGGTTTGGGTGTGATGCTCTCTGAAAAGGCAGACCCACCCTTCCTGGCTTGTGGAGTATTATCTTTGGGAGTCCTGGGACCTGGCTGTGATCTTTGGCGTCTTGGAATTCTGGTTTGTGACTTTGAATACTGAAACCTTGGGGGGAAAAGGTGTGGGTCTTATTCTCTACAGTGGTGGGTGTGCCAGCAAGAAGTCTGCTGTATTGTCTGGCCATCAGGACTCTGCTGTGAAGTCTCATAGCCTGCCTGTTGGGAAGAACAGGTTTTTCTCTGTGTTTATTTTTCAAACTATAAAGTGCTTTTGCTTTTACCAGCGTGTCTGGCTGCTTTTTCCAGTTGGTGTTGAAGTCTGGGGGCACCCAGACAGAACACTGGCCATAGTGGAAACATGATCCTGGGATAAAAGTGCTTTTAGTCTGATCAAACCGGGCTCTTACGATTCTTTTTCATTTTCTATCTGTCTGCCTCACAGTACTGTAATATAGAGCAGGTCTTCAGCCAGAGGTAATATTCAGATGTGAGCGTTCTTCCAACATTGTTGCACATGATGGTGACTCCAGGATTGCTGGGTTTACTTTGAGACCACAAGTTGCACACAAATGCAGAGCATTATATCTGTGGAGAAAGTAGCAGATGTTTGAAAATCACATGTACATGATCATATATCTTAGAGACTCCAGGTGCAGTCTATGATGTGCTTTGTGATAGGAGTACACCTATTTTTGTTAAATACGTAAGCAAAAAGTTCCAATGCAGAAAAGTAGATATATGTTGTGACACGCACACACCCAGCAGCTTGTGCAGCTGGTAGCGGATCCCATCCGAGATGACGCCAATGAGGTGATGCTGGCAGACAAGTTGGATAGTGAGGAGGCTGGTAAGGATTCGGTGGCAGTGGCAGAGGTGCAGCCAGGACTTCTGAACCTCCAGCACCTCACAGCAGAGATGAGGAAGAAGAGGAGGAATCCCTTCTTAATGCACATGTGCTACGTTTTCTCTGGTCTGTAGTTGAGGCGGAGCAATATAACAATTAATTGTGGCACCACAATACTTGTTTTTTTAGGTTGCTAGCCAGTACGGGCCACACTGCGTACCGGTAGCGAAAAATGGAGCTGCGCTTGCAGCTCTGTGTTGCCGGCATGTGTGCGCCCCAGTGAGATTTTGCTTCTGCGCATGTGCAGAAGCAAAAAAAAAATACTGAAATCTCACGCGCACATGCCCTTTCATGAGATTTTGCTTCCTTCCATATGCAGAAGCAAAATCTCGCTGGGGCATGCGATCGTGCACACTGGCGACGCAGACCTGCGCATGCATCATACCAGTAATGGCGGTAAGTACCAACCCCACCTGCACTGCAACATTGTTTGAGCTAGGAAGTAGGCAAGGTAGGACCTGGTCAATACTTGATTAAGAAATTTCTAAATAGCTCAGGATCTAGTTTAGGATCTAGTCAGAAAAAGATTATAATGGTAAGAATATTATAAATACATAGAGTAAATCCTATTTTCCTCTTGTTTCATTTCATTCACTAGATTTTATTATAGACCATAATCATCTGCTACTTAGTAAGTTTATTCTAACTTGTTATCTAACTTGACTCATGTAAAAGTTTTTACGTTTAACTTAAGTTATTCTGAAAATAATTCATTTTAACTATGTGAGAACAATCCCGTAGGAATAAGTAGGAACTTTCTTCATGGTTTTGCAAATTGCTTTCTAAAAATAGCTCGGTGATTAATCTCTGAAACTACAGTGTTGTCCATGTGACTCAAGTGTTTGGATGACTTGATAGAAGCAATCATATTTTCCAATCTGTCGGTTATTTCAGTTCCTTATTGTCAAAACAATAATCCTTGTTTCTACAATATCCGGTTTTTTATTTTCTATTTAGGAGCATTGAGCATTCTTGTGCGTTTCTCCCATTTTCTGAAATCTGCTTTTACATCAAATTTAGTACTTACTTTGATGGGATGTCTGTCCTGTAATATGCAGTTTCAGGAATGACATCCGAGCAAACCTAAGGTCTTTTAATTAAATGAATGCTAATGCTAACCTCAAAGTAAGCTAATGTCATTCCTGGGAAACTTTGGAAAGAAAACTTGTTTCCGTCCAATTCTGCCATGTGATGTAGACCATCTTCACACGATGGTGCTACAATTATTCTTTACTCTTATTCCCCATTAATCTGGCCATTCATTTACTAAGGAACAAAACAACCATCTCAACAGACCTGTGATTTCTGACCCTGACATTTAAATAGTATTAAATGGCTATTACGGTATATAGGGCCACGTAAAAAAAAAAAATCCTTATCCACATAACAAATACAAGCAGGCTTCCACAGCCTCATAACTGGAGACCAAAAACGATCAAGGGTGTTTGAATCTTCATAGGAAGGTTGTTTATAAAGCAGGAATCTTGAGACAGAAAGCACACTTCCTAAATCCTATCTGTAAGCCCTGCGTGGAAACCAAAACTGGTGGGACACAGAACTTATCCACCTTGCCTGATAGAATAAAATAACATTCTTGTGATCAATGTTCCTTCTAATTTTTTTCCGGTGTGGGCGGAAAAGTATAGTGTCTGAATGGCAGTCCCCTTGGGACTGGGCCACATAGAAATAAATAAACAAACAAACAAACAAACAAGAAATAAATAAGAAAAAATCCCTTCTTTTTTATTAAAAGAAATTAATAATTTAAAAAAACCAAAATCCATTACTATTAAAACTAAAACAACCAGCAAAACCAAAAACATAACTATTAATAAAAACAGGTGAGGGCTGGGGTTTTTTTTTCTCTGTTATTATTTAAGTGCTTTTACCATATGCTTTAAATCAAGAGTCACTTCTCTCTCTGTTTCTCTCTCTTTCCTGTCATTCTAAGCCTCAAATATTTTCTCATTTCTCTTTTTCTCCACTTTTTTCTATCATTTCTCTTTCTTTCTCTCTCTCTTCCTTCCACTCTTCTCTCTCTTGCTTTCTCTGTCTGTCTCCCTCTTGCTTGCTTTCTTCCTCTCTCACACTCTCTTCCTTCCTCTCTCATCTCTCTCTCTCTTTCTTTCTCTCCCCCTCTTGCTCTCTCTTTTTCTCACTTTCTCTCTCTTGTTTTCTTTCTCTCTCTCTTGCTTTCTCTCTCACTCACTCTTTCTCTCTTGTTTTCTTTCTCTCTCTCTTGCTTTCTCTCTCACTCACTCTTTCTCTCTTGTTTTCTTTCTCTCACTCTTTCTCTCTCTTGTTCTCTCTCTTGCTATCTCTTTCTCTCCCCCCTTTCTCTCTCTCTCTCTTTCTCACTTTCTCTCTATCTTGCTCTGTCGCTCTCACTCTCTCTCATTCTCTCTCCGTTCTTCTCACAGTGGAGACCGGCAAAGGTGATTTTCAATGTCAGGCGTGTGGGCGGGCGCGCGCACTCCCCATCCCCCTGCCAATCCGCCCGGAACATTCAAAGTAAGAAAAACCTTCGCCGGCGCACCCGACATTAAAAATCACCTTCGCCGGTCTCTGCAGTGAGAATGCCCGTCCCACCTCTCCTGCAGCCCCCTCGCTGAGAGGGGAAAGAATTCCTATCTATCCATCCATCCATCCATCCATCCATCCTCCTTCCTCTCAATTTGCCTTCTCTCTTTCTCTTTTTCCTCCCCTCTTGAAAATGGGACTCTCTGTCCTACTTCCTCTCCATTTGCCTTTCTTTCTCTCTTTGGAAAACGGGACTCAACCCTGACTTTCTCGTCGTTTCTTCAATATTTCAATTAGTTTTAATTTTAAACAAGTTTTACAATTTGAATAAAAAAACCTAACGGGGCTAACTTCACTCTGCTCTTGATATTTTACAGGAAAATTAGTTCAGAGAAATAAGAGGAGATTGAAAAAATTATAAAACAAAATGAAAGTCTCAGCTCAAAAATTTAAAAATATGCCATCGAGAAAGTAGAGCTCCTCCACGAAAATAATGAATTGAAAGAAGAACTGTATAGGTGAGAAATGTTTATTTTTATTTTATTTATTTTATTAATTGGATTTATATGCCGCCCATCTCCAAGGACTCAGGGTGGCTTACAACATATAAAAACAAATGCAATACAAATACAATAGCAAATCCAATTAAATTAAAACTATAGAGACAATCTAAAAACCCCAATTATGTTAAAAATCAGTCATACCCATTCAAACAACAGCCATACAAACATTTGGTCGGCCAGGGGGACTGAGATCTAACTGCCCCAAGCCTGGTGGCATAAATGAAGTGGGGGGGGGCAGAGCGAATCTCCAGGGGGAGCTGATTCAGAAGCCCACACAGAAAAGGCTCTTCACCTACGCACCACCAAACGATATTGTCTAGTTGATGGGACCTGGAGAAGGCCAACTCTGTGGGACCTCACCAATTGCTGGGATTGATGCGGCAGAAGGTGGTCCCACAAGTACCGCCAAGTATCGATGCCATGTATGGCTTTATAGGTCATTACCAACTCTTTTAATTGTGTCCAGAAACCAATCAGCAAACAATGCAATCCACGTAGTGTTGGAGAAAGAGGGGCATGTCTAGGAATGCCCATGACCGTTTGCACGGCCGCATTTTGCACAATTTTAATTTTCCAAACACTCTTCAAAGGTAGCCCCATGTAGAGAGCATTGCAGTAGTTGAATCTCAAGGTGATAAAGGCATGAGCGACTGTGAGTAGAGACTCACGGTCCAAATAAGGCCGCAACTGGTGCACCAGGCAAACGTGCCCCTTGCCACAGCTGAAAGATGATGGTTTCTTCCCCCCCAGAGTAATGGACCAGCAGATGAAAGTATCCTCTGAAAGCCCTCTGAGTCCATCAGGCGCCTGGGAAGGAATCACCTAATCAGTTCCATCTCCCTGCAGAGGAGGATTGAAGCCTTGAAATCAAGCCGTAGCAGAAAATGACAAAGGCAAAATATTTAAGACCCTTAATTTCAGATCATTGCTCAACTCCTCTGTGGGGAATACCATGTCAGGAGCATGCCCCCCTCATGAGTTGCACCCTAAATTACTTCGGTCAGGTCCATGGTTGCCATGGTGGCCATAAACTCCTGCACCAATCCAGAGGATTCTCTGAGCAACAGGTTAATGTCCACCAAGACAATAAGCTTGGGGAACTCCACTGCCAGCCCAGCTACCTCCTCGAGTAGTGCAGGCAGGGCTGTTGACACGCAGCTGGGAGGCAGGTACATGAGCAACAAGCCTACCTGAACCCCTAGGTCCAACTTCACAAAGAGGGCCTCACAACCCGTAATCTCAGAAGCAGCGAGCCTGCGTAGGCTGAAGGTCTTTTTCGCTATAATAGCCACTCATCCCCCCCCACCTTCCCTGGGGTCATGGCTGGTGCCACACCTGCAACCCAGCTGGGCACATTTCAGAGAGAGGGACTCCTCCTTCTGGGCCCAGCCAGATCTCAGTCACACATGTCAGGTCAGCCTCCTCATCTAGGAGTAAATCCTGGATGAGGAGAGCTTTATTTACAACCGACCTGGCATTGAGTATCAACTGCCTGAGCCTAGGGTCTGAGATTCGCTTGTTGCCAGTACCCCGGGCTAAGCTCATGGGGCCGGAACAAGGGATCGCTTTCAAGCAGCGAGCTCTTGTTCCCCGAGAGCAGCCTACCCCATGTCTCCCATCATATCTGCCTCTCCCCAGCATAACCGGGATATTCCGGCCCTGTGCAACCCTAGATATGGGCTCCTCCACTCCTCCCACCTCTACATTGCAAGAGGGCTAATATCTCTCTGGTCCTTATATTTTACAGGAAAACGTCAGTAATTGAAAAATTAACAAGAGAAAAAGAAGAAATGAAAATGGAGAAAATCACGTTCCAAAACATTGACTTAATGGATAAAAATGAGCAGCTCTGCCGAGACTATTATGAATTGAAATGGAGGTGAGAAATTTTTAGATAGCCACCATAAACTTCCTGGTCCAGAATTTTGTATTAGGTTCTCCTTAACTTAGAAAATTCAGAAAAATCTCACATTCTCCTTATTTTAGAAAAAAAAAGAATTATAGCTCATTATAATTTTACATCTATAAATCTAGTAGATAGCCTCATTCAACTCCCACTGCCCACCTATAGATATATACTTTAGGAATGAGAATTTCCTGACATCAAAGCAGTTACCATTATTTTTAACTAAGAATACTTTGTTGTTGGTCCAGTTCATAGCTTTTCGCACGCACATTCCAAGACACTAGTTCCCGCGTTCCCACAATCAGGAATTCCTTTGACCTGCTTGAGCTCTTTTCCCCATGCAGGTAGGTAGGAAAATTTCAATTGTGGGATGAAATCCTGTCAGCTTTTAAATGGATCCTACTGATCTTTTTAGAAAAACCTTCCAGATGAAATGTTGTTTTGAGGGATGGGATCAGATGCAGTTGTCCTTCTTCCTACATAAGGTAACTGGCATCCTGACGAACACATTCCTTGCTACAGTTAAAGTTAATTTGACTTTCCTTTGAAAAAAAGGGGAAATTTTTCCAGATTTATCCTGATCTGAAAATGCCCAGCATAATCGCCAGCACATTTTTGGGGCCCCGCCCATCTGCTCTGTGCACAGGATTAATTGCCATTGTTTTGGGTAGGACTAACTTTTCCTCCAGGGTCTCTGGTGGAGAAGGGATGTCCCAACTGCGTGAGATCTAGCCCCACCTGGCTGGCTCTTTAAGACCAAGAAAGCAGCCCTCTTGCAGGTCTAAATTGAGGTCCCCAACGAGATGAATTCTGTTTTAGCTCAGGGGTTGGAGAGAATCCGCCCAATGGAACAAGGCAGAAATGGACCTTTTTGGGGCCTTTTGGTAAGAATCTGCCTTCAAACTACTGAGTGCCACAAGATCCATCCAGGATGTGCCTTTGACTAGATTGACACAGCCACCTCACCTTCCAGCTGATAGGCCATCAGAAGTCGGGGCAGAGCCGAACTCAAACTTGGTATCTCTGAATCCCACTCACTTTCACGAGGGATCCCTCAACCTCTCACTCCTGATTTCCACCAGGGAGCTCCTAGCAGCTGTTGTATCCTGAAATGGCTACCTTGTAACGCTGTAAATAGTTTGTTCCTCTTTTCCAGCGCTGTCTGAGCCCAAGCAGGAAGTCGCTCCTGATTGGCTCAGACGCGGCCGGCTCTCGCTTTGGCGGGAACCGCAAAAGTATAAAAGAAGCGGCTTCTCCCTGCAGAGCCAGTCGGTACTCGCTGAATCGTCACTTTACCTTGCTGAGCTGTCACTTATTCTCTGAGCTGAATAAAAGTACCGATTGCTCAAACCCTGTCTCTGGGTCTACTTCACTGGCGACGAACGAACGGAAGAACTTCGCGTGCAACATGGACAAAATCCAGATCGGCCAGGCTCCAGAACTTTTCGATGCCGAGAAAATGACTTGGGACGAGTACATGGCCACCTTCGAGATATTCCTCGAGGCGGCGGGAATGCAGGACGCCGGAGCCGATCGCAGACGGGCTATTTTTCTAAACTACTGCGGCGCAGAGATCCGTAGACTTGCCCAAACTCTCACCGAACCAGAACAAGCAAGAGCCACAGCGTGGGACGTCCTTCAACAGAAACTAGCGAGCCATTTTAAACCAACCAGACCAGCCGTGGTTTACCGGCATCAATTTCACATGATGGCTCAGAGAGAAACCGAGTCGATAAGCCAATTCACAACGCGGCTTCGAACGGTACTCGCTCAATGCAAGTTTCAAGATCCGGAAGCTCGCCTCACCGACGCCTTGATTTTCGGCATGAAGAACCACACAGTGAGAAGTAAACTCCTCACCGAAGACGAGCCGACTCTACAAACCGTAATCAAATTAGCGCAAACCGCGGAAGCAGCCGACGCAGCGGCAAGAGAATTAAAAGAGCACGGAAGGCGAGAAACCATTGCCAAAATCGACGCCGAGTCTCCCAGCGCCATGGGAACAGACGTCCGCGGCCAGCTAACTAGCAACGGGGACGACTGCCTCCTCCTGCAAGACCAACCGAGACACCCTAGAGCTACTCATCCAGCCCCCTGCGCGGGCTGCCGGGGAAATCACCAGCGCCATCGATGCCCGTTCCGCGACACCACTTGCCGCCGTTGCAACCGGAGAGGCCACATCGCCATCGCATGCAGGGCAACGGCACCAGAAGAAACTTTTACCACACAACAATACCAGCGACCCCAAAACCACCCCCCCCAATCGCGAGAAAGGAGACCGTTCCGCAACTCGGGTCAAAGGAATTACCCCACCGCTAACCGAGACTACAATAGAGGTAACTCTCAATATTCCGTGAATAACACGGCAACCAAAAAGGGGGCTAAAATTGTTATCTCGTTGTTGCTAAATAACCAGCCTTGCTCAATGGAGCTAGATACGGGTTCGAGATATACCATCATGCCCTGGGAAAAATTTAAGCTATATATGCCTAATGTGTCTGAGGCTGACCTAATTCAAACCTCTTTGGTGATCAGAGACTTCCAAGGGGGGGTAATCTCGGTCCTGGGAACTGCAAATGTACCTATTGTATTTAAGAATGTCAAATGTACCCTTCCCATGCTTATTGTGACGGGGGCCAAACACTCCCTGCTAGGGCTAGCATGGATGGAACCGTTGGGGATTGAAATTTCGGGTGTGTGTAATGTAAACTGTGATATTATGCCTAACTTTGTGAAAGAGTTCCCTGAAGTGTTCAGCCCCACCTTAGGATTGTATAAGGGAACCCCCATATCTTTCTCTATTGACCCCAAGGTCCCACCAGTTAGACTGAAACCTCGCAGGGTTCCCCTCCCGCTTCTCCCCAAGCTAGACTTACAGCTGGACAAACTCATTAGTCAAGGTATCTTGGTCCCTGTGGAACAGGGGCCATGGGAAACTCCCATAGTGACACCCCTGAAGCCAGATGGCTCCTTAAGAGTTTGCGCTGATTACAAATCAACCCTGAATAAGGCACTCCAACACCACCCCTACCCCATTCCGGTTGTGCAACAACTCTTACACTCCCTGGGGGAGGGGAAAAGGTTCGCAAAGATCGACCTGGCGCAGGCTTACCAGCAACTTCCGGTCGATGAACAAACAGCAAACGCTCAAACAATTGTAACGCACAGGGGGGCTTTCAAATGCACGAGGTTACAGTTTGGGGTGAGCATAGCCCCAGGGATATTCCAGAGCATCATGGAACGCCTATTGTCAGGGGTAAATGGGGCCATCCCATATTTTGATGACATCTTAATTGCAGGGGAAAACCAGGAACAAGTGAACAAAAGAATAAGGGAAGTACTTAAGAGGCTACAGGACAAAGGGTTACGAATCAAGCCTGATAAATGTGTCTGGGCATTGCCAGCAGTGTCTTTCCTACAGAGAAATCATCCAGGCCACTGATTGTCCATGGGGAAGACCGGGGCACTCCGACACTTGCTTGGCATGCTGGGAAGATATCTTAAAGACAAGATTCCATCCTGAGCTCCCAATTTTTCCCAAAATCACTGGATCAAGTGGAAAAGAAGCCTTAAAGGAGGGCTCTTTAAACTTAGCAACTTTAAGACTTGTGGACTTCAACTCCCAGAGTCAGCTATGCTATGTCAGATATGCTGGCTGGAGAGTTCTGGGAGTTGAAGTCCACAAGTCTTAAAGCTGCCAAGTTTGAAGACCCCTGCCTTAAAGGAAAGAAATTACTGCACTTACAGGAGATTGTAGCTAGGAGGGGAGAAGACTCCCACCCTAGCAAACCTCACCTGGACTGCGGCCCCTTTCTAAAGATCCCGACTCATTCCGAGTGTCCTGTCCCCGCCCCCCATTGTAGCCTGCTAACAGGAGGAATCTCTTTCCTTGGGATGCTGCACAGCAGCCGCCACCTAGTGGTCCCTGCCTGCTACTGCAGCCTATCCTGCAAATCGGAGGGGAGATTAAAGGAAACGTTGCCGCCCACGCTCCCCAGGAATTACTATGGGAAACGTTCTCTTGCGCATGTTCCATTAGTCCTCTGACGCTACCGAGAAGGTTGGCTTCTTCTGGGCGTTCTGCGCATGATATAAGAAGACTTCCCATTGGCTGGAGCGTGGGTGTGTCTCTGTGAGGAATATGCAATGCAAATTGGCCCGGAGCTCAATCCCTGATGGGAAGCATGGCAGGATGACTTGACCCCTTCCTCTCCCTGCTTTGAACTCCTCGGATGTGTGGAGCGCCCCCTGGACGTTGCGCACAGGAATTGTCATGACTTTCAGCCGGTCCTGGGGTAGAGCGGAATCAAACAGTCTTTCTGGATTTCCTCTTTGTTAATTGGGTGGTGGGGGGGTGGAGAGTCTGCTGTTGCGTTAGTCCCCACTGAGGTGCGAAAATATGCCCCTCCCCTTGAGGAAGGAGCAGTGAATTTTCCCTTGCTGGCACAGCTGGTAGACTGATCCTGGGGTGTGTGTGGGCATTGGTGTGGGTTTTATTAGGGATGTCTGGATTCTGTAGTGTAGTACAGGCTAGGGAGGATTGCTACTACCGGCTATTACCAGTGGGGTGTGCACGCAGCTTGGATTATCTCATTGTGCATGTGCATCCCCAGCATGATTTGGCTTCCGCGCATGGGCAGGAAGCAAAAAATGTGCTGAAATCTTGCAAGGGAACACGTGTATGTGTGTTTTTGGTGATTTTTAGATGCAAAAAATCACCAAAATCTTGCACGCATGTGCCTCTCCTCACAAGGTTTTGCTTGTCTGCACGAAGCAAAAAAAATATGCAAACAATTAAAGAAAAAAGATGGTGGTAGCCCATAGGACTGACACCAGAGTGGTTGCCTGCAGGTTGCACAATTTGGCGGCTGCTATTGATGCGCAGTGGCAACCCATCCCTGAGTACAGGGTCTCCAACCTTGGCAACTTTTAAGACTTGTGGACATCAACTCCTAGAACTTCTCAGTCAATTTCAACTCTGGGAGTTGAAGTCCGCAAGTCTTAAAGTTGCCAAGGTTGGAAACCTCTGGTCTAGTATAGGTGTTGGAGGTTAGGCTAACTCTAATGTTCCCCTCCCCTTCTCTGTCTCTGTCTGTCTCTTTCTTTCTCACTGTCTCTCTCTCTCACACACACAAAATGACAAATTGTACAGTAGAATTTTAATAACTAATAAATCTAAATGGCGTGCATTGTTATGTCCTTCTTCCACATCTGTAGGAATCCCAAAGTTTCTCTTCCTAGCTAGTACTTCAGTGGGAAGGAGATAGATGCAGTGAGGGGTTATCAAAATTTTTACTACCACACTGTGGGCTTGGCTTATGCATTTTGTTTCAACATCTTTCAGTGCAAATTGGGTGTTCTGGGGTGGAGTTCCATTTTCGCTACCCCACTGCATCCCACCCCCCATCCGGGCAGTAGCCCACCCCTGATTATCTACTACATAAAGTGTATGTACACACATGCACACACAGCTCTTCTAAAATTATACATATTCAACCTAATTTATTGCGACAGGAAAAACATACCCAGAGCCCAGAAGGGAAAAAAGAAAAAAAAAAATCAAAATTTTGCTACCGGTACTGAGTACCTGACCATACCCGTAGGAGCCCATCACTGGAGATAGGTGAACGTTATTACAGGTAATCCTCAACTTGTTACAGTTTGTTTAGTGATCCTATGGAAAGCTAGCACCCAACCCTGTCTTAGAAGAATGAAATATTTGGAGAAATATTTAAAAGGTAGAATATTATATTTCCCTAACGGAGAAACATGCTCTTGGAAAACAGCCCCCACCTTTCTTAATAGCCCCAGCAGGACTGGACCAGCCTATCTACAAGACAAAAGACCTTCAGCCTCAGTGATGCGATTAGCCCTCACAAAAGATCTAACCAAGGGCAAAATCATTCAGCCGTAATAGGACAAGCCCTTTCATTTCATTAGCAAGCTTCAACCAAGCCTGAGACTCAGATAACTTACAAAGTTAACTATGACTGCTGCATAACCTGGGAGTCTGACAAGCCAACAGAATACATTTCTTGCACAGGAACAGGAAGCTTAAGGGCCAGGCCCAAGAGAGGGTATAAATACCTCAATCTCTCTCCTCCATATGTTGCCCAGGACCTCAAACCCATGTGGTCCTGTTCACCAATAAACCATCTTTCCAATCAGCCTCCATGTTTCCAGTGTCTTTCTCCCCACTTGGAACTGAACCATCTGGATACAGTATTTTGCAGGGGGAAAAACACGCTGGGACATGCACACCGCATGCAAGAGAACCAAAGCTGCGTGTGCAGCACTCCGGTAGCTTTAATAATCGCAATCTGGCCCTGATTATGTCCACATGCCCATCACATCCCACACTGACTTCATGTTGGGGAAGTAGGGCAGGCCATGGCTACCTGCTTATTCGAATGTAACCACATTTTGTGGGTGGGGACACGAGGTTGACATTTGAAAAACAGGCTGGTTGCAAAATATCCATTTCTGACACAGAATTCACTCTCATGTTCCATCAGCTGCAGCAAAACATTCTTGTTTGAGGGATACATTCTCATGACATCACCTCCATCTCATTTCACTCTTTTTCTAGAAACTAAACAGACGATTTTAATCGCTTTTTACCAAGTTGGCAGGCACTGTTACCTATAAGCTGCGCGGGTGCGCGCCCGCGCAGCCATTAAAAACCTTCTGCGCAGAAACGTTTGAAGTGGCGCAAAGCCACGCAGTCCCAGATCACTCACTTCTCCAGCCAGCAAAGCCGGCTGCCCGGGAAAGCGGACGCTTTTTAAACGTGTGGTGGCACGTAGAACCATATCAGAGGGTACACAAGACATTGCCCTATGTCAGCTCCAGTGCGTGTGTGTGCGTTGGCCATCTGAAGCTAGGCTAGGGCTAGGGCTAGGGCTGGGCAGGAGCTCTAGGGCTGGGGCTGGGGCTAGTTTCCTGTTCTGTCCTGAGGGACTGATGTCATGTTACCTCATTACAGTTTCATATTGGTCATTTACTTTCATATTCAAAATCCATTCACACTACAAGAAGTCTTCACTTTTGTTCTTCATGTTTTACTATAGTTTTTTGATGTACCCAATTCTCAATGACTTCAACTTACTTCTATGTCTCTGACTGGCCTACTTACTTATTTATTTTTGCCCTTCTCTGCAGACTCAGGGTGGCTCACAACAAAATAGGTACAAAAATACAATGCATAAGAAATCTAAATTTAAAAATCAGATCTAAACCCCCAATACATTAAAACAAGAATCCACACTCATCCCATGTAGATTCCAATCCGTTGGCCGGAGCTAGGCATCACACTCAACGGCCCCAAGCCTGCTGGCAAAGGTGAGGTTTTAAAGCCTTGCGGAAGGCCAGGAGGGTGGGGGCAGTACGAATTCCTGGAAGGAGTTGATTCCAGAGAGCCAGGGATGCCAGAGAAGGCTCGTCTAATAGGCCCTGCCAGGCGGCATTGCCTAGCTGACGGGACCTGGAGAAAGCAAACTCTGTGAGACCTAACCAGCCCCAACTCTCACTTCAACTTGGACGAAAGCATATTATTATGTCTTCTGCCGGGCTTCTCGTTGCGAGCCCCCAATTAAGTCCAAAAAGAGAAATTCAAACACAGATGTTTGTAAAGGAACTATTATTATAATATTATATTATTATTATTATTATTATTATGCATACTTATTTTCTCCTCAGCCAACAACATGGCATGATTTGCATTCAAAAATACACATCCATTCATGTTGCCAATCAAACACTTTTAACATGAGAAACATTTGTTATTAAGCATTCAGGGGGATATGACGTTATTCCCTCAATGTTGAAAAATTTGCTATGGAAGAAGGTTTAAACTATACATGAAAATTGATATGGAGGAGATTTTGAGAAAATTGAAACATTATGATCTAATTAATTTGATGTGATTAAGAATAGTAACAGGCTAAAATGTATATTGGCTAACAGTTTTCTTTCTTTCTTATCATATAAGTAATTGGAATAATTATTTTTTGTTCAGCTGTCAAATGGTAAGGAGGTGGCATTGGTTAATCTATGTATACCGAAATTGCAAAAATGATATACTATAATGTAACTTAAAATTAATGGTATCTTTTTTTCTATACACATGATTAGAGAAGGAAAATTTAGAATAGAATAGAATAGAATAGAATTTTTATTGGCCAAGTGTGATTGGACACACAAGGAATTTGTCTTGGTGCATATGCTCTCAACGTACATAAAATAAAATATACATTTAAATTTAAAAATTTAAAATTTAAAAATTACCCCCCCCCCAAAAGAAAAATTTACTAGCCTTTCCATTTATTATCACGCTTATTTCCATCCTATACTGTTCTCATCGCACTCAGTAGCCAAACCTTTCCCTCTAAATGCAGTCCTCATTTAATGACCATTTATTTATTAACAGTTTAGGGTTATAATGAATAAGAGGATTTATGACTGGTCCTCAAGGTAGCAGTCATTGCAGTGTTCTTGCAATGAAATTATAATTGGGTGCTTGGCGCACAATTATGAGAGTTACAGCATCCTGCAATCCAGGGGGCGGGTTCTGAGTTTTTTTGATGCTAGTTCACTCCTTGCTGTGCGGGCGCTTCACACACGCATGCACAGTGCTAAAAAAAACCAGCTTACGCGCATGCACAGAAGCAAAAAATAAGATGACAGAACCTGTGGCACCGAGAACTGGAGAAAATGAGAGGAGAAGAGGAGGAAAGTAGGGAGAGGAGGAAATGAAAGAGGAAAGAAGGAAGGATAGTTTTAATTGTAAACGGGGGATAAAATTAATTTTAAAAATTAATTGAGCTGGTATTTTAGAAATAGGCTAAATTCGGATCCCCCATCAGAATCAAAACTGCTGAAACCATTTCAGAGGTGGGACTCTCAGCCAAAAAGCAGATGAGGTTATCATGTATATGAGGAGCCATGGCGATTCTAGGACAAAGGTTTGCCATAATAGGATAAGTCATGAAACACTCATTGTGATAATTGACTGCTACATACATATATATATCCAAGATCCCAATCCTTGTGCTGAGGGTGTTTAGTTGAGGCGTTGAGGAGTGGAGGAGTGGAGGAGTGGAGGAGTTGAGTTGAGTTGAGTTGAGTTGAGTGGAGGAGTGGAGGAGTGGAGGAGTGGAGGAGTGGAGGAGTGGAGTGGAGGAGTGGAGGAGTGGAGTGGAGGAGTGGAGGAGTGGAGGAGTGGAGGAGTGGAGGAGTGGAGGAGTGGAGGAGTGGAGGAGTGGAGGAGTGGAGGAGTGGAGGAGTGGAGGAGTGGAGGAGTGGAGGAGTGGAGGAGTGGAGGAGTGGAGGAGTGGAGGAGTGGAGGAGCGGAGGAGCGGAGGAGCGAAGGGATGGAGGAGTGTAGGAGTGGAGGAGCGGAGGGGCGGAGGGGCGGAGGGGCGGAGGGGCGGAGGGGCGGAGGGGCGGAGGAGCGTAGGGGCGGAGGGGCGGAGGAGCGTAGGGGCGGAGGGGCGGAGGGGTGGACGGGTGGACGGGTGGACGGGTGGACGGGTGGACGGGTGGAGGGGTGGACGTGCTGAGGATCTGAAGTGTGGAATTGCTGAAGTGCTAAGGCGTGAAAGACCTGAGGATCCTGGTAAGGACACAGTTTTGGAAGAATGACCCAGTGGGTCCCACTTTTAGAGAAAGCACTGAGATGTCATTTCCCATCTTGCACCAAGCCTTGATGACACGTTTGCATTCAGCATTTAGTTTTTACATCGAAACTGAGAGGCAGACTTCTTGGTGAATGTGTATAAAATTCTGTTGCTAATCCTGTTGCCAATCCCCATTTTAAAGGCAGATAAATTATAGACTAAATATAGAATACCAAAAAGACATCTGCTATTTGTTGACCTGCATTCTGATCAAACTTTGGAGAAAAAAAGCTGCATATATAAATAGTTGAGCTTGTGATTCATATGAAGCTCTCATCACTATTGCAAATTTTGTTAAGGCAATTGTGATGTCACGCAACCTCACAAAAAGGGTACTGTGAGAAAGCAGCTTGTTGGCCTACTTTGGCAGATTGGCATTTGGGAACAAAGTGAGAACTTTTCCCACACACTAAATCAAAAACATTACCTCTAGAAATTGTTTTGAATATTTCGTGTCTGTTCTGCTATGAAAGAGAAAAATATTCTTTGAATTGAAAGGCTCTTCATGGGGAACATTCACAGCCAAGTACTATGATAGATCCATGATAGTTCAGCAGGTCCATGGTTACATCCCCTACACAGAAGGATTCACATTTTTTAAACCATGTTACTGTTGATGTTTCCTTTTACAATCTGTTAATGTTTTATTTCACTTAGTTACCAAGTATTGCCTTTAGGTAAGGCAAGCCACATATAAATAGAAAATGTGTTTCAGCAGACACTGAAGTCTGCAGGAGATACGCAGATAGGCCGATGGGAGATGGTCTTTTCCTGCATCATCTCCAGAGTTTACAAGGCAGTCTTGAGGCAGCTGCACTTGGCTACAGCTCTGTCTTTATAAAATCCATAGAACACTTATTTTAGTATGGTCTTTAGGGGCCCATGTTGTTATGGTTTAGATTTTAATTTACCAGTCACATTTTTCATTATTGTGTCTATTCGTCTAGATCTTTTAGGACAGAAATATTATTTATTTGCTTATCTTTTTATGTTACTTATGTTCAACACTTGTCCTAAAGGAAAGGTAGCCAGATTTTAACATTGGTAAAGCAGGACACCATTGACCGGGGGTGTTTCTTGATTAAAAATTTGGTCTATATGGAGCAACAAAAAGTTTCATAGAACACAAAAATAGTATTGCAATATATATATTTTAATTTTAAGTACAATTTACAAATATAATACATTAAAAAGTTATGCATAGTATTATTTTATTCTTTGCCATATTTAATGCCATATAATGCTAGCTACTATTTCAGCCATTATTTTCTTCTTTATTTTCCTGTATGTTCTGGAACCTCAGAAAGAAAGCAGGTTTTTCAAGTTCCGTGCTAAGTAAAACTTCTTCCATATTTTTAATAGTTGTCATCCTGTTAGTTTCTGTTTCTTGCATTTTTGCCTCCATCTTTTCACTCTTCTCTTCTATTTCTTTTATTTTTGGCTCATTCTTTGATAATGTTTATTGAATAGACTCTATTTTCCCATCCATTTTGACTACTATATCCTCTACTCTTTTAATATTACCCCTCATATCTTCCATGTTTTCTGTCATCTTTTCATAATTTTGATTGATTGATTGCTGCATCCTTACCATGGATTGGAATGTAGTCGCTGAAGACATCAACATTTTACTACATTCCAATACAAAACTGGCAAAAAGCCAGTTTTAAATTAAATATTTTAAATATTTTAAATATTTCCAGAATATAACTCCAATTAACCATATACTTCTATTATATTTATTTAAACTATTTCAAAAAAGAGTTGCTATGTGTCAGGTTTGTCTATTAATATCTCTGCCTCTCAAATATTGAATAGTTAATGTAATTAAAAATTAAAGATCTAATAATTAATAATAATAACAAGCAAGCAATCTATCACTATAGTAGGTAATAAAGTAAATCAATCAATGACAGTTCATTTACAAAGCAATGTTAAATAAAGTAGCCAATAAATAGTTAAGTAATTTTGATTAATCAGGTTTGATCAGTATTAATATTAATTCTATATTTAATATGGAATCAATTGTAAATAATTTCAGAAGAGGAAAGAGAGAAATAGGAATTAGGATATACCTAGACAGTTTTCCATTGATTATTAAATAAGATCAGTTTTGAACTCTTAATGTTATTAAGTTAGTTAAGAACCCAATTGTCTTCTAATTAATGTATCAGTCTGACCCAATCCTAAATTAATTCAACAATGTTCCTTATTGGTCGTCAAGTTGCTTATAGTTCTAATCCGTTTATATCCAAATTAATAAACCCGCTGAGCTGGTGATACTCCCTTTATTTTCAGCGTGGGGCTTCCAGTTTGCCTAGTCACCTCTAAGTCTTCTGTTCTTTCAACTTGCACAAAACTTCATATACATTCAAAAACACCACCTTGCCCTTTGCTATTCAAACAGCTCGTCCGGAATGATTCCCAAGTAGGTCTAAATCTGGTATTAGGAGGAGGGAGTCTGTGGCTGGTCTCCTATCTCCGAGCTCTGATTTCCGATCTCCAATCACCCGTCCGCCACTTCAACTCTTTCTCCTCACCCATCTTTCAAGTCCTCACTGTTCCTGATGAAATGCAATGACTGCTGCGTTGCCCCTTGGAACTCCCGATCAAATCAAATACAATCAAATCAATCCAACCAGACAGCATCAAGGGCTCCTCTCTCCAAGTCATTCTACTATTACCACCTCTCACTCCGAACCTTCCCACAAATCTGCAATCCCCATCCGTTTTAGTCCCTTATTTGGCTTATTTTGGCTGTTATTTCTTGCTTCCCTTTTAAGTGTCAGGTAGCTGCATCAGCTGTGGTCCTGAGGGTATTTCTCGCTCTCTGGGGGATCACCTTAACGCCACAGGAAGTTCCTCTTTAAGTTGTGGAGGCTCTCCAAGCTGCAACCAAAAAAGCTCCAAAGCAGAGAACAGACCTGGAGTTCACTGGAGGCTGCCCTGCCATGATGCGATGTCAAGTTGGAAGTAAAAAAATAATAATCAGGACTTTTTAAAAATGCTGCGGGATGTGGGACAAATTGTTAAAAATTGGGACTGTCCTGCCCAAAAGTGGGACATCTGGTCACCTTACCTAAAGGATCAGAGTAGAGGAATTAGAGGGCAAATATAATTTTAAAATTATGTGCTATTCTGGACACTGTCTCAAGTTTAGATTCCAATTTTGGAAATAAAAATGTCAAGGCTGTTCTGCATTCTCACCTATTACTTTGTCTTCTAGTTTCCATTACTGATTTTGGGATGGAAAACAATTTGTTGACAAAATTAAGAGAAAAGATGAAACGTCTCGAAAGGGAGGTAAGAGAAAACATTTGTTCATACACTGTCACAGTAAATGTGTGATGGAACATATAGAAATTTTAGGCAGGTAGCTAGGTAGCTAGGTAGGGATAGATAGATAGGATAGATAGATAGATAGATAGATAGATAGATAGATAGATAGATAGATAGGATAGATGGATGGATGGATGGATGGATGGATGGATGGATGGATGGATGGATGGATGGATGGATGGATAGATAGATAGATAGATAGATACAGACAGTCAATCAGACAGACATATAGATAGAAAGAACAGTAGGTAGTTGGAGAAACACAGATAGACAGACATACAGAATATGAATTGTGATTTCTGTTTATCCTCAGTTGACCATTTAGGTTTTTGTTTTGACCTTTGAAATACATAGTTAGCTTGCATTAGCAACCCAAGAAAGCCAGTTTGGTATCGTGGTTAAGGCATCACCCTGCGCACGCAGAGACCGACATTCCTTGCCCCACTTTAGGCACAAAGCCAAGTGGGTGACCCTGACCCAGTCACCTTTTCTTCCCCTAGAAAGGAGGCAACACCAAACCACTTCTGAAAAATCTTGTTAGGAAAACAGCAGGAACTCATCCAACCGAGAAGAAACTGGACTTTCCTTTTTCTTTGCTTGGGTTTTTTTTGAAAATTTTTAGACCGTAATCCAAGAAGTTTCTTCAGTTTTGGAAGAATAGTAAAATGTTATTTTTTTCAGTAGTGTGAATTTCCAGGCATGTGTCAAAGATTAGATGGCAGAGATATAGTTGGTAGCCCAGATTTTAAGAGGAAACAATGTTTAATATCATTTAGAATTGTTGATAGAAAAATTTAGTGTCTCTAATCACTGTCAATTTGCTTTTTAAAAATAGGGTATTTTGTCTCCGGATGAAGAAAGTTCGAGACTTCCTCTTCTGACACAAAGACATGCTGAGGTATATAATGTATACTTGCAGCTCACCTTAGAATATAATTATGAGAAAAATGAAAATAAATGATTTTTTCACAATTGGTAATGGTTAATAATGCATGTGCAGCATATTTTATGTAGTATATATGTTCGCTTTATATTTCTATTGCATATATGAAATCCATACACACATCTATACAGACTAGTTTATTTGTAATTTCTGTAAAAGAATGGCAATTATCAGAGCTGATGCTAATTCTTGGTCGGTTCCTTCGTTGCTACATTAGCTAGCTTCTTTGGCCACATACAATACCAATAGCAGTGAAATAAAATTTAGATGATTCATAATTGTTTTGAACCACTGTGTTTTACATTTCCTAAAGAAATTAACTAAGACTACTTTTTTTTCTAGCCCAGCATAAAGTTGCCTTCCCATCAGGTAAGCAATCTAGTACATAAGGAACCTGTTGAGTGTGCATGACCGAGACATAGTTCATATCATAAAAAGAGGGGGGAAAGCCCAGTGTGACTGATTGGGTAGTGAGGGGTAGCAAGTGGGCTGTTACCGAAATATATTCCTGACTTATGATCTATTTTGGCTTCTCTAGATTGTTCAGACAAAAGTGCAAAGTTCAGATGCTGATTTGAAGAGAGTGAAGGAGCAGAATTATATGTAAGTCTTCACATAGTTCATCAAATCTTTGCACAATCCTCTTAAGTTCACCCTGTCTGTATGACATTCATAATTTCATAAGGTATTTTTAATGTGTATTTAATAAAAAATGAATAAAAAGGTTGATAATTCAAGTTAAAAAAACCCTGGGGGCTAATTTCTCTCTGGTCTTCATTATTTGCAGCATGACAATGAAAATTTCTAAACTGCTGACTGAAAAAAATGAATTAGAAATAAAAAATAATGAACTTTTTGAGGAAAATAAGAAACTTTGCCAAGAAAAAAATGAAATTTGTGAAGACTTTGAAGAAAAGTTGAGGAGGTGAGAAAATTTTGGATAGCAACCCTGACTTTCTCGTCGTTTCTTCAATATTTCAATTAGTTTTAATTTTAAACAAGTTTTACAATTTGAGTAAAAAAACCTAAGGGGGCTAACTTCACTCTGCTCTTGATATTTTACAGGAAAATTACTTCAGAGAAAGAAGACGAGATTCAAAAAATAATAAAAGAAAATGAAAGTCTGAGCACAAAAATTAAAAAAGATGCCATGGAGAAATTAGAGCTCCTCCACAAAATTAATGAGTTGAAAGAAGAACTGCATAGGTGAGAAATGTTTATTTTTATTTTATTTATTTTATTTATTGGATTTATATGCCGTCCCTCTCTAAGGACTCGGGGTGGCTTACAACATATAAAAACATATACAATACAAATACAATAGCAAATCCAATTAAATTAAAACTATAGAGACAATCTAAAACCCCCAATTATATTAAAAATCAGTCATACCCATTCAAACAACAGCCATACAAACATTTGGTCGGCCAGGGGGACTGAGATCTAACTGCCCCAAGCATGGTGGCATAAATGAAGTGGGGGGGGCAGAGCGAATCTCCAGGGGGAGCTGATTCAGAAGCCCCCACAGAAAAAGCTCTTCACCTACGCACCACCAAATGACATTGTCTAGTTGATGAGACCTGGAGAAGGCCAACTCTGTGGGACCTCACCAATTGCTGGGATTGATGCGGCAGAAGGCGGTCCCACAAGTACCGCCAAGTACCGACGCCATGTATGGCTTTATAGGTGATTACCAACACTTTAAATTGTGTCCAGAAACCAATCAGCAATCAATGCAATCCACGTAGTGTTGGAGAAAGAGGGGCATGTCTAGGAATGCCCATGACCATTTGCACGGCCACATTTTGCACAATTTTAATTTTCCAAACACTCTTCAAAGGTAGCCCCATGTAGAGAGCATTGCAGTAGTTGAATCTCAAGGTGATAAAGGCATGAGCGACTGTGAGTAGAGACTCCCGGTCCAAATAAGGAGGATTGAAGCCTTGAAATCAAGCCGTAGCAGAAAATGATCTGACCATGACAAAGGCAACATATTTAAGACCCTTAATTTCAGATCATTGCTCAACTGCTCTGTGGGGAATACCATGTCAGGAGCATGCCCCCCTCATGAGTTGCACCCTAAATTACTTCAGTCAGGTCCAACTCCTGCACCAATCCAGAGGATTCTCCGAGCAACAGGTTAATGTCCACCAAGACAATAAGCTTGGGGAACTCCACTGCCAGCCCAACTACCTCCTTGAGTAGCACAGGCAGGGCTGTTGACATGCAGCTGGGAGGCAGGTACATGAGCAACAAGCCCAACTGAACCCCTAGGTCCAACTTCACAAAGAGGGACTCACAATCCGTAATCTCAGGAGCAGCGAGCCTGCGTAGGCTGAAGGTCTTTTTCACTATAATAGCCACTCATCCCCCCACCTTCCCTGGGGTCGTGGCTGGTGCCACACCTGCAACCCAGCTGGGCACATTTCAGAGAGAGGGACTCCTCCTTCTGGGCCCAGCCAGATCTCAGTAACACATGTCAGGTCAGCCTCCTCATCTAGGAGTAAATCCTGGATGAGGGGAGCTTTATTTACAACTGACCTGGCATTGAATATCAACAGCCTGAGCCTAGGGTCCGAGATTCGCTTGTCGCCAGTACCCCGAGCTAAGCTCATGGGGCCAGAACAAGGGATTGCTTTCAAGCAGCGAGCTCTTGTTCCCCAAGAGCTGCCTACCCCATGTCTCCCAACATATCTGCCTTTCCCCAGCAAAACCGGGATATTCCGGCCCTGTGCCACCCTAGATATGGGCTCCTCCACTCCTCCCGCCTCTATATTGCAAGAGGGCTAATATCTCTCTGGTCCTTATTATGTTACAGTAAAACGCTAGTATTGGAAAATTTTACAATAGAAAAAGAACAAATGAAAAGGAAAATCGAGAAACTCAAGCGTGTATGTGCTGAAGTGCTAAGGCGTGAAAGACCTGAGGATCCTGGTAAGGACACAGTTTTGGAAGAATGGCCCAGTGGGTCCCACTTTTAGAGAAAGCACTGAGATGTCATTTCCCATCTTGCACCAAGCCTTAATGACACGTTTGCATTCAGTATTTAGTTTTTACATCGAAACTGAGAGGCAGACTTCTTGGTAAATGTCTATAAAATTCTGTTGCTAATCCTGTTGCCAATCCCCATTTTAAAGGCAGATAAATTATAGACTACATATAGAATACCAAAAAGACATCTGCTATTTGTTGACCTGCATTCTGATCAAACTTTGGAGAAAAAAAACCTGCATATATAAATAGTTGAGCTTGTGATTCATATGAAGCTCTCATCACTATTGCAAATTTTGTTAAAGCAGTTGTGATCTCATGCAACCTCACAAAAAGGGTACTGTGAGAAAGCAGCTTGTTGGCCTACTTTGGCAGATTGGCATTTGGGAACAAATGAGAACTTTTCCCACACACTAAATCAAAAACATTACCTCTAGAAATTGTTTTGAATATTTCGTGTCTGTTCTGCTATGAAAGAGAAAAATATTCTTTGAATTGAAAGGCTCTTCATGGGGAACATTCACAGCCAAGTACTATGATAGATCCATGATAGTTCAGCAGGTCCATGGTTACATCCCCTACACAGAAGGATTCACATTTTTTAAACCATGTTACTGTTGATGTTTCTTTTACAATCTGTTAATGTTTTATTTCACTTAGTTACCAAGTATTGCCTTTAGGTAAGGCAAGCCACATATAAATAGAAAATGTGTTTCAGCAGACACTGAAGTCTGCAGGAGATACGCAGAAACTCCGCTGCTCTTGAGACTGAACTATTAGGCCGATGGGAGATGGTCTTTTCCTGCATCATCTCCAGAGTTTACAAGGCAGTCTTGAGGCAGCTGCATTTGGCTACAGCTCTGTCTTTATAAAATCCATAGAACACTTATTTTAGTATGGTCTTTAGGGGCCCATGTTGTTATGGTTTAGATTTTAATTTACCAGTCACATTTTTCATTATTGTGTCTCTTCGTCTAGATCTTTTAGGACAGAAATATTATTTATTTGCTTATCTTTTTATGTTACTTGTGTTCAACACTTGTCCTAAAGGAAAGGTAGCCAGATTTTAACATTGGTAAAGCAGGACACCATTGACCGGGGGTGTTTCTTGATTAAAAATTTGGTCTATATGGAGCAACAAAAAGTTTCATAGAACACGAAAATAGTATTGCAATATATATATTTTAATTTTAAGTACAATTTACAAATATAATACATTAAAAAGTTATGCATAGTATTATTTTATTCTTTGCCATATTTAATGCCATATAATGCTCGCTACTATTTCAGCCATTATTTTCTTCTTTATTTTCCTGTATGTTCTGAAACCTCAGAAAGAAAGCAGGTTTTTCAAGTTCCGTGCTAAGTAAAACTTCTTCCATATTTTTAATAGTTGTCATCCTGTTAGTTTCTGTTTCTTGCATTTTTGCCTCCATCTTTTCACTCTTCTCTTCTATTTCTTTTATTTTTGGCTCATTCTTTGATAATGTTTATTGAATAGACTCTATTTTCCCATCCATTTTGACTACTCTATCCTCTACTCTTTTAATATTACCCCTCATATCTTCCATGTTTCTGTCATCTTTTCATAATTTTGATTGATTGATTGCTGCATCCTTACCATGGATTGGAATGTAGTCGCTGAAGACATCGACATTTTACTACATTCCAATACAAAACTGGCAAAAAGCCAGTTTTAAATTAAACATTTTAAATATTTCCAGAATATAACTCCAATTAACCATATACTTCTATTATATTTATTTAAACTATTTCAAAAAAGAGTTGCTATGTGTCAGGTTTGTCTATTAATATCTCTGCCCCTCAAATATTGAATAGTTAATGTAATTAAAAATTAAAGATCTAATAATTAATAATAATAATAACAAGCAAGCAATCTATCACTACAGTAGGTAATAAAGCAAATCAATCAATGACAGTTCATTTACAAAGCAATGTTAAATAAAGTAGTCAATAAATAGTTAAGTAATTTTGATTAATCAGGTTTGATCAGTATTTATATTAATTCTATATTTAATATGGAATCAATTGTAAATGAATATCAGAAGAGGAAAGAGAGAAATAGGAATTAGGATATACCTAGACAGATTTACATTGATTATTAAATAAGATCAGTTTTGAACTCTTAATGTTATTAAGTTAGTTAAGAACCCAATTGTCTTCTAATTAATGTATCAGTCTGACCCAATCCTAAATTAATTCAACAATGTTCCTTATTGGTCATCAAGTTGCTTATAGTTCTAATCCGTTTATATCCAAATTAATAAACCCGCTGAGCTGGTGATACTCCCTTTATTTTCAGCGTGGGGCTTCCGGTTTGCCTAGTCACCTCTAAGTCTTCTGTTCTTTCAACTTGCACAAAACTTCATATACTGTACATGCAAAAACACCACCTTGCCCTTTGCTATTCAAACAGCTCGTCCGGAATGATTCCCAAGTAGGTCTAAATCTGGTATTAGGAGGAGGGAGTCTGTGGCTGGTCTCCTATCTCCTAGCTCTGATTTCCGATCTCCAATCACCCGTCCGCCACTTCAACTCTTTCTCCTCACCCATCTTTCAAGTCCTCACTGTTCCTGATGAAATGCAATGACTGCTGCGTTGCCCATTGGAACTCCCGATCAAATCAAATACTGTACAATCAAATCAATCCAACCAGACAGCATCAAGGGCTCCTCTCTCCTAGTCATTCTACTATTACCACCTCTCACTCCGAACCTTTCCACAAATCCGCAATCCCCATCCGTTTTAGTCCCTTATTTGGCTTATTTTGGCTGTTATTTCTTGCTTCCCTTTTAAGTGTCAGGCAGCTGCATCAGCTGTGGTCCTGAGGGTATTTCTCGCTCTCTGGGGGATCACCTTAACGCCACAGATACACAGGAAGTTCTTCTTTAAGTTGTGGAGGCTCTCCAAGCTGCAACCAAAAAAGCTCAAAAGCAGAGAACAGCCCTGGAGTTCACTGGAGGCTGCCCTGCCATGATGCAATGTCAAGTTGGAAGTAAAAAAAATAATAATCAGGACTTTTTAAAAATGCTGCAGGATGTGGGACAAATTGTTAAAAATTGGGACTGTCCTGCCCAAAAGTGGGACATCTGGTCACCTTACCTAAAGGATCAGAGTAGAGGAATTAGAGGGGAAATATAATTTTAAAATTATGTGCTATTCTGGACACTGTCTCTCAAGTTTAGATTCCAATTTTGGAAATAAAAATGTCAAGGCTGTTCTGCATTCTCACCTATTACTTTGTCTTCTAGTTTCCATTACTGATTTTGGGATGGAAAACAATTTGATGACTAAATCAAGAGAAAAGATGAAACATCTCCAAAAGGAGGTAAGAGAAAACATTTGTTCATACGCTGTCACAGTAAATGTGTGATGGAACATATAGAAATTTTAGGCAGGTAGTTAGGTAGCTAGGTAGGGATAGATAGCTAGGATAGATAGATAGATAGCTAGGATAGATAGATAGATAGATAGATAGATACAGACAGTCAATCAGACAGACATATAGATAGAAAGAACAGTAGGTAGTTGGAGAAACACAGATAGACAGACATACAGAATATGAATTGTGATTTCTGTTTATCCTCAGTTGACCGTTTAGGTTTTTGTTTTGACCTTTGAAATACATAGTTAGCTTGCATTAGCAACCCAAGAAAGCCAGTTTGGTATCGTGGTTAAGGCATCACCCTGCGCACGCAGAGACCGACATTCCTTGCCCCACTTTAGGCACAAAGCCAAGTGGGTGACCCTGACCCAGTCACCTTTTCTTCCCCTAGAAAGGAGGCAACACCAAACCACTTCTGAAAAATCTTGTTAGGAAAACAGCAGGAACTCATCCAACCGAGAAGAAACTGGACTTTCCTTTTTCTTTGCTTGGTTTTTTTTTGAAAATTTTTAGACCGTAATCCAAGAAGATTCTTCAGTTTTGGAAGAATAGTAAAATGTTATTTTTTTTTCAGTAGTGTGAATTTCCAGGCATGTGTCAAAGATTAGATGGCAGAGATATAGTTGGTACCCCAGATTTGAAGAGGAAACAATGTTTAACATCAACCCAAGTCATTTAGAATTGTTGATAGAAAAAATAGTGTCTCTAATCACCTTAGAATATAATTATGAGAAAAATGAAAATAAATGATTTTTTCACAATTGGTAATGGTTAATAATGCATGTGCAGCATATTTTATGTAGTATATATGTTCGCTTTATATTTCTATTGCATATATGAAATCCATACACACATCTATACAGACTAGTTTATTTGTAATTTTTGTGAAAGAATGGCAATTATCAGAGCTGATGCTAATTCTTGGTCGGTTCCTTCTTTGCTACATTAGCTAGTTTCCTTGGCCACATACAATACCAATAGCAGTGAAATAAAATTTAGATGATTCATAATTGTTTTGAACCACTGTGTTTTACATTTCCTAAAGAAATTAACTAAGACTATTTTTTTTTCTAGCCCAGCATAAAGTTGCGTTCCCATCAGGTAAGCAATCTAGTACATAAGGAACCTGTTGAGTGTGCATGACTGAGACATAGTTCATATCATAAAAAGAGGGGGGAAAGCCCAGTGTGACTAATTGGGTAGTGAGGGGTAGCAAGTGGGCTGCTACGGAAATATATTCCTGACTTATGATCTATTTTGGCTTCTCTAGATTGTTCAGACAAAAGAACTTCTTAAGGAAAATAAGAAACTTTGGCAAGAAAAAAATGAAATTTGTGAAGACTTTGAGGAAAAGTTGAGGAGGTGAGAAAATTTTGGATAGCAACCCTGACTTTCTCATCGTTTCTTCAATATTTCAATTAGTTTTAATTTTAAACAAGTTTTACAATTTGAGTAAAAAAACCTAAGGGGGCTAACTTCACTCTGCTCTTGATATTTTACAGGAAAGAAGACGAGATTCAAAAAATAATAAAAGAAAATGAAAGTCTCAGCACAAAAATTAAAAAAGATGCCATCAAGAAAGTAGAGCTCCTCCAAGAAATTAATGAGTTGAAAGAAGAACTGTATAGGTGAGAAATGTTTATTTTTATTTTATTAATTGGATTTATATGCCGCCCCTCTCTAAGGACTTGGGGTGGCTTACAACTTATAAAAACATATACAATACAAATACAATTGCAAATCCAATTAAATTAAAACTATAGAGGCAATCTAAAACCCTCAATTATATTAAAAATCAGTCATACCCATTCAAACAACAGCCATACAAACATTTGGTCGGCCAGGGGGACTGAGATCTAACTGCCCCAAGGCTGGTGGCATAAATGAAGGGGGGGGCAGAGCGAATCTCCAGAGGGAGCTGATTCAGAAGCCCCCACAGAAAAGGCTCTTCACCTACGCACCACCAAACGACATTGTCTAGTTGATGGGACCTGGAGAAGGCCAACTCTGTGGGACCTCACCAATTGCTGGGATTGATGCGGCAGAAGGCGGTCCCACAAGTACCGCCAAGTACCGATGCCATGTTTGGCTTTATAGGTCATTACCAACACTAATTGTGTCCAGAAACCAATCAGCAAACAATGCAATCCACGTAGTGTTGGAGAAAGAGGGGCATGTCTAGGAATGCCCATGACCATTTGCACGGCCACATTTTGCACAATTTTAATTTTCCAAACACTCTTTCTTCAAAGGTAGCCCCATGTAGAGAGCATTGCAGTAGTTGAATCTCAAGGTGATAAAGGCATGAGCGACTGTGAGTAGAGACTCACGGTCCAAATAAGGCCGCAACTGGTGCACCAGGCAAACGTGCCCCTTGCCACAGCTGAAAGATGATGTTCTTTCCCCCCCAGAGTAATGGACCAGCAGATGGGAGTATCCTCTGAAAGCTTTCTGGGTCCATCAGGTGCCTGGGAAGGAATCCCCTAATCAATTCCATCTCCCTGCAGAGGAGGATTGAAGCCTTGAAATCAAGCCGTAGCAGAAAATGATCTGACCATGACAAAGGCAACATATTTAAGACCCTTAATTTCAGATCATTGCTCAACTGCTCTGTGGGGAATACCATGTCAAGAGCATGCCCCCCTCATGAGTTGCACCCTAAATTACTTCGGTCAGGTCCATGGTTGCCATGGTGGCCATAAACTCCTGCACCAATCCAGAGGATTCTCCGAGCAACAGGTTAATGTCCACCAAGACAATAAGCTTGGAGAACTCCACTGCCAGCCCAGCTACCTCCTCGAGTAGCACAGGCAGGGCTGTTGACACGCAGCTGGGAGGCAGGTACATGAGCAACAAGCCCACCTGAACCCCTAGGTCCAACTTTACAAAGAGGGACTCACAACCCGTAATCTCAGGAGCAGCGAGCCTGCGTAGGCTGAAGGTCTTTTTCGCTATAATAGCCACTCATCCCACCTTCCCTGGGTTCGTGGCTGGTGCCACACCTGCAACCCAGCTGGGCACATTTCAGAGAGAGGGACTCCTCCTTCTGGGCCCAGCCAGATCTCAGTAACACATGTCAGGTCAGCCTCCTCATCTAGGAGTAAATCCTGGATGAGGGGAGCTTTATTTACAACTGACCTGGCATTGAATATCAACAGCTTGAGCCTATGGTTCGAGATTCGCTTGTCGCCAGTACCCCGAGCTAAGCTCATGGGGCCGGAACAAGGGATTGCTTTCAAGCAGCGACCTCTTGTTCCTCGAGAGCAGCCTACCCCATGTCTCCCAACATATCTGCCTCTCCCCAGCAAAACCGGGATATTCTGGCCCTGTGCCACCCTAGATATGGGCTCCTCCACTCCTCCCGCCTCTATATTGCAAGAGGGCTAATATCTCTCTGGTCCTTATATTTTACAGGAAAATGGCAGTAATAGAAAAAATTACAACAGAAAAAGAAGAAATGAAAATTGAAATTGAAAAAACCACATTCCAAAAAATTGAAAATATTGATAAAAATGAGGAGCTCTGCCGAGAACACTACAAATTACAGTGGAGGTGAGAAATTTTTAGATAACCACCAGAAACTACAGAGGAAAGGCTCGTAAGTCTTCACATAGTTCATCAAATCTTTGCACAATCCTCTTAAGTTCACCCTGTCTGTATGACATTCATAATTTCATAAGGTATTTTTAATGTGTATTTAATAAAAATTGAATAAAAAGGTTGATAATTCAAGTTAAAAAAAACCCTGGGGGCTAATTTCTCTCTGGTCTTCATTATTTGCAGGAACACACTGGAAATTTCAAAACTACAGAATGAAAAAGAAGAATTACAAATAAAAATTAATGAACTTTTTAAAGAAAATAAGAAACTTTGCGAAGAAAAAACTGAAATGTATAAGGAGTTTGAAGAAAGCTTCAGGAGTTGTTTGCGTTTGCGTCGAGGCTTGTAGACCAGTGATGGGCAACCTTTTGAGCTTATTGTGTCAAAATTTGCCAAAAAACCGAGCATAACTCGGGTGGTGTGTCACCTTGAGGAAAAAAACATAATTTTGTGCTAAAAGTGTCTGGTAACCGATTCCAGGCACTCCAAATTTCCCGTTCATAGTGGCACTCCTCTTGATTCTCCAAGCGGCACCTTTCTACATTCTCAAGCTTTGACCTCAAGTCAACAAACAAGCTTCTCCGAGTCTTATTTTCACTTTGTGGAATAGTCCCCGGACTCTTTTTTTTAAAAAAAAAAACCTCCTGCAGGAGAGGGAGGGGCGCCCTTGCCCCAAAGACTCACTGAAACGGCGAATTCTCACGTGAATTGCAGGTTATTTCCAGAAGCCTGAGACAGATATCCTTGCAAAGGTTTGACAGAAAAAGCAAGCAAAGAGCAAACTTCAAAAGAAGGGAAATGACGGGAGGGAAGGAGGAGACGAAAGGAGGAAGGGAGGGAGCAGAGGGGAAAAGGAAGGAAGGAAGGAAGGAGAGAGAGAGAAAGAATGGTAAGAAGGAAGGAAGACAGAAAGAAAGAGGGAGAGAGAAAGAGGGAGAGAAAGAAAGGAAAGAAAGAAAGATGGTAAGAAGTTAGATAGAAAGAAAAAGAGAGAGAGATGGAAAAATGAAGGAGGGAAGGACGGAAGAGAGAATGAAAGAGAAAAAAAGAAGTAAGGAAGGAAAGAAAAAGAAGGAAGGAAGGAAGGAGAGAGAGAAAAAAGAAAGGTAAGAAGGAAGGAAGATAGAAAGAAGCAAAGTGGGAGAGAGAGAAAGAAAGAGAGAGAAACAAAGGAAAGAAAGAAAGATGGTAGGAAGACAGAAAGAAAGAGACAGAGAGAGAAGGAAGGAGAGAGAGAGAGAAAGAAAGAGAAAAAGAGAGAATGAAAGAAAGAAAAAAGAAGAAAGAAAGAAAGATCCCATGGGCTTTGAAAAGGGGGGGCACGTCGAAGGGCAGCCCAGCCTATCTCTTTCCGGTGAGAAGCGGGAATAGCCCAAGGAGCAAGGCCCTCTCCAGCCTGTGCCCAGCTGAAGCTGCGGGAAGAAAGCAAAGGCCACTCCGCCAGTTGCCTCCGTTGCCCAATTCCTGGCATAGAAAATCGAACAGAGGGAGGGGGAGCTTCATCCGGAAGAGCGAATGGAAGAGCTACGGGAACGTCCCCCCCCCACACGCGGGCGCCCCAAATCCCTCCATGTTTGAAATTTCTGAACCGCAGTTGGTTCGAAGATTTAAAATCCGGTCGAGGTCGACCTGGATCTCGAGAAGTCCCACGTTTTGTGCAACATCTGACGGCCCTCTTTCACCTACCCACCCCCAAACATTGGGAAGCTGCGCGTTCCCCGTAATGTCTGATGGTGGAGACTTAACGATCCCCGAGAGACAGTAAGACAAAAGGCGGCAACTTCGTTCTTAGAAGACCCATTTTCTGTGCGAGCGATGAATGGGATCGTAATGCCATCTGCTGGACAAACCGCAGTATTGCTCCCTCGGAAACGAGTAGAAAAACCCCTTCGGCCCAGCTCCGTTCCCTGAAGGGGCTCTTTGGAAGGAACAGGTTTCATTGTAATGGAAAGAATCGGCTCACTCAATGAAAGAGAACACGAAGCGACGATATTTCTTCCTCTGGAAAAATGGACACCTGACTTCCTTAGTGGCCGCATGTCACTGAAAATGGCTACGTGTGTCAGTGCTGACACGCGTGTCATAGGTTCGCCATCACTGGTGTAGACGCTCCGCTGAACTCTGAATGCTCCTCAAATGAAAAAAATAAACTTTGGATTTTAAACCCCATTGAACCTCTTGGAGTCTCAAATAAACTGGACTAAGTAAAAAGCTAAAACTTTGGAACCTGGAAGCTAGGAGCCAGATGCGTCTGATAGCAGAAGCTTTGTTTAAGGGAAACATTCGTTTCAGCTGGCAATATCCGGCAATTATAATGGTCTTTCGAGAGGGGAAAATGTACCGAGCAAATTCGTTGGAGGAAGGGAAGGAAATGCTGGGAAAACTTGGTTTGAATCCGGATTTAAAGCAACAGGCAGAAAAAGCAACAGAGGCGATTGAAGAGGGGGGTACAAGAGGAGGAGAGGGGGTTAAAAATCTTTTTGAACTTTTGCAATCAACATTCCCCATTAAGGAGTTCTAATTGAAAAGGCAAGCTCTTTTGGAGAAAGAGAAAGAAGCACCAGATTCTTCCAAAATGGAGGCAAGAGTTACGAGGCAAAAAAAGAAATGAAATGTTTTTAAAATATTTTTGTTTTGATTGTTTTATATATTAAGAAAAAGGTTAAGGTTTGGTCCTGATTTAATTTAATATTTGTTTTAATTTTAATCAAATTAAGGGAGACTTGGGGAGGGGAGTGTGGGGTTTTATTTCCTTTTTTAAAGAAAGGGTGTTAGGGGGAGAGCAACAGTTTTGGTGGAATCGTGCCCCCAGTGGTGCCTGATCAAAACAGCGGACTTCCCCTCCGCTTTTCTCTCATTGTGAGAGAAATTCGGGGGGAGGCACCTGGGTGGGAAGATTCTTTTATAAAAATGAAGAATTTAATAGAACTCTGGGTTACAGGAGGGGAAAACGTTAAATGGAAATACTATGAGTGATCGAACAATTATGGCATTAAATATAAACGGTCTTGCATCGCCTCTAAAAAGGCACAGACTATTGAAATTAGCGAAAGAAAATCATGTCAATTTTTTATTTCTTGCTGAAACCCATAAGGGACGGAAAAGAACGGATAAACTGATTGACAGTAATGAATGGAAAGGTATTTTCGAATCTAGAGGAAAAATAAACAGTAGGGGGGTAGCTATATTAATAAATGAAAGGAACCCATTTCAGGTGATACAAACAAAAGGGGACAAAGAAGGAAGATTATTATTTGTAAAAGGAAAAATAAACCAAATTACAATAACACTTGCGGTAATATATGCTCCAAATGTAAATGCTAACCAATTTAGTATGAATGCAAAACGTAAATTGGATTTATTTTCAGAAGGGATGGTGATATATGCTGGGGATTTCAATGTAGAAATAATGGCTAACAACAAAGAAAAGAAACAACTACATTTAAATAGGTTAAATATGACAGACCTACATGCTGATAATTTAAATAGAGGAACATATTATTCTGTAAGACATAATAAGTTTAGTTGTATTGACTATATATTTATGAATAAAACAGGAAATATTCAAATAAAAAAGCAGAAATTAAGAGTAATTGGATATCTGACCATGCACCCATAACAGCAGTTATAAAAATAGACTCCATTAGTAGACAAAGAATTTGGAGATATAACACAATTGTTTCAGTAAGTGAAAAAAATAGGGGAAAAATTCAGAGAGATATTCAGGAATTTTATAATATAAATGAAAATGGTGAAATGAGGCAATCAGTTATCTGGGACACGAAGAAAGCAGTTGTTAGGGGTAATTTAATCAGTATGGAGTCTTATATTAAAAAAAGTTGGGGAATGGAAAGGGAAAAAAGAATAAGGGAAATAGAATTAATAAGAGAAGATTTAAGAATAACAAGAAATAAAGAATGGAATGATTTGTTAAAACTTACAAAGACATTTGGAGAGATTGTATAATAATGTCCTCACAACATTAGATGTTTCACAAACATGGAAGAACTCCAAAATTGTAACAATTCCTAAACCAGATCAAGATTTAAAAGAACCCGGTTCCTACTGCCCAATTAGTCTACTAAATCAAGATTATAAAATTTTGATGAAAATTTTAGCAAACAGATTGGAAAATATACTACCAAGAATAATTGGAAAGGATCAGTATGGATTTATAAAAGGAAGAAGAATATATGAACCTATTAGAAATATAGTGAATGTGCTGCACCATGCTACTAGAACTAAAAGGAAAATGGGACTATTAAAGTTAGATGTTTATAAAGCTTTTGACAAAATAAATCATGACTATTTATTTCAATTATGTAATAGCCTGAATATGGGGAAACATTTTGTCAAGTAATAAAAGAAATATATAAGGAAAATATAGCCTATGTTAGAGTGAATGGAAATAGAACGGAGAAGATAGAAATAAATAATGGAACCAAGCAAGGATGCCCCCTATCCCTGATGCTTTTCGTGATGGCAATTGAAACATTAGCTAATAAAATTAGAAAAGACAAACAATGGAAGGGATATCAAATAGGGAATATGGAATTAAAATTAAATCTATTTGCAGATGATGCTATAATAATTACAGAGACACCAGTAGATATGATTAAGAGAATGATTGTAATACTTCAGGAATTTAAAGACCAATCAGGGTTAAAAATAAATATGGAAAAATCAGAAATTATTTGTTTAAATACCGGGCCTAAAGAACAAATTGAAATACGGAAGGTATCAGGTTTAAAACGGGGGAATAAGAAAATGAAATATTTAGGAGTTTGATTATTAAAGAACCCAGAAAATATGGTGGAATTTAATTATAATTTAATATGGAAAAAAATTCAGAAACAAATTAAGAATTGGGGAAATAAAAATTTGAGAAGGTTGGCTAGAGTAAGAGCATTAAAAATTATGATTATCTCAAAAATGTTATACATTTTACAGGTAATGCATGGAACCTTCCCAATAAGGAAATTAAAAGAATGGGATACTAAATTAAATGCTTGGATAGAAGGTAATAAAAGTCCAAGAATTTTTTAAAAAAGGCTGATAGCCACGGAAGGCGAGGGAGGTTGGGGAAATCCAAGTTTGGAGTATTACAGGGATGCATATCAAATAGATAGATTAATTGAATTACAATTATTAGAAGAGAAACCATGAGTAGAATTAGAGAAAGGAATTAATGACATTAAGAATCAAGAATTATTATTTAGGAAATGGAACAAGATAGAAATAAATAGATTAATAGATCCAACTAAAGCGATTATAGAAAGTTGGATGAAATGGCAAGGCAAATTAAAAATGACAAATTCTAAATTAGCGACGCTGCATGTGATAAATATAAAGAAAGAAAGTAACCTCACAAAGATAATATGGAAATTAAAGGAAAAAGGTATACAGAGAATTGAACAGTTATATGAAAAGGATGGAAGGATCAATAGAAATGAAATAGAGAGATGCCTTGGACAACAAAATTGGTTACAAGTTAACTCAATAAGTACGTATTTAAGTAAAAGGGAAAATAAAGAAATATTCCTCAAACAAGAAACAAATTTAGAGAAGATATTAAGGGAAAAGAGTAAGAATATAAAAGCCGGCTTTCCGGCAAAGCAGCGCGCTTTTCAAATGCGCTGCTTTCCTGCAACTCTTTCCTGGGCGGGGGGGGGAGGAGGCCACTCCCCCCCCCAGGAAAGAGGTGCAGGAAAGCAGCGTGTTTAAAAGGCACGCTGCTTTCCTGGAAAGCTGGCTTTCCTGGCCGGCACAGGGCTTTCCCGCCACTCCCCCCCGAAAACACAACGGAGACAGGCAGGGCGAAGCGGCGTCATGAGGCTCAAGCAGGTAGCCTCCGCACTTTTCTTGGAAGAGGAGGAGAGGGGGCGGATCGGGCGAGCGGGGGCAGCGCCAAGAGGCCAGGGGCACGCGGGGGCGGGAGGCACGATGGGGAGGCAGGGGAGGCCACAGCTCCCTTTCCTTCTACTGTTGGCGCCTCTCCATCCCCGCCCCCCCGGCAGGCTGGCAGGGGGATGGAGAGCGTGCGCCCGTGGAAAAGGGTGTGCGAGGGTATTTTGGGGCGCGCGCATGCTCACGCGTGCAGCTTACGGGGAACGGTGCCTTCTTCCCCACTTTCCTCCCTCACTTCCTTTTGCTTTCAGAGTGAGAGGGAAAACGAAATAAAAACAGGAAGGAGGCAAGGACAGAAAATGGTGCATGGCTGCAAAACAGGAGAAGGGCATTTTTCAGCCACTTTCTGGGACTGAAAAGTTGAGGGGACCCAAGCAGGGGCGGGTTCTAACTTATCTTGCCACTGGTTCGCTTCCTCGAGATGGTGACTGCATACACAGTGCTGGAAACTGGGCTTCTCCACATGCTCAGAAGAAAATAAAAATAAAAAATAAAACGAGGGCTGTGCCCATGGACCGACACTGACCAATCCGGTTCATTAACATCATCATGACATCACCAGTGGGTCGCTATCGGTTTGGGTGAACCGGTCCAAGCTAGGAGGGACCCATCCCTGCTCTGGACTCACAACTGCTGCTGGAGGAGCAGTTGTTTATCTGTGGCTAGCTGGCTTGGCACAGAGTCACCTCCTCCCATTTGTTCATGGTCCCTCACTACTTGGTCCCTTCATAATTGCACTCATGTAATGGGCTGTATATCGAGTCTTCCTTTGGCTATCATGCTGCATGGACTTTTGGGTTTTTTCTCAGGTTTAAAATAAGGTCGTCACTTTTCAAACCATGAATAGCACAGAGCCAGGATACTTGCAAGGCCTCTCTCTGTCTGAGACAGATAAGAATGGGTGTCTCCAGGTCCCCTCGCTTAGACGTCACCCAGCGTACAAAATATAACCAATAAAAATCACACAACCTGGGCTACATTTCAAAGTGCTGATTCATGAGAAAAAGAAAGCGAGAGCGAGAGAAAGGTCCCATCAGCCCACCTCGTGATATATAACGTTTGCACTTTTCTTAGGCTAGCAGCAAAGAAGGCAAGACAAGAGTGCTGGGAAGGAGAATGTTGCTAGAGAAACTGGGTCATCATACGTGTCATGCTCAAGGTCTATGCTTTTCGCACGCACATTCAAAGACACTAGTTCCCGCGTTCCCACAATCAGGAATTCCTTTGACCTGCTTGAGCTCTTTTCCCCATGCAGGTAGGTAGGAAAACTTCAATTGTGGGATGAAATCCTGTCAGCTTTTAAATGGATCCTACTGATCTTTTTAGAAAAACCTTCGATGAAATGTTGTTTTGAGGGGTGGGATCAGATGGGATGCAGTTGTCCTTCTTCCTACACAAGGTAACTGGCATCCTGCCAAACACATTCCTTGCTATAGTTAAAGTTAATTAGACTTTCCTTTGAAAAAAAGGGGAAATTTTTCCAGATTTATCCTGATCTGAAAATGCCCAGCATAATCGCCAGCACATTTTTGGGGCCCTGCCCATCTGCTCTGTGCACAGGATTAATTGCCATTGTTTTGGGGTAGGACTAACATTTCTTCCAGGGTCTCTGGTGGAGAAGGGATGTCCCAACTGCGTGAGATCTAGCCCCACCTGGCTGGCTCTTTAAGACCAAGAAAGCGGCCCTCTTGCAGGTCTAAATTGGGGTCCCCAACGAGATGAATTCTGTTTTAGCTCAGGGGTTGGAGAGAATCCGCCCAATGGAACAAGGCAGAAATGGACCTTTTTGGGGCCTTTTGGTAAGAATCTGCCTTCAAACTACTGAGTGCCACAAGATCCATCCAGGATGTGCCTTTGACTAGATTGACACAGCCACCTCACCTTCAAGCTGATAGGCCATCAGAAGTCGGGGCAGAGCCGAACTCAAACTTGGTATCTCTGAATCCCACTCACTTTCACGAGGGATCCCTCAACCTCTCACTCCTGGTTTCCACCAGAGAGCTTCTAGCAGCATTGCCAGCAGTGTCTTTCCTACAGAGAAATCATCCAGGCCACTGATTGTCCATGGGGAAGACCGGGGCACCCCCATACTTGATTGGCATGCTGGGAAGATATCTTAAAGACAAGATTCCATTCTGAGCACCCAATTTTTCCCAAAATCATTGGATCAAGTGGAAAAGAAGCCTTAAAGGAGGGCTCTTTAAACTTAGCAACTTTAAGACTGGAGTCCCCCTGGACGTTGCGCACAGGAATTGTCATGACTTTCAGCCAGTCCTGGGGCTGCTATTGATGCGCAGTGGCAACCCATCCCTGAGTACAGGGTCTCCAACCTTGGCAACTTTTAAGACTTGTGGACTTAAACTCCTAGAACTCCTTAGTCAATTTCAACTTTGGGAGTTAAAGTCTGCAAGTCTTATAGTTGCCAAGGTTGGAAACTTCTTATCTAGTATAGCTGTTGGAGGTTAGGCTAACTCTAATGCTCCCCTCCCCTTCTCTGTCTTTGTCTGTCTCTTTCCTTCTCTCTCTATCTCTCTCTCTCTCACACACACAAAATCACAAATTGTACAGTAGAATTTTAATAACTAATAAATCTAACTGGCGAGCATAGTTATGTCCTTCTTCCACATCTGCAGGAATCCCAAAGTTTCTCTTCCTAGCTAGTACTTCAGTGGGAAGGAGATAGATGCAGTGATGGGCTACCAAAATTTTTACTACCACACTGTGGTTGTGGCTTATGCATTTTGTTTCAACATCTTTCTGTGCAAATTGGGTGTTCTGGGGGTGGAGTTCCATTTTTGCTACCCCACTGCCTCCCACCCCCCGTCCGGGCAGTAGCCCAGCCCTGATTATCTACTACATAAAGTGTATGTACATACACGCACACACAGCTCTTCTAAAATTATATCCATTCAACCTCATTTATTGTGACAGGAAAAACATACCCAGAGCCCAGAAGGGAAAAAAGAAAAGAAAAAAAATCAAAATTTTGCTACCGGTACTGAGTACCTGACCATACCCGTAGGAGCCCATCACTGGAGATAGGTGAATGTTATTACAGGTAATCCTCAACTTGTTACAGTTTGTTTAGTGACCCTGTGGAAAGCTAGCACACAACCCTGTCTTAGAAGAATGAAATATTTGGAGAAATATTTAAAAGGTAGAATATTATATTTCCCTAAAGGAGAAACATGCTCTTGGAAAACAGCCCCCACCTTTCTTAATAGCCCCAGCAGGACTGGACCAGCCTATCTACAAGACAAAAGACCTTCAGCCTCAGTGATGCGATTAGCCCTCACGAAAGATCTAACCAAGGGCAAAATCATTCAGCCGCAATAGGACAAGCCCCTTCATTTCATTAGCAAGCTTCAACCATGCCTGAGACTCAGATAACTTACAAAGTTAACTATGACTGCTGCATAACCTGGGAGTCTGACAAGCCAACAGAATACATTTCTTGCACAGGAACAGGAAGCTTAAGGGCAAGGCCCAAGAGAGGGTATAAATACCTCAATCTCTCTCCTCCATATGTTGCCCAGTACCGCAAACCCATGTGGTCCTGTCCACCAATAAACCATCTTTACAATCAGCCTTAAAAAAGGCATTACATAATTTATCGTACGTTTGCTTATTTTGACTATACATGTCTTGAAGTACAGAACAACAAAAACTGAGAGAACATAACCCTAATCCTCGCCCAAATCAGTTCTTTCTTAGTATGTGTTTGCGGCCTGTAACAACAGAGGTTAAGTTCTCTCTTAATATTTAAACAATATAGTGACAGTCTATCTATCTTTTATGCATGTTCAGAAAAAGAGAGATTTCCCTCAAGCGAGCGGGCATGTATATCGCCTCGCCTAAATTTCTTCCTGATTTGTTGAGAGGTTCAAAACATAACCAGGGGCAAATTTAGTTTTTTTTAGTTGTAACTGAATTTGAATTATTTGGATTTCGTTATACTGTATATTGTCTTTTTTATATGTTGTAAACTGCTCTGAGTCCTCAGAGAGGGGCGGCATATAAATCCAATAAACTTAAACTTAAATTGCTATTACCGTCCGCTGCTACTGGTGTGCTGCGTATGCAGCTTTGGTTGTCTTGTGTATGTGTTATGTGTGCATGTCCCCAGCATGTTTTTGCTTCTGTACATGCACAGAAAGCAAAATGCGGTGAATTCTTGTGAGGAGACACTCTGAGTCTCCGGAGAGACGGCATACAAATCTAAATAATAATAATAATAATAATAATAATAATAATAATAATAATAATAAGGATGAGGATGAGGATGAGGATGAGGATGATGATGATGATGATGATGATGATGATGTCTCAGGGAGGGAAAAACACCTTCCCCTCTGGAGGCCGGAAATGGCCTGTTTCACAACTTCTGGTGGGCCCAATAAGCTCTTGTTTCACTCCCCAGGCTCCAAAGGCTTCCCTGGAACCGGGGAAGGGTAAAAATGCCTCCCCATCCCCCAGGAGGCTCTCTGGAAGCCAAAAACACCCTCCCAAAGCCTCTGTGTGAGCCAAAAATCAGCTGGCCAGCATACACCTGCATGTTGGAGCTCACATGCCAGCAAATATGGCTCCGCATGCCACTTGTGACACCCATGTCATAGGTTCGCCATCACTGCCTTAGACTGTCTACAGTCGACCTCACCGCATTCCTTAGAGGTCTATAAGGGGGCGTGCATAAGCACACCATCGTGCCTACCATCCTTGTCTTACTGTCCTATTGTCCAAATTTACCTGTACCAACTTTGCTTTTGTTTATATTTATACCAATACCTGCTATCTTGTATGTTTAGACAAATAAATAAATAAACATCTGGAAGACAGCAGTTTGGGAAATGCTGGGCCTGATCGTGATTGTGAATCTTGGGGATCTCTTTTGCACTAAACTGATGCACAATTGCGATGTGCACACACCTGTTCCACTGTCCTTTCACAGAATAATAATAATAATAATAGTAATAATAATAATAATAATAATTATTATTATTATTAATTTATTTATTTATAATGCCCTTTTAACAAGGGGAATGACAGCAAGCCATATACAACTAACAAGGACAGGCAGTAGGCAATACACACACTTAGCTGAAACACAACTAATAAAACCACAAAACCTATTGAAAACATTCCCAACCTCTCCAATTTCTTCCCCTCTTGCTGATCCCCAGAACAAGGCTGTTTCAATCTGCTGAATCAAAGAGGAATGTCTTTAGTGCCGTGGTGAGTGAGGCTACTCAGGGGCTTCTCAGCTCAGGATATTTTATCTCCCAGTATTACTGGCAGGAAAACATTTCTCTCCCCCTCCCCCAGCAATATAATAACAATTTAAAACCACAAGAAAATAAATAATTCATCCTTTTAGCCGGAGCTAGATGGTATAACTCATTGGCCACAGGCCTGCAGGCAAAGCCAAGTTTTCACAGCCTTCAGGAAAGCCAGGAAGGTAGGAAGAGTGCGGATCACAGGGGTCAATTGATTCCAGAGTGGTCACTAGATGGCAGCAAAGAGACCTTTTAGCATCTTGCCTATTTTGTGGGTCTATCAAAAAAGTTTATTGAATGATCAGAACATTAAGGAAAAGTGGTTGAAGTCTTGATGGCTAACTTTATTATTTTTATTTAATATTTAGGTAAGGATTATTTTGCCTTTACGTCTGCAACAAAACAAGCAGCAAAGCTAAGAGAACTGAACCATATCTGACTGCAGAAATCTAGATTGACTACTAGATGATAGCAGAGAAATGTGAAAAGATTATTTTGTCCTGCCATGTGGATGTTTGCAGACCAGCTTACCTAATCTTAAACAAAGTAAGGGTGGGAATTATTTTGCTCCCTGTAAAAAAGACTGTTCCTCGCTGATTTAAGAGATTTTGGTAACTAGATTGAGAACAGTTGTGATTTTAAAACTGGTTCATGGGATTTGGACAGTGATAGTAGTGGATGTGAAGAAGTCAGAAGTGTCCATACACATAGTGAAGGCAGAACAAGAAACTGCCCTGAAGATCACAAACCTCTCTTGCTGTGCCTTCAACAAACTTGATTGCATGGATATATTGGCTGCAAAAATCACAAGAGTTACAGAAACCCCAAGCTGTTTGCCACTACCAAATAGTCTTCTGGATATTTGCAACCTAAATATGCTTCTTGAAGCATAGGATGTGCTTATTAGGCAAAAGGAAGGAAGATGCCAGCCAGAAAAGACTGTCCCATTACAAAAGACATTTTGATGCTGTGTGGTTCAAAAGCTCCAGAATCTGTCAGACAAGTCCTAGCCCTTAACTTCTCAAACTTGGAAAGCTGCTTCACAATGGATGGAAAAGGGGATTAGCCAGCTTGTTTCATTTCCCCCAGTTTTTAAATGCACCCCATGCCATCTCATCCCATCTGATTACCATCTGGCAGGTTTTATCTGTGGAAGCCCTATGTGTAGAGATCATCTATCTATGTATCTACACTATGTTGTCATTATAGGTAGTACTTTCCACATGTAAATGTCATCTGAATCTCTTCAGTTGTATCCAAGATTCGTCAGGTTTTATTACACAGTGATCCCCCATGCAACTATAGGACAGGAAATGGCAAGAGACAGGTTGAATAGTAGAACTATCGATCACCAGCCAGTATGGTTGAGGAGGACAATTCTTAGGTTGTAAGATCCAGTATAATTCAACTTTATCCAGAATGGAAAGTTTCGGGATAGATAATGGTGGTATTATTGTCGCAACAATTTCCATAGGCAAATTCAACATGAGGTAAACATAGCAATGGTCTTTACTAGACTGAAGAAATGTGTTCAAATTGGACTGTACACTTTACTCTTGCACAGGGTCTTTTTGCTCTTTTTCTGTATTAAACAGAAATTTTGTTGCTAAAAAGCAACAAAAGAGAAATTAATTAGAGGTGGATATTGCCTGAAATAACTGAAGATAGTAGTTTGTGGCTCAGAAATGTTAATTCTAGCCTTCCCTGTTACCAACTTTATTAGGTAAACCTTTAAGGGGAGGCTACTTTTAACATTTAAGTTCTGAGGTTCAATATTCCATGGTTGGATTTGACAAGACTTGCACAAAGTTTAATTTGAATTGGGAAAAATACACCTCAATTTTATTTGTACGTACTTGCTTTATAATCCATAAATGCCAACTCAAGAGATTGGAGAAAGAATTGTCAGTGGCTGTAAATATTGTGTTAGGATTGAGCACAATCAATATTAATATAAATCGTAAGGATACAAGCAACAAGTTACAGTCATACAGACATAAAAGGCAGGAGATGGGTGATAGGAACGATGAGAAGACTAATAGTAACAGTAATGCAGTCTAAGAGAAAAGTTTGACAGTGGTGAAGGAATTATTTGTTTAGCAGAGGGATGGCATTCAGGAAAAAACTGCTCTTGTGTCTAGATGTCTTGGTGTGTAGTGCTCTATAGCGTCATTTTGAGGGCAAGAGCTGAAACAATTTATGTCCAGGATGCGAGGGGTCAGTAATATTTTCACAGCCCTCTTTGTGCAGTATACAGGTCCTCAATGGAAGGCAGGTTGGCAGTAATTGTTTTTTCTGCAGTTCTGAAACTCAAATTGTTCACTCCAAATCATAACCACTCCGAGTCTTCGGAGAGGGGCGGCATACAAATCTAATAAATAATAATAATAATAATAATAATAATAATAATAATAATAATGATGATGATGATGATGATGATGATGATGGTGGTGGTGGTGGTGGTGGTGATGGTGGTGGTGGTGGTGGTGATGATGATGATGATTGTTGTGGTTAGCTCTGGCCCAGCTCCTGCCCCAAGGAATGTGGAGGTGGATGCAGGGGAAACATCAACATGTCATATGCCTGTTTTATTGCTGACAGAGTCAGGTAATGCAATTTCCTCGGACGAAGAAGAAGGTGGGGGTGACTTGGAAGAGGGGGGCTTGGCACACAGCCCAGGAAACCAATCTCTATTATCTTCGGTCGATTCGGATGAGGAAGTGTTAGACCCACGCATGTGCAGAATTATGCATCGAAGAGAACAATTGAAGAAATATTACAGGAGATAAGAGTGTTTGGCTGGGGCTCCAGTAATTAGAGCTGCTGATATAAATAGCAGCATGCTGGTTTGGCCGTTGTGGAAGATTATCTGATCATTGTTTCTTCAGAACCCTGCCTTGCTGTTTCCAGACTTTGTTGATTTTTCACGACTTTGAAACCAAAGCAGAGCAAAGTGTGGGGGTCTCACTTTGTGGAAGACGGAGGGCTGTGATGTTCCTTCACAGCTGCTAGCTAAGTACTTAAGGACTGATTAAGGGGATTGTACAGACTACGAGGTTGTTTTTGGACGAGTGCTCTTTGCAATACAAAAAGGGTGCTTTGTTTCTTTTGAATTTTTGTGATAAAGAACATTGTTTTTGAACTTTCAAGTGTGTGTGTGTGTGTGTGTGTGTGTGTCTGAAATTTGTACCCTTGAATTTTCGGGAGACTCATACCATAAAGCCCGGCAGAACAATAGGTAATAACCAACACATCTGTACATATTCCTCTTTTTGCTTCTTCTTCCTTTTTTAATATGATGGGGCTATAAATCCCTTTCCTAAGTTCACAACCACAAGGGCATGAAAACAGATGGACCAAGGCCTCCCACAGCAGGTTGTTAAAAGAAAAACAGGTAGTTTGATTATGAGGTTACCTGTTGGAACATATGAACTATAATAAAGAGAAAGAAACAGCAAAAAGACAGGAATGAAGACAATGACAAATTCAGCACACCAACATTCAGGAGGAAAAGCGGAGTTTGCCAGAAAGTTCTCAACCTTTTTGGGACTCGTAGTCTTTCGAAAATATGTTGCAGGTATTTTTGTGAAATGGTGGGAAGACTAGATGAGTTTTCCCATCCGCCAAACAGTAGCTATGAGGCATTTAATTAATTACAATGATCCTATTCACCAGAATGTTCCTTGCCATCCTTTTGGCCCTCAGTTTCACAGGAAATTATCTCCCGGCCCTGCATACCTTTGTTCTTTTTTTTTACAAGAAGCAAGCATCCTTTCCCTCCGGAGTGGGGGGGGGGGAGTGTGTGTATGTGTGGTGTGGAACTGCACTCTGCTGCAGCTGCTCGTGTTTTGCTTTTCTAAGGAGGCTTCTAAGCCCAGTCTGGTAGATTGCTGTCTTTGGTTGCCAGGTTGTGGAGCCAAGATGTGGAGGGCATAGAGTATGGCCTTAAAGGACAGAGGGAAGATTTGTTACCAAGGCAACAATGAGACTTGAGCTCATTCCAAGAGACAAACTTTAGAAAAATGCTTCAGACAACCTCTCCCTAATTCACACAAAGATTAAAATAAGGGGGCTATCGCGGCAGGAGCGGGGGGAGACGGACAATGGGAGCAACATTCAGAGTTGGAAGATTCTGTTTCTCTAGCTCTTCCAACAAAAGGAGTTTTAAACCAATATGGCTTTTGTTTCTTGCTCTGGTCTACATTTTAGAGCCGACAGAAATGTAATGGAGACTTGAGAAAGTATCTGAACTATCCCCAGCCAGACCACACGTTACCAGCTAGCACTGAAGTTGTTAAGAAAATCCGGAGCTATAATTCAATCTTTTGTGTTCCCAACCCTGCAGAAGGAATGTTCTTGCTTCTGGTGTGTATCATTTATTTAAATATAAATAAAATTTCAATTTTCCTTTTTGATCACCTGGTACGGCAGTTTTTAAAAAAATAATAATAGCAACAGATATGGCCCAGTACTTTATAATACAAGAGACAAACATATTACAAACCGTGGTGTGAGATGCAAGACACCCACTCCCAGGGGCACGTAGCTTCATTCGTGTTCTGTGCACATGCACGCTATGCGTGTGCATCCCGAGCATGTTTTTGATTCTGCGCATGAGCAGGAGGCAAAAAATGTGCTGAAATTCTGTGAGGGGATTCGTGCCTGCGTGTGCAAGATTTTTGCTATTTTTTTGCTTCCGTGCATGTGCCAAAGCCAAAAATTTCACGCACACACGCACGCTCCCTTGCGAGATTTTGCTTTTGCGCATGCGCAAAAAATATGAAAAAAGATGGCGCCACCCATAGAACTGCCATCGGAGCAGCCGCATTGCAAATTGCGCAATCTGGCAACCGGTAGCAACCCACTACTGCCTCCTCCCCCAAACTGTATACTCACAATGGGAAGACAAGTCTGGTTCACGGATCAAAGTTTTATTGAAGAAAAATTGAAAAAGTGGTTGCTGGCATGGTTGCCTCTTAGACCCTTCCCAAATGGATTGAGTTCAAAGAGCGCAAAAAGCAGTGTTCAGGTTATACATTTTATATCCCTACACAATCCATGCCACACCTCAGAAGCCCTCCCTACTCCCCTTGGTTCTTTGAAGTTATTTTAGGCTGGTAGACTTCAATTTCCAGAATTCCTCAGCCAGCTTTGCTGGCTGGGGAATTCTGGGAGTTGAAGTCCACAAGCCTTAAAGTTGCCAAGTTTGGGGACCCCTGCTCTAAAGGGTCATCTTGACGTGTTTAACATCAAATATCTTTTCATGTTTACTTTAAATTTTAAGCTTGGGTAGATGTTCCTTTCTTACTGACAGTGGTCTTGCCTAAGAGGTAGGTTCCTGTCTCCAAGGGAGCATTAATGCATTATCTCCACTGATTACAATTTATGGTCAATTTGCAATGGTAGGAAGCAACAAAGAGTCTCACACCTAAGTGTTATATTTTATACATTTTTATAAATTTTCATTTGCTTCTTTCAATTGTACAGTTGTCATTCTATCCTCAAATCGCTCAAGAAACTTTTCTCTTAAAAGATTCTTATATTTTTCATGTATTCCCCGCCCTCTCTTTCTCTGTGTGTCCATCGGGTGGGTTTTTCCCACTTTGGACCGGTTCACCCGAACTGGTAGTGACCCACGGTAAAATGATAAAGCCGCCCCGAGTCCTTGGAGGGGGGGCATATATATAAATGAATGAATGAATAAATAAAAAAATAAAAATGAATGAATGAATGAATGAATGAATAAATGAATGAATGAATGGATGGATGGATGGATGGATGGATGGATGGATGAATGAATGAATGAATGAATGAATGAATGTCATCGACCCGGTTCAGTTAGTGCCATGGTCTGGGCACCGCCATCTTTTTTTAAAAAAAATGTTTTGAATTATTTTTTCTTTATTTTTTCTTCTGAGCATGCGCAGAAGCCAAGTTTCTAGCACTGTGCATGCAATCGTTATCTTGTTTTCGGCTTTTTTTTTTTTTTAAAAAAAATCGCACTGTGTGCCCAAGCGGCATGGGAGGAAGTGAACCAGCAGTGAGGTAAGTTGGAACCCACTCCTGGTGTTTGTGTATAAGAAAGAGAAGAGGAAACCATCTCCCAAATTTTATTCTCCTTTTCAGATTTTTATATTTTTAATCATGATTTTGGGTTGTTTTAATTTTGTTAGTGTTTGTCTTGAATTTTGGAAAAAAAACCCCTACATTTTAATAAAGTCAGATTTTTTTTTTAATTAAAAAGAGAATTTAATTCCTTCCCAGACCTGTATGGCAGTTTTCTAAGGGTACCAGATCTGGTGTGCAAAACTCTGAATAAAGGGTTAGCGTTTGGTATTCTCTAATTTCTGCAGCTCAGATCTGTTTGTTTTAGATTTACCGATATGACAGCAGAAGACATTCTGCAAAACAGTTGGTACAAGAAGTATTTATTATATGAACCAGAACACTTCAAATATTCACAATCCATTGTTGCTACGGTTCACTTTCATGTATTTTAGTATTTTGTTATTGCTTGTTTATGAATTGAAAACATCTCATTATTTACATTGGACGATTTCTCTATGATCACTATTAAAAGTATAGTACTGTATTATGATTTGAAATACTTGTGCAAAAGCGCCCTCTTGTGTATATGAAGAACCATATGTTTAATTTTTCTTAAGTAAAAAAGGATGTGAATTTGACTTAATTCAGATATACAAGGGGTGGACAACAAAATGGAAATACTTGACTTTTTGGCATCATAATGTTTGAACATGTTCAAATCAACCAAAACATGACATATTTTAATGTTTTTTTTGTTTTTTAATTCTGTTATTTGATGTTTTTTAAACTACCTTATTTTTTTACAGAAATTTAAGGAAATTGGTTATAACCTTCTAGAAATGGCAGACCTCTCAGACTTTCAAAGATACCAAATTGTTGGTCCTCAAATGGCAGGCACTAGTGTAACAGAATGTGCCCGAATGTTTGGCGTTTCAAGAGGTAATGTCTCAAAAGTAATGACTGCTTTTGAAAGACAAGAGAAAACGTCCTGAGTCAAGCACAGGTCTAGTCGAAAGTCGAAGTTGTCTGAGAGAGACCGTCGGACTCTAAAGTGAATTGTTAGAGCGGATCGCAAGACCACAGCTCCTAAGATCACTGCAGAGCTCAATAGACATGTACAGAATCCAGTTTCCACAAAAACTGTTCAAAGGGAGCTTCACAAATCTGGACTCCACGGAAGAGCTGCAATTAGAAAATCTCTGCTCTCAAAGACAAATGTTTCAAAGCATTTAGAGTGGTGTAGAAACCCCCAGAAATGGTCCCTCGAGCAGTGGCAAAATGTGATTTTCTCTGACGAATCATCGTTTACCGTTTTTCCAACCTCTGGCCGTGCTTATATTTGGAGGCAGCCAAAAGAATCATTTCATCCAGACTGCCTTCTCCCAACTGTCAAACATGACGGGGTTCAATGATGATCTGGGGTGCTATTTCTTGGAAATCCACCGGGCCAATGATTTACCTTCATGGAAGAGTTAACAGCCATCACTATTTAGGAATTTTGGCCGACCAAATTCATCCTATGGTTCAAGAACTGTTTCCAGGGGGGATGCCATCTTTTAATATGATAATGCACCAATCCATAGAGCAAGAATTGTTAAAGAATGGCACGAGGATCATTCTAATGATGTTTAGCATCTCATCTGGCCACCACAATCACCAGACCGCAACATTATTGAGCATTTATGGTCAATTTTAGAGATTCAAGTAAGAAGTCAATTTCCACCACCATCGTCTCTAAAAGAACTGGAGGGTGCTTTAACCAAGAATGGGCTAAAATTCCTTAGAAACAACTCACAATTTGTATGAATCAATACCTCAGAGAATTGAGGCTGTATTTGCCACAAAAGGTGGACCAACACCATATTAAAAGATATTTTGATGGTTTTTCAAGGTGTTTCCATTTCTTTGTCCACACACTGTAACTCTCTGTGTTAAAAGCTATTTTCTGCAATCGATTTTGGAGCACTTTACCTTATTGTGTGCTTCAGTGGTGAAATCTATTTACCTTCCCTACCAGTTCATAAGTGCACACTTTGTGCCAGCATCGCACACATTCACCTCTGCAAATATGCAGAAGGTTTTGCACATAGTGTTAAAAATAGTGATGTCCAGGCAGGTGGGCAGAGCTTTACACTGCAGCTTCTACTGGTTCACCAAACCAACAGCTGCCGCTGTTACCAGTACACCCAAACTGTGCTGAACCAGCAGCATTTCACTCCTGCCCGTTTATTGTTGTGGTTGAAGCTAAGTAGTCATTGACAGGTGAGACATTGTAGCAGATAATTTTATGTACTACATTTAGGTCAGACCGAAGGTGGCGTAGTTCTCAGTTGACTAAGCCCAAAATTTTCAAGCCTGGCGGCATAAGGTATTCAGCTACGAGCAGAGGAGTGGAGGACTCTTCTCATGAAATATCTCTGGACTCATTCCATTGCATTAATATACAGTGCGGGGTCTGGCATTGGTTGATTGTTCTCACGATTAAAAAATTCCTCCTTATTTGCTCCAGCAATCTCACACTACTCACAAGAGCCTACAAAACTTTTGCCAGACCCATCCTTGAATACAGCTCATCTGTCTGGAACCCATACCACATCTTGGACATCAACACCCTTAAAAACGTCCAAAGTTTAAAGAAACTTTAAAAACAATAAAATAAAAATCAATCAAAATCTCTTAATATAAATCAAAATAAAGATATACACAATAGAAATTCGGACCAAAATCAATACAATCCCTGTCTGAGTTCAATCCACTTGATAATTATTAATAACTTACTAATACCATAACTCACAAATACTTTTCACTAACAAAAATAACAAACACAATCAAAGTCATCACAACTCATATTCCTGCTAGTTTGCAGGTACTACCCCACCCCTCTCCTTTTCTCTCTTTTCTTTCTTCCTCCTTCTTTCCTTTACTCCTTCTTTTCTTTTCTATCCCACCTCCAACTACCTTTCCTTTCCACATCACCCTTGGACTGCCAAATACTACAGTTATAAGATTTGGAATGTATATACAACAATATATATAAGCTATTGTATAAAAATATTGTTTACCCCATCCCCCTCCTACTTCTCTTTTTGTATTCCCATCGCCCCTTTCCCTTCTTTTTTTAATAACCTAATAAAGTATATTTTAAAAAAAGAAAAGAAAACATCCAAACATATTTCACCAGAAGAGCCCTTCACTCCTCCACTCGAAACAGAATACCCTACGACTAACAATCCTAGGTCTAGAAAGCTTAGAACTACGGCGCCTAAAACACGATTTAAGTATAGCCCACAAGATCATATGCTGCAACGTCCTACCAGTCAATGACTACTTCAGCTTCAACCGCAACAACACAAGAGCATGCAACAGATTCAAACTTAATATTAACCGCTCCAAACTTGACTTAAAAAATATGACTTTAACAATCGAGTTGTCGAAGCGTGGAACTCATTACCGGATTCAATAGTGTCAACCCCTAACCCCCAACATTTCTCCCTTAGACTATCCACGATTGACCTCTCCAGATTCCTAAGAGGTCAGTAATGGGCGTACATAAGTGCACTAGTGTGCCTTTCATCCCCTGTCCAATTGTCTTTCCTTTATCTCATATATCATATATATTTTCTCCCTTTCATATATCTTCTCCTCTATTTTTACATATTATCTTTATATATATTACTTCAAGTCTATTCTCTTCCATATGTGTTGTGTATTGGACAAATGAATAAATAAAAATAAATAAAAATTATTTCTAGGTTGTATCTCTCTTTGATCAGTTTTCATCCATTATTTCTTGTCTGGCCTTCAGGTGCCTTGGAAAATAGCTTGACCCAAGGTGAAATTCAAAAATTTCCCCTACCACTTCTGTGGGCGTAGCAGGGAAGGATATGCAAAATCTCCATTCCCACCCTACTTCAAGGGAAGGATACTGCAAAATCTCCATTCCCACCCCACTTTGGGTCCAGCAAGAGTAGTTCTCCAAACTACTCAAAATTTCCGCTACTGGTTCTCCAGAATGAGTCAGAACCTGCTGAATTTCATCCCTTCTCTCTGTGGCAGCCTCTCAAATATTGGTACACTGCCATCATGTCTCCCCTAGTCCTTCTCTTCACGAGACTAGCCATGCCCTGAATACAAACAAGTGTTCCTCAAAGCAAAGGAGTGTCCTGCCATTTCACATTACTTAACACTGTGCCTCAATCATCCATTAAAAGAAACTGATGCCACAGTCCAACGTATACAGTAGATGCCTCGATTCTATTGGAGTCAATAGGTTTTAGTTTTAAGTAGGCTAACACAGACTGATATTGTTAAAGTCTTCTGATTTCCCCCTCCCAACCCTTCCTTCCCCATCTTTTCTCAGAGATTGCTTAGCTACTGTTCTACGGCCAAGAGAAAGGCAAAATTTATTTTACATATTTAATAGCAGAATCCAGAATAAATAAAGGGGCTATTGTCAAATGGAGCATATCTATTTTTAAAAAATACTACACAACAGCTTTAGTACTTCGTCGAGATAGGGGGAGGTCACTGGACACACACGGATTATTATTTTAGAGCTAACTTTGCGGCTTTGCAGAAAGAGAGGAAAAAGTCAGAAAATTTAACTGGGAAAATTGATTAGAATCTGTGCATGATTTGTTAGAACCACATTCGAACAGTGCTAAGGTTGTCCCGCTTAAGTCAAATGAATCTTGCAGCAATATACACCTTACAAGCATTCTTCAAAATAACATATTTTATTGCTACAACTAACACTGATTCCAAATATTAGACTAGAACATAGATAAACAGCAACACTTGCATGAACTCCCTAGATTCAGATTTTAATCATATAATCTAAAAGAACTAGATCTGGGCTGTAAATATTCGATAAGTGCTAAATGACAACAGGGTAATAAAGAAAAACCTTGGATTTTTGCAGGGGCAAAATACATAAAGTTAATAAAATGAATCAAATCCCCCAGTCCTTTGCCTTTCTTTGGTTCTCCTGCTGCTTTTGAAATGATAAGTAATCTTTGTGCTTGAAAATTATTTTGTGTGGGTCTTTAAAATACCTGAACATATTAGATTTTGTATCTCCGCTCTGGGTCCTTGGAGACGGAGGGCATACAAATCTAATATATTATTATTATTATTATTATTATTATTATTATTAGTAGTAGTAGTAGTAGTAGTAGTAGTAGTAGTAGTACTAGTATTATCTGTTTTCTAAAGCAAAGTTTGAAAAGAAAAAAAATCCAAAAGAGCCTTTAAAACATAAATAGATATCCTGGAATACATTAACATTCTAATTATTTCATTTTCTTAATTATTTATTTCCTCCCATTATTATTTTATAAGTAACTCAAGGGAATGAACATACCTAATAGCCCTTCCTCTTCCTACCTTTCCCCATAACAATCCTTTAAGGTAGACTGGACTGAGACAGTGACTAACCCAAAGTACACAGCTGACTTTCATATTTAAGGTGGCATAATCTCCTGGTTTCTAATCTGGTACCTTAACCTGCCATGTTCGGGGGCAGGGGGGAAGCTAAACACTCCGCCGTGAGCTTTAAAGAGAAAAGCGGAGAGAGGGCGAGACAAGAGTTGCGGTTTGGGCAGTGCCGTATGTGTGTTTGTGTGTGTGTGTGTGTATTCTGTGGGGGGAAAGGGGCGGTTGCTCCCATTGTCCAATGATGGCGCTGCCCAAACCAGAGCTCTTGCCTCGGCCTCCCTCAGCCTTTCTTTTTAAAGCTTGCACTCAGTCTCCCCCCACAGAGGCACATGGCCCCTCCCTGAAGAAAACGGCTTTTTGCCTGCCACCACAGCTGCACCCCCCACCCGAAATTAAGGTGACAGAAATGAGAGCAAAAAGGGAGGAGAAACAAATAAGAGAGAGAAGGGGGGGAAGAGGGAGAAATACACAGAAATAAATGAGAGACCTGGAGTGAAAGAATGAGAGAGAGGGAAAAGATAGAGAGAAAGAAAGAAAAGGCAAAGAGAGGGAGGGAAAGAGAAGTGGAGAGGAAGGAGGGAAGGAAGGAAGGAAGAAAGGGGAAAAAAGGACAAATGGAGGGAACAAGGAAGGAAGGAGGAAGGAAGGAAGGAAGGAAGGAAGGAAGGAAGGAAGGAAGAAATGAATGGAGGGACAGAGGAAGGAAAGACTTTTGGGGGGTGGTAATTTTTTTAAATTTTTCTCTCAACATACTTTCAAACAATACAGTGTGTCATCTAATTTTCCATGAATAAAATGCGGTATTTTGTTAGTAACTAATATCAATCATCAAAAGAGTTGCAAAAGTTTTTTTTCTAATTTTGTCATCTAGTTACATTTTCTTTTAATTAAATTCCCTCCTTAATGTTCCTTCAAAAAGTACGACACCAATTATATTTCTAACTTATTAACCATTATGCCAAAGTGCTTCCTTCTTTCTTTATACATTTTTCTATAAACCAATAAAACCTTGTATAGCCAATCAGATGTTAACAAAAGAAAATTAAAAACAAAACATAAACATATATGAATTTCAGACTTCTTCCCCCCTCTAAATAGCAACTTTACCTAATCCCAAATTTAAAAATTATTTCAACCCATCTAACATTTAGCCAATTAATACTTATCTGCATTTCTTACTTCATTATTAATCTTAAATTTCAGTCAATTTGAAAAAAGGAAAAAAAAAGGAAAAAATTCTAAATATTCTCTATTTTCAATCAATTAAAAATCATTAACATCATTAATCTCCCCAACCATTCAAAATTCAATTCCATTTATGCATTAATCCAAATCAGTATCACCTACTACGTTATGCCGGGCTTCACGTTACAAGCCCCTAATTAAGTCCAAAGTAGAAATTCAAACACACACGTTTGTAAAGTAAACAAAGTTGGTTTATCAAAAGGAAGATACTGTCCAAAATGCACTTTTAATCAGCCAAAGTGCTCTCCCACACACCACAAGCCTTGAATGCTGTGAAAAATATAAAACAAAAGCAAAGCAGATAAAAAGCAGCTGTGAAGACATCACAACCACCCCCCTTCAAGAGTCCTCATGCTTAACTGTGAATTGTTCCACAAAGTCCTTGTAAATCCTGAAGCCGTTCACAAGTCTTTGTAAATTTCTGAAGTAAACCACAAGTCTCTTTCTCTCAAAACGGATAAACTCCCACGCAGAGAGGCAACAACACTGGCAATTTATCAGAAGCCCCATTAGCCTAATTGCCCCAGCCACAGGTGTTCTCCCTTATTTCCTATAATACTTGCGCATTTGTTCCTTCCTTGACATCAACCTGCATCTGCGAACATCTATGAATGCCTCCCCTTCTGAATCTAACAATGATAATGATGATGATGATGATAGTTCACTAATGGGGTAATTAGCTAATGGGCTGCCTATAACTACCTCCTCCGTTGATCCTACTTCACTTCCAGAATCGTCCCATGACACAGACGCTTCACCGTCGGAAGCTGTTGGCAGTAAAACCGGCCTCTGATAATGTGAGGATTCTCCCACATCAACCCCCACAGTCCTTGGAGTAGGAGCTGGCCCAGAGCCAGCCACAACACTACATATCTTATTATAATCAATACTTCTAACTTTATTAAAACAGATCAGCAATTCCTAAATTCATATATCTAAATATAAAAAATAATTAAAGTCCGGCCTTCTAAAACCATCCCAATTTCTCATGCGGCCCCATGGCAAAATTAATTGCCCACCCCTGGCCTTGACTATAAATTTAGCAGTTCTAGAAACTACATATATATATTTGCACCCTGAAGAAAGTAAGTTAATTGTTTATTACAGTCCCAATGTGTAATTTTGTCAAGTAGGGACTGTAAATACTGAGGTCTTACTGAGGAGTATAATTTACAGTTGAGTAGGACGTGCGCAATATCTTCTATTTCTGGTGCGCTGCAGATGCGTGTTCTCTCAAAATATGGTACTTAGTGGAATCATCCGTAATTAATCATAGAATCTAACTGCTCAAATCTTGCTCTAGTGAGAGCTGTTCTATGGTATTGGGTCAAACCCATTGTCAGTTTATTAGATATGTAGGATTATGGCTTTCTAGATTTTTTATTGTAATATGAAGATTTATATGTTATATTTTGCATATAACTTACTCCACTACTAGATATTATATGAAAATTGTTTTTGGGAACAATTAGCTAAATAGATTTGTAAGATTAAAATAAGGCGTGAATTTAAATGAACAACGATTAATGTATAGGTTATCGTAATGTTTTAATATTGGATGGAGAAAAGCTATATTTTAAGAGGTTTATAAATATATAAGATATTAGTGTACAGTATATGTTTGAAGAGTTCTTTTGTGAAAGAAAGAGATATAAGAGCTTCCACTGAATGACTACAAAGTAGAAAAAAATTGTATATATCTGATAATAAGCTTGATTTTGTGTTGCAAATTATTTTTATTTTATGCTGGTCTTTATTAGTGCCCAATTCAGCAGATACATAACAATTTCCTAATACAGGTAGGTCTCATTGAGGTTAATGAGTTCCATGAAGTGGTGAATGTTATTCAAATTCACACTGTTCATAGTAGTATTTCTATGGAAAATAGGGAAATTGGTTTCAGATTGAGAAAAATAAAAAATGAAAACTTTTTAAACATAATACAAATCTAATAAATAAATAATAATTTTATATGAATATTAACAAAATGCTAAAATAATATATAAATAATATACTTAAAATTTAAAATTCTGGTTAACAAAATCACAGAATAGTTATAGAAAACAAAGTAAAAAAATTCTACTATAGATTCAGGTATTCCAACATATTTTATTTTAATCTTTCTATACCATATTCATGTCGTTCATGTGCATTTAGACATACTGCAGTAAAGAAGACATGCCACCGCTTAGATTATATCTTTTAACATGATCATTTGTTCTCCTTTTGAGGTTCTTTTTCAGATTCAAATCAAGAATTTGGAAGAATTAAAGCACAGAAAACAAGGTATTTATTAATGTTGGGCTCTGTCATATGTATGTTATTTGGTTTAATATTTAATATTTATATTAATTATGTGTTTAGGTTTATGATCTGCCATTATAAATGATAGCAGATATATAGTTCTGATTGAGAATACTATGTCTGTCATTAGGTTAGAAATACAGTGGTACCTCATCTTACGAACGCCTCTTCATGCGAACTTTTCAGGATACGAACCCGGTGTTTAAGATTTGTTTGCCTCTTCTTAAGAACCATCTTCACCTTACGAACCCAAGCCTGGGCTCTCTTACTGCACGTGCACTCTCTTACTGCCGCAGGGATTCCCCTACCTTGTGACTGCCACCGCCGGGATTTCCCATTTGCTTTCCAGCAGCTGGGCGAGATGCCTCCTCCTCCTCCTCCTCCAGAGCTCAAGGGAAAGAAAGTGGGGAAAGAAAGAGTCCCGTTTTCAAGAGGGGAGAAAGAGAGAAATGAGTCCCGTTTTCCAAAGAGAAAGAGAAGCAAATGGGTAGGAGAGGGGAAAGAAGAGTCCCATTTTCAAGAGGGGAGAAAGAGAGAAAGGAGTCCCATTTTCCAAAGAGAGAAAGAAAGGCAAATGGAGAGGAAGAAGGACAGAGAGAGTCCCCTTTTCAAGAGGGGAGAAATGAGTCCCGTTTTCCAAAGAAAGAAAGAGAGGCAAGTGGGTAGGAGAGGGGAAAGAGTTCCTATCTATCCATCCATCCATCCATCCATCCATCCTCTTGAAAATGGGACTCTCTCTGTCCTCCTTCCTCTCCATTTGCCTTTCTTTCTCTCTTGGAAAATGGGACTCGATTCTCTCTTTCTCCCCTCTTGAAAACAGGACTCTTTCCTTCCTCTCTCCTACCAGTTGCCTCTCTTTCTCTCTTTGGAAAACGGGACTCATTTCTCTCTTTCTCCCCTCTTGAAAATGGGACTCTCTCTGTCCTCCTTCTTCTCTATTTGCCTTTCTTTCTCTCTCAGAAAGCCTAGGTAGCCGAGTGTGGCTCCATCTCTCCAGTTGTTCTTTGTATTCCCTCCCGCTGCCGCCTTTTGCTGGTCCATGCTGAGAAACTGGAGTTTACCTCACAAGCCTCGCTTGGTTGCCTTTCAGTCCTTCCCTTCCCACCTCCACCTCGGCCGTTAAATTTTTCATCCTCCCTCAGGTGCTAGACCCTATTTAGCAAGGTGAAGCTGGTGCACGGGTGGGGAGGGGAGAACTGTGGTTTTGTCTCTCTTTCTCTCACACACACAAACACACACACACCTCTCTCTTTCCCTTCCTCTCTTTCTCCCCATTTCTTTTTTCCCCCTCTCACCCTCTCTCTTGCCCTCATAAGATCCTTCCAGGGGCTTAGTTCTGCTTTACACCTGAGTACGAATAGAGCTGCCAAACAAGCCAACGCAGTGGTAGAGCAGCATTTGAGATGCTATGTCTAATGGGGCAGATCTCCTCCCCTTTGGTGAGGTTGCATAAAGTAGCCATGGGGAAGGGGGGATTTGTCCCCGTGCCAGAATACCCTCAGGAACCCTTTTCCTCAATGAGTTTAACAGAATGGGTGGGTTATTGCAGAGTATGTGGAGAAATGTAAACTGAGTGCTAGCCAAAGCAAAGGAGACTCAGAAAGTGCAGGCAGACAAGAGACAGTCACCCCAGAGACAGTTTCACATTGTAGACAAAGTATATCTCTCCACAAAGGACCTGAAGTCGAAGCGACCCTGCCGAAATCTGGGTTCAAAAATTATAGGGCCTTTTCCCATAGTAGTGACAATCTTAAAGCCAATGACAATGGAATTAAAGCTGCCACACCTACTGGGAAAAGTGCACCTGGTGTTCCACTGCAGTTTGCTTAATCCGCTGGTGGGGTCAGAACTGTGGCCAGTTGCCGTGATAGTGCCAGGTCCAATCATATTGGAAGGGGAAACACATTACCAGGTTAAAAAGATCCTAGATTCCAGGTTACACAAAGGCAAGCACCAATAACTAGTTCAATGGAAGGGATATCCAAGGTCAGATGCTAGATGGGTGAAAAAGCAGAATATGAAGACAGACTGATGGATCAATATGTTTTGTGAGAAATACCCACAGAAACCAAAGGACCTTTAATGGCTTTCATTAATGTATGTGTGTGTTTGTTGTTTTCCAGGTGCTTCTCACTTTCTAGGAGGATCCAACTGTCAACAGATCAGGCCTGCCACAGCCATTTCGCAGTTTACCCCACTGTGTGGGAAGGAGGAGGTCTGGAATATCAGACCAGAGAACAGCAGATCATCCCGTGAGAACCGAGGTCATCTCAACAGGTGCTGACCAGAGATTGAGGGGTTGCCAAAGAGGGAGGGCATTATCTATTCCTTAATTATACTGAAACCACAGGAAATAATTAGAGCTGGTTTTGTTTTCATTCATGCCAAAATGATGTACTGAATAAAACAGTTCTTTGAGAAAGTTGCAAATTTTGGAGTATTGAATTGGTTTAGTTCCTTAGTTGGAACCGTTTCGGCCGACCAGGAAGGACGTCTTCGTGACGTCAAAGCTATGCCCATGGAATTCCCTATTGGGATTCCCCACCTCCATTTCAGCCTCCAGATCGGCCGAAAACGCCGCTGCCGATTGCAAAACCGGCGCTCCGCCAGGCACCGCCGCCTGGCTGTAATCTTCTGAAACAGCCAGGTGCTTCTCCGCGGCCTCCGGAACCTGAACCCAAACCCGAACTTTTGCTGAACTTCTGGATTCGACGTTCGAGATAACGCCGAGAAGCCCCCTGGCTGTTTCAGAAGGTGACAGCCGGGCGGCAGCGCTTCTCAGCGGCCTCCCAAACCCAAACCCGAAAAGTTCGGGTTCGGGAGAACGCCGAGAAGCCCCCCTGCTGTTTTAAAAGGTGACAGCTGGGTGGCAGCGCCCAGCAGAACGCCTTTTTGCGACCTGCAGTGGGTTCGTACGTCGAAAAAAGTTCGTATGAAGAGGCAAAAAATTTCCGAACCCCCGGTTCGTATCTCAAAATGTTCATATCACGGGGGGTTTGTATCACGAGGTACCACTGTATTTTGAAAAATTCTGCTTAGCAAAATGTATTAAAAGGAAAAGGGGCAAGAGACTAATCCTTACTTTTAATCTACTTCTAACCTTCCCCTTAAAAATCCAATCCTGTCATTGTTAAGGTTTGATGATGTTTTTGAATGCCAGATCAGTATTTGTTAAGATCTTCCTTAGGAATGACTTAATTGCAGATGAGGTGGTCTGGTGTCAATAACTAAGATCTGACTGAAAGTTCCACTTTTAGGAATTGTGATCTGGGGTGAAGAGAACTGGTTGCTGTGGGATGTGTGGCCAGGGGTAGGTGGGATGGCAGCTATCATTTCGGTATCCTTGGGGGATTTCAGAGGCTTTCACAGGTAACTGGATGTCAGATTATCTGATTGAAGATGGGTTTTAAAAAGCAGTTGGGTTTATTGCTGCTGTACCTGCCTCCATACTATATAGCCATGATGGTGAAGCTATGGCACGCATAAGGGGCGTACATAAGTGCACTGGTGTACCTTTCGTCCCCTGTCCAATTGTCTTTCCTTTCTCTCACATATCATATAGTATATTCTCTTTCTTTCATATATCCTCTCCTCTGAGTTCACTTTTACCCTTATATATATTACTACGTGTCTATTTTTCTTCCTATGTATTTGTGTATTGGACAAATGAATAAATAAATAAAAATAAATAAATGTCACAGATGACCCAGAGAGCCATATCTGAGGACACACGTGTTGCCGTATGTCAGTCATTATGCACAGCAGGCTTTCCTGAAACCTAGGGACAGTGAAAAACTGCCCAAAGGCCCAACCGTAAGTTCATTTCCGAACTTCTGGTTGGGCTATTGGGTCCATTTTTTGCCATCCACAGGTTCCGGAAGCTTTCCTGAAGCCTGGAGTAAGAGAAAACAACCTCTCCCCACCCTCTGGAAGGCCAAAAATCAGTTGGAATCTGTTTTTCGCTATCCACAGGTTCTGGAGGCTTCAGTAAGCACTATGAGCATTAGGAAAGCGCAGTGGGGGTTGTGCGCACCTGCACAGAGGAGCACATTGCATTATGGGAGAAAACAACCTCTCCCCACCCTCTGGAACAGACCTGGGCAAGATACGGCCTGGGGGCTGGATGTGGCCCGCCCGCTGTCTGTGACCGGCCTGTGGAGGTCACTCCAACCTGTGCGCGCGCATATGCGTGCAGGCAAAAACCAAAAGCCACATGGTGGAGTCGGACGGCTTCGCCACCTGCACGAAGAAGCAAAAGGCAAAAAAATGGCAATCGCATCATGCCTGTTGCTTGGCTGATGGCGCTGCCTACACTGGAACTCTCACCTCACCCTCTCCACCTTTCCCTTAAGTTGACATAACCTTCTTTGGGAATTCGCGGCGGAGCCTCTCCCACCCCCAGTGGGGGTAAATTAGGTTGGGGAGCAGGGAGAGAATTGGAAGACTGTGAATAGAGGGAAGGAAGGAGGAAGGGAAGTAAGGAATGAAGGAAGGAGAGAAGGGAAGGAGGGAAGGAAGGGAGAAAAGAAGGAAGGAAGGAGAAATGGAGGAAGGGAGGGAAGGAGGAAGGAAAGAAGGAGAAATGGAGGAAGGAAGGAAGGAAGGAAGGAAGGAAGGAAGGAAGGAAGGAAGGAAGGAAGGAGAAATGGTATTACTCTGGAAATATAAAATATAAAACTGTTAAATTTGAATATCTCCCTTCTTCATCAAAGAAAATCTAGGATCTGAAGGAGTATGATATGAAATATGTCCAGGCCAATCCGCTAAAGCGAATTGAAGATCCTCTGAAACTTTAAAAAGTGCATCCCAGGTATTCAAAGGAGAAGGAACTATAAATGAAAGTGGTTCAATGCCTGCTGAAAGCTTGCACCTGCGATGGCCTTTGAAAATGAGATTTGCAAAAAGAGTATACTTTTGGGTAATACTTGCCCTTGGGGTGTGGGACAAGTGAAGCCATTCTAAAAATCGCAATGGAGGGCCGATTTGAGACAAAACAGCAGTTGGTAGGGTAGCAGTGTTCAAAATAATTAAGACAGTTGGCTCATTCTCTTGCATACAATCTACCCATACTTGCTGAAGAGCTGTATCAACAATTTCAAGGGTGTCCTTTTGCTGCTGGTTCAAAGGGATCCTGTCTCCTGGAGCCTTGCCGCCGGAAAAAGCAGAAAAAAGAGGAGTTAATTGAGCTGATGTTAAACCCAAATACGTGCGCGCCCAGTTGAGGGCGCCCAAGTACTGTTGTAACTTAACTAGGGTGGTTGTGTCCGGTAAAAAAAGGTGTGGCAAGTAAGGAGCAGCTCTGGCTGCCAAGAGCCTATGACCCAAATATAAATAGGGCTCCTTGATCTGAATTTTTTCAGGGGAGACATGAAGTCCTGCAATTCCTAGGAGAGAAGAGAATCTAAGAACTGCTGGACGGTACCCAGTGGGCCTGGTGTGGCCACAAGGATATCGTCCATATAATGGTAAATTAAGAGCTGTTTATGTTGCAATCTGAAAGGTCGTAAAACGGCATTGACATAATACTGGCACATGGTGGGACTATTAATCATGCCTTGTGGCAAAACTTTCCACTAATATCGAGAAGAAGGTTTGGAATTGTTTAATGGTAAGACCGTAAAAGCAAATAATTGTCAGTCCTTCTTCTGTAATGGGATGGGAAAAAAGGCATCCTTTGAATCAATTACCATAAGATCCCAGTCTCGGGGAATAAGATTGGGGTTTGGCAGGCTGCATTGAAGCACACCCATAGGCTGTAAAATTCTATTAATGGCCCGTAGATCGTGCAAGAATCTCCATTTTCCTGACTTCTTTTTAATTACAAAAACAGGAGTATTATAAGGACTCACAGAGGGTTCGATATGACCCATTTGCAATTGTTCTTCCACTAGTGCAGTAAGGGCAGTTAACTTTTCCATGGGAAGAGGCCATTGATCCACCCACACCAGGGAGGAGTCAAGCAGGGTGAGTGAGAGAGGGGGAGGCATTATTGCAAAACCAAGCGTCCGCCCAATTGTGAAATCAGATATCTCCCCCACAAGTTAACGTGAAGGGGTAGGACTAAAGGCTTGATGTGCGCAGTAACAGAGCACTCAGAGGAAGTGACAGTAAGCCAATCCTTACTAACCTGAGCATTCTGAACACCCCCAACACCTCGGACAGCGGGCGAGAAAATGACGGGCCACTGGGATGGCCATTCAGACTGTTGAATTACGGAGACATTCGCCCCAGTGTCCAGAATTCCTGAAAAAGAATGTGGGAATTTGAAATGTGAGTGTCAACAGTAAGGCAATCCATTTGAGCAGCACCAATGCGAGTGATTCTATGGAAGTCCTGAGGTTCCCTTTCTAAAGGGACTGGGATTGCTTGTGCAACAAGTTCACCCTTTTCCACTGTTAAAGGCGTGTCCAGAAGACAAATAAGGGCAACAGAGGCAAAGTCTGTCAGAATGAGGGAAATTAAAGTCCGTTTGAACCTTAAATCATTCTGGAGGTGATGGATTGAGAGAGCAGACATTTGTTGTCAAAGCAAGATTTCTTTTTATTATAAAAGTAGAAAATTAAATATGTCATGAGAGACAAATAAAAAATACATCTTCACATTATGGCTGCTAACACCCTGTCTTCTTTCTACAATTCCATTAAGAGCCGGGGAGTAAGGTGCTGACGCTTGATGATGGATTCCATTTTTCCTCATACATCCTTGGAATTGCTGGGACATGATCACTTTGTATTCTTCTGATGCGGACACCATGTTGTTAGTACCTCTGCAGCAAAGTCTTTAAAGATCTGAAAAGTCTCAGATTTTTGTTTCATTAGGAATACATACCCATATCTAGAATAACTATCAACAATAGTCAAGAAATACTTACAGTTCCTTTTAGTAAGCCGAAATGGACCGACAATGTCAGTATGAACCAAATCAAAAATGCGTGTAGACAAATGTGTGGCATGCTTAGCAATAGGTGCAGCTTTAGATTTAGAAGAGTTGCAAACAGAACAGTCTAAATGAATTTTGCAATTACTATCAACCTTAAAACCATTTACAAGTTCAGGCATCTTGGATAAGACTGGATAAGATGCATGGCCCAAACGACGGTGCCATTGGTGAACACACCTGGAATGAAAAGATTTGTTTGTTAATACAGGTTTAACATTTGCAACATCATGTGGAACCTCTTGAACCTCATTGGCTTTAGGAGCCTTTGTTTCTATAGTGGCAACAGGTTTTCTCTCTGGACCTGTGCTTTTGCCCTTTGGAACTTTTATACCTACATCACGTTTTACATGAGGATTTGGCTTTAAGTAGTAAACACCTCTGATTGGAAAAGCAGTAGCAATGACTCTTCTGTTCTTGACAATGTAGCCTTCACTTAGTTTAAAAGTCACTTCGGAACCTATATCTTCATTTAGGCCAGTGATTTTCAACCTTTTTTTAGCTGCGGCACATTTTTTACATTTACAAAACCCTGGGGCACATTGAGTAGGGGGGGGGGGGGGCTAAAAAAATTATCTCTCTTCCTCCCTTTCGCTCTATTTCTCTCTCCCACTTTATCTCCCTTCCTTCCTCTTTTTTCCTCTCTCTCCATCCCTCTTTCTTTCTCTTCCTTCCTTCCTCTCTTTTTTGCTCTCTTTCTCTCTCCCTCCCTACCTCTCTCTCTTTCTTTCTCTCCCTTTCTCTCTCTTGCTTTCTTTCTCTTGTTCTCTTTCTCTCTCTCTTGCTTTCTTTCTCTCTCTCTTGTTCTCTTTCTCTCTCTCTCGCTCTTTCTCTCTTTTTTTCTTTCTCTTTCTTTCTATCTCACTTGCTTGCTTTCTCTCTCTGAGCTTCGCGGCACACCTGACCATGTCTCACGGCACACTAGTGTGCCACGGCACACTGGTTGAAAAACACTGATTTAGACGATATGTGCTGAGTATGTTGCTTGTAGCTTGTGGAATATATAGAACATGTGGAATCATCTGGTCTAATTCTTTTATGTAGACAGTTCCTTCTCCTTCAACTTTGCATAAGTGATTTGACACTGCATGTAATTCTTTAATATCAGTCTTATAAAATTTTATGAACAGTTCTTTTTGGTAGGTGATGTGAAAAGCTGCTCCGCTGTCTAATGTCCATAAATGTTGAATGTCGTACTGTGGACTCTTTTGTCAAACATTGTTCAGGATGAAAGAATTGATGTAAGGACATGGCTCACCTCTAGAACCTCGTTGAGATGATCTGTAGTTGCTGGAGCTTCTGCTTCTGGAACCCCTAGGATCTGTTCCTCTGAGCTGAGCAGGATATTGGGAGCATTGAGAATCACCAGATTGAGAGCGTTGAAAATCACCAGATTGAGAGCAATGAAAATCTGTTCTTCTAGGCTGATTGTGCCGTGAATATCTTGGAGTGTAGCCCCTTTGTTGGTAGCTGTGACTCATTGTAGGTTTGTAACCAGGTGCTGTAGTTTTGAGTCTACTTTGCATAATCACTTCTTCTTCTGTTAACAGCTTACATACTCTGGACGTAGTTCTTTGAGCTAAAGGTATGTTATTATACTTTGTAATAGCATCTTTCCATTCATAATTTAAAGACGTGATTATTGCGGTTGTCATCTGTATGTCGTCTATTTGATAGCCTCTCTCTATCAGATCCTTTTGCATTGCTAGAAGTTTAGATAAGTGTGGAGCAATTTAGATTTAAAAGAGATTACTAACCGACCTCTGCTGCCATGTCAGAATGAGGGGAATTAAAGTCCGTTTGAACCTTAAATCATTCTGGAGGTGATGGATTGAGAGAGCAGACATTTGTTGTCAGAGCAAGATTTCTTTTTATCATAAAAGTAGAAAATTAAATATGTCATGAGAGACAAATAAAAAATACATCTTCACATTATGGCTGCTAACACAGGACTGACTTAATTAAAATGGAGAGGAGGATAAAGACGAATGTGAGCTATAATGACGTGGCAGGATTTTACATCATAGTAGGAGGAGCTAATAAAACACACACGCAGTTAACTATTTAATTACTGAATGTCTCTGAATGTCTTTGGGGCTGTCAATATTCAGCGTGACAAGGTCTGCGGCATCTCTCAGAAAGGGAGAGGCTATGACTCCATGGGTAATAAATTCTTTCCTGGGGTATAAAATCAATGGCAATGGGGGGGCAGACCAGATGGATCATCCTCACCTGCTTCCGGAAAATAAAAATCAGGCTCTGGTTCAAGAGGTAAAAAATAAGTAAGGCCAGGGGTCATCATAGACACAGTTTCAGAAGCATAGAGACCAAAAGAAAGAAGCATACGCCCAAAATCAAAAATTTCAGCCTTTGGTGCAGGGCTAGCTGAATGCCCCCACTCTAGTTTTCCTGGTCCTGGGGCTGAGGTTGAGGCTGTACTTTACATTGATTTGCCCAATGATACCGTTTCTTGAATTTGGGACAAAGAGTGTGTGGTTTGGCTGTGCTAGGGTTAAAGCGTTGCTTTTGGGCGGCCCCCCCTCCTAGGGCCTGTACTGGTTTTTGAAATGACCATATTTACTGCAATTATAACAGTTGCCAGATCGTGGATTGAGGTTAAACCTTTGCAATGCCATGTACAGTAATACCTCGTCTTACGAACCTAATTGGTTCCGGAAGGAGGTTCGTAAGGCGAAATGTTCGTAACACGAAACAATGTTTCCCATTGGAAACAATGTAAAAGCGATTAATGTGTGCAAGGGGAAAAAAAATCCCCAAATGGTGCTCCGCTGGGCGCCGCTGCCCAGCTGTCACCTTTTAAAAGAACCGTTGTACATACCTGAACGGTCTTCTCAATGCTCTGGAAGGAGTCCAACATGGGTTAAAATCCAATCCTATTGGTAGAGACTGAGTTAATTTAAATAATTAGCAGGCACCGCCCCCTAGTAGCCCCCAAGAGCTCAGTTTTAAAAACGAAGACAATGTAAGAACAACAAGAATTTATTGAACATTAATAACATATAACTTTAAACAACCCAAATACTCCGGCGACCTGGCCAAAAACCATGCCAGGTGGGTTTGGACTCTCCTTCCAGAGCATTGAGAAGACCATTCAGGTATGTACAACGTTTCTTCTCCAGTGCTACTGGAAGGAGAGTCCATCATGGGATATACCAAAGATCAAATCCCTTGGGTGGGAAAAGGCTGCGTCAAGGTCGTTGGAGTGGTACACACTCGCTGCAAGACACGTCTGCCAAACGAAGCCTCCGCTGAAGCTAGGGAGTTTAGTTTATAGTGGCGGATAAAGGTAGAAGGAGAAGCCCAAGTCGCTGCTCGGCAAATGTCCTCGATGGATGGTTGAGTCGCCCAAGCTGCCGATGCAGCTGCACTTCTGGTAGAATGTGCTGTCACCCCTGCCGGAGGTGACAAGGATCGTGCTTTATAAGCCTCCTCGATGCAATCTCTAAGCCAGCGACTGAGAGACTGAGATGAAACACCCAGTCCCATCTTATTCTGGGCAAAAGAGACAAATAGTGTCTCGGTCTTTCTGAAAGGTGCTGTCCTCCTAATGTAGAGCTTCAAGGCTCTCCTGACATCAATATTGTGTCACCTGAGCTCCGAAGGATGTTGGCCGTGCGTACAAAAGTCTGGGAGCACAAGTTCTTGTTTCCTGTGAAACCCAGAATTCACTTTTGGAATGAAAGAGGGATCCAACCTCAACACAACCTTATCTGGATGAAAGATACATAAATCCTGTCTAATAGACAGGGCGGATAGGTCAGAAACTCGTCGGGCCGACATAATCGCCACTAGAAATAAGGTTTTAATCGAGATCAATCGGAATGGAATAGATCTCATGGGCTCAAAGGGAGGTCCGGTAAGCGCCCGCAGGACCAGAGAAAGATCCCATGTCGGGAATCTCCGTATTGGAGGGGAGTGCGTATTAATGGCACCTTTAATGAAGTCCCTTATCCACGGATGTTGAGCCAGAGAACGGGTTTCTGACAATCGAAGGATAGTTGAAAGTGCGGCTACCTGCCTCTTCAGTGTGTTAGGAGCTAGTCCTCGTTCAATGCCCGATTGTAGGAATTCCAACACTGAAATTATGGACGCCTCCTTAGGATCAGCATGATGGTCCGAACAGAATCTACAAAAAGCTGCCCACGTTGCTTGGTACACTCTCGTTGTTGAGGGACGACGGGCAGCCTGCATTGTGCTAATGACTTTATCTGGTAGCAACTGCTGTTTCAGTCTATCCCTCTCACATGCCAGACGGCTAGTTGGAACCACTGAGGGTCCGGATGTTGAATGGACCCCTGGCTGAGGGAAATGTCTTGATCTGGAATCCTCCAAGGGGAGGTCACTGATAGGGCCGTCAGGTCTGCAAACCATGGGCGTTGAGGCCAGTGAGGCGCCACCACAATCACTTCTGCCCGTTCCTGAATTATTTTGTCCAACACTCTCTGCAAGAGGCATGTTGGAGGAAAGGCATACAGCAGACCTTGAGGCCAGGGTGACAAAAGAGCATTGACCCCTTCTGCCCCCAGAGTCGGAAAACGGGAGTAAAATCTCCCCAATTGTGTATTGACGTTGGTTGCAAAGAGATCCACCACTGGAGACCCGAAGCGGCGAACTACTTGTTGGAATAGCCCAGGGTCCAGTCTCCATTCCGAGGGATCCAAGGCCGATCTGCTCAACCAGTCCACCTCAATGTTGCTGGTCCCCGCGATGTGTTCTGCGGTCAATGAGGCCAACCTGTGTTCGGCCCAGTTGAACAATTCCGTAGTCAAGGTCATGAGTCGGCGAGACTTTGTTCCTCCCTGATGGTTTAGGTGAGCCCTGGTAGCCACGTTGTCGGTCAATACTAGGACATGTCTGCCCTGGACCAAGCATGCAAAGGTTTGTAGGGCCAGGAAAACTGCCTTGAGTTCGAGGTAATTGATATTTACAGGGCTCAAGTCTTCTGGTGTCCAAAGTCCCTGGGCCAAATGAAAACCCATGTGAGCCCCCCAGCCTGACAGACTCGCATCTGTGGTGATAATAAGGCGGTCCTGGTCGCGAAAAAGTGAACCCTGAAGTAAGGCTGGGGAGGTCCACCATTGCAGTGATTCCCTGACCACTCGTGGAATCCTTACTCGTCTGTGCGAGTGACTCACTCTGGCCCTCTGCGAAGGAAGGAGAAACCATTGAAGGGCCCTGATATGGTGCCGAGCCCAAGGCACAATTCCTATGGACGACACCAAAGTCCCTAACACCTTTGAAAGTAGGGCCAGGGATACTCGATCCTGGTGTTGGATGTTGGAAACCAACGACCAAATGTTTGCTATCCTGTCTAGGGATAAGGTTACGATACCTTCGGTTGTATTTATGATAGATCCCAGATGGAGTAGCTTGGTTGTGGGGAGAAGATGACTTTTCTCCTCGTTTATGGTGAAGCCATGGAATTCTAAAGTTTGTCTCATCAAAGCTAGATCCTCTAGCGCTTTGGTGTGGGACCTGGACAGGATGATAATATCGTCCAGGTATGCCAGTAGTCTGATGGATTGAGACCTCAGATGGGCTGTCAAGATGTCGAGCAGTTTGGTAAATGTCCGAGGAGCCGATGATAGGCCGAACGGCATGGCTCGTTATTGATAATGAGATCCATTTAGGTAAAAGCGGAGAAATCTGCGATGAGCTGGAAGAATTGGTATTTGCAAATAAGCCTCTTTTAAGTCTAGCAATGTCATAAGATCCTGATGGCGGATAGAGGCCAGAATGGTTTGGAGGGAATGCATCCTGAACCTTCGGTACTTGATATAAGTATTTAGATGTTTCAGGTTCAGGATCATTCTGAAACCTCCCGATGACTTTGGCACCAGGAATACTCTTGAGTAGAAACCTGTACCTTCCTCTAGTATTGGCACCTTTTCTATCGCTTGAATATCTAAAAGATGAGTGATCTCTTGACGCAATTGAATTTTCCTCTGTGGATCTCGCAGAAGTGGGCACTGGATAAATCTTGCTGGTGGGGGCTGGAGGAACTCCAAGCGCAGCCCTTGAGATACAGTGGCCAATGCCCATCTGTCGGAGGACGTGGTCCACCAGGAGGCACTGAAGTTTTGGAGTTTGCTTCCTAAGGGTTGGGGTGCAAAGTCATTTGGTACGCTTGAAGCCCCTCTGACCGCCTCTAAAGGAGCGCCTCTGTTGAAATCCTCTTTGCCTATCCTGAGAGGCACGGTCTCCTCTGAAGGTATTCTGGTGGTATTGGTTCTGAGGATAGGGTCTTGTGTACTGACCTTTGTTGGAAGAGGTGTCCCACCGAAAGGACTGTCTGCGCGCATAAGGGCCTGCCCGGCGCTCCTGGCGTCTGTAAGCCTTGGGAAGTTACTTTCTTTTGTCCTTGTCCTCAATGAGAACTGGCTCTAAGGCTTCCCCAAAAAGCTTATCTCCCTGAAAGGACGATGAGGCCAGATTCCACTTTGATTTTAAATCAGGCGGCCAGTTCCTCAGCTAGAGGAGATGCCTGGAGGAGAATGTGGTTGCCATACTCCGGGCAGAAAACTTGGCCGCGTGGAGGGTGGCATCAGCTGAAAATTCTGCCGCTGCCAGAAGTTTACCTAGGTCTTGCCGAAGGCGGCCGTCCTCTGGTCCTAGTCGGGCTTGCATTTCCTGCAACCACACTATCGATGCCCTGTTGAAAAATGATGCAGCAGCCGCCGCTCGAAACCCCCAGCTCGCCATCTGGTTCGTTTTACGCAAGAGGACCTCAGCCTTTCTGTCCTCTGGTTTAAGGCTGTCACCCATCTCGGAAGGAACTAAAGCCTTGGAAATCAGCTGCATTACTGGCTGATCTATGGGAGGAAATTCTAAAAGCTTTTCCACCTCCTCATCGAAGGTGTAAAATTTCCTCTCCATGGCTGAGGGGCCTTAAGCAGCTGCCGGGTATTGCCAGGGGCGCTTCACGCTTTGACAGAAAATTTCCGAGGAAGGAATGTGGTCTGACTCGGGTTGAGGCGCCTTAAATAACACCACAGAAGGTTTGGCCTCGCCAGTGGTCTCATCAGGTTTGGTAGGCCCAGGTAAGTCTACTGCCTGCTTGGCTTTATGGAGTAGAACTCTAAAAACTGATGCTTTGAACAACCCCGCAGTAACAGGCTGTTCAGGGGCCGTTTCATCATCAGATAAATCATATTCCTTTTCAATTTCCTCAAAGGGAGATTCTTCAGTCCAAGACCCCAAACCCGAGGGGAGCGGAGCAGACCACAAGTTCCTAGATTGTAATGGGCGAGTTGGTTGACTATGTTGATTCACCCCAGCTGCCATTCCTTGCGAATAGGTGTTTGTGATAATGTCCTGCAGCATGGGGAACATTTGTTGCCAGGCCTCTGGCTGTACACGAAGCCCTACCACTGTAGGCGTGAAAGTTGCTGTTGGGCCTTGCATGCTCCTCACTGAGTGAGATGTAGAGCCTGGCCTAGGTATGCTGAGGCCTGGAGAAGGAAGAACCTGAGGCATGGATGATGTCTGCCTGTCTGGAGACCAATCCCTCTCAGATAAGGCCTCTGAAGGTCTGGAGATGAACTGAGGAATTGAGGGTTGTCTGACCAAGCCCAAATGCTGCAAGGACAGTGAAGGGATGGGTGGGGGAACATGAAGAGCTGCCTCCAGCTTCTGTTCCAAGGCCTTGATACGCCTTTCCGCCTCTTTAAGGGAAGAAGAGGGGGCGTGAAATGTCTTGGCCTTATTTATTTATTTATTTATTTATTATTTATTAATAGAGTTGAAAGGGACCGTTAGGTCATCGAGTCCAACCCCCTGCCTGAGCAGGAAACCCTACAGAACCCCAGCCAAATGGAAGTCCAATCTCCTCTTGAAGGTGTCCAGAGTTGGGGAGTTCCCCACCTCCCCTGGCAGGCAGTTCCATTGGTTGATCGCTCTGACCGTCAAGAAGTTCTTCCTTATTTCCAGGTTGAATCTCTCCTTGGTCAGCTTCCAACCACTGTTCCTCGTCCAGCCCTCTGGTGCCCTGGGGAATAAAGAGACCCCCTCCTCACTGTGGCAACCCCTCAAGTATCTGTAAACTGCTATCATGTCCCCTCTAGACCTTCTTTTTTCTAGGCTGTCCATGCCCAGTTCTCTCAATCTCTTTTCGTAAGTCTTGGTTTCGAGTCCCCTAATAATTTTGGTTGCTCTTTTTTGCACTTTCTCCAGAGTTTCGATGTCTTTTTTGTAGTGAGGTGACCAAAATTGGATGCAGTACTCCAGGTGGGGTCTGACCAGGGCATAGTACTTCCCTGGTCTTGGAGCGTATTCCTCTGTTGATGCAGCTTAGGATTGAGTTGGCTTTTTTGGCTGCTGCTGCACATTGCTGACTCATGTTTAGTTGATTGTCCACCAAGACTCCAAGATCTCTTTCGCAGTCACTACTGCTGAGTGGGATATCTCCCAGGCTGTATCTATGTCTAGGGTTCTTTTGCCGAGGTGGAGGACTCTGCATTTGTCGGTGTTGAACCTCATTTTGTTGGTATGGGCCCACTGTGATAGTCTGTCTAGGTCTTCTTGTACTCTGAGCTTGTCCTCAAGGGTGTTGGCTACCCCCGCCAGCTTGGTGTCATCTGCAAATTTTATTAGTTTCCCTTTTATTCCCTCGTCCAGGTCGTTGATGAAGATGTTAAAGAGTACAGGACCCAGGACAGAGCCCTGTGGTACTCCACTGTCTACTTTTTTCCATGTGGATTTGGTGCTGTTGAGGACAACTCGTTGAGTGCGGTTGGTCAGCCAACTGTTTATCCATCTACATGTGTAGTAGTCTACTCCATTTTTTTCTAGTTTGTGGATTAGGAGATTGTGGTCGACTTTATCGAAAGCCTTACTGAAGTCCAAGCATATGAGGTCCACTGAGTTGCGTTGGTCAACTGACTTGGTTATGGTGTTGAAAAATGATATGAGATTGGTTTGGCATGATTTGTTTCTGATGAATCCGTGCTGGCTATTGGATATGATCTTGTTTGTTTCTAGGAAGTGGGTAAGTTGTTTTTTGATTATTTTCTCCAGTATTTTTCCAGGTATAGAGGTCAGACTGATTGGTCTGTAGTTACCTGGGTCGGTCTTTTTGCCTTTTTTGTGGATGGGGACTACGTCAGCTCGCTTCCAGTCTTCCGGTAGGTCTCCAGTGATCCAGGATATTTGGTAGATGAGGAGGAGTGGTTTCGCTATGGTGTCTGCCAATTCTTTTAGGACTTTGGGGTGAAGTCCGTCTGGCCCTGGTGATTTGTATTCGTTGAGTTCCCTCAGGTAGTCCCTCACTGTGCTTTTGTCTATGTTGAGTTTGGTTCTGGGGCAGTTTGTTGCAGTTAAATTGCAGATTGGTTGGAGGGAGGTTCCCTTTTGTGTGAAGACTGATGCAAAGTAGGCGTTGAGTAGCTGTGCTTGGTCATTGCTGTCTGTGATTTCTCTACCCTCTTCGTTTTTTAGTGTGACGATTGTTTCTTTGATTTTCTTCTTATTGTTGATGTGTTGGAAGAATCTTTTTTTGTTGTCTTTGACTTCCGCTGCAAGGTGTTGTTCATATTGTGCCTTTGCTGTTTTTATTTTTTGTTTGCAGGAATTGGCTGTTTGCTGATATTCCGCTTTGGTTATGAGTCCTTCTTTCCATTGTTTGTAATTAGCTTTTTTTCCTTTTATGTCATCTGCGAGGGCTTTGTTTAGCCATGCAGGTTTAGTTTTGCTTTTCCTGTTTTTCCTTTTCATGGGGATTGCGTTGTTTTGGGCGTCTATGATGCTGTTTTTTAGGATCGCCCAGGCTTCCTGAGTGGTTTTTCCTTCTAAGAGTTCGTTCCAGGGGCATTGTTCAAGGTTCGCTCTGAGCTTGTTAAAGTCCACTTTTCTGAAGTCTGGGACTGTGGTGGTGTTGGGTATAGTAGCTAGTGATTGCACTATGTTGAATTTGAGGATGACGTGGTCGCTCTCTCCCAGTTTCCCTTCTTCTTCTGTTCCCTCTATTGTTTCTTCCCTGTTTGTTAGTATTAGGTCTAATATAGCATTCCCACTGGTTCCTGTTTCAACTTTTTGGGTTAGAAAGTTGTCAGCTAGACTGGAAAGAAATTTGGCAGACTTTCCGCTTGGTGCTGAGTTAGTTTTCCAGTTGATGTCCGGGTAGTTGAAGTCCCCCATTATTGTCGTGCTGTGTTTGTTGCATATGTCTGTTAGTTGGCATGTGAAGAGGTCGTCCATTGTGTCTGTTTGATTGGGTGGTCTGTAGTATACTCCAATTGTGGTGTTGCTCTTTTTTTCTTTTATGATTTCTAGGGGGTTATCATCTTTGGTTGGATGTAGTTCTGTGGCAGTGTAGTGGTCTTTGATGTATAGTGCAACACCTCCTCCTTTCTTGTTTGACCTGTTCTTCTTGAAGAGGTTGTAACCCATTATCTGTGTGTTCCAGGCGTGCGTTTCGTCCCACCAGGTTTCTGTGATTCCAATTAGATCGTATTGGCCCTCGTGTATTAATAATTCCAGTTCATCCTGTTTGTTTCCCAAGCTTTGTGCATTTGTGTACAGGCATTTTAGATGTTTCTGTTTGTTTGCAGGTAGAATTTTTTTATTCTCAGGTTTGTTTGTAGGCTTGTCCCGTTCCCCTTCCTTGTTTTGTTCAGTGTTTTGTCGTATAGTTTGGTCACCCTCCCCTCTCAGAGCTAGTTTAAAGCCCTCCTGATGAGTTGAGCTAGTCGGTTGCTTAGGAGGTTCTTCCCCGCTCTAGTGAGGTGTAGCCCGTCGCTTGCTAGAAGCCCTTCTTGGAGATAGTGCAGGCCATGGTCGAGGAAGCCAAAGTTCTTATGGCGACACCATCCTTTAAGCCAGTGATTTATCTGCGGGATTTTGCGTTCTCTGGCGGGGTGTCGTCCTCTAGTGGGGAGGATGGAAGAAAAAACAACCTGAGCACCTGTTTTTCTGATTGTGTTGCCCAAGTGGTCATAGTCTTTCATAATTTGGTTCATGTCTTTCCCTGTGTCGTTGATTCCCGCATGAATCACCAATAGTGGGTAGTAGTCCGTGGGTTTGAGTATTTTGGTGAGGTTTTCAGTTATGTCAGAGATTTTAGCTCCAGGGAGGCAGCACACCTCTCTAGATTGGTTGTCTGGTCTGCAGATGGGAGGCTCAGTTCCCCTGAGGATTGAGTCTCCAATTACCAGTACTCTCCTTTTCTTTTTGGCTGGCTTGGGGTGAGGGAGGTTAGCTTCTGTTGTTGAGGCTTTTGGTGGAGTTGTGTTGTGCTTGGTTCTTGGTGGTTCTTTGTCAGATGTTTGCAGGTTTTCTTGTTCCGAGAGTACTGAATATTTGTTGCTTGTAGGCAGTGGGGTTGGGAGGAGGAGGGTTGGAGTTGGTGGAGGCTTGTTTTTTCGTCTTAGGGTGATGTGTGTCCATCTATTTACTGCTTCTGGGGCGTGGATTCGGCTTAGCTCCTCTGGGGTGTTGGTTTTGTTGGGAGTCTGATGGATTTTCTCATTGTGGTGTTGGTGCTTCAGGGTTGTTAGGTTTTTCTCTAGGTTTTCGATTTTTTCCTCAAGTAGCTGGATGAGTTTGCATTTGTTGCAGGTAAAGTTTGGGAGGTTTGAGGGGAGGAGTGAGTACATGGAGCACAAACTGCAGCACACCATGGATTCAGTTCCGTCTTCATCTATGCTTGTTCGTCTTCATCTATGCTTGTTCCGTCTTCATTCTATGCTTGACTTCTGTGTGCATGGTTGGTGTATCTTCTCTCTCTCTCTCTGTGTTGTTCTTTATGTGTGTGGTAGGTTGCAGGGTGGGTGCGGGAGAGTGCAGAGGTGACATGTCTGCTCTTGTTGCTGGGTTGGTGATTTCCTCTGCTTCCCTGGTCAGCAAACCCGGTGTTCTTTTGCCTTGCGGTGAGCTTTTAGCTTCTTCCCAGCATGCACCAGGAGTATGCAAATTACCCCCTGAAGCTCAGATTCCTGGGTGGTGAGTTCCTCTGCTTCCCTGGTCAGCAAACCCAGTGTTCTTTTGCCTCGCGGTGAGCTTTTAGCTTCTTCCCAGCATGCACCAGGAGTATGCAAATTACCCCCTGAAGCTCAGATTCCTTATCTTTGGCCTTGGCCTTGACCTTTTCCTTGGAACTTGCAGCAGGAGAAGACACCGCCTCCGGAGCGGCGTGATCTTCCATTCTACTCACAGATTTATTGATCAACCAACAGAATAAGCCAGCAACCGTTCTCTCCTCTCATTCGGCTCAAATAGTTGCTGTCAAAATAGGGGCTTGCGCAAACGCAGAATAGCCCAACGTTCATTCGCGCCCATTTGGGCGGAGAGGAACTTTCCCGCCTTTAAATGACAGCAGTGCAAAGAGACCGCCTAAAAATGGCGTCGCCCTGAGGCATTAGCCATTCGCCCGCTTTACTTCTCCACAGTGAGAAGGACAAGCCGCTTGCTTCTTCCAGCCCTTGGAATCCGGCTCGCAAGGCAACGCTGACAGGAAGGCAAAAAGTGGCGAAATCGGCGGCGAAATCGGCGGCGGCGGCACGGCCGCCAAACAGCTGACAGGCACTAGCAACTTGCCAGCGGCTTCTCGCCACGGTTCTCAGCGCTCATCGAGCCTCCCAGTGGGGGGGACGGACCCCCCCACCTTCGGCTCGCAGCCGGGTATGGCCTCGGAGGCCAGGGCCCCCAGGCTGTGTTGCTCCTCGATCAGCACAGTACCCTCTGAGGGAAGAGGCTCCCGAGATCTCAATGGGGTGGTGCCCGCGGAGGGCAGAGACCCCTCTGAAGAATTTTCATAACCTGTAGCAAAGACAAAGAGAAAAAAATTAAACATATACAATTTATTACTTTAAACACATTTTAAACCATTTAAAACACATTTTAAACTCAGTAGACAAAAACTACAGTCTCTACATTTGGACTGAGTCTTTAAAACTGAGCTCTTGGGGGCTACTAGAGGCGGTGCCTGCTAATTATTTAAATTAACTCAGTCTCTACCAATAGGATTGGATTTTAACCCATGTTGGACTCTCCTTCCAGTAGCACTGGAGAACAGCCATTATTTTTACAATATTTTCTTCTTTATTTTCCTGTATGTTCTGGAACCTCAGAAACAAAGCAGTATTTTCAAGTTCCATGCTAAGTAAAGCTTCTTCCATATTTTTAATAGTTGTCAACCTGTTAGTTTCTGTTTCTTGCATTTTTGCCTCCATCTTTTCACTCTTCTCTTCTATTTCTTTCATTTTTTGCTCATTCTTTGATAATGTTAATTGAATAGACTCTATTTTCCCATCCATTTTGACTACTCTATCCTCTACTCTTTTAATATTACCCCTCATATCTTCCATGTTTCTGTCATCTTTTCATAATTTTGATTGATTGATTGCTGCATCCTTACCATGGATTGGAATGTAGTCGCTGAAGACATCAACATTTTACTACATTCTAATCCAAAACTGGCAAAAAGCCAGTTTTAAATTAAATATTTTAATTTAAATATAACAAGAATATAACTCCAATTAACCATATACTTCTATTATATTTATTTAAACTATTTCAAAAAAGAGTTGCTATGTGTCAGGTTTGTCTATTAATATCTCTGCCTCTCTAATATTGAATAGTTAATGTAATTAAAAATTAAAGATCTAATAATAATAACAAGCAAGCAATCTATCACTATAGTAAGTAATAAAGCAAATCAATCAATGACAGTTCATTTACAAAGCAATGTTAAATAAAGTAGCCAATAAATAGTTACCGTATATACTCGAGTATAAGCCGAGATTTTCAGCCCCAAAAATGGGCTGAAAAACCCGACCTCGGCTTATACTCGGGTCACCACAAGAGGGCGCCGGATCACCACAAGAGGGTGCACCGCGGGAGCCTGTCAGACATTGCTGGCTTGGGCGGGTGTGGGAAAGGGCAAAGTGCGGCGGCAAAGGGCGCTCCAACCGAAGCGGCTGTGGCAAGAATGGGGCAGTTGCCTCCTCCCCAGCTCTAGCAACGACGCCAGCCCTTTGCCTTTGCTCTTAGAGCTGGAGCTTCAGTCTTCTTGCAGGTGCCTTCCCTTCCCTGGCTCCAGCAAAGGCGCCAGCCAACTGCTCCGATGGCGTGCGAGAGGGGGAAAAGGCGATGGTGAGGTCGGGGGGTGGATTCCTGCTTCACGAGTCCCCCCCCCACCTTGCCGGCTTCCCCTCGCCTTTTTCCCCTCGCACGCCATCGGGGCAGTCGCGGGGAAGAAGAGAGAGAGGGTGCAGCCCCACTCGGAACCGCGGCTGGCGGCGGCGGCGGAAGGCTCTCTTTCGCCCAGCGCTGCTTTGGAAGGCGCGACGGGAAAGCGCTCCAGCATTGTCCGGGCTTCTCCCGCCACGCGCAGCCCAGCAGCGGCGGAGGAAGGCGAATGCAGTTTGGAAGCTGGGAGGGGGGCGGAAGCTTGCCACCAGCCTCGGCTGGGGGGGGGCTTGGCTTCTACGTGGGGGGGGGGGCGGCCGGGTCCGGCTCCCGCCGCTGACGCGCCCCTCTGATGCACCAGACCTCTTGTCTGCCCGGCCCGAGGCACGAAATCGCTGCTTATGCCAGGCGGCATTGCTTGTGTTCCAGGCGAGCCGCCCGGCATAAACAGTGGTTTCGTGCCTCGGGCTGGGCAGACAAGAGGTCTGGCGCTCCCACGGGGAAGCCGCCAAACGCCGTCAGAGGGGCGCGTCAGCGGCGGGAGCTGGACCCGGCCGCCGCCCCCCCCCCACGTAGAAGCCAAGCCCCCCCCAGCCGAGCCTGGTGGCAAGCTCGCCCCCAACTCCCGGAGATCGAGCGCACGAAGAGGCATCTCTCGCCTTCTGCCGCGGCGGAGGAAGGCGAATGCGGCTTGGAAGCTCTTCCGCCCCCCTCCCAGCTTCCAAGCCGCATTCGCCTTCCTCCGCCACGGCAGAAGGCGAGAGATGCCTCTTCGTGCGCTCGATCTCCGGGGGTTGGGGGCGAGCTTGCCACCAGGCTCGGCTGGGGGGGGCTTGGCTTCTACGTGGGGGGGGGGGGCGGCGGCCGGGTCCCGCCGCTGACGCGCCCCTCTGACGCGCCAGACCTCTTGTCTGCCCGGCCCGAGGCACGAAATCGCTGCTTATGCCAGGCGGCATTGCTTGTGTTCCAGGCGAGCCGCCTGGCATAAGCAGCGATTTCGTGCCTCGGGCCGGGCAGACAAGAGGTCTGGCGCTCCCACGGGGAAAAGACGGCGGCTTAAGCCCTTCCCTGTGCTCCGGAAGCCGCTGACGCACCCCTCTGACGGCATTGAAAAGGCGCGATGCCGGAGAAGCGAGCGATCTGGGAGTCCAGGACAGTTTTGCGCGAAAACGGCAGCAGGGAAAAATCAGCCGGGCTAACGGCCGCGGCTCAAAAAAGGTTGGGAAACACTGAGATAGAGAGAAAGTGAGAAAGAGAGAGTGAGAGAAAGAGGGGGAGAGAAAGAGAAAGAGGGATAGAAAGAGAGAGTGAGAGATGCTCAGTGAGCCTTTCTTTGAAGTTGCCTTTCTTTCTTTCTTTCTTTCTTGCTCTTTTTCTTTCTCTCTTTTACCTTCCCTTCCTCTATTTCTTCTTTTCTTTCTCCTTCCCACCTTCTTCCCTCCCTCCCTCCCTTCACTCATTCCTCTCTTACTCTCCCCTTTCATAGGTTTCCTTGCTTCCTTCCTCTGTTCCTGTCCCTTCCCCCTTTCTTGCTTTCTTGCTTTCTTGCTTGCTCTTTTTCTTTCTCTCTTTTACCTTCCCTTCCTCTATTTCTTTTCTTTCTCCTTCCCACCTTCTTCCCTCCCTCCCTTCACTCATTCCTCTCTTACTCTCCCCTTTCATAGGTTTCCTTGCTTTCTTCCTCTGTTCCTGTCCCTTCCCCCTTTCTTTCTTTCTTTCTTTCTTTCTTGCTCTTTTTCTTTCTCTCTTTTACCTTCCCTTCTCTATTTCTTCTTTTCTTTCTCCTTCCCACCTTCTTCCCTCCCTCCCTTCACTCATTCCTCTCTTACTCTCCCCTTTCATAGGTTTCCTTGCTTCCTTCCTCTGTTCCTGTCCCTTCCCCCTTTCTTTCTTTCTTTCTTTCTTTCTTTCTCTTTTTCTTTCTCTCTTTTACCTTCCCTTCCTCTATTTCTTCTTTTCTTTCTCCTTCCCACCTTCTTCCCTCCCTTCACTTATTCCTCTCTTACTCTCCCCTTTCATAAGTTTCCTTGCTTCCTTCCTCTGTTCCTGTCCCTTCCCCCTTTCTTTCTTTCTTTCTTTCTCTTTTTCTTTCTCTCTTTTACCTTCCCTTCCTCTATTTCTTCTTCTCTTTCTCCTTCCCACCTTCTTCCCTCCCTCCCTCCCTTCACTCATTCCTCTCTTACTCTACCCTTTCATAAGTTTCCTTGCTTCCTTCCTCTGTTCCTGTCCCTTCCCTCTTTCCTTCCTTCCTTCCCACCCTCCGTCCATTCATTCACCCATTCATCTCTTGATCGCTTAAAGCTAGTTTACTGGTTTTCTTTAAAATAAATATTCTAAAACATGTCTCAATTAATGTAATTTTATTGGTTTCTATTTTTATAAGTTACCAGTAGCCACTGCATTTTCTAACCTCGGCTTATACTCGGGTCAATAAGTTTTCACAGTTTTTGTGGCAAAAATTGGTGCCTCGGCTTATACTCGGGTCGGCTTATACTCGAGTATATACGGTAAGTAATTTTGATTAATTAGGTTTGATCAGTACTGTATTTATATTAACTCTATATTTAATAGGGAGTCAATTTTAAATGAATATCAGAAGAGGAAACAGAGAAATAGGAATTAGGATATACCTAGACAGTTTTATATTGATTATTAAATAAGATCAGTTTTGAACTCTTAATGTTATTAATAGAATAGAATAGAATAGAATAGAATAGAATTTTTATTGGCCAAGTGTGATTGGACACACAAGGAATTTGTCTTGATGCATATGCTCTCAACGTACATAAAATAAAATATACATTTGTTAAGAATCATGTGATACAACACTTAATGATTGTCACAGGGGTCAAATAAGCAATGAAGAAGCAATATTAATAAAAATCTTAGGATATACGCAACAAGTTACAGTCATACAGTCAACATGGGAGGAAATGGGTGATAGGAATAATGAGAAAAACTAGTAGAATAGAATAGAGTAGAATAGTAGAATAGAAGTTATAGTCATACAGTCAACATGGGAGGAAATGGGTGATAGGAATAATGAGAAAAACTAGTAGAATAGAAGTGCAGATTTAGTAGAAAGTCTGACAGTTTTGAGGGAATTATTTGTTTAGTAGAGTGATGGCGTTCGGGAAAAAACTGTTCTTGTGTCTAGTTGTCTTGGTGTGCAGTACTCTGTAGCGACATTTTGAGGGTAGGAGTTGAAACAATTTGTGTCCAGGATGCGAGGGGTCAGTAAATATTTTACCCGCCCTCTTTTTGGCTCGTGCAGTATACAGGTCCTCAATGGAAGGCAGATTGGCAGCAATTGTTTTTTCTGCAATTCTGATTATCCTCTGAAGTCTGTGTCGGTCCTGTTGGGTTGCAGCACCAAACCAGACAGTTATAGAGGTGCAGATGACAGACTCAATGATTCCTCTGTAGAACTGAATCAGCAGCTCCTTGGGCAGTTTGAGCTTCCTGAGCTGGCGCAGAAAGAACATTCTTTGTTGTGCTTTTTTGATGATGTTTTTGATGTTAGGTGACCATTTTAGGTCTTGAGATATGATAGAACCTAGAAATTTGAAGGTCTCTACTGTTGATACTGTGTTGTCTAGTATTGTGAGAGGTGGAAGGGTGGAAGGGTTTCTCTTAAAGTCTACCACCATTTCTACGGTTTTGAGTGTGTTCAGTTCTAGATTGTTCTGGTCACACCACAAGGATAGTTGTTAAACTTCCCGTCTGTATGCGGATTCATCATTGTCTCGAATGAGTCCGATCACTGTTGTATCATCTGCAAACTTCAGTAGTTTAACAGATGGATCGTATGAGATGCAGTCATTAGTGTATAGAGAATAGAGAAGTGGTGAGAGTACACAGCCTTGGGGGGCACCTGTGCTAATTGTACATATATCTGATGTGATTTTTCCTAGCTTCACCTGCTGCTTCCTGTCTGTTAGGAAGCTTGTGATCCACTTACAAGTGTGTTCAGGTACCGCTAGCTGATTTAGTTTGGTTAAGAGAATGTCCGGTACGATGGTATTGAATGCTGAACTGAAGTCCACAAAGAGGACCCTGGCGTAGGTCATTGGAGATTCAAGATGTTAAGTTAAGAAGTTAACTTAAGGTAAGTTAAGTTAGTTAAGAACCCAATTGTCTTCTAATTAATGTATCAGTCTGACCCAATCCTAAATTAATTCAACAATGTTCCTTATTGGTCATCAAGTTGCTTATAGTTCTAATCCGTTTATATCCAAATTAATAAACCCGCTGAGCTGGTGATACTCCCTTTATTTTCAGCGTGGGGCTTCCGGTTTGCCTAGTCACCTCTAAGTCTTCTAAGTTCTTTCAACTTGCACAAAACTTCATATACATTCAAAAAAACCACCGTGCCCTTTGCTATTCAAACAGCTCATCCGGAATGATTCCCAAGTAGGTCTAAATCTGGTATTAGGAGGAGGGAGTCTGTGGCTGGTCTCCTATCTCCGATTTCCGATCTCCAATCACCCATCCGCCACTTCAACTCTTTCTCCTCGCCCATCTTTCAAGTCCTCACTGTTCCTGATGAAATGCAATGACTGCTGCCTTGCCCCGATCAAATCAAATACAATCAAATCAATCCAACCAGACAGCATCAAGGGCTCCTCTCTCCAAGTCATTCTACTATTACCACCTCTTACTCCGAACCTTTCCACAAATCCGCAATCCCCATCGTTTTAGTCCCTTATTTGGCTTATTTTGGCTGTTATTTCTTGCTTCCCTTTTAAGTGTCAGGCAGCTGCATCAGCTGTGGTCCTGAGGGTATTTCTCACTTTCTGGGGGATCACCACAGATACACGGGAAGTTCCTCTTTAAGTTGTGGAGGCTCTCCAAGCTGCAACCAAAAAAGCTCAAAAGCAGAGAACAGCCCTGGAGTTCACTGGAGGCTGCCCTGCCATGATGCGATGTCAAGTTGGAAGTAAAAAAAAAATCAGGACTTTTTAAAAATGCTGCGGGATGTGGGACAAATTGTTAAAAATTGGGACTGTCCTGCCCAAAAGTGGGACATCTGGTCACCTTACCTAAAGGATCAGAGTAGAGGAATTAGAGGGCAAATATAATTTTAAAATTATGTGCTATTCTGGACACTGTCTCTCAAGTCTAGATTCCAATTTTGGAAATAAAAATGTCAAGGCTGTTCTGCATTCTCACCTATTACTTTGTCTTCTAGTTTCCATTACTGATTTTGCGATGGAAAACAATTTGTTGACAAAATTAAGAGAAAACATGAAACGTCTCCAAAAGGAGGTAAGAGAAAACATTTGTTCATACGCTGTCACAGTAAATGTGTGATGGAACATATAGAAATTTTAGGCAGGTAGCTAGGTAGCTAGGTAGGGATAGATAGAAAGTATATATATATATAGAGAGAGAGACAGACAGACAGTCAATCAGACAGACAGATAGATAGAAAGAACAGTAGGTAGTTGGAGAAACACAGATAGACAGACAGAATATGAATTGTGATTTCTGTTTATCCTCAGTTGACCGTTTAGGTTTTTGTTTTGACCTTTGAAATACATAGTTAGCTTGCATTAGCAACCCAAGAAAGCCAGTTTGGTATCGTGGTTAAGGCATCACTCTGCGCACCCAGAGACCGACATTCCTTGCCCCACTTTAGGCACAAAGCCAAGTGGGTGACCCTGACCCAGTCACCTTTTCTTACCCCTAGAAAGGAGGCAACACCAAACCACTTCTGAAAAATCTTGTTAGGAAAACAGCAGGAACTCATCCAACCGAGAAGGAACTGGACTTTCCTTTTTGTTTGTTTGGGGGTTTTTTTGAAAAATTTTAGACCGTAATCCAAGAAGTTTCTTCAGTTTTGGAAGAATAGTAAAATGTTATTTTTTTCATTAGTGTGAATTTCCAGGCATGTGTCAAAGATTAGATGGCAGAGATATAGTTGGTACCCCAGATTTGAAGAGGAAACAATGTTTAATATCATTTAGAATTGTTGATAGAAAAATTAGTGTCTTTAATCACTGTCAGTTTGCTTTTACAAAATAGGGTATTTTGCATCCGGAAGAAGAAAGTTCGAGACTTCCTCTTCTGGCACAAAGACATGCTGAGGTATATAATGTGTAGCTCACCTTAGAATATAATTATGAGAAAAATGAAAATAAATGATTTTTTCACAATTGGTAATGGTTAATAATGCATGTGCAGCATATTTTATGTAGTATATATGTTCGCTGTATATTTCTATTGCATATATGAAATCCATACACACATCTATACAGACTAGTTTATTTGTAATTTCTGTAAAAGAATGGCAATTATCAGAGCTGATGCTAATTCTTGGTCGGTTCCTTCTTTGTTACATTAGCTAGTTTCTTTGGCCACATACAAAACCAATAGTAGTGAAATAAAATTTAGATGATTCACAATTGTTTTGAACCACTGTGTTTTACATTTCCTAAAGAAATTAACTAAGACTACTTTTTTTTGTAGCCCAGCATAAAGTTGCGTTCCCATCAGGTAAGCAATCTAGTACATAAGGAACCTGTTGAGTGTGCATGACCGAGACATAGTTCATATCATAAAAAGAGGGGGGAAAGCCCAGTGTGACTGATTGGGTAGTGAGGGGTAGCAAGTGGGCTGCTACGGAAATATATTCCTGACTTATGATCTATTTTGGCTTCTCTAGATTGTTCAGACAAAAGCGGAAAGAGCAGATGCTGATTTGAAGAGATTGAGGGAGCAGAGTTATATGTAAGTCTTCACATAGTTTATCAAATCTTTGCACAATCCTATTAAGTTCACCCTGTCTGTATGACATTCATAATTTCCTAAGGTATTTTTAATGTGTATTTAATAAAAATTGAATAAAAAGGTTGATAATTCAAGTTAAAAAAAAACCTGGGGGCTAATTTCTCTCTGGTCTTCATTATTTGCAGGAACACAATGGAAATTTCTAAACTCCTGAATGAAAAACAAGAAGAAAAAAAAATTAACGAACTTGTAAAGGAAAATAAGCAACTTTGCAAAGAAAAAAAATGAAATTTCTGAAGAGTTTGAAGAAAAGTTGAGGAGGTGAGAAAATTTTTGATAGCAACCCTGACTTTCTCGTCGTTTCTTCAATATTTCAATTAGTTTTTATTTTAAACAAATTTTACAATTTGAATAAAAAAAACTAAGGGGGCTAACTTCACTCTGCTCTTGATATTTTACAGGAAAATTAGTTCAGATAAACAAGAGGAGATTGAAAAAATTACAAAACAAAATGAAAGTCTCAGCTCAAAAATTAAAAAATATGCCATCGAGAAAGTAGAGCTCCTCCACGAAAATAATGAATTAAAAGAAGAACTGTATAGGTGAGAAATTTATATTTTTATTTTATTTATTTTATTTATTGGATTTATATGCCGCCCTTCTCCAAGGACTCGAGGTGGCTTAGAACATATAAAAACAAATACAATACAAATACAATAGCAAATCCAATTAAATTAAAACTATAGAGACAATCTAAAACCCCAATTATGTTAAAAATCAGTCATACCCATTCAAACAACAGCCATACAAACATTTGGTCGGCCAGGGGGACTGAGATCTAACTGCCCCAAGCCTGGTGGCATAAATGAAGTGGGGGGGGGCAGAGCGAATCTCCAGGGGGAGCTGATTCAGAAGCCCCCACAGAAAAGGCTCTTCACCTACGCACCACCAAACGACATTGTCTAGTTGATGGGACCTGGAGAAGGCCAACTCTGTGGGACCTCACCAATTGCTGGGATTGATGCGGCAGAAGGTGGTCCCACAAGTACCGCCAAGTACCGATGCCATGTATGGCTTTATAGGTCATTACCAACACTTTGAATTGTGTCCAGAAACCAATCACAAACCAATGCAATCCACGTAGTGTTGGAGAAAGATGGGCATGTCTAGGAATGCCCATGACCATTTGCACGGCCACATTTTGCACAATTTTAATTTTCCAAACACTCTTCAAAGGTAGCCCCATGTAGAGAGCATTGCAGTAGTTGAATCTCAAGGTGATAAAGGCATGAGTGACTGTGAGCATGAGCGACTGTGACTGTGCCACATCTGAAAGATGATGGTTCCTTCCCCCCAGAGTAATGGACCAGCAGATGGAAGTGTTCTCTGAAAGCCCCCTGGGTCCATCGCACCTGGGAAGGAATCACCTAATCAGTTCCATCTCCCTGCAGAGGAGGATTGAAGCCTTTAAATCAAGCCGTAGCAGAAAATGATCTGACTATGACAAAGGCAACATATTTAAGACCCTTAATTTCAGATCATTGCTCAACTGCTCTGTGGGGAATACCATGTCAGGAGCATGCCCCCCTCATGAGTTGCACCCTAAATTACTTCGGTCAGGTCCATGGTTGCCATGGTAGCCATAAACTCCTGCACCAATCCAGAGGATTCTCTGAGCAACAGGTTAATGTCCACCAAGACAATAAGCTTGGGGAACTCCACTGCCAAGCCCAGCTACCTCCTCGAGTAGCGCAGGTAGGGCTGTTGACACGCAGCTGGGAGGCAGGTACATGAGCAACAAGCCCACCTGAGCCCCTAGGTCCAACTTCACAAAGAGGGACTCACAACCCGTAATCTCAGGAGCAGCGAGCCTGCATAGGCTGAAGGTCTTTTTCGCTATAATAGCCACTCATCCCACCTTCCCTGGGGTCGTGGCTGGTGCCACACCTGCAACCTAGCTGGGCACATTTCAGAGAGAGGGACTCTTCCTTCTGGGCCCAGCCAGATCTCAGTAACACATGTCAGGTCAGCCTCCTCATCTAGGAGTAAATCGTGGATGAGGGGAGCTTTATTTACAACTGACCTGGCATTGAATATCAACAGCCTGAGCCTAATGTCCGAGATTCGCTTGTCGCCAGTACCCCGAGCTAAGCTCATGGGGCCGGAACAAGGGATCGCTTTCAAGCAGCGAGCTCTTGTTCCCCGAGAGCAGCCTACCCCATGTCTCCCAACATATCTGCCTCTCCCCAGAAAAACCGGGATATTCCGGCCCTGTGCCACCCTAGATATGGGCTCCTCCACTCCTCCCGCCTCTATATTGCAAGAGGGCTAATATCTCTCTGGTCCTTATATTTTACAGGAAAACAGCAGTAATGGAAGAAATTACAATAGAAAAAGTACAAATGAAAATTGAAATGGAAAAAATCACATTCCAAAAAATGGATACAATTGATAAAAATGAGGAGCTCTGCCGAGAACATTACAAATTGCAGTGGAGGTGAGAAATTTTTAGATAGCCACCAGAAACTACAGAGGAAAGGCTTATGATCTATTTTGGCTTCTCTAGATTGTTCAGACAAAAGCGCAAAGATCAGATGCTGATTTGAAGAGAGTGAGGGAGCAGAGATATATGTAAGTCTTCACATAGTTCATCAAATCTTTGCACAATCCTCTTAAGTTCACCCTGTCTGCATGACATTCATAATTTCATAAGGTATTTTTAATGTGTATTTAATAAAAATTGAATAAAAAGGTTGATAATTCAAGTTAAAAAAAAACCTGGGGGCTAATTTTTTTCTGGTCTTCATTATTTGCAGGAAAACAAAGGACATTTCTAAACTGCTGACTGAAAAAAATGAATTAGAAATAAAAATTAATGAACTTCTTAAGGAAAATAAGAAACTTTGCCAAGAAAAAAATGAAATTTGTGAAGAGAAAGAAGACGAGATTCAAAAAATAATAAAAGAAAATGAAAGTCTCAGCACAAAAATTAAAAAAGATGCCATCAAGAAAGTAGAGCTCCTCCAAGAAATTAATGAGTTGAAAGAAGAACTGCATAGGTGAGAAATGTTTATTTTTATTTTATTTATTTTATTTATTGGATTTATATGCCGCCCCTCTCTAAGGACTCGGGGTGGCTTACAACATATAAAAACATATACAATACAAATACAATAGCAAATCCAATTAAATTAAAACTATAGAGACAATCTAAAACCCTCAATTATATTAAAAATCAGTCATACCCATTCAAACAACAGCCATACAAACATTTGGTCGGCCAGGGGGACTGAGATCTAACTGCCCCAAGCCTGGTGGCATAAATGAAGGGGGGGGCAGAGCGAATCTCCAGGGGGAGCTGATTCAGAAGCCCCCACAGAAAAGGCTCTTCACCTACGCACCACCAAACGACATTGTCTAGTTGATGGGACCTGGAGAAGGCCAACTCTGTGGGACCTCACCAATTGCTGGGATTGATGCGGCAGAAGGCGGTCCCACAAGTACCGCCAAGTACCGATGCCATGTTTGGCTTTATAGGTCATTACCAACACTAATTGTGTCCAGAAACCAATCAGCAAACAATGCAATCCACGTAGTGTTGGAGAAAGAGGGGCATGTCTAGGAATGCCCATGACCATTTGCACGGCCACATTTTGCACAATTTTAATTTTCCAAACACTCTTTCTTCAAAGGTAGCCCCATGTAGAGAGCATTGCAGTAGTTGAATCTCAAGGTGATAAAGGCATGAGCGACTGTGAGTAGAGACTCACGGTCCAAATAAGGCCGCAACTGGTGCACCAGGAAAACGTGCCCCTTGCCACAGCTGAAAGATGATGTTCTTTCCCCCCCCCAGAGTAATGGACCAGCAGATGGAAGTATCCTCTGAAAGCTTTCTGGGTCCATCAGGTGCCTGGGAAGGAATCTCCTAATCAATTCCATCTCCCTGCAGAGGAGGATTGAAGCCTTGAAATCAAGCCATAGCAGAAAATGATCTGACCATGACAAAGGCAACATATTTAAGACCCTTAATTTCAGATCATTGCTCAACTGCTCTGTGGGGAATACCATATCAAGAGCATGCCCCCCTCATGAGTTGCACCCTAAATTACTTCGGTCAGGTCCATGGTTGCCATGGTGGCCATAAACTCCTGCACCAATCCAGAGGATTCTCCGAGCAACAGGTTAATGTCCACCAAGACAATAAGCTTGGGGAACTCCACTGCCAGCCCAGCTACCTCCTCGAGTAGCACAGGTAGGGCTGTTGACACGCAGCTGGGAGGCAGGTACATGAGCAACAAGCCCACCTGAACCCCTAGGTTCAACTTCACAAAGAGGGACTCACAACCCGTAATCTCAGGAGCAGCGAGCCTGCGTAGGCTGAAGGTCTTTTTCGCTATAATAGCCACTCATCCCACCTTCCCTGGGGTCGTGGCTGGTGCCACACCTGCAACCCAGCTGGGCACATTTCAGAGAGAGGGACTCCTCCTTCTGGGCCCAGCCAGATCTCAGTAACACATGTCAGGTCAGCCTCCTCATCTAGGAGTAAATCCTGGATGAGGGGAGCTTTATTTACAACTGACCTGGCATTGAATATCAACAGCTTGAGCCTATGGTTCGAGATTCGCTTGTCGCCAGTACCCCGAGCTAAGCTCATGGGGCCGGAACAAGGGATTGCTTTCAAGCAGCAACCTCTTGTTCCCCGAGAGCAGCCTACCCCATGTCTCCCAACATATCTGCCTCTCCCCAGCAAAACCGGGATATTCTGGCCCTGTGCCACCCTAGATATGGGCTCCTCCACTCCTCCCGCCTCTATATTGCAAGAGGGCTAATATCTCTCTGGTCCTTATATTTTACAGGAAAATGGCAGTAATAGAAAAAATTACAACAGAAAAAGAAGAAATGAAAATTGAAATTGAAAAAACCACATTCCAAAAAATTGAAAATATTGATAAAAATGAGGAGCTCTGCCGAGAACATTACAAATTGCAGTGGAGGTGAGAAATTCTTAGATAGCCACCAGAAACTACAGAGGAAAGGCTCGTAAGTCTTCACATAGTTCATCAAATCTTTGCACAATCCTATTAAGTTCACCCTGTCTGTATGATTTCATAAGGTATTTTTAATGTGTATTTAATAAAAATTGAATAAAAAGGTTGATAATTCAAGTTAAAAAAAACCCTGGGGCTAATTTCTCTCTGGTTTTCATTATTTGCAGGAAGACAATGGAAATTTCAAAACTCCTGAATGAAAAACAAGAATTAGAAATAAAAATTAACGAACTTGTAAAGGAAAATAAGCAACTTTGCAAAGAAAAAAATGAAATTTCTGAGAAGATTGAAGAACAGTTGAGGAGGTGTTTTTGTATGCGTTGAGGAATGTAGACGCTCCGCTGAACGCTGAACGCTCCTCAAATGAAAAAAATAAACATTGGATTTTAAACCCCATTGAACCTCTTGGAGTCTCAAATAAACTGGACTAAGTAAAAAGCTAAAACTTTGGAACCTGGAAATACCTTGGGCTTATCGGGGGAGAGTAGAAACAACGGGAAAACAGCCTGCTTTCCATTCGGAACTGTGAGTAAACAATAAGTTAATTGGGGGAGGGAAATGGCGGAGGCAGTTGGGGCAGAACTGACAGAGAGAATGGACGCTTTGATTAAAACTTTTGTTATGGTCGGTCAGCAGCTAAAAGAAATGCAAGATGTGGTGGCTAAGACTGAGACCGAGCTGCAAAAAGTGAAAATAGAACAGCAAGAAGTGAAAATAGAACAGCAAGCCCAGGGTGTTAGGGTTTTAAAGATAGAAGAAGGAAGGGAACAGGACCGCCAACGTATAAATATGCTGGAAGACAGATTAAGAAGAGCAAAGTTACGTCTGAGAGGATTTAAAGCAGATTTTGCCGATGGCAGAAATATGATCCAAAATATTCAGCAATGGTATAAGGAGTATAAGATTGAAATTCAGGATCATTAAATAGAACGTGCACATTGGGTTTTCGGAGCGCGAAGAGACGGGAATCAACGAGACATCGTAATTAAATTCCTCTCAGAAAAAGCAGCTGAAACAGTCTACAAAGGAAAATTACTAACCTTACTTTTAAAGGAGCCTCGATCCGGGTTTTGAAGGATTTGTCGGTGCAAATTTTGCAAGCTAGGAGCCAGATTTTCTAATGACATTAATTAAAATGATGCATTTTGGAGATAAATTTAATAATTTTATAGAAACTATATATTCAGGCCAACAGCTAATATAATAATAAATGGAGATAAGACAGATATAATTAATATTGAAAAAGGAGTTAGACAAGGTTGTCCAATCTCTCCGCTACTATATATTTTGTACATTGAAATCTTATTGAACTTTGTGACAACAAATCCAGATATTAGAGGTTTGAAAATTAAGGAGCAACATTATAAGACACAAGCCTTTGCCGATGACCTAGTCTATATCATACCATTAAATTCGGGATTGGAATTGTTAAGGGAAATGGAAAAATTTGGAAAAGTAGCGAGGCTCAAAATCAACAAGGATAAAACAAAGATGTTAACTAAAAACTTGTCCAAGAAACATATAGAGGAATTAGAGGAAAGAATAGAAATTAAATCAGTTTAAAAAGTTAAGTATCTGGGGATTTGGCTTACAGCCAAATGTACTTCGATAAAAAAAGACAACTACCCAAAATTTTTAAAGGATATCCAGAAAGATTTAACGAAATGTTCTAAATTACAAATATCCCTGTTAGGGATCTCAGTAATTAAGATGAATGTACTTCCAAAGGTACTTTACCTATCTTCCTTGATGACTTCAACCCACCTCACATTTCCCAGGAAAAAAAAACAAGGAATATAAAATCTTACTGGAGAAGATTTGTCCAATGTCAGCTAAGTTATGGCATGCGCTGCACTCTTTTGGACTACTTTCAATGGATCTTCACTGTTGATCATTTTGTTTGCTTGGAATCAAATCAGCTGTATGTATAAATTGATACAGAGAAACATGTGTATCTGGCATTGAAAAGCCAAATTGAAAGCTGGACATTTTGAAGGTGAAAAGGAATCAACCAAAATCAGGATTGCTTCCCTGACTGCAACATTGCTAGCATAACAGTACAGCCTTTGTGGAAGGGAAGTGCTGCCTTATGAGGAGAGTTCTCAGACTTCCATGGCCATCTCACAGTTATAAGCCGTGGTCTGGTCTTGCCATGACCCTGGAATTTGGGTGCCAAACTTTAATTAAAAAGTTGAAATTGGATTTCAACTGGATTTCAATTGAAGGGCCATGAAATTGCCCTTTCAGCTCTGAGCTTTGCAGTTGAAATCCAATTTCAACTTTTTAATTAAAGTTTGGCAGCCAAATTCCAGGGTCATTGCAAGACCAGACCACGGCTTATCCAGGGCCACAGAATATCTCTGTTGCTTGAACTGGAGTTCCCAGCAACTATAGAATGATCTTTGGACTTGATATTTCCTCCATTTAATTTGCCTCCTACAGGTACTTAATAAAGCTTGAAATCTCCTTATGAACTGGTGTGTTTGTTTGGTTTTGATTCTCAAAAAGCCATTTATTTGGCAGCTGGCCATTGCCTGACACTTGCACACACATACACACACACACACACACATACACACACCCACCCACCACAGAAACATATCAGATTTATTTACTTTGAATAACAAGGTAAATTTACAAGTCTTCAGAGAGGGGTGGCATACAAATCTAATAAAATAATAATAATAATAATAATAATAATAATAATAATAATAATAATAATACAAACAAACCAAGGAGCCACCCACACACATTTATTGTTCAGAAGCAATTGTGCCAAGAGAACAAGATCACTGGTAAACCAGGCTGTCACCAGAAATCCATTGTATCCATAAGGTACCTGGGATGGACCACCAAAATGGATCTGGCCTTGCATAGGCAGTCCAAAGCAGGCTGCAGCACTACCAAACCATCAAGCCACACTGTGCCAAGGATAGGAAGCTTTGCTTGCTTTCCTACGCAGTAACCTCCCCGGCTGAGCAAAGATGCTGGAGAGGAGCACAAGCCCCTTGCCACTTTGTCTGAAAGGGAAGAAGCCATGCTCTGCTCACCCCTCCTGAAATGGAGCACATCATCTCCATGCCAGGAGAAGCCTTCCTCCCAAGTCATTTTTCTAGAAAGCAGAATTCTGGGCTGGCTCCTGGTTCTACAGCCATGACAGCTAGTATTTGGGCACCAGCAAAGAAAGCCTTCCGTTCCTTTCATTCTAGGTTAAGCTGAAAGAAAAGAGCCCATAAGGGACCACATAACGCTATACTACACCTGCCAAATGACCTCACCTAATGGTCTCATCTACTTTTAGTATTAAAAGGAGCAGGAACAAACCCTGATCACTCAGACTATGCTATTCATGTGTTCACACAGTGCTTGGAAGCTTTGAATTTTGGATGAGGAGAATTTTGTGGGCGTGGCTTAATTTGTAGAAGTTGCTTGTCGGTCATATAACTGGGTGGGAGCGGCTTTGTGGTCATGTGACTGAGGTGGGATGGTTTGGTGATTATTTGACTGGGTGGTCATGTGACTGGGTCAGGGTGGCCAACTTGACATCACTAACATCAAGGGTTAGTTAGGGTTAGGGTGTCTGACCTCTCCTCGCCTCAATTTCCCTATTTACTATTACTCAGCATGCAAACTATGTTATTTAATCCTATGTATATATGCCATATGTAGACTTACATATTACATACAGGCACACAAAAATATACATTATCTACTATGTGTACTGTATGTGCATGAACACGCGCGCGCACACACACAAACACACCTCTTCTGAAACTATACATATTCAATCTCACTTATTGCGTTTGGAAAAAACATACCCAGAGTTCACGCTCTGCCACACATTTAACTCTGACTTCTGTACATTAAAACATTCCACATGCCTTCAGATTTACTTCCCTAGTTTGCACATCACTATTAGAGCCAAGAGATGTCATGGATTGAATAAAATGTGGCAAAACTCACTTAACAACGCTCAATTGGGCTCAATTGTGGTCATAAGTTAAGGGCTATCTCTGCCTTCCTCTGCATGGCAGCCTTGTCCTAGTAAACTCCTTCTTCTTTCTGGCAATTGTTCTCTCTGTTAGAGGCACCAAAATAATCCAGACAGTGTAAGCTTTCCTGCTGCAGCAGGGGGTTGGACTAGATGACCTCCTAGATGTCTTCCAGCCCTAAATTGCTGTGTTGTTTCAAAGTGTCTTCTGAAACAATGTCTAGAACCACAGTTTGTGGTGCTTCCTTCCTCTTCTCTCTCTCTCTGTTTTCTCCCTTTCCCCCCTCCTCTTCCTTCCTTCCTTCCTTCCTTCTTTCCTCTATTTCTTTTTTCTCTTTTTCTCTTTTTTTGTCTCTCTTTCCCTTCATTCCTTTCTTTCCTCTTTGATGATTTCTTACTGAATCTGTGATGATTGTCCAGCTCCAGAATCTCCAACTACTTTCAGCAATTTTTGCCAATGTTTTTATTAAGACCTAAAAGAAGGGGAAAAGGTACAGAGATGTTATCCAGCTGCACAAAAATATAATAAAGAGAAAGAAATCAAAATGGTCCCATTTTATAAAATCAAACAAGATCTATTGATCTAAAGAAAATAATTTTAATAAAAATAAGTCACCCTGAATAAGAAGTGCAAGGTTAGAAACTGTACTGTTAAAAAAACCCAAAGAATTAGTGGGGATAATCACAATTGCTCACTATACAAAAGTATAACTAATACCAAAGTTATCTTATGCACCATTATTTTAAAGGTTCACTGGTATCTTTATTCCTCAACCCTCAGAAAGTTTAAAATAAATCAGTAATTGCTTTCACTTTTAACCATTTGCAATTCTGAAAAATGGGTATCTATCTATCTATCTATCTATCTATCTATCTATCTATCTATCTATCTATCTATCTATCTATGACATTGGGGGATCATGGGAATCCAGAGCAGCTTTCAAACCAGTGTACGGTCACTAGGCTTATGAGAAAGTGCCTACAGTTTCACTAGATTCAACACTGATGTTCTATTAACCTGCTTTCTGTTCTCACAGCAGCCAACTTAATTTAATATTGAAGAAACCAAGCTATCAGATGATGCATCTGTCACCCAGGCCTTTAGTCACCAACCTTTTACAACAACAGAAAATATTGATAGGACTCTCCTCTTCTAATCTGTATCTTCCAGAGTTTGGCAGGTCTTTGCACTGGGCTATGAATGAATGAAGTTCTGTCTCTGGAAAGCCTTCACGCTGGTAATGCTAAAAAAAAAAAGTTGTTATGTAGTACAACTCCAGTGGATATTATATGGCTATGAAAAACACAATTTTTAAAGAGGGATAAGGAAAAATAGGAAAGGTCAGGTTTCTCCTGGTGAGTTAGAAGCTATTAAAAAGGAGAAAAGTGAGGTTCTTGCACCCTATTTCTCATCCACCTTCCCCCAAGTTTCCACAAGAGATTTGGAGATTAGGGTGGACTTGTAATCTGCATTTTATCGGTCTTTAAACTCTGGTAGAAATGACAGGGGAACACAACTTTGAGCCTCAGGATTCCAGGCAGACTCTAGTAGCCTTGGAGGAAATATTCAGATGTCTTCCAAATGATGCTGCCAAATTATACTTTTTCATATGAGAGAAAAGGAAAATTCTGAAATCAAAGAGCAAAGCCACCTTCTCCAACTCCTTGTGATTTACATGGATACATCCATTCAGTTTTATTGCCCAGGAATGGTAAGAAAGTGATGTGGTTTTGCCACCTTCCAGGATGGGTTTTCAACCTCCCACAGCACTAGATTTTTTTCAACTTCCAATATGAAAGCTAACCAGAGCCAAATCTGCTTTGTCAAATCGTACGTTAGCTACCTGAAGATGCGGACGGCTGCTAAGGCAGTAATAAAATAATAGAGAGGGAGCAAGGCCTTTGAAATATGGCACTGGAGAAGACTTCTTCGAGTCCCTTGGACTGCAAGGCGATTAAATTGGTCAGTCCTAGATATCAACCCTGACTGCCCTTTAAAAGGCCAGATGCTGCAGATAAAACTCAAATACTTTAGACACCTAATGAGAAGGAAGGACTCACTGGAGAAGAACCTAATGCTGGGAGAGATTGAGGGCAAAGGAATAAGGGGATGGTAGAGAATGAGGTGGCTGGATGGAGTCACTGAAGCAGTCAGCGTGATATTTAATGGACTTCAGGGGATGGTAGAGGACAGGAAGGCCTGAAGGAATGTTGTCCATGGGGCCACAATGGATTAGACACAACTTTGCATCAAAAACAACAAAAATCATAGGAATTGTGTTGAATTAAATATCCTTGTAATTCAATATAAACATAACATTAACTTAAAATCTTGTCTTGTTCCTGGGGTCTTCTCATGTCAGTATTGCAAGAAGAGTGCTTGAGGGCTTTTCATATTTTTTTTGTCTTTAGGGCCTACAGAGGACATTAGGAAGTTGGAGCACCCAAACTATCTTCTGAAGAGATTCCCTCATATTATAGGCAATGGGAAGGGAAAAACAACTGTTATCATAGTACATGTCCTCTTGCCCAAGGGAAATTAAGCATAGTAGTTCAGATTAAAGTAGAGTTGGGAAATTAAGCAATAGGTTATAGCCTTAAACTTCAGTCTTGGTTGTTCTAAAGAACTTGCTCAGTTCTTTAGAACCAGATAAACCATGCTAACAAAAAAAATTAAATACAAAAAACTTATCACTCAGCTATGGAATAAATGGAACAGATGGCCTGTGATTTGGATGCATTATGCGCAGGCCAAGCCCACCCCAGTTCCGCAAAGGGGGGAAACATCGCAATACATTATATGACGGTAACATGACTCTGTGAGTTTGACATAGACTGAATAAATGATGACACTGCATCATGATGTCATCATGCAAATGGCCCTTTTTTGCTTACTTGCAGTAAATATGAACTTATCAGAGCTCTATGTCATTTGTATGATGATGTCATGATGTTATGCTGAATTCTTGCAAAGGTGTAGAATATCTCTGTTTCCACAAGAGAATAATGAAATGAACAAAATCATTTGATATTCAGAAAACTATTTCAGAACTTTTGGAAATTCACATTTCAAAAATTAAACGTAACATCCTATAGTGATGTTTATGTACCTTCACTGTTTCATACGTGTCTGTAATTAAGGCAATGAAGAGACTCAGAACCATGTAGATAAAGAGGCTAATGAAAGAGTAGAGGTAGATCCGGCTGAACAGCCACACCAGGTAGCTTTTCTGTTGCATTTTTGCAAAAGTAGCAAACATGTCATCTCCATTTATCAAAGAGAAAAGACATTCAGAAACCATATTCAAGGTATGGAACTAGAAGAGAACAAATATTCAGGAACAAACAGACAAAAGAAAAGAAAATTATTTCCATTTTTTGCTCAAGTTGTTTAAAAAATACTGGTCAAATACAGTAAACTGCAAATAAATGTTACATGTTTTACTCAATACCAGCCCTTGAAAATCTCTGGATATTACAATATTTTATTAATGTGCATCAATGCCTCAGATAATGCAGAATATATACCTATACGTGACAACTCCATATTCTGGTGATCATGTATAGTTACATAACTAAAGTGATAAACTGGCCCTTTCAGATATCTTGGCAGCGTGCTCATTTTGTTAACATTTGCCCAAGACCCTTCAGATACAAAACTAGATGACAAACATCCAACTCACAGTACCTTAGCATGATATGGGCCCAGCACAATCCAGCCACAGAAACAATAACCCAGATAGATCATAGCCGCACAGGAGCAAAATCGAATGACATTGGGCAATGCTGCACGGAGAGTCAAAATAAGCAGCTGAAAAACAAGGCCCAAGAAAAACCCAGAGATGCTCATTAGACTTTCCAAAGACATTCAGCATTGCCAGGTAATAACAGAAAAGAATACCAAGAGCATGAGTGTTCCAGAAGATCCTTACATTATATTTCTTAAAGAAGATGAGGTAGCGGATCACTCCAAGCCACACAAGCATGGTGGAAGTTCCTAACAGGATACTGCAGACGTCATAGCTTGTCAGACTCTATATGAAGATTAAGATGATGTTCAATAAATTACACTAACGGAATTTCAGTTGGGGTGCCCATAAAAAAAGGACCTTTTATATTCATTTTAACTCTTGGGGATACCATATTTTCTTTTCTTTTGACACTGAGATGGGAGACATAAAGTTCTGCTAGATTAGGAGACCGTTCTGGGGAGGTGAGTAAACCTTATTCCATTAAAAAGAAATGGGCTAAAAATGTCAGGGCTGTTTCCTGGTGGACAAAGAGCACAAATGCATTGCACAGCAAATTAATAGACTTTTGATGATATGCACAGATACTGCTCATTTCTAATTTCTAATGATATTACCATGGATAGGTAAAATATACAGCTAGAAAAATGCCTTCTCTGGAGCAGCAGTTTTCTCAATGTGACCATTTCCCCCAGTTGAAGACTCAAGTGAACTATAAAAATAACAAAATTCAGGTTGGTCAATAAGATTTCAATTGGGACTTCCAAAACTGGAACACAGGTCATGTAATCAGCATTCAAGTCACTTACCTTAGCTTGTATCTCCATCTTTAATGTAGAACCAACTATGGTAAGAAGGTCACTAACGATGATCACGATATACCATCCATTGACAAATTCCACTAGATCAGAGAAAGATACTTCTTTCTTATAGTGATGTTGGAAAAAAGTCATAAATTCCTAGGATACGTGAGAGGGCAAGAAAAGAGAAATTGCTATTGAAAAGCTGCAATTAAATTTATTAAGAGATACTGACAAACATAAGCTTACCCTTTGTAGATAAATTCCTTTAATTACAGATCGTGTGCAGAGAATCAGTGATGCAAGACATGTCAGTATGACAAAACCATCAAAGATCATCATATAATGGGTATTCTTCTGTACTGGGAAAAAAAGATTGATTTACTTGTCTATGCATAATAGTTAACCTGATACTCTCATAGAACACATACTCATTTGTGTCTGAGGGGAAATTTTCTTCGTGAAATTGCCTTGAGAGAGTGCTAATAATGGAGAAGAGGCCTCCATCTTACTTAATTTTTCAATACAGGGAGAGGTGGATAATTAAAGGATTCAAAGCCATCAAAAAGAATGAATGCTTCACACTTTTGATAGTCTAAAGAGGACCCCTCCTCCCTCAAGTTATGTAGTTATTTGCATTTGGGGCAAATTTCCCATTGTGGGGAATTCCCTTCTAATATACTGTAAATCAGAAGTGAAATTCAGCAGGTTCTGACAGATTCTGGAGAACCAGTAGCGGAAATTTTGACTAATTAGGAGAACCGGCAAATATCATCTCTGGCTGGCCCCAGAGTGGGGTGGGAATGAAGATTTTGCAGTATCCTTCCTTGCCACACCCACCAAACCTCACCCACCAAACTGGTAGGGAAAAATTTTGAATTTCGCCAGTAATTCAAATATTAACCATATAGAAAGAGACTTTTTTAAGGACTATAGGTGAAATGATGTAACACACATATTCAAATTGCGTGCTCAGTTGACAAACATACTTTAAAAAATATAGTTACTACAGAACATAGCAAATACTATATTTAACTTCATGCATCACTAGGCCTTCAATAAAACCTAATAAGCACTAAATAAGTAATAACAAAAGTATGTTTTTTAAGCTTACTTGATCCAGAAACATGCCAGTCTTTACATTCCTTGATGGCAATATCATTGTCTAGGCTTATTTTAATTCTTCCACTATGAGCTTTGTTATCAAAGAGTATCTGTAGATATTGTGGAGATAGAAAAGATGCTATTATTCTTATTTCTAAACACTCGTTAGTTCAGATAGAATCTGAATAGTTTATGCCTAATGCTTGGTAATAAAATCAAAATCTATATCTACCTACCTACCTACCTACCTACCTACCTTCCATCCATCCATCTATTTACCTATCTACTATTCTTCTCAAAAAAGCCATAAAGTCTTATAGTTAGCTTGAAGTATAACTTTGAAGCAGTGATGGCATATAAAAAGCATGTTTTGTAGAAAACAGAAAATGCTTGGAGTTAGTTTAGTTCTGTCAGTGCACTATTCTCCCCCAAATCTAAGCAGTTTAAAAATAAGGTGGCGAAATAGAATAAAGGAAGACTATATCTGAATAATCCTCGAACAAAACTTAACAAGAGAACATGACCCAATGTCTTCATCTTTTTAATATTGTTTCAGAAATATTGCTATTCTTATCACTATTTGGGTTTTATTGCACTTTTCCATCTGAGGAGTATTCAAGTTGATCGCCAGCCACAGTCAACCAAAAATAAATAGAAACAAATTTTAAAATGTACAATTACAATATAGTTACACACATAATAAAAGTATTAATATTATTGTTAATATTATTGTCAAAAAGCTAATACTATATAGAATTATGTTTTGAACTTAACTAAAAGAAGAGTAGGTGAGTTACCGCGAGAATTAATGTGAATTGTAGGACACACACACACACACACACAAAGAATAGCTGATTTACCAAATGGGTATTTGCAGCTGTGGTCAGGCAAATCTCTGGTAGCAATAAATCATTGGTGCCTGCCTCTTGATTAGCTTCAGCGTTATCATTTCACTTTATTCTCTACTTTTAAGTTGCTAATGTATATACAGTGGTACCTCAAGATACGAACCCCTCGTCTTACGAACAACTCAAGATACGAACCCGGGGTTCAGAAAAAAATTGCCTCTTCTTACGAACTTTTTTCATGTTACGAACGCCAAACCCGAACTTCCGGGTTGGCTTCGGGAGACGGCTGGGAAGCCGGCCCGGCTGTTTTAAAAGGTGACAGCCGGGCTGAGGGGCTTCCCAGCAACCTCCCGAACCCCGAACTTTTGCCAAACTTCCGGGTTCAGGGTTCGGGAGGTTGCTGGGAAGGCCCCCCAGCCCGGCTGTCACCTTTTAAAACAGCCGCGCGGCTCCCCAGCAGTCTCCGAAAGCGGTTTGCTCTCCATGTGTCCTCAACCTTTCACGGAGGGTTTTCCACCTCTCCTCTTCCCAGTTTGCTCTCCATGTGTCCCCAACCTTTCACGGAGGGTTTTCCACCTCTCCTCTTCCCAGTTTGCTCTCCATGTGTCCTCAACCTTTCAAGGAGGGTTTTCCACCTCTCCTCTGTCCCCAACCTTTCACGGAGGGTTTTCCACCTCTCCTCTTCCCAGTTTGCTCTCCATGTGTCCCCAACCTTTCACGGAGGGTTTTCCACCTCTCCTCTTCCCAGTTTGCTCTCCATGTGTCCTCAACCTTTCACGGAGGGTTTTCCACCTCTCCTCTTCCCAGTTTGCTCTCCATGTGTCCTCAACCTTTCACGGAGGGTTTTCCACCTCTCCTCTTCCCAGTTTGCTCTCCATGTGTCCCCAACCTTTCACGGAGGGTTTTCCACCTCTCCTCTTCCCAGTTTGCTCTCCATGTGTCCCCAACCTTTCACGGAGGGTTTTCCACCTCTCCTCTTCCCAGTTTGCTCTCCATGTGTCCTCAACCTTTCACGGAGGGTTTTCCACCTCTCCTCTTCCCAGTTTGCTCTCCATGTGTCCTCAACCTTTCATGGAGGGTTTTCCACCTCTCCTCTTCCCAGTTTGCTCTCCATGTGTCCTCAACCTTTCACGGAGGGTTTTCTACCGCTCCTCTGTCCCCAACCTTTCACGGAGGGTTTTCCACCTCTCCTCTTCCCAGTTTGCTCTCCATGTGTCCTCAACCTTTCACGGAGGGTTTTCCACCTCTCCTCTTTCCAGTTTGCTCTCCATGTGTCCCCAACCTTTCATGGAGGGTTTTTCACCTCTCCTCTTCCCAGTTTGCTCTCCATGTGTCCTCAACCTTTCACGGAGGGTTTTTCACCTCTCCTCTTCCCAGTTTGCTCTCCATGTGTCCCCAACCTTTCACGGAGGGTTTTTCACCTCTCCTCTTCCCAGTTTGCTCTCCATGTGTCCCCAACCTTTCACGGAGGGTTTTTCACCTCTCCTCTTCCCAGTTTGCTCTCCATGTGTCCTCAACCTTTCAAGGAGGCTCTTCTCTTCACCGTTTCTTCTCTATTTGTCCTCCAGCTTTCACGGAGAATGGGGAAGAGGAAAGCTAAGAAACCCTCCACGAAAGTTGGATGACACATAGAGAGCAAATAGGCAGGAGGACACCTTAGAAACCCTCTGTGAAAACTGGAGGACATATAAAGAGCAAATGGGGAAGAGGAAAGCTTCCTTCACTTCCTTCGCTGCTCTGGCTTGATGGTGGGCTGGGGTTAAAGCAGCCTTAGCCCCGTTAAAGCAGGATTGGGGCTAAAGCCGTCTCAGTAGCATGCTTTGGCTCTTAAGCCCCAGCAGAGGTTTGCGATGCTGCGAATTTGCTGAGGCTTCCCTCCTGGGAAACCCCACCTCCGGACTTCTGTTGCCAGCCGAAGGAGCCTCCCAACCGCAGAGGAGGCAGGGAGAACTTTGCGCCACTTCGGAGCCCAGCGCAGCGCTTCGTCGGGAAAACCTTCAAGGAGATAGTGGCAGCAGGAAAGAAACGGGCTCCAAAGCGGCGCAAAGTTATCCTGCCTCTCCACCTCCTCCCCCTGCGGCCGCCTTCCCAAAGGAGCCTTCTGGCTGCCCAGGGGGCGGGGTTAGCTTTGTACCGGGCTCCGAAGGAAAGTGTGGCCACAGCGGTGGCTGTAGTTTCTCCTCCTCTTCCTCCTCCGGGCTCCGAAGTGGCACAAAGTTCTCCCTGCCTCCTCTGCGGCCACCTTCCCCAAGGAGCCTCCCGACCGCAGAGCAGGCAGGGAGAGCTTTGCGCTGCTTTGGAGCTTGGTGTGGCTTTGAAGAAAACGTTGGCTGCAGCGGCAGTGACAGCTGCGGCTTCTCCTCCTCTTCCTCCTCCGGGCTCCGAAGTGGCACAAAGCTCTCCCTGCTTCCTCTGCAGACGGGAAGATCTTTGGGGAAGACGGCCGCAGGAGGAGGAAGAGGAGGATAAGCTGCAGCAACACCCGCCGCCGCAGCCCCCTTTTTCTTCGGAGCCGCCCGGGCTTTGAAGCAGCGCAAAGGTATCCTTGCCTCCTCTGTGGACGGGAGGCTTCTTGGGGAAAGTGGCAACAGGAGGTGGAGGAGGAAGAGGAGGAGAAGCCGCAGCTGTCACTGCCGCTGCAGTCAACGTGGCCAGCAGAAGAGGGGCGGGGAGCCAGGCAAGAGTGATCTTCTGCTGGCCATGGGCGAAGGGCGGGGAAGCCTCTTGCACCAGCTGCTACAGCCGCCGGCTTCCCCGCCCTTCACCCATGGCCAGCAGAAGATCGCTCTTGCCCGGCTCCCCGCTCTGCCAGGCGGCAAGAAGGCATTCAGGGCGAAGTGCATGGAGGAATGGGAAGCTGGAGCCACCGGCGTTTGAGCTTCCCATTCCTCCACGCCCTGAATGCCTCCTGGCTCAAGCGGGCGGCAGCAGACCGCCTTTGTGTTTTCGGCTCGGGGAGGAGGGAGTTAGGAAGGTCCTCCTGCTCCCCCAGCCAAAAACCCAAAGGCGGAAGCCTCCCGGTTGTTGTGACGCCGGCAGCGTTTTTTTGCGGGGGTTTTTTTCTTGTTGCACGGATTGACTTTACATTGTTTCCTATGGGAAACAATGTTTCGTCTTACGAACCTTTCGTCTTACGAACCTCCCCCTGGAACCAATTAGGTTCGTATCTTGAGGTACCACTGTACTGCAATACAGTAGTCCCTCGCTATACCGCTCTTCACCTACTGCGGCTTCACTTCATCGCGGGTTTCTGAGGAAGGCGATCGGCAGATTTAAACAGCCCGCCGAACTCGATCGGCAGGTTTTTTAAAAAAAAATATATCTAAAATTGTAAATACTGTATTTAAATACGGTATCTAAAATAAATACTGTGTGGGAAGGGTTTATAAACACTTAAAACAATGAAAACTTACCAAACAATTACCATATAAATACTTAAATAAGTACTATCAGTCGATAAATTCCCCAACGCGGGTTTCACCTATTGCGGCCAGGTCTGGAACGTAACACCAGCAATAGGTGAGGGACTACTGTAGTCCACTTTAAGAAGAAGCTGACACAATCTAGGCCCATTTCTCCCATCCCAAACCTGCCCTTCAGAAAATGACTAATTACAAGTCTTCATCAGTTCAATTTTTTTTACTTGCTTCCTAGTTTATCTGCACATAAACAACCAAGCTCAGAAAGTTCCAAGGACTCCACCTCTGTACTTACTGTTAGTGTGAAATCATAGCAGTCTGGGAGTTTGTGTTGTCGAACAGTCTGGAGATTAATGGCCTTCAGTTTGAACGTGAGTGTCAGAGTTACAAGTCTAGAACAGAGACCGGAGCTTTATTTCACCATTACCAAAAATATTCAAGAATGCCAGCAACTTTTATTTCTCCTCACCTCTGGAAGTCCAAAGTAAAATTGAAAGGAGTCTTCCTCAGTGTCCCATTTTCCAGAGGTAGCATTGGCTCCACATAAAGACACTCTGTGGGAAGACAGATGCTTTACGGCATATAGAAAATACTCAATATTTAATAAGACAAGGAAGACAGAAAATCAGTAATAAGGAAATTAAATCCAATCTCGTCACTAGTAGTCTTATCTAAATAATACGAGATGTAAAATCTTTCTTCATACTTGCAAGAAAAAAGCAGCTATGTTTTTTCATTAATTTAATGCATATATTTACTGAACTTCTGCCTTATGGGAATTCTTATTTGATAAAGAATCCCTGAAAATATCTGCTTGTTAAAAATAAACCCAAAAAGGAAATTTTATACTTGATCCACAGATCAGTACCCTAATACCCTAATTTCTATGGTTACAGGCCCTTCTACTTATGACTGTAGAATGATGTTTCAATGCAGTTATGAATTACTTCCATCTGAATAAAATGAAGAAACAGTAATTCAGAAAGTTCTTGTACTGTAATTATTTGTATATGTTACACATTGGTTCATGTAATTGCATACATATATCAAGAAAAGACCCTCAATCTGTCAACAGTCCTTTAATATCTTTCATACCCAAGAGGTTTAAGCTAAGATATCCTTACAGAATTCAGCTTTTGGTATTGTTTGGAAATGTTGTGCACATATGTTTACTACATTAGTTCGCTAAGAGATTATTATTTATGTCACTATTTCCAAACTCCAAAAATAAGTCACAATGCTTCTGAATTCTCATAACAGACACTACCAATAATTCTATATGTTCAGTAATCAATATTCATGTTGAACAGTTAAGACTGTCCACTCAAATTTATTCACAAAGTTTCAGAGGCCAGTAGAGTCAGCCAATATATTTCGGTATTTGCCTAAAGCAGATAAACATGAATGGCTCAGGCAAGTAAGCTAACTGGATTTGTAAGTGCATTGTAAGGTGACATTTTCTTCAATACTTCAGTATTGAAGTAAGTAAGAGCGCAAAATAATCCACACAGCAAACATTTATGTCATCCAACAGGTTACTAATGCTTTTTATCACATGTCTACAGTCTGAGGGCACTGCCTCACTTTTCCTAATAGTAAAGTTCACCCTGAACCTGAATCACCAATTAGTGTTGGTGATGTTTGCAATGTTGAGTTGGCAAGACACTTTTGTGGATGAGGGACATCAATTGCTTCAATTTTGATTATACTACAGTATCTTGCAAGTAGATGCACCCTTAACTCTGTTCAATAATTACCAGTATGAAGAACCTGCTTCAGATACAATAAAGTCAACACACTGGGCTATGAGTCAGCCATTTTTATCAGCAGGGTATCAGGCCACTTGGAAACTAAACCACGTACACCCTAAAGGTGCTTTTTCAAGAGGCACCCGGACTTTCTGATTTTTCTTTCAAGATGTTCTGTTTCTCATCCATGAAGCTTCTTCAGCTCAGAGTTGAAGAAGCTTATTGGATGAGAAGCAAAACATCTTCAAAGAAAAACCAGAAAGTCCAGTTACTTCTTGAAAAAGCACCTTCAGGACAACCATAACCTGGATGACTGAGAATCTCCATAGATATAAACAATGTACGTCTATATGGAATATACTAGGTCTGACTGAAGCTGACATCATTTGAGTGAAATGGGGCAAGGAATTAAATGAAGCACCACTACTGCAGTTTTCATGACTTAAACAAGGCTCTAATGTACAAGTAGTCCTCACTTACTAATCACAGTTACTAAGTGATATAGTCATAAAGTGAAACATCCCATGACAGTTCCACTGCAGTCATTAACCAAATCCCCTCAGGTTGTTAAGCAAAATGGCATGTGACTTTTGTGACTTCCTGCCATTTTCCACAATGATTCTGCTTGTTGGAAACAAGCTGAGAAGGTGACAATGGATGTTGCAATAGCTGCAAGTTCAGGGATTGGTCTTAAATATACCTTTTCACTGTTGTCTTAACTCTGAACTGTTACTGAATGAAGCAATTGCTAAGTGAGGACTATCTGCAGTAGTTGAATTTCTTCCTGTACAAATAAAACATCTGAAGTGTCTACCCATTATATTGTAATGATACTGGAAATTACTATGTGTTTGCTTTTAAACACTATGACTTTGCTCAAGTTGTCTCTCTTTCTGACCTCCGCCCACCCCACTCTCATTCTCCTTTCTCTCTCACACACAGAAACAATCTATCTGATTTGAGTCATTCAGTTTCAATTTCTGGGTCAATATCGAAAGTGTCATTTCCAGGGCTGATAATTCCTCTCTTGTAGAAGTACTGACATATTGCCATGGGCGTCTCTTCTGATCCTTTCTTTTCGTAGGCGTGATTTCCAACCGAATTAGCACGCAGCTGTAAAAACTAAGCGACAAGGTACAACCAGTTAATGGAGCTGCCTGATAATTAAAACTGAACTAATTGGAGACGCAAGAGAATGTCTGCGATGGAACATCCTGCTTTTCAGATTTATTGATCTCATGAATAGAATTACAAAGACTAAGGTTCAAATAAAACTCGGTGAAATGGATTCAGTCATAGAAAACCTCATTTTTATGGGCCAATTGCCTGTGTTACCTTTATCTCATGAGGTTACTATGGAATTAAAAGGTCTGCATCTCTTGCCTCATTAGAGCCAATGCAAGCTCTATGGTATAGGAAACCAATGTGATTAATCATCTGTGTACCAAGTTTGTTTAAAATTGCTTGAGTCATTCCAGACTTATGCTGGAACATACAGCCGATAGATAGATGGATGGATGGATGGATGGATGGATGGATGGATGGATGGATGGATGGATGGATGGATAGATAGATAGATAGATAGATAGATAGATAGATAGATAGATAGATAGATAGATAAATATTACCTGGTTTATTGCGAAAGAGATCTGGTCATAGACCTCTTTTTGCGTGTACACTGCATAGGTGTCATCCATGCTGTCCATATAGCCTTTCAGGAATAGATGCTTAAAGGATACCGTGTTTTCTTCTTTAAATGTAACCACCATTTGATTGCTTAAACCAAAAACTACAAGCTGAAAGTATCAATAGAAAGGGAATTCTTCAGCTAAAATACTCAAAAAGTCCATTCTGACCACAAGTACATTAAATTTTTTAATTGATGTAGCATTTGTAGCTACCGTATCTTTCAGAGTATAAGACACACTGGAGTATAAGACGCACCTTAGTTTCAGGGGAGTAAAATAGAGGGGGGGAATCTACCTATCAGGTATTCATCTGGTTAGTGTTCTTAGTCAGTTCAGCTCGAACACATTATTTTATCCTTGGTTAGGGCTGAAAAAGCCTTTTTCAGAGGGGATAGGAATGAAAGCAAGCCTGCAAAGACTTAGGGCTGGAAAAAACCTTCTTCGGAGGGCATAGGAAGCAGAGAAGATTGTCAGCACCTTGCTAGGGCTGGGGGAAAAAACTTTGAAAAAGTAACATTCAAAGTATAAGTCACACCCAAATGTTCAGCCTCTTTTAGGGAGGAAAAGGGTGCCTCTTATCTGTATATTCCGAAAAATACAGTAGTTCTACCACCATTCCCTACTCATTCTCTTGGTAGTTTCATTTTACCCTGAGAGTGTGAAAGGTAAATAAATCAGGAATTGAACATATAGGAAAAAAGAGCTGGGTACCATCCCTCCGATTTACAACTTTTATTTTCATTCAGTGGTCAAAGACTCCTCATATATTTATGTAACTATATTCTTGTTACACTTATAATTTAGCCCAGTTCAATATCATGACTATTTTATTCTTTTTGATCTTGGATCTGTTTTGCTGAATAAAAACATAATATAATATTAGTATAGTTCATATTGGACATTTTCATACTATATTCTGAACACACAGATTTCCTTATAGTTGGTGAACAATGAGGATTTAATTAGTAGAAGGCTGAAGAGTGACATATATAATAATGAAATGAAACTGCAACTATAATCTTGATATTGTTCATTGTCTCTACTTGACTAATAGCCTATTCTGTTCATTACCCCAATCCAGCATCCATCAAATATTTGGACTAAAAGTTCTATAATTCCTAAACGAGATAGCTATGTTAGCTGGCACTTATGAAAGTTCTTTGGCAACACAGATGGAGAACATATGATGAAGATACATATATTATTAAATTTGTCAATACTAAATACTTGACAAAAATATTTTCTTCCAAAATATTCAGTGTGTAAGAACACAGGTCATTTCAATACTTACAGATGGTCCTTGATTTACAATCACAATTATGACCAACATTTCTGTTGCTAAGCAAGGCAATTATTACATGAGTTGTACCTGATTTTATTTTTAAAAATGGGGGGGGGCATGGTTTTTAAATGAATCACTGCAGTAATTGATTGAATTATGCGGTTGCTAAATAAATCCAGCTTTCCCTATTGACTTTGCTTGTTGGAAGCCAACTGGGAAGATTGCAAATGCAGGTCACATGTTTCTAGGATGCTGCAACCATCATTAGTACATGCTGGCTGTCAAGCGCCCAAATTCTAATTATATGACCAAGCCCTTGTAACTTTAGACAGTTGCTAAACAAATGGTTATAAGTCGAGGACTGCCTGTATTAAGGTCTGAAAGTTTCAAATACCAACCGTAGAGATGGTTCTAAAAACACAAGTCACTAAAGCAGCAGTAAATCAGAGGTTGTCGCTCAACTGGTTATAATTTCTTGAATTTATATAGCAGTAGCTAAAAATGTGTAAGTAATAATTGTACTGCAGCTTTGTATCTCACCTGGATAGTGACCATAGCTATTTTCAGAATTTGTATGCCCAGCTTCCACGGTTTCCTTCCTCGGGCCCAGAATTTTTCACAGGGATTCATAAAGAAAAATTTAAGTTTTCTTCTTAACTGATCTTCCAGAAGCTGGCACATTGATGCATGATGTTTTACACTGTATAAATGTTCATCATCCTGAGTACTGCAGCTGCCTACAAGCACTTCAGGATTTTCCATTGCTGGAACAGAAAAAAGCATTAGCAATATTGGAATGATTAACCCAAAATGCTATGCATGTATTTGTGAGCATATCTAAAACTCAAGGTGTGATTGTCTCCTTTAACAACAAGAGTTTCAACTCTAAACTACAAGTATTACAGCACCTTCCATGCCAACTTATAGCCCATTGATGTTATTTCATCAACTAATCACAGCAGTGAAAAAGATATTAACAGTGAAGAAAAATGAGTTCTCCCACAGTTCTCATGTTCCTATCATAGAAAGCACTATTTTTGGAACCAAACATAAGGAGGTTTTTTCCATAAACACATTATTTTGTTTATCAGTTTTCCTGTTAAGATTTTACAGGATATAGTTTCACGAGTTATTTCTCAAAAAAATCTTCGACATTTCTCCCATCCTCCCCCTCTCTTACGTGCACATTTATCCTTGGCTCTTGCTTGATTTCTGCACCATCACAAAATGGCTGAGAATCACGGCTTCTGAATGGTCTAGAAGTCCAATAATGAATAACTGGGTTCTTTAAGACATGTATATCATATGGAACTCCATTCTATGTCTTACCGTCATGCAGATCACACTTTCAGAGAAAAGTCACAGAACAAACCAATTTTTAAATCCAAATCCTTGAGCTAAGAAACTTTAGCACATTGAGGGAGTTCCATAAACAACTTCCTGGGCTTTTTAGTATTAGGAACCCTAGAAATTACAATATATTCTGTTTGCTCTTAGAGTACAGATGTCATAGAATCTACTTAAACTTCCTTCTAATTCTATTGACCCTCTCACAGAAGGCATGTTAATTATTTAGTTCTGTATTTGCAACATTGGCCTTAATGTATTACAAATTGTTGTTAGAGGACAACAACAATGTTAAAAGCCGGTGTGGCTCCATTCCAAAATAAGTGTGCTCAGAGGCAGGTCTCTCATCTGAAAAATGGAGCTTTCTTCTATTCATGTCTGGGTAGAAAGACAATAGATAGGAAGTAGATCCACTGTGAGAATGAAGACAAGGTATTATCAACATCTTTAATACTGAAGATACCAGAAAACCAGGTTAACTAAATTCAAAGAATTTATTATTGAGAATTGTATGGTGCTCAAGAAATATAATTGCATTACTGGTATTGCTATGAAAAACACAAGAAGCAATATTTGGGGAACAGATTCCTACGCATACGAAGGACAAAGAAGTTAATCTGTAAAGCAGTAGCTCACTTCCCTTCTCTTTCCCTCCTCTTCCCTGGTCCAGGATCTATATTATATGTGGCAGATTCCTCAATTCATCTCTTTCTCTTTCAAAAAGCACCAACGCACAATTGATATATTAAGATAAATGGGAGGAAAATCATTGTTATCTCATTTGACACTGGCATTTAAACGGGAAGTAATTTTGTGCTCGTTCTAAAGCAGTACAAAAATATTTTCATATACTGTATTAAATTATTTTGTGGGACCTATCATATTTGTGCAAGGTGACTGTCTATTCCACAGGATTATTAATGTCATATCGATCCTGTAATACTGCCAACCCAACAGGGATGCTCATAATCTCATAAGATACAGCAAAACCCATGCAAATCCAAATTATTTAGTATATAAATGTTGCAGTCAACTTATCAAATATAATGCTAAACATTTTCTTTATTGATTTCAATTGCCAAATCAGAGCCAGAGGAAGTAACTATATGCACAGAGTTAATTAGTGAATATACAGTCCATTTTTGGTATCATCATTTGAAAGTAATACGCCGCCTCCGAACTGATTTAACTGTTGCTCATAAAATCATACATCACAATGTACTACTCCCTGTTGGCGACTACTTCACCTTTAACAACAACAACGCAAGAGCATGCAATAGATACAAACTAAATGTAAATTGCTCCAAACTAGACTGCAGAAAATACAATTTCAGCAATAGAGTGGCCTGGAATTCACTCTGTTGTTTCTTCCCCCAATCCCAAAATCTTCAACCTTACATTATCTACAATAGACCTCTGCCCTTTTCTAAGAGGTCTGTAAGGGGTGTGCATAAGTGCACCTTTGTGCCTACCGTTCCTGTCCTAATGTCTCTTTATCTTTTCTATCTCTACTTTATACTTATATTATGTTAAACATACTACAATACAATACTATATTTGTATGATAAATAAAATAAAATAAAGAAAGAAAGAAATAAAATAATCAGAATTCAGAAAAATTTTCAAAGAACGGGAAGGCAATAATATACCGGTAATCAAATCCTTGAGTTGAATTTTATTCCTGATGACAACATAGGTAGATTCATAAAGTGGGGTTTTGTGGGGGGGGGGGTGTGGAGGGCTACAATCAGTGTGAAGGGCTACCAAACCTTTTACTACCACACTGTGGGCATTGTTTATGCAGGACGCCCTGCATTTCCTTTCATCATCTTTCAGTGCAAATTGGATGCTCTGGGGTGGAGCTCCATTTTTGCTACCCCACTGCATCCCCCCCGCCCCGGTCCGTGCAGTAGCCCACACCCGGCTACAATATGGAAATGGTCTTGCCATTGCATTCTAGGATTTTTTTTCAGCTAGTCTACACATGAGATCCTTCACAGACCAAGTGTTTCTAAGTGCTAAATACAAGTACGCCCTACTCCACTGTTCAACTAGACAAGATTTGTTGAAATTTTGATTTAGTTGGTCATACTTTTCAATTCAATACAATTAGTATATTTTTCATGTATTTATTAGATTTGTGTTTAGGAAGTTCAGAGTAGGTTTATAAATTAAATTAGAGTGGTAGATTTAGCTGGCCATCTATGGTTTGTCAACACTACTATACGAGTGTCTCATAGAAGCAGAATCTAAATTTCTGACACTGTCTCAATACTAGCCACTGATGATTATTATATCATACCCTATAACTAAAATCCACTTCAAAAAACTGAACTGTTCCAAGCTAAAATTAAAAAGCCAGATGAATTTGAAAAAGGGGCTATGATTAACTTTCACCACTCAGTTGAAGTTAAAAATAAAGTTCTAGAAAGCTTTTGTTCATTCACTTAGATATGCAAGTACAGTATTTTAACTTTTTCCACAATTTTGAAAATTATTCAACTATCCTTTAAATAAAAAATAAGCCTCCAGAAAGATGTGGATTTTTTTTCTTTGTAGTTATTCAGCATCATCATGTTTATGGGAATGATAAATAGCCATGATTCATCTGCATAACCAATAACATAGTGTCATTCATTAAAATGATTTCAAAGAAAGGACATATAAAATTAACATTACCTCTATAATGTAACATAAGGCAACAATAATTCCATAGCAATTTTAATCTGAATGGAAGGAACATATTTTAGCATCATCCAGAGTTTTTTTTAATTTAAGAACTCTCTAAGTTGTCCAGTTGAAGAAACTTAACACCATTTACCTAAAAAGAAATCTACTGTACAAAGAAAGGGCATATAGATTTAATATTACCTCCACAATAAAACATACGACAGCAACACATTCATATAACTTTCATATAATTTATTTGAATGGGAAGGAAGGGATTTGATTATTATTATTAATATTTATTATTATTATTTATTAAATTTGTATGCCGCCCCTCTCTGCAGACTCCAGAAGACTTCCCCAAATCCAGAAGACTTCCAATTGAAGAAACTTTTTTAAATGTTCATTTATCTAAGGAGGAATCGAAAGCAATGCCCATCTATCTAAGAACTTAACCTTAATTAGAATAATGAATATTTCCATTAAGTCAACATAGGCTTCCACTGATGAATTAAATTAGTTTTTAACAGTCGATCACTTCTATACACATTGCTATCGGAGTGAAAGTATAATTTCTGAAGGAAAAAAGGATGCCACCTTCATGTTTAGATGGCATATGCATTTACGCCCAGAGTCCTTCAGGAGTTGGGCATCATATTATTTATTTCTTATTTATTAATTGGACTTTTATGCCACCCCTCCCCGAAGACTCAGGGTGGCTTACAACACATAATGAAACAATATATAACGTCCCAAATCCAGTTAATTTAAATTATAATCTTATTATAATTTATAATCGAGTCTGTGGAGAGGGGCGGCATACAAATCTAAATAATAAATAAATAAATTTTAAAAAAACAACCCAAACCATAAAAAGTCAGTCAGTCAGTCAAATCAATCAATCAACATGCAATTTTAGAAAAATCATTCCCTTCACATAGCAGCAAGTGGGAGGATGCAAACTTAAGAGTTTGTCCCAAATAAAGCATCCCTTTTGAGAGAAATGAACAAACGTGATATTAAATAAATATTAAATTCTTATTATTATTATTTTAAAAATACTCAAAAAATCACCCAATCAAGAGGGAGAAGAGGTTTTTTAGTTCAGCAGAAAGGCTTAGAAAAATTCAATTCAGTTCAATACGTTGCTCTCTTCCTCCTTCCAGCCACAGCTCTCAGTCCTGGAATTTTACCGCTTCGTCCTTTATTGGTCCTTCGTCGAAAGATTATCGGGGCCACCACAAAAAAGCAAGCTTCGTCGCCGGGAAGGGTCTGCCTTAAAAACACGGTCAGACCCTCTCGATGGCCTAGTTCCATAATTCAGAGGCGGATCCCATCCGAAGCAGCCCCATTTTTTTCGCCTCTCTGTGCTCAGGAAGCCCCTTCCTCCCGCCATCCCAAGGAAGGACAGAAGCGGCCGGGCAGGGGAGGGCCTTTTTAAAAAAAAACTCCTACTTCAGCCCTAGCAGGTGAAGCTGGTTCCTCGAAGCGAGCGAGGGAGCGAGCGCCGGGCTTGCCTTACATCGCCGCCGGGCAGAAGAGTCACCTGAGCCGCGCGGCAAAGGCGAAGCGACGCAAGAGGTCGGCGACTTCGGCCTGACTCTGCTACCACAAAGCCGCGTCTGGGGAGCATCCCCAGAAAAAGCCGGGCGATGAGCAGCCGGCGGAAAATTGCAGGCGGCAGAAGCTGCTCCTCTGCGCCGGCACCACGTGACCGAGGCCGGCTTCTGCCGCCCGACTCGTCAGCCGCCTCCTCCTCCTCCTCGCCCAAAGGCAAGGAGAAATCCGAGGCCAGTCAGCCGCCCCGCCCGGGCGCAAACCGCAGCAGGCCTGACGGATTGTTTGGAGAGAAGGCGGCATCTGAGTTCCCTCGCCCCGATTCTCAGCTGCCTTTGTCTCTCTCGGGACCAAATCTCAACCAACAAATGCTCTGTCCTACACATTGGCAAATAGATCACCACATACAGGCTGAATAAACAAGACCTTGCAGACAACCCTCACTCGCTAAGGACCTTGGAATACTCATATTCCAAGGCTAATATGAAAGGCTAGTATGAAAATAAGGAACATAATATCAGTCTGTCAAATATAAATTGAGTGAGGATAGGAGCCACTCAGGAAATGGACAAAATAAATAAAATAAATAAATATTAAATGGCCTAAGTGTCAAAGCCCACTGCAAGGACATCGCCAAAAAGGCTTCAAGAGTTGTTAACCTAATCCTACATAGCTTCTGCTCCGGTAATCTCATACTAGCCAGGGGCATACAAAACTTTTGTCAGACCAATCCTTAAATACAGCTCATCTATCTGGAACCCGCATCACATTTTGGACATAAACACTCTAGAAAATGTCCAGAAATATGTCCATTCCTCTACTCACAACAGAATACCCTACACAACTAGATTTACAATCCTAGGTTTAGAAAGCTTAGATCGATGTCAGCTAAAACACGACCTAAGTATAGCCCATTAAATCATCTACTACAACGTCCTTCCTGTCAACAACTACTTCAGCTTCAAACACAACAACACATGAGCACATAACAGATACAAACTTAAAGTAAACTGCACCAAACTTGACTGCAGGAAATATGACTTTCATAACCGAGTAGTTAATGTATGGAATTCACTACCTGACTCTAGTATCATCATCTAACCCCCAAAACTTTACCCTTAGACTATCCACTGTTGACTTCTGATTGTTAAGATATCAGTAAGGGGCGTGCATAAGTGCACCAGCATGCTTTCTGTCCCCTGTACTAATGTTTCCTCTCTTATTAGTATCATGTATATAAACATTGTTATATCTTTGTATACTACCAATATGTACTTGACAAAAACAAACAAATAATAGAATAGAATAGAAAAGAATAGAATAATAGAGCTCCACAAGAAATGATAATTAGTTAAAAAAATTAAGCTATAGCAATATTTTAAGAATAAAAATTGAATTAATTGGTGGTTGGCCCAGGAGACAAAACTAGGGGATTAGGTGACATTAGAGTCATGTAACATATGCCAAGGTTGTACAAATTATAAACATAGCAATGAAACAAAAATAATAATTTGAGAAGTGGCACCGCTAGTATGAAAATAAGGAACATAATATCAGTTTGTCAAATATAAATTGAGTGAGGATAGGAGACACTCAGGGAACGGTATTAGAGGGAGGAAGAGGAAGTAGAAGGGGAAGTTAGAGGAGTGAAAAGAAGTAGAAAATATAGAGTGTTAATAGAGGATGAATGGAGGGAAGGAGAAAGGGGAGAGAAGGAGTAAGAAAGTAGGAAGGGGATGAAGGTTGAGAGAGAGGAGTGTTGGGTCAGACTGAAGAATAAGAGTTGAAAAGGGTGCAAAATAAGATATTGGTTTATGAAATATTGAAAATGTATATATATCTTATTGATATATTTTAAGGCGTATATGTTTTGTTATAAAATGGAATTTGTGAAGAGAAAAATAGAATAATAGAGCTGGAAGGGATCTTGGACGTCTTCTAGTCCAACCTCCTGCTTAGGCAGGAAAGCCAACACCACTTCAGACAAATAGTTATCAAATCTCTTATTTGAAACTTCCAGTGTTGGAGCATTTACAACCTCTGGAGGCAGGTTGTTCCATTGATTGTTTTAGGTATCAGGAAATTTCTCCTTAGTTCTAAGTTGCTTCTCTCCTTGATTAGTTTCCACCCATTGCTTCTTGTCCTACCGTCAGTGTTGAGTACTCTGTATATTTCTGTTACCGAGGAAACTATGTAAATAGGTTGCGCCTGATTGGTTAAGGCGCTGACAGCTCGTTTTGAGCGGGGAAAAAATTGTATAAATAGAGCCGGTTTTCCCCTTGCCAGCTGAGACGCGTTCCAGCTGATAGTCACTTCCTAAAGAGCTGAAAATAAAGAGAACCGTCTCGTTTACTTGCTGTCTCGAGTCACTTCACCTGGCGACGACAGAAGAACGAGCCTTCGCTTGCCGCTATGGATTCCTTGCCTGTCGAGAGAGCTCCGGAATTCTTCAACCCGGAGAAGACTACGTGGGACGCTTATCTCGCAAAATTCGACGTTTTCCTCGAGGCTGCTGGCATGAGAGACGCCGATGCCGATCGGAAGAGAGCGATTTTTTTGAACTACTGCGGCACCGAGATGTTCGATCTCGCCCAGACGTTGACCGACCCGACTCCGGCAAATTCCATCTCCTGGGACTCCCTGAAGACGAAGCTTTCCGACCACTTCAAACCTACGAAGCCAGCAATCGTCTATCGACACCAGTTCTCCAGAATGGGACAGCTTGAGGCAGAGTCTATTAACCAATACGCTACGCGCCTCAGAACCGTGCTGTCAAAATGCCGGTTTGAAAACCCGGAAGCATGCCTGATTGACGCCCTCATCTTTGGAATGAGAAATTCAACTGTAAGAAACAAGCTCCTGACCGAAGAGGAGCCTTCACTTCAAAATGTGATCAAGCTCGCCCAGACCGCTGAAGTTGCTGAGGCGGCTGCGAAAGAACTCAAGCACAACGATAAGCAGGAAGTCGTGGCTCACATCAATTCGCCTCCTCACAGAGCCCACTCTCCATCCGAAGTCAGCGCACCTCCACACCCCGAAGACGACTGTTTTCTAATCCGGCAAGACCACCTCCAAGCCACAAGACAGCCTCGTCAATTTCTTCCATGTTCTGGTTGCTGCGGAAACCATCCCCGCCATCAATGCCCCTTCCGGGACGCCGATTGCCGCCGTTGCGGCTGCCGTGGGCACATTGCCGAAGCATGCAGAGCCCCAACGCCAGAGGACACATTCTCCTCTCCAAGGGCTACCAGATTCAACAACCAACCGCGAGGAAACAGAGGATTCCGCTCTTTCGGCCGCAACAAGCACTCCAACTATAACCGCGACTACATAAGAGGTACACGGGACGTTCCAATTCATACGGTAACAACCAACAAAACAAAAATTAACATTTCTTTGCTTTTAAATTCTAAACCATGCCAGATGGAACTGGACACTGGTTCTCGTTATAGCATTATGCCTTGGACAAAGGTTAAACTTTATTTGCCTCATATTGGGAAACATGATTTAATGCATTCTGATTTAAGTATTAAGGATTTTCAAGGGGAATTAATTCCTGTTCTAGGTATTCTAAATGTACCAATTGTATACAAATGTTTTAAGGGTGAACTTCCACTGCTAGTGGTGTCAGGGCCAACACATTCCCTTTTAGGCTTAGAGTGGATGACTCCTTTGGGTATAGGAATTTCTGGCATCCACACAATTGCACATTCTGACATTCCTGATTTTGTCAAAGAATTTCCAAATGTATTTAGTCCAACTTTGGGTACCTATACAGGGCCACCTATATCTTTCTCACTTGACCCTAAGGTGCCTCCAATCCGTCTCAAAGCACGGAGAGTTCCTTTGCCTCTACTGCCTAAACTAGATATCGAATTAGACAAGCTCATCCATCAAGGTATTCTAGTTCCAATAGATCAAGCACCATGGGAAACCCCAATTGTCACTCCCCTCAAACCAGATGGCTCTTTGCGAGTCTGCGCAGATTACAAATCAACCCTGAATAGAGCGTTACAACATCATCCATACCCCATACTGGTAGTACAACACTTACTTCATTCCCTGGGGGAGGGGAAGGTATTTGCAAAGATTGACCTTGCCCAGGCATACCAGCAGCTCCCCGTAGACGAACCTACATCATTATTCCAAACTATTGTCACCCATAGGGGAGCTTTCCGATGCACCCGATTGCAATTTGGAGTCAGTGTAGCCCCGGGAATATTCCAGAGTTTGATGGAACGACTGCTCACAGGAATAGGAGGAACTATACCTTATTTTGATGACATTCTAATTTCAGGAAGGGATCAGACCCAATTAAATTCAAGGATAAGGCAAGTTCTAACTAGACTGCAGAACAAGGGCCTAAAAGTAAAACCCGGTAAATGCGTATGGGGAACCAGGAGTGTTAATTTTTTGGGTTACACAATTGATGGCGAAGGGATCCATCCCACTAGTGATAAAGTCAGGGCAATACAAGACGCTCCAGAGCCCAAAAGTAAGTCTGAATTACAAGCTTTTTTAGGATTACTTAATTTCTACTCTGTTTTTTTGAGGCAGAAGGCCACAGCAGCAGAACCCCTCCACCGGCTGCTTCAGAAGGAAGTTCCTTGGCAATGGGGGAAAATTGAAAGTGAAGCCTTTTCCCGAATAAAGAGTCTCTTAACGTCCAAAAGCGTAGTGGTACAGTACAGTTCATTACTTCCCCTACGTCTTACATGCGGTGCTTCCCCCTATGGGGTGGGTAGTGTACTGGCTCATGTGCTGCCTAACGGTACAGAGGCCCCTATCGCATTTTTCTCCAGAACGCTGTCCAGCACAGAAAGAAACTACAGTCAGCTGGACAAGGAGGCGTTAGCATTAGTCTCAGGGGTGAAAAAATTCCACAATTACCTTTTTGGTCGAAAATTTCAATTAGTAACCGATCACAAACCCTTGTTAGGCCTTCTAGCCCCAGACAGACCAACTCCACCTTTCATGTCCCCTCGCTTGCTAAGATGGGGAATTTTTTTGGCAGGATACCAATATGAGCTGATTCATAAAGGAGGGACAACCATTAACTATGCGGATGGCCTTAGCAGATGCCCCATTCCTGACTTAGTAGAAGACCCTGCCCCCTCTGCTGATGTCTTACTAATAGATGTAGCTGATAACCCCCTGACAACTGCCAAAGAAGTGGCAGAGCATACAGCTAAAGACCCCACTCTCATGAAGGTTGTTAATTGCGTTCTTAAGGGATGGAACCATGAAAACTTGGGGACAGATCTGTCTGAGTTCAAAAGTAAAAGGTTAGAACTATCCTATGTTAAGGGATGTCTATTATGGGGTGACCGGGTCGTGATTCCAGAGAGTCTAAAGTCTAAGGTTTTGTCTATGCTGCATGTGGGCCATCCAGGAATCGTGAGGATGAAGGGGCTAGCAAGGGGGCATTTCTGGTGGCCAGGACTAGATGCCCACATTGAGAGGTGGGTGTCAAAATGTGACCCTTGTCAGGAGTCAAGGCCAAGACCTCCAAAAACAATGCCTATGGATTGGGATCAACCCCAGGGCCCCTGGTCTAGGTTGCACATAGATTTCGCTGGCCCCATTGATTCGAAATATTTCCTAATTGTAGTAGATGCATATTCTAAGTGGGTCGAGATAATATTGATGCATAACATCACCACATGCTCAACTATTAAAGCCTTACGCCATCTTTTTGCAACGCATGGCTGCCCAGATGTTTTAGTTTCTGATAATGGGCCCCAACTGACAGCCAGACAGTTTGAACTTTTCCTAGATCAGTTAGGGGTAAGGCACGCCCTCATATCTCCTTTTTCGCCATGGGCGAACGGATTGGCAGAGAGATATGTTCGGGTTGCCAAAGAAGCATTGAAAAGGGCTGGCCCTGGGGAGGTGCAAGAACACCTAGATGAATTCCTTTTGGCGCAACATATAACTCCCAATGCAAAAACCAACAGGAGCCCAGCAGAAATTCTTATGGGCAGGAAACTCAGGTCAACCTTGGATAGATTACACCCTGTGTTTTGTACAAAGAATTATATGACTGATAATGCTGAAAGACATATGTTTATAGGGCAATGTGTATTTGCAAGGAATTTTGATGGAGGCCTTAAGTGGCTTAAGGGCACAGTGTTGCAACAAAAAGCGCCAAAAACATATTTAATATCATTGAACGATGGCCGAGTATGGACTAGGCACATCGATCACTTAAGAAGGTGCCCAGAAACTGAGTCTAGTGTTAAAACACCGATTGTACACACAGACAAACCGACGGAGAACGACGCAACTCCAGCATTAATGGACTTAAATTTGGACTCACCCTTCCGAAGCCGCTCGGCCAGCATAATGGAGCCATCTTCGTCAGCAGAGGTCGGTAATGTGCCAGCCAGCTCAACTCTGGGGGCCGGAGTTCAACCTGGGCCTTTGGAAGCCAGAGGAGGTACTGACGAACCGACCTCCTTCCATGCCAACGACGAAGGACTAACTGAATTGCGCAGGTCCACAAGGAACACCCAAAGACCACACCGATTGGCTGAATATATCACATGGCTTTCTGAGTAATCTGTATGTTTTTTTTTTCTAGGAAGGGAGGGGTGTTGAGTACTCTGTATATTTCTGTTACCGAGGAAACTATGTAAATAGGTTGCGCCTGATTGGTTAAGGCGCTGACAGCTCGTTTTGAGCGGGGAAAAAATTTTATAAATAGAGCCGGTTTTCCCCTTGCCAGCTGAGACGCGTTCCAGCTGATAGTCACTTCCTAAAGAGCTGAAAATAAAGAGAACCGTCTCGTTTACTTGCTGTCTCGAGTCACTTCAGTCAGGGCTTTGGAGAATAGCTTGACTCTCTCCTTTGTGACAGCCTCTGAGATATTGGAACACTGCTATCATGTCACCCCTAGTCCTTTTCATCAGACTAGACATACCCAGCTCCAGCAACCATTCTTTGTATGTTTTAGCCTCCAGTCCCCTAATCATTTTGTTGCTCTTTTTTGCACTCTTTCTAGAGTCTCAACATTTTTTTAAAGTTGTGGCGACCAAAACTGAATGCAATATTCCAAGTGTGGCCTTACCAAGGCATTATAAAGTGGTATTAACACTTTGTATGATCTTGATTCTATCCCTCTCTTTATGCAGCCTAGATCCTATGTTGGGTTTTTTGCTCACTGTAGCGCTCTGCTGGTTCATATTTAAGTGATTGTCCACTAGGACTCCAAGATCCCTCTCACAGTTACTGCTGTTGAACAAGGTACCGCATATACTATATCTGTGCATTTTATTTTACTTGTCTAAATGTAGAACCTTACTTTTTTCATCTTTGAATTTCATTTAGTTAGATAATGTCCAAATTCAAATCTATCAAGATCCTTCTATATCTTAAGCTTATCTTCTGGAGTGTTGGCTATTCCTGCTAGCTTGGTGTTGTCCAAAAATTTGATGAGTTCTTCATCTAAAGGGGCGGCATATAAATCCAATAAACCTAACCTAACCTAACCTATACGCTTATCCACATCATTGATGAATATGTTGAAGAGTACTGGCCTTAAAACAGATCCATGGGGTACCCCACTGTATATGTCCCTCCATGTAGATGCAGTTCCATTGAGGACTACACGTTGAGTGTGGAGTACAGTGATACCTCATCTTACAAATGCCTCGTCATACAAACTTTTCGAGATACAAACCCGGGGTTTAAGATTTTTTTGCCTCTTCTTACAAACTATTTTCACCTTACAAACCCACTGCCGCCGCTGGGATGCCCCGCCTCTGGACTTCCGTTGCCAGCGAAGCACCCATTTTTGCGCTGCTGGGATTCACCTGAGGCTCCCCTCCATGGAAAACCCCACCTCAGGACTTCCGTGTTTTTGTGATGCTGCAAGGAATCCCAGCAGGGGAATCCCAGCAGCGCAAAAATGGGCACTTCACTGGCAACGGAAGTCCAGAGGTGGGGTTTCACAGCGAGGGGATTCTCAGTGAAATCGCAGCATTGCAAAAACACAGAGGTCCGGAGGTGGGGTTTCCTATGGAGGGGAGCCTCAGGGGAATCCCAGCAGTGCAAAAACAGGCGCTTCGGCTGGCAAAAGGGGTGAATTTTGGGCTTGCACGCATTAATCGCTTTTCCATTGATTCCTATGGGAAACATTGTTTCATCTTACAAATTTTTCACCTTAAGAACCTCGTCCCGGAACCAATTAAGTTTGTAAGACAAGGTATCACTGTACTGGATTAAAGTGACTTGTCATTAAACATGCTGCTAACCCTGTTTGGCTAGCCTTACTAGTGCCCATCTGAAATTTGCCCCTGGTGTTTATGGGTTTTCTGCTGTATTGCTCAGTGTTGGTAGACTTACACAATCTACAACAAAGGAGTACACTTTCAAGCAACTAATGAACATGACATAAATCAATAAAAACAAAGCATAGGCGCCGTGTCATATTTAATAAAACAGTTAAGGTCATATAAAGCCTAGGTTTTTTTAGAGAAGCTGTACCCAATCTGGTGGCCTCCATGTGCACTGGACTTGTAACTCCAAGACACATCATACATGAAGGGAATTCTCCATTGTAGAAGCCTGTTCAAAAATATTGAGGACTTTCATCTTCCTGAAATGTCCAATGAGCCATTGAGGCTCTGAACTATTTTATGGATGAAACATCCCAAAAAGGCAGATCAGAGAAATGCAAGGTAAATAAGGCCAACCAACAGAGTTGACTTTTTCCTGTCCTGTCCTGGATTATAATTCCCATTCTCAAATGAAAATACAAATTATAAAAGTGGAATTCTTCAGGCAAAATAGATGGCTTTTGGGACTATTTAACTTGCTCATATTGCATTTTAGGAATTGAATATTTGACTCATCGTGCACACAAAGTTCCATATAATTCCAATAAATTTTATTTTATTTCAGATCTTTGGAGCTAGACTTCACAATGGTTATTGAATGATAATGAAAGACATATTATATTATATATATAATATGTCTTTCATTATCATTCAATAACCATGGCTATCTACCATGGAAGCCATAGTATATCCGAATTTAATAGACCCTACCAAGACCATAAAATATAAAGATATTTTACATCCAAATGGAGAACTTAAAACTAAACAAGAATTGGAAATACAAAATTATAGGATGGACGAGTGGACATATATACAAATAAAATCAAGATATAATAAGGATAAACAAATACCAGGTATAGCAAATTCCACCCAAACTCTAGACAAGATCTTAACAGGAAACGCTGAAAAACAGATAACCAAACTATACCAGATTTTACTAGAACACGAGAAAGAAAAAGAGATGATTAAAAATCCAATGGTAGCCTGGGAGAAAAACCTACAAAGAAAAATCCATATAGCAGAATGGGAGAAAACATGGAATACAATAACCAAAATCACCCTATCATCAGCCTATAAAGAAAACTATTACAAACTATTTTACAGGTGGTATCTACCACCGGCAAGACTTGCCAAAATTTATCCAGCACTACAAAATGTATGTTGGAAATGCAATAAAGAAAAAGGAACTTTCTTCCATATGTGGTGGTCCTGCCCTAAAATCCAAAAAATTTGGGAAACAATTTACAAATGGTTAAAGGAAATCACGAAGGAGGAAATAGAGTACTCACCGGAGGGGATGCTCCTCGGAATTTGGAAAAAATCTTACTCGAAACAAACCCTTTTTTTAGTGACTCACATAAATACAGCTACAAGAATTGCAATTGCGCAAACTTGGAAGAACAAACAGACCCCCAATATAAATTTAATAATAGAAAAAATATATACATGTGCAGAAATGGATAAATTGACAAACCTACTTAAGGGAAACAGAATCAACGAAACTAAAAGCATGTGGAACAATTGGCACGAGTGGATTCAAAGGAAAAGATTTGTATAACCTTATACAAAATAGCAGTACAAACCTTAAAAAAAAAAAATGAAAATACCATTTGAATGTTTTTACCCTGTTTTGCATTGCATAGTATTAAGTTAATACTATCCATATAACAACTGTAACAGGTAAAAAAGTTGGATAAGACCTGTAAACTGTATAAACAAATTGTGATATATGTATCTATAAAACAATAAAAAGATTTGCAAAAAAAAAGAAAAAAAAAGAAAGACATATTATATTATAATTACTATTATTTTCTTTGGATTATCACATTAAACCAAACCAATATCTGTGCCAAAGAGCTTATAAACGTTCAATCTTGAATCTTGGCAGAGTTAAAAATTGTACAAAGATTCACTTCAAATAAATCCAATAACTCATCAACAATTTGACCCAGAACTGGGCATATCATCTGCTCGGATTAGGATTGATTGATAGATGTGTTCAGTGAAGGGCTACCAAAATTTTTACTACCACAATATGGGCATTGCTTCTGCAGGACACCCTGCATTTTCTTTCAACATCTTTCAGTGCAAATTGGGTGCTCTGAGGTGGAGCTCCATTTTCACTACCCCACTGTGTCCCTCCTCTCCCCGTCCGGGCAATAGCCCACCCCTGGATGTGTTGCCCATCTACTTCCACTCTGTTGTGCAATCAATTGTGCAGACTGGGGGCGCTGTTAGATTTGCTATAGCTTCTGGATGTTCAAATGATAGCATTGTCTATTTTATATATCAGATAACTCAACATAATCTTACACTTGAAAACTATAGTTATTGCAAGGCCTGTGAATCAAAGCCATATATTGTGAACTGTCGTTTTTCCATTTTTTTCTAAATCCAATTGAGAATTCTAGTTCTTACCTATACAATTATAAATATTTTATGACTAGAATTTCTGAAAAACTGTTTCCACACATTTGAATCTGAATGTAATTTGAAGCCCAGTTGCATATATCAATTACTAAACTGGCTAAATTGGGCTTAGTGGAAAACACCTTGTTGAAATTTCCTTCTCAGAGATGATAGATAATTAATGATAGGCAGCCCAGTTACTTCTTGGCTACATAAATTTGATCGATCAATCAATAAAATAAATCAGCATTCTCCAAAAGGACTCTTGTATCTTGGCACTTTAATTTCTCAATTCCCAGCATCAATTTCTGACAATGTGTAATTTAGCCTAGATTATTTGAAGTGCTAAATGAACAGAAAAGCAATTTTTATAACAGCTCAAACATTACAAAAGAGTTTAGAAAACAGCTTCATTAGCATCACAAATCATCTTGTTAATAAGGGCTATGAATTTTAAGTATGGCTACTAAATGCCGTAAGAAAAGTATCCTGAAATTTACTGATGTTATACAGAGGCTACATGTTGCAGTGTTAAGAAATTATAAAGAGAATTTGCCAATCTTGATTGATAATTTATCAGTGATCTCTTGTGGCTGTACTATGTTGCATAACAATTTGTGAGTCTAATGAAATCTTGTTTTAGCACTGAGAAAGATCTACTGTACTGTACTATCTTTGACTGTATCACTACAGGTGAAGCCAAAATAGAGCCAAAGTGTATTTAAGTTATTAAAGTGATTAGATCGGTTTAAAGGAAAAAGACAGCCATGTATCTGAAGAGATTTCCCCCCCAAAAAAATAATTATTAAAAAACCTATTATAAAGTTTTTTTATAATTCTTTTTATTATAAATTATAATTTTTTAAAAAAAAACACCAAAAAACTTGTAAAGTTTTTTATCCTATATCCTATATCGAGGGCTGGCAACAGAACAGAGGGAAATGATTACTGGAAAGCAACATCGGTACATTCATTTCGCACTTAACAACCAGTGATCCGAATCTTACATGGATTCAGGATCCAACAAAAGCAAATAAGCACAGTTCGCTCTTACACACCGACCGTTCATCGGCATGCTAAAGGCAAAAGCATGCTGGAACCTGTAGTTCGCTCTATGCTTTTGGCTCCGTTCTGCAAGAGGGGGAGGGCTAAGCATAAAACAGTGTCAAACAGCTGAATGAACCCTGAGACTCGCTGGTAGTATTTTTGCAGCATTGCTGGCTTTTTGTCAATGGGACCCTAGGGCAGTGTTTCCCAACCTTGGCACCTTGAAGATATTTGGACTTCAACTCCCAGAAGGAAGGAAGGAATTCTGGGAGTTGAAGTCCAGCTGTCTTCAAGTTGCCAAGGTTGGGAAACACTGCCCTAGGGCATATAAACTGCTCAAAAAATAAATAAATAAAGGGAACGCTCAAATAACACATCCTAGATCTGAATGAATGAAATATTCTCATTGAATATTTCATTTGCACAACTATTCCATTTGCACAACGGTATTTGAAATTGATTGTAAATCACTGTTGCTTCCTAAGTGGACAGTTTGATCTCACAGAAGTTTGATTTACTTGGAGTTATATTCTGTTATTTAAGTGTTCTCTTTATTTATTTATTTTTGAGCAGTGTATAAGAAGCTGAAACAAAAGAGTTGGTTCACCTTGATCAGGACCATCCTAAGTCATTTTGCTACCTAAAGTAGAGCCTATTTGCTACCTAAAGTAGAGTCTATATGTCCTTCCTTTGCGGGAGGAAGGAAGGAAGGAAGGAAGGAAGGAAGGAAGGAAGGAAGGAAGGAAGGAAGGATCATGGCATTCTAAACCAGCTAACACTGTAGCTTATTAGGTAAGCCACCTCGAGTCTTTGGAGAGGGGCAGCATACAAATCTAATAAATTATTATTATTATTATTATTATTATTATTATTATTATTATTAAACTAATATTTCAAATTCCTGACTTAAAAGTGTTTCTTAACCATGGCAACTTCAAAGTAAATAAACTTCAATTCCCAGAATTCCCTAGCCAGTATATTCTGGGAACTGAAGACCATCAAGCTTAAAGTTGCAAATATTGAAAACCACTGGTTTAGTGTGATGTGTGAACCCAGGTGTTATCTGGCTCTGACGGAGTTGAATAAACTGACAATCAAGTGGCAATATTTAGCTGACTTGGGGCCTGGTGCGTATTTGGATGGTAGCCCACTGGAAAATCCCAGGGCTATATGTTTTTTCTAGGAGGTGGGAAAATATCTTGGAGAAGACAGGAACAAATCACTTCTCTATTACTGATGAGACCATTATATAGACATTTTCCTGGAATCATCAGGAATCAAATGTGACTCAAAGATGACTTTACATTTTCCTTAATCGAATGCAATTGATTGTATTAAAAGTCATTTCCTCCTGATTGCTTATTACCTCCAGGATGGAAAGGACTTGTGCAATTTCTAGATTACACTTTCATCTTCTTGAGGAAATATCTGGAGACACAGATGAGGGAAGAAATATGAGGAATTGGGCAAATTCTGCAGCATTTTGTAGCATATTGAAAGCTACATATAATAAGAAGGAACAGTAATTTTAAGGTAGGAGACTAGAGTAGCATCCATAGGTTCAGGGGCAGGCTACCAACCACAGTCCTACCGGAACACACTGGGAGCGCACCACTGCAAGCGCACCAGGCATGCACCTGTGCCTGGCGCACAGTTTGGCTTCTGTGCATGTGCAGAAGCTAAATATTGTGCAAAGAAGTGTGCATTATTTCCGGGATTTTTTGCTCCCCTCGCTGCACCACTCGCCCTCACTCCCCCGCTGCATTGCTCACCCTCGCTCGCTGCGCCGCTCACCCTCTCTCCCTCCACCATGCCCCTTGCCCTCATTCCCCTCGCCAGGCCCCTCGCCCCGCTTACCTGGATCACCTCCTGCAGGGGCTATGGCACAGGGAGCAGGGTGGGTGGCCCCAATTCTGGCCGCACGGCCTATTCTGTGCTCTCCCACACTGCAGGCATCTCTCCTGTGGCCCAGGAGATCAAAGAGCAGGCCACATGACCGGAGCTGGGGCAGGATGCTTTTGCTGCTGGCCCCAGCTGCTGCTCTAGGCGTGGCAGCAAGAAATCTCCTTCTGCATGCGTGGAAGCAAAAAAAACCGTTAATTTTTACCACAATTGCGCCATTGTGCATGCACAGCGCATGCACATCCAACGGCAATGGAGTGAGCCTACACGCTCCATTTCCGTCAACGGAATGGCATGCCCCCCGTTCCGCCTGGGTGGGTTCTTCCCGGTTCGGACCAGATCACCCAAACTGTTAGCAACCTGCTGGTAATGTAATTTAGGTGTCATAGATCAGACTCTGTCTTTGCCGGTCTGTGCTTTCCACCATCTCTCTTTTTTTGGAATTTTCAGTGATTTTTTTGGTTGTTGTTTGCATGGCTTCTTCTCCTCTACTGTGGAAAAAGCCACCCCTCCTGCCCGCACGTTAATACCCACCTATATTTCTTCATCCGAAGCACAGCTGAGTGGGTCCACAGCTGTGTTTCGGCCTGAAACCACCTTCTGAGCATGTCCGGAAGTGAAATTGCAGGAAGGGACACGCGTGTATGAGTGTGGCACCTGCATTCGTGCAACATCACGATGCGCACCAGTAGCGAAGGTAAGTGGAATCGCGCCTGATCCATAGATATTCTTAGTTTTTCCTTAAAAAAATAATACAGTGGTACCTCTATTTAAGAACTTAATTCGTTCCGTGACCAGGTTCTTAAGTAGAAAAGTTTGTAAGTAGAATAATTTTTTCCCATAGGAATCAATGTAAAAGCAAATTATGCATGCAAACCCATTAGGAAAGAAATAAAAGCTCAGAATCTGGGTGGGAGGAGGAGGAGGAAGAAGAGGAGGAGGACAGTCACTGCCCGGAGTGAAGGGAGCATTTCTTTTCTCTGGGCGCTGGCAGAGGTTTATTCCCTCTCCAAGCGCCCAGAGAAAGGAAAATGCTTCGTTCACTCTGGACTGCCAAAGCCTCCTTAAGCGCCACCAAAAGGCTCCTCTGGCAGTCCAGTAAAGCCCGAGATTTCAGGATTAAAGGGGGAATGGCAGGAAACTGGCCAGGCCTTCGTGCCGCTCTCAAATTCCCTGGGAAACCTTTCCGGCCTCGGGTTCTTAAGTAGAAAATGGTTCTTAAGAAAAGGGAAAAAGATCTTGAACATCCGGTTCTTATCTAGAAAAGTTCTTAAGTAGAGGCGTTCTTAAATAGAGGTACCACTGTACTTAAGTGTTGGCATTTACTGAACGCCCTAGTAACCTCTACAGAACAGTTAAAGTGAACCCACTTACAAAATTGCCACCATTTAGAAACAAAGTAAAAAAGTTTTTTAAAAATGTAAATGTAACAAAAAGCAATAATTAAAAGAACTTAATACTAGACCCTTTTTAGATTTGGCCCAAGAGCAGGTGGCATCTATCCAGTGGAACAAACAGGGAACCCTAAAGGCTGAAACATCTTTTTTTTTTAAAATTCTGATGCTGTTGTAACTGACTTTTAGGGTTAAGACGGGATTTATTTTACACCTGTGTCTTTTGATGATTCAGGGGTTTTTTTGCCCCAAAACAAATTGCAATCTTTAATCTTTAATGAGTAAAGTGCCTACATGGGACATTAAAGCAGTTCAATCTCAGTGCTAATTTATCATTCTTCCTTCCTGGAACAAACAACATTCATGTCTTTGCTGTTAACTAATTAACTATCCCCATCCTTGCATACTTAGCAACATGCTGGTTCAGTTGTGTAAGGTTAAATATTTTACCCCATTAGCTAATTACAAGAATGTGCTCTTACTCTATTTCTCCCCCCTCTTTCTGGCCTAAGATAACTGTCAGTTTTCTAGCACAACAACCATCTGTCAGTCATTTTTCAACACTGGAATGAGGGAAGTTGAGTGCACAAATCAGTCCATACCACTTTACAAAGAAAACCAAAAAGATATTTATTATTTATTTTTATTTTATTTATTATTTATTATTTAGATTTGTATGCCGCCCCTCTCCGCAGACTCGGGGCGGCTCACAACAAGACACAACAAATCGTAACAAATCCAAATAAATTTAAATATTTAAAATGTTTAAAAAGAGTCCCAATATACTAACACACACACACACAAACATACCATGCATAAATTGTACATGCCCGGGGGAGGTGTTTTAGTTTCCCCATGCCTGACGGCAAAGGTGGGTTTTAAGGAGTTTACGGAAGGCAGGGAGAGTAGGGGCAGTTCTAATCTCTGGGGGGAGTTGGTTCCAGAGAGTCGGGGCCGCCACAGAGAAGGCTCTTTCCCTGGGGCCCGCCAACCGACATTGTTTAGTTGACGGGACCTGGAGAAGGCCCACTCTGTGGGACCTAATCGGTCGCTGGGATTCGTGCGGCAGGAGGCGGTCTCGGAGATATTCTGGTCCGGTGCCATGAAGGACTTTAAAGGTCATAACCAACACTTTGAATTGTGACCGGAAATTGATCGGCAGCCAATGCAGACTGTGGAGTGATGGCGAAACATGGGCATACCTAGATAAGCCCATGACTGCTCTCGCAGCTGCATTCTGCACGATCTGAAGTTTCCGAACACTTTTCAAAGGTAGCCCCATGTAGAGAGCATTACAGTAGTCGAACCTCCAGGTGATGAGGGCATGAGTGACTGTGAGCAATGAGTCCCGGTCCAGATAGGGCTGCAACTGGTGCACCAGGCGAACCTGGGCAAACGCCCCCCTCGCCACAGCTGAAAGATGGTTCTCTAAAGTGAGCTGTGGATCGAGGAGGACGCCCAAGTTGCGGACCCTCTCCAAGGGGGTCAATAATTCCCCCCCCCAGGGTAATGGACGGACAGATGGAATTGTCCTTGGGAGGCAAAACCCACAGCCACTCCGTCTTATCCGGGTTGAGTTTGAGTCTGTTGACACCCATCCAGGCCCCAACAGCCTCCAGACACCGGCACATCACTTCCGCTGCTTTGTTGACTGGACATGGAGATAGCTGCCTTTGGGCCAAATAAAAGGTGATTGGAAAAGTGGAATTATATTTTTGTTGTTCCAAAACATAAAATGTTGGCTTCTAGCTGATGTGGAAATTAGCCAGAAGCCATGAGCTTAATGATCATGTATTTATTCAGTTTGTACAGTAGTGTAGCTCAACAAATCACTCTTAATGGTGAACAAAATTAAAAAAACATTGCAAAAATTAAAATACAATGCAGTTGAAAAACATCCAACCCAAATTATTAGTACAACAAAGAAGCTGGTTCCCTGAGCCCAGAACCAGGCCTTCATGGCTTTATGAAAGGCCAACAGGGTGTGGGGCCATCCTGATATCTGGAGGAAGAATGTGCACAAGGTGGATGCTATGGCAGAAAAGGAATGTCCTCTAGGTCCAGTGGTGGGCTATGAGCCAGAATGCTAAATTGCGCTCACTTCCGCGGCTTATATGTTCTTCTTCCTTTGGAGGTAGCAAAATTGTGCATGGGCCGCAGGTGTGCCTATGTTTCGTTGAGGGTTTTTTGCTTTCACGCATGCCGAAACACGGGTGCACCTGTGGCTCCATGCACGATTTTCCCTCTCACAGTTCCTGTTTTTGAGCCAGGTTTCACCTAGTCTGTACTTGTACCTTTGGGGTTTTTTGTTGACATTAGCAGTGGTGGATTCTAAATGGTTTTGTTACCAGTTCACATGCTCACTCACGTGCACAATCCTGGGTGGGTGGGCGGAGTCTCCCACTGCCACTGCTACCAGTTCAGACAACCAGGCTGAACCGGGCGCAACCCACTGCTGGACATTAGACCAGTGAAGGGCCGCACTTACCTTCTTTCCCTACCGTATCAATCCCGGATGCCGATGTGGGTGCACACACTCCCGTGCAAGAATTTGCTTCTGTGCATGCGCAGAAGCAAAGAAATCAGTGAAAATTGCCAAAATCTCAGGTGAGGACATTCACATGTGAGAGATTTCAGCTATTTCTTTGCTTCTGCACATGCGCAGAAGCAAAGAAAGGTTGAAAATCACCAAAACTCGCCGATTTTTGCCAATTTATTTTGTGCTTCAATGTGACCGTCTTTGGAAAAAGCAACTTTGAAAGGCAACTTTATCCTGAATAAATAAGAGTAGAAGGCAATCAAAAGAGAGATAAATATAGTCATAGAGGGGGGAAATCAACTAATGACTTATTTTTGTAATGACCACATAAAACCTCCAGGATTAGAAGAAATGGGATTTCAAATATGGGTATGGATTGCAAATATGGATTGATGGAGAATATCAGCAGATGGAACCGGTTGCTTCTGTGTGCTGCTTACACAATACATTGAGAGGCTTCTGACTGGCTGTTGTGATTCCGTCTGAGGCCCCTCAGGGAACGGCTGATCCTCTGCCGGCTTCCTGCTCAGAGGGGGAGGATGAGGAACAGGAGGTTCAGGCAGACGGGGAGGAGGAATCTCAGGCTGAGGGAGAGGGAGGACAGCCAGAGTCCCCCTCGGGGGAGCTCTCCCCAGCAAGCAGCCTGGATTCCTTAGATGAAAATGCACAAGCAATCATAGATCTCCGGCAGAGAAGAGCAACACAACGAAGGGGACAATTAGCCAGGTACTTTCAGCACTAAAGAGGCAACAGCTGGGTTTGGGTGTGGTGCTCTCTGAAAAGGCAGACCCACCCTTCCTGGCTTGTGGAGTATTATCTTTGGGAGTCCTGGGACCTGGCTGTGATCTTTGGCGTCTTGGAATTCTGGTTTGTGACTTTGAATACTGAAACCTTGGGGGGAAAAGGTGTGGGTCTTATTCTCTACAGTGGTGGGTGTGCCAGCAAGAAGTCTGCTGTATTGTCTGGCCATCAGGACTCTGCTGTGAAGTCTCATAGCCTGCCTGTTGGGAAGAACAGGTTTTTCTCTGTGTTTATTTTTCAAACTATAAAGTGCTTTTGCTTTTACCAGCGTGTCTGGCTGCTTTTTCCAGTTGGTGTTGAAGTCTGGGGGCACCCAGACAGAACACTGGCCATAGTGGAAACATGATCCTGGGATAAAAGTGCTTTTAGTCTGATCAAACCGGGCTCTTACGATTCTTTTTCATTTTCTATCTGTCTGCCTCACAGTACTGTAATATAGAGCAGGTCTTCAGCCAGAGGTAATATTCAGATGTGAGCGTTCTTCCAACATTGTTGCACATGATGGTGACTCCAGGATTGCTGGGTTTACTTTGAGACCACAAGTTGCACACAAATGCAGAGCATTATATCTGTGGAGAAAGTAGCAGATGTTTGAAAATCACATGTACATGATCATATATTTTAGAGACTCCAGGTGCAGTCTATGATGTGCTTTGTGATAGGAGTACACCTATTTTTGTTAAATACGTAAGCAAAAAGTTCCAATGCAGAAAAGTAGATATATGTTGTGACACGTACACACCCAACAGCTTGTGCAGCTGGTAGCGGATCCCATCCGAGATGACGCCAATGAGGTGATGCTGGCACACAAGTTGGATAGTGAGGAGGCTGGTAAGGATTCGGTGGCAGTGGCACAGGTTCAGCCAGGACTTCTGAACCTCCAGCACCTCACAGCAGAGATGAGGAAGAAGAGGAGGAATCCCTTCTTAATGCACATGTGCTAAGTTTTCTCTGGTCTGTAGCTGAGGCGGAGCAATATAACAATTAATTGTGGCACCACAATACTTGTTTTTTTAGGTTGCTAGCCAGTACGGGCCACACTGCGTACCGGTAGCGAAAAATGGAGCTGCGCTTGCAGCTCTGTGTTGCCGGCATGTGTGCGCCCCAGTGAGATTTTGCTTCTGCGCATGCGCAGAAGCAAAAAAAAATACTGAAATCTCACGCGCACATGCCCTTTCATGAGATTTTGCTTCCTTCCATATGCAGAAGCAAAATCTCGCTGGGGTATGCGATCGTGCACACTGGCGACGCAGACATGCGCATGCATCATACCAGTAATGGCGGTAAGTACCAACCCCACCTGCACTGCAACATTATTTGAGCTAGGAAGTAGCCAAGGTAGGACCTGGTCAATACTTGATTAAGAAATTTCTAAATAGCTCAGGATCTAGTTTAGGATCTAGTCAGAAAAAGATTATAATGGTAAGAATATTATAAATACATAGAGTAAATCCTATTTTCCTCTTGTTTCATTTCATTCACTAGATTTTATTATAGACCATAATCATCTGCTACTTAGTAAGTTTATTCTAACTTGTTATCTAACTTGACTCATGTAAAAGTTTTTACGTGTAACTTAAGTTATTCTGAAAATAATTCATTTTAACTATGTGAGAGCAATCCCGTAGGAATAAGTAGGAACTTTCTTCATGGTTTTGCAAATTGCTTTCTAAAAATAGCTCGGTGATTAATCTCTGAAACTACAGTGTTGTCCATGTGACTCAAGTGTTTGGATGACTTGATAGAAGCAATCATATTTTCCAATCTGTGGGTTATTTCAGTTCCTTATTGTCAAAACAATAATCCTTGTTTCTACAATATCCGGTTTTTTATTTTCTATTTAGGAGCATTGAGCATTCTTGTGCGTTTCTCCCATTTTCTGAAATCTGCTTTTACATCAAATTTAGTACTTACTTTGATGGGATGTCTGTCCTGTAATATGCAGTTTCAGGAATGACATCCGAGCAAACCTAAGGTCTTTTAATTAAATGAATGCTAATGCTAACCTCAAAGTAAGCTAATGTCATTCCTGGGAAACTTTGGAAAGAAAACTTGTTTCCGTCCAATTCTGCCATGTGATGTAGACCACCTTCACACGATGGTGCTACAATTATTCTTTACTCTTATTCCCCATTAATCTGGCCATTCATTTACTAAGGAACAAAACAACCATCTCAACAGACCTGTGATTTCTGACCCTGACATTTAAATATTATTAAATGGCTATTACAGTATATAGGGCCACGTAAAAAAAAAAAAATCCTTATCCACATAACAAATACAAGCAGGCTTCCACAGCCCCATAACTGGAGACCAAAAACGATCAAGGGTGTTTGAATCTTCATAGGAAGGTTGTTTATAAAGCAGGAATCTTGAGACAGAAAGCACACTTCCTAAATCCTATCTGTAAGCCCTGCGTGGAAACCAAAACTGGTGGGACACAGAACTTATCCACCTTGCCTGATAGAATAAAATAACATTCTTGTGATCAATGTTCCTTCTAATTTTTTTCCGGTGTGGGCGGAAAAGTATAGTGTCTGAATGGCAGTCCCCTTGGGACTGGGCCGCATAGAAACAAACAAACAAACAAACAAACAAGAAATAAATAAGAAAAAATCCCTTCTTTTTTATTAAAAGAAATTAATAATTTAAAAAAACCAAAATCCATTACTATTAAAACTAAAACAACCAGCAAAACTAAAAACATAACTATTAATAAAAACAGGTGAGGGCTGGGGGGTTTTTTTCTCTGTTATTATTTAAGTGCTTTTACCAAATGCTTTAAATCAAGAGTCACTTCTCTCTGTTTCTCTTTCCTGTCATTCTAAGCCTCAAATATTTTCTCATTTCTTTTTCTCCACTTTTTTCTATCATTTCTCTTTCTTTCTCTCTCTCTTCCTTCCACTCTTCTCTCTCTCTTGCTTTCTCTGTCTGTCTCCCTCTTGCTTGCTTTCTTCCTCTCTCACACTCTCTTCCTTCCTCTCTCATCTCTCTCTCTCTTTCTTTCTCTCCCCCTCTTGCTCTCTCTTTTTCTCACTTTCTCTCTCTTGTTTTCTCTCTCTCTCTCTTGCTTTCTCTCTCACTCACTCTTTCTCTCTTGTTTTCTTTCTCTCTCTCTTGCTTTCTCTCTCACTCACTCTTTCTCTCTTGTTTTCTTTCTCTCACTCTTTCTCTCTCTTGTTCTCTCTCTTGCTATCTCTTTCTCTCCCCCCTTTCTCTCTCTCTATCTTTCTCACTTTCTCTCTATCTTGCTCTGTCGCTCTCACTCTCTCTCATTCTCTCTCCGTTCTTCTCACAGCGGAGACCGGCAAAGGTGATTTTCAATGTCAGGCGTGTGGGCGGGCGCGCGCACTCCCCATCCCCCTGCCAATCCGCCCGGAACATTCAAATTAAGAAAAACCTTCGCCGGCGCACCCGACATTAAAAATCACCTTCGCCGGTCTCTGCAGTGAGAATGCCCGTCCCGCCTCTCCTGCAGCCCCCTCGCTGAGAGGGGAAAGAATTCCTATCTATCCATCCATCCATCCATCCATCCTCCTTCCTCTCCATTTGCATTCTCTCTTTCTCTTTTTCCTCCCCTCTTGAAAATTGGACTCTCTGTCCTCCTTCTTCTCCATTTGCCTTTCTTTCTCTCTTTGGAAAACGGGACTCAACCCTGACTTTCTCATCATTTCTTCAATATTTCAATTAGTTTTAATTTTAAACAAGTTTTACAATTTGAATAAAAAAACCTAACGGGGATAACTTCACTCTGCTCTTGATATTTTACAGGAAAATTAGTTCAGAGAAATAAGAGGAGATTGAAAAAATTATAAAACAAAATGAAAGTCTCAGCTCAAAAATTAAAAAATATGCCATCGAGAAAGTAGAGCTCCTCCACGAAAATAATGAATTGAAAGAAGAACTGTATAGGTGAGAAATGTTTATTTTTATTTTATTTATTTTATTAATTGGATTTATATGCCGCCCCTCTCCAAGGACTCAGGGTGGCTTACAACATATAAAAACAAATGCAATACAAATACAATAGCAAATCCAATTAAATTAAAACTATAGAGACAATCTAAAATCCCCAATTATGTTAAAAATCAGTCATACCCATTCAAACAACAGCCATAGAAACATTTGGTCGGCCAGGGGGACTGAGATCTAACTGCCCCAAGCCTGGTGGCATAAATGAAGTGGGGGGGGCAGAGCGAATCTCCAGGGGGAGCTGATTCAGAAGCCCCCACAGAAAAGGCTCTTCACCTACGCACCACCAAACGATATTGTCTAGTTGATGGGACCTGGAGAAGGCCAACTCTGTGGGACCTCACCAATTGCTGGGATTGATGCGGCAGAAGGTGGTCCCACAAGTACCGCCAAGTACCGATGCCATGTATGGCTTTATAGGTCATTACCAACTCTTTGAATTGTGTCCAGAAACCAATCAGCAACCAATGCAATCCACGTAGTGTTGGAGAAAGAGGGGCATGTCTAGGAATGCCCATGACCGTTTGCACGGCCGCATTTTGCACAATTTTAATTTTCCAAACACTCTTCAAAGGTAGCCCCATGTAGAGAGCATTGCAGTAGTTGAATCTCAAGGTGATAAAGGCATGAGCGACTGTGAGTAGAGACTCACGGTCCAAATAAGGCCGCAACTGGTGCACCAGGCAAACGTGCCCCTTGCCACAGCTGAAAGATGATGGTTTCTTCCCCCCCAGAGTAATGGACCAGCAGATGAAAGTATCCTCTGAAAGCCCTCTGAGTCCATCAGGCGCCTGAGAAGGAATCACCTAATCAGTTCCATCTCCCTGCAGAGGAGGATTGAAGCCTTGAAATCAAGCCGTAGCAGAAAATGACAAAGGCAAAATATTTAAGACCCTTAATTTCAGATCATTGCTCAACTGCTCTGTGGGGAATACCATGTCAGGAGCATGCCCCCCTCATGAGTTGCACCCTAAATTATTTCGGTCAGGTCCATGGTTGCCATGGTGGCCATAAACTCCTACACCAATCCAGAGGATTCTCTGAGCAACAGGTTAATGTCCACCAAGACAATAAGCTTTGGGAACTCCACTGCCAGCCCAGCTACCTCCTCGAGTAGTGCAGGCAGGGCTGTTGACACGCAGCTGGGAGGCAGGTACATGAGCAACAAGCCCACCTGAACCCCTAGGTCCAACTTCACAAAGAGGGCCTCACAACCCGTAATCTCAGAAGCAGCGAGCCTGCGTAGGCTGAAGGTCTTTTTCGCTATAATAGCCACTCATCCCCCCCACCTTCCCTGGGGTCATGGCTGGTGCCACACCTGCAACCCAGCTGGGCACATTTCAGAGAGAGGGACTCCTCCTTCTGGGCCCAGCCAGATCTCAGTCACACATGTCAGTTCAGCCTCCTCATCTAGGAGTAAATCCTGGATGAGGAGAGCTTTATTTACAACCGACCTGGCATTGAGTATCAACTGCCTGAGCCTAGGGTCTGAGATTCGCTTGTCGCCAGTACCCCGGGCTAAGCTCATGGGGCCGGAACAAGGGATCGCTTTCAAGCAGCGAGCTCTTGTTCCCCGAGAGCAGCCTACCCCATGTCTCCCATCATATCTGCCTCTCCCCAGCATAACCAGGATATTCCGGCCCTGTGCCACCCTAGATATGGGCTCCTCCACTCCTCCCACCTCTACATTGGAAGAGGGCTAATATCTCTCTGGTCCTTATATTTTACAGGAAAACGTCAGTAATTGAAAAATTAACAAGAGAAAAAGAAGAAATGAAAATGGAGAAAATCACGTTCCAAAACATTGGCTTAATGGATAAAAATGAGCAGCTCTGCCGAGACTATTATGAATTGAAATGGAGGTGAGAAATTTTTAGATAGCCACCATAAACTTCCTGGTCCAGAATTTTGTATTAGGTTCTCCTTAACTTAGAAAATTCAGAAAAATCTCACATTCTCCTTATTTTAGAAAAAAAAAGAATTATAGCTCATTATAATTTTACATCTATAAATCTAGTAGATAGCCTCATTCAACTCCCACTGCCCACCTATAGATATATACTTTAGGAATGAGAATTTCCTGACATCAAAGCAGTTACCATTATTTTTAACTAAGAATACTTTGTTGTTGGTCCAGTTCATAGCTTTTCGCACGCACATTCCAAGACACTAGTTCCCGCGTTCCCACAATCAGGAATTCCTTTGACCTGCTTGAGCTCTTTTCCCCATGCAGGGAGGTAGGAAAATTTCAATTGTGGGATGAAATCCTGTCAGCTTTTAAATGGATCCTACTGATCTTTTTAGAAAAACCTTCCAGATGAAATGTTGTTTTGAGGGATGGGATCAGATGCAGTTGTCCTTCTTCCTACATAAGGTAACTGGCATCCTGACAAACACATTCCTTGCTACAGTTAAAGTTAATTTGACTTTCCTTTGAAAAAAAGGGGAAATTTTTCCAGATTTATCCTGATCTGAAAATGCCCAGCATAATCGCCAGCACATTTTTGGGGCCCCGCCCATCTGCTCTGTGCACAGGATTAATTGCCATTGTTTTGGGTAGGACTAACTTTTCCTCCAGGGTCTCTGGTGGAGAAGGGATGTCCCAACTGCGTGAGATCTAGCCCCACCTGGCTGGCTCTTTAAGACCAAGAAAGCAGCCCTCTTGCAGGTCTAAATTGGGGTCCCCAACAAGATGAATTCTGTTTTAGCTCAGGGGTTGGAGAGAATCCGCCCAATGGAACAAGGCAGAAATGGACCTTTTTGGGGCCTTTTGGTAAGAATCTGCCTTCAAACTACTGAGTGCCACAAGATCCATCCAGGATGTGCCTTTGACTAGATTGACACAGCCACCTCACCTTCCAGCTGATAGGCCATCAGAAGTCGGGGCAGAGCCGAACTCAAACTTGGTATCTCTGAATCCCACTCACTTTCACGAGGGATCCCTCAACCTCTCACTCCTGGTTTCCACCAGGGAGCTCCTAGCAGCATTGCCAGCAGTGTCTTTCCTACAGAGAAATCATCCAGGCCACTGATTGTCCATGGGGAAGACCGGGGCACTCCGACACTTGCTTGGCATGCTGGGAAGATATCTTAAAGACAAGATTCCATCCTGAGCTCCCAATTTTCCCCAAAATCACTGGATCAAGTGGAAAAGAAGCCTTAAAGGAGGGCTCTTTAAACTTAGCAACTTTAAGACTTGTGGACTTCAACTCCCAGAGTCAGCTATGCTATGTCAGATATGCTGGCTGGAGAGTTCTGGGAGTTGAAGTCCACAAGTCTTAAAGCTGCCAAGTTTGAAGACCCCTGCCTTAAAGGAAAGAAATTACTGCACTTACAGGAGATTGTGGCTAGGAGGGGAGAAGACTCCCACCCTAGCAAACCTCACCTGGACTGCGGCCCCTTTCTAAAGATCCCGACTCATTCCGAGTGTCCTGTCCCCGCCCCCCATTGTAGCCTGCTAACAGGAGGAATCTCTTTCCTTGGGATGCTGCACAGCAGCCGCCACCTAGTGGTCCCTGCCTGCTACTGCAGCCTATCCTGCAAATCGGAGGGGAGATTAAAGGAAACGTTGCCGCCCACGCTCCCCAGGAATTACTATGGGAAACGTTCTCTTGCGCATGTTCCATTAGTCCTCTGACGCTACCGAGAAGGTTGGCTTCTTCTGGGCGTTCTGCGCATGATATAAGAAGACTTCCCGTTGGCTGGAGCGTGGGTGTGTCTCTGTGAGGAATATGCAATGCAAATTGGCCCGGAGCTCAATCCCTGATGGGAAGCATGGCAGGATGACTTGACCCCTTCCTCTCCCTGCTTTGAACTCCTCGGATGTGTGGAGCGCCCCCTGGACGTTGCGCACAGGAATTGTCATGACTTTCAGCCGGTCCTGGGGTAGAGCGGAATCAAACAGTCTTTCTGGATTTCCTCTTTGTTAATTGGGTGGTGTGGGGGGTGGAGAGTCTGCTGCTGCGTTAGTCCCCACTGAGGTGCGAAAATATGCCCCTCCCCTTGAGGAAGGAGCAGTGAATTTTCCCTTGCTGGCACAGCTGGTAGACTGGTCCTGGGGTGTGTGTGGGCATTGGTGTGGGTTTTATTAGGGATGTCTGGATTCTGTAGTGTAGTACAGGCTAGGGAGGATTGCTACTACCGGCTATTACCGGTGGGGTGTGCACGCAACTTGGATTATCTCATTGTGCATGTGCATCCCCAGCATGATTTGGCTTCCGCGCATGGGCAGGAAGCAAAAAATGTGCTGAAATCTTGCAAGGGAACACGTGTATGTGTGTTTTTGGTGATTTTTAGATGCAAAAAATCACCAAAATCTTGCACGCATGTGCCTCTACTCACAAGGTTTTGCTTGTCTGCACGAAGCAAAAAAAATGCAAACAATTAAAGAAAAAAGATGGTGGTAGCCCATAGGACTGGCACCAGAGTGGTTGCCTGCAGGTTGCACAATTTGGCGGCTGCTATTGATGCGCAGTGGCAACCCATCCCTGAGTACAGAGTCTCCAACCTTGGCAACTTTTAAGACTTGTGGACATCAACTCCTAGAACTTCTCAGTCAATTTCAACTCTGGGAGTTGAAGTCCGCAAGTCTTAAAGTTGCCAAGGTTGGAAACCTCTGGTCTAGTATAGGTGTTGGAGGTTAGGCTAACTCTAATGTTCCCCTCCCCTTCTCTGTCTCTGTCTGTCTCTTTCTTTCTCACTGTCTCTCTCTCTCACACACACAAAATGACAAATTGTACAGTAGAATTTTAATAACTAATAAATCTAAATGGCGTGCATTGTTATGTCCTTCTTCCACATCTGTAGGAATCCCAAAGTTTCTCTTCCTAGCTAGTACTTCAGTGGGAAGGAGATAGATGCAGTGAGGGGTTATCAAAATTTTTACTACCACACTGTGGGCTTGGCTTATGCATTTTGTTTCAACATCTTTCAGTGCAAATTGGGTGTTCTGGGGTGGAGTTCCATTTTCGCTACACCACTGCATCCCACCCCCCATCCGGGCAGTAGCCCACCCCTGATTATCTACTACATAAAGTGTATGTACACACATGCACACACAGCTCTTCTAAAATTATACATATTCAACCTAATTTATTGCGACAGGAAAAACATACCCAGAGCCCAGAAGGGAAAAAAGAAAAAAAAATCAAAATTTTGCTACCGGTACTGAGTACCTGACCATACCCGTAGGAGCCCATCACTGGAGATAGGTGAACGTTATTACAGGTAATCCTCAACTTGTTACAGTTTGTTTAGTGATCCTATGGAAAGCTAGCACCCAACCCTGTCTTAGAAGAATGAAATATTTGGAGAAATATTTAAAAGGTAGAATATTATATTTCCCTAACAGAGAAACATGCTCTTGGAAAACAGCCCCCACCTTTCTTAATAGCCCCAGCAGGACTGGACCAGCCTATCTACAAGACAAAAGACCTTCAGCCTCAGTGATGCGATTAGCCCTCACGAAAGATCTAACCAAGGGCAAAATCATTCAGCCGTAATAGGACAAGCCCTTTCATTTCATTAGCAAGCTTCAACCAAGCCTGAGACTCAGATAACTTACAAAGTTAACTATGACTGCTGCATAACCTGGGAGTCTGACAAGCCAACAGAATACATTTCTTGCACAGGAACAGGAAGCTTAAGGGCCAGGCCCAAGAGAGGGTATAAATACTTCAATCTCTCTCCTCCATATGTTGCCCAGGACCTCAAACCCATGTGGTCCTGTTCACCAATAAACCATCTTTCCAATCAGCCTCCATGTTTCCAGTGTCTTTCTCCCCACTTGGAACTGAACCATCTGGATACAGTATTTTGCAGGGGGAAAAACATGCTGGGACATGCACACCGCATGCAAGAGAACCAAAGCTGCGTGTGCAGCACTCCGGTAGCTTTAATAATCGCAATCTGGCCCTGATTATGTCCACATGCCCATCACATCCCACACTGACTTCATGTTGGGGAAGTAGGGCAGGCCATGGCTACCTGCTTATTCAAATGTAACCACATTTCGTGGGTGGGGACACGAGGTTGACATTTGAAAAACAGGCTGGTTGCAAAATATCCATTTCTGACACAGAATTCACTCTCATGTTCCGTCAGCTGCAGCAAAACATTCTTGTTTGAGGGATACATTCTCATGACATCACCTACATCTCATTTCACTCTTTTTCTAGAAACTAAACAGACGATTTTAATAGCTTTTTACCAAGTTGGCAGGCACTGTGACCTATAAGCTGCGCGGGTGCGCGCCCGCGCAGCCATTAAAAACCCTCTGCGCAGAAACGTTTGAAGTGGCGCAAAGCCACGCAGTCCCAGATCACTCACTTCTCCAGCCAGCAAAGCCGGCTGCCCGGGAAAGCGGACGCTTTTTAAACGTGTGGTGGCACGTAGAACCATATCAGAGGGTACACAAGACATTGCCCTATGTCAGCTCCAGTGCGTGTGTGTGCGTTGGCCATCTGAGGCTAGGCTAGGGCTAGGGCTAGGGCTGGGCAGGGGCTCTAGGGCTGGGGCTGGGGCTAGTTTCCTGTTCTGTCCTGAGGGACTGATGTCATGTTACCTCATTACAGTTTCATATTGGTCATTTACTTTCATATTCAAAATCCATTCACACTACAAGAAGTCTTCACTTTTGTTCTTCATGTTTTACTATAGTTTTTTGATGTACCCAATTCTCAATGACTTCAACTTACTTCTATGTCTCTGACTGGCCTACTTACTTATTTATTTTTGCCCTTCTCTGCAGACTCAGGGTGGCTCACAACAAAATAGGTACAAAAATACAATGCATAAGAAATCTAAATTTAAAAATCAGATCTAAACCCCCAATACATTAAAACAAGAATCCACACTCATCCCATGTAGATTCCAATCCGTTGGCCGGAGCTAGGCATCACACTCAACGTCCCCAAGCCTGCTGGCAAAGGTGAGGTTTTAAAGCCTTGCGGAAGGCCAGGAGGGTGGGGGCAGTACGAATTCCTGGAAGGAGTTGATTCCAGAGAGCCAGGGATGCCAGAGAAGGCTCGTCTAATAGGCCCTGCCAGGCGGCATTGCCTAGCTGACAGGACCTGGAGAAAGCAAACTCTGTGAGACCTAACCAGCCCCAACTCTCACTTCAACTTGGACGAAAGCATATTATTATGTCTTCTGCCGGGCTTCTCGTTGCGAGCCCCCAATTAAGTCCAAAAAGAGAAATTCAAACACAGATGTTTGTAAAGGAACTATTATTATAATACTATATTATTATTATAATTATGCATACTTATTTTCTCCTCAGCCAACAACATGGCATGATTTGCATTCAAAAATACACATCCATTCATGTTGCCAATCAAACACTTTTAACATGAGAAACATTTGTTATTAAGCATTCAGGGGGATATGACGTTATTCCCTCAATGTTGAAAAATTTGCTATGGAAGAAGGTTTAAAGTATACCGTATATACTCGAGTATAAGCCGACCCGAGTATAAGCCGAGGCACCAATTTTTGCCACAAAAACTGGGAAAACGTATTGACCCAAGTATAAGCCGAGGTTAGAAAATGCAGTGACTACTGGTAACTTATAAAAATGGAAAACAATAAAATTACATTAATTGAGACATGTTTTAGAATATTTATTTTAAAGAAAACCAGTAAACTAGCTCTGTAAATTTAAAAGAGGGTAAACAAATTAACAATATTAACAATAAATTAAAAAGCAAAAAAAGTAGCTCGATCAGGAACAAAGCTAAAACCTAAGAGTTAAAATCCTTCAAAACTGGATTCCTTCTCATCATTAATTGGATTTACATTATTGTTCTGTTTTTATATATGCTGTGAGCTACCCTGAGTCCTTGGAGAAGGATTGCATACAAATCCAATTAAATAAATAAACAAACAAACAAACAAATAAATAAGTGTATCCAAAGAAGAGCTTCAGCATTAGCTGCTGTGAGGTTATCAGCATAGAAAACCAAATAGATAGATAGATAGATAGATAGATAGATAGATAGATAGATAGATAGATAGATAGATAGATATAGATAGAAAGATAGATAGACAGACAGACAGACAGACAGAAAAATAGATAGATAGATAGATAGATAGATAGAAATAGATACAGATAGATAGATAGATATAGATAGAAAGATAGATAGACAGACAGACAGACAGATAGAAAAATAGATAGATAGATAGATAGATAGATAGATAGATAGATAGATAGAAATAGATACAGATAGATAGATAGATAGATAGATAGAAAGAAAGAAAAATAGATAGATAGAAAAATAGATAGATAGAAAGATAGAAAAATAGATAGATAGAAATAGATACAGATAGATAGATGATAGATAGATAGATAGATAGATAGACAGATAGATATAGATAGAAAGATAGATAGACAGACAGACAGATAGAAAAATAGATAGATAGAAAGATAGACAGATAGAAAAAGAATTCATGTCTAGCTCTGCCTCATAATACATTATTAGATCCTATCCAAGCAAGGACAGCAACTACCACAAAATACCATTTTTTAAACAGTTTAAATCCTTTCAAAGGAGGGGGAGGAGAATCTGACAGCAGGGGGCCTTTTTAATCCGACTAAAGGCAATGCAGAGAGAGCAAGGAATATTTACTCACCATTACTTTTTTCCCCCTCTCGGTTGGAGCAAATGGCTGCCTCCTTTGCTTGAGCTAGGGAGAGGAACTACGGCGTGCGAGAGGAGACAAAAGCTGGTGCCTCCTCGCTCGGGCTCAAGCAATGGCGCCCTCGTGTGGTGACTTTGTCAATGACCCGAGTATAAGCCGAGGCTGTGTTTTTCAGCCCATTTTTTGGGCTGAAAAACTCGGCTTATACTCGAGTATATACGGTACATGAAAATTGATATGGAGGAGATTTTGAGAAAATTGAAACATTATGATCTAATTAATTTGATGTGATTAAGAATAGTAACAGGCTAAAATGTATATTGGCTAACAGTTTTCTTTCTTTCTTATCATATAAGTAATTGGAATAATTATTTTTTGTTCAGCTGTCAAATGGTAAGGAGGTGGCATTGGTTAATCTATGTATACCGAAATTGCAAAAATGATATGTACTATAATGTAACTTAAAATTAATGGTATCTTTTTTTCTATACACATGATTAGAGAAGGAAAATTTAAATTTAAAAATTACCCCCCCCAAAAAGAAAAATTTACTAGCCTTTCCATTTATTTTCACGCTTATTTCCATCCTATACTGTTCTCATCGCACTCAGTAGCCAAACCTTTCCCTCTAAATGCAGTCCTCATTTAATGACCATTTATTTATTAACAGTTTAGGGTTATAATGAATAAGAGGATTTATGACTGGTCCTCAAGGTAGCAGTCATTGCAGTGTTCTTGCAATGAAATTACAATTGGGTGCTTGGCGCACAATTATGAGAGTTACAGCATCCTGCAATCCAGGGGGCGAGTTCTGAGTTTTTTTGATGCTAGTTCACTCCTTGCTGTGCGGGCGCGTCACACACGCATGCACAGTGCTAAAAAAACCAGCTTACGCGCATGCACAGAAGCAAAAAATAAGATGACAGAACCTGTGGCACCGAGAACTGGAGAAAAGGAGAGGAGAAGAGGAGGAAAGTAGGGAGAGGAGGAAATGAAGGAGGAAAGAAGGAAGGATAGTTTTAATTGTAAACGGGGGATAAAATTAATTTTAAAAATTAAGTGAGCTGGTATTTTAGAAATAGGCTAAATTCGGATCCCCCATCAGAATCAAAACTGCTGAAACCATTTCAGAGGTGGGACTCTCAGCCAAAAAGCAGATGAGGTTATCATGTATATGAGGAGCCATGGCGATTCTAGGACAAAGGTTTGCCTTAATAGGATAAGTCATGAAACACTCATTGTGATAATTGACTGCTACATACATATATATATCCAAGATCCCAATCCTTCTGCTGAGGTGTTGAGTTGAGGCGTTGAGGAGTGGAGGAGTGGAGGAGTGGAGGAGTTGAGTTGAGTTGAGTTGAGTGGAGGAGTGGAGGAGTGGAGGAGTGGAGGAGTGGAGGAGTGGAGGAGTGGAGGAGTGGAGGAGTGGAGGAGTGGAGGAGTGGAGGAGTGGAGGAGTGGAGGAGTGGAGGAGTGGAGGAGTGGAGGAGTGGAGGAGTGGAGGAGTGGAGGAGTGGAGGAGTTGAGGAGTGGAGGAGTGGAGGAGTGGAGGAGTGGAGGGATGGAGGAGTGTAGGAGTGTAGGAGCGGAGGGGCGGAGGGGCGGAGGGGCGGAGGGGCGGAGGGGCGGAGGGGCGGAGGAGCGGAGGGGTGGAGGGGCGGAGGAGCGGAGGGGCGGAGGGGCGGAGGAGCGGAGGGGCGGAGGGGCGGAGGGGTGGACGGGTGGACGGGTGGACGGGTGGACGGGTGGACGGGTGGAGGGGTGGACGTGCTGAGGATCTGAAGTGTGGAATTGCTGAAGTGCTAAGGCGTGAAAGACCTGAGGATCCTGGTAAGGACACAGTTTTGGAAGAATGACCCAGTGGGTCCCACTTTTAGAGAAAGCACTGAGATGTCATTTCCCATCTTGCACCAAGCCTTGATGACACGTTTGCATTCAGTATTTAGTTTTTACATCGAAACTGAGAGGCAGACTTCTTGGTAAATGTCTATAAAATTCTGTTGCTAATCCTGTTGCCAATCCCCATTTTAAAGGCAGATAAATTATAGACTAAATATAGAATACCAAAAAGACATCTGCTATTTGTTGACCTGCATTCTGATCAAACTTTGGAGAAAAAAACCCTGCATATATAAATAGTTGAGCTTGTGATTCATATGAAGCTCTCATCACTATTGCAAATTTTGTTAAAGCAGTTGTGATCTTATGCAACCGCACAAAAAGGGTACTGTGAGAAAGCAGCTTGTTGGCCTACTTTGGCAGATTGGCATTTGGGAACAAAGTGAGAACTTTTCCCACACACTAAATCAAAAACATTACCTCTAGAAATTGTTTTGAATATTTCGTGTCTGTTCTGCTATGAAAGAGAAAAATATTCTTTGAATTGAAAGGCTCTTCATGGGGAACATTCACAGCCAAGTACTATGATAGATCCATGATAGTTCAGCAGGTCCATGGTTACATCCCCTACACAGAAGGATTCACATTTTTTAAACCATGTTACTGTTGATGTTTCCTTTTACAATCTGTTAATGTTTTATTTCACTTAGTTACCAAGTATTGCCTTTAGGTAAGGCAAGCCACATATAAATAGAAAATGTGTTTCAGCAGACACTGAAGTCTGCAGGAGATACGCAGAAACTCCGCTGCTCTTGAGAGTGAACTATTAGGCCGATGGGACATGGTCTTTTCCTGCATCATCTCCAGAGTTTACAAGGCAGTCTTGAGGCAGCTGCATTTGGCTACAGCTCTGTCTTTATAAAATCCATAGAACACTTATTTTAGTATGGTCTTTAGGGGCCCATGTTGTTATGGTTTAGATTTTAATTTACCAGTCACATTTTTCATTATTGTGTCTATTCGTCTAGATCTTTTAGGACAGAAATATTATTTATTTGCTTATCTTTTTATGTTACTTGTGTTCAACACTTGTCCTAAAGGAAAGGTAGCCAGATTTTAACATTGGTAAAGCAGGACACCATTGACCGGGGGTGTTTCTTGATTAAAAATTTGGTCTATATGGAGCAACAAAAAGTTTCATAGAACACGAAAATAGTATTGCAATATATATATTTTAATTTTAAGTACAATTTACAAATATAATACATTAAAAAGTTATGCATAGTATTATTTTATTCTTTGCCATATTTAATGCCATATAATTCTCGCTACTATTTCAGCCATTATTTTCTTCTTTATTTTCCTGTATGTTCTGGAACCTCAGAAAGAAAGCAGGTTTTTCAAGTTCCGTGCTAAGTAAAACTTCTTCCATATTTTTAATAGTTGTCATCCTGTTAGTTTCTGTTTCTTGCATTTTTGCCTCCATCTTTTCACTCTTCTCTTCTATTTCTTTTATTTTTGGCTCATTCTTTGATAATGTTTATTGAATAGACTCTATTTTCCCATCCATTTTGACTACTATATCCTCTACTCTTTTAATATTACCCCTCATATCTTACATGTTTCTGTCATCTTTTCATAATTTTGATTGATTGATTGCTGCATCCTTACCATGGATTGGAATGTAGTCGCTGAAGACATCGACATTTTACTACATTCCAATACAAAACTGGCAAAAAGCCAGTTTTAAATTAAATATTTTAAATATTTCCAGAATATAACTCCAATTAACCATATACTTCTATTATATTTATTTAAACTATTTCAAAAAAGAGTTGCTATGTGTCAGGTTTGTCTATTAATATCTCTGCCCCTCAAATATTGAATAGTTAATGTAATTAAAAATTAAAGATCTAATAATTAATAATAATAATAACAAGCAAGCAATCTATCACTACAGTAGGTAATAAAGCAAATCAATCAATAACAGTTCATTTACAAACCAATGTTAAATAAAGTAGCCAATAAATAGTTAAGTAATTTTGATTAATCAGGTTTGATCAGTATTAATATTAATTCTATATTTAATATGGAATCAATTGTAAATGAATATCAGAAGAGGAAAGAGAGAAATAGGAATTAGGATATACCTAGACAGTTTTACATTGATTATTAAATAAGATCAGTTTTGAACTCTTAATGTTATTAAGTTAGTTAAGAACCCAATTGTCTTCTAATTAATGTATCAGTCTGACCCAATCCTAAATTAATTCAACAATGTTCCTTATTGGTCATCAAGTTGCTTATAGTTCTAATCCGTTTATATCCAAATTAATAAACCCGCTGAGCTGGTGATACTCCCTTTATTTTCAGCGTGGGGCTTCCGGTTTGCCTAGTCACCTCTAAGTCTTCTGTTCTTTCAACTTGCACAAAACTTCATATACTGTACATGCAAAAACACCACCTTGCCCTTTGCTATTCAAACAGCTTGTCCGGAATGATTCCCAAGTAGGTCTAAATCTGGTATTAGGAGGAGGGAGTCTGTGGCTGGTCTCCTATCTCCGAGCTCTGATTTCCGATCTCCAATCACCCGTCCGCCACTTCAATTCTTTCTCCTCACCCATCTTTCAAGTCCTCACTGTTCCTGATGAAATGCAATGACTGCTGCGTTGCCCCTTGGAACTCCCGATCAAATCAAATACTGTACAATCAAATCAATCCAACCAGACAGCATCAAGGGCTCCTCTCTCCAAGTCATTCTACTATTACCACCTCTCACTCCGAACCTTTCCACAAATCCGCAATCCCCATCCGTTTTAGTCCCTTATTTGGCTTATTTTGGCTGTTATTTCTTGCTTCCCTTTTAAGTGTCAGGCAGCTGCATCAGCTGTGGTCCTGAGGCTATTTCTCGCTCTCTGGGGGATCACCTTAACGCCACAGATACACAGGAAGTTCTTCTTTAAGTTGTGGAGGCTCTCCAAGCTGCAACCAAAAAAGCTCAAAAGCAGAGAACAGCCCTGGAGTTCACTGGAGGCTGCCCTGCCATGATGCAATGTCAAGTTGGAAGTAAAAAAAATAATAATCAGGACTTTTTAAAAATGCTGCAGGATGTGGGACAAATTGTTAAAAATTGGGACTGTCCTGCCCAAAAGTGGGACATCTGGTCACCTTACCTAAAGGATCAGAGTAGAGGAATTAGAGGGCAAATATAATTTTAAAATTATGTGCTATTCTGGACACTGTCTCTCAAGTTTAGATTCCAATTATGGAAATAAAAATGTCAAGGCTGTTCTGCATTCTCACCTACTACTTTGTCTTCTAGTTTCCATTACTGATTTTGTGATGGAAAACAATTTGTTGACAAAATCAAGAGAAAAGATGAAACATCTCCAAAAGGAGGTAAGAGAAAACATTTGTTCATACGCTGTCACAGTAAATGCGTGATGGAACATATAGAAATTTTAGGCAGGTAGTTAGGTAGCTAGGTAGGGGATAGATAGGATAGATAGATAGCCAGGATAGATAGATAGATAGATAGATAGATAGATAGATAGATAGATAGATAGATAGATAGATAGATAGATAGATAGATAGATACAGACAGTCAATCAGACAGACATATAGATAGAAAGAACAGTAGGTAGTTGGAGAAACACAGATAGACAGACATACAGAATATGAATTGTGATTTCTGTTTATCCTCAGTTGACCGTTTAGGTTTTTGTTTTGACCTTTGAAATACATAGTTCGCTTGCATTAGCAACCCAAGAAAGCCAGTTTGGTATCGTGGTTAAGGCATCACCCTGCGCACGCAGAGACCGACATTCCTTGCCCCACTTTAGGCACAAAGCCAAGTGGGTGACCCTGACCCAGTCACCTTTTCTTCCCCTAGAAAGGAGGCAACACCAAACCACTTCTGAAAAATCTTGTTAGGAAAACAGCAGGAACTCATCCAACCGAGAAGAAACTGGACTTTCCTTTTTCTTTGCTTGGTTTTTTTTTGAAAATTTTTAGACCGTAATCCAAGAAGTTTCTTCAGTTTTGGAAGAATAGTAAAATGTTATTTTTTTTTCAGTAGTGTGAATTTCCAGGCATGTGTCAAAGATTAGATGGCAGAGATATAGTTGGTACCCCAGATTTGAAGAGGAAACAATGTTTAACATCAACCCAAGTCATTTAGAATTGTTGATAGAAAAAATAGTGTCTCTAATCACCTTAGAATATAATTATGAGAAAAATGAAAATAAATGATTTTTTCACAATTGGTAATAGTTAATAATGCATGTGCAGCATATTTTATGTAGTATATATGTTCGCTTTATATTTCTATTGCATATATGAAATCCATACACACATCTATACAGACTAGTTTATTTGTAATTTTTGTGAAAGAATGGCAATTATCAGAGCTGATGCTAATTCTTGGTCGGTTCCTTCTTTGCTACATTAGCTAGTTTCCTTGGCCACATACAATACCAATAGCAGTGAAATAAAATTTAGATGATTCATAATTGTTTTGAACCACTGTGTTTTACATTTCCTAAAGAAATTAACTAAGACTATTTTTTTTTCTAGCCCAGCATAAAGTTGCGTTCCCATCAGGTAAGCAATCTAGTACATAAGGAACCTGTTGAGTGTGCATGACTGAGACATAGTTCATATCATAAAAAGAGGGGGGAAAGCCCAGTGTGACTAATTGGGTAGTGAGGGGTAGCAAGTGGGCTGCTACGGAAATATATTCCTGACTTATGATCTATTTTGGCTTCTCTAGATTGTTCAGACAAAAGAACTTCTTAAGGAAAATAAGAAACTTTGCCAAGAAAAAAATGAAATTTGTGAAGACTTTGAAGAAAAGTTGAGGAGGTGAGAAAATTTTGGATAGCAACCCTGACTTTCTCATCGTTTCTTCAATATTTCAATTAGTTTTAATTTTAAACAAGTTTTACAATTTGAGTAAAAAAACCTAAGGGGGCTAACTTCACTCTGCTCTTGATATTTTACAGGAAAGAAGACGAGATTCAAAAAATAATAAAAGAAAATGAAAGTCTCAGCACAAAAATTAAAAAAGATGCCATCAAGAAAGTAGAGCTCCTCCAAGAAATTAATGAGTTGAAAGAAGAACTGCATAGGTGAGAAATGTTTATTTTTATTTTATTTATTTTATTTATTGGATTTATATGCCGCCCCTCTCTAAGGACTTGGGGTGGCTTACAACTTATAAAAACATATACAATACAAATACAATTGCAAATCCAATTAAATTAAAACTATAGAGGCAATCTAAAACCCTCAATTATATTAAAAATCAGTCATACCCATTCAAACAACAGCCATACAAACATTTGGTCGGCCAGGGGGACTGAGATCTAACTGCCCCAAGGCTGGTGGCATAAATGAAGGGGGGGCAGAGCGAATCTCCAGGGGGAGCTGATTCAGAAGCCCCCACAGAAAAGGCTCTTCACCTACGCACCACCAAACGACATTGTCTAGTTGATGGGACCTGGAGAAGACCAACTCTGTGGGACCTCACCAATTGCTGGGATTGATGCGGCAGAAGGCGGTCCCACAAGTACCGCCAAGTACCGATGCCATGTTTGGCTTTATAGGTCATTACCAACACTAATTGTGTCCAGAAACCAATCAGCAAACAATGCAATCCACGTAGTGTTGGAGAAAGAGGGGCATGTCTAGGAATGCCCATGACCATTTGCACGGCCACATTTTGCACAATTTTAATTTTCCAAACACTCTTTCTTCAAAGGTAGCCCCATGTAGAGAGCATTGCAGTAGTTGAATCTCAAGGTGATAAAGGCATGAGCGACTGTGAGTAGAGACTCACGGTCCAAATAAGGCCGCAACTGGTGCACCAGGCAAACGTGCCCCTTGCCAGAGCTGAAAGATGATGTTCTTTCCCCCCCAGAGTAATGGACCAGCAGATGGGAGTATCCTCTGAAAGCTTTCTGGGTCCATCAGGTGCCTGGGAAGGAATCCCCTAATCAATTCCATCTCCCTGCAGAGGAGGATTGAAGCCTTGAAATCAAGCCGTAGCAGAAAATGATCTGACCATGACAAAGGGAACATATTTAAGACCCTTAATTTCAGATCATTGCTCAACTGCTCTGTGGGGAATACCATGTCAGGAGCATGCCCCCCTCATGAGTTGCACCCTAAATTACTTCGGTCAGGTCCATGGTTGCCATGGTGGCCATAAACTCCTGCACCAATCCAGAGGATTCTCCGAGCAACAGGTTAATGTCCACCAAGACAATAAGCTTGGGGAACTCCACTGCCAGCCCAGCTACCTCCTCGAGTAGCATAGGCAGGGCTGTTGACACGCAGCTGGGAGGCAGGTACATGAGCAACAAGCCCACCTGAACCCCTAGATTCAACTTTACAAAGAGGGACTCACAACCCGTAATCTCAGGAGCAGCGAGCCTGCGTAGGCTGAAGGTCTTTTTTGCTATAATAGCCACTCATCCCACCTTCCCTGGGGTCGTGGCTGGTGCCACACCTGCAACCCAGCTGGGCACATTTCAGAGAGAGGGACTCCTCCTTCTGGGCCCAGCCAGATCTCAGTAACACATGTCAGGTCAGCCTCCTCATCTAGGAGTAAATCCTGGATGAGGGGAGCTTTATTTACAACTGACCTGGCATTGAATATCAACAGCCTGAGCCTATGGTTAGAGATTCGCTTGTTGCCAGTACCCCGAGCTAAGCTCATGGGGCCGGAACAAGGGATTGCTTTCAAGCAGCGACCTCTTGTTCCCCGAGAGCAGCCTACCCCATGTCTCCCAACATATCTGCCTCTCCCCAGCAAAACCGGGATATTCTGGCCCTGTGCCACCCTAGATATGGGCTCCTCCGCTCCTCCCACCTCTATATTGCAAGATTGCTAATATCTCTCTGGTCCTTATATTTTACAGGAAAATGGCAGTAATAGAAAAAATTACAACAGAAAAAGAAGAAATGAAAATGGAAATTGAAAAAACCACATTCCAAAAAATTGAAAATATTGATAAAAATGAGGAGCTCTGCCGAGAACATTACCAATTGCAGTGGAGGTGAGAAATTTTTAGATAGCCAGCAGAAACTACAGAGGAAAGGCTCGTAAGTCTTCACATAGTTCATCAAATCTTTGCACAATCCTATTAAGTTCACCCTGTCTGTATGACATTCATAATTTCATAAGGTATTTTTAATGTGTATTTAATAAAAATTGAATAAAAACGTTGATAATTCAAGTTAAAAAAACCCTGGGGGCTAATTTCTCTCTGGTCTTCATTATTTGCAGGAACACAATGGAAATTTCAAAACTACAGAATGAAAAAGAAGAATTACAAATAAAAATTAATGAACTTTTTAAAGAAAATAAGAAACTTTGCGAAGAAAAAACTGAAATGTATAAGGAGTTTGAAGAAAACTTGAGGAGTTGTTTGCGTTTGCGTCGAGGCTGGTAGACCAGTGATGGGCAACCTTTTGAGCTTATTGTGTCAAAATTCGCCAAAAACCCGAGCATAACTCAGGTGGTGTGTCACCTTGAGGAAAAAAACATAATTTTGTGCTAAAAGTGTCTGGTAACCGATTCCAGGCACTCCAAATTTCCCGTTCATAGTGGCACTCCTCTTGATTCTCCAAGCGGCACCTTTCTACATTCTCAAGCTTTGACCTCAAGTCAACAAACAAGATTCTCCGAGTCTTATTTTCACTTTGTGGAATAGTCCCCGGACTCTTTTTTTTTAAAAAAAAACTCCTGCAGGAGAGGGAGGGGTGCCCTTGCCCCAAAGACTCACTGAAACGGCGAATTCTCACGTGAATTGCAGGTTATTTCCAGAAGCCTGAGACAGATATCCTTGCAAAGGTTTGACAGAAAAAGCAAGCAAAGAGCAAACTTCAAAAGAAGGGAAATGACGGGAGGGAAGGAGGAGACGAAAGGAGGAAGGGAGGGAGCAGAGGGGAAAAGGAAGGAAGGAAGGAAGGAAGGAAGGAGAGAGAGAGAAAGAATGGTAAGAAGGAAGGAAGACAGAAAGAAAGAGGGAGAGAGAAAGAGGGAGAGAAAGAAAGGAAAGAAAGAAAGATGGTAAGAAGTTAGATAGAAAGAAAAAGAGAGAGAGATGGAAAAAATGAAGGAGGGAAGGACGGAAGAGAGAAAGAAAGAGAAAAAAAGAAGTAAGGAAGGAAAGAAAGAAAAAGAAGGAAGGAAGGAAGGAGAGAGAGAAAAAAAAGAAAGGTAAGAAGGAAGGAAGATAGAAAGAAACAAAGTGGGAGAGAGAGAAAGAGAGAGAAACAAAGGAAAGAAAGAAAGATGGTAGGAAGACAGAAAGAAAGAGACAGAGAGAGAAGGAAGGAGAGAGAGAGAAAGAAAGAGAAAAAGAGAGAATGAAAGAAAGAAAAAAGAAGAAAGAAAGAAAGAAAGATCCCATGGGCTTTGAAAAGGGGGGGCACGTCGAAGGGCAGCCCAGCCTCTCTCTTTCCGGTGAGAAGCGGGAATAGCCCAAGGAGCAAGGCCCTCTCCAGCCTGTGCCCAGCTGAAGCTGCGGGAAGAAAGCAAAGGCCGCTCCGCCAGTTGCCTCCGTTGCCCAATTCCTGGCATAGAAAATCGAACAGAGGGAGGGGGAGCTTCATCCGGAAGAGCGAATGGAAGAGCTACGGGAACGTCCCCCCCCCATACGCGGGCGCCCCAAATCCCTCCATGTTTGAAATTTCTGAACCGCAGTTGGTTCGAAGATTTAAAATCCGGTCGAGGTCGACCTGGATCTCGAGAAGTCCCACGTTTTGTGCAACATCTGACGGCCCTCTTTCACCTACCCACCCCCAAACATTGGGAAGCTGCGCGTTCCCCGTAATGTCTGATGGTGGAGACTTAACGATCCTCGAGAGACAGTAAGACAAAAGGCGACGACTTCGTTCTTAGAAGACCCATTTTCTGCGCGAGCGATGAATGGGATCGTAATGCCATCTGCTGGACAAACCGCAGTATTGCTCCCTCGGAAACGAGTAGAAAAACCCCTTCGGCCCAGCTCCGTTCCCGGAAGGGGCTCTTTGGAAGGAACAGGTTTCATTGTAATGGAAAGAATCGGCTCACTCAATGAAAGAGAACACGAAGCGACGATATTTCTTCCTCTGGAAAAATGGACACCTGACTTCCTTAGTGGCCGCATGTCACTGAAAATGGCTACGCGTGTCAGTGCTGACACGCGTGTCATAGGTTCACCATCACTGGTGTAGACGCTCCGCTGAACTCTGAATGCTCCTCAAATGAAAAAAATAAACTTTGGATTTTAAACCCCATTGAACCTCTTGGAGTCTCAAATAAACTGGACTAAGTAAAAAGCTAAAACTTTGGAACCTGGAAGCTAGGAGCCAGATGCGTCCGATAGCAGAAGCTTTGTTTAAGGGAAACATTCGTTTCAGCTGGCAATATCCGGCAATTATAATGGTCTTTCGAGAGGGGAAAATGTACCGAGCAAAGTCGTTGGAGGAAGGGAAGGAAATGCTGGGAAAACTTGGTTTGAATCCGGATTTAAAGCAACAGGCAGAAAAAGCAACAGAGGCGATTGAAGAGGGGGGTGCAAGAGGAGGAGAGGGGGTTAAAAATCTTTTTGAACTTTTGCAATCAACATTCCCCATTAAGGAGTTCTAATTGAAAAGGCAAGCTCTTTTGGAGAAAGAGAAAGAAGCACCAGATTCTTCCAAAATGGAGGCAAGAGTTACGAGGCAAAAAAAGAAATGAAATGTTTGTAAAATATTTTTGTTTTGATTGTTTTATATATTAAGAAAAAGGTTAAGGTTTGGTCCTGATTTAATTTAATATTTGTTTTAATTTTAATCAAATTAAGGGAGACTTGGGGAGGGGAGTGTGGGGTTTTATTTCCTTTTTTAAAGAAAGGGTGTTAGGGGGAGAGCAACAGTTTTGGTGGAATCGTGCCCCCAGTGGTGCCTGATCAAAACAGCGGATTTCCCCCCCACTTATCTCTCATTGTGAGAGAAATTCGGGGGGAGGCACCTGGGTGGGAAGATTCTTTTATAAAAAGGAAGAATTTAATAGAACTCTGGGTTACAGGAGGGGAAAACGTTAAATGGAAATACTATGAGTGATCGAACAATTATGGCATTAAATATAAACGGTCTTGCATCGCCTCTAAAAAGGCACAGACTATTGAAATTAGCGAAAGAAAATCATGTCAATTTTTTATTTCTTGCTGAAACCCATAAGGGACGGAAAAGAACGGATAAACTGATTGACAGTAATGAATGGAAAGGTATTTTCGAATCTAGAGGAAAAATAAACAGTAGGGGGGTAGCTATATTAATAAATGAAAGGAACCCATTTCAGGTGATACAAACAAAAGGGGACAAAGAAGGAAGATTATTATTTGTAAAAGGAAAAATAAACCAAATTACAATAACACTTGTGGTAATATATGCTCCAAATGTAAATGCTAACCAATTTAGTATGAATGCAAAACATAAATTGGATTTATTTTCAGAAGGGATGGTGATATATACTGGGGATTTCAATGTAGAAATAATGGCTAACAACAAAGAAAAGAAACAACTAAATTTAAATAGGTTAAATATGACAGACCTACATGCTGATAATTAAAATAGAGGAACATATTATTCTGTAAGACATAATAAGTTTAGTTGTATTGACTATATATTTATGAATAAAACAGGAAATATTCAAATAAAAAAAGCAGAAATTAAGAGTAATTGGATATCTGACCATGCACCCATAACAGCAGTTATAAAAATAGACTCCATTAGTAGACAAAGAATTTGGAGATATAACACAATTGTTTCAGTAAGTGAAAAAAATAGGGGAAAAATTCAGAGAGATATTCAGGAATTTTATAATATAAATGAAAATGGTGAAATGAGGCAATCAGTTATCTGGGACACGAAGAAAGCAGTTATTAGGGGTAATTTAATCAGTATGGAGTCTTATATTAAAAAAAGTTGGGGAATGGAAAGGGAAAAAAGAATAAGGGAAATAGAATTAATAAGAGAAGATTTAAGAATAACAAGAAATAAAGAATGGAATGATTTGTTAAAACTTACAAAGACATTTGGAGAGATTGTATAATAATGTCCTCACAACATTAGATGTTCCACAAACATGGAAGAACTCCAAAATTGTAACAATTCCTAAACCAGATCGAGATTTAAAAGAACCCGGTTCCTACTGCCCAATTAGTCTACTAAATCAAGATTATAAAATTTTGATGAAAATTTTAGCAAACAGATTGGAAAATATACTACCAAGAATAATTGGAAAGGATCAGTATGGATTTATAAAAGGAAGAAGAATATATGAACCTATTGGAAATATAGTGAATGTGCTGCACCATGCTACTAGAACTAAAAGGAAAATGGGACTATTAAAGTTAGATGTTTATAAAGCTTTTGACAAAATAAATCATGACTATTTATTTCAATTATGTAATAGCCTGAATATGGGGAAACATTTTGTCAAGTAATAAAAGAAATATATAAGGAAAATATAGCCTATGTTAGAGTGAATGGAAATAGAACGGAGAAGATAGAAATAAATAATGGAACCAAGCAAGGATGCCCCCTATCCCTGATGCTTTTCGTGATGGCAATTGAAACATTAGCTAATAAAATTAGAAAAGACAAACAATGGAAGGGATATCAAATAGGGAATATGGAATTAAAATTAAATCTATTTGCAGATGATGCTATAATAATTACAGAGACACCAGTAGATATGATTAAGAGAATGATTGTAATACTTCAGGAATTTAAAGACCAATCAGGGTTAAAAATAAATATGGAAAAATCAGAAATTATTTGTTTAAATACCGAGCCTAAAGAACAAATTGAAATACGGAAGGTATCAGGTTTAAAACGGGGGAATAAGAAAATGAAATATTTAGGAGTTTGATTATTAAAGAACCCAGAAAATATGGTGGAATTTAATTATAATTTAATATGGAAAAAAATTCAGAAACAAATTAAGAATTGGGGAAATAAAAATTTGAGAAGATTGACTAGAGTAAGAGCATTAAAAATGATGATTATCTCAAAAATGTTATACATTTTACAGGTAATGCATGGAACCTTCCCAATAAGGAAATTAAAAGAATGGGATACTAAATTAAATGCTTGGATAGAAGGTAATAAAAGACCAAGAATTTTTTAAAAAAGGCTGATAGCCACGGAAGGCGAGGGAGGTTGGGGAAATCCAAGTTTGGAGTATTACAGGGATGCATATCAAATAGATAGATTAATTGAATTACAATTATTAGAAGAGAAACCATGAGTAGAATTAGAGAAAGGAATTAATGACATTAAGAATCAAGAATTATTATTTAGGAAATGGAACAAGATAGAAATAAATAGATTAATAGATCCAACTAAAGCGATTATAGAAAGTTGGATGAAATGGCAAGGCAAATTAAAAATGACAAATTCTAAATTAGCGACGCTGCATGTGATAAATATAAAGAAAGAAAGTAACCTCACAAAGATAATATGGAAATTAAAGGAAAAAGGTATACAGAGAATTGAACAGTTATATGAACAGGATGGAAGGATCAATAGAAATGAAATAGAGAGATGCCTTGGACAACAAAATTGGTTACAAGTTAACTCAATAAGTACATATTTAAGTAAAAGGGAAAATAAAGAAATATTCCTCAAACAAGAAACAAATTTAGAGAAGATATTAAGGGAAAAGAGTAAGAATATAAAAGCTGGCTTTCCGGCAAAGCAGCACGCTTTTCAAATGCGCTGCTTTCCTGCAACTCTTTCCTGGGCGGGGGGGAGGAGGCCCCCACTCCCCCCCCCAGGAAAGAGGTGCAGGAAAGCAGCGTGTTTAAAAGGCACGCTGCTTTCCTGGAAAGCTCGCTTTCCTGGCCGGCACAGGGCTTTCCCGCCACTCCCCCCCGAAAACACAATGGAGACAGGCAGGGCGAAGCGGCGTCATGAGGCTCAAGCAGGCAGCCTCCGCGCTTTTCTTGGAAGAGGAGGAGAGGGGGCGGATCGGGCGAGCGGGGGCAGCACCAAGAGGCCAGGGGCACGCGGGGGCGGGAGGCACGATGGGGAGGCAGGGGAGGCCGCGGCTCCCTTTCCTTCTACTGTTGGCGCCTCTCCATCCCCGCCCCCCCGGCAGGCTGGCAGGGGGATGGGGAGCGTGCGCCCATGGAAAAGGGTGTGCGGGGGTATTTTGGGGCGTGCGCATGCTCACGCGTGCAGCTTACGGGGAACGGTGCCTTCTTCCCCACTTTCCTCCCTCACTTCCTTTTGCTTTCAGAGTGAGAGGGAAAACCAAATAAAAACAGGAAGGAGGCAAGGACAGAAAATGGTGCATGGCTGCAAAACAGGAGAAGGGCATTTTTCAGCCACTTTCTGGGACTGAAAAGTTGAGGGGACCCAAGCAGGGGCGGGTTCTAACTTATCTTGCCACTGGTTCGCTTCCTCGAGATGGTGACTGCATACACAGTGCTGGAAACTGGGCTTCTCCACATGCTCAGAAGAAAATAAAAATAAAAAATAAAACGAGGGCTGTGCCCATGGACCGACACTGACCAATCCGGTTCATTAACATCATCATGACATCACCAGTGGGTCGCTATCGGTTTGGGTGAACCGGTCCAAGCTAGGAGGGACCCATCCCTGCTCTGGACTCACAACTGCTGCTGGAGGAGCAGTTGTTTATCTGTGGCTAGCTGGCTTGGCACAGAGTCACCTCCTCCCATTTGTTCATGGTCCCTCACTACTTGGTCCCTTCATAATTGCACTCATGTAATGGGCTGTATATCGAGTCTTCCTTTGGCTATCATGCTGCATGGACTTTTGGGTTTTTTCTCAGGTTTAAAATAAGGTCGTCACTTTTCAAACCATGAATAGCACAGAGCCAGGATACTTGCAAGGCCTCTCTCTGTCTGAGACAGATAAGAATGGGTGTCTCCGGGTCCCCTCGCTTAGACGTCACCCAGTGAGACCATAGCTGCCCCTGCCAAGTGGTAAGAGGATTTTCCCCTTATTGGGTGAAATGGACTCGTCAAACAGTTGGTTCTTCCTCTAACGTATGGGGTAAGTTGAGACTAGAGTTCAGAAGGTGTGGAGGGAGAATGGTTTTGTTGGTATGATACGCTGCACGGTTTGTGATTACTATCATTTTGTTGGCTTTTATATTTTATTCTTAAGCACTGACCCGCCCAGGAATGTTGGGCATAAGATGGGTGTCCACATTAGTCTCCTAAATAAAAAGAAGGGATTACTATGGTGTGATCTGCTGCCCAAGAACAAAATCAAGCCGATCCCAATGAATGAGGAATTTGCATTCAGCTGACTAGGAAGGGAACGGGGAATAAATCTCTTTGATTGAAACAGTTTGAGTGTAACAGAAGATGGAGGCAGTTGGGAACTTCTGGGACCTCACATCATTCAGGCAATCCAACCCTGATGTGACCTGAGTTAGATCCTCCAGAGAGATTTTCCCTCAACAATGTGGCTGTTGGGAGGGACTATGCAGATTCCCTCCTACTTGGCATGATCACCTCAGTTGTGGGCTTTTCCCTTGGGAGCAAAGAAAAAAGAAGTTGGAGGACAACACACAGTAAGGACTGAAGTCTCACTTTCTGGCATTGCCATTTTGCCAGCTATGAACAAGCTGGAAGAACAGAAATTATCAGGGCAAAGCAAAGGAATGATTACCCAGAGGGAGAGACCTTTTTGTGGTGTTCTTAGAAAAGACTAGTATGGAGGCATTTTTAAAAATAATAAATGATAAACTATTAAAACCTGTTTGAATATTTTTCACTTTCAACTCCTTGTCATCTTCCTGGCTCAGGAAACAGATCTCCACTCCACATTCTCAAATTCATCTCTGCATCACTAGGAATAGGATGGGCAGGAACTGCTACAAAACCCTCCAGTCCAGCACCTGAATTTCCAGGGTTTTTTCCTGAGTTTAGTCATTGATGTCAATGATGGTGGAGGTGGCTGTTATGTTCCCAGGACCCCTTCTGCTAGCACAACTCTCTGAAGTGGTGATGTTATAGACCAAAATATTTGATTCCTTACCTCTGGTTGTTGGTCTTGATGCTTGTCTAGAATTTCCCCCAAGGCCCAAACAGAATGATTGGGGGGGGGGGAGGTTCCCACCTCTGACAGAGTGCACTATTTTATGGTGCTGAAAAGTTGCCCCAAGAAATCTCTTTGGATTTGCGCAGAGGAAAGTTCTTTCTTAAGATCAGGTATGGGGTTACGGAGGCTCGCAGCTGGCAACTGACTGCGCGTTAGTCACAAAATAAATAAATAAATAAAATAAAATAAATAAATCCAATTGAGAGAAAAAACCTCGGACAAGAAACTTGAAAACAACTTTTTCTCCTTGGTGAGACAACCTAGATTCAATTCAGGATGACCCTTTTATTGAAAGCAGACACAGAAATGCAGGCTTCTACGATGCTACATTTCACATGGGTCTGTTACACCAATTCAAATTCATAACGTATTAAGCGTACAAAATATAACCAATAAAAATCACACAACCTGGGCTACATTTCAAAGTGCTGATTCATGAGAAAAAGAAAGCGAGAGCGAGAGAAAGGTCCCATCAGCCCACCTCGTGATATATAACGTTTGCACTTTTCTTAGGCTAGCAGCAAAGAAGGCAAGACAAGAGTGCTGGGAAGGAGAATGTTGCTAGAGAAACTGGGTCATCATACGTGTCATGCTCAAGGTCTATGCTTTTCGCACGCACATTCCAAGACACTAGTTCCCACGTTCTCACAATCAGGAATTCCTTTGACCTGCTTGAGCTCTTTTCCCCATGCAGGTAGGTAGGAAAATTTCAATTGTGGGATGAAATCCTGTCAGCTTTTAAATGGATCCTACTGATCTTTTTAGAAAAACCTTCGATGAAATGTTGTTTTGAGGGATGGGATCAGATGGGATGCAGTTGTCCTTCTTCCTACATAAGGTAACTGGCATCCTGACAAACACATTCCTTGCTATAGTTAAAGTTAATTTGACTTTCCTTTGAAAAAAAGGGGAAATTTTTCCAGATTTATCCTGATCTGAAAATGCCCAGCATAATCGCCAGCACATTTTTGGGGCCCTGCCCATCTGCTCTGTGCACAGGATTAATTGCCATTGTTTTGGGGTAGGACTAACTTTTCTTCCAGGGTCTCTGGTGGAGAAGGGATGTCCCAACTGCGTGAGATCTAGCCCCACCTGGCTGGCTCTTTAAGACCAAGAAAGCGGCCCTCTTGCAGATCTAAATTGGGGTCCCCAACGAGATGAATTCTGTTTTAGATCAGGGGTTGGAGAGAATCCGCCCAATGGAACAAGGCAGAAATGGACCTTTTTGGGGCCTTTTGGTAAGAATCTGCCTTCAAACTACTGAGTGCCACAAGATCCATCTAGGATGTGCCTTTGACTAGATTGACACAGCCACCTCACCTTCCAGCTGATAGGCCATCAGAAGTCGGGGCAGATCCGAACTCAAACTTGGTATCTCTGAATCCCACTCACTTTCACGAGGGATCCCTCAACCTCTCACCAGAAAGCTCCTAGCAGCATTGCCAGCAGTGTCTTTCCTACAGAGAAATCATCCAGACCACTGATTGTCCATGGGGAAGACCGGGGCACCCCCATACTTGCTTGGCATGCTGGGAAGATATCTTAAAGACAAGATTCCATTCTGAGCACCCAATTTTTCCCAAAATCATTGGATCAAGTGGAAAAGAAGCCTTAAAGGAGGGCTCTTTAAACTTAGCAACTTTAAGACTGGAGTCCCCCTGGACGTTGCGCACAGGAATTGTCACGACTTTCAGCCGGTCCTGGGGCTGCTATTGATGCGCAGTGGCAACCCATCCCTGAGTACAGGGTCTCCAACCTTGGCAACTTTTAAGACTTGTGGACTTAAACTCCTAGAACTCCTCAGTCAATTTCAACTCTGGGAGTTAAAGTCTGCAAGTCTTAAAGTTGCCAAGGTTGGAAACTTCTGGTCTAGTATAGCTGTTGGAGGTTAGGCTAACTCTAATGTTCCCCTCCCCTTCTCTGTCTTTGTCTGTCTCTTTCTTTCTCTCTCTATCTCTCTCTCTCACACACACACAAAATCACAAATTGTACAGTAGAATTTTAATAACTAATAAATCTAACTGGCGAGCATAGTTATGTCCTTCTTCCACATCTGCAGGAATCCCAAAGTTTCTCTTCTTAGCTAGTACTTTAGTGAGAAGGAGATAGATGCAGTGATGGGCTACCAAAATTTTTACTACCACACTGTGGTTGTGGCTTATGCATTTTGTTTCAACATCTTTCAGTGCAAATTGGGTATTCTGGGGGTGGAGTTCCATTTTTGCTACCCCACTGCCTCCCACCCCCCGTCCGGGCAGTAGCCCACCCCTGATTATCTACTACATAAAGTGTATGTACACACACGCACACACAGCTCTTCTAAAATTATACCCATTCAACCTCATTTATTGTGACAGGAAAAACATACCCAGAGCCCAGAAGGGAAAAAAGAAAAGAAAAAAAATCAAAATTTTGCTACCAGTACTGAGTACCTGACCATACCCGTAGGAGCCCATCACTGGAGATAGGTGAACATCATTACAGGTAATCCTCAACTTGTTACAGTTTGTTTAGTGATCCTATGGAAAGCTAGCACACAACCCTGTCTTAGAAGAATGAAATATTTGGAGAAATATTTAAAAGGTAGAATATTATATTTCCCTAAAGGAGAAACATGCTCTTGGAAAACAGCCCCCACCTTTCTTAATAGCCCCAGCAGGACTGGACCAGCCTATCTACAAGACAAAAGACCTTCAGCCTCAGTGATGCGATTAGCCCTCAGGAAAGATCTAAACCAGGGCAAAATCATTCAGCCGCAATAGGAGAAGCCCCTTCATTTCATTAGCAAGCTTCAACCATGCCTGAGACTCAGATAACTTACAAAGTTAACTATGACTGCTGCATAACCTGGGAGTCTGACAAGCCAACAGAATACATTTCTTGCACAGGAACAGGAAGCTTAAGGGCCAGGCCCAAGAGAGGGTATAAATACCTCAATCTCTCTCCTCCATATGTTGCCCAGGACCTCAAACCCATGTGGTCCTGTCCACCAATAAACCATCTTTACAATCAGCCTTAAAAAAGGCATTACATAATTTATCGTACGTTTGCTTATTTTGACTATACATGTCTTGAAGTACAGAACAACGCAAACCGAGAGAACATAACCCTAATCCTCGCCCAAGTCAGTTCTTTCTTAGTATGTGTTTGCGGCCTGTAACAACAGCGGTTAAGTTCTCTCTTAATATTTAAACAATATAGTGACAGTCTATCTATCTTTCATGCTTGTTCAGAAAAAGAGAGATTTCCCTCAAGCGAGCGGGCATGTATATCGCCTCGCCTAAATTTCTTCCTGATTTGTTGAGAGGTTCAAAACAAAATCAGGGGCAAATTTAGTTTTTTTAGTTGTAACTGAATTTGAATTATTTGGATTTTGTTATACTGTATATTGTCTTTTTTATATGTTGTAAACTGCTCTGAGTCCTCAGAGAGGGGCGGCATATAAATCCAATAAACTTAAACTTAAATTGCTATTACCGTCCGCTGCTACTGGTGTGCTGCGTATGCAGCTTTGGTTGTCTTGTGTATGTGTTATGTGTGCATGTCCCCAGCATGTTTTTGCTTCTGTACATGCACAGAAAGCAAAATGCGGTGAATTCTTGTGAGGAGACACTCTGAGTCTCCGGAGAGACGGCATACAAATCTAAATAATAATAATAATAATAATAATAATAATAATAATAATAATAATAATAATGATGATGATGATGATGATGATGATGATGTCTGAGGGAGGGAAAAACACCTTTCCCTCTGGAGGCCGGAAATGGCCTGTTTCACAACTTCTGGTGGGCCCAATAAGCTCTTGTTTCACTCCCCAGGCTCCAAAGGCTTCCCTGGAACCGGGGAAGGGTAAAAATGCCTCCCCATCCCCCAGGAGGCTCTCTGGAAGCCAAAAACACCCTCCCAAAGCCTCTGTGTGAGCCAAAAATCAGCTGGCCAGCATACACCTGCATGTTGGAGCTCACATGCCAGCAAATATGGCTCCGCATGCCACTTGTGACACCCATGTCATAGGTTCGCCATCACTGCCTTAGACTGTCTACAGTCGACCTCACCGCATTCCTTAGAGGTCTATAAGGGGGCGTGCATAAGCACACCATCGTGCCTACCATCCTTGTCTTACTGTCCTATTGTCCAAATTTACCTGTACCTACTTTGCTTTTGTTTATATTTATACCAATACCTGCTATCTTGTATGTTTAGACAAATAAATAAATAAACATCTGGAAGGCAGCAGTTCGGGAAATGCTGGGCTTGATCGTGATTGTGAATCTTGGGGATCTCTTTTGCACTAAACTGATGCACAATTGCTATGTGCACACACCTGTTCCACTGTCCTTTCACAGAATAATAATAATAATAATAATAATAATAGTAATAATAATAATAATAATAATAATAATAATAATAATAATAATTATAATTATTATTAATTTATTTATTTATAATGCCCTTTTAACAAGGGGAATGACAGCAAGCCATATACAACTAACAAGGACAGGCAGTAGGCAATACACACACTTAGCTGAAACACAACTAATAAAACCACAAAACCTATTGAAAACATTCCCAACCTCTCCAATTTCTTCCCCTCTTGCTGATCCCCAGAACAAGGCTGTTTCAATCTGTTGAATCAAAGAGGAATGTCTTTAGTGCCGTGGTGAGTGAGGCTACTCAGGGGCTTCTCAGCTCAGGATATTTTATCTCCCAGTATTACTGGCAGGAAAACATTTCTCTCCCCCTCCCCCAACAATATAATAACAATTTAAAACCACAAGAAAATAAATAATTCATCCTTTTAGCCGGAGCTAGATGGTATATAACTCATCGGCCACAGGCCTGCAGGCAAAGCCAAGTTTTCACAGCCTTCAGGAAAGCCAGGAAGGTAGGAAGAGTGCAGATCACAGGGGTCAATTGATTCCAGAGTGGTCACTAGATGGCAGCAAAGAGATCTTTTAGCATCTTGCCTATTTTGTGGGTCTATCAAAAAAGTTTATTGAATGATCAGAACATTAAGGAAAAGTGGTTGAAGTCTTGATGGCTAACTTTATTATTTTTATTTAATATTTAGGTAAGGATTATTTTGCCTTTACGTCTGCAACAAAACGAGCAGCAAAGCTAAGAGAACTGAACCACATCTGACTGCAGAAATCTAGATTGACTACTAGATGATAGCAGAGAAATGTGAAAAGATTATTTTGTCCTGCCATGTGGATGTTTGCAGACCAGCTTACCTAATCTTAAACAAAGTAAGGGTGGGAATGATTTTGCTCCCTGTAAAAAAGACTGTTCTTTGCTGATTTAAGAGATTTTGGTAACTAGATTGAGAACAGTTGTGATTTTAAAACTGGTTCATGGGATTTGGACAGTGATAGTAGTGGATGTGAAGAAGTCAGAAGTGTCCATACACATGGTGAAGGCAGAACAAGAAACTGCCCTGAAGATCACAAACCTCTCTTGCTGTGCCTTCAACAAACTTGATTGCATGGATATATTGGCTGCAAAAATCACAAGAGTTACAGAAACCCCAAGCTGTTTGCCACTACCAAATAGTCGTCTGGATATTTGCAACCTAAATATGCTTCTTGAAGCATAGGATGTGCTTATTAGGCAAAAGGAAGGAAGATGCCAGCCAGAAAAGACTGTCCCATTACAAAAGACATTTTGATGCTGTGTGGTTCAAAAGCTCCAGAATCTGTCAGACAAGTCCTAGCCCTTAACTTCTCAAACTTGGAAAGCTGCTTCACAATGGATGGAAAAGGGGATTAGCCAGCTTGTTTCATTTCCCCCAGTTTTTAAATGCACCCCATGCCATCTCATCCCATCTGATCACCATCTGGCAGATTTTATCTGTGGAAGCCCTATGTGTAGAGATCATCTATCTATGTATCTACACTATGTTGTCATTATAGGTAGTACTTTCCACATGTAAATGTCATCTGAATCTCTTCAGTTGTATCCAAGATTCGTCAGGTTTTATTACACAGTGATCCCCCATGCAACTATAGGACAGGAAATGGCAAGAGACAGGTTGAATAGTAGAACTATCGATCACCAGCCAGTATGGTTGAGGAGGACAATTCTTAGGTTGTAAGATCCAGTATAATTCAACTTTATCCAGAATGGAAAGTTTCGGGATAGATAATGGTGGTATTATAGTCACAACAATTTCCATAGGCAAATTCAACATGAGGTAAACATAGCAATGGTCTTTACTAGACTGAAGAAATGTGTTCAAATTGGACTGTACACTTTACTCTTGCACAGGGTCTTTTTGCTCTTTTTCTGTATTAAACAGAAATTTTGTTGCTAAAAAGCAACAAAAGAGAAATTAATTAGAGGTGGATATTGCCTGAAATAACTGAAGATAGTAGTTTGTGGCTCAGAAATGTTAATTCTAGCCTTCCCTGTTACCAACTTTATTAGGTAAACCTTTAAGGGGAGGCTACTTTTAACATTTAAGTTCTGAGGTTCAATATTCCATGGTTGGATTTGACAAGACTTGCACTCAGTTTAATTTGAATTGGGAAAAATACACCTCAATTTTATTTGTACGTACTTGCTTTATAATCCATAAATGCCAACTCAAGAGATTGGAGAAAGAATTGTCAGTGGCTGTAAATATTGTGTTAGGATTGAGCACAATCAATATTAATATAAATCGTAAGGATACAAGCAACAAGTTACAGTCACACAGACATAAAAGGCAGGAGATGGGTGATAGGAACGATGAGAAGACTAATACCGTATTTCCCCGAAAGTAAGACAGTGTCTTACTTTCTTTTTATCCCCAAAAGCCCCACTATGTTTTACTTTCGGGGTATGTCTTATATTGGAAAAAAATTGTCGAATTTTTTGTTTTAACCATAAAATTAACATTTAGACGTGGTGACGTATGGAGGGGGGGGGCGGCGCGGAAGTGGGCAGGAGGCAGCGCTCATTAAGATCAGAGGGAGGTGGCAGATGCGGCGACGTATGGAGAGTGGGACGGTGCGGACGTGGGCAGGAGGCGGCGCGCAGCTAGATGAGAGGGAGGCGGCAATACCCCCGTGTTTCCCCGAAAGTAAGACATATGTCTTACTTTCGGGGTATGGCTTATATTAGCCGACCCCCCTGAAACCTCCGATACGTCTTACAATCGGGGGTGTCTTACTATCGGGGAAACAGGGTAGTAACAGTAATGCAGTCTAAGAGAAAAGTTTGACAGTGGTGAAGGAATTATTTGTTTAGCAGAGGGATGGCATTCAGGAAAAAACTGCTCTTGTGTCTAGATGTCTTGGTGTGTAGTGCTCTATAGCGTCATTTTGAGGGCAAGAGCTGAAATAATTTATGTCCAGGATGCGAGGGGTCAGTAATATTTTCACAGCCCTCTTTGTGCAGTATACAGGTCCTCAATGGAAGGCAGGTTGGCAGGAATTGTTTTTTCTGCAGTTCTGAAACTCAAATTGTTCACTCCAAATCATAACCACTCCGAGTCTTCGGAGAGGGGCGGCATACAAATCTAATAAATAATAATAATAATAATGATGATGATGGTGGTGGTGGTAGTGGTGGTGGTGATGATGATGATGATGACTGTTGTGGTTAGCTCTGGCCCAGCTCCTGCCCCAAGGAATGTGGAGGTGGATGCAGGGGAAACATCAACATGTCATATGCCTGTTTTATTGCTGACAGAGTCAGGTAATGCAATTTCCTCGGACGAAGAAGAAGGTGGGGGTGACTTGGAAGAGGGGGGCTTGGCACACAGCCCAGGAAACCAATCTCTATTATCTTCGGTCGATTCGGATGAGGAAGTGTTAGACCCACGCATGTGCAGAATTATGCATCGAAGAGAACAATTGAAGAAATATTACAGGAGATAAGAGTGTTTGGCTGGGGCTCCAGTAATTAGAGCTGCTGATATAAATAGCAGCATGCTGGTTTGGCCATTGTGGAAGATTATCTGATCATTGTTTCTTCAGAACCCTGCCTTGCTGTTTCCAGACTTTGTTGATTTTTCACGACTTTGAAACCAAAGCAGAGCAAAGTGTGGGGGTCTCACTTTGTGGAAGACGGAGGGCTGTGACGTTCCTTCACAGCTGCTAGCTAAGTACAGTGATCTCTCGGTTAGCGCGGGGGTTACGTTCCAAGACCTCCCGCGCTAACCGATTTCCGCGTTATACTGGATGCGGAAGTAAAAACCACCATCTGCGCATGTGCGCCATTTTTTTCATGGCCGCACATGCGCAGATGGTGGAGTTTGCATGTGGGCGGCGGGGAAGACCAAGGAAAAGTTCCTTCAGCCGCCCAACAGCTGATCTGCTCCGCAGCGCGGAAGCAGCGAGGAGCCGAAGATGGGGTAAAGGCAAAGGGGAAACCCCATCTTCGGTTCCTCGCTGCTGCCGCGCTGCGGAGCGGATCAGGTGTTGGGCGGCTGAAGGAACCTTCCCTTGGTCTTCCCGCCGCCCAGGCAAAGGGGAATCCCCAAGATCGCTTGCTGCTTGCCGCTTTGCAGCTTGGAGCCTTGCTTCGCCTCCTTCGCTGCAATAGGCAAGCGGCAAGCGATCTTGAGAAAGAGAGAGAAAGGAGGGCGACTTGCCAGTCCACGCCCCCCTGGATGAACAGCCTCGCATGGCCCCAGCGCCGGGCTCCGCTGTTGCCTCCGCCCCCATTCGGCTCTGCAGCTGAGAGGCCTTTCCGGCAGAGCCCTCCCCAACAGCTCCCGCCGCCAGCGCAAAAAAGAAAAGAAAAAAAAATCCCCAAAAGAGGCAGGCACAAAGCGGGGGCACAAGGGGAGCTGCCCGGCAGAGGTTGTTTTTTTTCTTCTCGTGGGCAAGTGGAGGGGGGGAGAGAGAAGGGAGGAAGAGAGTGTGAGAGAGGAAGAAAGAGAGAGAGAAATGATAGAAAAAAGGGGAGAAAAAAGAGAAATGAGAAAATGATTGAAGCATAGTGACAGGAAAGAAAGAGAAAGAGACAGAGAAGTGACTCTTGGTGATGACGTATGACGTCATCGGGTGGGAAAAACCGTGGTATAGCAAAAAAACCGCGGACTTATTTTTTAATTAATATTTTTTGAAAAACCGCGTTGCAGCGTTTCGCGCTAATCGAGAACGCGCAAATCGAGGGATCACTGTACTTAAGGACTGATTAAGGGGATTGTACAGACTACGAGGTTGTTTTTGGACGAGTGCTCTTTGCAATACAAAAAGGGTGCTTTGTTTCTTTTGAATTTTTGTGATAAAGAACATTGTTTTTGAACTTTCAAGTGTGTGTGTGTGTGTGTGTCGGAAATTTGTACCCTTGAATTTTCGGGAGACTCATACCATAAAGCCCGGCAGAACAATAGGTAATAACCAACACATCTGTACATATTCCTCTTTTTGCTTCTTCCTTTTTTAATATTATGGGGCTATAAATCCCTTTCCTAAGTTCACAACCACAAGGGCATGAAAACAGATGGACCAAGGCCTCCCACAGCAGGTTGTTAAAAGAAAAACAGGTAGTTTGATTATGAGGTTACCTGTTGGAACATATGAACTATAATAAAGAGAAAGAAACAGCAAAAAGACAGGAATGAAGACAATGACAAATTCAGCACACCAACATTCAGGAGGAAAAGCGGAGTTTGCCAGAAAGTTCTCAACCTTTTTGGGACTCGTAGTCTTTCGAAAATATGTTGCAGGTATTTTTGTGAAATGGTGGGAAGACTAGATGAGTTTTCCCATCCGCCAAACAGTAGCTATGAGGCATTTAATTAATTACAATGATCCTATTCACCAGAATGTTCCTTGCCATCCTTTTGGCCCTCAGTTTCACAGGAAATTATCTCCCGGCCCTGCATACCTTTGTTCTTTTTTTTTACAAGAAGCAAGCATCCTTTCCCTCCGGAGGGCGGGGGGAGTGTGTGTATGTGTGGTGTGGAACTGCACTCTGCTGCAGCTGCTCGTGTTTTGCTTTTCTAAGGAGGCTTCTAAGCCCAGTCTGGTAGATTGCTGTCTTTGGTTGCCAGGTTGTGGAGCCAAGATGTGGAGGGCATAGAGAATGGCCTTAAAGGACAGAGGGAAGATTTGTTACCAAGGCAACAATGAGACTTGAGCTCATTCCAAGAGATAAACTTTAGAAAAATGCTTCAGACAACCTCTCCCTAATTCACACAAAGATTAAAATAAGGGGGCTATCGCGGCAGGAGCGGGGGGAGACGGACAATGGGAGCAACATTCAGAGTTGGAAGATTCTGTTTCTCTAGCTCTTCCAACAAAAGGAGTTTTAAACCAATATGGCTTTTGTTTCTTGCTCTGGTCTACATTTTAGAGCCGACAGAAATGTAATGGAGACTTGAGAAAGTATCTGAACTATCCCCAGCCAGACCACACGTTACCAGCTAGCACTGAAGTTGTTAAGAAAATCCGGAGCTATAATTCAATCTTTTGTGTTCCCAACCCTGCAGAAGGAATGTTCTTGCTTCTGGTGTGTATCATTCTGTTTTGTATTCTTTTGCAAAAAAAATATAAATAAATAAAATTTCAATTTTCCTTTTTGATCACCTGGTACGGCAGTTTTAAAAAAAATAATAATAGCACGAGATATGGCCCAGTACTTTATAATACAAGAGACAAACATATTACAAACCGTGGTGTGAGATGCAAGACACCCACTCCCAGGGGCACGTAGCTTCATTCGTGTTCTGTGCACATGCACGCTATGCGTGTGCATCCCGAGCATGTTTTTGATTCTGCGCATGAGCAGGAGGCAAAAAATGTGCTGAAATTCTGTGAGGGGATTCGTGCCTGCGTGTGCAAGATTTTTGCTATTTTTTTGCTTCCGTGCATGTGCCAAAGCCAAAAATTTCACGCACACACGCGCGCTCCTTTGTGAGATTTTGCTTTTGCGCATGCGCAAAAAAATATGAAAAAAGATGGCGCCACCCATAGAACTGCCATCGGAGCAGCCGCATTGCAAATTGCGCAATCTGGCAACCGGTAGCAACCCACTACTGCCTCCTCCCCCAAATTGTATACTCACAATGGGAAGACAAGTCTGGTTCACGGATCAAAGTTTTATTGAAGAAAAATTGAAAAAGTGGTTGCTGGCATGGTTGCCTCTTAGACCGTTCCCAAATGGATTGAGTTCAAAGAGCGCAAAAAGCAGTGTTCAGGTTATACATTTTATATCCCTACACAATCCATGCCACACCTCAGAAGCCCTCCCTACTCCCCTTGGTTCTTCGAAGTTATTTTAGGCTGGTAGACTTCAATTCCCAGAATTCCTCAGCCTGCTTTGCTGGCTGGGGAATTCTGGGAGTTGAAGTCCACAAGCCTTAAAGTTGCCAAGTTTGGGGACCCCTGCTCTAAAGGGTCATCTTGACGTGTTTAACATCAACTATCTTTTCATGTTTACTTTTAATTTTAAGCTTGGGTAGATGTTCCTTTCTTACTGACAGTGGTCTTGCCTAAGAGGTAGGTTCCTGTCTCCAAGGGAGCATTAATACATTATCTGCACTGATTACAATTTATGGTCAATTTGCAATGGTAGGAAGCAACAAAGAGTCTCACACCTAAGTGTTATATTTTATACATTTTTATAAATTGTCATTTGCTTCTTTCAATTGTACAGTTGTCATTCTATCCTCAAATCGCTCAAGAAACTTTTCTCTTAAAAGATTCTTATATTTTTCATGTATTCCCCGCCCTCTCTTTCTCTGTGTGTCCATCGGGTGGGTTTTTCCCACTTTGGACCGGTTCACCCGAACTGGTAGTGACCCACGGTAAAATGATAAAGCCGCCCCGAGTCCTTGGAGGGGGGGCATATATATATATAAATGAATGAATGAATAAATAAATAAATAAAAATGAATGAATGAATGAATAAATGAATGAATGAATAAATAAATAAATAGATAAATAGATAAATAAATAAATAAATGGCTGGATGGATGGATGGATGGATGGATGAATGAATGAATGAATGTCATCGACCCGGTTCAGTTAGTGCCATGGTCTGGGCACCGCCATCTTTTTTTTAAAAAAAATGTTTTGAATTATTTTTTCTTTATTTTTTCTTCTGAGCATGCGCAGAAGCCAAGTTTCTAGCACTGTGCATGCAATCGTTATCTTGTTTTCGGCTTAAAAAAAAAAATCGCACTGTGTGTCCAAGCAGCATGGGAGGAAGTGAACCAGCAGTGAGGTAAGTTGGAACCCACTCCTGGTGTTTGTGTATAAGAAAGAGAAGAGGAAACCATCTCCCAAATTTTATTCTCCTTTTCAGATTCTTAGATTTTTAATCATGATTTTGGGTTGTTTTAATTTTGTTAGTGTTTGTCTTGAATTTTGGGGAAAAAAACCCTACATTTTAATAAAGTCAGATTTTTTTTAAATTAAAAAGAGAATTTAATTCCTTCCCAGACCTGTATGTCAGTTTTCTAAGGTTACCAGATCTGGTGTGCAAAACTCTGAACAAAGGGTTAGCGTTTGGTATTCTCTAATTTCTGCAGCTCAGATCTGTTTGTTTTAGATTTACCGATATGACAGCAGAAGACATTCTGCAAAACAGTTGGTACAAGAAGTATTTATTATATGAACCAGAACACTTCAAATATTCACAATGCATTGTTGCTACGGTTCACTTTCATGTATTTTAGTATTTTGTTATTGCTTGTTTATGAATTGAAAACATCTCATTATTTACATTGGACGATTTCTCTATGATCACTATTAAAAGTATAGTACTATATTATGATTTGAAATACTTGTGCAAAAGCACCCTCTTGTGTATATGAAGAACCATATGTTTAATTTTTCTTAAGTAAAAAAGGATGTGAATTTGACTTAATTCAGATATACAGGGGGTGGACAACAAAATGGAAATACTTGACTTTTTTGCATCATAATGTTTGAACATGTTCAAATCAACCAAAACATGACATATTTTAATGTTTTTTTGTTTTTTAATTCTGTTATTTGATGTTTTTTTAAACTACCTTATTTTTTTACAGAAATTTATGGAAATTGGTTATAACCTTCTAGAAATGGCAGACCTCTCAGACTTTCAAAGAGACCAAATTGTTGGTCCTCAAATGGCAGGCACTAGTGTAACAGAATGTGCCCGAATGTTTGGTGCTTCAAGAGGTAATGTCTCAAAAGTAATGACTGCTTTTGAAAGACAAGAGAAAACGTCCTGAGTCAAGCACAGGTCTAGTCGAAAGTCGAAGTTGTCTGAGAGAGACCGTCGGACTCTAAAGTGAATTGTTAGAGCGGATCGCAAGACCACAGCTCCTAAGATCACTGCAGAGCTCAATAGACACGTACAGAATCCAGTTTCCACAAAAACTGTTCAAAGGGAGCTTCACAAATCTGGACTCCACGGAAGAGCTGCAATTAGAAAATCTCTGCTCTCAAAGACAAATGTTTCAAAGCATTTAGAGTGGTGTAGAAACCCCCAGAAATGGTCCCTCGAGCAGTGGCAAAATGTGATTTTCTCTGACGAATCATCGTTTACCACTTTTCCAACCTCTGGCCGTGCTTATATTTGGAGGCAGCCAAAAGAATCATTTCATCCAGACTGCCTTCTCCCAACTGTCAAACATGACGGGGTTCAATGATGATCTGGGGTGCTATTTCTTGGAAATCCACCGGGCCAATGATTTACCTTCATGGAAGAGTTAACAGCCATCACTATTTAGGAATTTTGGCCGACCAAATTCATCCTATGGTTCAAGAACTGTTTCCAGAGGGGGATGCCATCTTTTAATATGATAATGCACCAATACATAGAGCAAGAATTGTTAAAGAATGGCACGAGGATCATTCTAATGATGTTTAGCATCTCATCTGGCCACCACAATCACCAGACCGCAACATTATTGAGCATTTATGGTCAACTTTAGAGATTTAAGTAAGAAGTCAATTTCCACCACCATCGTCTCTAAAAGAACTGGAGGGTGCTTTAACCAAGAATGGGCTAAAATTCCTTAGAAACAACTCACAATTTGTATGAATCAATACCTCAGAGAATTGAGGCTGTATTTGCCACAAAAGGTGGACCAACACCATATTAAAAGATATTTTGATGGTTTTTCAAGGTGTTTCCATTTTTTTGTCCACACACTGTAACTCACTGTGTTAAAAGCTATTTTCTGCAATCGATTTTGGAGCACTTTACCTTATTGTGTGCTCCAGTGGTGAAATCTATTTACCTTCCCTACCAGTTCATAAGTGCACACTTTGTGCCAGCATCGCACACATTCACCTCTGCAAATATGCAGAAGGTTTTGCACATAGTGTTAAAAATAGTGATGTCCAGGCAGGTGGGCAGAGCTTTACACTGCAGCTTCTACTGGTTCACCAAACCAACAGCTGCCGCTGTTACCAGTACACCCAAACTGTGCTGAACCAGCAGCATTTCACTCCTGCCCGTTTATTGTTGTGGTTGAAGCTGAAGTAGTCATTGACAGGTGAGACATTGTAGCAGATAATTTTATGTACTACATTTAGGTCAGATCGAAGGTGGCGTAGTTCTCAGTTGACTAAGCCCAAAATTTTCAAGCCTGGCGGCATAAGGTATTCAGTTACGAGCAGAAGAATGGAGGACTCTTCTCATGAAATATCTCTGGACTCATTCCATTGCATTAATATACAGTGCGGGGTCTGGTATTGGTTGATTGTTCTCACGATTAAAAAATTCCTCCTTATTTGCTCCAGCAATCTCACACTACTCACAAGAGCCTACAAAACTTTTGCCAGACCCATCCTTGAATACAGCTCATCTGTCTGGAACCCATACCACATCTCGGACATCAACACCCTTAAAAACGTCCAAAGTTTAAAGAAACTTTAAAAACAATAAAATAAAAATCAATCAAAATCTCTTAATATAAATCAAAATAAAGATATACACAATAGAAATTCGGACCAAAATCAATACAATCCCTGTCTGAGTTCAATCCACTTGATAATTATTAATAACTTGATTCGTGATTCGACCGTTAGAGGTGTTGATTTGGGACAGAGCAAGGATGTGGTGAAGGTGCTGAGGTGTCTCCCAGGGGCCACTGCCAGCAGGGACAGGAGGCGGATTACAAACATTGTTAAGACTGTGAGTAAAGGTAATGACGTTGATGTGGTGGTGCATCTTGGCACAAATGATTTGTCCCAGAGAAATGTTAATGTAGTAAAAAGAGATTTTCAATGTCTAAGTGTGGAGCTGGGTAAAATAACTGATTCAGTGACTTTCTCAGAGGTGTTACCGGTTTGTGGCCAAGAGGATAAAACAACGTGTATCAGAGAGTTTAATGTGTGGTTAAGGCAGTGGTGTAAAGCTGAAGGTTTTGGCTATGTAAGTCATGATGTCAGTAGGTGGTCTAATAGGGAGTTGTTTAAGAGGGATGGTTTGCATCCATCATACAGAGGTACCCAGGTGCTCGGTGAGGAATTCAGAACTTTTTTGGACAGGCATTTAAACTAGGTAAAGGGGACAGAGATGTAACTGATGTGGGTGATTTCTGTCCCCGACCAATGAGGATAAAGCAGTTTTTGGAAGCTTATGAAAAGGGAGCTGCAAATAATATAGATGTAGTTGCTGATGATAAGGGGCAAACTAATAACGAAAATAATGTTCTTCGGGTAATGTGCACAAATGCTCGAAGCTTGAGCAACAAGCTCTGTGAATTAATGGCCATAATATCTAGAGATAATTTGGACCTGGTTGCCATAACTGAGACATGGTTTAAGGATTCTAATGAATGGGAAATATCCATACCAGGATATACACTGTATAGGAAGGATAGAATAGAGAGAAGGGGAGGTGGAGTAGCCATTTATATTAAAGTCTAAAAACAACACTAATTAAAAATACGTGTCAAAATCTAGAGACTCTCTGGATTTGCATGCAAAATAAAGAAGGTTCTGTCATTAGAATTGGGGTGATCTATAGGCCTCCAGGGCAATCCGAGGAATATGACAACAAGATGGTGGATGAAATTACCCAAATGGCAGTAAAGGGAGATATTGTGGTTATGGGTGATTTCAACATGCCTGATGTTGACTGGAATATCCCCAGTGCCCTTACATGCAAAAGTAAGAATATAGTAGAGGCCTTTACAGGAGCAGCTCTGGCACAGCTGGTTAAGACACCAACTAGAGGGGAGAATATTCTAGATTTAGTTTTTACGAATGGGAATTGGATTTCAGATGTCAAGGTGGGAGAAAATTTAGGTTGCAGTGACCATCTATGTTTGTGGTTTGATGTAAAAACTCATTGTGAGCAATCCTATAATGCAACCAAAGTATTGGATTTCAGAAAAACAAATTTTAATGCAATGGGAGAATATTTAGATAATGAATTAAAGGGGAGGGATAAAATGGCAGGAGCGAGCATCCAGTGGACTGTATTAAAAAAGGCCATCTTAAAAGCCACTGGACTGTATGTAAGACAAATAACTAAAGGTAAAAGGAAGAAGAAACCGCTATGGTTTAGCAATGATGTAAGGGCTATAGTCAATGAAAAAAAGGCTGCCTATAGGAGGTATAAAGAGTCTGGAAGTATAGCTGATAGGGAGGTGTATAAAATGAGACAGAAGGAGGCGAAACAGATAATATATGATGCTAAAGCCTCAAAAGAGGAAGAAATTGCCAAATCTGTAAAGAAGGGGGATAAAACCTTCTTCAGATATATTAATGATAAGAAGAAGAAAAACTGCGGCATCACGAAGCTTAGTACCGGGAATAATACATGCATTAATGGGAATAAGGAGATCGCTGACCATTTCAATAGCTACTTCTGTTCAGTTTTCTCAAAAGACACCTTACAAAATAATACTATAGAGGGATATAGCATTGCTTCCAACTGTACGGATTCAGCTCCAGTGATCTTAGAAGCCGATGTCTTAGAAGAACTTGAACGATTAAAGATAAATAAGGCAATGGGTCCAGATGGCATCCACCCCAGAGTTCTTAAAGAACTCAGATCTGTCATTACTACCCCCCTGACTGATTTGTTTAACCAATCGTTGTTAACAGGAGAAGTTCCTGAGGATTGGAGAATGGCCAGTGTTGTGCCTATTCACAAGAAGGGCAGTAGAGAAGAAGCTGGTAACTACAGGCCAGTTAGCTTGACATCAGTTGTAGTTAAAATGATGGAGACTCTACTCAAAAAGAGGATAAATCAGCACCTAAAAAACAATAACTTATTGGACCCAAATCAGCATGGCTTTACTGAAGGCAAATCATGTCAGACTAATCTCATTGATTTCTTTGACTATGTCACAAAGGTGTTGGATGAAGGTGGTGCCGTGGATATTGCCTACCTGGACTTCAGCAAAGCCTTTGATACGGTTCCACATAAAGAGCTGATAGATAAATTAGTGAAGATTGGACTTAATCCCTGGATAGTTCAATGGATTTGCAGCTGGCTGAAGCGTAGACATCAGAGAGTTATTGTTAATGGCGAGTATTCTGAGCAGAGTCAGGTTACAAGCGGTGTGCCACAAGGGTCTGTTCTGGGTCCTATTCTTTTTAATATATTTGTGAGTGACATAGGGAAAGGTTTGGTAGGGAAGGTTTGCCTATTTGCCGATGACTCTAAAGTGTGCAATAGGGTTGATATTCCTGGAGGCGTCTGTAATATGGTAAATGATTTAGCTTTACTAGATAAATGGTCTAAGCAATGGAAACTGCAGTTTAATGTTTCCAAATGTAAAATAATGCACTTGGGGAAAAGGAATCCTCAATCTGAGTATTGTATTGGCAGTTCTGTGTTGGCAAATACTTCAAAAGAAAAGGATTTAGGGGTAGTGATTTCTGACAGTCTCAAAATGGGTGAACAGTGCAGTCAGGCGGTAGGGAAAGCAAGTAGGATGCTTGGCTGCATAGCTAGAGGTATAACAAGCAGGAAGAGGGAGATTATGATCCCACTATATAGAATGCTGGTGAGACCACATTTGGAATACTGTGTTCAGTTCTGGAGACCTCACCTACAAAAAGATATTGACAAAATTGAACGGGTCCAAAGACGGGCTACAAGAATGGTGGAAGGTCTTAAGCATAAAACGTATCAGGAAAGACTTAATGAACTCAATCTGTATAGTCTGGAGGACAGAAGGAAAAGGGGGGACATGATCGAAACATTTAAATATATTAAAGGGTTAAATAAGGTCCAGGAGGGAAGTGTTTTTAATAGGAAAGTGAACACAAGAACAAGGGGACACAATCTGAAGTTAGTTGGGGGAAAGACCAAAAGCAACATGAGAAAATATTATTTTACTGAAAGAGTAGTAGATCCTTGGAACAAACTTCCAGCAGACGTGGTAGATAAATCCACAGTAACTGAATTTAAACATGCCTGGGATAAACATATATCCATCCTAAGATAAAATACAGAAAATAGTATAAGGGCAGACTAGATGGACCATGAGGTCTTTTTCTGCCGTCAGACTTCTATGTTTCTATGTTTCTAACTTACTAATACCTTAACTCACAAATACTTTTCACTAACAAAAATAACAAACACAATCAAAGTCATCACAATTCATATTCCTGCTAGTTTGCAGGTACTACCCCACCCCTCTCCTTTTCTCTCTTTTCTTTCTTCCTCCTTCTTTCCTTTCCTCCTTCTTTTCTTTTCTATCCCACCTCCAACTACCTTTCCTTTCCACGTCACCCTTGGACTGCCAAATACTACAGTTATAAGATTTGGAATGTATATACAACAATATATATAAGCTATTGTATAAAAATATTGTTTACCCCATCCCCCTCCTACTTCTCTTTTTGTATTCCCATCGCCCCTTTCCCTTCTTTTTTTAATAACCTAATAAAGTATATTTTAAAAAAAGAAAAGAAAACGTCCAAACATATTTCACCAGAAGAGCCCTTCACTCCTCCACTCGAAACAGAATACCCTACGACTAACAATCCTAGGTCTAGAAAGCTTAGAACTACGGCGCCTAAAACACAATTTAAGTATAGCCCACAAGATCATATGCTGCAACGTCCTACCAGTCAATGACTACTTCAGCTTCAACCGCAACAACACAAGAGCACGCAACAGATTCAAACTTAATATTAACCGCTCCAAACTTGACTGTAAAAAATATGACTTTAACAATCGAGTTGTCGAAGCGTGGAACTCATTACCGGACTCAATAGTGTCAACCCCTAACCCCCAACATTTCTCCCTTAGACTATCCACGATTGACCTCTCCAGATTCCTAAGAGGTCAGTAATGGGCGTACATAAGTGCACTAGTGTGCCTTTCATCCCCTGTCCAATTGTCTTTCCTTTATCTCATATATCATATATATTTTCTCCCTTTCATATATCTTCTCCTCTATTTTTACATATTATCTTTATATATATTACTTCAAGTCTATTCTCTTCCATATGTGTTGTGTATTGGACAAATGAATAAATAAAAATAAATAAAAATTATTTCTAGGTTGTATCTCTCTTTGATCAGTTTTCATCCATTATTTCTTGTCTGGCCTTCAGGTGCCTTGGAAAATAGCTTGACCCAAGGTGAAATTCAAAAATTTCCCCTACCACTTCGGTGGGCGTAGCAGGGAAGGATATGCAAAATCTCCATTCCCACCCCACTTTGGGTCCAGCAAGAGTAGTTCTCCAAACTACTCAAAATTTCCGCTACTGGTTCTCCAGAATGAGTCAGAACCTGCTGAATTTCATCCCTTCTCTCTGTGGCAGCCTCTCAAATATTGGTACACTGCCATCATGTCTCCCCTAGTCCTTCTCTTCACGAGACTAGCCATGCCCTGAATACAAACAAGTGTTCCTCAAAGCAAAGGAGCGTCCTGCCATTTCACATTACTTAACACTGTGCCTCAATCATCCATTAAGAAACTGATGCCACAGTCCAACGTATACAGTAGATGCCTTGATTCTATTGGAGTCAATAGGTTTTAGTTTTAAGTAGGCTAACACAGACTGATATTGTTAAAGTCTTCTGATTTCCCCCTCCCAACCCTTCCTTCCCCATCTTTTCTCAGAGATTGCTTAGCTACTGTTCTACGGCCAAGAGAAAGGCAAAATTTATTTTACATATTTAATAGCATAATCCAGAATAAATAAAGGGGCTATTGTCAAATGGAGCATATCTATTTTTTTAAAATACTACACAACAGCTTTAGTACTTCGTCGAGATAGGGGGAGGTCACTGCACACACACAGATTATTATTTTAGAGCTAACTTTGCGGCTTTGCAGAAAGAGAGGAAAAAGTCAGAAAATGTAACTGGGAAAATTGATTAGAATCTGTGCATGATTTGTTAGAACCACATTCAAACAGTGCTAAGGTTGTCCCGCTTAAGTCAAATGAATCTTGCAGCAATATACACCTTACAAGCATTCTTCAAAATAACATATTTTATTGCTACAACTAACACTGATTCCAAATATTAGACTAGAACATAGATAAACAGCAACACTTGCATGAACTCCCTAGATTCAGATTTTAATCATATAATCTAAAAGAACTAGATCTGGGCTGTAAATATTCGATAAGTGCTAAATGACAACAGGGAAATAAAGAAAAACCTTGGATTTTTGCAGGGGCAAAATACATAAAGTTAATAAAATGAATCAAATCCCCCAGCCCTTTGCCTTTCTTTGGCTCTCCTGCTGCTTTTGAAATGATAAGTAATCTTTGGCTTGAAAATTATTTTGTGTGGGTCTTTAAAATGCCTGAACATATTAGATTTTGTATCTCCGCTCTGGGTCCTTGGAGACGGAGGGCATACAAATCTAATATATTATTATTATTATTATTATTATTATTATTATTATTATTATTAATATTATTAATATTATTATTATTATTATTATTATTATTAGTAGTAGTAGTAGTAGTACTAGTAGTATTACTAGTATTATCTGTTTTCTAAAGCAAAGTTTGAAAAGAAAAAAAATCCAAAAGAGCCTTTAAAACATAAATAGATATCCTGGAATACATTAACATTCTAATTATTTCATTTTCTTAATTATTTATTTCCTCCCATTATTATTTTATAAGTAACTCAAGGGAATGAACATACCAAATAGCCCTTCCTCTTCCTACCTTTCCCCATAACAATCTTTTAAGGTAGACTGGACTGAGACAGTGACTAACCCAAAGTACACAGCTGACTTTCATATTTAAGGTGGCATAATCTCCTGGTTTCTAATCTGGTACCTTAACCTGCCATGTTCGGGGGCAGGGGGGAAGCTAAGCACTCCGCCGTGAGCTTTAAAAGAAAAGCGGAGAGAGGGCGAGACAAGAGTTGCGGTTTGGGCAGTGCCGTATGTGTGTTTGTGTGTGTGTGTGTATTCTGTGGGGGGAAAGGGGCGGTCGCTACCATTGTCCAGTGATGGCGCTGCCCAAACCAGAGCTCTTGCCTCGGCCTCCCTCAGCCTTTCTTTTTAAAGCTTGCACTCAGTCTCCCCCCACAGAGTCACATGGCCCCTCCCTGAAGAAAATGGCTTTTTGCCTGCCACCACAGTCGCACCCCCACCCGAAATTAAGGTGACAGAAATGAGAGCAAAAAGGGAGGAGATACAAATAAGAGAGAGAAGGGGGGGAAGAGGGAGAAATACACAGAAATAAATGAGAGACCTGGAGTGAAAGAATGAGAGAGAGGGAAAGATAGAGAGAAAGAAAGAAAAGGCAAAGAGAGGGAGGGAAAGAGAAGTGGAGAGGAAGGAGGGAAGGAAGGAAGGAAGGAAGGGAAAAAAAGGACAAATGGAGGGAACAAGGAAGGAAGGAAGGAAGAAAGGAAGGAAGGAAGAATGAAATGAATGGAGGGACAGAGGAAGGAAAGACTTTTGGGGGGTGGTAATTGTTTTAAATTTTTCTCTCAACATACTTTCAAACAATACAGTGTGTCATCTAATTTTCCATGAATAAAATGCGGTATTTTGTTAGTAACTAATATCAATCATCAAAAGAGTTGCAAAAGTTTTTTTTCTAATTTTGTCATCTAGTTACATTTTCTTTTAATTAAATTCCCTCCTTAATGTTCCTTCAAAAAGTACGACACCAATTATATTTCTAACTTATTAACCATTATGCCAAAGTGCTTCCTTCTTTCTTTATACATTTTCTATAAAGCAATAAAACCTTGTATAGCCAATCAGATGTTAACAAAAGAAAATTAAAAACAAAACATAAACATATATGAATTTCAGACTTCTTCCCCCCTCTAAATAGCAACTTTACCTAATCCCAAATTTAAAAATTATTTCAACCCATCTAACATTTAGCCAATTAATACTTATCTGCATTTCTTACTTAATTATTAATCTTAAATTTCAGTCAATTTGAAAAAAGGAAAAAAAAGGAAAAAATTCTAAATATTCTCTATTTTCAATCAATTAAAAATCATTAACATCATTAATCTCCCCAACCATTCAAAATTCAATTCCATTTATGCATTAATCCAAATCAGTATCACCTACTACGTTATGCCGGGCTTCACGTTACAAGCCCCCAATTAAGTCCAAAGTAGAAATTCAAACACACACGTTTGTAAAGTAAACAAAGTTGGTTTATCAAGATACTGTCCAAAACGCACTTTTAATCAGCCAAAGTGCTCTCCCACACACCACAAGCCTTGAATGCTGTGAAAAATATAAAACAAAAGCAAAGCAGATAAAAAGCAGCTGTGAAGACATCACAACCACCCCCCTTCAAGAGTCCTCATGCTTAACTGTGAATTGTTCCACAAAGTCCTTGTAAATCCTGAAGCCGTTCACAAGTCTTTGTAAATTTCTGAAGTAAACCACAAGTCTCTTTCTCTCAAAACGGATAAACTCCCACGCAGAGAGGCAACAACACTGGCAATTTATCAGCAGCCCCATTAGCCTAATTGCCCCAGCCACAGGTGTTCTCCCTTATTTCCTATAATACTTGCGCATTTGTTCCTTCCTTGACATCAACCTGCATCTGCGAACATCTATGAATGCCTCCCCTTCTGAATCTAACAATGATAATGATGATGATGATGATAGTTCACTAATGGGGTAATTAGCTAATGGGCTGCCTATAACTACCTCCTCCGTTGATCCTACTTCACTTCCAGAATCGTCCCATGACACAGACGCTTCACCGTCGGAAGCTGTTGGCAGTAAAACCGGCCTCTGATAATGTGAGGATTCTCCCACGTCAACCCCCACAGTCCTTGGAGTAGGAGCTGGCCCAGAGCCAGCCACAACACTACATATCTTATTATAATCAATACTTCTAACTTTATTAAAACAGATCAGCAATTCCTAAATTCATATATCTAAATATAAAAAATAATTAAAGTCCGGCCTTCTAAAACCATCCCAATTTCTCATGCGGCCCCATGGCAAAATTAATTGCCCACCCCTGGCCTTGACTATAAATTTAGCAGTTCTAGAAACTACATATATATATTTGCACCCTGAAGAAAGTAAGCTAATTGTTTATTACAGTCCCAATGTGTAATTTTGTCAAGTAGGGACTGTAAATACTGAGGTCTTACTGAGGAGTATAATTTACAGTTGAGTAGGACGTGCGCAATATCTTCTATTTCTGGTGCGCTGCAGATGCGTGTTCTCTCAAAATATGGTACTTAGTGGAATCATCCGTAATTAACCATAGAATCTATCTGCTCAAATCTTGCTCTAGTGAGAGCTGTTCTATGGTATTGGGTCAAACCCATTGTCAGTTTATTAGATATGTAGGATTATGGCTTTCTAGATTTTTTATTGTAATATGAAGATTTATATGTTATATTTTACATATAACTTACTCCACTACTAGATATTATATGAAAATTGTTTTTGGGAACAATTAGCTAAATAGATTTGTAAGATTAAAATAAGGCGTGAATTTAAATGAACAACGATTAATGTATAGGTTATCGTAATGTTTTAATATTGGATGGAGAAAAGCTATATTTTAAGAGGTTTATAAATATATAAGATATTAGTGTACAGTATATGTTTGAAGAGTTCTTTTGTGAAAGAAAGAGATATAAGAGCTTCCACTGAATGACTACAAAGTAGAAAAAAATTGTATATATCTGATAATAAGCTTGATTTTGTGTTGCAAATTATTTTTATTTTATGCTGGTCTTTATTAGTGCCCAATTCAGCAGATACATAACAATTTCCTAATACAGGTAGGTCTCATTGAGGTTAATGAGTTCCATGAAGTGGTGAATGTTATTCAAATTCACACTGTTCATAGTAGTATTTCTATGGAAAATAGGGAAATTGGTTTCAGATTGAGAAAAATAAAAAATGAAAACTTTTTAAACATAATACAAATCTAATAAATAAATAATAATTTTATATGAATATTAACAAAATGCTAAAATAATATATAAATAATATACTTAAAATTTAAAATTCTGGTTAACAAAATCACAGAATAGTTATAGAAAACAAAGTAAACAAAATCTACTATAGATTCAGGTATTCCAACATATTTTATTTTAATCTTTCTATACCATATTCATGTCGTTCATGTGCATTTAGACATACTGTAGTAAAGAAGACATGCCACCTCTTAGATTATATCTTTTAACATGATCATTTGTTCTCCTTTTGAGGTTCTTTTTCAGATTCAATGCAGAATTTGGAAGAATTAAAGCACAGAAAACAAGGTATTTATTAATGTTGGGCTCTGTCATATGTATGTTATTTGGTTTAATATTTAATATTTATATTAATTATGTGTTTAGGTTTATGATCTGCCATTATAAATGATAGCAGATATATAGTTCTGATTGAGAATACTATGTCTGTCATTAGGTTAGAAATACAGTGGTACCTCATTTTACGAACGCCTCTTCATGCGAACTTTTCAGGATACGAACCCGGTGTTTAAGATTTGTTTGCCTCTTCTTAAGAACCATCTTCACCTTACGAACCCAAGCCCGGGCTCTCTTACTGCGTGTGCACTCTCTTACTGCCGCAGGGATTCCCCTACCTTGTGACTGCCACCGCCAGGATTTCCCATTTGCTTTCCAGCAGCTGGGCGAGATGCCTCCTCCTCCTCCTCCTCCAGAGCTCGCAGGAAAGAAAGTGGGGAAAGAAAGAGTCCCGTTTTCAAGAGGGGAGAAAGAGAGAAATGAGTCCCGTTTTCCAAAGAGAAAGAGAGGCAAATGGGTAGGAGAGGGGAAAGAAGAGTCCCATTTTCAAGAGGGGAGAAAGAGAGGAAGGAGTCCCATTTTCCAAAGAGAGAAAGAAAGGCAAATGGAGAGGAAGAAGGACAGAGAGAGTCCCCTTTTCAAGAGGGGAGAAATGAGTCCCGTTTTCCAAAGAAAGAAAGAGAGGCAAGTGGGTAGGAGAGGGGAAAGAGTTCCTATCTATCTATCCATCCATCCATCCATCCATCCATCCATCCATCCTCTTGAAAATGGGACTCTCTCTGTCCTCCTTCCTCTCCATTTGCCTTTCTTTCTCTCTTGGAAAATGGGACTCGATTCTCTCTTTCTCCCCTCTTGAAAACGGGACTCTTTCCTTCCTCTCTCCTACCAGTTGCCTCTCTTTCTCTCTTTGGAAAACGGGACTCATTTCTCTCTTTCTCCCCTCTTGAAAATGGGACTCTCTCTGTCCTCCTTCTTCTCTATTTGCCTTTCTTTCTCTCTCAGAAAGCCTAGGTAGCCGAGTGTGGCTCCATCTCTCCAGTTGTTCTTTGTATTCCCTCCCGCTGCCGCCTTTTGCTGGTCCATGCTGAGAAACTGGAGTTTACCTCACGAGCCTCGCTTGGTTGCCTTTCAGTCCTTCCCTCCCCACCTCCACCTCGGCCGTTAAATTTTTCATCAATAGGTGCTAGACCCTATTTAGCAAGGTGAAGCTGGTGCACAGGTGGGGAGGGGAGAACTGTGGTTTTGTCTCTCTTTCTCTCTCTCACACACACACACACCCCTCTCTCTTTCCCTTCCTCTCTTTCTCCCCATTTCTTTTTCCCCCCTCTCACCCTCTCTCTTGCCCTCATAGGATCCTTCCAGGGGCTTAGTTCTGCTTTACACCTGAGTACGAATAGAGCCGCCAAACAAGCCAACGCAGTGGTAGAGCAGCATTTGAGATGCTATGTCTAATGGGGCAGATCTCCTGCCCTTTGGTGAGGTTGCATAAAGTAGCCATGGGGAAGGGGGGATTTGTCCCCGTGCCAGAATACCCTCAGGAACCCTTTTCCTCAATGAGTTTAACAGAATGGGTGCGTTATTGCAGAGTATGTGAAGAAATGTAAACTGACTGCTAGCCAAAGCAAAGGAGACTCAGAAAGTGCAGGCAGACAAGAGACAGTCACCCCAGAGACAGTTTCACATTGTAGACAAAGTATATCTCTCCACAAAGGACCTGAAGTCGAAGCGGCCCTGCCGAAATCTGGGTTCAAAAATTATAGGGCCTTTTCCCATAGTAGTGACAATCTTAAAGCCAATGACAATGGAATTAAAGCTGCCACACCTACTGGGAAAAGTGCACCTGGTGTTCCACTGCAGTTTGCTTAATCCGCTGGTGGGGTCAGAACTGTGGCCAGTTGCCGTGATAGTGCCAGGTCCAATCATATTGGAAGGGGAAACACATTACCAGGTTAAAAAGATCCTAGATTCCAGGTTATACAAAGGCAAGCACCAATAACTAGTTCAATGGAAGGGATATCCAAGGTCAGATGCTAGATGGGTGAAACAGCAGAATATGAAGACAGACTGATGGATCAATATGTTTTGTGAGAAATACCCACAGAAACCAAAGGACCTTTAATGGCTTTCATTAATGTATGTGTGTGTTTGTTGTTTTCCAGGTGCTTCTCACTTTCTAGGAGGATCCAACTGTCAACAGATCAGGCCTGCCACAGCCATTTCGCAGTTTACCCCACTGTGTGGGGAGGAGGAGGTCTGGAATATCAGACCAGAGAACAGCAGATCATCCCGTGAGAACCGAGGTCATCTCAACAGGTGCTGACCAGAGATTGAGGGGTTGCCAAAGAGGGAGGGCATTATTTATTCCTTAATTATACTGAAACCACAGGAAATAATTAGAGCTGGTTTTGTTTTCATTCATGCCAAAATGATGTACTCAATAAAACAGTTCTTTGAGAAAGTTGCAAATTTTGGAGTATTGAATTGGTTTAGTTCCTTAGTTGGAACCGTTTCGGCCGACCAGGAAGGACGTCTTCGTGACGTCAAAGCTCTGCCCATGGAATTCCCTATTGGGATTCCCCACCTCCATTTCAGCCTCCAGATCGGCCGAAAACACCGCTGCCGATTGCAAAACCGGCGCTCCGCCAGGCACCGCCGCCCGGCTGTAATCTTCTGAAACAGCCAGGTGCTTCTCCGCGGCCTCCGGAACCTGAACCCAAACCCGAACTTTTGCTGAACTTCCGGATTCGACGTTCGAGAGAACGCCGAGAAGCCCCCTGGCTGTTTCAGAAGGTGACAGCCGGGCGGCAGCGCTTCTCGGCGGCCTCCCGAACCCAAACCTGAAAAGTTCGGGTTCGGGAGAACGCCGAGAAGCCCCCTGGCTGTTTCAGAAGGTGACAGCTGGGCGGCAGCGCTTCTCGGCGGCCTCCCGAACCCAAACCCGAAAAGTTCGGGTTCGGGAGAACGCCGAGAAGCCCCCCGGCTGTTTTAAAAGGTGACAGCCGGGCGGCAGCGCCCAGCAGAACGCCTTTTTGCGACCTGCAGTGGGTTCGTAAGTCGAAAAAAGTTCGTATGAAGAGGCAAAAAATTTCCGAACCCCCGGTTCGTATCTCAAAATGTTCATATCACAGAGGGTTTGTATCACGAGGTACCACTGTATTTTGAAAAATTCTGCTTAGCAAAATGTATTAAAAGGAAAAGGGGGCAAGAGACTAATCCTTACTTTTAATCTACTTCTAACCTTCCCCTTAAAAATCCAATCCTGTCATTGTTAAGGTTTGATGATGTTTTTGAATGCCAGATCAGTATTTGTTAAGATCTTCCATAGGAATGACTTAATTGCAGATGAGGTGGTCTGGTGTCAATAACTAAGATCTGAGTGAAAGTTCCCCTTTTAGGAATTGTGATCTGGGGTGAAGAGAACTGGTTGCTGTGGGATGTGTGGCCAGGGGTAGGTGGGATGGCAGCTATCATTTCGGTATCCTTGGGGGATTTCAGAGGCTTTCACAGGTAACTGGATGTCAGATTATCTGATTGAAGATGGGTTTTAAAAAGCAGTTGGGTTTATTGCTGCTGTACCTGCCTCCATACTATATAGCCATGATGGTGAACCTATGGCATGCATAAGGGGCGTACATAAGTGCACTGGTGTACCTTTCGTCCCCTGTCCAATTGTCTTTCCTTTCTCTCACATATCATATAGTATATTCTCTTTCTTTCATATATCCTCTCCTCTGAGTTCACTTTTACCCTTATATATATTACTATGTGTCTATTTTTCTTCCTATGTATTTGTGTATTGGATAAATGAATAAATAAATAAAAATAAATAAATGTCACAGATGACCCAGAGAGCCATATCTGAGGACACACGTGTTGCCGTATGTCCGTCATTATGCACAGCAGGCTTTCCTGAAACCTTGGGTCCATTTTTTGCCATCCACAGGTTCCGGAAGCTTTCCTGAAGCCTGGAGTAAGAGAAAACAATCTCTCCCCACCCTCTGGAAGGCCAAAAATCAGTTGGAATCTGTTTTTTGCTATCCACAGGTTCTGGAGGCTTCAGTAAGCACTATGCGCATAAGGAAAGCACAGTGGGGGTTGTGCGCACCTGCACAGAGGAGTACATTGCATTATGGGAGAAAACAACCTCTCCCCACCTTCTGGAACAGACCTGGGCAAGATACGGCCTGGGGGCTGGATGTGGCCCGCCCGCTGTCTGTGACCGGCCCGTGGAGGTCAGTCCAACCTGTGTGCGCGCATATGCGTGCAGGCAAAAACCAAAAGCCACATGGTGGAGTCGGACGGCTTCGCCACCTGCACGAAGAAGCAAAAGGCGAAAAAATGGCAATCGCATCATGCCTATTGCTTGGCTGACGGCGCTGCCTACACTGGAACTCTCACCTCACCCTCTCCACCTTTCCCTTAAGTTGACATAACCTTCTTTGGGAATTCGCGGCGGAGCCTCTCCCACCCCCAGTGGGGGTAAATTAGGTTGGGGAGCAGGGAGACAATTGGAAGACTGTGAATAGAGGGAAGGAAGGAGGAAGGGAAGTAAGGAATGAAGGAAGGAGAGAAGGGAAGGAGGGAAGGAAGGGAGAAAAGAAGGAAGGAAGGAGAAATGGAGGAAGGGAGGGAAGGAGGAAGGAAAGAAGGAGAAATGGAGGAAGGAAGGAAGGAAGGAAGGAAGGAAGGAAGGAAGGAAGGAAGGAAGGAAGGAGAAATGGTATTACTCTGGAAATATAAAATATAAAACTGTTAAATTTGAATATCTCCCTTCTTCATCAAAGAAAATCTAGGATCTGAAGGAGTATGATATGAAATATGTCCAGGCCAATCCGCTAAAGCGAATTGAAGATCCTCTGAAACTTTAAAAAGTGCATCCCAGGTATTCAAAGGACAAGGAACTATAAATGAAAGTGGTTCAATACCTGCTAAAAGCTTGCACCTGCGATGGCCTTTGAAAATGAGATTTGCAAAAAGAGTATACTTTTGGGTAATACTTGTCCTTGGGGTGTGGGACAAGTGAAGCCATTCTAAAAATCGCAATGGAGGGCCGATTTGAGACAAAACAGCAGTTGGTAGGGTAGCAGTGTTCAAAATAATTAAGACAGTTGGCTCATTCTCTTGCATACAATCTACCCATACTTGCTGAAGAGCTGTATCAACAATTTCAAGGGTGTCCTTTTGCTGCTGGTTCAAAGGGATCCTGTCTCCCGGAGCCTTGCCGCCGGAAAAAGCAGAAAAAAGAGGAGTTAATTGAGCTGATGTTAAACCCAAATACGTGTGCGCCCAGTTGAGGGCGCCCAAGTACTGTTGTAACTTAACTAGGGTGGTTGTGTCCGGTAAAAAAAGGTGTGGCAAGTAAGGAGCAGCTCTGGCTGCCAAGAGCCTATGACCCAAATATAAATAGGGCTCCTTGATCTGAATTTTTTCAGGGGAGACATGAAGTCCTGCAATTCCTAGGAGAGAAGAGAATCTAAGAACTGCTGGACGGTACCCAGTGGACCTGGTGTGGCCACAAGGATATCGTCCATATAATGGTAAATTAAGAGCTGTTTATGTTGCAATCTGAAAGGTCGTAAAACGGCATTGACATAATACTGGCACATGGTGGGACTATTAATCATGCCTTGTGGCAAAACTTTCCACTAATATCGAGAAGAAAGTTTGGAATTGTTTAATGGTAAGACTGTAAAAGCAAATAATTGTCAGTCCTTCTTCTGTAATGGGATGGGAAAAAAGGCATCCTTTGAATCAATTAACATAAGATCCCAGTCTCGGGGAATAAGATTGGGGTTTGGCAGGTTGCATTGAAGCACACCCATAGGCTGTAAAATTCTATTAATGGCCCGTAGATCGTGCAAGAATCTCCATTTTCCTGACTTCTTTTTAATTACAAAAACAGGAGTATTATAAGGACTCACAGAGGGTTCGATATGACCCATTTGCAATTGTTCTTCCACTAGTGCAGTAAGGGCAGTTAACTTTTCCATGGGAAGAGGCCATTGATCCACCCACACCAGGGAGGAGTCAAGCAGGGTGAGTGAGAGAGGGGGAGGCATTATTGCAAAACCAAGCGTCCGCCCAATTGTGAAATCAGATATCTCCCCCACAAGTTAACGTGAAGGGGTAGGACTAAAGGCTTGATGTGCGCAGTAACAGAGCACTCAGAGGAAGTGACAGTAAGCCAATCCTTACTAACCTGAGCATTCTGAACACCCCCCACACCTCGGACAGCGGGCGAGAAAATGACGGGCCACTGGGATGGCCATTCAGACTTTTGAATTATGGAGACATTCGCCCCAGTGTCCAGAATTCCTGAAAAAGAATGTGGGAATTTGAAATGTGAGTGTCAACAGTAAGGCAATCCATTTGAGCAGCACCAATGCGAGTGATTCTATGGAAGTCCTGAGGTTCCCTTTCTAAAGGGACTGGGATTGCTTGTGCAACAAGTTCACCCTTTTCCACTGTTAAAGGCGTGTCCAGAAGACAAATAAGGGCAACAGAGGCAAAGTCTGTCAGAATGAGGGAAATTAAAGTCCGTTTGAACCTTAAATCATTCTGGAGGTGATGGATTGAGAGAGCAGACATTTGTTGTCAAAGCAAGATTTCTTTTTATTATAAAAGTAGAAAATTAAATATGTCATGAGAGACAAATAAAAAATACATCTTCACATTATGGCTGCTAACACCCTGCCTTCTTTCTACAATTCCATTAAGAGCCGGGGAGTAAGGTGCTGGCGCTTGATGATGGATTCCATTTTTCCTCATACATCCTTGGAATTGCTGGGACATGATCACTTTGTATTCTTCTGATGCGGACACCATGTTGTTAGTACCTCTGTAGCAAAGTCTTTAAAGATCTGAAAACTCTCAGATTTTTGTTCCATTAGGAATACATACCCATATCTAGAATAACTATCAACAATAGTCAAGAAATACTTACAGTTCCTTTTAGTAAGCCGAAATGGACCGACAATGTCAGTATCAACCAAATCAAAAATGCGTGTAGACAAATGTGTGGCATGCTTAGCAATAGGTGCAGCTTTAGATTTAGAAGAGTTGCAAACAGAACAGTCTAAATGAATTTTGCAATTACTATCAACCTTAAAACCATTTACAAGTTCAGGCATCTTGGATAAGACTGGATAAGATGCATGGCCCAAACGACGGTGCCATTGGTGAACACACCTGGAATGAAAAGATTTGTTTGTTAATACAGGTTTAACATTTGCAACATCATGTGGAACCTCTTGAACCTCATTGGCTTTAGGAGCCTTTGTTTCTATAGTGACAACAGGTTTTCTCTCTGGACCTGTGCTTTTGCCCTTTGGAACTTTTATACTTACATCACGTTTTACATGAGGATTTGGCTTTAAGTAGTAAACACCTCTGATTGGAAAAGCAGTAGCAATGACTCTTCTGTTCTTGACAATGTAGCCTTCACTTAGTTTAAAAGTCACTTCGGAACCTATATCTTCATTTAGGCCAGTGATTTTCAACCTTTTTTTAGCTGCGGCACATTTTTTACATTTACAAAACCCTGGGGCACATTGAGTAGGGGGGGGGGCTAAAAAAATTATCTCTCTTCCTCCCTTTCACTCTATTTCTCTCTCCCACTTTATCTCCCTTCCTTCCTCTTTTTTCCTCTCTCTCCATCCCTCTTTCTTTCTCTTCCTTCCTTCCTCTCTTTTTTGCTCTCTTTCTCTCTCCCTCCCTACCTCTCTCTCTTTCTTTCTTTCCCTTTCTCTCTCTTGCTTTCTTTCTCTTGTTCTCTTTCTCTCTCTCTCTCTTGCTTTCTTTCTCTCTCTCTTGTTCTCTTTCTCTCTCGCTCTTTCTCTCTTTTTTTCTTTCTCTTTCTTTCTATCTCACTTGCTTGCTTTCTCTCTCTGAGCTTCGCGGCACACCTGACCATGTCTCACGGCACACTAGTGTGCCACGGCACACTGGTTGAAAAACACTGATTTAGGCGATATGTGCTGAGTATATTGCTTGTAGCTTGTGGAATATATAGAACATGTGGAATCATCTGGTCTAATTCTTTTATGTAGACAGTTCCTTCTCCTTCAACTTTGCATAAGTGATTTGACACTGCATGTAATTCTTTAATATCAGTCTTATAAAATTTTATGAACAGTTCTTTTTGGTAGGTGATGTGAAAAGCTGCTCCGCTGTCTAATGTCCATAAATGTTGAATGTCGTACTGTGGACTCTTTTGTCAAACATTGTTCAGGATGAAAGAATTGATGTAAGGACATGGCTCACCTCTAGAACCTCGTTGAGATGATCTGTAGTTGCTGGAGCTTCTGCTTCTGGAACCCCTAGGATCTGTTCCTCTGAGCTGAGCAGGATATTGGGAGCTTTGAGAATCACCAGATTGAGAGCGTTGAAAATCACCAGATTGAGAGCGATGAAAATCTGTTCTTCTAGGCTGATTGTGCCGTGAATATCTTGGAGTGTAGCCCCTTTGTTGGTAGCTGTGACTCATTGTAGGTTTGTAACCAGGTGCTGTAGTTTTGAGTCTACTTTGCATAATCACTTCTTCTTCTGTTAACAGCTTACATACTCTGGACGTAGTTCTTTGAGCTAAAGGTATGTTATTATACTTTGTAATAGCATCTTTCCATTCATAATTTAAAGACGTGATTATTGCGGTTGTCATCTGTATGTCGTCTATTTGATAGCCTCTCTCTATCAGATCCTTTTGCATTGCTAGAAGTTTAGATAAGTGTGGAGCAATTTAGATTTAAAAGAGATTACTAACCGACCTCTGCTGCCATGTCAGAATGAGGGGAATTAAAGTCCGTTTGAACCTTAAATCATTCTGGAGGTGATGGATTGAGAGAGCAGACATTTGTTGTCAGAGCAAGATTTCTTTTTATCATAAAAGTAGAAAATTAAATATGTCATGAGAGACAAATAAAAAATACATCTTCACATTATGGCTGCTAACACAGGACTGACTTAATTAAAATGGAGAGGAGGATAAAGACGAATGTGAGCTATAATGACGTGGCAGGATTTTACATCATAGTAGGAGGAGCTAATAAAACACACACGCAGTTAACTATTTAATTACTGAATGTCTCTGAATGTCTTTGGGGCTGTCAATATTCAGCGTGACAAGGTCTGCGGCATCTCTCAGAAAGGGAGAGGCTATGACTCCACGGGTAATAAATTCTTTCCTGGGGTATAAAATCAATGGAAATGGGGGGACAGACCAGATGGATCATCCTCACCTGCTTCTGGAAAATAAAAATCAGGCTCTGGTTCAAGAGGTAAAAAATAAGTAAGGCCAGGGGTCATCATAGACACAGTTTCAGAAGCATAGAGACCAAAAGAAAGAAGCATACGCCCAAAATCAAAAATTTCAGCCTTTGGTGCAGGGCTAGCTGAATGCCCCCACTCTAGTTTTCCTGGTCCTGGGGCTGAGGTTGAGGCTGTACTTTACATTGATTTGCCCAATGATACCGTTTCTTGAATTTGGGACAAAGAGTGCGTGGTTTGGCTGTGCTAGGGTTAAAGCGTTGCTTTTGGGCGGCCCCCCCTCCTAGGGCCTGTACTGGTTTTTGAAATGACCATATTTACTGCAATTATAACAGTTGCCAGATCGTGGATTGGGGTTAAACCTTTGCAATGCCATGTACAGTAATACCTCGTCTTACGAACCTAATTGGTTCCGGAAGGAGGTTCGTAAGGCGAAATGTTCGTAACACGAAACAATGTTTCCCATTGGAAACAATGTAAAAGCGATTAATGTGTGCAAGGGGAAAAAAAATCCCCAAATGGTGCTCCGCTGGGCGCCGCTGCCCAGCTGTCACCTTTTAAAAGAACCGTTGTACATACCTGAACGGTCTTCTCAATGCTCTGGAAGGAGTCCAACATGGGTTAAAATCCAATCCTATTGGTAGAGACTGAGTTAATTTAAATAATTAGCAGGCACCGCCCCCTAGTAGCCCCCAAGAGCTCAGTTTTAAAAACGAAGACAATGTAAGAACAACAAGAATTTATTGAACATTAATAACATATAACTTTAAACAACCCAAATACTCCGGCGACCTGGCCAAAAACCATGCCGGGTGGGTTTGGACTCTCCTTCCAGAGCATTGAGAAGACCGTTCAGGTATGTACAACGGTTCTTCTCCAGTGCTACTGGAAGGAGAGTCCATCATGGGATATACCAAAGATCAAATCCCTTGGGTGGGAAAAGGCTGCGTCAAGGTCGTTGGAGTGGTACACACTCGCTGCAAGACACGTCTGCCAAACGAAGCCTCCGCCGAAGCTAGGGAGTTTAGTTTATAGTGGCGGATAAAGGTAGAAGGAGAAGCCCAAGTCGCTGCTCGGCAAATGTCCTCGATGGATGGTTGAGTCGCCCAAGCTGCCGATGCAGCTGCACTTCTGGTAGAATGTGCTGTCACCCCTGCCGGAGGTGACAAGGATCGTGCTTTATAAGCCTCCTCGATGCAATCTCTAAGCCAGCGACTGAGAGACTGAGATGAAACACCCAGTCCCATCTTATTCTGGGCAAAAGAGACAAATAGTGTCTCGGTCTTTCTGAAAGGTGCTGTCCTCCTAATGTAGAGCTTCAAGGCTCTCCTGACATCAATCTTGTGCCACCTGAGCTCCGAAGGATGTTGGCCGTGCGTACAAAAGTCTGGGAGCACAAGTTCTTGTTTCCTGTGAAACCCAGAATTCACTTTTGGAATGAAAGAGGGATCCAACCTCAACACAACCCTATCTGGATGAAAGATACATAAATCCTGTCTAATAGACAGGGCGGATAGTTCAGAAACTCGTCGGGCCGACATAATCGCCACTAGAAATAAGGTTTTAATCGAGATCAATCGGAATGGAATAGATCTCATGGGCTCAAAGGGAGGTCCGGTAAGCGCCCGCAGGACCAGAGAAAGATCCCATGTCGGGAATCTCCGTATTGGAGGGGAGTGCGTATTAATGGCACCTTTAATGAAGTCCCTTATCCACGGATGTTGAGCCAGAGAACGGGTTTCTGACAATTGAAGGATAGTTGAAAGAGCGGCTACCTGCCTCTTCAGTGTGTTAGGAGCTAGTCCTCGTTCAATGCCCGATTGTAGGAATTCCAACACTGAAATTATGGACGCCTCCTTAGGATCAGCATGATGGTCCGAACAGAATCTACAAAAAGCTGCCCACGTTGCTTGGTACACTCTCGTTGTTGAGGGACGACGGGCAGCCTGCATTGTGCTAATGACTTTATCTGGTAGCAACTGCTGTTTCAGTCTATCCCTCTCACATGCCAGACGGCTAGTTGGAACCACTGAGGGTCCGGATGTTGAATGGACCCCTGGCTGAGGGAAATGTCTTGATCTGGAATCCTCCAAGGGGAGGTCACTGATAGGGCCGTCAGGTCTGCAAACCATGGGCGTTGAGGCCAGTGAGGCGCCACCACAATCACTTCTGCCCGTTCCTGAATTATTTTGTCCAACACTCTTTGCAAGAGGCATGTTGGAGGAAAGGCATACAGCAGACCTTGAGGCCAGGGTGACAAAAGAGCATTGACCCCTTCTGCCCCCAGAGTCGGAAAACGGGAGTAAAATCTCCCCAATTGTGTATTGACGTTGGTTGCAAAGAGATCCACCACTGGAGACCCGACGCGGCGAACTACTTGTTGGAATAGGCCAGGGTCCAGTCTCCATTCCGAGGGATCCAAGGCCGATCTGCTCAACCAGTCCGCCTGAATGTTGCTGGTCCCCGCGATGTGTTCTGCGGTCAATGAGGCCAACCTGTGTTCGGCCCAGTTGAACAATTCCGTAGTCAAGGTCATGAGTCGGCGAGACTTTGTTCCTCCCTGATGGTTTAGGTGAGCCCTGGTAGCCACGTTGTCGGTCAATACTAGGACATGTCTGCCCTGGACCAAGTGTGCAAAGGTTTGTAGGGCCAGGAAAACTGCCTTGAGTTCGAGGTAATTGATATTTACAGGGCTCAAGTCTTCTGGTGTCCAAAGTCCCTGGGCCAAATGAGAACCCATGTGAGCCCCCCAGCCTGACAGACTCGCATCTGTGGTGAGAATAAGGCGGTCCTGGTCGCGAAAAAGTGAACCCTGAAGTAAGGCTGGGGAGGTCCACCATTGCAGTGATTCCCTGACCACTCGTGGAATCCTTACTCGTCTGTGCGAGTGACTCACTCTGGCCCTCTGCGAAGGAAGGAGAAACCATTGAAGGGCCCTGATATGGTGCCAAGCCCAAGGCACAATTCCTATGGACGACACCAAAGTCCCTAACACCTTTGAAAGTAGGGCCAGAGATACTCGATCCTGGTGTTGGATGTTGGAAACCAACGACCAAATGTTTGCTATCCTGTCTGGGGATAAGGTTACGATACCTTCGGTTGTATTTATGATAGATCCCAGATGGAGTAGCTTGGTTGTGGGGAGAAGATGACTTTTCTCCTCGTTTATGGTGAAGCCATGGAATTCTAAAGTTTGTCTCGTCAAAGCTAGATCCTCTAGCGCTTTGGTGTGGGACCTGGACAGGATGATAATATCGTCCAGGTATGCCAGTAGTCTGATGGATTGAGACCTCAGATGGGCTGTCAAGATGTCGAGCAGTTTGGTAAATGTCAGAGGAGCCGATGATAGGCCGAACGGCATGGCTCGTTATTGATAATGAGATCCATTTAGGTAAAAGCGGAGAAATCTGCGATGAGCTGGAAGAATTGGTATATGCAAATAAGCCTCTTTTAAGTCTAGCGATGTCATAAGATCCTGATGGCGGATAGAGGCCAGAATGGTTTGGAGGGAATGCATCCTGAACCTTCGGTACTTGATATAAGTATTTAGATGTTTCAGGTTCAGGATCATTCTGAAACCTCCCGATGACTTTGGCACCAGGAATACTCTTGAGTAGAAACCTGTACCTTCCTCTAGTATTGGCACCTTTTCTATCGCTTGAATATCTAAAAGATGAGTGATCTCTTGACACAATTGAATTTTCCTCTGTGGATCTCGCAGAAGTGGGCACTGGATAAATCTTGCTGGTGGGGGCTGGAGGAACTCCAAGCGCAGCCCTTGAGATACAGTGGCCAACGCCCATCTGTCGGAGGACGTGGTCCACCAGGAGGCACTGAAGTTTTGGAGTTTGCTTCCTAAGGGTTTGGGTGCAAAGTCATTTGGTACGCTTGAAGCCCCTCTGACCGCCTCTAAAGGAGCGCCTCTGTTGAAATCCTCTTTGCCTATCCTGAGAGAACGCACGGTCTCCTCTGAACGTATTCTGGTGGTATTGGTTCTGAGGATAGGGTCTTGTGTTCTGACCTGCGTTGGAAGAGGTGTCCCACCGAAAGGACTGTCTGCGCGCATAAGGGCCTGCCCGGCGCTCCTGGCGTCTGTAAGCCTTGGGAAGTGACTTTCTTTTGTCCTTGTCCTCAATGAGAACTGGCTCTAAGGCTTCCCCAAAAAGCTTATCTCCCTGAAAGGACGATGAGGCCAGATTCCACTTTGATTTTAAATCAGCCGGCCAGTTCCTCAGCCAGAGGAGACGCCTGGAGGAGAATGTGGTTGCCATACTCCGGGCAGAAAACTTGGCCGCGTGGAGGGTGGCATCAGCTGAAAATTCTGCCGCTGCCAGAAGTTTACCTAGGTCTTGCCGAAGGCGGCCGTCCTCTGGTCCTAGTCGGGCTTGCATTTCCTGCAACCACACTATCGATGCCCTGTTGAAAAATGATGCAGCAGCCGCCGCTCGAAACCCCCAGCTCGCCATCTGGTGCGTTTTACGCAAGAGGACCTCAGCCTTTCTGTCCTCTGGTTTAAGGCTGTCACCCATCTCGGAAGGAACTAAAGCCTTGGAAATCAGCTGCATTACTGGCTGATCTATGGGAGGAAATTCTAAAAGCTTTTCCACCTCCTCATCGAAGGTGTAAAATTTCCTCTCCATGGCTGAGGGGCCTTAAGCAGCTGCCGGGTATTGCCAGGGGCGCTTCACGCTTTGACAGAAAATTTCCGAGGAAGGAATGTGGTCTGACTCGGGTTGAGGCGCCTTAAATAACACCACAGAAGGTTTGGCCTCGCCAGTGGTCTCATCAGGTTTGGTAGGCCCAGGTAAGTCTACTGCCTGCTTGGCTTTATGGAGTAGAACTCTAAAAACTGATGCTTTGAACAACCCCGCAGTAACAGGCTGTTCAGGGGCCGTTTCATCATCAGATAAATCATATTCCTTTTCAATTTCCTCAAAGGGAGATTCTTCAGTCCAAGACCCCAAACCCGAGGGGGGCGGAGCAGACCACAAGTTCCTAGATTGTAATGGGCGAGTTGGTTGACTATGTTGATTCACCCCAGCTGCCATTCCTTGCGAATAGGTGTTTGTGATAATGTCCTGCAGCATGGGGAACATTTGTTGCCAGGCCTCTGGCTGTACACGAAGCCCTACCACTGTAGGCGTGAAAGTTGCTGTTGGGCCTTGCATGCTCTTCACTGAGTGAGATGTAGAGCCTGGCCTAGGTATGCTGAGGCCTGGAGAAGGAAGAACCTGAGGCATGGATGATGTCTGCCTGTCTGGAGACCAATCCCTCTCAGATAAGGCCTCTGAAGGTCTGGAGATGAACTGAGGAATTGAGGGTTGTCTGACCAAGCCCAAATGCTGCAAGGACAGTGAAGGGATGGGTGGGGGAACATGAAGAGCTGCCTCCAGCTTCTGTTCCAAGGCCTTGATACGCCTTTCCGCCTCTTTAAGGGAAGAAGAGGGGGCGTGAAATGTCTTGGCCTTATTTATTTATTTATTTATTATTTATTAATAGAGTTGAAAGGGACCGTTAGGTCATCGAGTCCAACCCCCTGCCTGAGCAGGAAACCCTACAGAACCCCAGCCAAATGGAAGTCCAATCTCCTCTTGAAGGTGTCCAGAGTTGGGGAGTTCACCACCTCCCCTGGCAGGCAGTTCCATTGGTTGATCGCTCTGACCGTCAAGAAGTTCTTCCTTATTTCCAGGTTGAATCTCTCCTTGGTCAGCTTCCAACCACTGTTCCTCGTCCGGCCCTCTGGTGCCCTGGGGAATAAAGAGACCCCCTCCTCACTGTGGCAACCCCTCAAGTATCTGTAAACTGCTATCATGTCCCCTCTAGACCTTCTTTTTTCTAGGCTGTCCATGCCCAGTTCTCTCAATCTCTTTTCGTAAGTCTTGGTTTCGAGTCCCCTAATAATTTTGGTTGCTCTTTTTTGCACTTTCTCCAGAGTTTCGATGTCTTTTTTGTAGTGAGGTGACCAAAATTGGATGCAGTACTCCAGGTGGGGTCTGACCAGGGCATAGTACTTCCCTGGTCTTGGAGCGTATTCCTCTGTTGATGCAGCTTAGGATTGAGTTGGCTTTTTTGGCTGCTGCTGCACATTGCTGACTCATGTTTAGTTGATTGTCCACCAAGACTCCAAGATCTCTTTCGCAGTCACTACTGCTGAGTGGGATATCTCCCAGGCTGTATCTATGTCTAGGGTTCTTTTGCCGAGGTGGAGGACTCTGCATTTGTCGGTGTTGAACCTCATTTTGTTGGTATGGGCCCACTGTGATAGTCTGTCTAGGTCTTCTTGTACTCTGAGCCTGTCCTCAAGGCTGTTGGCTACCCCCGCCAGCTTAGTGTCATCTGCAAATTTTATTAGTTCCCCTTTTATTCCCTCGTCCAGGTCGTTGATGAAGATGTTAAAGAGTACAGTACCCAGGACAGAGCCCTGTGGTACTCCACTGTCTACTTTTTTCCATGTGGATTTGGTGCCGTTGAGGACAACTCGTTGGGTGCGGTTGGTCAGCCAACTGTTTATCCATCTACATGTGTAGTAGTCTACTCCATTTTTTTCTAGTTTGTGGATTAGGAGATTGTGGTCGACTTTATCGAAAGCCTTACTGAAGTCCAAGCATATGAGGTCCACTGAGTTGCGTTGGTCAACTGACTTGGTTATGGTGTTGAAAAATGATATGAGATTGGTTTGGCATGATTTGTTTCTGATGAATCCGTGCTGGCTATTGGATATGACCTTGTTTGTTTCTAGGAAGTGGGTAAGTTGTTTTTTGATTATTTTCTCCAGTATTTTTCCAGGTATAGAGGTCAGACTGATTGGTCTGTAGTTACCTGGGTCGGTCTTTTTGCCTTTTTTGTGGATGGGGACTACGTCAGCTCGCTTCCAGTCTTCCGGTAGGTCTCCAGTGATCCAGGATATTTGGTAGATGAGGAGGAGTGGTTCCGCTATGGTGTCTGCCAATTCTTTTAGGACTTTGGGGTGAAGTCCGTCTGGCCCTGGTGATTTGTATTCGTTGAGTTCCCTCAGGTAGTCCCTCACTGTGCTTTTGTCTATGTTGAGTTTGGTTCTGGGGCAGTTTGTTGCAGTTAAATTGCAGATTGGTTGGAGGGAGGTTCCCTTTTGTGTGAAGACTGATGCAAAGTAGGCGTTGAGTAGCTGTGCTTGGTCATTGCTGTCTGTGATTTCTCTACCCTCTTCGTTTTTTAGTGTGACGATTGTTTCTTTGATTTTCTTCTTATTGTTGATGTGTTGGAAGAATCTTTTTTTGTTGTCTTTGACTTCCGCTGCAAGGTGTTGTTCATATTGTGCCTTTGCTGTTTTTATTTTTTGTTTGCAGGAATTGGCTGTTTGCTGATATTCCGCTTTGGTTATGAGTCCTTCTTTCCATTGTTTGTACTTAGCTTTTTTTCCTTTTATGTCATCTGCGAGGGCTTTGTTTAGCCATGCAGGTTTAGTTTTGCTTTTCCTGTTTTTCCTTTTCATGGGGATTGCGTTGTTTTGGGCGTCTATGATGCTGTTTTTTAGGATCGCCCAGGCTTCCTGAGTGGTTTTTCCTTCTAAGAGTTCGTTCCAGGGGCATTGTTCAAGGTTCGCTCTGAGCTTGTTAAAGTCCACTTTTCTGAAGTCTGGGACTGTGGTGGTGTTGGGTATAGTAGCTAGTGATTGCACTATGTTGAATTTGAGGATGACGTGGTCGCTCTCTCCCAGTTTCCCTTCTTCTTCTGTTCCCTCTATTGTTTCTTCCCTGTTTGTTAGTATTAGGTCTAATATAGCATTCCCACTGGTTCCTGTTTCAACTTTTTGGGTTAGAAAGTTGTCAGCTAGACTGGAAAGAAATTTGGCAGACTTTCCGCTTGGTGCTGAGTTAGTTTTCCAGTTGATGTCTGGGTAGTTGAAGTCCCCCATTATTGTCGTGCTGTGTTTGTTGCATATGTCTGTTAGTTGGCATGTGAAGAGGTCGTCCATTGTGTCTGTTTGATTGGGTGGTCTGTAGTATACTCCAATTGTGGTGTTGCTCTTTTTTTCTTTTATGATTTCTAGGGGGTTATCATCTTTGGTTGGATGTAGTTCTGTGGCAGTGTAGTGGTCTTTGATGTATAGTGCAACACCTCCTCCTTTCTTGTTTGACCTGTTCTTCTTGAAGAGGTTGTAACCCATTATCTGTGTGTTCCAGGCGTGCGTTTCGTCCCACCAGGTTTCTGTGATTCCAATTAGATCGTATTGGCCCTTGTGTATTAATAATTCCAGTTCATCCTGTTTGTTTCCCAAGCTTTGTGCGTTTGTGTACAGGCATTTTAGATGTTTCTGTTTGTTTGCAGGTAGAAATTTTTTATTCTCAGGTTTGTTTGTAGGCTTGTCCCGTTCCCCTTCCTTGTTTTGTTCAGTGTTTTGTCGTATAGTTTGGTCACCCTCCCCTCTCAGAGCTAGTTTAAAGCCCTCCTGATGAGTTGAGCTAGTCGGTTGCCTAGGAGGTTCTTCCCCGCTCGTGAGGTGTAGCCCGTCGCTTGCTAGAAGCCCTTCTTGGAGATAGTGCAGGCCATGGTCGAGGAAGCCAAAGTTCTTATGGCGACACCATCCTTTAAGCCAGTGATTTATCTGCGGGATTTTGCGTTCTCTGGCGGGGTGTCGTCCTCTAGTGGGGAGGATGGAAGAAAAAACAACCTGAGCACCTGTTTTTCTGATTGTGTTGCCCAAGTGGTCATAGTCTTTCATAATTTGGTTCATGTCTTTCCCTGTGTCGTTGATTCCCGCATGAATCACCAATAGTGGGTAGTAGTCCGTGGGTTTGAGTATTTTGGTGAGGTTTTCAGTTATGTCAGAGATTTTAGCTCCAGGGAGGCAGCACACCTCTCTAGATTGGTTGTCTGGTCTGCAGATGGGAGGCTCAGTTCCCCTGAGGATTGAGTCTCCAATTACCAGTACTCTCCTTTTCTTTTTGGCTGGCTTGGGGTGAGGGAGGTTAGCTTCTGTTGTTGAGGCTTTTGGTGGAGTTGTGTTGTGCTTGGTTCTTGGTGGTTCTTTGTCAGATGTTTGCAGGTTTTCTTGTTCCGAGAGTACTAAATATTTGTTGCTTGTAGGCAGTGGGGTTGGGAGGAGGAGGGTTGGAGTTGGTGGAGGCTTGTTTTTTCGTCTTAGGGTGATGTGTGTCCAGCTATTTACTGCTTCTGGGGCGTGGATTCGGCTTAGCTCCTCTGGGGTGTTGGTTTTGTTGGGAGTCTGATGGATTTTCTCATTGTGGTGTTGGTGCTTCAGGGTTGTTAGGTTTTTCTCTAGGTTTTCGATTTTTTCCTCAAGTAGCTGGATGAGTTTGCATTTGTTGCAGGTAAAGTTTGGGAGGTTTGAGGGGAGGAGTGAGTACATGGAGCACAAACTGCAGCACACCATGGATTCAGTTCCGTCTTCATCTATGCTTGTTCGTCTTCATCTATGCTTGTTCCGTCTTCATTCTATGCTTGACTTCTGTGTGCATGGTTGGTGTATCTTCTCTCTCTCTCTGTGTGTTGTTCTTTATGTGTGTGGTAGGTTGCAGGGTGGGTGCGGGAGAGTGCAGAGGTGACATGTCTGCTCTTGTTGCTGGGTTGGTGATTTCCTCTGCTTCCCTGGTCAGCAAACCCGGTGTTCTTTTGCCTTGCGGTGAGCTTTTAGCTTCTTCCCAGCATGCACCAGGAGTATGCAAATTACCCCCTGAAGCTCAGATTCCTGGGTGGTGAGTTCCTCTGCTTCCCTGGTCAGCAAACCCAGTGTTCTTTTGCCTCGCGGTGAGCTTTTAGCTTCTTCCCAGCATGCACCAGGAGTATGCAAATTACCCCCTGAAGCTCAGATTCCTTATCTTTGGCCTTGGCCTTGACCTTTTCCTTGGAACTTGCAGCAGGAGAAGACACCACCTCCGGAGCGGCGTGATCTTCCATTCTACTCACAGATTTATTGATCAACCAACAGAATAAGCCAGCAACCGTTCTCTCCTCTCATTCGGCTCAAATAGTTGCTGTCAAAATAGGGGCTTGCGCAAACGCAGAATAGCCCAACGTTCATTCGCGCCCATTTGGGCGGAGAGGAACTTTCCCGCCTTTAAATGACAGCAGTGCAAAGAGACCGCCTAAAAATGGCGTCGCCCTGAGGCATTAGCCATTCGCCCGCTTTACTTCTCCACAGTGAGGACAAGCCGCTTGCTTCTTCCAGCCCTTGGAATCCAGCTCGCAAGGCAACGCTGACAGGAAGGCAAAAAGTGGCGAAATCAGCGGCGGCGGCGAAATTGGCGGTGGCGGCACGGCCGCCAAACAGCTGAGAGGCGCTAGCAACTTGCCAGCGGCTTCTCGCCACGGTTCTCAGCGCTCATCGAGCCTCCCAGTGGGGGGGACGGACCCCCCCACCTTCGGCTCGCAGCCGGGTATGGCCTCGGAGGCCAGGGCCCCCAGGCTGTGTTGCTCCTCGATCAGCATGGTACCCTCTGAGGGAAGAGGCTCCCAAGATCTCAATGGGGTGGTGCCCGCGGAGGGCAGAGACCCCTCTGAAGAATTTTCATAACCTGTAGCAAAGACAAAAAGAGAAAAAAATTAAACATACACAATTTATTACTTTAAACACATTTTAAACCATTTAAAACACATTTTAAACTCAGTAGACAAAAACTACAGTCTCTACATTTGGACTGAGTCTTTAAAACTGAGCTCTTGGGGGCTACTAGAGGCGGTGCCTGCTAATTATTTAAATTAACTCAATCTCTACCAATAGGATTGGATTTTAACCCATGTTGGACTCTCCTTCCAGTAGCACTGGAGAACAGCCATTATTTTTACAATATTTTCTTCTTTATTTTCCTGTATGTTCTGGAACCTCAGAAACAAAGCAGTATTTTCAAGTTCCATGCTAAGTAAAGCTTCTTCCATATTTTTAATAGTTGTCAACCTGTTAGTTTCTGTTTCTTGCATTTTTGCCTCCATCTTTTCACTCTTCTCTTCTATTTCTTTCATTTTTTGCTCATTCTTTGATAATGTTAATTGAATAGACTCTATTTTCCCATCCATTTTGACTACTCTATCCTCTACTCTTTTAATATTACCCCTCATATCTTCCATGTTTTCTGTCATCTTTTCGTAACTTTGATTGATTGATTGCTGCATCCTTACCATGGATTGGAATGTAGTCGCTGAAGACATCAACATTTTACTACATTCTAATCCAAAACTGGCAAAAAGCCAGTTTTAAATTAAATATTTTAATTTAAGTATAACAAGAATATAACTCCAATTAACCATATACTTCTATTATATTTATTTAAACTATTTCAAAAAAGAGTTGCTATGTGTCAGGTTTGTCTATTAATATCTCTGCCTCTCTAATATTGAATAGTTAATGTAATTAAAATTTAAAGATCTAACAATAATAACAAGCAAGCAATCTATCACTATAGTAAGTAATAAAGCAAATCAATCAATGACAGTTCATTTACAAAGCAATGTTAAATAAAGTAGCCAATAAATAGTTAAGTAATTTTGATTAATTAGGTTTGATCAGTACTGTATTTATATTAACTCTATATTTAATAGGGAGTCAATTTTAAATGAATATCAGAAGAGGAAACAGAGAAATAGGAATTAGGATATACCTAGACAGTTTTATATTGATTATTAAATAAGATCAGTTTTGAACTCTTAATGTTATTAATAGAATAGAATAGAATAGAATAGAATAGAATTTTTATTGGCCAAGTTTGATTGGACACACAAGGAATTTGTCTTGATGCATATGCTCTCAACGTACATAAAATAAAATATACATTTGTTAAGAATCATGTGATACAACAATTAATGATTGTCACAAGGGTCAAATAAGCAATGAAGAAGCAATATTAATAAAAATCTTAGGATATACGCAACAAGTTACAGTCATACAGTCAACATGGGAGGAAATGGGTGATAGGAATAATGAGAAAAACTAGTAGAATAGAATAGAGTAGAATAGTAGAATAGAAGTTATAGTCATACAGTCAACATGGGAGGAAATGGGTGATAGGAATAATGAGAAAAACTAGTAGAATAGAAGTGCAGATTTAGTAGAAAGTCTGACAGTTTTGAGGGAATTATTTGTTTAGTAGAGTGATGGCGTTCGGGAAAAAACTGTTCTTGTGTCTAGTTGTCTTGGTGTGCAGTACTCTGTAGCGACATTTTGAGGGTAGGAGTTGAAACAATTTGTGTCCAGGATGCGAGGGGTCAGTAAATATTTTACCCGCCCTCTTTTTGGCTCGTGCAGTATACAGGTCCTCAATGGAAGGCAGATTGGCAGCAATTGTTTTTTCTGCAATTCTGATTATCCTCTGAAGTCTGTGTCGGTCCTGTTGGGTTGCAGCACCAAACCAGACAGTTATAGAGGTGCAGATGACAGACTCAATGATTCCTCTGTAGAACTGAATCAGCAGCTCCTTGGGCAGTTTGAGCTTCCTGAGCTGGCGCAGAAAGAACATTCTTTGTTGTGCTTTTTTGATGATGTTTTTGATGTTAGGTGACCATTTTAGGTCTTGAGATATGATAGAACCTAGAAATTTGAAGGTCTCTACTGTTGATACTGTGTTGTCTAGTATTGTGAGAGGTGGAAGGGTGGAAGGGTTTCTCTTAAAGTCTACCACCATTTCTATGGTTTTGAGTGTGTTCAGTTCTAGATTGTTCTGGTCACACCACAAGGATAGTTGTTAAACTTCCCGTCTGTATGCGGATTCATCATTGTCTCGAATGAGTCCGATCACTGTTGTATCATCTGCAAACTTCAGTAGTTTAACAGATGGATCGTATGAGATGCAGTCATTAGTGTATAGAGAGAAGTGGTGAGAGTACACAGCCTTGGGGGGCACCTGTGCTAATTGTACATATATCTGATGTGATTTTTCCTAGCTTCACCTGCTGCTTCCTGTCTGTTAGGAAGCTTGTGATCCACTTACAAGTGTGTTCAGGTACCGCTAGCTGATTTAGTTTGGTTAAGAGAATGTCCGGTACGATGGTATTGAATGCTGAACTGAAGTCCACAAAGAGGACCCTGGCGTAGGTCATTGGAGATTCAAGATGTTAAGTTAAGAAGTTAACTTAAGTTAAGTTAAGTTAGTTAAGAACCCAATTGTCTTCTAATTAATGTATCAGTCTGACCCAATCCTAAATTAATTCAACAATGTTCCTTATTGGTCATCAAGTTGCTTATAGTTCTAATCCGTTTATATCCAAATTAATAAACCCGCTGAGCTGGTGATACTCCCTTTATTTTCAGCGTGGGGCTTCCGGTTTGCCTAGTCACCTCTAAGTCTTCTAAGTTCTTTCAACTTGCACAAAACTTCATATACATTCAAAAAAACCACCGTGCCCTTTGCTATTCAAACAGCTCATCCGGAATGATTCCCAAGTAGGTCTAAATCTGGTATTAGGAGGAGGGAGTCTGTGGCTGGTCTCCTATCTCCGATTTCCGATCTCCAATCACCCATCCGCCACTTCAACTCTTTCTCCTCGCCCATCTTTCAAGTCCTCACTGTTCCTGATGAAATGCAATGACTGCTGCCTTGCCCCGATCAAATCAAATACAATCAAACAAATCCAACCAGACAGCATCAAGGGCTCCTCTCTCCAAGTCATTCTACTATTACCACCTCTTACTCCAAACCTTTCCACAAATCCGCAATCCCCATCGTTTTAGTCCCTTATTTGGCTTATTTTGGCTGTTATTTCTTGCTTCCCTTTTAAGTGTCAGGCAGCTGCATCAGCTGTGGTCCTGAGGGTATTTCTCGCTTTCTGGGGGATCACCACAGATACACGGGAAGTTCCTCTTTAAGTTGTGGAGGCTCTCCAAGCTGCAACCAAAAAAGGTCAAAAGCAGAGAACAGCCCTGGAGTTCACTGGAGGCTGCCCTGCCATGATGCGATGTCAAGTTGGAAGTAAAAAAAAAAATCAGGACTTTTAAAAAATGCTGCGGGATGTGGGACAAATTGTTAAAAATTGGGACTGTCCTGCCCAAAAGTGGGACATCTGGTCACCTTACCTAAAGGATCAGAGTAGAGGAATTAGAGGGCAAATATAATTTTAAAATTATGTGCTATTCTGGACACTGTCTCTCAAGTCTAGATTCCAATTTTGGAAATAAAAATGTCAAGGCTGTTCTGCATTCTCACCTATTACTTTGTCTTCTAGTTTCCATTATTGATTTTGCGATGGAAAACAATTTGTTGACAAAATTAAGAGAAAACATGAAACGTCTCCAAAAGGAGGTAAGAGAAAACATTTGTTCATACGCTGTCACAGTAAATGTGTGATGGAACATATAGAAATTTTAGGCAGGTAGCTAGGTAGGGATAGATAGATAGTATAGAGAGAGAGAGAGAGAGAGAGAGAGAGACAGTCAATCAGACAGACAGATAGATAGAAAGAACAGTAGGTAGTTGGAGAAACACAGATAGACAGACAGAATATGAATTGTGATTTCTGTTTATCCTCAGTTGACCGTTTAGGTTTTTGTTTTGACCTTTGAAATACATAGTTAGCTTGCATTAGCAACCCAAGAAAGCCAGTTTGGTATCGTGGTTAAGGCATCACTCTGCGCACCCAGAGACCGACATTCCTTGCCCCACTTTAGGCACAAAGCCAAGTGGGTGACCCTGACCCAGTCACCTTTTCTTACCCCTAGAAAGGAGGCAACACCAAACCACTTCTGAAAAATCTTGTTAGGAAAACAGCAGGAACTCATCCAACCGAGAAGAAACTGGACTTTCCTTTTTGTTTGTTTGGGGGTTTTTTTGAAAAATTTTAGACCGTAATCCAAGAAGTTTCTTCAGTTTTGGAAGAATAGTAAAATGTTATTTTTTTCAGTAGTGTGAATTTCCAGGCATGTGTCAAAGATTAGATGGCAGAGATATAGTTGGTACCCCAGATTTGAAGAGGAAACAATGTTTAATATCATTTAGAATTGTTGATAGAAAAATTAGTGTCTTTAATCACTGTCAGTTTGCTTTTAAAAAATAGGGTATTTTGCATCCGGAAGAAGAAAGTTCGAGACTTCCTCTTCTGGCACAAAGACATGCTGAGGTATATAATGTGTAGCTCACCTTAGAATATAATTAGGAGAAAAATGAAAATAAATGATTTTTTCACAATTGGTAATGGTTAATAATGCATATGCAGCATATTTTATGTAGTATATATGTTCGCTGTATATTTCTATTGCATATATGAAATCCATACACACATCTATACAGACTAGTTTATTTGTAATTTCTGTAAAAGAATGGCAATTATCAGAGCTGATGCTAATTCTTGGTCGGTTCCTTCTTTGCTACATTAGCTAGTTTCTTTGGCCACATACAAAACCAATAGTAGTGAAATAAAATTTAGATGATTCACAATTGTTTTGAACCACTGTGTTTTACATTTCCTAAAGAAATTAACTAAGACTACTTTTTTTTGTAGCCCAGCATAAAGTTGCGTTCCCATCAGGTAAGCAATCTAGTACATAAGGAACCTGTTGAGTGTGCATGACCGAGACATAGTTCATATCATAAAAAGAGGGGGGAAAGCCCAGTGTGACTGATTGGGTAGTGAGGGGTAGCAAGTGGGCTGCTACGGAAATATATTCCTGACTTATGATCTATTTTGGCTTCTCTAGATTGTTCAGACAAAAGTGCAAAGTTCAGATGCTGATTTGAAGAGAGTGAAGGAGCAGAATTATATGTAAGTCTTCACATAGTTCATCAAATCTTTGCACAATCCTCTTAAGTTCACCCTGTCTGTATGACATTAATAATTTCATAAGGTATTTTTAATGTGTATTTAATAAAAAATGAATAAAAAGGTTGATAATTCAAGTTAAAAAAAACCCTGGGGGCTAATTTCTCTCTGGTCTTCATTATTTGCAGCATGACAATGAAAATTTCTAAACTCCTGAATGAAAAACAAGAAGAAGAAAAAAAAATTAACGAACTTGTAAAGGAAAATAAGAAACTTTGCCAAGAAAAAAATGAAATTTGTGAAGACTTTGAAGAAAAGTTGAGGAGGTGAGAAAATTTTGGATAGCAACCCTGACTTTCTCGTCGTTTCTTCAATATTTCAATTAGTTTTTATTTTAAACAAGTTTTACAATTTGAGTAAAAAACCTAAGGCGGCTAACTTCACTCTGCTCTTGATATTTTACAGGAAAATTACTTCAGAGAAAGAAGACGAGATTCAAAAAATTATAAAAGAAAATGAAAGTCTCAGCACAAAAATTAAAAAAGATGCCATGGAGAAATTAGAGCTCCTCCACAAAATTAATGAGTTGAAAGAAGAACTGTATAGGTGAGAAATGTTTATTTTTATTTTATTTATTTTATTTATTGGATTTATATGCCGCCCTTCTCCAAGGACTCGAGGTGGCTTAGAACATATAAAAACAAATACAATACAAATATAATAGCAAATCCAATTAAATTAAAACTATAGAGACAATCTAAAACCCCAATTATGTTAAAAATCAGTCATACCCATTCAAACAACAGCCATACAAACATTTGGTCGGCCAGGGGGACTGAGATCTAACTGCCCCAAGCCTGGTGGCATAAATGAAGTGGGGGGCGGCAGAGCAAATCTCCAGGGGGAGCTGATTCAGAAGCCCCCACAGAAAAGGCTCTTCACCTACGCACCACCAAACGACATTGTCTAGTTGATGGGACCTGGAGAAGGCCAACTCTGTGGGACCTCACCAATTGCTGGGATTGATGCGGCAGAAGGTGGTCCCACAAGTACCGCCAAGTACCGATGCCATGTATGGCTTTATAGGTCATTACCAACACTTTGAATTGTGTCCAGAAACCAATCACCAACCAATGCAATCCACGTAGTGTTGGAGAAAGATGGGCATGTCTAGGAATGCCCATGACCATTTGCACGGCCACATTTTGCACAATTTTAATTTTCCAAACACTCTTCAAAGGTAGCCCCATGTAGAGAGCATTGCAGTAGTTGAATCTCAAGGTGATAAAGGCATGAGCGACTGTGAGCATGAGCGACTGTGACTGTGCCACAGCTGAAAGATGATGGTTCCTTCCCCCCAGAGTAATGGACCAGCAGATGGAAGTGTTCTCTGAAAGCCCCCTGGGTCCATCGCACCTGGGAAGGAATCACCTAATCAGTTCCATCTCCCTGCAGAGGAGGATTGAAGCCTTTAAATCAAGCCGTAGCAGAAAATGATCTGACTATGACAAAGGCAACATATTTAAGACCCTTAATTTCAGATCATTGCTCAACTGCTCTGTGGGGAATACCATGTCAGGAGCATGCCCCCCTCATGAGTTGCACCCTAAATTACTTCGGTCAGGTCCATGGTTGCCATGGTAGCCATAAACTCCTGCACCAATCCAGAGGATTCTCTGAGCAACAGGTTAATGTCCACCAAGACAATAAGCTTGGGGAACTCCACTGCCAAGCCCAGCTACCTCCTCGAGTAGCGCAGGTAGGGCTGTTGACACGCAGCTGGGAGGCAGGTACATGAGCAACAAGCCCACCTGAACCCCTAGGTCCAACTTCACAAAGAGGGACTCACAACCCGTAATCTCAGGAGCAGCGAGCCTGCATAGGCTGAAGGTCTTTTTCGCTATAATAGCCACTCATCCCACCTTCCCTGGGGTCGTGGCTGGTGCCACACCTGCAACCTAGCTGGGCACATTTCAGAGAGAGGGACTCTTCCTTCTGGGCCCAGCCAGATCTCAGTAACACATGTCAGGTCAGCCTCCTCATCTAGGAGTAAATCCTGGATGAGGGGAGCTTTATTTACAACTGACCTGGCATTGAATATCAACAGCCTGAGCCTAATGTCCGAGATTCGCTTGTCGCCAGTACCCCGAGCTAAGCTCATGGGGCCGGAACAAGGGATCGCTTTCAAGCAGCGAGCTCTTGTTCCCCGAGAGCAGCCTACCCCATGTCTCCCAACATATCTGCCTCTCCCCAGCAAAACCGGGATATTCCGGCCCTGTGCCACCCTAGATATGGGCTCCTCCACTCCTCCCGCCTCTATATTGCAAGAGGGCTAATATCTCTCTGGTCCTTATATTTTACAGGAAAACAGCAGTAATGGAAGAAATTACAATAGAAAAAGTACAAATGAAAATTGAAATGGAAAAAATCACATTCCAAAAAATGGATACAATTGATAAAAATGAGGAGCTCTGCCGAGAACATTACAAATTGCAGTGGAGGTGAGAAATTTTTAGATAGCCACCAGAAACTACAGAGGAAAGGCTTATGATCTATTTTGGCTTCTCTAGATTGTTCAGACAAAAGCGCAAATATCAGATGCTGATTTGAAGAGAGTGAGGGAGCAGAGATATATGTAAGTCTTCACATAGTTAATCAAATCTTTGCACAATCCTCTTAAGTTCACCCTGTCTGTATGACATTCATAATTTCATAAGGTATTTTTAATGTGTATTTAATAAAAATTGAATAAAAAGGTTGATAATTCAAGTTAAAAAAAACCCTGGGGGCTAATTTCTTTCTGGTCTTCATTATTTGCAGGAAGACAAAGGACATTTCTAAACTGCTGACTGAAAAAAATGAATTAGAAATAAAAATTAATGAACTTCTTAAGGAAAATAAGAAACTTTGCCAAGAAAAAAATGAAATTTGTGAAGAGAAAGAAGACGAGATTCAAAAAATAATAAAAGAAAATGAAAGTCTCAGCACAAAAATGAAAAAAGATGCCATCAAGAAAGTAGAGCTCCTCCAAGAAATTAATGAGTTGAAAGAAGAACTGCATAGGTGAGAAATGTTAATGCTAATATCTAATATCTCTCTGGTCCTTATATTTTACAGGAAAATGGCAGTAATAGAAAAAATTACAACAGAAAAAGAAGAAATGAAAATTGAAATTGAAAAAACCACATTCCAAAAAATTGAAAATATTGATAAAAATGAGGAGCTCTGCCGAGAACATTACAAATTGCAGTGGAGTTGAGAAATTTTTAGATAGCCACCAGAAACTACAGAGGAAAGGCTCGTAAGTCTTCACATAGTTCATCAAATCTTTGTACAATCCTATTAAGTTCACCCTGTCTGTATGACATTCATAATTTCATAAGGTATTTTTAATGTGTATTTAATAAAAATTGAATAAAAAGGTTGATAATTCAAGTTAAAAAAAACCCTGGGGCTAATTTCTCTCTGGTTTTCATTATTTGCAGGAAGACAATGGAAATTTCAAAACTCCTGAATGAAAAACAAGAATTAGAAATAAAAATTAACGAACTTGTAAAGGAAAATAAGCAACTTTGCAAAGAAAAAAATGAAATTTCTGAGAAGATTGAAGAACAGTTGAGGAGGTGTTTTTGTATGCGTTGAGGAATGTAGACGCTCCGCTGAACGCTGAACGCTCCTCAAATGAAAAAAATAAACATTGGATTTTAAACCCCATTGAACCTCTTGGAGTCTCAAATAAACTGGACTAAGTAAAAAGCTAAAACTTTGGAACCTGGAAATACCTTGGGCTTATCGGGGGAGAGCAGAAACAACGGGAAAACAGCCTGCTTTCCATTCGGAACTGTGAGTAAACAATAAGTTAATTGGGGGAGGGAAATGGCGGAGGCAGTTGGGGCAGAACTGACAGAGAGAATGGACGCTTTGATTAAAACTTTTGTTATGGTCGGTCAGCAGCTAAAAGAAATGCAAGATGTGGTGGCTAAGACTGAGACCGAGCTGCAAAAAGTGAAAATAGAACAGCAAGAAGTGAAAATAGAACAGCAAGCCCAGGGTATTAGGGTTTTAAAGATAGAAGAAGGAAGGGAACAGGACCGCCAACGTATAAATATGCTGGAAGACAGATTAAGAAGAGCAAAGTTACGTCTGAGAGGATTTAAAGCAGATTTTGCCGATGGCAGAAATATGATCCAAAATATTCAGCAATGGTATAAGGAGTATAAGATTGAAATTCAGGATCATCAAATAGAACGTGCACATTGGGTTTTCGGAGCGCGAAGAGACGGGAATCAACGAGACATCGTAATTAAATTCCTCTCAGAAAAAGCAGCTGAAACAGTCTACAAAGAGTTAAGGAAAATTACTAACCTTACTTTTAAAGGAGCCTCGATCCGGGTTTTGAAGGATTTGTCGGTGCAAATTTTGCAAGCTAGGAGCCAGATTTTCTAATGACATTAATTAAAATGATGCATTTTGGAGATAAATTTAATAATTTTATAGAAACTATATATTCAGGCCAACAGCTAATATAATAATAAATGGAGATAAGACAGATATAATTAATATTGAAAAAGGAGTTAGACAAGGTTGTCCAATCTCTCCGCTACTATATATTTTGTACATTGAAATCTTATTGAACTTTGTGACAACAAATCCAGATATTAGAGGTTTGAAAATTAAGGAGCAACATTATAAGACACAAGCCTTTGCCGATGACCTAGTCTATATCATACCATTAAATTCGGGATTGGAATTGTTAAGGGAAATGGAAAAATTTGGAAAAGTAGCGAGGCTCAAAATCAACAAGGATAAAACAAAGATGTTAACTAAAAACTTGTCCAAGAAACATATAGAGGAATTAGAGGAAAGGATAGAAATTAAATCAGTTTAAAAAGTTAAGTATCTGGGGATTTGGCTTACAGCCAAATGTACTTCGATAAAAAAAGACAACTACCCAAAATTTTTAAAGGATATCCAGAAAGATTTAACGAAATGTTCTAAATTACAAATATCCCTGTTAGGGATCTCAGTAATTAAGATGAATGTACTTCCAAAGGTACTTTACCTATCTTCCTTGATGACTTCAACCCACCTCACATTTCCCAGGAAAAAAAAACAAGGAATATAAAATCTTACTGGAGAAGATTTGTCCAATGTCAGCTAAGTTATGGCATGCGCTGCACTCTTTTGGACTACTTTCAACGGATCTTCACTGTTGATCATTTTGTTTGCTTGGAATCAAATCAGCTGTATGTATAAATTGATACAGAGAAACATGTGTATCTGGCATTGAAAAGCCAAATTGAAAGCTGGACATTTTGAAGGTGAAAAGGAATCAACCAAAATCAGGATTGCTTCCCTGACTGCAACATTGCTAGCATAACAGTACAGCCTTTGTGGAAGGGAAGTGCTGCCTTATGAGGAGAGTTCTCAGACTTCCATGGCCATCTCACAGTTATAAGCCGTGGTCTGGTCTTGCCATGACCCTGGAATTTGGGTGCCAAACTTTAATTAAAAAGTTGAAATTGGATTTCAACTGGATTTCAATTGAAGGGCCATGAAATTGCCCTTTCAGCTCTGAGCTTTGCAGTTGAAATCCAATTTCAACTTTTTAATTAAAGTTTGGCACCCAAATTCCAGGGTCATGGCAAGACCAGACCACGGCTTATCCAGGGCCACAGAATATCTCTGTTGCTTGAACTGGAGTTCCCAGCAACTATAGAATGATCTTTGGACTTGATATTTCCTCCATTTAATTTGCCTCCTACAGGTACTTAATAAAGCTTGAAATCTCCTTATGAACTGGTGTGTTTGTTTGGTTTTGATTCTCAAAAAGCCATTTATTTGGCAGCTGGCCATTGCCTGACACTTGCACACACATACACACACACACACATACACACACACACCACAGAAACATATCAGATTTATTTACTTTGAATAACAAGGTAAATTTACAAGTCTTCAGAGAGGGGTGGCATACAAATCTAATAAAATAATAATAATAATAATAATAATAATAATAATAATAATAATAATAATAATAATAATAATATTACAAACAAACCAAGGAGCCACCCACACACATTTATTGTTCAGAAGCAATTGTGGCAATAGAACAAGATCACTGGTAAACCAGGCTGTCACCAGAAATCCATTGTATCCGTAAGGTACCTGGGATGGACCACCAAAATGGATCTGGCCTTGCATAGGCAGTCCAAAGCAGGCTGCAGCACTACCAAACCATCAAGCCACACCGTGCCAAGGATAGGAAGCTTTGCTTGCTTTCCTACGCAGTAACCTCCCCGGCTGAGCAAAGATGCTGGAGAGGAGCACAAGCCCCTTGCCACTTTGTCTGAAAGGGAAGAAGCCATGCTCTGCTCACCCCTCCTGAAATGGAGCACATCATCTCCATGCCAGGAGAAGCCTTCCTCCCAAGTCATTTTTCTAGAAAGCAGAATTCTGGGCTGGCTCCTGGTTCTACAGCCATGATAGCTAGTATTTGGGCACCAGCAAAGAAAGCCTTCCGTTCCTTTCATTCTAGGTTAAGCTGAAAGAAAAGAGCCCATAAGGGACCACATAACGCTATACTACACCTGCCAAATGACCTCACCTAATGGTCTCATCTACTTTTAGTATTAAAAGGAGCAGGAACAAACCCTGATCACTCAGACCATGCTATTCATGTGTTCACACAGTGCTTGGAAGCTTTGAAATTTGGATGAGGAGAATTTTGTGGGCGTGGCTTAATTTGTAGAAGTTGCTTGTCGGTCATATAACTGGGTGGGAGCGGCTTTGTGGTCATGTGACTGAGGTGGGATGGTTTGGTGATTATTTGACTGGGTGGTCATGTGACTGGGTCAGGGTGGCCAACTTGACATCACTAACATCAAGGGTTAGTTAGGGTTAGGGTGTCTGACCTCTCCTCGCCTCAATTTCCCTATTTACTATTACTCAGCATGCAAACTATTTTATTTAATCCTATGTATATATGCCATATGTAGACTTACATATTACATACAGGCACACAAAAATATACATTATCTACTATGTGTACTGTATGTGCATGAACACGTGCGCTCACACACACAAACACACCTCTTCTGAAACTATACATATTCAATCTCACTTATTGCGTTTGGAAAAAACATACTCAGAGTTCACGCTCTGCCACACATTTAACTCTGACTTCTGTACATTAAAACATTCCACATGCCTTCAGATTTACTTCCCTAGTTTGCACATCACTATTAGAGCCAAGAGATGTCATGGATTGAATAAAATGTGGCAAAACTCACTTAACAACGCTCAATTGGGCTCAATTGTGGTCATAAGTTAAGGGCTATCTCTGCCTTCCTCTGCATGGCAGCCTTGTCCTAGTAAACTCCTTCTTCTTTCTGGCAATTGTTCTCTCTGTTAGAGGCACCAAAATAATCCAGACAGTGTAAGCTTTCCTGCTGCAGCAGGGGGTTGGACTAGATGACCTCCTAGATGTCTTCCAGCCCTAAATTGCTGTGTTGTTTCAAAGTGTCTTCTGAAACAATGTCTAGAACCACAGTTTGTGGTGCTTCCTTCCTCTTCTCTCTCTCTCTGTTTTCTCCCTTTCCCCCCTCCTCTTCCTTCCTTCCTTCCTTCCTTCCTTCCTTCCTTCCTTCCTCTATTTCTTTTTTCTCTTTTTCTCTTTTTTTGTCTCTCTTTCCCTTCATTCCTTTCTTTCCTCTTTGATGATTTCTTACTGAATCTGTGATGATTGTCCAGCTCCAGAATCTCCAACTACTTTCAGCAATTTTTGCCAATGTTTTTATTAAGACCTAAAAGAAGGGGGAAAGGTACAGAGATGTTATCTAGCTGCACAAAAATATAATAAAGAGAAAGAAATCAAAATGGTCCCATTTTATAAAATCAAACAAGATCTATTGATCTAAAGAAAATAATTTTAATAAAAATAAGTCACCCTGAATAAGAAGTGCAAGGTTAGAAACTGTACTGTTAAAAAAACCCAAAGAATTAGTGGGGATAATCACAATTGCTCACTATACAAAAGTATAACTAATACCAAAGTTATCTTATGCACCATTATTTTAAAGGTTCACTGGTATCTTTATTCCTCAACCCTCAGAAAGTTTAAAATAAATCAGTAATTGCTTTCACTTTTAACCATTTGCAATTCTGAAAAATGGGTATCTATCTATCTATCTATCTATCTATCTATCTATCTATCTATCTATCTATCTATCTATCTATCTATCTATCTATGACATTGGGGGATCATGGGAATCCAGAGCAGCTTTCAAACCAGTGTAGGGTCACTAGGCTTATGAGAAAGTGCCTACAGTTTCACTAGATTCAACACTGATGTTCTATTAACCTGCTTTCTGTTCTCACAGCAGCCAACTTAATTTAATATTGAAGAAACCAAGCTGTCAGATGATGCATCTGTCACCCAGGCCTTTAGTCACCAACCTTTTACAACAACAGAAAATATTTATAGGACTCTCCTCTTCTAATCTGTATCTTCCAGAGTTTGGCAGGTCTTTGCACTGGGCTATGAATGAATGAAGTTCTGTCTCTGGAAAGCCTTCACGCTGGTAATGCTAAAAAAAAAAAAGTTGTTATGTAGTACAACTCCAGTGGATATTATATGGCTATGAAAAACACAATTTTTAAAGAGGGATGAGGAAAAATAGGAAAGGTCAGGTTTCTCCTGGTGAGTTAGAAGCTATTAAAAAGGAGAAAAGTGAGGTTCTTGCACCCTATTTCTCATCCACCTTCCCCCAAGTTTCCACAAGAGATTGGGAGATTAGGGTGGACTTGTAATCTGCATTTTATCGGTCTTTAAACTCTGGTAGAAATGACAGGGGAACACAACTTTGAGCCTCAGGATTCCAGGCAGACTCTAGTAGCCTTGGAGGAAATATTCAGATGTCTTCCAAATGATGCTGCCAAATTATACTTTTTCATATGAGAGAAAAGGAAAATTCTGAAATCAAAGAGCAAAGCCACCTTCTCCAACTCCTTGTGATTTACATGGATACATCCATTCAGTTTTATTGCCCAGGAATGGTAAGAAAGTGATGTGGTTTTGCCACCTTCCAGGATGGGTTTTCAACCTCCCACAGCACTAGATTTTTTTCAACTTCCAATATGAAAGCTAACCAGAGCCAAATCTGCTTTGTCAAATCGTACGTTAGCTACCTGAAGATGCGGACGGCTGCTAAGGCAGTAATAAAATAATAGAGAGGGAGCAAGGCCTTTGAAATATGGCACTGGAGAAGACTTCTGCGAGTCCCTTGGACTGCAAGGCGATTAAATCGGTCAGTCCTAGATATCAACCCTGACTGCCCTTTAAAAGGCCAGATGCTGCAGATAAAACTCAAATACTTTAGCCACCTAATGAGAAGGAAGGACTCACTGGAGAAGAGCCTAATGCTGGGAGAGATTGAGGGCAAAGGAATAAGGGGATGGTAGAGAATGAGGTGGCTGGATGGAGTCACTGAAGCAGTCAGCGTGATATTTAATGGACTTCAGGGGATGGTAGAGGACAGGAAGGCCTGAAGGAATGTTGTCCATGGGGCCACAATGGATTAGACACAACTTTGCATCAAAACCAACAAAAATCATAGGAATTGTGTTGAATTAAATATCCTTGTAATTCAATATAAACATAACATTAACTTAAAATCTTGTCTTGTTCCTGGGGTCTTCTCATGTCAGTATTGCAAGAAGAGTGCTTGAGGGCTTTTCATATTTTTTTTGTCTTTAGGGCCTACAGAGGACATTAGGAAGTTGGAGCACCCAAACTATCTTCTGAAGAGATTCCCTCATATTATAGGCAATGGGAAGGGAAAAACAACTGTTATCATAGTACATGTCCTCTTGCCCAAGGGAAATTAAGCATAGTAGTTCAGATTAAAGTAGAGTTGGGAAATTAAGCAATAGGTTATAGCCTTAAACTTCAGTCTTGGTTGTTCTAAAGAACTTGCTCAGTTCTTTAGAACCAGATAAACCATGCTAACAAAAAAAATTAAATACAAAAAACTTATCACTCAGCTATGGTATAAATGGAACAGATGGCCTGTGATTTGGATGCATTATGCGCAGGCCAAGCCCACCCCAGTTCCGCAAAGGGGGGAAACATCGCAATACATTATATGACGGTAACATGACTCTGTGAGTTTGACATAGACTGAATAAATGATGACACTGCATCATGATGTCATCATGCAAATGGCCCTTTTTTGCTTACTTGCAGTAAATATGAACTTATCAGAGCTCTATGTCATTTGTATGATGATGTCATGATGTTATGCTGAATTCTTGCAAAGGTGTAGAATATCTCTGTTTCCACAAGAGAATAATGAAATGAACAAAATCATTTGATATTCAGAAAACTATTTCAGAACTTTTGGAAATTCACATTTCAAAAATTAAACGTAACATCCTATAGTGATGTTTATGTACCTTCACTGTTTCATACGTGTCTGTAATTAAGGCAATGAAGAGACTCAGAACCATGTAGATAAAGAGGCTAATGAAAGAGTAGAGGTAGATCCGGCTGAACAGCCACACCAGGTAGCTTTTCTGTTGCATTTTTGCAAAAGTAGCAAACATGTCATCTCCATTTATCAAAGAGAAAAGACATTCAGAAACCATATTCAAGGTATGGAACTAGAAGAGAACAAATATTCAGGAACAAACAGACAAAAGAAAAGAAAATTATTTCCATTTTTTGCTCAAGTTGTTTAAAAAATACTGGTCAAATACAGTAAACTGCAAATAAATGTTACACGTTTTACTCAATACCAGCCCTTGAAAATCTCTGGATATTACAATATTTTATTAATGTGCATCAATGCCTCAGATAATGCAGAATATATACCTATACGTGACAACTCCATATTCTGGTGATCATGTATAGTTACATAACTAAAGTGATAAACTGGCCCTTTCAGATATCTTGGCAGCGTGCTCATTTTGTTAACATTTGCCCAAGACCCTTCAGATACAAAACTAGATGACAAACATCCAACTCACAGTACCTTAGCATGATATGGGCCCAGCACAATCCAGCCACAGAAACAATAACCCAGATAGATCATAGCCGCACAGGAGCAAAATCGAATGACATTGGGCAATGCTGCACGGAGAGTCAAAATAAGCAGCTGAAAAACAAGGCCCAAGAAAAACCCAGAGATGCTCATTAGACTTTCCAAAGACATTCAGCATTGCCAGGTAATAACAGAAAAGAATACCAAGAGCATGAGTGTTCCAGAAGATCCTTACATTATATTTCTTAAAGAAGCTGAGGTAGCGGATCACTCCAAGCCACACAAGCATGGTGGAAGTTCCTAACAGGATACTGCAGACGTCATAGCTTGTCAGACTCTATATGAAGATTAAGATGATGTTCAATAAATTACACTAATGGAATTTCAGTTGGGGTGCCCATAAAAAAAGGACCTTTTATATTCATTTTAACTCTTGGGGATACCATATTTTCTTTTCTTTTGACACTGAGATGGGAGACATAAAGTTCTGCTAGATTAGGAGACCGTTCTTGGGAGGTGAGTAAACCTTATTCCATTAAAAAGAAATGGGCTAAAAATGTCAGGGCTGTTTCCTGGTGGACAAAGAGCACAAATGCATTGCACAGCAAATTAATAGACTTTTGATGATATGCACAGATACTGCTCATTTCTAATTTCTAATGATATTACCATGGATAGGTAAAATATACAGCTAGAAAAATGCCTTCTCTGGAGCAGCAGTTTTCTCAATGTGACCATTTTCCCCAGTTGAAGACTCAAGTGAACTATAAAAATAACAAAATTCAGGTTGGTCAATAAGATTTCAATTGGGACTTCCAAAACTGGAACACAGGTCATCTAATCAGCATTCAAGTCACTTACCTTAGCTTGTATCTCCATCTTTAATGTAGAACCAACTATGGTAAGAAGGTCACTAACGATGATCATGATATACCATCCATTGACAAATTCCACTAGATCAGAGAAAGATACTTCTTTCTTATAGTGATGTTGGAAAAAAGTCACAAATTCCTAGGATACGTGAGAGGGCAAGAAAAGAGAAATTGCTATTGAAAAGCTGCAATTAAATTTATTAAGAGATACTGACAAACATAAGCTTACCCTTTGTAGATAAATTCCTTTAATTACAGATCGTGTGCAGAGAATCAGTGATGCAAGACATGTCAGTATGACAAAACCATCAAAGATCATCATATAATGGGTATTCTTCTGTACTGGGAAAAAAAAGATTGATTTACTTGTCTATACATAATAGTTAACCTGATACTCTCATAGAACACATACTCATTTGTGTCTGAGGGAAAATTTTCTTTGTGAAATTGCCTTGAGAGAGTGCTAATAATGGAGAAGAGGCCTCCATCTTACTTCATTTTTCAATACAGGGAGAGGTGGATAATTAAAGGATTCAAAGCCATCAAAAAGAATGAATGCTTCACACTTTTGATAGTCTAAAGAGGACCCCTCCTCCCTCAAGTTATGTAGTTATTTGCATTTGGGGCAAATTTCCCATTGTGGGGAATTCCCTTCTAATATACTGTAAATCAGAAGTGAAATTCAGCAAGTTCTGACAGATTCTGGAGAACCAGTAGCGGAAATTTTGACTAATTAGGAGAACCGGCAAATACCATCTCTGGCTGGCCCCAGAGTGGGGTGGGAATGAAGATTTTGCAGTATCCTTCCTTGCCACGCCCACCAAACCTCACCCACCAAACTGGTAGGGAAAAATTTTGAATTTCGCCAGTAATGTAAATATTAACCATATAGAAAGAGACTTTTTTAAGGACTATAGGTGAAATGATGTAACACACATATTCAAATTGCGTGCTCAGTTGACAAACATACTTAAAAAAATATAGTTACTACAGAACATAGCAAATACTATATTTAACTTCATGCATCACTAGGCCTTCAATAAAACCTAATAAGCACTAAATAATTAATAACAAAAGTATGTTTTTTAAGCTTACTTGATCCAGAAACATGCCAGTCTTTACATTCCTTGATGGCAATATCATTGTCTAGGCTTATTTTAATTCTTCCACTATGAGCTTTGTTATCAAAGAGTATCTGTAGATATTGTGGAGAAAGAAAAGATGCTATTATTCTTATTTCTAAACACTCGTTAGTTCAGATAGAATCTGAATAGTTTATGCCTAATGCTTGGTAATAAAATCAAAATCTATATCTACCTACCTACCTACCTACCTACTTTCCATCCATCCATCTATTTATCTATCTACTATTCTTCTCAAAAAAGCCATAAAGTCTTATAGTTAGCTTGAAGTATAACTTTGAAGCAGTGATGGCATATAAAAAGCATGTTTTGTAGAAAAGGGCAGCGCCGGACTTACCCGGCAGGCAGGCTTTGCTGGAGGGACCGGGAGACACGGTCCCTCATGGCGGCCGCCATTTTGAATCCCGGGCGAAGTCTCGCGATGCGAGACTTCGCTCGGGAGATTCGGGGCCTGATTGGCCAGGCCCTGATTGGTCCGGGCGGGGCCTGCTTGCCCTATATAAGGGCGAGCAGGCCCGGGGCTCTTCCTTTTCGCCCGGACCAAGCTCCTGAGCAGACGTTCGTTCGTCTGCTCCGGCGGCCATTTTAGGTGGCGACCTCGTGCGAGGCGCCATTTTGTGGCCTTTTGTCAAGCGAAGAGCCTTTTCAGTGATAGCGGAGCCAGCATCGGCTGGACTCCGCTCCGGTTTGGAGCCTCATTGCCCTTTGGGGGTGGTGGGTGGTGCTGCCTTCTGGGAGGCCCCGCGGGCTTGCGGTGTTTCCAGGGTGGTTCGAGGCCTGGGATAAAGGCCTAGTGTCGGGCCTTGTTGCCCGAGGGGAGGTGGGATTAGCCTCCTGTAGGGGTTTTTCTGCGGAGGCCTGCGGCTCCAGGCAGGCCTTTGCCAACGCAGGGCAGGGTTCGTTGGTGGCTTTTCCCTGCTTTACCCCTTTTGTGAAAAATAGATTTATTTTTCTGTAATGGCCCCTAAGAAGCGGCCAGCTAAGGCCCTCCCGGCCCAACCTGTGGTGCGGCCTAGGAGGGCTGCCAGGCCGTCTGCCTGGGCTCGGGCGGCGGCAGAGGGGCCCCCGGGGGGGATCCCGGTGGGGGGGGTGGTTGGGTTTACACCCACAGTCCCTCAACCCGCGGTGTCCCCTTCTCTCTCCTGGGCCAGGGTACTGGAGCGGCTCGATGAGTTGGAGAGGTGGCGGTCGGGGGCAGGCCCGGAGGGGCTTTCCTCGGCTGCCACCGCAGCATGGGGCGCAGACCCCGAAGAGGAGTCGGCCCCAGCAGGGCAAGTGGCCCACGAAGGACAGATGGCGGGCACCGGACAGGCGGGCAGCATCGGTCAGACGGGCCACGCTGGACAGATGGCCCAGCCTGGGCAATGGCCATCGTTCCAGGGCCCAACCAGGATGGGCCCACCGTGGATGTCTTCTACCCCTTACGGGGCAGGTGAGGTGGCACCACATACAGGCACATCTCCGCTCCTGCCCATACAGGGTCCCGGGTTCATCCCGCCAGCTTTGGGGGGTGGCAACAGCTTTACGGGGGCGGCAGCAGGCACCTGTAGTCAGGTTTGGTCCCCGCCAGCTCCGCCAGTGGGGGCGCTGGGGGTGCCTGTCCCACCTGGGGCGGGGGTGGGGGGTTGGATTCCTCCTCCACCGGCCATTATGCCACCGGTCCCGTTCATGTATCCACCGGGGCTTGGGGTGCTGGGCTCGGGGGCCACCACGGTGTGGGACCCGTTCGCCAGCATCAAGCCTGGGGCCATCCCTTGTGGGTTGCCCGCCACACCTTTAGGGTACCATCTGCACCCGTCAGTTAAGGAGGCAATCTGGCGGGGGGAGTACGTTGATTTGTTCTCCATCTTGAACAGGGAGGTCCCTAAACAAGATAAGGAGGTTGTCCCTGGGGAGAAAGTGAAAAAGACAAAGGTCACGAAATGCTTCAGCTCGTGGCTGTATGCATTTCTGACCTTTGCGTCGGTGGTCATTCAGAGGCAGCCGGGGAGGGCCGGTGCCTTGCTGAAGTACATCGACCTAATAGCGAGGGCCCATTTCGAGTATGGGGGGACCATATGGAGGCACTATGACAAGGGCTTCCGTATGCGTATTGCCCATGACCCCTACTTGCCTTGGGATATGGTGGTTCCGGACCTGTGGTTCCAGGCCACTCATATGTCAGGGAAGGAGGGCTGTGATAGGACCGATAGCGGTCACTTTATGGAGGAGGAGCCTGCGACGCCCGCGCCGGCCAAGGCCGTGGCGGGTGCCGTTAGTAAGGGTGCCTCTTTAATATGTCACGAGTTCGCTGCAAAGGGGGCGTGTTTTCGCCCCATTTGCAGGTTTCGTCACGCTTGCGGAAGTTGTGGGGGAAACCATTCCGCAGCCGTGTGCCCCCGCCCCAAGAAGGGGATTGAAAAGAAAGGCTCGGGTCCCCCAAAGCCTCCCCCACCTGCTGGGGGAAAAGGGGCCCAGCCCAATTAAGTTAGGGGTGCTCGAGGGTTGGTTGGGCGACTACCACCCTCGCTCGAGAGCGGCCGCTCTCTTGCTAGGTTTCGCAGAGGGATTTAGGATCCCTTATCAGGGTGTTAGGAAGGCCTTCATGTCTGACAACCTTAGGTCGGTTGTTGGTCATGAAGACATTGTTAGGGAGAAGATTGGGAAGGAGGTTGCCGAAGGCAGGGTCCTGGGGCCCTTTGCGGAGCCGCCCTTCCCGAATCTTCGTGTGTCTCCCTTAGGTGTGGTCCCCAAAAAGGCGAGTGGTGAATTTAGGTTGATTCACCATTTGTCTTTTCCAAAAGGGGAGTCAGTGAATGATTTCATTCCTGACGAGCTGTGTTCAGTCCGGTATGCGTCCTTTGATGCAGCCGTGACTATGGTTAGGAAGTGTGGGGTGGGAGCCCTTATGGGTAAATGCGACATTAAGTCGGCATTCCGGCTCCTCCCCATACACCCAGACGACTTTGAGCTGTTGGGCTTCCATTTCGAGGGGGGTTATTACGTGGACAGAGCTTTGCCCATGGGGTGCTCTGTCTCGTGCTCTCTTTTCGAGAGTTTTAGCACCTTCTTGGAGTGGGCGCTCAGGAGGCAAAGTGGCCTGGGTACGGTCGTTCACTACCTTGACGATTTCCTTTTGGCGGGGCCTGCGCATTCGGAGCAATGTTTTGCTTTGATGCGGGACTTCGAAGCCCTTTGTGCTCAATTAGGGGTGCCTTTAGCCTCTGAGAAGACCGAAGGCCCCGCCACCAGGATTACTTTTCTGGGTATTGAATTGGACTCAGAGGAGCAATCTTCCAGATTGCCCCTAGAGAAGTTGGTAAAGATTAAGCGGAAGCTCGATGAGGTCCTGGGCTGCCGGAAGGTGACCCTACGGCAGCTTCAGGAACTGGCAGGCATTCTTAATTTTGCCTGTCGGGTAGTTGTTCCTGGAAGGGCTTTTTCCAGGAGGTTGTATGATGCGATGAAGGGGCTCCGTTTGCCCCATCATCGTACCCGCCTTTGCGCCGGGGTCAGGGCTGACCTCGGCGTGTGGCGGGATTTTTTGGATAGATTTAACGGGTTGTCTTTCTGGAGGCACGAGCTTCTGTTGGAAGCTGAGTTGCAGCTCTGCTCTGACGCCGCGGGGACTTGTGGTTTCGGGGTAGTGTTAGGTGACCAGTGGTGCTGGTCGGCATGGCCTCCGGAATGGAGTGCCACTTCGTTGGTTAAGGACCTTACGTTCCTGGAGCTCTTCCCCTTAATAGTGGCCTTAGAGCTTTGGGGGGAGCAGTTTAGGGACAAGACTGTGCACTTTTGGTGTGACAACCTAGCGGTTGTCCATGTGGTGAATGCCCTGTCCTCAAAGAGCGACAGGGTCATGCGGCTTGTCCGCCATTTTGTGCACAGGTCCTTGTCTCTAAACGCATTGTTTTTGGCTAAGCATGTCCCCGGGTTAGATAACGGGGTTGCTGATGCCTTGTCCCGTGGTCAGTTGTCCAGGTTTCGGACCCTGGCCCCGTGGGCCCGAGAACTGCCAGAAGCGTTCCCCAGCCACCTCTGGAGTCTGGGAGGGATTCAGAGTGGTGGAGAGGCGAGGCATCCCGGGCAATCTCCTTGTCTGTAGCGCCCGGCACCCTCAGGGCATACCAGCGTGCAGGTAAGGAGTTTTGGGAGTTCAGGCAGGGCAGGGGTTACCAGCTTAGTTGGCCTGTCCCTGTAGAACATTTGGCCGAGTTTTGCGTCCAACTTAGGCAGCGTGGCCTGTCAGTTAGGACGATCCGGTCCCGGTTAGCCGGCCTCGCCTTTCTGTCCAAGGCGGGGGGGTTTGCAGATCTTTCGGGTGACTTTCGCATCCGGAAGATGCTGGAGGGCTGGCTTAGGGAGCAAGCGGGGGCCCCAGGTGACACTCGTCAGCCCCTGACGGTGGAGCAGCTGTCATCAATCAACGTGGTTTTTGGCAGTCTGTGTTCCTCATTGTACGAGGCCCGTCTTTTCAGGGCAGCGGCTTGTGTCATGTTCTTTGGGGCCCTTCGGGTCAGCGAGGCCATGGCTTCGTCTCAGGCTGACACTTCGCTCCGGGCCTTCCAGTTCGCTGATCTGACCTTTAGGCAAGGGGGGGTGTCCCTTGTAGTGAGAAGGTCTAAAACGGATCAGCTGCACAGAGGGGTTGCCTTACAACTTAGTGCGGCCACCGACCAGTCGGTGTGTCCGGTGGCCGCCCTACGGCTTTATTGTGGTATGAGGGGGTCAGGTCAGGGGTACCTGTTTAGGCATTGTGACGGTACCCCTCTGACCCGTTTCCAATTCTGGGCTTTAGTATCTAGGGCGATGGCCCAGGTGGGCATGGATCCCGCCGGTTATGGAACGCATTCGTTCCGTATCGGCGCCGCCACTAGCGCGGCACTTTCTGGTTTCCCGGCCCATCGGATTCGGGAGATCGGCCGCTGGCGGTCAGCGGCATATTTGGGTTATGTTAGGCCCGCTGAGGATCCCAGGCAGGGCTTAGGCTAGGTAACCTCTCTGTGTCTGTGTCCTCTTGCAGGTCCCCAGGCTAACACGAAACCGACGGCGCTGCTGTGTGGCCACAGCATGATTTTCTGGGCCGGCCGCGCGGCAGCCAGGAGCGCCATCGGGACCCACCTGTCCCTGGGGCGGTGGGTCAACGTTACCTGGATGGGCCGGAGAGGTATGCGGTGGGAGGGTCTCCTACCGGCGTTGCTGGGCGGTCAGCATTCTGTGGCTGCGCCCGGCAATATTGGGGGCGGCTCCTGGAGTCGCGCCCAAAGGGGTCTGGGTGGGCAGCGTCCTGTGGCCGCACCCAGGTGGCTGGTATTGCACTTAGGTGGCAATGACCTGTGCATGCTGGGAGGCCTGGCGCTGCTCATCCAGGCACGCGAAGACCTGCGAAGGCTTCGTGAGGTCTGGCCCACCACGCAGGTGGTGTGGTCAGACATATTACCTAGGATTGTGTGGAGGGATGCCTCTTCCCTTAGGGCCATTCACCGGGCTAGGAGACGGGTGAATAGGGCTATGGGGAAAACGGTTAGAGAATTGGGTGGAGTGGTAATACCTCATCCCCTTATATCAATAGATAAGCCATGGCTTTACCGTAATGATGGCGTTCACCTGTCTGACCAGGGGAACGCCATCTTCTTACAGGACCTGCAGCGGTCTCTGCGTGAGCTGGCGCAGATAGAGGGGGGAGTCGGGGGGCCAAGATAGAGATCTGACCCCCGCTCCTGTGGCAGGTTAGGGGCGGAAAATTGGGTGGTTTAGCAACCGCGCGTTCTCCCTTGGGCATCTTTGGGGATGATTGACAGGTTCTCTGCAAGCTCATGGAGGGAGTTTCTGCCTGAGCAGCTGGGGGGAACCTGTCTTTGGGTCCTGCACCTTTAATTCCCCGATTCGGGTTAGCCGGTGGGACCCCCCTCATGCACAGCATGGCAGAAAAGGTCACAGGTGACGGCCTGGCCCTCACCTGGACCTTGCATCGAGATACGCCCATGAGTTGCCCAGGAATGTTTACTGGCATAACGTCATTTCCGCCCCGGAAGTATTTGTTTGACCCTGCAGGTCCAGTTCCGGGTCATAGTTGTTTATGCTAATTTATGCAAAATATTTGAATAAATTATGCAAATTTATGTTAATAAAAATGACCCAATTTTAAATCCAGCTCTGGTGTCCGTGTCGTTACTCCGTCTCTCCAGCAACAGAAAATGCTTGGAGTTAGTTTAGTTCTGTCAGTGTACCATTCTCCCCCAAATCTAAGCAGTTTAAAAATAAGGTGGAGAAATAGAATAAAGACTATATCTGAATAATCCTCGAACAAAACTTAACAAGAGAACATGACCCAATGTCTTCATCTTTTTAATATTGTTTCAGAAATATTGCTATTCTTATCACTATTTGGGTTTTATTGCACTTTTCCATCTGAGGAGTATTCAAGTTGATCGCCAGCCACAGTCAACCAAAAATAAATAGAAACAAATTTTAAAATTTACAATTACAATATAGTTACACACATAATAAAAGTATTAATATTACTGTTAATATTATTGTCAAAAAGCTAATACTATATAGAATTATGTTTTGAACTTAACTAAAAGAAGAGTAGGTGAGTTACCGCGAGAATTAATGTGAATTGTAGGACACACACACACACACAAAGAATAGCTGATTTACCAAATGGGTATTTGCAGCTGTGGGCAGGCAAATCTCTGGTAGCAATAAATCATTGGTGCCTGCCTCTTGATTAGCTTCAGCGTTATCATTTCACTTTATTCTCTACTTCTAAATTGCTAATGTATATACTGCAATAGTCCACTTTAAGAAGAAGCTGACACAATCTAGGCCCATTTCTCCCATCCCAAACCTGCCCTTCAGAAAATGACTAATTACAAGTCTTCATCAGTTCAATTTTTTTTACTTGCTTCCTAGTTTATCTGCACATAAACAACCAAGCTCAGAAAGTTCCAAGGACTCCACCTCTGTACTTACTGTTAGTGTGAAATCATAGCAGTCTGGGAGTTTGTGTTGTCGAACAGTCTGGAGATTAATGGTCTTCAGTTTGAACGTGAGTGTCAGAGTTACAAGTCTAGAACAGAGACCGGAGCTTTATTTCACCATTACCAAAAATGTTCAAGAATGCCAGCAACTTTTATTTCTCCTCACCTCTGGAAGTCCAAAGTAAAATTGAAAGGAGTCTTCCTCAGTGTCCCATTTTCCAGAGGTAGCATTGGCTCCACATAAAGACACTCTATGGGAAGACAGATGCTTTACGGCATATAGAAAATACTCAATATTTAATAAGACGAGGAAGACAGAAAATCAGTAATAAGGAATCTGGTCACTAGTAGTCTTATCTAAATAATACGAGATGTAAAATCTTTCTTCATACTTGCAAGAAAAAAGCAGCTATGTTTTTTCATTAATTTAATGCATATATTTACTGAACCTCTGCCTTATGGGAATTCTTATTTGATAAAGAATCCCTGAAAATATCTGCTTGTTAAAAATAAACCCAAAAAGGAAATTTTATACTTGATCCACAGATCAGTACCCTAATACCCTAATTTCTATGGTTACAGGCCCTTCTACTTATGACTGTAGAATGATGTTTCAATGCAGTTATGAATTACTTCCATCTGAATAAAATGAAGAAACAGTAATTCAGAAAGTTCTTGTACTGTAATTATTTGTATATGTTACACATTGGTTCATGTAATTGCATACATATATCAAGAAAAGACCCTCAATCTGTCAACAGTCCTTTAATATCTTTCATACCCTAGAGGTTTAAGCTAAGATATCCTTACAGAATTCAGCTTTTGGTACTGTTTGGAAATGTTGTGCACATATGTTTACTACATTAGTTCGCTAAGAGATTATTATTTATGTCACTATTTCCAAACTCCAAAAATAAGTCACAATGCTTCTGAATTCTCATAACAGACACTACCAATAATTCTATATGTTCAGTAATCAATATTCATGTTGAACAGTTAAGACTGTCCACTCAAATTTATTCACAAAGTTTCAGAGGCCAGTAGTCAGCCAATATATTTCGGTATTTGCCTAAAGCACATAAACATGAATGGCTCAGGCAAGTAAACTAACTGGATTTGTAAGTGCATTGTAAGGTGACATTTTCTTCAATACTTCAGGGCAAAAGTAAGAGCGCAAAATAATCCACACAGCAAACATTTATGTCATCCAACAGGTTACTAATGCTTTCTATCACATGTCTACAGTCTGAGGGCACTGCCTCACTTTTCCTAATAGTAAAGTTCACCATGAACCTGAATCACCAATTAGTGTTGGTGATGTTTGCAATGTTGAGTTGGCAAGACACTTTTGTGGATGAGGGACATCAATTGCTTCAATTTTGATTATACTACAGTATCTTGCAAGTAGATGCACCCTTAACTCTGTTCAATAATTACCAGTATGAAGAACCTGCTTCAGATACAATAAAGTCACTGGGCTATGAGTCAGCCATTTTTATCAGCAGGGTATCAGGCCACTTGGAAACTAAACCACGTACACCCTAAAGGTGCTTTTTCAAGAGGCACCTGGACTTTCTGGTTTTTCTTTCAAGATGTTCTGTTTCTCATCCATGAAGCTTCTTCAGCTCAGAGTTGAAGAAGCTTATTGGATGAGAAGCAAAACATCTTCAAAGAAAAACCAGAAAGTCCAGTTACTTCTTGAAAAAGCACCTTCAGGACAACCATAACCTGGATGACTGAGAATCTCCATAGATATAAACAATGTACATCTATATGGAATATACTAGGTCTGACTGAAGCTGACATCATTTGAGTGAAATGGGGCAAGGAATTAAATGAAGCACCACTACTGCAGTTTTCATGACTTAAACAAGACTCTAATGTACAAGTAGTCCTCACTTACTAATCACAGTTACTAAGTGATATAGTCATAAAGTGAAACATCCCATGACAGTTCCAGTGCAGTCATTAACCAAATCACCTCAGGTTGTTAAGCAAAATGGCATATGACTTTTGTGACTTCCTGCCATTTTCCACAATGATTCTGCTTGTTGGAAACAAGCTAAGAAGGTGACAATGGATGTTGCAATAGCTGCAAGTTCAGGGATTGGTCTTAAATATACCTTTTCACTGTTGTCGTAACTCTGAACTGTTACTGAATGAAGCAATTGCTAAGTGAGGACTATCTGCAGTAGTTGAATTTCTTCCTGTACAAATAAAACATCTGAAGTGTCTACCCATTATATTGTAATGATACTGGAAATTACTATGTGTTTGCTTTTAAACACTATGACTTTGCTCAAGTTGTCTCTCTTTCTGACCTCCGCCCACCCCACTCTCATTCTCCTTTCTCTCTCACACACAGAAACAATCTATCTGATTTGAGTCGTTCAGTTTCAATTTCTGGGTCAATATCGAAAGTGTCATTTCCAGGGCTGATAATTCCTCTCTTGTAGAAGTACTGACATATTGCCATGGGCGTCTCTTTTGATCCTTTCTTTTCGTAGGCGTGATTTCCAACCGAATTAGCACGCAGTTGTAAGAACTAAGCGACAAGGTACAACCAGTTAATGGAGCTGCCTGGTAATTAAAACTGAACTAATTGGAGACGCAAGAGAATGTCTGCGATGGAACATCCTGCTTTTCAGATTTATTGATCTCATGAATAGAATTACAAAGACTAAGGTTCAAATAAAACTCGGTGAAATGGATTCAGTCATAGAAAACCTCATTTTTATGGGCCAATTGCCTGTGTTACCTTTATCTCATGAGGTTACTATGGAATTAAAAGGTCTGCATCTCTTGCCTCATTAGAGCCAATGCAAGCTCTATGGTATAGGAAACCAATGTGATTTTCCTTCCATTCATATCTGTTTACATATAATGACTTGGCTTTTTCAAGCTTAGTTTAGGTTCAGTGTACAATATTTTATAAAATACTAGCTGAAAACCCAGCGCTACACGGGTATTTATAGACCTCAAAGCATTTGTCTGACAGGGAGCCATTGAGAAGGGTCTTTTGCCCCCTATTCCCATGCCTATCACCCCTGCCCTCCCCTTCCCATGTGATCTTCTTTCCGCTCTTTCTACAATCTTGGCACTTTGCCCCAAATCCACCAGGGGGCGTCGTCTGCCTCTAACAGGGAGTCATTGAGAGGGGCCTTTCTTCCCCCTACCCCCATGCCCATCACCCCTGCCCTGTCCCTCCCCCCTCCAACGCACTCCTCTTTCCCACCCTTTCTACAATCATGGCACTTTGGGCCACCTTCTGTCAAGAGAAGGGAATATCAAGTGCTTTCCCATTGGCCCAGTGGAGGGCAAATGTCATGGCTGGCTTTCTAGAGGAAGCTGTGACAGAAGTGAATCATAGACAATGTCCACTCTAGGACGCTGCACTCGCTCTCATTAATGGCCCAGATGTTTCAGAGTTATGCTGGAACACACACACACACTAAGGGGTACTAGGGTGTCTTACTCCCACAGTATTTGTTTCCAGAGGGTAAATCATCTGTGTACCAAGTTTGTTTAAAATTGCTTGAGTCATTCCAGACTTATGCTGGAACATACAGCCGATAGATGGATGGATGGATGGATGGATGGATGGATGGATGGATGGATGGATGGATAGATAGATAGATAGATAGATAGATAGTGAGGTGAGCAGTGAGGAGCATGGTGGTCCGCTGCTCCCCTGAATGACGGGAATCATCAGGAAAATGGGTCAATCCGGGCTTAAGACGGTTGGAGATGGGTCGGAGCCTACTAGCCACTTTGTCCCCCTACTTCTGCGATCTTGAGGGTCGGGAACTTTCCCGCCTGTTGGGGGGCCCGCCGAGAAAGACCGCGGCAAGGAAAGGTGGCCAGTTGAGGTATGGAGATGGCGGCGGCGTTCGGCGTTTGGTGTTTGGCGGAGCCTCGCAGAGGGCACAACCTCGGTGAGATGCAGCCTTGCTGGAGAGAGGGGAGAGGACGAAGGAACGCCGAGCCATTGCTGAGGGGGTGTCGAGGGTGCCGAGGGAGAGCTGACAGAGCGCGGCACCAGAGGAACATCTTGCCGGCGCGGAGAATGGCGGCGGGACCGGATAGAGGTCGGAGGCTCGCGGCGCCGGCGGAGAGGTGATGAGAGAAATTGTGGGGAGTAAAGGGAGCCGAGTCCCCTACTGAGATGGATCCCCAGCTCGACTCCGGAGGTGAGAGGTCTGGTGCCGAGATGGTGATGATTGGGAGCGGCAGAGACAATACGGGGGAGAGAGAGAGAGAGAGTCAGCGGGGAAGAATGGAGTCCAGTGTCGGAAGCTAGCCGTAACACCAACAGACGAACGAGGACATTTAGGGGCAATTAAGTTAGCCCCCTCCCGTTGGCACCAGTGGGTGAGAGCTACTGGGGGCCAAGGGGAGTTAAAAAACTGAGGACTATTCTATTTACTCCCTCCCCCCCCCTCTTCCCCCTTTTAACCTTAATCTCTGTGATCTATGTATACTACTGCTGAAAGACTATGCTCCCGGTGGACTGTGGATGAATTGAAGAACACTGCCCCCTTGTGGACTGTTTTTAAAAAGACACCCAGAAAGAGAGAAAAGTTTTAAGATCAAGGCTTTTTAAATTAGACTAAGACCTAAGACCTGTGAAGACCAGAAGAACATCATGCCTGGACTGACTGATTACTGATGATTGAAGAATATTTTTAAGATCTGTTCATACCATCAACGAAATTAATTTTATATTAATCTATATTAACTTATAATTTTAGTGTATATTGTATATAGTTATATTTTTAACAGTTTTTAGTGTTTTTAAATTGTTATTAACTATCATTTTATACTATTATTAATTTAATTGATTTTTAACGTTATTAGGGTTCTAAGTAATGGATGATTGGGATAAATTTGCTTGTGGTTACGAATCGAATGACTGGTACGATTGGATGGGCGAGGGCGGGGGCGGGGGGGGATATGGTATGGATGAGTGTATCGATAGTAGTGTGAATGATATGTCTGGCCCACCTGACGCCCGGGAGACAGGAGAGGGAGGGGCACCGATCTCTGGGGTGGCAGGGGGTCGGAATATCCCTGTGTTGCTGGGGAGAGGCAGATATGGCGGGGGCCACAGAGTTAGCCGTTCCAGGGGAATGAGGGACCGTTGCTTAATAACGGTCCCCTGTTCTGGCTCTGTGAGCCCAATCTTGGGTACTGGTGATGAGTGTAACTCTGGCCCTGGGCTCAGGTTGCTGCTGTTGAATGCCAGGTCGGTGGTTAATAAAGCTCTCCTCATCCGGGATTTGATCCTGGATGAGGAGGCCGACCTGGCATGTATTACTGAAACCTGGCTGGGCCCGGAGGGAGGTGTTCCTCTCTCTGAAATTTGCCCAGCCGGGTTTCAGATATGGCATCAACCGCGACCCCAGGGAAGGGGGGGAGGAGTGGCTATTGTAGCCAGGGAGAGCCTTTGCCTGCGTAGACTCATTGCTCCGGAAATAGCGGGTTGCGAGTCTCTCTTGATGAAGTTGGACTTAGGAGTTCAGGTGGGCTTATTTCTCACGTACCTGCCTCCCAGCTGCGTGTCAAAAGCCTTGCCTGTGCTACTCGAGGAGGTAGCCGGGTTGGCGGTAGAGTTCCCCAGACTTATTGTCTTGGGGGACTTCAATCTGCCGTCACTCGGCGAAACCTCTGGGTTGGCACAGGAGTTCATGGCCACCATGACAGCCATGGACCTGACTCAAGTAGTTCAGGGTCCGACTCACGAGGGAGGGCACGCACCTGACATGGTATTCCTCTCCGAGCAATTGAGTAATGGTCTGAGACTAAGGGGCTTAGAAGTGTTGCCTTTGTCATGGTCAGACCATTTTCTACTACGGCTTGACTTCCTGGCTCCAATCCTCCCCCGCAGGGAGGCGGAACCAATGAAGATGTTCCGCCCCAGGCGCCTGATGGACCCAGAGGGCTTTCAGACGGCGCTTGGGGTTATTCCAGAGGCACTCGTCCACAGTTCGGCGGAGTCTCTCGCGGAGGCCTGGAACAGGGCTGCAGCGGGGGCTCTTGACCGGATTGCGCCTTTGCGACCTCTCCATGGCGCTAGACCCCGTAGAGCCCCATGGTTCAACGAGGAGCTCCGGGAGTTGAAACGCCAAAAGAGACGTCTAGAGAAGCGATGGAGGAAGAGTAGGTCTGAATCCGATCGAACACTTGTAAGAGCTTTTATTAAGACTTACAAAGTGGCGCTCAAGGCGGCAAGATGCGCGTACCATGCCGCCTTGATTGCATCAGCGGAATCCCGCCCGGCCGCTCTGTTTAGGGTGACCCGCTCCCTTCTCAACCAGGGGGGAGTTGGGGAGCCCTTACAGAGTAGTGCCGAGGATTTTAACACGTTTTTCGCTGATAAAGTCGCTCGGATCCGGGCCGATCTCGACTCCAATTGTGTAACAGAGTCGACTGACAACGAGTCAGTCGAGGTGACTGGGGCACGTACTTGTCCACCTGTCTGGGAAGAGTTTGATCTGGTGACACCTGATGAAGTGGACAAGGCCATCGGAGCTGTGAGTTCCGCCACCTGTTTACTGGATCCGTGTCCCTCCTGGTTGGTTTCGGCCAGCAGGGAGGTGACACGGAGCTGGGCCCAGGAGATTACCAACGCTTCCTTGGGGAGGGGAGTTTTTCCATCACTCTATAAAGAAGCGCTTGTGCGCCCCCTCCTCAAGAAGCCCTCTCTGGACCCAGCCGTACTTAACAACTATCGTCCAGTCTCCAACCTTCCCTTTATGGGGAAGGTTGTCGAGAAGGTGGTGGCACTCCAGCTCCAGCGGTCCTTGGAAGAAGCCGATTATCTAGGTCCCCAGCAGTCGGGTTTCAGGGCCGGTTACAGCACGGAAACCGCTTTGGTCGCGTTGATGGATGATCTCTGGCGGGCCCGGGACAGGGGTTTATCCTCTGTCCTGGTGCTCCTTGACCTCTCAGCGGCTTTCGATACCATCGACCATGGTATCCTTCTGCACCGGCTGGAGGGGTTGGGAGTGGGAGGCACTGTCTTTCAGTGGTTCTCCTCCTACCTCTCTGGCCGGTCGCAGTCGGTGTTAGTGGGGGGCCAGAGGTCGACTCCTAGGTTTCTCCCTTGTGGGGTGCCTCAGGGGTCGGTCCTCTCCCCCCTGCTATTCAACATCTACATGAAACCGCTGGGCGAGATCATCCAAGGACATGGGGTGAGGTATCATCAATATGCGGATGATACCCAGCTTTACATCTCCACCCCATGCCCAGTCAACGAAGCGGTGGAAGTGATGTGCCGGTGCCTGGAGGCTGTTGGGGCCTGGATGGGTGTCAACAGACTCAAGCTCAACCCGGATAAGACGGAGTGGCTGTGGGTTCTGCCTCCCAAGGACAATCCCATCTGTCTGTCCATCACCCTGGGGGGGGAATTATTGACCCCCTCAGAGAGGGTCCGCAACTTGGGCGTCCTCCTCGATCCACAGCTCACATTAGAACAACATCTTTCAGCTGTGGCGAGGGGGGCGTTTGCCCAGGTTCGCCTGGTGCACCAGTTGCGGCCCTATCTGGACCGGGACTCATTGCTCACAGTCACTCATGCCCTCATCACCTCGAGATTCGACTACTGTAATGCTCTCTACATGGGGCTACCTTTGAAAAGTGTTCGGAAACTTCAGATCGTGCAAAATGCAGCTGCGAGAGCAGTCATGGGCCTACCTAGGTATGCCCATGTTTCACCATCACTCCGCAGTCTGCATTGGTTGCCGATCAATTTCCGGTCACAATTCAAAGTGTTGGTTATGACCTTTAAAGCCCTTCATGGCATCGGACCAGAATATCTCCGAGACCGCCTCCTGCCGCACGAATCCCAGCGACCGATTAGGTCCCACAGAGTGGGCCTTCTCCGGGTCCCGTCAACTAAACAATGTCGGTTGGCGGGCCCCAGGGGAAGAGCCTTCTCTGTGGCGGCCCCGGCCCTCTGGAACCAACTCCCCCCGGAGATTAGAACTGCCCCTACTCTTCCTGCCTTCCGTAAACTCCTTAAAACCCACCTTTGCCGTCAGGCATGGGGGAACTGAAACATCTCCCCCTGGGCACGTTTAATTTATGCATGGTATGTCTGTGTGTGTGACTGTTAGCATATGGGGTTTTTTAAATATTTAAATATTTTAAATCTGTCTGATTGCTTATGATTTGTTTTTTACATGTTGTGAGCCGCCCCGAGTCTTCGGAGAGGGGCGGCATACAAATCTAAGTAATAAATAAATAAAATAAATAATAATCACAGCAGTGAAAAAGATATTAACAGTGAAGAAAAATGAGTTCTCCCACAGTTCTCATGTTCCTAACATAGAAAGCACTATTTTTGGAACCAAACATAAGGAGGTTTTTCCCATAAACACATTATTTTGTTTATCAGTTTTCCTGTTAAGATTTTACAGGATATAGTTTCACGAGTTATTTCTCAAAAAAATCTTCGACATTTCTCCCATCCTCCCCCTCTCTTACGTGCACATTTATCCTTGGCTCTTGCTTGATTTCTGCACCATCATAAAATGGCTGAGAATCACGGCTTCTGAATGGTCTAGAAGTCCAATAATGAATAACTGGGTTCTTTAAGACATGTATATTATATGGAACTCCATTCTATGTCTTACCGTCATACAGATCACACTTTCAGAGAAAAGTCACAGAACAAACCAATTTTTAAATCCAATTCCTTGAGCTAAGAAACTTTAGCACATTGAGGGAGTTCCATAAACAACTTCCTGGGCTTTTTAGTATTAGGAACCCTAGAAATTACAATATATTCTGTTTGCTCTTAGAGTACAGATGTCATAGAATCTACTTAAACTTCCTTCTAATTCTATTGACCCCCTCACAGAAGGCATGTGAATTATTTAGTTCTGTATTTGCAACATTGGCCTTAATGTATTACAAATTGTTGTTAGAGGACAACAACAATGTTAAAAGCCGGTGTGGCTCCATTCCAAAATAAGTGTGCTCAGAGGCAGGTCTCTCATCTGAAAAATGGAGCTTTCTTCTATTCATGTCTGGGTAGAAAGACAATAGATAGGAAGTAGATCCACTGTGAGAATGAAGACAAGGTATTATCAACATCTTTAATACTGAAGATACCAGAAAACCAGGTTAACTAAATTCAAAGAATTTATTATTGAGAATTGTATGGTGCTCAAGAAATATAATTGCATTACTGGTATTGCTATGAAAAACACAAGAAGCAATATTTGGGGAACAGATTCCTACGCATACGAAGGACAAAGAAGTTAATCTGTAAAGCAGTAGCTCACTTCCCTTCTCTTTCCCTCCTCTTCCCTGGTCCAGGATCTATATTATATGTGGCAGATTCCTCAATTCATCTCTTTCTCTTTCAAAAAGCACCAACGCACAATTGATATATTAAGATAAATGGGAGGAAAATCATTGTTATCTCATTTGACACTGGCATTTAAACGGGAAGTAATTTTGTGCTCATTCTAAAGCAGTACAAAAATATTTTCATATACTGTATTAAATTATTTTGTGGGACCTATCATATTTGTGCAAGGTGACTGTCTATTCCACAGGATTATTAATGTCATATCGATCCTGTAATACTGCCAACCCAACAGGGATGCTCATAATCTCATAAGATACAGCAAAACCCATGCAAATCCAAATTATTTATATAAATGTTGCAGTCAACTTATCAAATATAATGCTAAACATTTTCTTTATTGATTTCAATTGCCAAATCAGAGCCAGAGGAAGTAACTATATGCACAGAGTTAATTAGTGAATATACAGTCCATTTTTGGTATCATCATTTGAAAGTAATACGCCGCCTCCGAACTGATTTAACTGTTGCTCATAAAATCATACATCACAATGTACTACTCCCTGTTGGCGACTACTTCACCTTTAACAACAACAACGCAAGAGCATGCAATAGATACAAACTAAATGTAAATTGCTCCAAACTAGACTGCAGAAAATACAATTTCAGCAATAGAGTGGCCTGGAATTCACTCTGTTGTTTCTTCCCCCAATCCCAAAATCTTCAACCTTACATTATCTACAATAGACCTCTGCCCTTTTCTAAGAGGTCTGTAAGGGGTGTGCATAAGTGCACCTTTGTGCCTACCGTTCCTGTCCTAATGTCTCTTTATCTTTTCTATCTCTACTTTATACTTATATTATGTTAAACATACTACAATACAATACTATATTTGTATGATAAATAAAATAAAATAAAGAAAGAAAGAAAGAAAATAATCAGAATTCAGAAAAATTTTCAAAGAACGGGAAGGCAATAATATACCGGTAATCAAATCCTTGAGTTGAATTTTATTCCTGATGACAACATAGGTAGATTCATAAAGTGGGGTTTTGTGGGGGGGGGGGGGGGTGTGGAGGGCTACAATCAGTGTGAAGGGCTACCAAACCTTTTACTACCACACTGTGGGCATTGTTTATGCAGGACGCCCTGCATTTCCTTTCATCATCTTTCAGTGCAAATTGGATGCTCTGGGGTGGAGCTCCATTTTTGCTACCCCACTGCATCCCCCCCGCCCCGGTCCGTGCAGTAGCCCACACCCGGCTACAATATGGAAATGGTCTTGCCATTGCATTCTAGGATTTTTTTTCAGCTAGTCTACACATGAGATCCTTCACAGACCAAGTGTTTCTAAGTGCTAAATACAAGTACGCCCTACTCCACTGTTCAACTAGACAAGATTTGTTGAAATTTTGATTTAGTTGGTCATACTTTTCAATTCAATACAATTAGTATATTTTTCATGTATTTATTAGATTTGTGTTTAGGAAGTTCAGAGTAGGTTTATAAATTAAATTAGAGTGGTAGATTTAGCTGGCCATCTATGGTTTGTCAACACTACTATACGAGTGTCTCATAGAAGCAGAATCTAAATTTCTGACACTGTCTCAATACTAGCCACTGATGATTATTATATCATACCCTATAACTAAAATCCACTTCAAAAAACTGAACTGTTCCAAGCTAAAATTAAAAAGCCAGATGAATTTGAAAAAGGGGCTATGATTAACTTTCACCACTCAGTTGAAGTTAAAAATAAAGTTCTAGAAAGCTTTTGTTCATTCACTTAGATATGCAAGTACAGTATTTTAACTTTTTCCACAATTTTGAAAATTATTCAACTATCCTTTAAATAAAAAATAAGCCTCCAGAAAGATGTGGATTTTTTTTCTTTGTAGTTATTCAGCATCATCATGTTTATGGGAATGATAAATAGCCATGATTCATCTGCATAACCAATAACATAGTGTCATTCATTAAAATGATTTCAAAGAAAGGACATATAAAATTAACATTACCTCTATAATGTAACATAAGGCAACAATAATTCCATAGCAATTTTAATCTGAATGGAAGGAACATATTTTAGCATCATCCAGAGTTTTTTTTAATTTAAGAACTCTCTAAGTTGTCCAGTTGAAGAAACTTAACACCATTTACCTAAAAAGAAATCTACTGTACAAAGAAAGGGCATATAGATTTAATATTACCTCCACAATAAAACATACGACAGCAACACATTCATATAACTTTCATATAATTTATTTGAATGGGAAGGAAGGGATTTGATTATTATTATTAATATTTATTATTATTATTTATTAAATTTGTATGCCGCCCCTCTCTGCAGACTCCAGAAGACTTCCCCAAATCCAGAAGACTTCCAATTGAAGAAACTTTTTTAAATGTTCATTTATCTAAGGAGGAATCGAAAGCAATGCCCATCTATCTAAGAACTTAACCTTAATTAGAATAATGAATATTTCCATTAAGTCAACATAGGCTTCCACTGATGAATTAAATTAGTTTTTAACAGTCGATCACTTCTATACACATTGCTATCGGAGTGAAAGTATAATTTCTGAAGGAAAAAAGGATGCCACCTTCATGTTTAGATGGCATATGCATTTACGCCCAGAGTCCTTCAGGAGTTGGGCATCATATTATTTATTTCTTATTTATTAATTGGACTTTTATGCCACCCCTCCCCGAAGACTCAGGGTGGCTTACAACACATAATGAAACAATATATAACGTCCCAAATCCAGTTAATTTAAATTATAATCTTATTATAATTTATAATCGAGTCTGTGGAGAGGGGCGGCATACAAATCTAAATAATAAATAAATAAATTTTAAAAAAACAACCCAAACCATAAAAAGTCAGTCAGTCAGTCAAATCAATCAATCAACATGCAATTTTAGAAAAATCATTCCCTTCACATAGCAGCAAGTGGGAGGATGCAAACTTAAGAGTTTGTCCCAAATAAAGCATCCCTTTTGAGAGAAATGAACAAACGTGATATTAAATAAATATTAAATTCTTATTATTATTATTTTAAAAATACTCAAAAAATCACCCAATCAAGAGGGAGAAGAGGTTTTTTAGTTCAGCAGAAAGGCTTAGAAAAATTCAATTCAGTTCAATACGTTGCTCTCTTCCTCCTTCCAGCCACAGCTCTCAGTCCTGGAATTTTACCGCTTCGTCCTTTATTGGTCCTTCGTCGAAAGATTATCGGGGCCACCACAAAAAAGCAAGCTTCGTCGCCGGGAAGGGTCTGCCTTAAAAACACGGTCAGACCCTCTCGATGGCCTAGTTCCATAATTCAGAGGCGGATCCCATCCGAAGCAGCCCCATTTTTTTCGCCTCTCTGTGCTCAGGAAGCCCCTTCCTCCCGCCATCCCAAGGAAGGACAGAAGCGGCCGCCGACCCCAGACTCACCTTCCCAAAAGAAAGGCCGCCCCTTGAACTCCTAGAGCCGGGCAGGGGAGGGCCTTTTTTTAAAAAAAACTCCTACTTCAGCCCTAGCAGGTGAAGCTGGTTCCTCGAAGCGAGCGAGGGAGCGAGCGCCGGGCTTGCCTTACATCGCCGCCGGGCAGAAGAGTCACCTGAGCCGCGCGGCAAAGGCGAAGCGACGCAAGAGGTCGGCGACTTCGGCCTGACTCTGCTACCACAAAGCCGCGTCTGGGGAGCATCCCCAGAAAAAGCCGGGCGATGAGCAGCCGGCGGAAAATTGCAGGCGGCAGAAGCTGCTCCTCTGCGCCGGCACCACGTGACCGAGGCCGGCTTCTGCCGCCCGACTCGTCAGCCGCCTCCTCCTCCTCCTCGCCCAAAGGCAAGGAGAAATCCGAGGCCAGTCAGCCGCCCCGCCCGGGCGCAAACCGCAGCAGGCCTGACGGGTTGTTTGGAGAGAAGGCGGCATCTGAGTTCCCTCGCCCCGATTCTCAGCTGCCTTTGTCTCTCTCGGGACCAAATCTCAACCAACAAATGCTCTGTCCTACACATTGGCAAATAGATCACCACATACAGGCTGAATAAACAAGACCTTGCAGACAACCCTCACTCGCTAAGGACCTTGGAATACTCATATTCCAAGGCTAATATGAAAGGCTAGTATGAAAATAAGGAACATAATATCAGTCTGTCAAATATAAATTGAGTGAGGATAGGAGCCACTCAGGAAATGGACAAAATAAATAAAATAAATAAATATTAAATGGCCTAAGTGTCAAAGCCCACTGCAAGGACATCGCCAAAAAGGCTTCAAGAGTTGTTAACCTAATCCTACATAGCTTCTGCTCCGGTAATCTCATACTAGCCAGGGGCATACAAAACTTTTGTCAGACCAATCCTTAAATACAGCTCATCTATCTGGAACCCGCATCACATTTTGGACATAAACACTCTAGAAAATGTCCAGAAATATGTCCATTCCTCTACTCACAACAGAATACCCTACACAACTAGATTTACAATCCTAGGTTTAGAAAGCTTAGATCGATGTCAGCTAAAACACGACCTAAGTATAGCCCATTAAATCATCTACTACAACGTCCTTCCTGTCAACAACTACTTCAGCTTCAAACACAACAACACATGAGCACATAACAGATACAAACTTAAAGTAAACTGCACCAAACTTGACTGCAGGAAATATGACTTTCATAACCGAGTAGTTAATGTATGGAATTCACTACCTGACTCTAGTATCATCATCTAACCCCCAAAACTTTACCCTTAGACTATCCACTGTTGACTTCTGATTGTTAAGATATCAGTAAGGGGCGTGCATAAGTGCACCAGCATGCTTTCTGTCCCCTGTACTAATGTTTCCTCTCTTATTAGTATCATGTATATAAACATTGTTATATCTTTGTATACTACCAATATGTACTTGACAAAAACAAACAAATAATAGAATAGAATAGAAAAGAATAGAATAATAGAGCTCCACAAGAAATGATAATTAGTTAAAAAAATTAAGCTATAGCAATATTTTAAGAATAAAAATTGAATTAATTGGTGGTTGGCCCAGGAGACAAAACTAGGGGATTAGGTGACATTAGAGTCATGTAACATATGCCAAGGTTGTACAAATTATAAACATAGCAATGAAACAAAAATAATAATTTGAGAAGTGGCACCGCTAGTATGAAAATAAGGAACATAATATCAGTTTGTCAAATATAAATTGAGTGAGGATAGGAGACACTCAGGGAACGGTATTAGAGGGAGGAAGAGGAAGTAGAAGGGGAAGTTAGAGGCGTGAAAAGAAGTAGAAAATATAGAGTGTTAATAGAGGATGAATGGAGGGAAGGAGAAAGGGGAGAGAAGGAGTAAGAAAGTAGGAAGGGGATGAAGGTTGAGAGAGAGGAGTGTTGGGTCAGACTGAAGAATAAGAGTTGAAAAGGGTGCAAAATAAGATATTGGTTTATGAAATATTGAAAATGTATATATATCTTATTGATATATTTTAAGGCGTATATGTTTTGTTATAAAATGGAATTTGTGAAGAGAAAAATAGAATAATAGAGCTGGAAGGGATCTTGGACGTCTTCTAGTCCAACCTCCTGCTTAGGCAGGAAAGCCAACACCACTTCAGACAAATAGTTATCAAATCTCTTATTTGAAACTTCCAGTGTTGGAGCATTTACAACCTCTGGAGGCAGGTTGTTCCATTGATTGTTTTAGGTATCAGGAAATTTCTCCTTAGTTCTAAGTTGCTTCTCTCCTTGATTAGTTTCCACCCATTGCTTCTTGTCCTACCGTCAGTGTTGAGTACTCTGTATATTTCTGTTACCGAGGAAACTATGTAAATAGGTTGCGCCTGATTGGTTAAGGCGCTGACAGCTCGTTTTGAGCGGGAAAAAAATTGTATAAATAGAGCCGGTTTTCCCCTTGCCAGCTGAGACGCGTTCCAGCTGATAGTCACTTCCTAAAGAGCTGAAAATAAAGAGAACCGTCTCGTTTACTTGCTGTCTCGAGTCACTTCACCTGGCGACGACAGAAGAACGAGCCTTCGCTTGCCGCTATGGATTCCTTGCCTGTCGAGAGAGCTCCGGAATTCTTCAACCCGGAGAAGACTACGTGGGACGCTTATCTCGCAAAATTCGACGTTTTCCTCGAGGCTGCTGGCATGAGAGACGCCGATGCCGATCGGAAGAGAGCGATTTTTTTGAACTACTGCGGCACCGAGATGTTCGATCTCGCCCAGACGTTGACCGACCCGACTCCGGCAAATTCCATCTCCTGGGACTCCCTGAAGACGAAGCTTTCCGACCACTTCAAACCTACGAAGCCAGCAATCGTCTATCGACACCAGTTCTCCAGAATGGGACAGCTTGAGGCAGAGTCTATTAACCAATACGCTACGCGCCTCAGAACCGTGCTGTCAAAATGCCGGTTTGAAAACCCGGAAGCATGCCTGATTGACGCCCTCATCTTTGGAATGAGAAATTCAACTGTAAGAAACAAGCTCCTGACCGAAGAGGAGCCTTCACTTCAAAATGTGATCAAGCTCGCCCAGACCGCTGAAGTTGCTGAGGCGGCTGCGAAAGAACTCAAGCACAACGATAAGCAGGAAGTCGTGGCTCACATCAATTCGCCTCCTCACAGAGCCCACTCTCCATCCGAAGTCAGCGCACCTCCACACCCCGAAGACGACTGTTTTCTAATCCGGCAAGACCACCTCCAAGCCACAAGACAGCCTCGTCAATTTCTTCCATGTTCTGGTTGCTGCGGAAACCATCCCCGCCATCAATGCCCCTTCCGGGACGCCGATTGCCGCCGTTGCGGCTGCCGTGGGCACATTGCCGAAGCATGCAGAGCCCCAACGCCAGAGGACACATTCTCCTCTCCAAGGGCTACCAGATTCAACAACCAACCGCGAGGAAACAGAGGATTCCGCTCTTTCGGCCGCAACAAGCACTCCAACTATAACCGCGACTACATAAGAGGTACACGGGACGTTCCAATTCATACGGTAACAACCAACAAAACAAAAATTAACATTTCTTTGCTTTTAAATTCTAAACCATGCCAGATGGAACTGGACACTGGTTCTCGTTATAGCATTATGCCTTGGACAAAGGTTAAACTTTATTTGCCTCATATTGGGAAACATGATTTAATGCATTCTGATTTAAGTATTAAGGATTTTCAAGGGGAATTAATTCCTGTTCTAGGTATTCTAAATGTACCAATTGTATACAAATGTTTTAAGGGTGAACTTCCACTGCTAGTGGTGTCAGGGCCAACACATTCCCTTTTAGGCTTAGAGTGGATGACTCCTTTGGGTATAGGAATTTCTGGCATCCACACAATTGCACATTCTGACATTCCTGATTTTGTCAAAGAATTTCCAAATGTATTTAGTCCAACTTTGGGTACCTATACAGGGCCACCTATATCTTTCTCACTTGACCCTAAGGTGCCTCCAATCCGTCTCAAAGCACGGAGAGTTCCTTTGCCTCTACTGCCTAAACTAGATATCGAATTAGACAAGCTCATCCATCAAGGTATTCTAGTTCCAATAGATCAAGCACCATGGGAAACCCCAATTGTCACTCCCCTCAAACCAGATGGCTCTTTGCGAGTCTGCGCAGATTACAAATCAACCCTGAATAGAGCGTTACAACATCATCCATACCCCATACCGGTAGTACAACACTTACTTCATTCCCTGGGGGAGGGGAAGGTATTTGCAAAGATTGACCTTGCCCAGGCATACCAGCAGCTCCCCGTAGACGAACCTACATCATTATTCCAAACTATTGTCACCCATAGGGGAGCTTTCCGATGCACCCGATTGCAATTTGGAGTCAGTGTAGCCCCGGGAATATTCCAGAGTTTGATGGAACGACTGCTCACAGGAATAGGAGGAACTATACCTTATTTTGATGACATTCTAATTTCAGGAAGGGATCAGACCCAATTAAATTCAAGGATAAGGCAAGTTCTAACTAGACTGCAGAACAAGGGCCTAAAAGTAAAACCCGGTAAATGCGTATGGGGAACCAGGAGTGTTAATTTTTTGGGTTACACAATTGATGGCGAAGGGATCCATCCCACTAGTGATAAAGTCAGGGCAATACAAGACGCTCCAGAGCCCAAAAGTAAGTCTGAATTACAAGCTTTTTTAGGATTACTTAATTTCTACTCTGTTTTTTTGAGGCAGAAGGCCACAGCAGCAGAACCCCTCCACCGGCTGCTTCAGAAGGAAGTTCCTTGGCAATGGGGGAAAATTGAAAGTGAAGCCTTTTCCCGAATAAAGAGTCTCTTAACGTCCAAAAGCGTAGTGGTACAGTACAGTTCATTACTTCCCCTACGTCTTACATGCGGTGCTTCCCCCTATGGGGTGGGTAGTGTACTGGCTCATGTGCTGCCTAACGGTACAGAGGCCCCTATCGCATTTTTCTCCAGAACGCTGTCCAGCACAGAAAGAAACTACAGTCAGCTGGACAAGGAGGCGTTAGCATTAGTCTCAGGGGTGAAAAAATTCCACAATTACCTTTTTGGTCGAAAATTTCAATTAGTAACCGATCACAAACCCTTGTTAGGCCTTCTAGCCCCAGACAGACCAACTCCACCTTTCATGTCCCCTCGCTTGCTAAGATGGGGAATTTTTTTGGCAGGATACCAATATGAGCTGATTCATAAAGGAGGGACAACCATTAACCATGCGGATGGCCTTAGCAGATGCCCCATTCCTGACTTAGTAGAAGACCCTGCCCCCTCTGCTGATGTCTTACTAATAGATGTAGCTGATAACCCCCTGACAACTGCCAAAGAAGTGGCAGAGCATACAGCTAAAGACCCCACTCTCATGAAGGTTGTTAATTGCGTTCTTAAGGGATGGAACCATGAAAACTTGGGGACAGATCTGTCTGAGTTCAAAAGTAAAAGGTTAGAACTATCCTATGTTAAGGGATGTCTATTATGGGGTGACCGGGTCGTGATTCCAGAGAGTCTAAAGTCTAAGGTTTTGTCTATGCTGCATGTGGGCCATCCAGGAATCGTGAGGATGAAGGGGCTAGCAAGGGGGCATTTCTGGTGGCCAGGACTAGATGCCCACATTGAGAGGTGGGTGTCAAAATGTGACCCTTGTCAGGAGTCAAGGCCAAGACCTCCAAAAACAACGCCTATGGACTGGGATCAACCCCAGGGCCCCTGGTCTAGGTTGCACATAGATTTCGCTGGCCCCATTGATTCGAAATATTTCCTAATTGTAGTAGATGCATATTCTAAGTGGGTCGAGATAATATTGATGCATAACATCACCACATGCTCAACTATTAAAGCCTTACGCCATCTTTTTGCAACGCATGGCTGCCCAGATGTTTTAGTTTCTGATAATGGGCCCCAACTGACAGCCAGACAGTTTGAACTTTTCCTAGATCAGTTAGGGGTAAGGCACGCCCTCATATCTCCTTTTTCGCCATGGGCGAACGGATTGGCAGAGAGATATGTTTGGGTTGCCAAAGAAGCATTGAAAAGGGCTGGCCCTGGGGAGGTGCAAGAACACCTAGATGAATTCCTTTTGGCGCAACATATAACTCCCAATGCAAAAACCAACAGGAGCCCAGCAGAAATTCTTATGGGCAGGAAACTCAGGTCAACCTTGGATAGATTACACCCTGTGTTTTGTACAAAGAATTATATGACTGATAATGCTGAAAGACATATGTTTATAGGGCAATGTGTATTTGCAAGGAATTTTGATGGAGGCCTTAAGTGGCTTAAGGGCACAGTGTTGCAACAAAAAGCGCCAAAAACATATTTAATATCATTGAACGATGGCCGAGTATGGACTAGGCACATCGATCACTTAAGAAGGTGCCCAGAAACTGAGTCTAGTGTTAAAACACCGATTGTACACACAGACAAACCGACGGAGAACGACGCAACTCCAGCATTAATGGACTTAAATTTGGACTCACCCTTCCGAAGCCGCTCGGCCAGCATAATGGAGCCATCTTCGTCAGCAGAGGTCGGTAATGTGCCAGCCAGCTCAACTCTGGGGGCCGGAGTTCAACCTGGGCCTTTGGAAGCCAGAGGAGGTACTGACGAACCGACCTCCTTCCATGCCAACGACGAAGGACTAACTGAATTGCGCAGGTCCACAAGGAACACCCAAAGACCACACCGATTGGCTGAATATATCACATGGCTTTCTGAGTAATCTGTATGTTTTTTTTTTCTAGGAAGGGAGGGGTGTTGAGTACTCTGTATATTTCTGTTACCGAGGAAACTATGTAAATAGGTTGCGCCTGATTGGTTAAGGCGCTGACAGCTCGTTTTGAGCGGGAAAAAAATTGTATAAATAGAGCCGGTTTTCCCCTTGCCAGCTGAGACGCGTTCCAGCTGATAGTCACTTCCTAAAGAGCTGAAAATAAAGAGAACCGTCTCGTTTACTTGCTGTCTCGAGTCACTTCAGTCAGGGCTTTGGAGAATAGCTTGACTCTCTCCTTTGTGACAGCCTCTGAGATATTGGAACACTGCTATCATGTCACCCCTAGTCCTTTTCATCAGACTAGACATACCCAGCTCCAGCAACCATTCTTTGTATGTTTTAGCCTCCAGTCCCCTAATCATTTTGTTGCTCTTTTTTGCACTCTTTCTAGAGTCTCAACATTTTTTTAAAGTTGTGGCGACCAAAACTGAATGCAATATTCCAAGTGTGGCCTTACCAAGGCATTATAAAGTGGTATTAACACTTTGTATGATCTTGATTCTATCCCTCTCTTTATGCAGCCTAGATCCTATGTTGGGTTTTTTGCTCACTGTAGCGCTCTGCTGGTTCATATTTAAGTGATTGTCCACTAGGACTCCAAGATCCCTCTCACAGTTACTGCTGTTGAACAAGGTACCGCATATACTATATCTGTGCATTTTATTTTACTTGTCTAAATGTAGAACCTTACTTTTTTCATCTTTGAATTTCATTTAGTTAGATAATGTCCAAATTCAAATCTATCAAGATCCTTCTATATCTTAAGCTTATCTTCTGGAGTGTTGGCTATTCCTGCTAGCTTGGTGTTGTCCAAAAATTTGATGAGTTCTTCATCTAAAGGGGCGGCATATAAATCCAATAAACCTAACCTAACCTAACCTATACGCTTATCCACATCATTGATGAATATGTTGAAGAGTACTGGCCTTAAAACAGATCCATGGGGTACCCCACTGTATATGTCCCTCCATGTAGATGCAGTTCCATTGAGGACTACACGTTGAGTGTGGAGTACAGTGATACCTCATCTTACAAATGCCTCGTCATACAAACTTTTCGAGATACAAACCCGGGGTTTAAGATTTTTTTGCCTCTTCTTACAAACTATTTTTACCTTACAAACCCACTGCCGCCGCTGGGATGCCCCGCCTCTGGACTTCCGTTGCCAGCGAAGCACCCATTTTTGCGCTGCTGGGATTCACCTGAGGCTCCCCTCCATGGAAAACCCCACCTCAGGACTTTTTGTGATGCTGCAAGGAATCCCAGCAGGGGAATCCCAGCAGCGCAAAAATGGGCACTTCACTGGCAACGGAAGTCCAGAGGTGGGGTTTCACAGCGAGGGGATTCTCAGTGAAATCGCAGCATTGCAAAAACACAGAGGTCCGGAGGTGGGGTTTCCTATGGAGGGGAGCCTCAGGGGAATCCCAGCAGTGCAAAAACAGGCGCTTCGACTGGCAAAAGGGGTGAATTTTGGGCTTGCACGCATTAATCGCTTTTCCATTGATTCCTATGGGAAACATTGTTTCATCTTACAAATTTTTCACCTTAAGAACCTCGTCCCGGAACCAATTAAGTTTGTAAGACAAGGTATCACTGTACTGGATTAAAGTGACTTGTCATTAAACATGCTGCTAACCCTGTTTGGCTAGCCTTACTAGTGCCCATCTGAAATTTGCCCCTGGTGTTTATGGGTTTTCTGCTGTATTGCTCAGTGTTGGTAGACTTACACAATCTACAACAAAGGAGTACACTTTCAAGCAACTAATGAACATGACATAAATCAATAAAAACAAAGCATAGGCGCCGTGTCATATTTAATAAAACAGTTAAGGTCATATAAAGCCTAGGTTTTTTTAGAGAAGCTGTACCCAATCTGGTGGCCTCCATGTGCACTGGACTTGTAACTCCAAGACACATCATACATGAAGGGAATTCTCCATTGTAGAAGCCTGTTCAAAAATATTGAGGACTTTCATCTTCCTGAAATGTCCAATGAGCCATTGAGGCTCTGAACTATTTTATGGATGAAACATCCCAAAAAGGCAGATCAGAGAAATGCAAGGTAAATAAGGCCAACCAACAGAGTTGACTTTTTCCTGTCCTGTCCTGGATTATAATTCCCATACTCAAATGAAAATACAAATTATAAAAGTGGAATTCTTCAGGCAAAATAGATGGCTTTTGGGACTATTTAACTTGCTCATATTGCATTTTAGGAATTGAATATTTGACTCATCGTGCACACAAAGTTCCATATAATTCCAATAAATTTTATTTTATTTCAGATCTTTGGAGCTAGACTTCACAATGGTTATTGAATGATAATGAAAGACATATTATATTATATATATAATATGTCTTTCATTATCATTCAATAACCATGGCTATCTACCATGGAAGCCATAGTATATCCGAATTTAATAGACCCTACCAAGACCATAAAATATAAAGATATTTTACATCCAAATGGAGAACTTAAAACTAAACAAGAATTGGAAATACAAAATTATAGGATGGACGAGTGGACATATATACAAATAAAATCAAGATATAATAAGGATAAACAAATACCAGGTATAGCAAATTCCACCCAAACTCTAGACAAGATCTTAACAGGAAACACTGAAAAACAGATAACCAAACTATACCAGATTTTACTAGAACACGAGAAAGAAAAAGAGATGATTAAAAATCCAATGGTAGCCTGGGAGAAAAACCTACAAAGAAAAATCCATATAGCAGAATGGGAGAAAACATGGAATACAATAACCAAAATCACCCTATCATCAGCCTATAAAGAAAACTATTACAAACTATTTTACAGGTGGTATCTACCACCGGCAAGACTTGCCAAAATTTATCCAGCACTACAAAATGTATGTTGGAAATGCAATAAAGAAAAAGGAACTTTCTTCCATATGTGGTGGTCCTGCCCTAAAATCCAAAAAATTTGGGAAACAATTTACAAATGGTTAAAGGAAATCACGAAGGAGGAAATAGAGTACTCACCGGAGGGGATGCTCCTCGGAATTTGGAAAAAATCTTACTCGAAACAAACCCTTTTTTTAGTGACTCACATAAATACAGCTACAAGAATTGCAATTGCGCAAACTTGGAAGAACAAACAGACCCCCAATATAAATTTAATAATAGAAAAAATATATACATGTGCAGAAATGGATAAATTGACAAACCTACTTAAGGGAAACAGAATCAACGAAACTAAAAGCATGTGGAACAATTGGCACGAGTGGATTCAAAGGAAAAGATTTGTATAACCTTATACAAAATAGCAGTACAAACCTTAAAAAAAAAAAAATGAAAATACCATTTGAATGTTTTTACCCTGTTTTGCATTGCATAGTATTAAGTTAATACTATCCATATAACAACTGTAACAGGTAAAAAAGTTGGATAAGACCTGTAAACTGTATAAACAAATTGTGATATATGTATCTATAAAACAATAAAAAGATTTGCAAAAAAAAAAGAAAAAAAGAAAGAAAGACATATTATATTATAATTACTATTATTTTCTTTGGATTATCACATTAAACCAAACCAATATCTGTGCCAAAGAGCTTATAAACGTTCAATCTTGAATCTTGGCAGAGTTAAAAATTGTACAAAGATTCACTTCAAATAAATCCAATAACTCATCAACAATTTGACCCAGAACTGGGCATATCATCTGCTCGGATTAGGATTGATTGATAGATGTGTTCAGTGAAGGGCTACCAAAATTTTTACTACCACAATATGGGCATTGCTTCTGCAGGACACCCTGCATTTTCTTTCAACATCTTTCAGTGCAAATTGGGTGCTCTGAGGTGGAGCTCCATTTTCACTACCCCACTGTGTCCCTCCTCTCCCCGTCCGGGCAATAGCCCACCCCTGGATGTGTTGCCCATCTACTTCCACTCTGTTGTGCAATCAATTGTGCAGACTGGGGGCGCTGTTAGATTTGCTATAGCTTCTGGATGTTCAAATGATAGCATTGTCTATTTTATATAGCAGATAACTCAACATAATCTTACACTTGAAAACTATAGTTATTGCAAGGCCTGTGAATCAAAGCCATATATTGTGAACTGTCGTTTTTCCATTTTTTTCTAAATCGAATTGAGAATTCTAGTTCTTACCTATACAATTATAAATATTTTATGACTAGAATTTCTGAAAAACTGTTTCCACACATTTGAATCTGAATGTAATTTGAAGCCCAGTTGCATATATCAATTACTAAACTGGCTAAATTGGGCTTAGTGGAAAACACCTTGTTGAAATTTCCTTCTCAGAGATGATAGATAATTAATGATAGGCAGCCCAGTTACTTCTTGGCTACATAAATTTGATCGATCAATCAATAAAATAAATCAGCATTCTCCAAAAGGACTCTTGTATCTTGGCACTTTAATTTCTCAATTCCCAGCATCAATTTCTGACAATGTGTAATTTAGCCTAGATTATTTGAAGTGCTAAATGAACAGAAAAGCAATTTTTATAACAGCTCAAACATTACAAAAGAGTTTAGAAAACAGCTTCATTAGCATCACAAATCATCTTGTTAATAAGGGCTATGAATTTTAAGTATGGCTACTAAATGCCGTAAGAAAAGTATCCTGAAATTTACTGATGTTATACAGAGGCTACATGTTGCAGTGTTAAGAAATTATAAAGAGAATTTGCCAATCTTGATTGATAATTTATCAGTGATCTCTTGTGGCTGTACTATGTTGCATAACAATTTGTGAGTCTAATGAAATCTTGTTTTAGCACTGAGAAAGATCTACTGTACTGTACTATCTTTGACTGTATCACTACAGGTGAAGCCAAAATAGAGCCAAAGTGTATTTAAGTTATTAAAGTGATTAGATCGGTTTAAAGGAAAAAGACAGCCATGTATCTGAAGAGATTTCCCCCCCAAAAAAATAATTATTAAAAAACCTATTATAAAGTTTTTTTATAATTCTTTTTATTATAAATTATAATTTTTTTAAAAAAAACACCAAAAAACTTTTAAAGTTTTTTATCCTATATCCTATATCGAGGGCTGGCAACAGAACAGAGGGAAATGATTACTGGAAAGCAACATCGGTACATTCATTTCGCACTTAACAAACAGTGATCCGAATCTTACATGGATTCAGGATCCAACAAAAGCAAATAAGCACAGTTCGCTCTTACACACTGACCGTTCATCGGCATGCTAAAGGCAAAAGCATGCTGGAACCTGTAGTTCGCTCTATGCTTTTGGCTCTGTTCTGCAAGAGGGGGAGGGCTAAGCATAAAACAGTGTCAAACAGCTGAATGAACCCTGAGACTCGCTGGTAGTATTTTTGCAGCATTGCTGGCTTTTTGTCAATGGGACCCTAGGGCAGTGTTTCCCAACCTTGGCACCTTGAAGATATTTGGACTTCAACTCCCAGAAGGAAGGAAGGAATTCTGGGAGTTGAAGTCCAGCTGTCTTCAAGTTGCCAAGGTTGGGAAACACTGCCCTAGGGCATATAAACTGCTCAAAAAATAAATAAATAAAGGGAACGCTCAAATAACACATCCTAGATCTGAATGAATGAAATATTCTCATTGAATATTTCATTTGCACAACTATTCCATTTGCACAACGGTATTTGAAATTGATTGTAAATCACTGTTGCTTCCTAAGTGGACAGTTTGATCTCACAGAAGTTTGATTTACTTGGAGTTATATTCTGTTATTTAAGTGTTCTCTTTATTTATTTATTTTTGAGCAGTGTATAAGAAGCTGAAACAAAAGACTTGGTTCACCTTGATCAGGACCATCCTAAGTCATTTTGCTACCTAAAGTAGAGCCTATTTGCTACCTAAAGTAGAGTCTATATGTCCTTCCTTTGCGGGAGGAAGGAAGGAAGGAAGGAAGGACGGAAGGAAGGAAGGAAGGAAGGAAGGAAGGAAGGATCATGGCATTCTAAACCAGCTAACACTGTAGCTTATTAGGTAAGCCACCTCGAGTCTTCGGAGAGGGGCAGGATACAAATCTAATAAATTATTATTATTATTATTATTATTATTATTATTATTATTATTATTAAACTAATATTTCAAATTCCTGACTTAAAAGTGTTTCTTAACCATGGCAACTTCAAAGTAAATAAACTTCAATTCCCAGAATTCCCTAGCCAGTATATTCTGGGAACTGAAGACCATCAAGCTTAAAGTTGCAAATATTGAAAACCACTGGTTTAGTGTGATGTGTGAACCCAGGTGTTATCTGGCTCTGACGGAGTTGAATAAACTGACAATCAAGTGGCAATATTTAGCTGACTTGGGGCCTGGTGCGTATTTGGATGGTAGCCCACTGGAAAATCCCAGGGCTATATGTTTTTTCTAGGAGGTGGGAAAATATCTTGGAGAAGACAGGAGCAAATCACTTCTCTATTACTGATGAGACCATTATATAGACATTTTCCTGGAATCATCAGGAATCAAATGTGACTCAAAGATGACTTTACATTTTCCTTAATCGAATGCAATTGATTGTATTAAAAGTCATTTCCTCCTGATTGCTTATTACCTCCAGGATGGAAAGGACTTGTGCAATTTCTAGATTACACTTTCATCTTCTTGAGGAAATATCTGGAGACACAGATGAGGGAAGAAATATGAGGAATTGGGCAAATTCTGCAGCATTTTGTAGCATATTGAAAGCTACATATAATAAGAAGGAACAGTAATTTTAAGGTAGGAGACTAGAGTAGCATCCATAGGTTCAGGGGCAGGCTACCAACCACAGTCCTACCGGAACACACTGGGAGCGCACCACTGCAAGCGCACCAGGCATGCACCTGTGCCTGGCGCACAGTTTGGCTTCTGTGCATGTGCAGAAGCTAAATATTGTGCAAAGAAGTGTGCATTATTTCCGGGATTTTTTGCTCCCCTCGCTGCACCACTCGCCCTCACTCCCCCGCTGCATTGCTCACCCTCGCTCGCTGCGCCGCTCACCCTCTCTCCCTCCGCCGTGCCCCTTGCCCTCATTCCCCTCGCCAGGCCCCTCGCCCCGCTTACCTGGATCACCTCCTGCAGGGGCTATGGCACAGGGAGCAGGGTGGGTGGCCCCAATTCTGGCCGCACGGCCTATTCTGTGCTCTCCCACACTGCAGGCATCTCTCCTGTGGCCCAGGAGATCAAAGAGCAGGCCACATGACCGGAGCTGGGGCAGGATGCTTTTGCTGCTGGCCCCAGCTGCTGCTCTAGGCGTGGCAGCAAGAAATCTCCTTCTGCATGCGTGGAAGCAAAAAAACCGTTAATTTTTACCACAATTGCGCCATTGTGCATGCACAGCGCATGCACATCCGACGGCAATGGAGTGAGCCTACACGCTCCATTTCCGTCAACGGAATGGCATGCCCCCCGTTCCGCCTGGGTGGGTTCTTCCCGGTTCGGACCAGATCACCCAAACTGTTAGCAACCTGCTGGTAATGTAATTTAGGTGTCATAGATCAGACTCTGTCTTTGCCGGTCTGTGCTTTCCACCATCTCTCTTTTTTTGGAATTTTCAGTGATTTTTTTGGTTGTTGTTTGCATGGCTTCTTCTCCTCTACTGTGGAAAAAGCCACCCCTCCTGCCCGCACGTTAATACCCACCTATATTTCTTCATCCGAAGCACAGCTGAGTGGGTCCACAGCTGTGTTTCGGCCTGAAACCACCTTCTGAGCATGTCCGGAAGTGAAATTGCAGGAAGGGACACGCGTGTATGAGTGTGGCACCTGCATTCGTGCAACATCACGATGCGCACCAGTAGCGAAGGTAAGTGGAATCGCGCCTGATCCATAGATATTCTTAGTTTTTCCTTAAAAAAATAATACAGTGGTACCTCTATTTAAGAACTTAATTCGTTCCGTGACCAGGTTCTTAAGTAGAAAAGTTTGTAAGTAGAATAATTTTTTCCCATAGGAATCAATGTAAAAGCAAATTATGCATGCAAACCCATTAGGAAAGAAATAAAAGCTCAGAATCTGGGTGGGAGGAGGAGGAGGAAGAAGAGGAGGAGGACAGTCACTGCCCGGAGTGAAGGGAGCATTTCTTTTCTCTGGGCGCTGGCAGAGGTTTATTCCCTCTCCAAGCGCCCAGAGAAAGGAAAATGCTTCGTTCACTCTGGACTGCCAAAGCCTCCTTAAGCGCCACCGAAAGGCTCCTCTGGCAGTCCAGTAAAGCCCGAGATTTCAGGATTAAAGGGGGAATGGCAGGAAACTGGCCAGGCCTTCGTGCCGCTCTCAAATTCCCTGGGAAACCTTTCCGGCCTCGGGTTCTTAAGTAGAAAATGGTTCTTAAGAAAAGGGAAAAAGATCTTGAACATCCGGTTCTTATCTAGAAAAGTTCTTAAGTAGAGGCGTTCTTAAATAGAGGTACCACTGTACTTAAGTGTTGGCATTTACTGAACGCCCTAGTAACCTCTACAGAACAGTTAAAGTGAACCCACTTACAAAATTGCCACCATTTAGAAACAAAGTAAAAAAGTTTTTTAAAAATGTAAATGTAACAAAAAGCAATAATTAAAAGAACTTAATACTAGACCCTTTTTAGATTTGGCCCAAGAGCAGGTGGCATCTATCCAGTGGAACAAACAGGGAACCCTAAAGGCTGAAACATCTTTTTTTTTTTAAATTCTGATGCTGTTGTAACTGACTTTTAGGGTTAAGACGGGATTTATTTTACACCTGTGTCTTTTGATGATTCAGGGTTTTTTTTGCCCCAAAACAAATTGCAATCTTTAATCTTTAATGAGTAAAGTGCCTACATGGGACATTAAAGCAGTTCAATCTCAGTGCTAATTTATCATTCTTCCTTCCTGGAACAAACAACATTCATGTCTTTGCTGTTAACTAATTAACTATCCCCATCCTTGCATACTTAGCAACATGCTGGTTCAGTTGTGTAAGGTTAAATATTTTACCCCATTAGCTAATTACAAGAATGTGCTCTTACTCTATTTCTCCCCCCTCTTTCTGGCCTAAGATAACTGTCAGTTTTCTAGCACAACAACCATCTGTCAGTCATTTTTCAACACTGGAATGAGGGAAGTTGAGTGCACAAATCAGTCCATACCACTTTACAAAGAAAACCAAAAAGATATTTATTATTTATTTTTATTTTATTTATTATTTATTATTTAGATTTGTATGCCGCCCCTCTCCGCAGACTCGGGGCGGCTCACAACAAGACACAACAAATCGTAACAAATCCAAATAAATTTAAATATTTAAAATGTTTAAAAAGAGTCCCAATATACTAACACACACACACACAAACATACCATGCATAAATTGTACATGCCCGGGGGAGGTGTTTTAGTTTCCCCATGCCTGACGGCAAAGGTGGGTTTTAAGGAGTTTACGGAAGGCAGGGAGAGTAGGGGCAGTTCTAATCTCTGGGGGGAGTTGGTTCCAGAGAGTCGGGGCCGCCACAGAGAAGGCTCTTTCCCTGGGGCCCGCCAACCGACATTGTTTAGTTGACGGGACCTGGAGAAGGCCCACTCTGTGGGACCTAATCGGTCGCTGGGATTCGTGCGGCAGGAGGCGGTCTCGGAGATATTCTGGTCCGGTGCCATGAAGGACTTTAAAGGTCATAACCAACACTTTGAATTGTGACCGGAAATTGATCGGCAGCCAATGCAGACTGTGGAGTGATGGCGAAACATGGGCATACCTAGATAAGCCCATGACTGCTCTCGCAGCTGCATTCTGCACGATCTGAAGTTTCCGAACACTTTTCAAAGGTAGCCCCATGTAGAGAGCATTACAGTAGTCGAACCTCCAGGTGATGAGGGCATGAGTGACTGTGAGCAATGAGTCCCGGTCCAGATAGGGCTGCAACTGGTGCACCAGGCGAACCTGGGCAAACGCCCCCCTCGCCACAGCTGAAAGATGGTTCTCTAAAGTGAGCTGTGGATCGAGGAGGACGCCCAAGTTGCGGACCCTCTCCAAGGGGGTCAATAATCCCCCCCCCCCCAGGGTAATGGACGGACAGATGGAATTGTCCTTGGGAGGCAAAACCCACAGCCACTCCGTCTTATCCGGGTTGAGTTTGAGTCTGTTGACACCCATCCAGGCCCCAACAGCCTCCAGACACCGGCACATCACTTCCGCTGCTTTGTTGACTGGACATGGAGATAGCTGCCTTTGGGCCAAATAAAAGGTGATTGGAAAAGTGGAATTATATTTTTGTTGTTCCAAAACATAAAATGTTGGCTTCTAGCTGATGTGGAAATTAGCCAGAAGCCATGAGCTTAATGATCATGTATTTATTCAGTTTGTATAGTAGTGTAGCTCAACAAATCACTCTTAATGGTGAACAAAATTAAAAAAACATTGCAAAAATTAAAATACAATGCAGTTGAAAAACATCCAACCCAAATTATTAGTACAACAAAGAAGCTGGTTCCCTGAGCCCAGAACCAGGCCTTCATGGCTTTATGAAAGGCCAACAGGGTGTGGGGCCATCCTGATATCTGGAGGAAGAATGTGCACAAGGTGGATGCTATGGCAGAAAAGGAATGTCCTCTAGGTCCAGTGGTGGGCTACGAGCCAGAATGCTAAATTGCGCTCACTTCCGCGGCTCGTATGTTCTTCTTCCTTTGGAGGTAGCAAAATTGTGCATGGGCCGCAGGTGTGCCTATGTTTCGTTGAGGGTTTTTTGCTTTCACGCATGCCGAAACACGGGTGCACCTGTGGCTCCATGCACGATTTTCCCTCTCACAGTTCCTGTTTTTGAGCCAGGTTTCACCTAGTCTGTACTTGTACCTTTGGGGTTTTTTGTTGACATTAGCAGTGGTGGATTCTAAATGGTTTTGTTACCAGTTCACATGCTCACTCACGTGCACAATCCTGGGTGGGTGGGCGGAGTCTCCCACTGCCACTGCTACCAGTTCAGACAACCAGGCTGAACCGGGCGCAACCCACTGCTGGACATTAGACCAGTGAAGGGCCGCACTTACCTTCTTTCCCTACCGTATCAATCCCGGATGCCGATGTGGGTGCACACACTCCCGTGCAAGAATTTGCTTCTGTGCATGCGCAGAAGCAAAGAAATCAGTGAAAATTGCCAAAATCTCAGGTGAGGACATTCACATGTGAGAGATTTCAGCTATTTCTTTGCTTCTGCACATGCGCAGAAGCAAAGAAAGGTTGAAAATCACCAAAACTCGCCGATTTTTGCCAATTTATTTTGTGCTTCAATGTGACCGTCTTTGGAAAAAGCAACTTTGAAAGGCAACTTTATCCTGAATAAATAAGAGTAGAAGGCAATCAAAAGAGAGATAAATATAGTCATAGAGGGGGGAAATCAACTAATGACTTATTTTTGTAATGACCACATAAAACCTCCAGGATTAGAAGAAATGGGATTTCAAATATGGGTATGGATTGCAAATATGGATTGATGGAGAATATCAGCAGATGGAACCGGTTGCTTCTGTGTGCTGCTTACACAATACATTGAGAGGCTTCTGACTGGCTGTTGTGATTCCGTCTGAGGCCCCTCAGGGAACGGCTGATCCTCTGCCGGCTTCCTGCTCAGAGGGGGAGGATGAGGAACAGGAGGTTCAGGCAGACGGGGAGGAGGAATCTCAGGCTGAGGGAGAGGGAGGACAGCCAGAGTCCCCCTCGGGGGAGCTCTCCCCAGCAAGCAGCCTGGATTCCTTAGATGAAAATGCACAAGCAATCATAGATCTCCGGCAGAGAAGAGCAACACAACGAAGGGGACAATTAGCCAGGTACTTTCAGCACTAAAGAGGCAACAGCTGGGTTTGGGTGTGGTGCTCTCTGAAAAGGCAGACCCACCCTTCCTGGCTTGTGGAGTATTATCTTTGGGAGTCCTGGGACCTGGCTGTGATCTTTGGCGTCTTGGAATTCTGGTTTGTGACTTTGAATACTGAAACCTTGGGGGGAAAAGGTGTGGGTCTTATTCTCTACAGTGGTGGGTGTGCCAGCAAGAAGTCTGCTGTATTGTCTGGCCATCAGGACTCTGCTGTGAAGTCTCATAGCCTGCCTGTTGGGAAGAACAGGTTTTTCTCTGTGTTTATTTTTCAAACTATAAAGTGCTTTTGCTTTTACCAGCGTGTCTGGCTGCTTTTTCCAGTTGGTGTTGAAGTCTGGGGGCACCCAGACAGAACACTGGCCATAGTGGAAACATGATCCTGGGATAAAAGTGCTTTTAGTCTGATCAAACCGGGCTCTTACGATTCTTTTTCATTTTCTATCTGTCTGCCTCACAGTACTGTAATATAGAGCAGGTCTTCAGCCAGAGGTAATATTCAGATGTGAGCGTTCTTCCAACATTGTTGCACATGATGGTGACTCCAGGATTGCTGGGTTTACTTTGAGACCACAAGTTGCACACAAATGCAGAGCATTATATCTGTGGAGAAAGTAGCAGATGTTTGAAAATCACATGTACATGATCATATATTTTAGAGACTCCAGGTGCAGTCTATGATGTGCTTTGTGATAGGAGTACACCTATTTTTGTTAAATACGTAAGCAAAAAGTTCCAATGCAGAAAAGTAGATATATGTTGTGACACGTACACACCCAACAGCTTGTGCAGCTGGTAGCGGATCCCATCCGAGATGACGCCAATGAGGTGATGCTGGCACACAAGTTGGATAGTGAGGAGGCTGGTAAGGATTCGGTGGCAGTGGCACAGGTTCAGCCAGGCCTTCTGAACCTCCAGCACCTCACAGCAGAGATGAGGAAGAAGAGGAGGAATCCCTTCTTAATGCACATGTGCTAAGTTTTCTCTGGTCTGTAGCTGAGGCGGAGCAGTATAACAATTAATTGTGGCACCACAATACTTGTTTTTTTAGGTTGCTAGCCAGTACGGGCCACACTGCGTACCGGTAGCGAAAAATGGAGCTGCGCTTGCAGCTCTGTGTTGCCGGCATGTGTGCGCCCCAGTGAGATTTTGCTTCTGCGCATGCGCAGAAGCAAAAAAAAATACTGAAATCTCACGCGCACATGCCCTTTCATGAGATTTTGCTTCCTTCCATATGCAGAAGCAAAATCTCGCTGGGGTATGCGATCGTGCACAGTGGCGACGCAGACATGCGCATGCATCATACCAGTAATGGCGGTAAGTACCAACCCCACCTGCACTGCAACATTATTTGAGCTAGGAAGTAGGCAAGGTAGGACCTGGTCAATACTTGATTAAGAAATTTCTAAATAGCTCAGGATCTAGTTTAGGATCTAGTCAGAAAAAGATTATAATGGTAAGAATATTATAAATACATAGAGTAAATCCTATTTTCCTCTTGTTTCATTTCATTCGCTAGATTTTATTATAGACCATAATCATCTGCTACTTAGTAAGTTTATTCTAACTTGTTATCTAACTTGACTCATGTAAAAGTTTTTACGTGTAACTTAAGTTATTCTGAAAATAATTCATTTTAACTATGTGAGAGCAATCCCGTAGGAATAAGTAGGAACTTTCTTCATGGTTTTGCAAATTGCTTTCTAAAAATAGCTCGGTGATTAATCTCTGAAACTACAGTGTTGTCCATGTGACTCAAGTGTTTGGATGACTTGATAGAAGCAATCATATTTTCCAATCTGTGGGTTATTTCAGTTCCTTATTGTCAAAACAATAATCCTTGTTTCTACAATATCCGGTTTTTTATTTTCTATTTAGGAGCATTGAGCATTCTTGTGCGTTTCTCCCATTTTCTGAAATCTGCTTTTACATCAAATTTAGTACTTACTTTGATGGGATGTCTGTCCTGTAATATGCAGTTTCAGGAATGACATCCGAGCAAACCTAAGGTCTTTTAATTAAATGAATGCTAATGCTAACCTCAAAGTAAGCTAATGTCATTCCTGGGAAACTTTGGAAAGAAAACTTGTTTCCGTCCAATTCTGCCATGTGATGTAGACCACCTTCACACGATGGTGCTACAATTATTCTTTACTCTTATTCCCCATTAATCTGGCCATTCATTTACTAAGGAACAAAACAACCATCTCAACAGACCTGTGATTTCTGACCCTGACATTTAAATATTATTAAATGGCTATTACAGTATATAGGGCCACGTAAAAAAAAAAAATCCTTATCCACATAACAAATACAAGCAGGCTTCCACAGCCCCATAACTGGAGACCAAAAACGATCAAGGGTGTTTGAATCTTCATAGGAAGGTTGTTTATAAAGCAGGAATCTTGAGACAGAAAGCACACTTCCTAAATCCTATCTGTAAGCCCTGCGTGGAAACCAAAACTGGTGGGACACAGAACTTATCCACCTTGCCTGATAGAATAAAATAACATTCTTGTGATCAATGTTCCTTCTAATTTTTTTCCGGTGTGGGCGGAAAAGTATAGTGTCTGAATGGCAGTCCCCTTGGGACTGGGCCGCATAGAAACAAACAAACAAACAAACAAACAAGAAATAAATAAGAAAAAATCCCTTCTTTTTTATTAAAAGAAATTAATAATTTAAAAAAACCAAAATCCATTACTATTAAAACTAAAACAACCAGCAAAACTAAAAACATAACTATTAATAAAAACAGGTGAGGGCTGGGGGGGTTTTTTCTCTGTTATTATTTAAGTGCTTTTACCAAATGCTTTAAATCAAGAGTCACTTCTCTCTGTTTCTCTTTCCTGTCATTCTAAGCCTCAAATATTTTCTCATTTCTTTTTCTCCACTTTTTTCTATCATTTCTCTTTCTTTCTCTCTCTCTTCCTTCCACTCTTCTCTCTCTCTTGCTTTCTCTGTCTGTCTCCCTCTTGCTTGCTTTCTTCCTCTCTCACACTCTCTTCCTTCCTCTCTCATCTCTCTCTCTCTTTCTTTCTCTCCCCCTCTTGCTCTCTCTTTTTCTCACTTTCTCTCTCTTGTTTTCTCTCTCTCTCTCTTGCTTTCTCTCTCACTCACTCTTTCTCTCTTGTTTTCTTTCTCTCTCTCTTGCTTTCTCTCTCACTCACTCTTTCTCTCTTGTTTTCTTTCTCTCACTCTTTCTCTCTCTTGTTCTCTCTCTTGCTATCTCTTTCTCTCCCCCCTTTCTCTCTCTCTATCTTTCTCACTTTCTCTCTATCTTGCTCTGTCGCTCTCACTCTCTCTCATTCTCTCTCCGTTCTTCTCACAGCGGAGACCGGCAAAGGTGATTTTCAATGTCAGGCGTGTGGGCGGGCGCGCGCACTCCCCATCCCCCTGCCAATCCGCCCGGAACATTCAAATTAAGAAAAACCTTCGCCGGCGCACCCGACATTAAAAATCACCTTCGCCGGTCTCTGCAGTGAGAATGCCCGTCCCGCCTCTCCTGCAGCCCCCTTGCTGAGAGGGGAAAGAATTCCTATCTATCCATCCATCCATCCATCCATCCTCCTTCCTCTCCATTTGCATTCTCTCTTTCTCTTTTTCCTCCCCTCTTGAAAATTGGACTCTCTGTCCTCCTCCTTCTCCATTTGCCTTTCTTTCTCTCTTTGGAAAACGGGACTCAACCCTGACTTTCTCATCATTTCTTCAATATTTCAATTAGTTTTAATTTTAAACAAGTTTTACAATTTGAATAAAAAAACCTAACGGGGATAACTTCACTCTGCTCTTGATATTTTACAGGAAAATTAGTTCAGAGAAATAAGAGGAGATTGAAAAAAATTATAAAACAAAATGAAAGTCTCAGCTCAAAAATTAAAAAATATGCCATCGAGAAAGTAGAGCTCCTCCACGAAAATAATGAATTGAAAGAAGAACTGTATAGGTGAGAAATGTTTATTTTTATTTTATTTATTTTATTAATTGGATTTATATGCCGCCCCTCTCCAAGGACTCAGGGTGGCTTACAACATATAAAAACAAATGCAATACAAATACAATAGCAAATCCAATTAAATTAAAACTATAGAGACAATCTAAAATCCCCAATTATGTTAAAAATCAGTCATACCCATTCAAACAACAGCCATACAAACATTTGGTCGGCCAGGGGGACTGAGATCTAACTGCCCCAAGCCTGGTGGCATAAATGAAGTGGGGGGGGCAGAGCGAATCTCCAGGGGGAGCTGATTCAGAAGCCCCCACAGAAAAGGCTCTTCACCTACGCACCACCAAACGATATTGTCTAGTTGATGGGACCTGGAGAAGGCCAACTCTGTGGGACCTCACCAATTGCTGGGATTGATGCGGCAGAAGGTGGTCCCACAAGTACCGCCAAGTACCGATGCCATGTATGGCTTTATAGGTCATTACCAACTCTTTGAATTGTGTCCAGAAACCAATCAGCAACCAATGCAATCCACGTAGTGTTGGAGAAAGAGGGGCATGTCTAGGAATGCCCATGACCGTTTGCACGGCCGCATTTTGCACAATTTTAATTTTCCAAACACTCTTCAAAGGTAGCCCCATGTAGAGAGCATTGCAGTAGTTGAATCTCAAGGTGATAAAGGCATGAGCGACTGTGAGTAGAGACTCACGGTCCAAATAAGGCCGCAACTGGTGCACCAGGCAAACGTGCCCCTTGCCACAGCTGAAAGATGATGGTTTCTTCCCCCCCAGAGTAATGGACCAGCAGATGAAAGTATCCTCTGAAAGCCCTCTGAGTCCATCAGGCGCCTGAGAAGGAATCACCTAATCAGTTCCATCTCCCTGCAGAGGAGTATTGAAGCCTTGAAATCAAGCCGTAGCAGAAAATGACGAAGGCAAAATATTTAAGACCCTTAATTTCAGATCATTGCTCAACTGCTCTGTGGGGAATACCATGTCAGGAGCATGCCCCCCTCATGAGTTGCACCCTAAATTATTTCGGTCAGGTCCATGGTTGCCATGGTGGCCATAAACTCCTACACCAATCCAGAGGATTCTCTGAGCAACAGGTTAATGTCCACCAAGACAATAAGCTTTGGGAACTCCACTGCCAGCCCAGCTACCTCCTCGAGTAGTGCAGGCAGGGCTGTTGACACGCAGCTGGGAGGCAGGTACATGAGCAACAAGCCCACCTGAACCCCTAGGTCCAACTTCACAAAGAGGGCCTCACAACCCGTAATCTCAGAAGCAGCGAGCCTGCGTAGGCTGAAGGTCTTTTTCGCTATAATAGCCACTCATCCCCCCCACCTTCCCTGGGGTCATGGCTGGTGCCACACCTGCAACCCAGCTGGGCACATTTCAGAGAGAGGGACTCCTCCTTCTGGGCCCAGCCAGATCTCAGTCACACATGTCAGTTCAGCCTCCTCATCTAGGAGTAAATCCTGGATGAGGAGAGCTTTATTTACAACCGACCTGGCATTGAGTATCAACTGCCTGAGCCTAGGGTCTGAGATTCGCTTGTCGCCAGTACCCCGGGCTAAGCTCATGGGGCCGGAACAAGGGATCGCTTTCAAGCAGCGAGCTCTTGTTCCCCGAGAGCAGCCTACCCCATGTCTCCCATCATATCTGCCTCTCCCCAGCATAACCAGGATATTCCGGCCCTGTGCCACCCTAGATATGGGCTCCTCCACTCCTCCCACCTCTACATTGGAAGAGGGCTAATATCTCTCTGGTCCTTATATTTTACAGGAAAACGTCAGTAATTGAAAAATTAACAAGAGAAAAAGAAGAAATGAAAATGGAGAAAATCACGTTCCAAAACATTGGCTTAATGGATAAAAATGAGCAGCTCTGCCGAGACTATTATGAATTGAAATGGAGGTGAGAAATTTTTAGATAGCCACCATAAACTTCCTGGTCCAGAATTTTGTATTAGGTTCTCCTTAACTTAGAAAATTCAGAAAAATCTCACATTCTCCTTATTTTAGAAAAAAAAAGAATTATAGCTCATTATAATTTTACATCTATAAATCTAGTAGATAGCCTCATTCAACTCCCACTGCCCACCTATAGATATATACTTTAGGAATGAGAATTTCCTGACATCAAAGCAGTTACCATTATTTTTAACTAAGAATACTTTGTTGTTGGTCCAGTTCATAGCTTTTCGCACGCACATTCCAAGACACTAGTTCCCGCGTTCCCACAATCAGGAATTCCTTTGACCTGCTTGAGCTCTTTTCCCCATGCAGGGAGGTAGGAAAATTTCAATTGTGGGATGAAATCCTGTCAGCTTTTAAATGGATCCTACTGATCTTTTTAGAAAAACCTTCCAGATGAAATGTTGTTTTGAGGGATGGGATCAGATGCAGTTGTCCTTCTTCCTACATAAGGTAACTGGCATCCTGACAAACACATTCCTTGCTACAGTTAAAGTTAATTTGACTTTCCTTTGAAAAAAAGGGGAAATTTTTCCAGATTTATCCTGATCTGAAAATGCCCAGCATAATCGCCAGCACATTTTTGGGGCCCCGCCCATCTGCTCTGTGCACAGGATTAATTGCCATTGTTTTGGGTAGGACTAACTTTTCCTCCAGGGTCTCTGGTGGAGAAGGGATGTCCCAACTGCGTGAGATCTAGCCCCACCTGGCTGGCTCTTTAAGACCAAGAAAGCAGCCCTCTTGCAGGTCTAAATTGGGGTCCCCAACGAGATGAATTCTGTTTTAGCTCAGGGGTTGGAGAGAATCCGCCCAATGGAACAAGGCAGAAATGGACCTTTTTGGGGCCTTTTGGTAAGAATCTGCCTTCAAACTACTGAGTGCCACAAGATCCATCCAGGATGTGCCTTTGACTAGATTGACACAGCCACCTCACCTTCCAGCTGATAGGCCATCAGAAGTCGGGGCAGAGCCGAACTCAAACTTGGTATCTCTGAATCCCACTCACTTTCACGAGGGATCCCTCAACCTCTCACTCCTGGTTTCCACCAGGGAGCTCCTAGCAGCATTGCCAGCAGTGTCTTTCCTACAGAGAAATCATCCAGGCCACTGATTGTCCATGGGGAAGACCGGGGCACTCCGACACTTGCTTGGCATGCTGGGAAGATATCTTAAAGACAAGATTCCATCCTGAGCTCCCAATTTTTCCCAAAATCAATGGATCAAGTGGAAAAGAAGCCTTAAAGGAGGGCTCTTTAAACTTAGCAACTTTAAGACTTGTGGACTTCAACTCCCAGAGTCAGCTATGCTATGTCAGATATGCTGGCTGGAGAGTTCTGGGAGTTGAAGTCCACAAGTCTTAAAGCTGCCAAGTTTGAAGACCCCTGCCTTAAAGGAAAGAAATTACTGCACTTACAGGAGATTGTGGCTAGGAGGGGAGAAGACTCCCACCCTAGCAAACCTCATCTGGACTGCGGCCCCTTTCTAAAGATCCCGACTCATTCCGAGTGTCCTGTCCCCGCCCCCCATTGTAGCCTGCTAACAGGAGGAATCTCTTTCCTTGGGATGCTGCACAGCAGCCGCCACCTAGTGGTCCCTGCCTGCTACTGCAGCCTATCCTGCAAATCGGAGGGGAGATTAAAGGAAACGTTGCCGCCCACGCTCCCCAGGAATTACTATGGGAAACGTTCTCTTGCGCATGTTCCATTAGTCCTCTGACGCTACCGAGAAGGTTGGCTTCTTCTGGGCGTTCTGCGCATGATATAAGAAGACTTCCCGTTGGCTGGAGCGTGGGTGTGTCTCTGTGAGGAATATGCAATGCAAATTGGCCCGGAGCTCAATCCCTGATGGGAAGCATGGCAGGATGACTTGACCCCTTCCTCTCCCTGCTTTGAACTCCTCGGATGTGTGGAGCGCCCCCTGGACGTTGCGCACAGGAATTGTCATGACTTTCAGCCGGTCCTGGGGTAGAGCGGAATCAAACAGTCTTTCTGGATTTCCTCTTTGTTAATTGGGTGGTGTGGGGGGTGGAGAGTCTGCTGCTGCGTTAGTCCCCACTGAGGTGCGAAAATATGCCCCTCCCCTTGAGGAAAGAGCAGTGAATTTTCCCTTGCTGGCACAGCTGGTAGACTGGTCCTGGGGTGTGTGTGGGCATTGGTGTGGGTTTTATTAGGGATGTCTGGATTCTGTAGTGTAGTACAGGCTAGGGAGGATTGCTACTACCGGCTATTACCGGTGGGGTGTGCACGCAACTTGGATTATCTCATTGTGCATGTGCATCCCCAGCATGATTTGGCTTCCGCGCATGGGCAGGAAGCAAAAAATGTGCTGAAATCTTGCAAGGGAACACGTGTATGTGTGTTTTTGGTGATTTTTAGATGCAAAAAATCACCAAAATCTTGCACGCATGTGCCTCTACTCACAAGGTTTTGCTTGTCTGCACGAAGCAAAAAAAAAATGCAAACAATTAAAGAAAAAAGATGGTGGTAGCCCATAGGACTGGCACCAGAGTGGTTGCCTGCAGGTTGCACAATTTGGCGGCTGCTATTGATGCGCAGTGGCAACCCATCCCTGAGTACAGAGTCTCCAACCTTGGCAACTTTTAAGACTTGTGGACATCAACTCCTAGAACTTCTCAGTCAATTTCAACTCTGGGAGTTGAAGTCCGCAAGTCTTAAAGTTGCCAAGGTTGGAAACCTCTGGTCTAGTATAGGTGTTGGAGGTTAGGCTAACTCTAATGTTCCCCTCCCCTTCTCTGTCTCTGTCTGTCTCTTTCTTTCTCACTGTCTCTCTCTCTCACACACACAAAATGACAAATTGTACAGTAGAATTTTAATAACTAATAAATCTAAATGGCGTGCATTGTTATGTCCTTCTTCCACATCTGTAGGAATCCCAAAGTTTCTCTTCCTAGCTAGTACTTCAGTGGGAAGGAGATAGATGCAGTGAGGGGTTATCAAAATTTTTACTACCACACTGTGGGCTTGGCTTATGCATTTTGTTTCAACATCTTTCAGTGCAAATTGGGTGTTCTGGGGTGGAGTTCCATTTTCGCTACCCCACTGCATCCCACCCCCCATCCGGGCAGTAGCCCACCCCTGATTATCTACTACATAAAGTGTATGTACACACATGCACACACAGCTCTTCTAAAATTATACATATTCAACCTAATTTATTGCGACAGGAAAAACATACCCAGAGCCCAGAAGGGAAAAAAGAAAAAAAAATCAAAATTTTGCTACCGGTACTGAGTACCTGACCATACCCGTAGGAGCCCATCACTGGAGATAGGTGAACATCATTACAGGTAATCCTCAACTTGTTACAGTTTGTTTAGTGATCCTATGGAAAGCTAGCACACAACCCTGTCTTAGAAGAATGAAATATTTGGAGAAATATTTAAAAGGTAGAATATTATATTTCCCTAACAGAGAAACATGCTCTTGGAAAACAGCCCCCACCTTTCTTAATAGCCCCAGCAGGACTGGACCAGCCTATCTACAAGACAAAAGACCTTCAGCCTCAGTGATGCGATTAGCCCTCACAAAAGATCTAACCAAGGGCAAAATCATTCAGCCGTAATAGGACAAGCCCTTTCATTTCATTAGCAAGCTTCAACCAAGCCTGAGACTCAGATAACTTACAAAGTTAACTATGACTGCTGCATAACCTGGGAGTCTGACAAGCCAACAGAATACATTTCTTGCACAGGAACAGGAAGCTTAAGGGCCAGGCCCAAGAGAGGGTATAAATACTTCAATCTCTCTCCTCCATATGTTGCCCAGGACCTCAAACCCATGTGGTCCTGTTCACCAATAAACCATCTTTCCAATCAGCCTCCATGTTTCCAGTGTCTTTCTCCCCACTTGGAACTGAACCATCTGGATACAGTATTTTGCAGGGGGAAAAACATGCTGGGACATGCACACCGCATGCAAGAGAACCAAAGCTGCGTGTGCAGCACTCCGGTAGCTTTAATAATCGCAATCTGGCCCTGATTATGTCCACATGCCCATCACATCCCACACTGACTTCATGTTGGGGAAGTAGGGCAGGCCATGGCTACCTGCTTATTCAAATGTAACCACATTTCGTGGGTGGGGACACGAGGTTGACATTTGAAAAACAGGCTGGTTGCAAAATATCCATTTCTGACACAGAATTCACTCTCATGTTCCGTCAGCTGCAGCAAAACATTCTTGTTTGAGGGATACATTCTCATGACATCACCTCCATCTCATTTCACTCTTTTTCTAGAAACTAAACAGACGATTTTAATAGCTTTTTACCAAGTTGGCAGGCACTGTGACCTATAAGCTGCGCGGGCGCGCGCCCGCGCAGCCATTAAAAACCCTCTGCGCAGAAACGTTTGAAGTGGCGCAAAGCCACGCAGTCCCAGATCACTCACTTCTCCAGCCAGCAAAGCCGGCTGCCCGGGAAAGCGGACGCTTTTTAAACGTGTGGTGGCACGTAGAACCATATCAGAGGGTACACAAGACATTGCCCTATGTCAGCTCCAGTGCGTGTGTGTGCGTTGGCCATCTGAGGCTAGGCTAGGGCTAGGGCTAGGGCTGGGCAGGGGCTCTAGGGCTGGGGCTGGGGCTAGTTTCCTGTTCTGTCCTGAGGGACTGATGTCATGTTACCTCATTACAGTTTCATATTGGTCATTTACTTTCATATTCAAAATCCATTCACACTACAAGAAGTCTTCACTTTTGTTCTTCATGTTTTACTATAGTTTTTTGATGTACCCAATTCTCAATGACTTCAACTTACTTCTATGTCTCTGACTGGCCTACTTACTTATTTATTTTTGCCCTTCTCTGCAGACTCAGGGTGGCTCACAACAAAATAGGTACAAAAATACAATGCATAAGAAATCTAAATTTAAAAATCAGATCTAAACCCCCAATACATTAAAACAAGAATCCACACTCATCCCATGTAGATTCCAATCCGTTGGCCGGAGCTAGGCATCACACTCAACGTCCCCAAGCCTGCTGGCAAAGGTGAGGTTTTAAAGCCTTGCGGAAGGCCAGGAGGGTGGGGGCAGTACGAATTCCTGGAAGGAGTTGATTCCAGAGAGCCAGGGATGCCAGAGAAGGCTCGTCTAATAGGCCCTGCCAGGCGGCATTGCCTAGCTGACAGGACCTGGAGAAAGCAAACTCTGTGAGACCTAACCAGCCCCAACTCTCACTTCAACTTGGACGAAAGCATATTATTATGTCTTCTGCCGGGCTTCTCGTTGCGAGCCCCCAATTAAGTCCAAAAAGAGAAATTCAAACACAGATGTTTGTAAAGGAACTATTATTATAATACTATATTATTATTATAATTATGCATACTTATTTTCTCCTCAGCCAACAACATGGCATGATTTGCATTCAAAAATACACATCCATTCATGTTGCCAATCAAACACTTTTAACATGAGAAACATTTGTTATTAAGCATTCAGGGGGATATGACGTTATTCCCTCAATGTTGAAAAATTTGCTATGGAAGAAGGTTTAAAGTATACCGTATATACTCGAGTATAAGCCGACCCGAGTATAAGCCGAGGCACCAATTTTTGCCACAAAAACTGGGAAAACGTATTGACCCAAGTATAAGCCGAGGTTAGAAAATGCAGTGACTACTGGTAACTTATAAAAATGGAAAACAATAAAATTACATTAATTGAGACATGTTTTAGAATATTTATTTTAAAGAAAACCAGTAAACTAGCTCTGTAAATTTAAAAGAGGGTAAACAAATTAACAATATTAACAATAAATTAAAAAGCAAAAAAAGTAGCTCGATCAGGAACAAAGCTAAAACCTAAGAGTTAAAATCCTTCAAAACTGGATTCCTTCTCATCATTAATTGGATTTACATTATTGTTCTGTTTTTATATATGCTGTGAGCTACCCTGAGTCCTTGGAGAAGGATTGCATACAAATCCAATTAAATAAATAAACAAACAAACAAACAAATAAATAAGTGTATCCAAAGAAGAGCTTCAGCATTAGCTGCTGTGAGGTTATCAGCATAGAAAACCAAATAGATAGATAGATAGATAGATAGATAGATAGATAGATAGATAGATAGATATAGATAGAAAGATAGATAGACAGACAGACAGACAGACAGAAAAATAGATAGATAGATAGATAGATAGATAGAAATAGATACAGATAGATAGATAGATATAGATAGAAAGATAGATAGACAGACAGACAGACAGATAGAAAAATAGATAGATAGATAGATAGATAGATAGATAGATAGATAGATAGAAATAGATACAGATAGATAGATAGATAGATAGATAGAAAGAAAGAAAAATAGATAGATAGAAAAATAGATAGATAGAAAGATAGAAAAATAGATAGATAGAAATAGATACAGATAGATAGATGATAGATAGATAGATAGATAGATAGACAGATAGATATAGATAGAAAGATAGATAGACAGACAGACAGATAGAAAAATAGATAGATAGAAAGATAGACAGATAGAAAAAGAATTCATGTCTAGCTCTGCCTCATAATACATTATTAGATCCTATCCAAGCAAGGACAGCAACTACCACAAAATACCATTTTTTAAACAGTTTAAATCCTTTCAAAGGAGGGGGAGGAGAATCTGACAGCAGGGGGCCTTTTTAATCCGACTAAAGGCAATGCAGAGAGAGCAAGGAATATTTACTCACCATTACTTTTTTCCCCCTCTCGGTTGGAGCAAATGGCTGCCTCCTTTGCTTGAGCTAGGGAGAGGAACTACGGCGTGCGAGAGGAGACAAAAGCTGGTGCCTCCTCGCTCGGGCTCAAGCAATGGCGCCCTCGTGTGGTGACTTTGTCAATGACCCGAGTATAAGCCGAGGCTGTGTTTTTCAGCCCATTTTTTGGGCTGAAAAACTCGGCTTATACTCGAGTATATACGGTACATGAAAATTGATATGGAGGAGATTTTGAGAAAATTGAAACATTATGATCTAATTAATTTGATGTGATTAAGAATAGTAACAGGCTAAAATGTATATTGGCTAACAGTTTTCTTTCTTTCTTATCATATAAGTAATTGGAATAATTATTTTTTGTTCAGCTGTCAAATGGTAAGGAGGTGGCATTGGTTAATCTATGTATACCGAAATTGCAAAAATGATATGTACTATAATGTAACTTAAAATTAATGGTATCTTTTTTTCTATACACATGATTAGAGAAGGAAAATTTAAATTTAAAAATTACCCCCCCCAAAAAGAAAAATTTACTAGCCTTTCCATTTATTTTCACGCTTATTTCCATCCTATACTGTTCTCATCGCACTCAGTAGCCAAACCTTTCCCTCTAAATGCAGTCCTCATTTAATGACCATTTATTTATTAACAGTTTAGGGTTATAATGAATAAGAGGATTTATGACTGGTCCTCAAGGTAGCAGTCATTGCAGTGTTCTTGCAATGAAATTACAATTGGGTGCTTGGCGCACAATTATGAGAGTTACAGCATCCTGCAATCCAGGGGGCGAGTTCTGAGTTTTTTTGATGCTAGTTCACTCCTTGCTGTGCGGGCGCGTCACACACGCATGCACAGTGCTAAAAAAACCAGCTTACGCGCATGCACAGAAGCAAAAAATAAGATGACAGAACCTGTGGCACCGAGAACTGGAGAAAAGGAGAGGAGAAGAGGAGGAAAGTAGGGAGAGGAGGAAATGAAAGAGGAAAGAAGGAAGGATAGTTTTAATTGTAAACGGGGGATAAAATTAATTTTAAAAATTAAGTGAGCTGGTATTTTAGAAATAGGCTAAATTCGGATCCCCCATCAGAATCAAAACTGCTGAAACCATTTCAGAGGTGGGACTCTCAGCCAAAAAGCAGATGAGGTTATCATGTATATGAGGAGCCATGGCGATTCTAGGACAAAGGTTTGCCTTAATAGGATAAGTCATGAAACACTCATTGTGATAATTGACTGCTACATACATATATATATCCAAGATCCCAATCCTTCTGCTGAGGTGTTGAGTTGAGGCGTTGAGGAGTGGAGGAGTGGAGGAGTGGAGGAGTTGAGTTGAGTTGAGTTGAGTTGAGTGGAGGAGTGGAGGAGTGGAGGAGTGGAGGAGTGGAGGAGTGGAGGAGTGGAGGAGTGGAGGAGTGGAGGAGTGGAGGAGTGGAGTGGAGGAGTGGAGGAGTGGAGGAGTTGAGGAGTGGAGGAGTGGAGGAGTGGAGGAGTGGAGGGATGGAGGAGTGTAGGAGTGTAGGAGCGGAGGGGCGGAGGGGCGGAGGGGCGGAGGGGCGGAGGGGCGGAGGAGCGGAGGGGCGGAGGGGCGGAGGAGCGGAGGGGCGGAGGGGCGGAGGAGCGGAGGGGCGGAGGGGCGGAGGGGTGGACGGGTGGACGGGTGGACGGGTGGACGGGTGGAGGGGTGGACGTGCTGAGGATCTGAAGTGTGGAATTGCTGAAGTGCTAAGGCGTGAAAGACCTGAGGATCCTGGTAAGGACACAGTTTTGGAAGAATGACCCAGTGGGTCCCACTTTTAGAGAAAGCACTGAGATGTCATTTCCCATCTTGCACCAAGCCTTGATGACACGTTTGCATTCAGTATTTAGTTTTTACATCGAAACTGAGAGGCAGACTTCTTGGTAAATGTCTATAAAATTCTGTTGCTAATCCTGTTGCCAATCCCCATTTTAAAGGCAGATAAATTATAGACTAAATATAGAATACCAAAAAGACATCTGCTATTTGTTGACCTGCATTCTGATCAAACTTTGGAGAAAAAAACCCTGCATATATAAATAGTTGAGCTTGTGATTCATATGAAGCTCTCATCACTATTGCAAATTTTGTTAAAGCAGTTGTGATCTCATGCAACCGCACAAAAAGGGTACTGTGAGAAAGCAGCTTGTTGGCCTACTTTGGCAGATTGGCATTTGGGAACAAAGTGAGAACTTTTCCCACACACTAAATCAAAAACATTACCTCTAGAAATTGTTTTGAATATTTCGTGTCTGTTCTGCTATGAAAGAGAAAAATATTCTTTGAATTGAAAGGCTCTTCATGGGGAACATTCACAGCCAAGTACTATGATAGATCCATGATAGTTCAGCAGGTCCATGGTTACATCCCCGACACAGAAGGATTCACATTTTTTAAACCATGTTACTGTTGATGTTTCCTTTTACAATCTGTTAATGTTTTATTTCACTTAGTTACCAAGTATTGCCTTTAGGTAAGGCAAGCCACATATAAATAGAAAATGTGTTTCAGCAGACACTGAAGTCTGCAGGAGATACGCAGAAACTCCGCTGCTCTTGAGAGTGAACTATTAGGCCGATGGGACATGGTCTTTTCCTGCATCATCTCCAGAGTTTACAAGGCAGTCTTGAGGCAGCTGCATTTGGCTACAGCTCTGTCTTTATAAAATCCATAGAACACTTATTTTAGTATGGTCTTTAGGGGCCCATGTTGTTATGGTTTAGATTTTAATTTACCAGTCACATTTTTCATTATTGTGTCTATTCGTCTAGATCTTTTAGGACAGAAATATTATTTATTTGCTTATCTTTTTATGTTACTTGTGTTCAACACTTGTCCTAAAGGAAAGGTAGCCAGATTTTAACATTGGTAAAGCAGGACACCATTGACCGGGGGTGTTTCTTGATTAAAAATTTGGTCTATATGGAGCAACAAAAAGTTTCATAGAACACGAAAATAGTATTGCAATATATATATTTTAATTTTAAGTACAATTTACAAATATAATACATTAAAAAGTTATGCATAGTATTATTTTATTCTTTGCCATATTTAATGCCATATAATTCTCGCTACTATTTCAGCCATTATTTTCTTCTTTATTTTCCTGTATGTTCTGGAACCTCAGAAAGAAAGCAGGTTTTTCAAGTTCCGTGCTAAGTAAAACTTCTTCCATATTTTTAATAGTTGTCATCCTGTTAGTTTCTGTTTCTTGCATTTTTGCCTCCATCTTTTCACTCTTCTCTTCTATTTCTTTTATTTTTGGCTCATTCTTTGATAATGTTTATTGAATAGACTCTATTTTCCCATCCATTTTGACTACTATATCCTCTACTCTTTTAATATTACCCCTCATATCTTACATGTTTCTGTCATCTTTTCATAATTTTGATTGATTGATTGCTGCATCCTTACCATGGATTGGAATGTAGTCGCTGAAGACATCGACATTTTACTACATTCCAATACAAAACTGGCAAAAAGCCAGTTTTAAATTAAATATTTTAAATATTTCCAGAATATAACTCCAATTAACCATATACTTCTATTATATTTATTTAAACTATTTCAAAAAAGAGTTGCTATGTGTCAGGTTTGTCTATTAATATCTCTGCCCCTCAAATATTGAATAGTTAATGTAATTAAAAATTAAAGATCTAATAATTAATAATAATAATAACAAGCAAGCAATCTATCACTACAGTAGGTAATAAAGCAAATCAATCAATAACAGTTCATTTACAAACCAATGTTAAATAAAGTAGCCAATAAATAGTTAAGTAATTTTGATTAATCAGGTTTGATCAGTATTAATATTAATTCTATATTTAATATGGAATCAATTGTAAATGAATATCAGAAGAGGAAAGAGAGAAATAGGAATTAGGATATACCTAGACAGTTTTACATTGATTATTAAATAAGATCAGTTTTGAACTCTTAATGTTATTAAGTTAGTTAAGAACCCAATTGTCTTCTAATTAATGTATCAGTCTGACCCAATCCTAAATTAATTCAACAATGTTCCTTATTGGTCATCAAGTTGCTTATAGTTCTAATCCGTTTATATCCAAATTAATAAACCCGCTGAGCTGGTGATACTCCCTTTATTTTCAGCGTGGGGCTTCCGGTTTGCCTAGTCACCTCTAAGTCTTCTGTTCTTTCAACTTGCACAAAACTTCATATACTGTACATGCAAAAACACCACCTTGCCCTTTGCTATTCAAACAGCTTGTCCGGAATGATTCCCAAGTAGGTCTAAATCTGGTATTAGGAGGAGGGAGTCTGTGGCTGGTCTCCTATCTCCGAGCTCTGATTTCCGATCTCCAATCACCCGTCCGCCACTTCAATTCTTTCTCCTCACCCATCTTTCAAGTCCTCACTGTTCCTGATGAAATGCAATGACTGCTGCGTTACCCCTTGGAACTCCCGATCAAATCAAATACTGTACAATCAAATCAATCCAACCAGACAGCATCAAGGGCTCCTCTCTCCAAGTCATTCTACTATTACCACCTCTCACTCCGAACCTTTCCACAAATCCGCAATCCCCATCCGTTTTAGTCCCTTATTTGGCTTATTTTGGCTGTTATTTCTTGCTTCCCTTTTAAGTGTCAGGCAGCTGCATCAGCTGTGGTCCTGAGGCTATTTCTCGCTCTCTGGGGGATCACCTTAACGCCACAGATACACAGGAAGTTCTTCTTTAAGTTGTGGAGGCTCTCCAAGCTGCAACCAAAAAAGCTCAAAAGCAGAGAACAGCCCTGGAGTTCACTGGAGGCTGCCCTGCCATGATGCAATGTCAAGTTGGAAGTAAAAAAAATAATAATCAGGACTTTTTAAAAATGCTGCAGGATGTGGGACAAATTGTTAAAAATTGGGACTGTCCTGCCCAAAAGTGGGACATCTGGTCACCTTACCTAAAGGATCAGAGTAGAGGAATTAGAGGGCAAATATAATTTTAAAATTATGTGCTATTCTGGACACTGTCTCTCAAGTTTAGATTCCAATTATGGAAATAAAAATGTCAAGGCTGTTCTGCATTCTCACCTACTACTTTGTCTTCTAGTTTCCATTACTGATTTTGTGATGGAAAACAATTTGTTGACAAAATCAAGAGAAAAGATGAAACATCTCCAAAAGGAGGTAAGAGAAAACATTTGTTCATACGCTGTCACAGTAAATGCGTGATGGAACATATAGAAATTTTAGGCAGGTAGTTAGGTAGCTAGGTAGGGGATAGATAGGATAGATAGATAGCCAGGATAGATAGATAGATAGATAGATAGATAGATAGATAGATAGATAGATAGATAGATAGATAGATACAGACAGTCAATCAGACAGACATATAGATAGAAAGAACAGTAGGTAGTTGGAGAAACACAGATAGACAGACATACAGAATATGAATTGTGATTTCTGTTTATCCTCAGTTGACCGTTTAGGTTTTTGTTTTGACCTTTGAAATACATAGTTAGCTTGCATTAGCAACCCAAGAAAGCCAGTTTGGTATCGTGGTTAAGGCATCACCCTGCGCACGCAGAGACCGACATTCCTTGCCCCACTTTAGGCACAAAGCCAAGTGGGTGACCCTGACCCAGTCACCTTTTCTTCCCCTAGAAAGGAGGCAACACCAAACCACTTCTGAAAAATCTTGTTAGGAAAACAGCAGGAACTCATCCAACCGAGAAGAAACTGGACTTTCCTTTTTCTTTGCTTGGTTTTTTTTTGAAAATTTTTAGACCGTAATCCAAGAAGTTTCTTCAGTTTTGGAAGAATAGTAAAATGTTATTTTTTTTTCAGTAGTGTGAATTTCCAGGCATGTGTCAAAGATTAGATGGCAGAGATATAGTTGGTACCCCAGATTTGAAGAGGAAACAATGTTTAACATCAACCCAAGTCATTTAGAATTGTTGATAGAAAAAATAGTGTCTCTAATCACCTTAGAATATAATTATGAGAAAAATGAAAATAAATGATTTTTTCACAATTGGTAATGGTTAATAATGCATGTGCAGCATATTTTATGTAGTATATATGTTCGCTTTATATTTCTATTGCATATATGAAATCCATACACACATCTATACAGACTAGTTTATTTGTAATTTTTGTGAAAGAATGGCAATTATCAGAGCTGATGCTAATTCTTGGTCGGTTCCTTCTTTGCTACATTAGCTAGTTTCCTTGGCCACATACAATACCAATAGCAGTGAAATAAAATTTAGATGATTCATAATTGTTTTGAACCACTGTGTTTTACATTTCCTAAAGAAATTAACTAAGACTATTTTTTTTTCTAGCCCAGCATAAAGTTGCGTTCCCATCAGGTAAGCAATCTAGTACATAAGGAACCTGTTGAGTGTGCATGACTGAGACATAGTTCATATCATAAAAAGAGGGGGGAAAGCCCAGTGTGACTAATTGGGTAGTGAGGGGTAGCAAGTGGGCTGCTACGGAAATATATTCCTGACTTATGATCTATTTTGGCTTCTCTAGATTGTTCAGACAAAAGAACTTCTTAAGGAAAATAAGAAACTTTGCCAAGAAAAAAATGAAATTTGTGAAGACTTTGAAGAAAAGTTGAGGAGGTGAGAAAATTTTGGATAGCAACCCTGACTTTCTCATCGTTTCTTCAATATTTCAATTAGTTTTAATTTTAAACAAGTTTTACAATTTGAGTAAAAAAACCTAAGGGGGCTAACTTCACTCTGCTCTTGATATTTTACAGGAAAGAAGACGAGATTCAAAAAATAATAAAAGAAAATGAAAGTCTCAGCACAAAAATTAAAAAAGATGCCATCAAGAAAGTAGAGCTCCTCCAAGAAATTAATGAGTTGAAAGAAGAACTGCATAGGTGAGAAATGTTTATTTTTATTTTATTTATTTTATTTATTGGATTTATATGCCGCCCCTCTCTAAGGACTTGGGGTGGCTTACAACTTATAAAAACATATACAATACAAATACAATTGCAAATCCAATTAAATTAAAACTATAGAGGCAATCTAAAACCCTCAATTATATTAAAAATCAGTCATACCCATTCAAACAACAGCCATACAAACATTTGGTCGGCCAGGGGGACTGAGATCTAACTGCCCCAAGGCTGGTGGCATAAATGAAGGGGGGGCAGAGCGAATCTCCAGGGGGAGCTGATTCAGAAGCCCCCACAGAAAAGGCTCTTCACCTACGCACCACCAAACGACATTGTCTAGTTGATGGGACCTGGAGAAGACCAACTCTGTGGGACCTCACCAATTGCTGGGATTGATGCGGCAGAAGGCGGTCCCACAAGTACCGCCAAGTACCGATGCCATGTTTGGCTTTATAGGTCATTACCAACACTAATTGTGTCCAGAAACCAATCAGCAAACAATGCAATCCACGTAGTGTTGGAGAAAGAGGGGCATGTCTAGGAATGCCCATGACCATTTGCACGGCCACATTTTGCACAATTTTAATTTTCCAAACACTCTTTCTTCAAAGGTAGCCCCATGTAGAGAGCATTGCAGTAGTTGAATCTCAAGGTGATAAAGGCATGAGCGACTGTGAGTAGAGACTCACGGTCCAAATAAGGCCGCAACTGGTGCACCAGGCAAACGTGCCCCTTGCCAGAGCTGAAAGATGATGTTCTTTCCCCCCCAGAGTAATGGACCAGCAGATGGGAGTATCCTCTGAAAGCTTTCTGGGTCCATCAGGTGCCTGGGAAGGAATCCCCTAATCAATTCCATCTCCCTGCAGAGGAGGATTGAAGCCTGGAAATCAAGCCGTAGCAGAAAATGATCTGACCATGACAAAGGCAACATATTTAAGACCCTTAATTTCAGATCATTGCTCAACTGCTCTGTGGGGAATACCATGTCAGGAGCATGCCCCCCTCATGAGTTGCACCCTAAATTACTTCGGTCAGGTCCATGGTTGCCATGGTGGCCATAAACTCCTGCACCAATCCAGAGGATTCTCCGAGCAACAGGTTAATGTCCACCAAGACAATAAGCTTGGGGAACTCCACTGCCAGCCCAGCTACCTCCTCGAGTAGCACAGGCAGGGCTGTTGACACGCAGCTGGGAGGCAGGTACATGAGCAACAAGCCCACCTGAACCCCTAGGTTCAACTTTACAAAGAGGGACTCACAACCCGTAATCTCAGGAGCAGCGAGCCTGCGTAGGCTGAAGGTCTTTTTTGCTATAATAGCCACTCATCCCACCTTCCCTGGGGTCGTGGCTGGTGCCACACCTGCAACCCAGCTGGGCACATTTCAGAGAGAGGGACTCCTCCTTCTGGGCCCAGCCAGATCTCAGTAACACATGTCAGGTCAGCCTCCTCATCTAGGAGTAAATCCTGGATGAGGGGAGCTTTATTTACAACTGACCTGGCATTGAATATCAACAGCCTGAGCCTATGGTTAGAGATTCGCTTGTCGCCAGTACCCCGAGCTAAGCTCATGGGGCCGGAACAAGGGATTGCTTTCAAGCAGCGACCTCTTGTTCCCCGAGAGCAGCCTACCCCATGTCTCCCAACATATCTGCCTCTCCCCAGCAAAACCGGGATATTCTGGCCCTGTGCCACCCTAGATATGGGCTCCTCCGCTCCTCCCACCTCTGTATTGCAAGAGGGCTAATATCTCTCTGGTCCTTATATTTTACAGGAAAATGGCAGTAATAGAAAAAATTACAACAGAAAAAGAAGAAATGAAAATGGAAATTGAAAAAACCACATTCCAAAAAATTGAAAATATTGATAAAAATGAGGAGCTCTGCCGAGAACATTACCAATTGCAGTGGAGGTGAGAAATTTTTAGATAGCCAGCAGAAACTACAGAGGAAAGGCTCGTAAGTCTTCACATAGTTCATCAAATCTTTGCACAATCCTATTAAGTTCACCCTGTCTGTATGACATTCATAATTTCATAAGGTATTTTTAATGTGTATTTAATAAAAATTGAATAAAAACGTTGATAATTCAAGTTAAAAAAACCCTGGGGGCTAATTTCTCTCTGGTCTTCATTATTTGCAGGAACACAATGGAAATTTCAAAACTACAGAATGAAAAAGAAGAATTACAAATAAAAATTAATGAACTTTTTAAAGAAAATAAGAAACTTTGCGAAGAAAAAACTGAAATGTATAAGGAGTTTGAAGAAAACTTGAGGAGTTGTTTGCGTTTGCGTCGAGGCTGGTAGACCAGTGATGGGCAACCTTTTGAGCTTATTGTGTCAAAATTCGCCAAAAACCCGAGCATAACTCGGGTGGTGTGTCACCTTGAGGAAAAAAACATAATTTTGTGCTAAAAGTGTCTGGTAACCGATTCCAGGCACTCCAAATTTCCCGTTCATAGTGGCACTCCTCTTGATTCTCCAAGCGGCACCTTTCTACATTCTCAAGCTTTGACCTCAAGTCAACAAACAAGCTTCTCCGAGTCTTATTTTCACTTTGTGGAATAGTCCCCGGACTCTTTTTTTAAAAAAAAAAAAAAAAACTCCTGCAGGAGAGGGAGGGGCGCCCTTGCCCCAAAGACTCACTGAAACGGCGAATTCTCACGTGAATTGCAGGTTATTTCCAGAAGCCTGAGACAGATATCCTTGCAAAGGTTTGACAGAAAAAGCAAGCAAAGAGCAAACTTCAAAAGAAGGGAAATGACGGGAGGGAAGGAGGAGACGAAAGGAGGAAGGGAGGGAGCAGAGGGGAAAAGGAAGGAAGGAAGGAAGGAAGGAGAGAGAGAGAAAGAATGGTAAGAAGGAAGGAAGACAGAAAGAAAGAGGGAGAGAGAAAGAGGGAGAGAAAGAAAGGAAAGAAAGAAAGATGGTAAGAAGTTAGATAGAAAGAAAAAGAGAGAGAGATGGAAAAAATGAAGGAGGGAAGGACGGAAGAGAGAAAGAAAGAGAAAAAAAGAAGTAAGGAAGGAAAGAAAGAAAAAGAAGGAAGGAAGGAAGGAGAGAGAGAAAAAAAAGAAAGGTAAGAAGGAAGGAAGATAGAAAGAAACAAAGTGGGAGAGAGAGAAAGAGAGAGAAACAAAGGAAAGAAAGAAAGATGGTAGGAAGACAGAAAGAAAGAGACAGAGAGAGAAGGAAGGAGAGAGAGAGAAAGAAAGAGAAAAAGAGAGAATGAAAGAAAGAAAAAAGAAGAAAGAAAGAAAGAAAGATCCCATGGGCTTTGAAAAGGGGGGGCACGTCGAAGGGCAGCCCAGCCTCTCTCTTTCCGGTGAGAAGCGGGAATAGCCCAAGGAGCAAGGCCCTCTCCAGCCTGTGCCCAGCTGAAGCTGCGGGAAGAAAGCAAAGGCCGCTCCGCCAGTTGCCTCCGTTGCCCAATTCCTGGCATAGAAAATCGAACAGAGGGAGGGGGAGCTTCATCCGGAAGAGCGAATGGAAGAGCTACGGGAACGTCCCCCCCCCATACGCGGGCGCCCCAAATCCTTCCATGTTTGAAATTTCTGAACCGCAGTTGGTTCGAAGATTTAAAATCCGGTCGAGGTCGACCTGGATCTCGAGAAGTCCCACGTTTTGTGCAACATCTGACGGCCCTCTTTCACCTACCCACCCCCAAACATTGGGAAGCTGCGCGTTCCCCGTAATGTCTGATGGTGGAGACTTAACGATCCTCGAGAGACAGTAAGACAAAAGGCGGCGACTTCGTTCTTAGAAGACCCATTTTCTGCGCGAGCGATGAATGGGATCGTAATGCCATCTGCTGGACAAACCGCAGTATTGCTCCCTCGGAAACGAGTAGAAAAACCCCTTCGGCCCAGCTCCGTTCCCGGAAGGGGCTCTTTGGAAGGAACAGGTTTCATTGTAATGGAAAGAATCGGCTCACTCAATGAAAGAGAACACGAAGCGACGATATTTCTTCCTCTGGAAAAATGGACACCTGACTTCCTTAGTGGCCGCATGTCACTGAAAATGGCTACGCGTGTCAGTGCTGACACGCGTGTCATAGGTTCGCCATCACTGGTGTAGACGCTCCGCTGAACTCTGAATGCTCCTCAAATGAAAAAAATAAACTTTGGATTTTAAACCCCATTGAACCTCTTGGAGTCTCAAATAAACTGGACTAAGTAAAAAGCTAAAACTTTGGAACCTGGAAGCTAGGAGCCAGATGCGTCCGATAGCAGAAGCTTTGTTTAAGGGAAACATTCGTTTCAGCTGGCAATATCCGGCAATTATAATGGTCTTTCGAGAGGGGAAAATGTACCGAGCAAAGTCGTTGGAGGAAGGGAAGGAAATGCTGGGAAAACTTGGTTTGAATCCGAATTTAAAGCAACAGGCAGAAAAAGCAACAGAGGCGATTGAAGAGGGGGGTGCAAGAGGAGGAGAGGGGGTTAAAAATCTTTTTGAACTTTTGCAATCAACATTCCCCATTAAGGAGTTCTAATTGAAAAGGCAAGCTCTTTTGGAGAAAGAGAAAGAAGCACCAGATTCTTCCAAAATGGAGGCAAGAGTTACGAGGCAAAAAAAGAAATGAAATGTTTGTAAAATATTTTTGTTTTGATTGTTTTATATATTAAGAAAAAGGTTAAGGTTTGGTCCTGATTTAATTTAATATTTGTTTTAATTTTAATCAAATTAAGGGAGACTTGGGGAGGGGAGTGTGGGGTTTTATTTCCTTTTTTAAAGAAAGGGTGTTAGGGGGAGAGCAACAGTTTTGGTGGAATCGTGCCCCCAGTGGTGCCTGATCAAAACAGCGGATTTCCCCCCCACTTATCTCTCATTGTGAGAGAAATTCGGGGGGAGGCACCTGGGTGGGAAGATTCTTTTATAAAAAGGAAGAATTTAATAGAACTCTGGGTTACAGGAGGGGAAAACGTTAAATGGAAATACTATGAGTGATCGAACAATTATGGCATTAAATATAAACGGTCTTGCATCGCCTCTAAAAAGGCACAGACTATTGAAATTAGCAAAAGAAAATCATGTCAATTTTTTATTTCTTGCTGAAACCCATAAGGGACGGAAAAGAACGGATAAACTGATTGACAGTAATGAATGGAAAGGTATTTTCGAATCTAGAGGAAAAATAAACAGTAGGGGGGTAGCTATATTAATAAATGAAAGGAACCCATTTCAGGTGATACAAACAAAAGGGGACAAAGAAGGAAGATTATTATTTGTAAAAGGAAATATAAACCAAATTACAATAACACTTGTGGTAATATATGCTCCAAATGTAAATGCTAACCAATTTAGTATGAATGCAAAACATAAATTGGATTTATTTTCAGAAGGGATGGTGATATATACTGGGGATTTCAATGTAGAAATAATGGCTAACAACAAAGAAAAGAAACAACTAAATTTAAATAGGTTAAATATGACAGACCTACATGCTGATAATTAAAATAGAGGAACATATTATTCTGTAAGACATAATAAGTTTAGTTGTATTGACTATATATTTATGAATAAAACAGGAAATATTCAAATAAAAAAAGCAGAAATTAAGAGTAATTGGATATCTGACCATGCACCCATAACAGCAGTTATAAAAATAGACTCCATTAGTAGACAAAGAATTTGGAGATATAACACAATTGTTTCAGTAAGTGAAAAAAATAGGGGGAAAATTCAGAGAGATATTCAGGAATTTTATAATATAAATGAAAATGGTGAAATGAGGCAATCAGTTATCTGGGACACGAAGAAAGCAGTTATTAGGGGTAATTTAATCAGTATGGAGTCTTATATTAAAAAAAGTTGGGGAATGGAAAGGGAAAAAAGAATAAGGGAAATAGAATTAATAAGAGAAGATTTAAGAATAACAAGAAATAAAGAATGGAATGATTTGTTAAAACTTACAAAGACATTTGGAGAGATTGTATAATAATGTCCTCACAACATTAGATGTTCCACAAACATGGAAGAACTCCAAAATTGTAACAATTCCTAAACCAGATCGAGATTTAAAAGAACCCGGTTCCTACTGCCCAATTAGTCTACTAAATCAAGATTATAAAATTTTGATGAAAATTTTAGCAAACAGATTGGAAAATATACTACCAAGAATAATTGGAAAGGATCAGTATGGATTTATAAAAGGAAGAAGAATATATGAACCTATTAGAAATATAGTGAATGTGCTGCACCATGCTACTAGAACTAAAAGGAAAATGGGACTATTAAAGTTAGATGTTTATAAAGCTTTTGACAAAATAAATCATGACTATTTATTTCAATTATGTAATAGCCTGAATATGGGGAAACATTTTGTCAAGTAATAAAAGAAATATATAAGGAAAATATAGCCTATGTTAGAGTGAATGGAAATAGAACGGAGAAGATAGAAATAAATAATGGAACCAAGCAAGGATGCCCCCTATCCCTGATGCTTTTCGTGATGGCAATTGAAACATTAGCTAATAAAATTAGAAAAGACAAACAATGGAAGGGATATCAAATAGGGAATATGGAATTAAAATTAAATCTATTTGCAGATGATGCTATAATAATTACAGAGACACCAGTAGATATGATTAAGAGAATTATTGTAATACTTCAGGAATTTAAAGACCAATCAGGGTTAAAAATAAATATGGAAAAATCAGAAATTATTTGTTTAAATACCGAGCCTAAAGAACAAATTGAAATACGGAAGGTATCAGGTTTAAAACGGGGGAATAAGAAAATGAAATATTTAGGAGTTTGATTATTAAAGAACCCAGAAAATATGGTGGAATTTAATTATAATTTAATATGGAAAAAAATTCAGAAACAAATTAAGAATTGGGGAAATAAAAATTTGAGAAGATTGACTAGAGTAAGAGCATTAAAAATGATGATTATCTCAAAAATGTTATACATTTTACAGGTAATGCATGGAACCTTCCCAATAAGGAAATTAAAAGAATGGGATACTAAATTAAATGCTTGGATAGAAGGTAATAAAAGACCAAGAATTTTTTTAAAAAGGCTGATAGCCACGGAAGGCGAGGGAGGTTGGGGAAATCCAAGTTTGGAGTATTACAGGGATGCATATCAAATAGATAGATTAATTGAATTACAATTATTAGAAGAGAAACCATGAGTAGAATTAGAGAAAGGAATTAATGACATTAAGAATCAAGAATTATTATTTAGGAAATGGAACAAGATAGAAATAAATAGATTAATAGATCCAACTAAAGCGATTATAGAAAGTTGGATGAAATGGCAAGGCAAATTAAAAATGACAAATTCTAAATTAGCGACGCTGCATGTGATAAATATAAAGAAAGAAAGTAACCTCACAAAGATAATATGGAAATTAAAGGAAAAAGGTATACAGAGAATTGAACAGTTATATGAACAGGATGGAAGGATCAATAGAAATGAAATAGAGAGATGCCTTGGACAACAAAATTGGTTACAAGTTAACTCAATAAGTACATATTTAAGTAAAAGGGAAAATAAAGAAATATTCCTCAAACAAGAAACAAATTTAGAGAAGATATTAAGGGAAAAGAGTAAGAATATAAAAGCTGGCTTTCCGGCAAAGCAGCACGCTTTTCAAATGCGCTGCTTTCCTGCAACTCTTTCCTGGGCGGGGGGGAGGAGGCCCCCACTCCCCCCCCCAGGAAAGAGGTGCAGGAAAGCAGCGTGTTTAAAAGGCACGCTGCTTTCCTGGAAAGCTCGCTTTCCTGGCCGGCACAGGGCTTTCCCGCCACTCCCCCCCGAAAACACAACGGAGACAGGCAGGGCGAAGCGGCGTCATGAGGCTCAAGCAGGCAGCCTCCGCGCTTTTCTTGGAAGAGGAGGAGAGGGGGCGGATCGGGCGAGCGGGGGCAGCACCAAGAGGCCAGGGGCACGCGGGGGCGGGAGGCACGATGGGGAGGCAGGGGAGGCCGCGGCTCCCTTTCCTTCTACTGTTGGCGCCTCTCCATCCCCGCCCCCCCGGCAGGCTGGCAGGGGGATGGGGAGCGTGCGCCCATGGAAAAGGGTGTGCGGGGGTATTTTGGGGCGTGCGCATGCTCACGCGTGCAGCTTACGGGGAACGGTGCCTTCTTCCCCACTTTCCTCCCTCACTTCCTTTTGCTTTCAGAGTGAGAGGGAAAACCAAATAAAAACAGGAAGGAGGCAAGGACAGAAAATGGTGCATGGCTGCAAAACAGGAGAAGGGCATTTTTCAGCCACTTTCTGGGACTGAAAAGTTGAGGGGACCCAAGCAGGGGCGGGTTCTAACTTATCTTGCCACTGGTTCGCTTCCTCGAGATGGTGACTGCATACACAGTGCTGGAAACTGGGCTTCTCCACATGCTCAGAAGAAAATAAAAATAAAAAATAAAACGAGGGCTGTGCCCATGGACCGACACTGACCAATCCGGTTCATTAACATCATCATGACATCACCAGTGGGTCGCTATCGGTTTGGGTGAACCGGTCCAAGCTAGGAGGGACCCATCCCTGCTCTGGACTCACAACTGCTGCTGGAGGAGCAGTTGTTTATCTGTGGCTAGCTGGCTTGGCACAGAGTCACCTCCTCCCATTTGTTCATGGTCCCTCACTACTTGGTCCCTTCATAATTGCACTCATGTAATGGGCTGTATATCGAGTCTTCCTTTGGCTATCATGCTGCATGGACTTTTGGGTTTTTTCTCAGGTTTAAAATAAGGTCGTCACTTTTCAAACCATGAATAGCACAGAGCCAGGATACTTGCAAGGCCTCTCTCTGTCTGAGACAGATAAGAATGGGTGTCTCCGGGTCCCCTCGCTTAGACGTCACCCAGTGAGACCATAGCTGCCCCTGCCAAGTGGTAAGAGGATTTTCCCCTTATTGGGTGAAATGGACTCGTCAAACAGTTGGTTCTTCCTCTAACGTATGGGGTAAGTTGAGACTAGAGTTCAGAAGGTATGGAGGGAGAATGGTTTTGTTGGTATGATACGCTGCACGGTTTGTGATTACTATCATTTTGTTGGCTTTTATATTTTATTCTTAAGCACTGACCCGCCCAGGAATGTTGGGCATAAGATGGGTGTCCACATTAGTCTCCTAAATAAAAAGAAGGGATTACTATGGTGTGATCTGCTGCCCAAGAACAAAATCAAGCCGATCCCAATGAATGAGGAATTTGCATTCAGCTGACTAGGAAGGGAACGGGGAATAAATCTCTTTGATTGAAACAGTTTGAGTGTAACAGAAGATGGAGGCAGTTGGGAACTTCTGGGACCTCACATCATTCAGGCAATCCAACCCTGATGTGACCTGAGTTAGATCCTCCAGAGAGATTTTCCCTCAACAATGTGGCTGTTGGGAGGGACTATGCAGATTCCCTCCTACTTGGCATGATCACCTCAGTTGTGGGCTTTTCCCTTGGGAGCAAAGAAAAAAGAAGTTGGAGGACAACACACAGTAAGGACTGAAGTCTCACTTTCTGGCATTGCCATTTTGCCAGCTATGAACAAGCTGGAAGAACAGAAATTATCAGGGCAAAGCAAAGGAATGATTACCCAGAGGGAGAGACCTTTTTGTGGTGTTTTTAGAAAAGACTAGTATGGAGGCATTTTTAAAAATAATAAATGATAAACTATTAAAACCTGTTTGAATATTTTTCACTTTCAACTCCTTGTCATCTTCCTGGCTCAGGAAACAGATCTCCACTCCACATTCTCAAATTCATCTCTGCATCACTAGGAATAGGATGGGCAGGAACTGCTACAAAACCCTCCAGTCCAGCACCTGAATTTCCAGGGTTTTTTCCTGAGTTTAGTCATTGATGTCAATGATGGTGGAGGTGGCTGTTATGTTCCCAGGACCCCTTCTGCTAGCACAACTCTCTGAAGTGGTGATGTTATAGACCAAAATATTTGATTCCTTACCTCTGGTTGTTGGTCTTGATGCTTGTCTAGAATTTCCCCCAAGGCCCAAACAGAATGATTGGGGGGGGGGGGGGAGGTTCCCACCTCTGACAGAGTGCACTATTTTATGGTGCTGAAAAGTTGCCCCAAGAAATCTCTTTGGATTTGCGCAGAGGAAAGTTCTTTCTTAAGATCAGGTATGGGGTTACGGAGGCTCGCAGCTGGCAACTGACTGCGCGTTAGTCACAAAATAAATAAATAAATAAAATAAAATAAATAAATCCAATTGAGAGAAAAAACCTCGGACAAGAAACTTGAAAACAACTTTTTCTCCTTGGTGAGACAACCTAGATTCAATTCAGGATGACCCTTTTATTGAAAGCAGACACAGAAATGCAGGCTTCTACGATGCTACATTTCACATGGGTCTGTTACACCAATTCAAATTCATAACGTATTAAGCGTACAAAATATAACCAATAAAAATCACACAACCAGGGCTACATTTCAAAGTGCTGATTCATGAGAAAAAGAAAGCGAGAGCGAGAGAAAGGTCCCATCAGCCCACCTCGTGATATATAACGTTTGCACTTTTCTTAGGCTAGCAGCAAAGAAGGCAAGACAAGAGTGCTGGGAAGGAGAATGTTGCTAGAGAAACTGGGTCATCATACGTGTCATGCTCAAGGTCTATGCTTTTCGCACGCACATTCCAAGACACTAGTTCCCACGTTCTCACAATCAGGAATTCCTTTGACCTGCTTGAGCTCTTTTCCCCATGCAGGTAGGTAGGAAAATTTCAATTGTGGGATGAAATCCTGTCAGCTTTTAAATGGATCCTACTGATCTTTTTAGAAAAACCTTCGATGAAATGTTGTTTTGAGGGATGTGATCAGATGGGATGCAGTTGTCCTTCTTCCTACATAAGGTAACTGGCATCCTGACAAACACATTCCTTGCTATAGTTAAAGTTAATTTGACTTTCCTTTGAAAAAAAGGGGAAATTTTTCCAGATTTATCCTGATCTGAAAATGCCCAGCATAATCGCCAGCACATTTTTGGGGCCCTGCCCATCTGCTCTGTGCACAGGATTAATTGCCATTGTTTTGGGGTAGGACTAACTTTTCTTCCAGGGTCTCTGGTGGAGAAGGGATGTCCCAACTGCGTGAGATCTAGCCCCACCTGGCTGGCTCTTTAAGACCAAGAAAGCGGCCCTCTTGCAGATCTAAATTGGGGTCCCCAACGAGATGAATTCTGTTTTAGATCAGGGGTTGGAGAGAATCCGCCCAATGGAACAAGGCAGAAATGGACCTTTTTGGGGCCTTTTGGTAAGAATCTGCCTTCAAACTACTGAGTGCCACAAGATCCATCTAGGATGTGCCTTTGACTAGATTGACACAGCCACCTCACCTTCCAGCTGATAGGCCATCAGAAGTCGGGGCAGATCCGAACTCAAACTTGGTATCTCTGAATCCCACTCACTTTCACAAGGGATCCCTCAACCTCTCACCAGAAAGCTCCTAGCAGCATTGCCAGCAGTGTCTTTCCTACAGAGAAATCATCCAGGCCACTGATTGTCCATGGGGAAGACCGGGGCACCCCCATACTTGCTTGGCATGCTGGGAAGATATCTTAAAGACAAGATTCCATTCTGAGCACCCAATTTTTCCCAAAATCATTGGATCAAGTGGAAAAGAAGCCTTAAAGGAGGGCTCTTTAAACTTAGCAACTTTAAGACTGGAGTCCCCCTGGACGTTGCGCACAGGAATTGTCACGACTTTCAGCCGGTCCTGGGGCTGCTATTGATGCGCAGTGGCAACCCATCACTGAGTACAGGGTCTCCAACCTTGGCAACTTTTAAGACTTGTGGACTTAAACTCCTAGAACTCCTCAGTCAATTTCAACTCTGGGAGTTAAAGTCTGCAAGTCTTAAAGTTGCCAAGGTTGGAAACTTCTGGTCTAGTATAGCTGTTGGAGGTTAGGCTAACTCTAATGTTCCCCTCCCCTTCTCTGTCTTTGTCTGTCTCTTTCTTTCTCTCTCTATCTCTCTCTCTCACACACACACAAAATCACAAATTGTACAGTAGAATTTTAATAACTAATAAATCTAACTGGCGAGCATAGTTATGTCCTTCTTCCACATCTGCAGGAATCCCAAAGTTTCTCTTCTTAGCTAGTACTTTAGTGAGAAGGAGATAGATGCAGTGATGGGCTACCAAAATTTTTACTACCACACTGTGGTTGTGGCTTATGCATTTTGTTTCAACATCTTTCAGTGCAAATTGGGTATTCTGGGGGTGGAGTTCCATTTTTGCTACCCCACTGCCTCCCACCCCCCGTCCGGGCAGTAGCCCACCCCTGATTATCTACTACATAAAGTGTATGTACACACACGCACACACAGCTCTTCTAAAATTATACCCATTCAACCTCATTTATTGTGACAGGAAAAACATACCCAGAGCCCAGAAGGGAAAAAAGAAAAGAAAAAAAATCAAAATTTTGCTACCAGTACTGAGTACCTGACCATACCCGTAGGAGCCCATCACTGGAGATAGGTGAACATCATTACAGGTAATCCTCAACTTGTTACAGTTTGTTTAGTGATCCTATGGAAAGCTAGCACACAACCCTGTCTTAGAAGAATGAAATATTTGGAGAAATATTTAAAAGGTAGAATATTATATTTCCCTAAAGGAGAAACATGCTCTTGGAAAACAGCCCCCACCTTTCTTAATAGCCCCAGCAGGACTGGACCAGCCTATCTACAAGACAAAAGACCTTCAGCCTCAGTGATGCGATTAGCCCTCAGGAAAGATCTAAACCAGGGCAAAATCATTCAGCCGCAATAGGAGAAGCCCCTTCATTTCATTAGCAAGCTTCAACCATGCCTGAGACTCAGATAACTTACAAAGTTAACTATGACTGCTGCATAACCTGGGAGTCTGACAAGCCAACAGAATACATTTCTTGCACAGGAACAGGAAGCTTAAGGGCCAGGCCCAAGAGAGGGTATAAATACCTCAATCTCTCTCCTCCATATGTTGCCCAGGACCTCAAACCCATGTGGTCCTGTCCACCAATAAACCATCTTTACAATCAGCCTTAAAAAAGGCATTACATAATTTATCGTACGTTTGCTTATTTTGACTATACATGTCTTGAAGTACAGAACAACGCAAACCGAGAGAACATAACCCTAATCCTCGCCCAAGTCAGTTCTTTCTTAGTATGTGTTTGCGGCCTGTAACAACAGCGGTTAAGTTCTCTCTTAATATTTAAACAATATAGTGACAGTCTATCTATCTTTCATGCTTGTTCAGAAAAAGAGAGATTTCCCTCAAGCGAGCGGGCATGTATATCGCCTCGCCTAAATTTCTTCCTGATTTGTTGAGAGGTTCAAAACAAAATCAGGGGCAAATTTAGTTTTTTTAGTTGTAACTGAATTTGAATTATTTGGATTTTGTTATACTGTATATTGTCTTTTTTATATGTTGTAAACTGCTCTGAGTCCTCAGAGAGGGGCGGCATATAAATCCAATAAACTTAAACTTAAATTGCTATTACCGTCCGCTGCTACTGGTGTGCTGCGTATGCAGCTTTGGTTGTCTTGTGTATGTGTTATGTGTGCATGTCCCCAGCATGTTTTTGCTTCTGTACATGCACAGAAAGCAAAATGCGGTGAATTCTTGTGAGGAGACACTCTGAGTCTCCGGAGAGACGGCATACAAATCTAAATAATAATAATAATAATAATAATAATAATAATAATAATAATAATAATAATGATGATGATGATGATGATGATGATGATGATGTCTGAGGGAGGGAAAAACACCTTTCCCTCTGGAGGCCGGAAATGGCCTGTTTCACAACTTCTGGTGGGCCCAATAAGCTCTTGTTTCACTCCCCAGGCTCCAAAGGCTTCCCTGGAACCGGGGAAGGGTAAAAATGCCTCCCCATCCCCCAGGAGGCTCTCTGGAAGCCAAAAACACCCTCCCAAAGCCTCTGTGTGAGCCAAAAATCAGCTGGCCAGCATACACCTGCATGTTGGAGCTCACATGCCAGCAAATATGGCTCCGCATGCCACTTGTGACACCCATGTCATAGGTTCGCCATCACTGCCTTAGACTGTCTACAGTCGACCTCACCGCATTCCTTAGAGATCTATAAGGGGGCGTGCATAAGCACACCATCGTGCCTAACATCCTTGTCTTACTGTCCTATTGTCCAAATTTACCTGTACCTACTTTGCTTTTGTTTATATTTATACCAATACCTGCTATCTTGTATGTTTAGACAAATAAATAAATAAACATCTGGAAGGCAGCAGTTCGGGAAATGCTGGGCTTGATCGTGATTGTGAATCTTGGGGATCTCTTTTGCACTAAACTGATGCACAATTGCTATGTGCACACACCTGTTCCACTGTCCTTTCACAGAATAATAATAATAATAATAATAATAATAGTAATAATAATAATAATAATAATAATTATAATTATTATTATTATTAGTTTATTTATTTATAATGCCCTTTTAACAAGGGGAATGACAGCAAGCCATATACAACTAACAAGGACAGGCAGTAGGCAATACACACACTTAGCTGAAACACAACTAATAAAACCACAAAACCTATTGAAAACATTCCCAACCTCTCCAATTTCTTCCCCTCTTGCTGATCCCCAGAACAAGGCTGTTTCAATCTGTTGAATCAAAGAGGAATGTCTTTAGTGCCGTGGTGAGTGAGGCTACTCAGGGGCTTCTCAGCTCAGGATATTTTATCTCCCAGTATTACTGGCAGGAAAACATTTCTCTCCCCCTCCCCCAACAATATAATAACAATTTAAAACCACAAGAAAATAAATAATTCATCCTTTTAGCCGGAGCTAGATGGTATATAACTCATCGGCCACAGGCCTGCAGGCAAAGCCAAGTTTTCACAGCCTTCAGGAAAGCCAGGAAGGTAGGAAGAGTGCGGATCACAGGGGTCAATTGATTCCAGAGTGGTCACTAGATGGCAGCAAAGAGACCTTTTAGCATCTTGCCTATTTTGTGGGTCTATCAAAAAAGTTTATTGAATGATCAGAACATTAAGGAAAAGTGGTTGAAGTCTTGATGGCTAACTTTATTATTTTTATTTAATATTTAGGTAAGGATTATTTTGCCTTTACGTCTGCAACAAAATGAGCAGCAAAGCTAAGAGAACTGAACCACATCTGACTGCAGAAATCTAGATTGACTACTAGATGATAGCAGAGAAATGTGAAAAGATTATTTTGTCCTGCCATGTGGATGTTTGCAGACCAGCTTACCTAATCTTAAACAAAGTAAGGGTGGGAATGATTTTGCTCCCTGTAAAAAAGACTGTTCTTTGCTGATTTAAGAGATTTTGGTAACTAGATTGAGAACAGTTGTGATTTTAAAACTGGTTCATGGGATTTGGACAGTGATAGTAGTGGATGTGAAGAAGTCAGAAGTGTCCATACACATGGTGAAGGCAGAACAAGAAACTGCCCTGAAGATCACAAACCTCTCTTGCTGTGCCTTCAACAAACTTGATTGCATGGATATATTGGCTGCAAAAATCACAAGAGTTACAGAAACCCCAAGCTGTTTGCCACTACCAAATAGTCGTCTGGATATTTGCAACCTAAATATGCTTCTTGAAGCATAGGATGTGCTTATTAGGCAAAAGGAAGGAAGATGCCAGCCAGAAAAGACTGTCCCATTACAAAAGACATTTTGATGCTGTGTGGTTCAAAAGCTCCAGAATCTGTCAGACAAGTCCTAGCCCTTAACTTCTCAAACTTGGAAAGCTGCTTCACAATGGATGGAAAAGGGGATTAGCCAGCTTGTTTCATTTCCCCCAGTTTTTAAATGCACCCCATGCCATCTCATCCCATCTGATCACCATCTGGCAGATTTTATCTGTGGAAGCCCTATGTGTAGAGATCATCTATCTATGTATCTACACTATGTTGTCATTATAGGTAGTACTTTCCACATGTAAATGTCATCTGAATCTCTTCAGTTGTATCCAAGATTCGTCAGGTTTTATTACACAGTGATCCCCCATGCAACTATAGGACAGGAAATGGCAAGAGACAGGTTGAATAGTAGAACTATCGATCACCAGCCAGTATGGTTGAGGAGGACAATTCTTAGGTTGTAAGATCCAGTATAATTCAACTTTATCCAGAATGGAAAGTTTCGGGATAGATAATGGTGGTATTATAGTCACAACAATTTCCATAGGCAAATTCAACATGAGGTAAACATAGCAATGGTCTTTACTAGACTGAAGAAATGTGTTCAAATTGGACTGTACACTTTACTCTTGCACAGGGTCTTTTTGCTCTTTTTCTGTATTAAACAGAAATTTTGTTGCTAAAAAGCAACAAAAGAGAAATTAATTAGAGGTGGATATTGCCTGAAATAACTGAAGATAGTAGTTTGTGGCTCAGAAATGTTAATTCTAGCCTTCCCTGTTACCAACTTTATTAGGTAAACCTTTAAGGGGAGGCTACTTTTAACATTTAAGTTCTGAGGTTCAATATTCCATGGTTGGATTTGACAAGACTTGCACTCAGTTTAATTTGAATTGGGAAAAATACACCTCAATTTTATTTGTACGTACTTGCTTTATAATCCATAAATGCCAACTCAAGAGATTGGAGAAAGAATTGTCAGTGGCTGTAAATATTGTGTTAGGATTGAGCACAATCAATATTAATATAAATCGTAAGGATACAAGCAACAAGTTACAGTCACACAGACATAAAAGGCAGGAGATGGGTGATAGGAACGATGAGAAGACTAATACCGTGTTTCCCCGAAAGTAAGACAGTGTCTTACTTTCTTTTTATCCCCAAAAGCCCCACTATGTTTTACTTTCGGGGTATGTCTTATATTGGAAAAAAATTGTCGAATTTTTTGTTTTAACCATAAAATTAACATTTAGACGTGGTGACGTATGGAGGGGGGGGGCGGCGCGGAAGTGGGCAGGAGGCAGCGCTCATTAAGATCAGAGGGAGGTGGCAGATGCGGCGACGTATGGAGAGTGGGACGGTGCGGACGTGGGCAGGAGGCGGCGCGCAGCTAGATGAGAGGGAGGCGGCAATACCCCCGTGTTTCCCCGAAAGTAAGACATATGTCTTACTTTCGGGGTATGGCTTATATTAGCCGACCCCCCTGAAACCTCCGATACATCTTACAATCGGGGGTGTCTTACTATCGGGGAAACAGGGTAGTAACAGTAATGCAGTCTAAGAGAAAAGTTTGACAGTGGTGAAGGAATTATTTGTTTAGCAGAGGGATGGCATTCAGGAAAAAACTGCTCTTGTGTCTAGATGTCTTGGTGTGTAGTGCTCTATAGCGTCATTTTGAGGGCAAGAGCTGAAACAATTTATGTCCAGGATGCGAGGGGTCAGTAATATTTTCACGGCCCTCTTTGTGCAGTATACAGGTCCTCAATGGAAGGCAGGTTGGCAGGAATTGTTTTTTCTGCAGTTCTGAAACTCAAATTGTTCACTCCAAATCATAACCACTCCGAGTCTTCGGAGAGGGGCGGCATACAAATCTAATAAATAATAATAATAATAATGATGATGATGGTGGTGGTGGTAGTGGTGGTGGTGATGATGATGATGATGACTGTTGTGGTTAGCTCTGGCCCAGCTCCTGCCCCAAGGAATGTGGAGGTGGATGCAGGGGAAACATCAACATGTCATATGCCTGTTTTATTGCTGACAGAGTCAGGTAATGCAATTTCCTCGGACGAAGAAGAAGGTGGGGGTGACTTGGAAGAGGGGGGCTTGGCACACAGCCCAGGAAACCAATCTCTATTATCTTCGGTCGATTCGGATGAGGAAGTGTTAGACCCACGCATGTGCAGAATTATGCATCGAAGAGAACAATTGAAGAAATATTACAGGAGATAAGAGTGTTTGGCTGGGGCTCCAGTAATTAGAGCTGCTGATATAAATAGCAGCATGCTGGTTTGGCCGTTGTGGAAGATTATCTGATCATTGTTTCTTCAGAACCCTGCCTTGCTGTTTCCAGACTTTGTTGATTTTTCACGACTTTGAAACCAAAGCAGAGCAAAGTGTGGGGGTCTCACTTTGTGGAAGACGGAGGGCTGTGACGTTCCTTCACAGCTGCTAGCTAAGTACAGTGATCTCTCGGTTAGCGCGGGGGTTACGTTCCAAGACCTCCCGCGCTAACCGATTTCCGCGTTATACTGGATGCGGAAGTAAAAACCACCATCTGCGCATGTGCGCCATTTTTTTCATGGCCGCACATGCGCAGATGGTGGAGTTTGCGTGTGGGCGGCGGGGAAGACCAAGGGAAAGTTCCTTCAGCCGCCCAACAGCTGATCTGCTCCGCAGCGCGGAAGCAGCGAGGAGCCGAAGATGGGGTAAAGGCAAAGGGGAAACCCCATCTTCGGTTCCTCGCTGCTGCCGCGCTGCGGAGCGGATCAGGTGTTGGGCGGCTGAAGGAACCTTCCCTTGGTCTTCCCGCCGCCCAGGCAAAGGGGAATCCCCAAGATCGCTTGCCGCTTGCCGCTTTGCAGCTTGGAGCCTTGCTTCGCCTCCTTCGCTGCAATAGGCAAGCGGCAAGCGATCTTGAGAAAGAGAGAGAAAGGAGGGCGACTTGCCAGTCCACGCCCCCCTGGATGAACAGCCTCGCATGGCCCCAGCGCCGGGCTCCGCTGTTGCCTCCGCCCCCATTCGGCTCTGCAGCTGAGAGGCCTTTCCGGCAGAGCCCTCCCCAACAGCTCCCGCCGCCAGCGCAAAAAAGAAAAGAAAAAAAAATCCCCAAAAGAGGCAGGCACAAAGCGGGGGCATAAGGGGAGCTGCCCGGCAGAGGTTGTTTTTTTTCTTCTCGTGGGCAAGTGGAGGGGGGGAGAGAGAAGGGAGGAAGAGAGTGTGAGAGAGGAAGAAAGAGAGAGAGAAATGATAGAAAAAAGGGGAGAAAAAAGAGAAATGAGAAAATGATTGAAGCATAGTGACAGGAAAGAAAGAGAAAGAGACAGAGAAGTGACTCTTGGTGATGACGTATGACGTCATCGGGTGGGAAAAACCGTGGTATAGCAAAAAAAACCGCGGACTTATTTTTTAATTAATATTTTTTGAAAAACCGCGTTGCAGCGTTTCGCGCTAATCGAGAACGCGCAAATCGAGGGATCACTGTACTTAACATAGAAACATAGAAACATAGAAACATAGAAGACTGACGGCAGAAAAAGACCACATGGTCCATCTAGTCTGCCCTTTTACTATTTCCTGTATTTTATCTTACAATGGATATATGTTTATCCCAGGCATGTTTAAATTCGGTTACTGTGGATTTACCAACCACGTCTGCTGGAAGTTTGTTCCAAGGATCTACTACTCTTTCAGTAAAATAATACTTTCTCATGTTGCCTTTGATCTTTCCCCCAACTAACTTCAGATTGTGTCCCCTTGTTCTTGTGTTCACTTTCCTGTTAAAAACACTTCCCTCCTGAACCCTATTTAACCCTTTAACATATTTAAATGTTTCGATCATGTCCCCCCTTTTCCTTCTGTCTTCCAGACTATACAGATTGAGTTCATTAAGTCTTTCCTGATACGTTTTATACTTCAGACCTTCCACCATTCTTGTAGCCCGTCTTTGGACCCGTTAATCAGTCCTTAAGGACTGATTAAGGGGATTGTACAGACTACGAGGTTGTTTTTGGACGAGTGCTCTTTGCAATACAAAAAGGGTGCTTTGTTTCTTTTGAATTTTTGCGATAAAGAACATTGTTTTTGAACTTTCAAGTGTGTGTGTGTGTGTGTGTCTGAAATTTGTACCCTTGAATTTTCGGGAAACTCATACCATAAAGCCCGGCAGAACAATAGGTAATAACCAACACATCTGTACATATTCCTCTTTTTGCTTCTTCCTTTTTTAATATTATGGGGCTATAAATCCCTTTCCTAAGTTCACAACCACAAGGGCATGAAAACAGATGGACCAAGGCCTCCCACAGCAGGTTGTTAAAAGAAAAACAGGTAGTTTGATTATGAGGTTACCTGTTGGAACATATGAACTATAATAAAGAGAAAGAAACAGGAAAAAGACAGGAATGAAGACAATGACAAATTCAGCACACCAACATTCAGGAGGAAAAGCAGAGTTTGCCAGAAAGTTCTCAACCTTTTTGGGACTCGTAGTCTTTCGAAAATATGTTGCAAGTATTTTTGTGAAATGGTGGGAAGACTAGATAAGTTTTCCCATCCGCCAAACAGTAGCTATGAGGCATTTAATTAATTACAATGATCCTATTCACCAGAATGTTCCTTGCCATCCTTTTGGCCCTCAGTTTCACAGGAAATTATCTCCCGGCCCTGCATACCTTTGTTCTTTTTTTTTACAAGAAGCAAGCATCCTTTCCCTCCGGAGGGCGGGGGGAGTGTGTGTATGTGTGGTGTGGAACTGCACTCTGCTGCAGCTGCTCGTGTTTTGCTTTTCTAAGGAGGCTTCTAAGCCCAGTCTGGTAGATTGCTGTCTTTGGTTGCCAGGTTGTGGAGCCAAGATGTGGAGGGCATAGAGAATGGCCTTAAAGGACAGAGGGAAGATTTGTTACCAAGGCAACAATGAGACTTGAGCTCATTCCAAGAGATAAACTTTAGAAAAATGCTTCAGACAACCTCTCCCTAATTCACACAAAGATTAAAATAAGGGGGCTATCGCGGCAGGAGCGGGGGGAGACGGACAATGGGAGCAACATTCAGAGTTGGAAGATTCTGTTTCTCTAGCTCTTCCAACAAAAGGAGTTTTAAACCAATATGGCTTTTGTTTCTTGCTCTGGTCTACATTTTAGAGCCGACAGAAATGTAATGGAGACTTGAGAAAGTATCTGAACTATCCCCAGCCAGACCACACGTTACCAGCTAGCACTGAAGTTGTTAAGAAAATCCGGAGCTATAATTCAATCTTTTGTGTTCCCAACCCTGCAGAAGGAATGTTCTTGCTTCTGGTGTGTATCATTCTGTTTTGTATTCTTTTGCAAAAAAAATATAAATAAATAAAATTTCAATTTTCCTTTTTGATCACCTGGTACGGCAGTTTTAAAAAAAATAATAATAGCAAGAGATATGGCCCAGTACTTTATAATACAAGAGACAAACATATTACAAACCGTGGTGTGAGATGCAAGACACCCACTCCCAGGGGCACGTAGCTTCATTCGTGTTCTGTGCACATGCACGCTATGCGTGTGCATCCCGAGCATGTTTTTGATTCTGCGCATGAGCAGGAGGCAAAAAATGTGCTGAAATTCTGTGAGGGGATTCGTGCCTGCGTGTGCAAGATTTTTGCTATTTTTTTGCTTCCGTGCATGTGCCAAAGCCAAAAATTTCACGCACACACGCACGCTCCTTTGTGAGATTTTGCTTTTGCGCATGCGCAAAAAAATATGAAAAAAGATGGCGCCACCCATAGAACTGCCATCGGAGCAGCCGCATTGCAAATTGCGCAATCTGGCAACCGGTAGCAACCCACTACTGCCTCCTCCCCCAAATTGTATACTCACAATGGGAAGACAAGTCTGGTTCACGGATCAAAGTTTTATTGAAGAAAAATTGAAAAAGTGGTTGCTGGCATGGTTGCCTCTTAGACCGTTCCCAAATGGATTGAGTTCAAAGAGCGCAAAAAGCAGTGTTCAGGTTATACATTTTATATCCCTACACAATCCATGCCACACCTCAGAAGCCCTCCCTACTCCCCTTGGTTCTTCGAAGTTATTTTAGGCTGGTAGACTTCAATTCCCAGAATTCCTCAGCCTGCTTTGCTGGCTGGGGAATTCTGGGAGTTGAAGTCCACAAGCCTTAAAGTTGCCAAGTTTGGGGACCCCTGCTCTAAAGCAGAGGTCCCCAACCTTTTTTGCACCAGGGACCGGCTTTCAACTAGACCAGTTTTCCATGGCCCGGTTGGGGGGGGGGGAGCTAGCTGTCAGCGGCGCCGTAAAAGGGGCGATCAAGAGAGGAATGGGTGAATGAATGGACGGAGGGTGGGAAGGAAGGAATGAAAGAGGGAAGGTACAGGAACAGAAGAAGGGTGCAAAGAAGCAAAGAAAGGTGTGAAAGGGGAGAGTAAGAGAGGAAGGAGTGAAAGAAGGGAATGAGGGAGGAAAGAAGGGAGGAAGGAAAAGGAAAGCAAGAAATGGAGGGAGGAAAGGAAGGGAGGAAAGGAAGGAAGGAAGGAAGAAAGAAGGAAAGAGGGAAGGGACAGGAACAGAGGAAGGAAGCAAGGAAACTTATGAAAGGGGAGAGTAAGAGAGGAAGGACTGGAGGGAGGGAGGGAAGAAGGTAGGAAGGAGAAAGAAAAGAAATAGAGGAAGGAAAGGTAAAAGAGAGAAAGAAAAAGAGCAAGAAAGAAAGAAAGAAAGAAAGGCAACTTCAAAGAAAGGCTCACTGAGCATCTCTCACTCTCTCTCTCTTTCTATCCCTCTTTCTTTCTTTCTCTTCCTTTCTCTCTCTCCTCTTCCTTTATCTCCTCTTTCTCTCCCCCCTCTCTCCCCCTTTCCCTCTCTCTTTCTCTCTCCCTCTCTTGCTATCTCTCCCCCCTTTCCCTCTCTTTCTCCCTCTCTTTCTCTCTCTCCCCCCCTCTCTCTTTCTCTCTCTCTCCCCCTCTTTCTCTCTCTTCTCACTTTCTCTCTCTTGTTTTCTTTCTGTCTCTTTTGCTCTCTCTCTCTCTCTCTTTCTCTCTTGTTTTGTTTCTCACGCTCTTTCTCTCTCTTGTTCTCTCTCTCTTGCTATCTCTTTCTCTCCCCCCTTTCTCTCACTCTCTCTTTCTCACTTTCTCTCTATCTTGCTGTCTGTTGCTTTCACTCACTCTCGTTCTCTCTCCGTTCTTCTCAGCGGTGACGCGCGCACGCCCTGCCCGCCTCACATTTGCCGAGAGGACTTTCGCCCCGGGCTCTCAGCAAGGGGGTTTGCATGAGAGGCGGGGCCGGCGGAAGGTGATATTCAATGTCGGGGGCGCACGGGCGGTCTTGCGCGCGCTCCCTATCTCCCTGCTAGCCCACTCGGAATACGTATTCAAAATAAGAAAAGCCTTTGCCGGCGAAGGCTTTTCTTATTTTGAATACAGTATTCCGAGTGGGCTAGCAGGGAGATAGGGAGCGCGCGCAAGACCGCCCGTGCGCCCCCGACATTGAATATCACCTTCCGCCGGCCCCGCCTCTCATGCAGCCCCCTTGCTGAGAGCCCGGGGCGAAAGTCCTCTCGGCAAATGTGAGGCGGGCAGGGCGTGCGTTCCGGGTGCGGGAGGAGCTGCGGTGAAAGGCAGGAGGTGGCAGAGGAGCAGAGGGGGCAAATCGGGCGGGCGGTGGGCAGCGCGGAAAGGCCGAGGGGGCCCTGGCGCCGCGGACCGGCTGAAAACCCCCAGCGGCCCGGTGCCGGTCCGCGGACCGGCGGTTGGAGACCCCTGCTCTAAAGGGTCATCTTGACGTGTTTAACATCAACTATCTTTTCATGTTTACTTTTAATTTTAAGCTTGGGTAGATGTTCCTTTCTTACTGACAGTGGTCTTGCCTAAGAGGTAGGTTCCTGTCTCCAAGGGAGCATTAATACATTATCTGCACTGATTACAATTTATGGTCAATTTGCAATGGTAGGAAGCAACAAAGAGTCTCACACCTAAGTGTTATATTTTATACATTTTTATAAATTGTCATTTGCTTCTTTCAATTGTACAGTTGTCATTCTATCCTCAAATCGCTCAAGAAACTTTTCTCTTAAAAGATTCTTATATTTTTCATGTATTCCCCGCCCTCTCTTTCTCTGTGTGTCCATCGGGTGGGTTTTTCCCACTTTGGACCGGTTCACCCGAACTGGTAGTGACCCACGGTAAAATGATAAAGCCGCCCCGAGTCCTTGGAGGGGGGGCATATATATATATAAATGAATGAATGAATAAATAAATAAATAAAAATGAATGAATGAATGAATAAATGAATGAATGAATAAATAAATAAATAGATAAATAGATAAATAAATAAATAAATGGCTGGATGGATGGATGGATGGATGGATGGATGAATGAATGAATGTCATCGACCCGGTTCAGTTAGTGCCATGGTCTGGGCACCGCCATCTTTTTTTTAAAAAAAATGTTTTGAATTATTTTTTCTTTATTTTTTCTTCTGAGCATGCGCAGAAGCCAAGTTTCTAGCACTGTGCATGCAATCGTTATCTTGTTTTCGGCTTAAAAAAAAAAAATCGCACTGTGTGTCCAAGCAGCATGGGAGGAAGTGAACCAGCAGTGAGGTAAGTTGGAACCCACTCCTGGTGTTTGTGTATAAGAAAGAGAAGAGGAAACCATCTCCCAAATTTTATTCTCCTTTTCAGATTCTTAGATTTTTAATCATGATTTTGGGTTGTTTTAATTTTGTTAGTGTTTGTCTTGAATTTTGGAAAAAAAAACCCTACATTTTAATAAAGTCAGATTTTTTTTAAATTAAAAAGAGAATTTAATTCCTTCCCAGACCTGTATGTCAGTTTTCTAAGGTTACCAGATCTGGTGTGCAAAACTCTGAACAAAGGGTTAGCGTTTGGTATTCTCTAATTTCTGCAGCTCAGATCTGTTTGTTTTAGATTTACCGATATGACAGCAGAAGACATTCTGCAAAACAGTTGGTACAAGAAGTATTTATTATATGAACCAGAACACTTCAAATATTCACAATGCATTGTTGCTACGGTTCACTTTCATGTATTTTAGTATTTTGTTATTGCTTGTTTATGAATTGAAAACATCTCATTATTTACATTGGACGATTTCTCTATGATCACTATTAAAAGTATAGTACTATATTATGATTTGAAATACTTGTGCAAAAGCACCCTCTTGTGTATATGAAGAACCATATGTTTAATTTTTCTTAAGTAAAAAAGGATGTGAATTTGACTTAATTCAGATATACAGGGGGTGGACAACAAAATGGAAATACTTGACTTTTTGGCATCATAATGTTTGAACATGTTCAAATCAACCAAAACATGACATATTTTAATGTTTTTTTGTTTTTTAATTCTGTTATTTGATGTTTTTTTAAACTACCTTATTTTTTTACAGAAATTTATGGAAATTGGTTATAACCTTCTAGAAATGGCAGACCTCTCAGACTTTCAAAGAGACCAAATTGTTGGTCCTCAAATGGCAGGCACTAGTGTAACAGAATGTGCCCAAATGTTTGGTGCTTCAAGAGGTAATGTCTCAAAAGTAATGACTGCTTTTGAAAGACAAGAGAAAACGTCCTGAGTCAAGCACAGGTCTAGTCGAAAGTCGAAGTTGTCTGAGAGAGACCGTCGGACTCTAAAGTGAATTGTTAGAGCGGATCGCAAGACCACAGCTCCTAAGATCACTGCAGAGCTCAATAGACACGTACAGAATCCAGTTTCCACAAAAACTGTTCAAAGGGAGCTTCACAAATCTGGACTCCACGGAAGAGCTGCAATTAGAAAATCTCTGCTCTCAAAGACAAATGTTTCAAAGCATTTAGAGTGGTGTAGAAACCCCCAGAAATGGTCCCTCGAGCAGTGGCAAAATGTGATTTTCTCTGACGAATCATCGTTTACCACTTTTCCAACCTCTGGCCGTGCTTATATTTGGAGGCAGCCAAAAGAATCATTTCATCCAGACTGCCTTCTCCCAACTGTCAAACATGACGGGGTTCAATGATGATCTGGGGTGCTATTTCTTGGAAATCCACCGGGCCAATGATTTACCTTCATGGAAGAGTTAACAGCCATCACTATTTAGGAATTTTGGCCGACCAAATTCATCCTATGGTTCAAGAACTGTTTCCAGAGGGGGATGCCATCTTTTAATATGATAATGCACCAATACATAGAGCAAGAATTGTTAAAGAATGGCACGAGGATCATTCTAATGATGTTTAGCATCTCATCTGGCCACCACAATCACCAGACCGCAACATTATTGAGCATTTATGGTCAACTTTAGAGATTTAAGTAAGAAGTCAATTTCCACCACCATCGTCTCTAAAAGAACTGGAGGGTGCTTTAACCAAGAATGGGCTAAAATTCCTTAGAAACAACTCACAATTTGTATGAATCAATACCTCAGAGAATTGAGGCTGTATTTGCCACAAAAGGTGGACCAACACCATATTAAAAGATATTTTGATGGTTTTTCAAGGTGTTTCCATTTTTTTGTCCACACACTGTAACTCTCTGTGTTAAAAGCTATTTTCTGCAATCGATTTTGGAGCACTTTACCTTATTGTGTGCTCCAGTGGTGAAATCTATTTACCTTCCCTACCAGTTCATAAGTGCACACTTTGTGCCAGCATCGCACACATTCACCTCTGCAAATATGCAGAAGGTTTTGCACATAGTGTTAAAAATAGTGATGTCCAGGCAGGTGGGCAGAGCTTTACACTGCAGCTTCTACTGGTTCACCAAACCAACAGCTGCCGCTGTTACCAGTACACCCAAACTGTGCTGAACCAGCAGCATTTCACTCCTGCCCGTTTATTGTTGTGGTTGAAGCTGAAGTAGTCATTGACAGGTGAGACATTGTAGCAGATAATTTTATGTACTACATTTAGGTCAGACCGAAGGTGGCGTAGTTCTCAGTTGACTAAGCCCAAAATTTTCAAGCCTGGCGGCATAAGGTATTCAGTTACGAGCAGAAGAGTGGAGGACTCTTCTCATGAAATATCTCTGGACTCATTCCATTGCATTAATATACAGTGCGGGGTCTGGCATTGGTTGATTGTTCTCACGATTAAAAAATTCCTCCTTATTTGCTCCAGCAATCTCACACTACTCACAAGAGCCTACAAAACTTTTGCCAGACCCATCCTTGAATACAGCTCATCTGTCTGGAACCCATACCACATCTCGGACATCAACACCCTTAAAAACGTCCAAAGTTTAAAGAAACTTTAAAAACAATAAAATAAAAATCAATCAAAATCTCTTAATATAAATCAAAATAAAGATACTGTATACACAATAGAAATTCGGACCAAAATCAATACAATCCCTGTCTGAGTTCAATCCACTTGATAATTATTAATAACTTGATTCGTGATTCGACCGTTAGAGGTGTTGATTTGGGACAGAGCAAGGATGTGGTGAAGGTGCTGAGGTGTCTCCCAGGGGCCACTGCCAGCAGGGACAGGAGGCGGATTACAAACATTGTTAAGACTGTGAGTAAAGGTAATGACGTTGATGTGGTGGTGCATCTTGGCACAAATGATTTGTCCCAGAGAAATGTTAATGTAGTAAAAAGAGATTTTCAATGTCTAAGTGTGGAGCTGGGTAAAATAACTGATTCAGTGACTTTCTCAGAGGTGTTACCAGTTTGTGGCCAAGAGGATAAAACAACGTGTATCAGAGAGTTTAATGTGTGGTTAAGGCAGTGGTGTAAAGCTGAAGGTTTTGGCTATGTAAGTCATGATGTCAGTAGGTGGTCTAATAGGGAGTTGTTTAAGAGGGATGGTTTGCATCCATCATACAGAGGTACCCAGGTGCTCGGTGAGGAATTCAGAACTTTTTTGGACAGGCATTTAAACTAGGTAAAGGGGACAGAGATGTAACTGATGTGGGTGATTTCTGTCCCCGACCAATGAGGATAAAGCAGTTTTTGGAAGCTTATGAAAAGGGAGCTGCAAATAATATAGATGTAGTTGCTGATGATAAGGGGCAAACTAATAACGAAAATAATGTTCTTCGGGTAATGTGCACAAATGCTCGAAGCTTGAGCAACAAGCTCTGTGAATTAATGGCCATAATATCTAGAGATAATTTGGACCTGGTTGCCATAACTGAGACATGGTTTAAGGATTCTAATGAATGGGAAATATCCATACCAGGATATACACTGTATAGGAAGGATAGAATAGAGAGAAGGGGAGGTGGAGTAGCCATTTATATTAAAGTCTAAAAACAACACTAATTAAAAATACGTGTCAAAATCTAGAGACTCTCTGGATTTGCATGCAAAATAAAGAAGGTTCTGTCATTAGAATTGGGGTGATCTATAGGCCTCCAGGGCAATCCGAGGAATATGACAACAAGATGGTGGATGAAATTACCCAAATGGCAGTAAAGGGAGATATTGTGGTTATGGGTGATTTCAACATGCCTGATGTTGACTGGAATATCCCCAGTGCCCTTACATGCAAAAGTAAGAATATAGTAGAGGCCTTTACAGGAGCAGCTCTGGCACAGCTGGTTAAGACACCAACTAGAGGGGAGAATATTCTAGATTTAGTTTTTACGAATGGGAATTGGATTTCAGATGTCAAGGTGGGAGAAAATTTAGGTTGCAGTGACCATCTATGTTTGTGGTTTGATGTAAAAACTCATTGTGAGCAATCCTTTAAGGCAACCAAAGTATTGGATTTCAGAAAAACAAATTTTAATGCAATGGGAGAATATTTAGATAATGAATTAAAGGGGAGGGATAAAATGGCAGGAGCGAGCATCCAGTGGACTGTATTAAAAAAGGCCATCTTAAAAGCCACTGGACTGTATGTAAGACAAATAACTAAAGGTAAAAGGAAGAAGAAACCGCTATGGTTTAGCAATGATGTAAGGGCTATAGTCAATGAAAAAAAGGCTGCCTATAGGAGGTATAAAGAGTCTGGAAGTATAGCTGATAGGGAGGTGTATAAAATGAGACAGAAGGAGGCGAAACAGATAATATATGATGCTAAAGCCTCAAAAGAGGAAGAAATTGCCAAATCTGTAAAGAAGGGGGATAAAACCTTCTTCAGATATATTAATGATAAGAAGAAGAAAAACTGCGGCATCACGAAGCTTAGTACCGGGAATAATACATGCATTAATGGGAATAAGGAGATCGCTGACCATTTCAATAGCTACTTCTGTTCAGTTTTCTCAAAAGACACCTTACAAAATAATACTATAGAGGGATATAGCATTGCTTCCAACTGTACGGATTCAGCTCCAGTGATCTTAGAAGCCGATGTCTTAGAAGAACTTGAACGATTAAAGATAAATAAGGCAATGGGTCCAGATGGCATCCACCCCAGAGTTCTTAAAGAACTCAGATCTGTCATTACTACCCCCCTGACTGATTTGTTTAACCAATCGTTGTTAACAGGAGAAGTTCCTGAGGATTGGAGAATGGCCAGTGTTGTGCCTATTCACAAGAAGGGCAGTAGAGAAGAAGCTGGTAACTACAGGCCAGTTAGCTTGACATCAGTTGTAGTTAAAATGATGGAGACTCTACTCAAAAAGAGGATAAATCAGCACCTAAAAAACAATAACTTATTGGACCCAAATCAGCATGGCTTTACTGAAGGCAAATCATGTCAGACTAATCTCATTGATTTCTTTGACTATGTCACAAAGGTGTTGGATGAAGGTGGTGCCGTGGATATTGCCTACCTGGACTTCAGCAAAGCCTTTGATACGGTTCCACATAAAGAGCTGATAGATAAATTAGTGAAGATTGGACTTAATCCCTGGATAGTTCAATGGATTTGCAGCTGGCTGAAGCGTAGACATCAGAGAGTTATTGTTAATGGCGAGTATTCTGAGCAGAGTCAGGTTACAAGCGGTGTGCCACAAGGGTCTGTTCTGGGTCCTATTCTTTTTAATATATTTGTGAGTGACATAGGGAAAGGTTTGGTAGGGAAGGTTTGCCTATTTGCCGATGACTCTAAAGTGTGCAATAGGGTTGATATTCCTGGAGGCGTCTGTAATATGGTAAATGATTTAGCTTTACTAGATAAATGGTCTAAGCAATGGAAACTGCAGTTTAATGTTTCCAAATGTAAAATAATGCACTTGGGGAAAAGGAATCCTCAATCTGAGTATTGTATTGGCAGTTCTGTGTTGGCAAATACTTCAAAAGAAAAGGATTTAGGGGTAGTGATTTCTGACAGTCTCAAAATGGGTGAACAGTGCAGTCAGGCGGTAGGGAAAGCAAGTAGGATGCTTGGCTGCATAGCTAGAGGTATAACAAGCAGGAAGAGGGAGATTATGATCCCACTATATAGAATGCTGGTGAGACCACATTTGGAATACTGTGTTCAGTTCTGGAGACCTCACCTACAAAAAGATATTGACAAAATTGAACGGGTCCAAAGACGGGCTACAAGAATGGTGGAAGGTCTTAAGCATAAAACGTATCAGGAAAGACTTAATGAACTCAATCTGTATAGTCTGGAGGACAGAAGGAAAAGGGGGGACATGATCGAAACATTTAAATATATTAAAGGGTTAAATAAGGTCCAGGAGGGAAGTGTTTTTAATAGGAAAGTGAACACAAGAACAAGGGGACACAATCTGAAGTTAGTTGGGGGAAAGACCAAAAGCAACATGAGAAAATATTATTTTACTGAAAGAGTAGTAGATCCTTGGAACAAACTTCCAGCAGACGTGGTAGATAAATCCACAGTAACTGAATTTAAACATGCCTGGGATAAACATATATCCATCCTAAGATAAAATACAGAAAATAGTATAAGGGCAGACTAGATGGACCATGAGGTCTTTTTCTGCCGTCAGACTTCTATGTTTCTATGTTTCTAACTTACTAATACCTTAACTCACAAATACTTTTCACTAACAAAAATAACAAACACAATCAAAGTCATCACAATTCATATTCCTGCTAGTTTGCAGGTACTACCCCACCCCTCTCCTTTTCTCTCTTTTCTTTCTTCCTCCTTCTTTCCTTTCCTCCTTCTTTTCTTTTCTATCCCACCTCCAACTACCTTTCCTTTCCACGTCACCCTTGGACTGCCAAATACTACAGTTATAAGATTTGGAATGTATATACAACAATATATATAAGCTATTGTATAAAAATATTGTTTACCCCATCCCCCTCCTACTTCTCTTTTTGTATTCCCATCGCCCCTTTCCCTTCTTTTTTTAATAACCTAATAAAGTATATTTTAAAAAAAGAAAAGAAAACGTCCAAACATATTTCACCAGAAGAGCCCTTCACTCCTCCACTCGAAACAGAATACCCTACGACTAACAATCCTAGGTCTAGAAAGCTTAGAACTACGGCGCCTAAAACACAATTTAAGTATAGCCCACAAGATCATATGCTGCAACGTCCTACCAGTCAATGACTACTTCAGCTTCAACCGCAACAACACAAGAGCACGCAACAGATTCAAACTTAATATTAACCGCTCCAAACTTGACTGTAAAAAATATGACTTTAACAATCGAGTTGTCGAAGCGTGGAACTCATTACCGGACTCAATAGTGTCAACCCCTAACCCCCAACATTTCTCCCTTAGACTATCCACGATTGACCTCTCCAGATTCCTAAGAGGTCAGTAATGGGCGTACATAAGTGCACTAGTGTGCCTTTCATCCCCTGTCCAATTGTCTTTCCTTTATCTCATATATCATATATATTTTCTCCCTTTCATATATCTTCTCCTCTATTTTTACATATTATCTTTATATATATTACTTCAAGTCTATTCTCTTCCATATGTGTTGTGTATTGGACAAATGAATAAATAAAAATAAATAAAAATTATTTCTAGGTTGTATCTCTCTTTGATCAGTTTTCGTCCATTATTTCTTGTCTGGCCTTCAGGTGCCTTGGAAAATAGCTTGACCCAAGGTGAAATTCAAAAATTTCCCCTACCACTTCTGTGGGCGTAGCAGGGAAGGATATGCAAAATCTCCATTCCCACCCCACTTTGGGTCCAGCAAGAGTAGTTCTCCAAACTACTCAAAATTTCCGCTACTGGTTCTCCAGAATGAGTCAGAACCTGCTGAATTTCATCCCTTCTCTCTGTGGCAGCCTCTCAAATATTGGTACACTGCCATCATGTCTCCCCTAGTCCTTCTCTTCACGAGACTAGCCATGCCCTGAATACAAACAAGTGTTCCTCAAAGCAAAGGAGCGTCCTGCCATTTCACATTACTTAACACTGTGCCTCAATCATCCATTAAAAGAAACTGATGCCACAGTCCAACGTATACAGTAGATGCCTCGATTCTATTGGAGTCAATAGGTTTTAGTTTTAAGTAGGCTAACACAGACTGATATTGTTAAAGTCTTCTGATTTCCCCCTCCCAACCCTTCCTTCCCCATCTTTTCTCAGAGATTGCTTAGCTACTGTTCTACGGCCAAGAGAAAGGCAAAATTTATTTTACATATTTAATAGCATAATCCAGAATAAATAAAGGGGCTATTGTCAAATGGAGCATATCTATTTTTTTAAAATACTACACAACAGCTTTAGTACTTCGTCGAGATAGGGGGAGGTCACTGCACACACACAGATTATTATTTTAGAGCTAACTTTGCGGCTTTGCAGAAAGAGAGGAAAAAGTCAGAAAATGTAACTGGGAAAATTGATTAGAATCTGTGCATGATTTGTTAGAACCACATTCAAACAGTGCTAAGGTTGTCCCGCTTAAGTCAAATGAATCTTGCAGCAATATACACCTTACAAGCATTCTTCAAAATAACATATTTTATTGCTACAACTAACACTGATTCCAAATATTAGACTAGAACATAGATAAACAGCAACACTTGCATGAACTCCCTAGATTCAGATTTTAATCATATAATCTAAAAGAACTAGATCTGGGCTGTAAATATTCGATAAGTGCTAAATGACAACAGGGAAATAAAGAAAAACCTTGGATTTTTGCAGGGGCAAAATACATAAAGTTAATAAAATGAATCAAATCCCCCAGCCCTTTGCCTTTCTTTGGCTCTCCTGCTGCTTTTGAAATGATAAGTAATCTTTGGCTTGAAAATTATTTTGTGTGGGTCTTTAAAATACCTGAACATATTAGATTTTGTATCTCCGCTCTGGGTCCTTGGAGACGGAGGGCATACAAATCTAATATATTATTATTATTATTATTATTATTATTATTATTATTAATATTATTAATATTATTATTAGTAGTAGTAGTAGTAGTAGTAGTAGTAGTAGTACTAGTAGTATTACTAGTATTATCTGTTTTCTAAAGCAAAGTTTGAAAAGAAAAAAAATCCAAAAGAGCCTTTAAAACATAAATAGATATCCTGGAATACATTAACATTCTAATTATTTCATTTTCTTAATTATTTATTTCCTCCCATTATTATTTTATAAGTAACTCAAGGGAATGAACATACCTAATAGCCCTTCCTCTTCCTACCTTTCCCCATAACAATCTTTTAAGGTAGACTGGACTGAGACAGTGACTAACCCAAAGTACACAGCTGACTTTCATATTTAAGGTGGCATAATCTCCTGGTTTCTAATCTGGTACCTTAACCTGCCATGTTCGGGGGCAGGGGGGAAGCTAAGCACTCCGCCGTGAGCTTTAAAAGAAAAGCGGAGAGAGGGCGAGACAAGAGTTGCGGTTTGGGCAGTGCCGTATGTGTGTTTGTGTGTGTGTGTGTATTCTGTGGGGGGAAAGGGGCGGTCGCTACCATTGTCCAGTGATGGCGCTGCCCAAACCAGAGCTCTTGCCTCGGCCTCCCTCAGCCTTTCTTTTTAAAGCTTGCACTCAGTCTCCCCCCACAGAGTCACATGGCCCCTCCCTGAAGAAAATGGCTTTTTGCCTGCCACCACAGTCGCACCCCCACCCGAAATTAAGGTGACAGAAATGAGAGCAAAAAGGGAGGAGATACAAATAAGAGAGAGAAGGGGGGGAAGAGGGAGAAATACACAGAAATAAATGAGAGACCTGGAGTGAAAGAATGAGAGAGAGGGAAAGATAGAGAGAAAGAAAGAAAAGGCAAAGAGAGGGAGGGAAAGAGAAGTGGAGAGGAAGGAGGGAAGGAAGGAAGGAAGGAAGGGAAAAAAAGGACAAATGGAGGGAACAAGGAAGGAAGGAAGGAAGAAAGGAAGGAAGGAAGAATGAAATGAATGGAGGGACAGAGGAAGGAAAGACTTTTGGGGGGTGGTAATTGTTTTAAATTTTTCTCTCAACATACTTTCAAACAATACAGTGTGTCATCTAATTTTCCATGAATAAAATGCGGTATTTTGTTAGTAACTAATATCAATCATCAAAAGAGTTGCAAAAGTTTTTTTTCTAATTTTGTCATCTAGTTACATTTTCTTTTAATTAAATTCCCTCCTTAATGTTCCTTCAAAAAGTACGACACCAATTATATTTCTAACTTATTAACCATTATGCCAAAGTGCTTCCTTCTTTCTTTATACATTTTCTATAAAGCAATAAAACCTTGTATAGCCAATCAGATGTTAACAAAAGAAAATTAAAAACAAAACATAAACATATATGAATTTCAGACTTCTTCCCCCCTCTAAATAGCAACTTTACCTAATCCCAAATTTAAAAATTATTTCAACCCATCTAACATTTAGCCAATTAATACTTATCTGCATTTCTTACTTAATTATTAATCTTAAATTTCAGTCAATTTGAAAAAAGGAAAAAAAAGGAAAAAATTCTAAATATTCTCTATTTTCAATCAATTAAAAATCATTAACATCATTAATCTCCCCAACCATTCAAAATTCAATTCCATTTATGCATTAATCCAAATCAGTATCACCTACTACGTTATGCCGGGCTTCACGTTACAAGCCCCCAATTAAGTCCAAAGTAGAAATTCAAACACACACGTTTGTAAAGTAAACAAAGTTGGTTTATCAAGATACTGTCCAAAACGCACTTTTAATCAGCCAAAGTGCTCTCCCACACACCACAAGCCTTGAATGCTGTGAAAAATATAAAACAAAAGCAAAGCAGATAAAAAGCAGCTGTGAAGACATCACAACCACCCCCCTTCAAGAGTCCTCATGCTTAACTGTGAATTGTTCCACAAAGTCCTTGTAAATCCTGAAGCCGTTCACAAGTCTTTGTAAATTTCTGAAGTAAACCACAAGTCTCTTTCTCTCAAAACGGATAAACTCCCACGCAGAGAGGCAACAACACTGGCAATTTATCAGCAGCCCCATTAGCCTAATTGCCCCAGCCACAGGTGTTCTCCCTTATTTCCTATAATACTTGCGCATTTGTTCCTTCCTTGACATCAACCTGCATCTGCGAACATCTATGAATGCCTCCCCTTCTGAATCTAACAATGATAATGATGATGATGATGATAGTTCACTAATGGGGTAATTAGCTAATGGGCTGCCTATAACTACCTCCTCCGTTGATCCTACTTCACTTCCAGAATCGTCCCATGACACAGACGCTTCACCGTCGGAAGCTGTTGGCAGTAAAACCGGCCTCTGATAATGTGAGGATTCTCCCACGTCAACCCCCACAGTCCTTGGAGTAGGAGCTGGCCCAGAGCCAGCCACAACACTACATATCTTATTATAATCAATACTTCTAACTTTATTAAAACAGATCAGCAATTCCTAAATTCATATATCTAAATATAAAAAATAATTAAAGTCCGGCCTTCTAAAACCATCCCAATTTCTCATGCGGCCCCATGGCAAAATTAATTGCCCACCCCTGGCCTTGACTATAAATTTAGCAGTTCTAGAAACTACATATATATATTTGCACCCTGAAGAAAGTAAGCTAATTGTTTATTACAGTCCCAATGTGTAATTTTGTCAAGTAGGGACTGTAAATACTGAGGTCTTACTGAGGAGTATAATTTACAGTTGAGTAGGACGTGCGCAATATCTTCTATTTCTGGTGCGCTGCAGATGCGTGTTCTCTCAAAATATGGTACTTAGTGGAATCATCCGTAATTAACCATAGAATCTATCTGCTCAAATCTTGCTCTAGTGAGAGCTGTTCTATGGTATTGGGTCAAACCCATTGTCAGTTTATTAGATATGTAGGATTATGGCTTTCTAGATTTTTTATTGTAATATGAAGATTTATATGTTATATTTTACATATAACTTACTCCACTACTAGATATTATATGAAAATTGTTTTTGGGAACAATTAGCTAAATAGATTTGTAAGATTAAAATAAGGCGTGAATTTAAATGAACAACGATTAATGTATAGGTTATCGTAATGTTTTAATATTGGATGGAGAAAAGCTATATTTTAAGAGGTTTATAAATATATAAGATATTAGTGTACAGTATATGTTTGAAGAGTTCTTTTGTGAAAGAAAGAGATATAAGAGCTTCCACTGAATGAGTACAAAGTAGAAAAAAATTGTATATATCTGATAATAAGCTTGATTTTGTGTTGCAAATTATTTTTATTTTATGCTGGTCTTTATTAGTGCCCAATTCAGCAGATACATAACAATTTCCTAATACAGGTAGGTCTCATTGAGGTTAATGAGTTCCATGAAGTGGTGAATGTTATTCAAATTCACACTGTTCATAGTAGTATTTCTATGGAAAATAGGGAAATTGGTTTCAGATTGAGAAAAATAAAAAATGAAAACTTTTTAAACATAATACAAATCTAATAAATAAATAATAATTTTATATGAATATTAACAAAATGCTAAAATAATATATAAATAATATACTTAAAATTTAAAATTCTGGTTAACAAAATCACAGAATAGTTATAGAAAACAAAGTAAACAAAATCTACTATAGATTCAGGTATTCCAACATATTTTATTTTAATCTTTCTATACCATATTCATGTCGTTCATGTGCATTTAGACATACTGTAGTAAAGAAGACATGCCACCTCTTAGATTATATCTTTTAACATGATCATTTGTTCTCCTTTTGAGGTTCTTTTTCAGATTCAATGCAGAATTTGGAAGAATTAAAGCACAGAAAACAAGGTATTTATTAATGTTGGGCTCTGTCATATGTATGTTATTTGGTTTAATATTTAATATTTATATTAATTATGTGTTTAGGTTTATGATCTGCCATTATAAATGATAGCAGATATATAGTTCTGATTGAGAATACTATGTCTGTCATTAGGTTAGAAATACAGTGGTACCTCATTTTACGAACGCCTCTTCATGCGAACTTTTCAGGATACGAACCCGGTGTTTAAGATTTGTTTGCCTCTTCTTAAGAACCATCTTCACCTTACGAACCCAAGCCCGGGCTCTCTTACTGCGTGTGCACTCTCTTACTGCCGCAGGGATTCCCCTACCTTGTGACTGCCACCGCCAGGATTTCCCATTTGCTTTCCAGCAGCTGGGCGAGATGCCTCCTCCTCCTCCTCCTCCAGAGCTCGCGGGAAAGAAAGTGGGGAAAGAAAGAGTCCCGTTTTCAAGAGGGGAGAAAGAGAGAAATGAGTCCCGTTTTCCAAAGAGAAAGAGAGGCAAATGGGTAGGAGAGGGGAAAGAAGAGTCCCATTTTCAAGAGGGGAGAAAGAGAGAAAGGAGTCCCATTTTCCAAAGAGAGAAAGAAAGGCAAATGGAGAGGAAGAAGGACAGAGAGAGTCCCCTTTTCAAGAGGGGAGAAATGAGTCCCGTTTTCCAAAGAAAGAAAGAGAGGCAAGTGGGTAGGAGAGGGGAAAGAGTTCCTATCTATCCATCCATCCATCCATCCATCCATCCATCCATCCATCCATCCTCTTGAAAATGGGACTCTCTCTGTCCTCCTTCCTCTCCATTTGCCTTTCTTTCTCTCTTGGAAAATGGGACTCGATTCTCTCTTTCTCCCCTCTTGAAAACGGGACTCTTTCCTTCCTCTCTCCTACCAGTTGCCTCTCTTTCTCTCTTTGGAAAACGGGACTCATTTCTCTCTTTCTCCCCTCTTGAAAATGGGACTCTCTCTGTCCTCCTTCTTCTCTATTTGCCTTTCTTTCTCTCTCAGAAAGCCTAGGTAGCCGAGTGTGGCTCCATCTCTCCAGTTGTTCTTTGTATTCCCTCCCGCTGCCGCCTTTTGCTGGTCCATGCTGAGAAACTGGAGTTTACCTCACGAGCCTCGCTTGGTTGCCTTTCAGTCCTTCCCTCCCCACCTCCACCTCGGCCGTTAAATTTTTCATCCTCCCTCAGGTGCTAGACCCTATTTAGCAAGGTGAAGCTGGTGCACAGGTGGGGAGGGGAGAACTGTGGTTTTGTCTCTCTTTCTCTCTCTCACACACACACACACCCCTCTCTCTTTCCCTTCCTCTCTTTCTCCCCATTTCTTTTTCCCCCCTCTCACCCTCTCTCTTGCCCTCATAGGATCCTTCCAGGGGCTTAGTTCTGCTTTACACCTGAGTACGAATAGAGCCGCCAAACAAGCCAACGCAGTGGTAGAGCAGCATTTGAGATGCTATGTCTAATGGGGCAGATCTCCTGCCCTTTGGTGAGGTTGCATAAAGTAGCCATTGGGAAGCGGGGATTTGTCCCCGTGCCAGAATACCCTCAGGAACCCTTTTCCTCAATGAGTTTAACAGAATGGGTGCGTTATTGCAGAGTATGTGAAGAAATGTAAACTGAGTGCTAGCCAAAGCAAAGGAGACTCAGAAAGTGCAGGCAGACAAGAGACAGTCACCCCAGAGACAGTTTCACATTGTAGACAAAGTATATCTCTCCACAAAGGACCTGAAGTCGAAGCGGCCCTGCCGAAATCTGGGTTCAAAAATTATAGGGCCTTTTCCCATAGTAGTGACAATCTTAAAGCCAATGACAATGGAATTAAAGCTGCCACACCTACTGGGAAAAGTGCACCTGGTGTTCCACTGCAGTTTGCTTAATCCGCTGGTGGGGTCAGAACTGTGGCCAGTTGCCGTGATAGTGCCAGGTCCAATCATATTGGAAGGGGAAACACATTACCAGGTTAAAAAGATCCTAGATTCCAGGTTATACAAAGGCAAGCACCAATAACTAGTTCAATGGAAGGGATATCCAAGGTCAGATGCTAGATGGGTGAAACAGCAGAATATGAAGACAGACTGATGGATCAATATGTTTTGTGAGAAATACCCACAGAAACCAAAGGACCTTTAATGGCTTTCATTAATGTATGTGTGTGTTTGTTGTTTTCCAGGTGCTTCTCACTTTCTAGGAGGATCCAACTGTCAACAGATCAGGCCTGCCACAGCCATTTCGCAGTTTACCCCACTGTGTGGGGAGGAGGAGGTCTGGAATATCAGACCAGAGAACAGCAGATCATCCCGTGAGAACCGAGGTCATCTCAACAGGTGCTGACCAGAGATTGAGGGGTTGCCAAAGAGGGAGGGCATTATTTATTCCTTAATTATACTGAAACCACAGGAAATAATTAGAGCTGGTTTTGTTTTCATTCATGCCAAAATGATGTACTCAATAAAACAGTTCTTTGAGAAAGTTGCAAATTTTGGAGTATTGAATTGGTTTAGTTCCTTAGTTGGAACCGTTTCGGCTGACCAGGAAGGACGTCTTCGTGACGTCAAAGCTCTGCCCATGGAATTCCCTATTGGGATTCCCCACCTCCATTTCAGCCTCCAGATCGGCCGAAAACACCGCTGCCGATTGCAAAACCGGCGCTCCGCCAGGCACCGCCGCCCGGCTGTAATCTTCTGAAACAGCCAGGTGCTTCTCCGCGGCCTCCGGAACCTGAACCCAAACCCGAACTTTTGCTGAACTTCCGGATTCGACGTTCGAGAGAACGCCGAGAAGCCCCCTGGCTGTTTCAGAAGGTGACAGCCGGGCGGCAGCGCTTCTCGGCGGCCTCCCGAACCCAAACCTGAAAAGTTCGGGTTCGGGAGAACGCCGAGAAGCCCCCTGGCTGTTTCAGAAGGTGACAGCTGGGCGGCAGCGCTTCTCGGCGGCCTCCCGAACCCAAACCCGAAAAGTTCGGGTTCGGGAGAACGCCGAGAAGCCCCCCGGCTGTTTTAAAAGGTGACAGCCGGGCGGCAGCGCCCAGCAGAACGCCTTTTTGCGACCTGCAGTGGGTTCGTAAGTCGAAAAAAGTTCGTATGAAGAGGCAAAAAATTTCCGAACCCCCGGTTCGTATCTCAAAATGTTCATATCACAGGGGGTTTGTATCACGAGGTACCACTGTATTTTGAAAAATTCTGCTTAGCAAAATGTATTAAAAGGAAAAGGGGGCAAGAGACTAATCCTTACTTTTAATCTACTTCTAACCTTCCCCTTAAAAATCCAATCCTGTCATTGTTAAGGTTTGATGATGTTTTTGAATGCCAGATCAGTATTTGTTAAGATCTTCCATAGGAATGACTTAATTGCAGATGAGGTGGTCTGGTGTCAATAACTAAGATCTGAGTGAAAGTTCCCCTTTTAGGAATTGTGATCTGGGGTGAAGAGAACTGGTTGCTGTGGGATGTGTGGCCAGGGGTAGGTGGGATGGCAGCTATCATTTCGGTATCCTTGGGGGATTTCAGAGGCTTTCACAGGTAACTGGATGTCAGATTATCTGATTGAAGATGGGTTTTAAAAAGCAGTTGGGTTTATTGCTGCTGTACCTGCCTCCATACTATATAGCCATGATGGTGAACCTATGGCATGCATAAGGGGCGTACATAAGTGCACTGGTGTACCTTTCGTCCCCTGTCCAATTGTCTTTCCTTTCTCTCACATATCATATAGTATATTCTCTTTCTTTCATATATCCTCTCCTCTGAGTTCACTTTTACCCTTATATATATTACTATGTGTCTATTTTTCTTCCTATGTATTTGTGTATTGGATAAATGAATAAATAAATAAAAATAAATAAATGTCACAGATGACCCAGAGAGCCATATCTGAGGACACACGTGTTGCCGTATGTCCGTCATTATGCACAGCAGGCTTTCCTGAAACCTTGGGTCCATTTTTTGCCATCCACAGGTTCCGGAAGCTTTCCTGAAGCCTGGAGTAAGAGAAAACAATCTCTCCCCACCCTCTGGAAGGCCAAAAATCAGTTGGAATCTGTTTTTTGCTATCCACAGGTTCTGGAGGCTTCAGTAAGCACTATGCGCATAAGGAAAGCACAGTGGGGGTTGTGCGCACCTGCACAGAGGAGTACATTGCATTATGGGAGAAAACAACCTCTCCCCACCTTCTGGAACAGACCTGGGCAAGATACGGCCTGGGGGCTGGATGTGGCCCGCCCGCTGTCTGTGACCGGCCCGTGGAGGTCAGTCCAACCTGTGCACGCGCATATGCGTGCAGGCAAAAACCAAAAGCCACATGGTGGAGTCGGACGGCTTCGCCACCTGCACGAAGAAGCAAAAGGCGAAAAAATGGCAATCGCATCATGCCTATTGCTTGGCTGACGGCGCTGCCTACACTGGAACTCTCACCTCACCCTCTCCACCTTTCCCTTAAGTTGACATAACCTTCTTTGGGAATTCGCGGCGGAGCCTCTCCCACCCCCAGTGGGGGTAAATTAGGTTGGGGAGCAGGGAGACAATTGGAAGACTGTGAATAGAGGGAAGGAAGGAGGAAGGGAAGTAAGGAATGAAGGAAGGAGAGAAGGGAAGGAGGGAAGGAAGGGAGAAAAGAAGGAAGGAAGGAGAAATGGAGGAAGGGAGGGAAGGAGGAAGGAAAGAAGGAGAAATGGAGGAAGGAAGGAAGGAAGGAAGGAAGGAAGGAAGGAAGGAGAAATGGTATTACTCTGGAAATATAAAATATAAAACTGTTAAATTTGAATATCTCCCTTCTTCATCAAAGAAAATCTAGGATCTGAAGGAGTATGATATGAAATATGTCCAGGCCAATCCGCTAAAGCGAATTGAAGATCCTCTGAAACTTTAAAAAGTGCATCCCAGGTATTCAAAGGACAAGGAACTATAAATGAAAGTGGTTCAATACCTGCTAAAAGCTTGCACCTGCGATGGCCTTTGAAAATGAGATTTGCAAAAAGAGTATACTTTTGGGTAATACTTGTCCTTGGGGTGTGGGACAAGTGAAGCCATTCTAAAAATCGCAATGGAGGGCCGATTTGAGACAAAACAGCAGTTGGTAGGGTAGCAGTGTTCAAAATAATTAAGACAGTTGGCTCATTCTCTTGCATACAATCTACCCATACTTGCTGAAGAGCTGTATCAACAATTTCAAGGGTGTCCTTTTGCTGCTGGTTCAAAGGGATCCTGTCTCCCGGAGCCTTGCCGCCGGAAAAAGCAGAAAAAAGAGGAGTTAATTGAGCTGATGTTAAACCCAAATACGTGTGCGCCCAGTTGAGGGCGCCCAAGTACTGTTGTAACTTAACTAGGGTGGTTGTGTCCGGTAAAAAAAGGTGTGGCAAGTAAGGAGCAGCTCTGGCTGCCAAGAGCCTATGACCCAAATATAAATAGGGCTCCTTGATCTGAATTTTTTCAGGGGAGACATGAAGTCCTGCAATTCCTAGGAGAGAAGAGAATCTAAGAACTGCTGGACGGTACCCAGTGGGCCTGGTGTGGCCACAAGGATATCGTCCATATAATGGTAAATTAAGAGCTGTTTATGTTGCAATCTGAAAGGTCGTAAAACGGCATTGACATAATACTGGCACATGGTGGGACTATTAATCATGCCTTGTGGCAAAACTTTCCACTAATATCGAGAAGAAGGTTTGGAATTGTTTAATGGTAAGACTGTAAAAGCAAATAATTGTCAGTCCTTCTTCTGTAATGGGATGGGAAAAAAGGCATCCTTTGAATCAATTACCATAAGATCCCAGTCTCGGGGAATAAGATTGGGGTTTGGCAGGCTGCATTGAAGCACACCCATAGGCTGTAAAATTCTATTAATGGCCCGTAGATCGTGCAAGAATCTCCATTTTCCTGACTTCTTTTTAATTACAAAAACAGGAGTATTATAAGGACTCACAGAGGGTTCGATATGACCCATTTGCAATTGTTCTTCCACTAGTGCAGTAAGGGCAGTTAACTTTTCCATGGGAAGAGGCCATTGATCCACCCACACCAGGGAGGAGTCAAGCAGGGTGAGTGAGAGAGGGGGAGGCATTATTGCAAAACCAAGCGTCCGCCCAATTGTGAAATCAGATATCTCCCCCACAAGTTAACGTGAAGGGGTAGGACTAAAGGCTTGATGTGCGCAGTAACAGAGCACTCAGAGGAAGTGACAGTAAGCCAATCCTTACTAACCTGAGCATTCTGAACACCCCCCACACCTCGGACAGCGGGCGAGAAAATGACGGGCCACTGGGATGGCCATTCAGACTGTTGAATTACGGAGACATTCGCCCCAGTGTCCAGAATTCCTGAAAAAGAATGTGGGAATTTGAAATGTGAGTGTCAACAGTAAGGCAATCCATTTGAGCAGCACCAATGCGAGTGATTCTATGGAAGTCCTGAGGTTCCCTTTCTAAAGGGACTGGGATTGCTTGTGCAACAAGTTCACCCTTTTCCACTGTTAAAGGCGTGTCCAGAAGACAAATAAGGGCAACAGAGGCAAAGTCTGTCAGAATGAGGGAAATTAAAGTCCGTTTGAACCTTAAATCATTCTGGAGGTGATGGATTGAGAGAGCAGACATTTGTTGTCAAAGCAAGATTTCTTTTTATTATAAAAGTAGAAAATTAAATATGTCATGAGAGACAAATAAAAAATACATCTTCACATTATGGCTGCTAACACCCTGCCTTCTTTCTACAATTCCATTAAGAGCCGGGGAGTAAGGTGCTGGCGCTTGATGATGGATTCCATTTTTCCTCATACATCCTTGGAATTGCTGGGACATGATCACTTTGTATTCTTCTGATGCGGACACCATGTTGTTAGTACCTCTGTAGCAAAGTCTTTAAAGATCTGAAAACTCTCAGATTTTTGTTCCATTAGGAATACATACCCATATCTAGAATAACTATCAACAATAGTCAAGAAATACTTACAGTTCCTTTTAGTAAGCCGAAATGGACCGACAATGTCAGTATGAACCAAATCAAAAATGCGTGTAGACAAATGTGTGGCATGCTTAGCAATAGGTGCAGCTTTAGATTTAGAAGAGTTGCAAACAGAACAGTCTAAATGAATTTTGCAATTACTATCAACCTTAAAACCATTTACAAGTTCAGGCATCTTGGATAAGACTGGATAAGATGCATGGCCCAAACGACGGTGCCATTGGTGAACACACCTGGAATGAAAAGATTTGTTTGTTAATACAGGTTTAACATTTGCAACATCATGTGGAACCTCTTGAACCTCATTGGCTTTAGGAGCCTTTGTTTCTATAGTGACAAAAGGTTTTCTCTCTGGACCTGTGCTTTTGCCCTTTGGAACTTTTATACTTACATCACGTTTTACATGAGGATTTGGCTTTAAGTAGTAAACACCTCTGATTGGAAAGGGCAGCGCCGGACTTACCCGGCAGGCAGGCTTTGCTGGAGGGACCGGGAGACACGGTCCCTCATGGCGGCCGCCATCTTGGATCCCGGGCGAAGTCTCGCGATGCGAGACTTCGCTCGGGAGAGCAGGGCCTGATTGGCTAAGGCCCTGATTGGTCCGGGCGGGGCCTGCTTGCCCTATATAAGGGCGAGCAGGCCCGGGGCTCTTCCTTTTCGCCCGGACCGATCTACTGAGCAGACATTCGATCGGTCTGCTCCGTCGGCCATTTTGTTTGGCGACCTCGTGCGAGGCGCCATTTTGAGGCCTGTGGTGGGGCGGAAAGCCTTTTTGAGCATCAGCGGAGCCAGCATCGGCTGGGCTCCGCTCCGGTTTGGAGCCTCATTGTCCTGCATAGTTGGGAGGGGGGTGCTGCCTTCTGGTGGCCTCGCGGGCCCACGGGGGTCGCTGGGGGGGTTGTAGGCCTGGGATAAAGGCCTAGTTCCGGGCCTTGTCGCCCATTGGAAGGGGGGATTGGCTTCCTTGGTGGGTTTGTGCCACTGAGGCCTGCTGTTATGGCAGGCCTCGTTTAAGGGGTGCAGGGCCCATTAGGGAAGGGCTTGGTCCCGCCCTATTCTTTTGTAAAAAATAGATTGTAGGGGTATGGCCCCTAAAAAGCGGCCAGCTAAGGCCCTCCCGGCCCAACCTGTGGTGCGGCCTAGGAGGGCTGCCAGGCCGTCTGCCCGGGCTCGGGCGGCGGCAGAGGTGCCCCCGGGGGGGATCCCGGTGGGGGGGTGGTAGGGTTTATGCCCACAGTCCCTCAACCCGAGGTGTCCCCTTCTCTCTCCTGGGCCAGGGTCCTGGAGCGGCTCAACGAGTTGGAGAGGTGGCGGTCGGGGGCAGGCCCGGAGGGGCTTTCCTCGGCTGCCACCGCAGCTTGGGGCGCAGACCCCGCGGAGGAGTCGGCCCCAGCTGGGCAAGTGGCCCACGAAGTGCAGATGGCGGGAACCGGACAGGCTGGCAGCACCGGGCAGACGAGCCATGCTGGACAGATGGCCCAGCCTGGGCAATGGTCATCTTTCCAGGGCCCAACCAGGATGGGCCCACCATGGATGGCTTCTACCCCTTACGGGGCAGGTGAGGTTGCACCACATGCAGGCACATCTCCGCTACTGCCCATCCAGGGTCCCGGGTTCATCCCGCCAGCTATGGGGGGTGGCAACAGTTTCACGGGGGCTGCTGCAGGCACCTGTGGTCAGGTTTGGTCCCCGCCAGCTCCGCCAGTGGGGGCGCTGGGGGTGCCTGTCCCACCTGGGGCGGGGGTGGGGGGTTGGATTCCTCCTCCACCGGCCATTATGCCACCGGTCCCATTCATGTACCCACCGGGGCTTGGGGTGCTGGGCTCGGGGGCCACCACGGTGTGGGACCCGTTCACCAGCATCAAGCCTGGGGCCATCCCTTGTGGGTTGCCCGCCACACCTTTAGGGTACCATCTGCACCCGTCAGTTAAGGAGGCAATCTGGCGGGGGGAGTACGTTGATTTGTTCTCCATCTTGAACAGGGAGGTCCCTAAACAAGATAAGGAGGTTGTCCCTGGGGAGAAAGTGAAAAAGACAAAGGTCACGAAATGCTTCAGCTCGTGGCTGTATGCATTTCTGACCTTTGCGTCGGTGGTCATTCAGAGGCAGCCGGGGAGGGCCGGTGCCTTGCTGAAGTACATCGACCTAATAGCGAGGGCCCATTTCGAGTATGGGGGGACCATATGGAGGCACTATGACAAGGGCTTCCGTATGCGTATTGCCCATGACCCCTACTTGCCTTGGGATATGGTGGTTCCGGACCTGTGGTTCCAGGCCACTCATATGTCAGGGAAGGAGGGCTGTGATAGGACCGATAGCGGTCACTTTATGGAGGAGGAGCCTGCGACGCCCGCGCCGGCCAAGGCCGTGGCGGGTGCCGTTAGTAAGGGTGCCTCTTTAATATGTCACGAGTTCGCTGCAAAGGGGGCGTGTTTTCGCCCCCTTTGCAGGTTTCGTCACGCCTGCGGAAGTTGTGGGGGAAACCATTCCGCAGCCGTGTGCCCCCGCCCCAAGAAGGGGATTGAAAAGAAAGGCTCGGGTCCCCCAAAGCCTCCCCCACCTGCTGGGGGAAAAGGGGCCCAGCCCAATTAATTTAGGGGTGCTCGAGGGTTGGTTGGGCGACTACCACCCTCGCTCGAGAGCGGCCGCTCTCTTGTTAGGTTTCGTAGAGGGATTTAGGATCCCTTATCAGAGTGTTAGGAAGGCCTTCATGTCTGACAACCTTAGGTTGGTTGTTGGTCATGAAGACATTGTTAGGGAGAAGATTGGGACGGAGGTTGCCGAAGGCAGGGTCCTGGGGGCCCTTTGCGGAGCCGCCCTTCCCGAATCTTCGTGTGTCTCCCTTAGGTGTGGTCCCCAAAAAGGCGAGTGGTGGATTTAGGTTGATTCACCATTTGTCTTTTCCAAAAGGGGAGTCAGTGGATGATTTCATTCCTGACGAGTTGTGTTCAGTCCGGTATGCATCCTTTGATGCAGCCGTGACTATGGTTAGGAAGTGTGGGGTGGGAGCCCTTATGGGTAAATGCGACATCAAGTCGGCATTCCGGCTCCTCCCCATACACCCGGATGACTTTGGGCTGTTGGGCTTCCATTTCGAGGGGGGCTATTACGTGGACAGAGCTTTGCCCATGGGGTGCTCTGTCTTGTGCTCTCTTTTCGAGAGTTTTAGCACCTTCTTGGAGTGGGCGCTCAGGAGGCAAAGTGGTCTGGGTACGGTCGTTCACTGCCTTGATGATTTCCTTTTGGCGGGGCCTGCGCATTCGGAGCAATGTTTTGCTTTGATGCGGGACTTCGAAGCCCTTTGTGCTCATTTAGGGGTGCCTTTAGCCTCTGAGAAGACCGAAGGCCCCGCCACCAGGATTACCTTTCTGGGTATTGAATTGGACTCAGAGGAGCAATCTTCCAGATTGCCCCTAGAGAAGTTGGTAAAGATTAAGCGGAAGCTTGATGAGGTTCTGGGCTGCCGGAAGGTGACCCTACGGCAGCTTCAGGAACTGGCAGGCATTCTTAATTTTGCCTGTCGGGTAGTTGTTCCTGGAAGGGCTTTTTCCAGGAGGTTGTATGATGCGATGAAGGGGCTCCGTTTGCCCCATCATCGTACCCGCCTTTGCGCCGGGGTCAGGGCTGACCTCGGCGTGTGGCGGGATTTTTTGGATAGATTTAACGGGTTGTCTTTCTGGAGGCACGAGCTTCTGTTGGAAGCTGAGTTGCAGCTCTGCTCTGACGCCGCGGGGTCTTGTGGTTTCGGGGTAGTGTTAGGTGACCAGTGGTCCTGGTCGGCATGGCCTCCGGAATGGAGTGCCTCTTCGTTGGTTAAGGACCTTACGTTCCTGGAGCTCTTCCCCTTAATAGTGGCCTTAGAGCTTTGGGGGGAGCAGTTTAGGGACAAGACCGTGCACTTCTGGTGTGACAACCTAGCGGTTGTCCATGTGGTGAATGCCCTGTCCTCAATGAGCGACAGGGTTATGCGGCTTGTCCGCCATTTTGTGCACAGGTCCTTGTCTCTAAACGCATTGTTTTTGGCTAAGCATGTCCCCGGGTTGGATAACGGGGTCGCTGATGCCTTGTCCCGTGGTCAGTTGTCCAAGTTTCGGACCCTGGCCCCGTGGGCCCGAGAGTTGCCAGAGGAGTTTCCCGGCCACCTCGGGAGTCTGGGAGGGATCCAGAGTGGTGGAGAGACTAGGCATCCCGGGCAATCCCCTTGTCTGTGGCGCCCGGCACCTTGGGGCATACCAGCGTGCGGGCAAGGAGTTTGGGGATTTCAGGCAGGGCTGGGGTTACCAGCTTAGCTGGCCCGGCCCTGTATAGCGCCTGGCCGGGTTCTGCGTCCAGCTTGGGCAGCGTGGCCTGTCAGTTAGGATGATCCGGTCCTGGTTAGCCGGCCTCGCCTTTTTGTACAAGGCGGGGAGGTTTGCAGTTTTTTCGGGTGACTTTGCATCCGGTAGGTGTTGGAAGGCCGTACGAGGGAGCGAGCGGGGGCCCCTGGTGACACTCGTCGGGCTCGACGGTGGAGCAGCTGGCTTTAATCAACGTGGGTTTTGGCAGTCTGTGTTCCTCATTGTAAGAGGCCCGTCTTTTTGGGGCAGTGACTGGTGTCATGCTTGGGGCCCTTGGGGCCAGCGAGGCCTGGCCTCATCTCAGGCTGGCAATTCGCTCCGTGCCTTCCAGCACGCTGATCTGGCCGTTAGACAAGGGGGGGGTCCCTTGTGGTAAGGCGGTCTGAGTCAGATCAGTTACGCAGAGGGGTTACCATCTACCTTAGTGCGGCCGCCGACCAATCGGTGTGTACGGTGGCCGCCCTACAGCTTGTGTGTTTTCTGCAGGGATCAGGTCTGGGATACCCGTCTAGGCATTGGGACGGTACCCCTTCTGACCCGTTTATACTTTTGTGCGTTAGTACCCAGGGCAATGGCCCAGGTGGGCACGGATCCCGCCGGTTATGGAACGCGTTCGTTCCGTATCGGCGCCGCCACTAGCACGGCAGTTTCTGGTTTCCCGGCCCACTGGCTTCGGGTGATCGGCCGCTGGCGGTCAGCGGCATATTTGGGTTATGTTAGGCCCGCTGAGGATCCTAGGCAGGGCTTAGGCTAGGTGACCTCTCTGCGTGTGTTTCCTCTTGCAGGTCCCCAGGCTGACGTGACACCGACGGCGCTGCTGTGTGGCACAGCATGATTTGCTGGGCCGGCCGCCTGGCGGCCAGGAGCGCTGTCGGGACCCAGCCGTCCCTGGGGCGGTGGGTCAGGGTTGCCTGGATGGGCCGGAGAGGTGTGCGGTGGGAGTGCTCCTACCGGTGTGGCTGGGCGGTCAGCATTTTGGGGCTGCGCCCGGCAATATGGGGGGCGGCTCCTGGAGTCGTTCCCAAATGGGTTTGGGTGGGCAGTGTCCTGGGGCCGCACCCAGGTGGCTGGTATTGCCCTTAGGTGGCAATGACCCGTGCATACTGGGAGGCCTGGCGCTGATCATCCAGGCACGCGAAGACCTGCGAAGGCTTCGTGAGGTCTGGCCCACCACGCAAGTGGTGTGGTCAGAACTATTACCTAGGCTTGTTTGGAGGGACGCCTCTCCCCTTAGGGCCATTCACCGGGCTAGGCGACGGGTGAATAGGGCTATGGGTAAAACAGTTAGAGAGTTGGGTGGAGTAGTAATACCTCATCCCTTTATATCAATAGACCAACCATGGCTCTATCGTGATGATGGCGTTCGCCTGTCTGACCAGGGGAACGCCATCTGCTTACAGGACCTGCAGCGGTCTCTGCGTGAGCTGGCGCAGCTAGAGGGGGGAGTCGGGGGGCCAAGATAGAGATCTGACCCCCGCTCCTGTGGCAGGTTAGGGGCGGAAAATTGGGTGGTTTAGCAACCGCGCGTTCTCCCTTGGGCATCTTTGGGGATGATTGACAGGTTCTCCGCAAGCTCATGGAGGGAGTTTCTGCCTGAGCAGCTGGGGGGAACCTGTCTTTGGGTCCTACACCTTTAATTCCCCGATTCGGGTTAGCCGGTGGGACCCCCCTCATGCACAGCATGGCAGAAAAGGTCACAGGTGACGGCCTGGCCCTCACCTGGACCTTGCATCGAGATACGCCCATGAGTTGCCCAGGAATGTTTGCTGGCATACGTCATCTCCGCCCCGGAAGTATTTGTTTGACCCTGCAGGTCCAGTTCCGGGTCATAGTTGTTTATGCAAATTTATGCAATATTATTTGAATAAATTATGCAAATTTATGTTAATAAAAATGACCCAATTTTAAATCCAGCTCTGGTGTCCGTGTCGTTACTCCGTCTCTCCAGCAAGGGCAGCGCCGGACTTACCCGGCAGGCAGGCTTTGCTGGAGGGACCGGGAGACACGGTCCCTCATGGCGGCCGCCATCTTGGATCCCGGGCGAAGTCTCGCGATGCGAGACTTCGCTCGGGAGAGCAGGGCCTGATTGGCTAAGGCCCTGATTGGTCCGGGCGGGGCCTGCTTGCCCTATATAAGGGCGAGCAGGCCCGGGGCTCTTCCTTTTCGCCCGGACCGATCTACTGAGCAGACACCCGCCCGCCCTCCACTATTTTGCAGTGTGCTTAAGGGTCGCCCTTAGGGGGCCGAATGGGAATTTTTTGCAGCTCTGCCTCTTAGCTGGGCTGTTTTTTCGCCCATTCCACACTGGGGTGATGGCTGTGCGGTTAGGGGGTGCTTGCATTAATTAGGTTAATTGGCTTACCTTTGGTCATTGGGTAGGCAGGTTAGGGGCGGAAAATTGGGTGGTTTAGCAACCGCGCGTTCTCCCTTGGGCATCTTTGGGGATGATTGACAGGTTCTCCGCAAGCTCATGGAGGGAGTTTCTGCCTGAGCAGCTGGGGGGAACCTGTCTTTGGGTCCTACACCTTTAATTCCCCGATTCGGGTTAGCCGGTGGGACCCCCCTCATGCACAGCATGGCAGAAAAGGTCACAGGTGACGGCCTGGCCCTCACCTGGACCTTGCATCGAGATACGCCCATGAGTTGCCCAGGAATGTTTGCTGGCATACGTCATCTCCGCCCCGGAAGTATTTGTTTGACCCTGCAGGTCCAGTTCCGGGTCATAGTTGTTTATGCAAATTTATGCAATATTATTTGAATAAATTATGCAAATTTATGTTAATAAAAATGACCCAATTTTAAATCCAGCTCTGGTGTCCGTGTCGTTACTCCGTCTCTCCAGCAAAGCAGTAGCAATGACTCTTCTGTTCTTGACAATGTAGCCTTCACTTAGTTTAAAAGTCACTTCGGAACCTATATCTTCATTTAGGCCAGTGATTTTCAACCTTTTTTTAGCTGCGGCACATTTTTTACATTTACAAAACCCTGGGGCACATTGAGTAGGGGGGGGGGCTAAAAAAATTATCTCTCTTCCTCCCTTTCACTCTATTTCTCTCTCCCACTTTATCTCCCTTCCTTCCTCTTTTTTCCTCTCTCTCCATCCCTCTTTCTTTCTCTTCCTTCCTTCCTCTCTTTTTTGCTCTCTTTCTCTCTCCCTCCCTACCTCTCTCTCTTTCTTTCTCTCCCTTTCTCTCTCTTGCTTTCTTTCTCTTGTTCTCTTTCTCTCTCTCTCTTGCTTTCTTTCTCTCTCTCTTGTTCTCTTTCTCTCTCGCTCTTTCTCTCTTTTTTTCTTTCTCTTTCTTTCTATCTCACTTGCTTGCTTTCTCTCTCTGAGCTTCGCGGCACACCTGACCATGTCTCACGGCACACTAGTGTGCCACGGCACACTGGTTGAAAAACACTGATTTAGGCGATATGTGCTGAGTATATTGCTTGTAGCTTGTGGAATATATAGAACATGTGGAATCATCTGGTCTAATTCTTTTATGTAGACAGTTCCTTCTCCTTCAACTTTGCATAAGTGATTTGACACTGCATGTAATTCTTTAATATCAGTCTTATAAAATTTTATGAACAGTTCTTTTTGGTAGGTGATGTGAAAAGCTGCTCCGCTGTCTAATGTCCATAAATGTTGAATGTCGTACTGTGGACTCTTTTGTCAAACATTGTTCAGGATGAAAGAATTGATGTAAGGACATGGCTCACCTCTAGAACCTCGTTGAGATGATCTGTAGTTGCTGGAGCTTCTGCTTCTGGAACCCCTAGGATCTGTTCCTCTGAGCTGAGCAGGATATTGGGAGCTTTGAGAATCACCAGATTGAGAGCGTTGAAAATCACCAGATTGAGAGCGATGAAAATCTGTTCTTCTAGGCTGATTGTGCCGTGAATATCTTGGAGTGTAGCCCCTTTGTTGGTAGCTGTGACTCATTGTAGGTTTGTAACCAGGTGCTGTAGTTTTGAGTCTACTTTGCATAATCACTTCTTCTTCTGTTAACAGCTTACATACTCTGGACGTAGTTCTTTGAGCTAAAGGTATGTTATTATACTTTGTAATAGCATCTTTCCATTCATAATTTAAAGACGTGATTATTGCGGTTGTCATCTGTATGTCGTCTATTTGATAGCCTCTCTCTATCAGATCCTTTTGCATTGCTAGAAGTTTAGATAAGTGTGGAGCAATTTAGATTTAAAAGAGATTACTAACCGACCTCTGCTGCCATGTCAGAATGAGGGGAATTAAAGTCCGTTTGAACCTTAAATCATTCTGGAGGTGATGGATTGAGAGAGCAGACATTTGTTGTCAGAGCAAGATTTCTTTTTATCATAAAAGTAGAAAATTAAATATGTCATGAGAGACAAATAAAAAATACATCTTCACATTATGGCTGCTAACACAGGACTGACTTAATTAAAATGGAGAGGAGGATAAAGACGAATGTGAGCTATAATGACGTGGCAGGATTTTACATCATAGTAAGAGGAGCTAATAAAACACACACGCAGTTAACTATTTAATTACTGAATGTCTCTGAATGTCTTTGGGGCTGTCAATATTCAGCGTGACAAGGTCTGCGGCATCTCTCAGAAAGGGAGAGGCTATGACTCCACGGGTAATAAATTCTTTCCTGGGGTATAAAATCAATGGCAATGGGGGGGCAGACCAGATGGATCATCCTCACCTGCTTCCGGAAAATAAAAATCAGGCTCTGGTTCAAGAGGTAAAAAATAAGTAAGGCCAGGGGTCATCATAGACACAGTTTCAGAAGCATAGAGACCAAAAGAAAGAAGCATACGCCCAAAATCAAAAATTTCAGCCTTTGGTGCAGGGCTAGCTGAATGCCCCCACTCTAGTTTTCCTGGTCCTGGGGCTGAGGTTGAGGCTGTACTTTACATTGATTTGCCCAATGATACCGTTTCTTGAATTTGGGACAAAGAGTGCGTGGTTTGGCTGTGCTAGGGTTAAAGCGTTGCTTTTGGGCGGCCCCCCCTCCTAGGGCCTGTACTGGTTTTTGAAATGACCATATTTACTGCAATTATAACAGTTGCCAGATCGTGGATTGGGGTTAAACCTTTGCAATGCCATGTACAGTAATACCTCGTCTTACGAACCTAATTGGTTCCGGAAGGAGGTTCGTAAGGCGAAATGTTCGTAACACGAAACAATGTTTCCCATTGGAAACAATGTAAAAGCGATTAATGTGTGCAAGGGGAAAAAAAATCCCCAAATGGTGCTCCGCTGGGCGCCGCTGCCCAGCTGTCACCTTTTAAAAGAACCGTTGTACATACCTGAACGGTCTTCTCAATGCTCTGGAAGGAGTCCAACATGGGTTAAAATCCAATCCTATTGGTAGAGACTGAGTTAATTTAAATAATTAGCAGGCACCGCCCCCTAGTAGCCCCCAAGAGCTCAGTTTTAAAAACGAAGACAATGTAAGAACAACAAGAATTTATTGAACATTAATAACATATAACTTTAAACAACCCAAATACTCCGGCGACCTGGCCAAAAACCATGCCGGGTGGGTTTGGACTCTCCTTCCAGAGCATTGAGAAGACCGTTCAGGTATGTACAACGGTTCTTCTCCAGTGCTACTGGAAGGAGAGTCCATCATGGGATATACCAAAGATCAAATCCCTTGGGTGGGAAAAGGCTGCGTCAAGGTCGTTGGAGTGGTACACACTCGCTGCAAGACACGTCTGCCAAACGAAGCCTCCGCCGAAGCTAGGGAGTTTAGTTTATAGTGGCGGATAAAGGTAGAAGGAGAAGCCCAAGTCGCTGCTCGGCAAATGTCCTCGATGGATGGTTGAGTCGCCCAAGCTGCCGATGCAGCTGCACTTCTGGTAGAATGTGCTGTCACCCCTGCCGGAGGTGACAAGGATCGTGCTTTATAAGCCTCCTCGATGCAATCTCTAAGCCAGCGACTGAGAGACTGAGATGAAACACCCAGTCCCATCTTATTCTGGGCAAAAGAGACAAATAGTGTCTCGGTCTTTCTGAAAGGTGCTGTCCTCCTAATGTAGAGCTTCAAGGCTCTCCTGACATCAATCTTGTGCCACCTGAGCTCCGAAGGATGTTGGCCGTGCGTACAAAAGTCTGGGAGCACAAGTTCTTGTTTCCTGTGAAACCCAGAATTCACTTTTGGAATGAAAGAGGGATCCAACCTCAACACAACCCTATCTGGATGAAAGATACATAAATCCTGTCTAATAGACAGGGCGGATAGTTCAGAAACTCGTCGGGCCGACATAATCGCCACTAGAAATAAGGTTTTAATCGAGATCAATCGGAATGGAATAGATCTCATGGGCTCAAAGGGAGGTCCGGTAAGCGCCCGCAGGACCAGAGAAAGATCCCATGTCGGGAATCTCCGTATTGGAGGGGAGTGCGTATTAATGGCACCTTTAATGAAGTCCCTTATCCACGGATGTTGAGCCAGAGAACGGGTTTCTGACAATCGAAGGATAGTTGAAAGAGCGGCTACCTGCCTCTTCAGTGTGTTAGGAGCTAGTCCTCGTTCAATGCCCGATTGTAGGAATTCCAACACTGAAATTATGGACGCCTCCTTAGGATCAGCATGATGGTCCGAACAGAATCTACAAAAAGCTGCCCACGTTGCTTGGTACACTCTCGTTGTTGAGGGACGACGGGCAGCCTGCATTGTGCTAATGACTTTATCTGGTAGCAACTGCTGTTTCAGTCTATCCCTCTCACATGCCAGACGGCTAGTTGGAACCACTGAGGGTCCGGATGTTGAATGGACCCCTGGCTGAGGGAAATGTCTTGATCTGGAATCCTCCAAGGGGAGGTCACTGATAGGGCCGTCAGGTCTGCAAACCATGGGCGTTGAGGCCAGTGAGGCGCCACCACAATCACTTCTGCCCGTTCCTGAATTATTTTGTCCAACACTCTTTGCAAGAGGCATGTTGGAGGAAAGGCATACAGCAGACCTTGAGGCCAGGGTGACAAAAGAGCATTGACCCCTTCTGCCCCCAGAGTCGGAAAACGGGAGTAAAATCTCCCCAATTGTGTATTGACGTTGGTTGCAAAGAGATCCACCACTGGAGACCCGACGCGGCGAACTACTTGTTGGAATAGGCCAGGGTCCAGTCTCCATTCCGAGGGATCCAAGGCCGATCTGCTCAACCAGTCCGCCTGAATGTTGCTGGTCCCCGCGATGTGTTCTGCGGTCAATGAGGCCAACCTGTGTTCGGCCCAGTTGAACAATTCCGTAGTCAAGGTCATGAGTCGGCGAGACTTTGTTCCTCCCTGATGGTTTAGGTGAGCCCTGGTAGCCACGTTGTCGGTCAATACTAGGACATGTCTGCCCTGGACCAAGTGTGCAAAGGTTTGTAGGGCCAGGAAAACTGCCTTGAGTTCGAGGTAATTGATATTTACAGGGCTCAAGTCTTCTGGTGTCCAAAGTCCCTGGGCCAAATGAGAACCCATGTGAGCCCCCCAGCCTGACAGACTCGCATCTGTGGTGAGAATAAGGCGGTCCTGGTCGCGAAAAAGTGAACCCTGAAGTAAGGCTGGGGAGGTCCACCATTGCAGTGATTCCCTGACCACTCGTGGAATCCTTACTCGTCTGTGCGAGTGACTCACTCTGGCCCTCTGCGAAGGAAGGAGAAACCATTGAAGGGCCCTGATATGGTGCCAAGCCCAAGGCACAATTCCTATGGACGACACCAAAGTCCCTAACACCTTTGAAAGTAGGGCCAGAGATACTCGATCCTGGTGTTGGATGTTGGAAACCAACGACCAAATGTTTGCTATCCTGTCTGGGGATAAGGTTACGATACCTTCGGTTGTATTTATGATAGATCCCAGATGGAGTAGCTTGGTTGTGGGGAGAAGATGACTTTTCTCCTCGTTTATGGTGAAGCCATGGAATTCTAAAGTTTGTCTCGTCAAAGCTAGATCCTCTAGCGCTTTGGTGTGGGACCTGGACAGGATGATAATATCGTCCAGGTATGCCAGTAGTCTGATGGATTGAGACCTCAGATGGGCTGTCAAGATGTCGAGCAGTTTGGTAAATGTCAGAGGAGCCGATGATAGGCCGAACGGCATGGCTCGTTATTGATAATGAGATCCATTTAGGTAAAAGCGGAGAAATCTGCGATGAGCTGGAAGAATTGGTATATGCAAATAAGCCTCTTTTAAGTCTAGCGATGTCATAAGATCCTGATGGCGGATAGAGGCCAGAATGGTTTGGAGGGAATGCATCCTGAACCTTCGGTACTTGATATAAGTATTTAGATGTTTCAGGTTCAGGATCATTCTGAAACCTCCCGATGACTTTGGCACCAGGAATACTCTTGAGTAGAAACCTGTACCTTCCTCTAGTATTGGCACCTTTTCTATCGCTTGAATATCTAAAAGATGAGTGATCTCTTGACACAATTGAATTTTCCTCTGTGGATCTCGCAGAAGTGGGCACTGGATAAATCTTGCTGGTGGGGGCTGGAGGAACTCCAAGCGCAGCCCTTGAGATACAGTGGCCAACGCCCATCTGTCGGAGGACGTGGTCCACCAGGAGGCACTGAAGTTTTGGAGTTTGCTTCCTAAGGGTTGGGGTGCAAAGTCATTTGGTACGCTTGAAGCCCCTCTGACCGCCTCTAAAGGAGCGCCTCTGTTGAAATCCTCTTTGCCTATCCTGAGAGAACGCACGGTCTCCTCTGAACGTATTCTGGTGGTATTGGTTCTGAGGATAGGGTCTTGTGTTCTGACCTGCGTTGGAAGAGGTGTCCCACCGAAAGGACTGTCTGCGCGCATAAGGGCCTGCCCGGCGCTCCTGGCGTCTGTAAGCCTTGGGAAGTGACTTTCTTTTGTCCTTGTCCTCAATGAGAACTGGCTCTAAGGCTTCCCCAAAAAGCTTATCTCCCTGAAAGGACGATGAGGCCAGATTCCACTTTGATTTTAAATCAGCCGGCCAGTTCCTCAGCCAGAGGAGACGCCTGGAGGAGAATGTGGTTGCCATACTCCGGGCAGAAAACTTGGCCGCATGGAGGGTGGCATCAGCTGAAAATTCTGCCGCTGCCAGAAATTTACCTAGGTCTTGCCGAAGGCGGCCGTCCTCTGGTCCTAGTCGGGCTTGCATTTCCTGCAACCACACTATCGATGCCCTGTTGAAAAATGATGCAGCAGCCGCCGCTCGAAACCCCCAGCTCGCCATCTGGTGCGTTTTACGCAAGAGGACCTCAGCCTTTCTGTCCTCTGGTTTAAGGCTGTCACCCATCTCGGAAGGAACTAAAGCCTTGGAAATCAGCTGCATTACTGGCTGATCTATGGGAGGAAATTCTAAAAGCTTTTCCACCTCCTCATCGAAGGTGTAAAATTTCCTCTCCATGGCTGAGGGGCCTTAAGCAGCTGCCGGGTATTGCCAGGGGCGCTTCACGCTTTGACAGAAAATTTCCGAGGAAGGAATGTGGTCTGACTCGGGTTGAGGCGCCTTAAATAACACCACAGAAGGTTTGGCCTCGCCAGTGGTCTCATCAGGTTTGGTAGGCCCAGGTAAGTCTACTGCCTGCTTGGCTTTATGGAGTAGAACTCTAAAAACTGATGCTTTGAACAACCCCGCAGTAACAGGCTGTTCAGGGGCCGTTTCATCATCAGATAAATCATATTCCTTTTCAATTTCCTCAAAGGGAGATTCTTCAGTCCAAGACCCCAAACCCGAGGGGGGCGGAGCAGACCACAAGTTCCTAGATTGTAATGGGCGAGTTGGTTGACTATGTTGATTCACCCCAGCTGCCATTCCTTGCGAATAGGTGTTTGTGATAATGTCCTGCAGCATGGGGAACATTTGTTGCCAGGCCTCTGGCTGTACACGAAGCCCTACCACTGTAGGCGTGAAAGTTGCTGTTGGGCCTTGCATGCTCTTCACTGAGTGAGATGTAGAGCCTGGCCTAGGTATGCTGAGGCCTGGAGAAGGAAGAACCTGAGGCATGGATGATGTCTGCCTGTCTGGAGACCAATCCCTCTCAGATAAGGCCTCTGAAGGTCTGGAGATGAACTGAGGAATTGAGGGTTGTCTGACCAAGCCCAAATGCTGCAAGGACAGTGAAGGGATGGGTGGGGGAACATGAAGAGCTGCCTCCAGCTTCTGTTCCAAGGCCTTGATACGCCTTTCCGCCTCTTTAAGGGAAGAAGAGGGGGCGTGAAATGTCTTGGCCTTATTTATTTATTTATTTATTTTTTATTTATTAATAGAGTTGAAAGGGACCGTTAGGTCATCGAGTCCAACCCCCTGCCTGAGCAGGAAACCCTACAGAACCCCAGCCAAATGGAAGTCCAATCTCCTCTTGAAGGTGTCCAGAGTTGGGGAGTTCACCACCTCCCCTGGCAGGCAGTTCCATTGGTTGATCGCTCTGACCGTCAAGAAGTTCTTCCTTATTTCCAGGTTGAATCTCTCCTTGGTCAGCTTCCAACCACTGTTCCTCGTCCGGCCCTCTGGTGCCCTGGGGAATAAAGAGACCCCCTCCTCACTGTGGCAACCCCTCAAGTATCTGTAAACTGCTATCATGTCCCCTCTAGACCTTCTTTTTTCTAGGCTGTCCATGCCCAGTTCTCTCAATCTCTTTTCGTAAGTCTTGGTTTCGAGTCCCCTAATAATTTTGGTTGCTCTTTTTTGCACTTTCTCCAGAGTTTCGATGTCTTTTTTGTAGTGAGGTGACCAAAATTGGATGCAGTACTCCAGGTGGGGTCTGACCAGGGCATAGTACTTCCCTGGTCTTGGAGCGTATTCCTCTGTTGATGCAGCTTAGGATTGAGTTGGCTTTTTTGGCTGCTGCTGCACATTGCTGACTCATGTTTAGTTGATTGTCCACCAAGACTCCAAGATCTCTTTCGCAGTCACTACTGCTGAGTGGGATATCTCCCAGGCTGTATCTATGTCTAGGGTTCTTTTGCCGAGGTGGAGGACTCTGCATTTGTCGGTGTTGAACCTCATTTTGTTGGTATGGGCCCACTGTGATAGTCTGTCTAGGTCTTCTTGTACTCTGAGCCTGTCCTCAAGGCTGTTGGCTACCCCCGCCAGCTTAGTGTCATCTGCAAATTTTATTAGTTCCCCTTTTATTCCCTCGTCCAGGTCGTTGATGAAGATGTTAAAGAGTACAGGACCCAGGACAGAGCCCTGTGGTACTCCACTGTCTACTTTTTTCCATGTGGATTTGGTGCTGTTGAGGACAACTCGTTGGGTGCGGTTGGTCAGCCAACTGTTTATCCATCTACATGTGTAGTAGTCTACTCCATTTTTTTCTAGTTTGTGGATTAGGAGATTGTGGTCGACTTTATCGAAAGCCTTACTGAAGTCCAAGCATATGAGGTCCACTGAGTTGCGTTGGTCAACTGACTTGGTTATGGTGTTGAAAAATGATATGAGATTGGTTTGGCATGATTTGTTTCTGATGAATCCGTGCTGGCTATTGGATATGACCTTGTTTGTTTCTAGGAAGTGGGTAAGTTGTTTTTTGATTATTTTCTCCAGTATTTTTCCAGGTATAGAGGTCAGACTGATTGGTCTGTAGTTACCTGGGTCGGTCTTTTTGCCTTTTTTGTGGATGGGGACTACGTCAGCTCGCTTCCAGTCTTCCGGTAGGTCTCCAGTGATCCAGGATATTTGGTAGATGAGGAGGAGTGGTTCCGCTATGGTGTCTGCCAATTCTTTTAGGACTTTGGGGTGAAGTCCGTCTGGCCCTGGTGATTTGTATTCGTTGAGTTCCCTCAGGTAGTCCCTCACTGTGCTTTTGTCTATGTTGAGTTTGGTTCTGGGGCAGTTTGTTGCAGTTAAATTGCAGATTGGTTGGAGGGAGGTTCCCTTTTGTGTGAAGACTGATGCAAAGTAGGCGTTGAGTAGCTGTGCTTGGTCATTGCTGTCTGTGATTTCTCTACCCTCTTCGTTTTTTAGTGTGACGATTGTTTCTTTGATTTTCTTCTTATTGTTGATGTGTTGGAAGAATCTTTTTTTGTTGTCTTTGACTTCCGCTGCAAGGTGTTGTTCATATTGTGCCTTTGCTGTTTTTATTTTTTGTTTGCAGGAATTGGCTGTTTGCTGATATTCCGCTTTGGTTATGAGTCCTTCTTTCCATTGTTTGTACTTAGCTTTTTTTCCTTTTATGTCATCTGCGAGGGCTTTGTTTAGCCATGCAGGTTTAGTTTTGCTTTTCCTGTTTTTCCTTTTCATGGGGATTGCGTTGTTTTGGGCGTCTATGATGCTGTTTTTTAGGATCGCCCAGGCTTCCTGAGTGGTTTTTCCTTCTAAGAGTTCGTTCCAGGGGCATTGTTCAAGGTTCGCTCTGAGCTTGTTAAAGTCCACTTTTCTGAAGTCTGGGACTGTGGTGGTATTGGGTATAGTAGCTAGTGATTGCACTATGTTGAATTTGAGGATGACGTGGTCGCTCTCTCCCAGTTTCCCTTCTTCTTCTGTTCCCTCTATTGTTTCTTCCCTGTTTGTTAGTATTAGGTCTAATATAGCATTCCCACTGGTTCCTGTTTCAACTTTTTGGGTTAGAAAGTTGTCAGCTAGACTGGAAAGAAATTTGGCAGACTTTCCGCTTGGTGCTGAGTTAGTTTTCCAGTTGATGTCCGGGTAGTTGAAGTCCCCCATTATTGTCGTGCTGTGTTTGTTGCATATGTCTGTTAGTTGGCATGTGAAGAGGTCGTCCATTGTGTCTGTTTGATTGGGTGGTCTGTAGTATACTCCAATTGTGGTGTTGCTCTTTTTTTCTTTTATGATTTCTAGGGGGTTATCATCTTTGGTTGGATGTAGTTCTGTGGCAGTGTAGTGATCTTTGATGTATAGTGCAACACCTCCTCCTTTCTTGTTTGACCTGTTCTTCTTGAAGAGGTTGTAACCCATTATCTGTGTGTTCCAGGCATGCGTTTCGTCCCACCAGGTTTCTGTGATTCCAATTAGATCGTATTGGCCCTCGTGTATTAATAATTCCAGTTCATCCTGTTTGTTTCCCAAGCTTTGTGCATTTGTGTACAGGCATTTTAGATGTTTCTGTTTGTTTGCAGGTAGAAATTTTTTATTCTCAGGTTTGTTTGTAGGCTTGTCCCGTTCCCCTTCCTTGTTTTGTTCAGTGTTTTGTCGTATAGTTTGGTCACCCTCCCCTCTCAGAGCTAGTTTAAAGCCCTCCTGATGAGTTGAGCTAGTCGGTTGCTTAGGAGGTTCTTCCCCGCTCTAGTGAGGTGTAGCCCGTCGCTTGCTAGAAGCCCTTCTTGGAGATAGTGCAGGCCATGGTCGAGGAAGCCAAAGTTCTTATGGCGACACCATCCTTTAAGCCAGTGATTTATCTGCGGGATTTTGCGTTCTCTGGCGGGGTGTCGTCCTCTAGTGGGGAGGATGGAAGAAAAAACAACCTGAGCACCTGTTTTTCTGATTGTGTTGCCCAAGTGGTCATAGTCTTTCATAATTTGGTTCATGTCTTTCCCTGTGTCGTTGATTCCCGCATGAATCACCAATAGTGGGTAGTAGTCCGTGGGTTTGAGTATTTTGGTGAGGTTTTCAGTTATGTCAGAGATTTTAGCTCCAGGGAGGCAGCACACCTCTCTAGATTGGTTGTCTGGTCTGCAGATGGGAGGCTCAGTTCCCCTGAGGATTGAGTCTCCAATTACCAGTACTCTCCTTTTCTTTTTGGCTGGCTTGGGGTGAGGGAGGTTAGCTTCTGTTGTTGAGGCTTTTGGTGGAGTTGTGTTGTGCTTGGTTCTTGGTGGTTCTTTGTCAGATGTTTGCAGGTTTTCTTGTTCCGAGAGTACTGAATATTTGTTGCTTGTAGGCAGTGGGGTTGGGAGGAGGAGGGTTGGAGTTGGTGGAGGCTTGTTTTTTCGTCTTAGGGTGATGTGTGTCCATCTATTTACTGCTTCTGGGGCATGGATTCGGCTTAGCTCCTCTGGGGTGTTGGTTTTGTTGGGAGTCTGATGGATTTTCTCATTGTGGTGTTGGTGCTTCAGGGTTGTTAGGTTTTTCTCTAGGTTTTTGATTTTTTCCTCAAGTAGCTGGATGAGTTTGCATTTGTTGCAGGTAAAGTTTGGGAGGTTTGAGGGGAGGAGTGAGTACATGGAGCACAAACTGCAGCACACCATGGATTCAGTTCCGTCTTCATCTATGCTTGTTCGTCTTCATCTATGCTTGTTCCGTCTTCATTCTATGCTTGACTTCTGTGTGCATGGTTGGTGTATCTTCTCTCTCTCTCTCTGTGTTGTTCTTTATGTGTGTGGTAGGTTGCAGGGTGGGTGCGGGAGAGTGCAGAGGTGACATGTCTGCTCTTGTTGCTGGGTTGGTGATTTCCTCTGCTTCCCTGGTCAGCAAACCCGGTGTTCTTTTGCCTTGCGGTGAGCTTTTAGCTTCTTCCCAGCATGCACCAGGAGTATGCAAATTACCCCCTGAAGCTCAGATTCCTGGGTGGTGAGTTCCTCTGCTTCCCTGGTCAGCAAACCCAGTGTTCTTTTGCCTCGCGGTGAGCTTTTAGCTTCTTCCCAGCATGCACCAGGAGTATGCAAATTACCCCCTGAAGCTCAGATTCCTTATCTTTGGCCTTGGCCTTGACCTTTTCCTTGGAACTTGCAGCAGGAGAAGACACCGCCTCCGGAGCGGCGTGATCTTCCATTCTACTCACAGATTTATTGATCAACCAACAGAATAAGCCAGCAACCGTTCTCTCCTCTCATTCGGCTCAAATAGTTGCTGTCAAAATAGGGGCTTGCGCAAATGCAGAATAGCCCAACGTTCATTCGCGCCCATTTGGGCGGAGAGGAACTTTCCCGCCTTTAAATGACAGCAGTGCAAAGAGACCGCCTAAAAATGGCGTCGCCCTGAGGCGTTAGCCATTCGCCCGCTTTACTTCTCCACAGTGAGAAGGACAAGCCGCTTGCTTCTTCCAGCCCTTGGAATCCGGCTCGCAAGGCAACGCTGACAGGAAGGCAAAAAGTGGCGAAATCGGCGGCGGCGGCGAAATCGGCGGCGGCGGCACGGCCGCCAAACAGCTGACAGGCGCTAGCAACTTGCCAGCGGCTTCTCGCCACGGTTCTCAGCGCTCATCGAGCCTCCCAGTGGGGGGGGGGACCCCCCCACCTTCGGCTCGCAGCCGGGTATGGCCTCGGAGGCTAGGGCCCCCAGGCTGTGTTGCTCCTCGATCAGCACAGTACCCCTCTGAGGGAAGAGGCTCCCGAGATCTCAATGGGGTGGTGCCCGCGGAGGGCAGAGACCCCTCTGAAGAATTTTCATAACCTGTAGCAAAGACAAAGAGAAAAAAATTAAACATATACAATTTATTACTTTAAACACATTTTAAACCATTTAAAACACATTTTAAACTCAGTAGACAAAAACTACAGTCTCTACATTTGGACTGAGTCTTTAAAACTGAGCTCTTGGGGGCTACTAGAGGCGGTGCCTGCTAATTATTTAAATTAACTCAGTCTCTACCAATAGGATTGGATTTTAACCCATGTTGGACTCTCCTTCCAGTAGCACTGGAGAACAGCCATTATTTTTACAATATTTTCTTCTTTATTTTCCTGTATGTTCTGGAACCTCAGAAATAAAGCAGTATTTTCAAGTTCCATGCTAAGTAAAGCTTCTTCCATATTTTTAATAGTTGTCAACCTGTTAGTTTCTGTTTCTTGCATTTTTGCCTCCATCTTTTCACTCTTCTCTTCTATTTCTTTCATTTTTTGCTCATTCTTTGATAATGTTAATTGAATAGACTCTATTTTCCCATCCATTTTGACTACTCTATCCTCTACTCTTTTAATATTACCCCTCATATCTTCCATGTTTTCTGTCATCTTTTCGTAACTTTGATTGATTGATTGCTGCATCCTTACCATGGATTGGAATGTAGTCGCTGAAGACATCAACATTTTACTACATTCTAATCCAAAACTGGCAAAAAGCCAGTTTTAAATTAAATATTTTAATTTAAATATAACAAGAATATAACTCCAATTAACCATATACTTCTATTATATTTATTTAAACTATTTCAAAAAAGAGTTGCTATGTGTCAGGTTTGTCTATTAATATCTCTGCCTCTCTAATATTGAATAGTTAATGTAATTAAAAATTAAAGATCTAATAATAATAACAAGCAAGCAATCTATCACTATAGTAAGTAATAAAGCAAATCAATCAATGACAGTTCATTTACAAAGCAATGTTAAATAAAGTAGCCAATAAATAGTTACCGTATATACTCGAGTATAAGCCGAGTTTTTCAGCCCCAAAAATGGGCTGAAAAACCCGACCTCGGCTTATACTCGGGTCACCACAAGAGGGCGCCGGATCACCACAAGAGGGTGCACCGCGGGAGCCTGTCAGACATTGCTGGCTTGGGCGGGTGTGGGAAAGGGCAAAGTGCGGCGGCAAAGGGCGCTCCAACCGAAGCGGCTGTGGCAAGAATGGGGCAGTTGCCTCCTCCCCAGCTCTAGCAACGACGCCAGCCCTTTGCCTTTGCTCTTAGAGCTGGAGCTTCAGTCTTCTTGCAGGTGCCTTCCCTTCCCTGGCTCCAGCAAAGGCGCCAGCCAACTGCTCCGATGGCGTGCGAGAGGGGGAAAAGGCGATGGTGAGGTCGGGGGGTGGATTCCTGCTTCACGAGTCCCCCCCCACCTTGCCGGCTTCCCCTCGCCTTTTTCCCCTCGCACGCCATCGGGGCAGTCGCGGGGAAGAAGAGAGAGAGGGTGCAGCCCCACTCGGAACCGCGGCTGGCGGCGGCGGAGGAAGGCTCTTTCGCCCAGCGCTGCTTTGGAAGGCGCGACGGGAAAGCGCTCCAGCATTGTCCGGGCTTCTCCCGCCACGCGCAGCCCAGCAGCGGCGGAGGAAGGCGAATGCAGTTTGGAAGCTGGGAGGGGGGCGGAAGCTTGCCACCAGCCTCGGCTGGGGGGGGCTTGGCTTCTACGTGGGGGGGGGGCGGCCGGGTCCGGCTCCCGCCGCTGACGCGCCCCTCTGATGCACCAGACCTCTTGTCTGCCCGGCCCGAGGCACGAAATCGCTGCTTATGCCAGGCGGCATTGCTTGTGTTCCAGGCGAGCCGCCCGGCATAAACAGTGGTTTCGTGCCTCGGGCCGGGCAGACAAGAGGTCTGGCGCTCCCACGGGGAAGCCGCCAAACGCCGTCAGAGGGGCGCGTTAGCGGCGGGAGCTGGACCCGGCCGCCGCCCCCCCCCCCCACGTAGAAGCCAAGCCCCCCCCAGCCGAGCCTGGTGGCAAGCTCGCCCCCAACTCCCGGAGATCGAGCGCACGAAGAGGCATCTCTCGCCTTCTGCCGCGGCGGAGGAAGGCGAATGCGGCTTGGAAGCTCTTCCGCCCCCCTCCCAGCTTCCAAGCCGCATTCGCCTTCCTCCGCCGCGGCAGAAGGCGAGAGATGCCTCTTCGTGCGCTCGATCTCCGGGGGTTGGGGGCAAGCTTGCCACCAGGCTCGGCTGGGGGGGGCTTGGCTTCTACGTGGGGGGGGGGGCGGCCGGGTCCCGCCGCTGACGCGCCCCTCTGACGCGCCAGACCTCTTGTCTGCCCGGCCCGAGGCACGAAATCGCTGCTTATGCCAGGCGGCATTGCTTGTGTTCCAGGCGAGCCGCCTGGCATAAGCAGCGATTTCGTGCCTCGGGCCGGACAGACAAGAGGTCTGGCGCTCCCACGGGGAAAAGACGGCGGCTTAAGCCCTTCCCTGTGCTCCGGAAGCCGCTGACGCACCCCTCTGACGGCATTGAAAAGGCGCGATGCCGGAGAAGCGAGCGATCCGGGAGTCCAGGACAGTTTTGCGCGAAAACGGCAGCAGGGAAAAATCAGCCGGGCTAACGGCCGCGGCTCAAAAAAGGTTGGGAAACACTGAGATAGAGAGAAAGTGAGAAAGAGAGAGTGAGAGAAAGAGGGGGAGAGAAAGAGAAAGAGGGATAGAAAGAGAGAGTGAGAGATGCTCAGTGAGCCTTTCTTTGAAGTTGCCTTTCTTTCTTTCTTGCTCTTTTTCTTTCTCTCTTTTACCTTCCCTTCCTCTATTTCTTCTTTTCTTTCTCCTTCCCACCTTCTTCCCTCCCTCCCTCCCTTCACTCATTCCTCTCTTACTCTCCCCTTTCATAGGTTTCCTTGCTTCCTTCCTCTGTTCCTGTCCCTTCCCCCTTTCTTGCTTTCTTGCTTTCTTGCTTGCTCTTTTTCTTTCTCTCTTTTACCTTCCCTTCCTCTATTTCTTCTTTTCTTTCTCCTTCCCACCTTCTTCCCTCCCTCCCTTCACTCATTCCTCTCTTACTCTCCCCTTTCATAGGTTTCCTTGCTTTCTTCCTCTGTTCCTGTCCCTTCCCCCTTTCTTTCTTTCTTTCTTGCTCTTTTTCTTTCTCTCTTTTACCTTCCCTTCCTCTATTTCTTCTTTTCTTTCTCCTTCCCACCTTCTTCCCTCCCTCCCTTCACTCATTCCTCTCTTACTCTCCCCTTTCATAGGTTTCCTTGCTTCCTTCCTCTGTTCCTGTCCCTTCCCCCTTTCTTTCTTTCTTTCTTTCTTTTTCTTTCTCTCTTTTACCTTCCCTTCCTCTATTTCTTCTTTTCTTTCTCCTTCCCACCTTCTTCCCTCCCTTCACTTATTCCTCTCTTACTCTCCCCTTTCATAAGTTTCCTTGCTTCCTTCCTCTGTTCCTGTCCCTTCCCCCTTTCTTTCTTTCTTTCTTTCTCTTTTTCTTTCTCTCTTTTACCTTCCCTTCCTCTATTTCTTCTTCTCTTTCTCCTTCCCACCTTCTTCCCTCCCTCCCTCCCTTCACTCATTCCTCTCTTACTCTACCCTTTCATAAGTTTCCTTGCTTCCTTCCTCTGTTCCTGTCCCTTCCCTCTTTCCTTCCTTCCTTCCCACCCTCCGTCCATTCATTCACCCATTCATCTCTTGATCGCTTAAAGCTAGTTTACTGGTTTTCTTTAAAATAAATATTCTAAAACATGTCTCAATTAATGTAATTTTATTGGTTTCTATTTTTATAAGTTACCAGTAGCCACTGCATTTTCTAACCTCGGCTTATACTCGGGTCAATAAGTTTTCACAGTTTTTGTGGCAAAAATTGGTGCCTCGGCTTATACTCGGGTCGGCTTATACTCGAGTATATACGGTAAGTAATTTTGATTAATTAGGTTTGATCAGTACTGTATTTATATTAACTCTATATTTAATAGGGAGTCAATTTTAAATGAATATCAGAAGAGGAAACAGAGAAATAGGAATTAGGATATACCTAGACAGTTTTATATTGATTATTAAATAAGATCAGTTTTGAACTCTTAATGTTATTAATAGAATAGAATAGAATAGAATAGAATAGAATAGAATTTTTATTGGCCAAGTGTGATTGGACACACAAGGAATTTGTCTTGATGCATATGCTCTCAACGTACATAAAATAAAATATACATTTGTTAAGAATCATGTGATACAACACTTAATGATTGTCACAGGGGTCAAATAAGCAATGAAGAAGCAATATTAATAAAAATCTTAGGATATACGCAACAAGTTACAGTCATACAGTCAACATGGGAGGAAATGGGTGATAGGAATAATGAGAAAAACTAGTAGAATAGAATAGAGTAGAATAGTAGAATAGAAGTTATAGTCATACAGTCAACATGGGAGGAAATGGGTGATAGGAATAATGAGAAAAACTAGTAGAATAGAAGTGCAGATTTAGTAGAAAGTCTGACAGTTTTGAGGGAATTATTTGTTTAGTAGAGTGATGGCGTTCGGGAAAAAACTGTTCTTGTGTCTAGTTGTCTTGGTGTGCAGTACTCTGTAGCGACATTTTGAGGGTAGGAGTTGAAACAATTTGTGTCCAGGATGCGAGGGGTCAGTAAATATTTTACCCGCCCTCTTTTTGGCTCGTGCAGTATACAGGTCCTCAATGGAAGGCAGATTGGCAGCAATTGTTTTTTCTGCAATTCTGATTATCCTCTGAAGTCTGTGTCGGTCCTGTTGGGTTGCAGCACCAAACCAGACAGTTATAGAGGTGCAGATGACAGACTCAATGATTCCTCTGTAGAACTGAATCAGCAGCTCCTTGGGCAGTTTGAGCTTCCTGAGCTGGCGCAGAAAGAACATTCTTTGTTGTGCTTTTTTGATGATGTTTTTGATGTTAGGTGACCATTTTAGGTCTTGAGATATGATAGAACCTAGAAATTTGAAGGTCTCTACTGTTGATACTGTGTTGTCTAGTATTGTGAGAGGTGGAAGGGTGGAAGGGTTTCTCTTAAAGTCTACCACCATTTCTACGGTTTTGAGTGTGTTCAGTTCTAGATTGTTCTGGTCACACCACAAGGATAGTTGTTAAACTTCCCGTCTGTATGCGGATTCATCATTGTCTCGAATGAGTCCGATCACTGTTGTATCATCTGCAAACTTCAGTAGTTTAACAGATGGATCGTATGAGATGCAGTCATTAGTGTATAGAGAATAGAGAAGTGGTGAGAGTACACAGCCTTGGGGGGCACCTGTGCTAATTGTACATATATCTGATGTGATTTTTCCTAGCTTCACCTGCTGCTTCCTGTCTGTTAGGAAGCTTGTGATCCACTTACAAGTGTGTTCAGGTACCGCTAGCTGATTTAGTTTGGTTAAGAGAATGTCCGGTACGATGGTATTGAATGCTGAACTGAAGTCCACAAAGAGGACCCTGGCGTAGGTCATTGGAGATTCAAGATGTTAAGTTAAGAAGTTAACTTAAGTTAAGTTAAGTTAGTTAAGAACCCAATTGTCTTCTAATTAATGTATCAGTCTGACCCAATCCTAAATTAATTCAACAATGTTCCTTATTGGTCATCAAGTTGCTTATAGTTCTAATCCGTTTATATCCAAATTAATAAACCCGCTGAGCTGGTGATACTCCCTTTATTTTCAGCGTGGGGCTTCCGGTTTGCCTAGTCACCTCTAAGTCTTCTAAGTTCTTTCAACTTGCACAAAACTTCATATACATTCAAAAAAACCACCGTGCCCTTTGCTATTCAAACAGCTCATCCGGAATGATTCCCAAGTAGGTCTAAATCTGGTATTAGGAGGAGGGAGTCTGTGGCTGGTCTCCTATCTCCGATTTCCGATCTCCAATCACCCATCCGCCACTTCAACTCTTTCTCCTCGCCCATCTTTCAAGTCCTCACTGTTCCTGATGAAATGCAATGACTGCTGCCTTGCCCCGATCAAATCAAATACAATCAAATCAATCCAACCAGACAGCATCAAGGGCTCCTCTCTCCAAGTCATTCTACTATTACCACCTCTTACTCCGAACCTTTCCACAAATCCGCAATCCCCATCGTTTTAGTCCCTTATTTGGCTTATTTTGGCTGTTATTTCTTGCTTCCCTTTTAAGTGTCAGGCAGCTGCATCAGCTGTGGTCCTGAGGGTATTTCTCACTTTCTGGGGGATCACCACAGATACACGGGAAGTTCCTCTTTAAGTTGTGGAGGCTCTCCAAGCTGCAACCAAAAAAGCTCAAAAGCAGAGAACAGCCCTGGAGTTCACTGGAGGCTGCCCTGCCATGATGCGATGTCAAGTTGGAAGTAAAAAAAAAACCAGGACTTTTTAAAAATGCTGCGGGATGTGGGACAAATTGTTAAAAATTGGGACTGTCCTGCCCAAAAGTGGGACATCTGGTCACCTTACCTAAAGGATCAGAGTAGAGGAATTAGAGGGCAAATATAATTTTAAAATTATGTGCTATTCTGGACACTGTCTCTCAAGTCTAGATTCCAATTTTGGAAATAAAAATGTCAAGGCTGTTCTGCATTCTCACCTATTACTTTGTCTTCTAGTTTCCATTACTGATTTTGCGATGGAAAACAATTTGTTGACAAAATTAAGAGAAAACATGAAACGTCTCCAAAAGGAGGTAAGAGAAAACATTTGTTCATACGCTGTCACAGTAAATGTGTGATGGAACATATAGAAATTTTAGGCAGGTAGCTAGGTAGCTAGGTAGGGATAGATAGATAGTATATATATATATAGAGAGAGACAGACAGACAGACAGTCAATCAGACAGACAGATAGATAGAAAGAACAGTAGTAGGTAGTTGGAGAAACACAGATAGACAGACAGACAGAATATGAATTGTGATTTCTGTTTATCCTCAGTTGACCGTTTAGGTTTTTGTTTTGACCTTTGAAATACATAGTTAGCTTGCATTAGCAACCCAAGAAAGCCAGTTTGGTATCGTGGTTAAGGCATCACTCTGCGCACCCAGAGACCGACATTCCTTGCCCCACTTTAGGCACAAAGCCAAGTGGGTGACCCTGACCCAGTCACCTTTTCTTACCCCTAGAAAGGAGGCAACACCAAACCACTTCTGAAAAATCTTGTTAGGAAAACAGCAGGAACTCATCCAACCGAGAAGGAACTGGACTTTCCTTTTTGTTTGTTTGGGGGTTTTTTTGAAAAATTTTAGACCGTAATCCAAGAAGTTTCTTCAGTTTTGGAAGAATAGTAAAATGTTATTTTTTTCATTAGTGTGAATTTCCAGGCATGTGTCAAAGATTAGATGTCAGAGATATAGTTGGTACCCCAGATTTGAAGAGGAAACAATGTTTAATATCATTTAGAATTGTTGATAGAAAAATTAGTGTCTTTAATCACTGTCAGTTTGCTTTTACAAAATAGGGTATTTTGCATCCGGAAGAAGAAAGTTCGAGACTTCCTCTTCTGGCACAAAGACATGCTGAGGTATATAATGTGTAGCTCACCTTAGAATATAATTATGAGAAAAATGAAAATAAATGATTTTTTCACAATTGGTAATGGTTAATAATGCATGTGCAGCATATTTTATGTAGTATATATGTTCGCTGTATATTTCTATTGCATATATGAAATCCATACACACATCTATACAGACTAGTTTATTTGTAATTTCTGTAAAAGAATGGCAATTATCAGAGCTGATGCTAATTCTTGGTCGGTTCCTTCTTTGCTACATTAGCTAGTTTCTTTGGCCACATACAAAACCAATAGTAGTGAAATAAAATTTAGATGATTCACAATTGTTTTGAACCACTGTGTTTTACATTTCCTAAAGAAATTAACTAAGACTACTTTTTTTTGTAGCCCAGCATAAAGTTGCGTTCCCATCAGGTAAGCAATCTAGTACATAAGGAACCTGTTGAGTGTGCATGACCGAGACATAGTTCATATCATAAAAAGAGGGGGGAAAGCCCAGTGTGACTGATTGGGTAGTGAGGGGTAGCAAGTGGGCTGCTACGGAAATATATTCCTGACTTATGATCTATTTTGGCTTCTCTAGATTGTTCAGACAAAAGCGGAAAGAGCAGATGCTGATTTGAAGAGATTGAGGGAGCAGAGTTATATGTAAGTCTTCACATAGTTTATCAAATCTTTGCACAATCCTATTAAGTTCACCCTGTCTGTATGACATTCATAATTTCCTAAGGTATTTTTAATGTGTATTTAATAAAAATTGAATAAAAAGGTTGATAATTCAAGTTAAAAAAAAACCTGGGGGCTAATTTCTCTCTGGTCTTCATTATTTGCAGGAACACAATGGAAATTTCTAAACTCCTGAATGAAAAACAAGAAGAAAAAAAAATTAACGAACTTGTAAAGGAAAATAAGCAACTTTGCAAAGAAAAAAAATGAAATTTCTGAAGAGTTTGAAGAAAAGTTGAGGAGGTGAGAAAATTTTTGATAGCAACCCTGACTTTCTCGTCGTTTCTTCAATATTTCAATTAGTTTTTATTTTAAACAAATTTTACAATTTGAATAAAAAAAACTAAGGGGGCTAACTTCACTCTGCTCTTGATATTTTACAGGAAAATTAGTTCAGATAAACAAGAGGAGATTGAAAAAATTACAAAACAAAATGAAAGTCTCAGCTCAAAAATTAAAAAATATGCCATCGAGAAAGTAGAGCTCCTCCACGAAAATAATGAATTAAAAGAAGAACTGTATAGGTGAGAAATTTATATTTTTATTTTATTTATTTTATTTATTGGATTTATATGCCGCCCTTCTCCAAGGACTCGAGGTGGCTTAGAACATATAAAAACAAATACAATACAAATACAATAGCAAATCCAATTAAATTAAAACTATAGAGACAATCTAAAACCCCAATTATGTTAAAAATCAGTCATACCCATTCAAACAACAGCCATACAAACATTTGGTCGGCCAGGGGGACTGAGATCTAACTGCCCCAAGCCTGGTGGCATAAATGAAGTGGGGGGGGGGGCAGAGCGAATCTCCAGGGGGAGCTGATTCAGAAGCCCCCACAGAAAAGGCTCTTCACCTACGCACCACCAAACGACATTGTCTAGTTGATGGGACCTGGAGAAGGCCAACTCTGTGGGACCTCACCAATTGCTGGGATTGATGCGGCAGAAGGTGGTCCCACAAGTACCGCCAAGTACCGATGCCATGTATGGCTTTATAGGTCATTACCAACACTTTGAATTGTGTCCAGAAACCAATCACAAACCAATGCAATCCACGTAGTGTTGGAGAAAGATGGGCATGTCTAGGAATGCCCATGACAATTTGCACGGCCACATTTTGCACAATTTTAATTTTCCAAACACTCTTCAAAGGTAGCCCCATGTAGAGAGCATTGCAGTAGTTGAATCTCAAGGTGATAAAGGCATGAGCGACTGTGAGCATGAGCGACTGTGACTGTGCCACAGCTGAAAGATGATGGTTCCTTCCCCCCAGAGTAATGGACCAGCAGATGGAAGTGTTCTCTGAAAGCCCCCTGGGTCCATCGCACCTGGGAAGGAATCACCTAATCAGTTCCATCTCCCTGCAGAGGAGGATTGAAGCCTTTAAATCAAGCCGTAGCAGAAAATGATCTGACTATGACAAAGGCAACATATTTAAGACCCTTAATTTCAGATCATTGCTCAACTGCTCTGTGGGGAATACCATGTCAGGAGCATGCCCCCCTCATGAGTTGCACCCTAAATTACTTCGGTCAGGTCCATGGTTGCCATGGTAGCCATAAACTCCTGCACCAATCCAGAGGATTCTCTGAGCAACAGGTTAATGTCCACCAAGACAATAAGCTTGGGGAACTCCACTGCCAAGCCCAGCTACCTCCTCGAGTAGCGCAGGTAGGCTGTTGACACGCAGCTGGGAGGCAGGTACATGAGCAACAAGCCCACCTGAACCCCTAGGTCCAACTTCACAAAGAGGGACTCACAACCCGTAATCTCAGGAGCAGCGAGCCTGCATAGGCTGAAGGTCTTTTTCGCTATAATAGCCGCTCATCCCACCTTCCCTGGGGTCGTGGCTGGTGCCACACCTGCAACCTAGCTGGGCACATTTCAGAGAGAGGGACTCTTCCTTCTGGGCCCAGCCAGATCTCAGTAACACATGTCAGGTCAGCCTCCTCATCTAGGAGTAAATCCTGGATGAGGGGAGCTTTATTTACAACTGACCTGGCATTGAATATCAACAGCCTGAGCCTAATGTCCGAGATTCGCTTGTCGCCAGTACCCCGAGCTAAGCTCATGGGGCCGGAACAAGGGATCGCTTTCAAGCAGCGAGCTCTTGTTCCCCGAGAGCAGCCTACCCCATGTCTCCCAACATATCTGCCTCTCCCCAGCAAAACCGGGATATTCCGGCCCTGTGCCACCCTAGATATGGGCTCCTCCACTCCTCCCGCCTCTATATTGCAAGAGGGCTAATATCTCTCTGGTCCTTATATTTTACAGGAAAACAGCAGTAATGGAAGAAATTACAATAGAAAAAGTACAAATGAAAATTGAAATGGAAAAAATCACATTCCAAAAAATGGATACAATTGATAAAAATGAGGAGCTCTGCCGAGAACATTACAAATTGCAGTGGAGGTGAGAAATTTTTAGATAGCCACCAGAAACTACAGAGGAAAGGCTTATGATCTATTTTGGCTTCTCTAGATTGTTCAGACAAAAGCGCAAAGATCAGATGCTGATTTGAAGAGAGTGAGGGAGCAGAGATATATGTAAGTCTTCACATAGTTCATCAAATCTTTGCACAATCCTCTTAAGTTCACCCTGTCTGTATGACATTCATAATTTCATAAGGTATTTTTAATGTGTATTTAATAAAAATTGAATAAAAAGGTTGATAATTCAAGTTAAAAAAAACCCTGGGGGCTAATTTTTTTCTGGTCTTCATTATTTGCAGGAAAACAAAGGACATTTCTAAACTGCTGACTGAAAAAAATGAATTAGAAATAAAAATTAATGAACTTCTTAAGGAAAATAAGAAACTTTGCCAAGAAAAAAATGAAATTTGTGAAGAGAAAGAAGACGAGATTCAAAAAATAATAAAAGAAAATGAAAGTCTCAGCACAAAAATTAAAAAAGATGCCATCAAGAAAGTAGAGCTCCTCCAAGAAATTAATGAGTTGAAAGAAGAACTGCATAGGTGAGAAATGTTTATTTTTATTTTATTTATTTTATTTATTGGATTTATATGCCGCCCCTCTCTAAGGACTCGGGGTGGCTTACAACATATAAAAACATATACAATACAAATACAATAGCAAATCCAATTAAATTAAAACTATAGAGACAATCTAAAACCCTCAATTATATTAAAAATCAGTCATACCCATTCAAACAACAGCCATACAAACATTTGGTCGGCCAGGGGGACTGAGATCTAACTGCCCCAAGCCTGGTGGCATAAATGAAGGGGGGGGGCAGAGCGAATCTCCAGGGGGAGCTGATTCAGAAGCCCCCACAGAAAAGGCTCTTCACCTACGCACCACCAAACGACATTGTCTAGTTGATGGGACCTGGAGAAGGCCAACTCTGTGGGACCTCACCAATTGCTGGGATTGATGCGGCAGAAGGCGGTCCCACAAGTACCGCCAAGTACCGATGCCATGTTTGGCTTTATAGGTCATTACCAACACTAATTGTGTCCAGAAACCAATCAGCAAACAATGCAATCCACGTAGTGTTGGAGAAAGAGGGGCATGTCTAGGAATGCCCATGACCATTTGCACGGCCACATTTTGCACAATTTTAATTTTCCAAACACTCTTTCTTCAAAGGTAGCCCCATGTAGAGAGCATTGCAGTAGTTGAATCTCAAGGTGATAAAGGCATGAACGACTGTGAGTAGAGACTCCCGGTCCAAATAAGGCCGCAACTGGTGCACCAGGCAAACGTGCCCATTGCCACAGCTGAAAGATGATGTTCTTTCCCCCCCAGAGTAATGGACCAGCAGATGGAAGTATCCTCTGAAAGCTTTCTGGGTCGATCAGGTGCCTGGGAAGGAATCTCCTAATCAATTCCATCTCCCTGCAGAGGAGGATTGAAGCCTGGAAATCAAGCCATAGCAGAAAATGATCTGACCATGACAAAGGCAACATATTTAAGACCCTTAATTTCAGATCATTGCTCAACTGCTCTGTGGGGAATACCATGTCAAGAGCATGCCCCCCTCATGAGTTGCACCCTAAATTACTTCGGTCAGGTCCATGGTTGCCATGGTGGCCATAAACTCCTGCACCAATCCAGAGGATTCTCCGAGCAACAGGTTAATGTCCACCAAGACAATAAGCTTGGGGAACTCCACTGCCAGCCCAGCTACCTCCTCGAGTAGCACAGGCAGGGCTGTTGACACGCAGCTGGGAGGCAGGTACATGAGCAACAAGCCCACCTGAACCCCTAGGTTCAACTTCACAAAGAGGGACTCACAACCCGTAATCTCAGGAGCAGCGAGCCTGCGTAGGCTGAAGGTCTTTTTCGCTATAATAGCCACTCATCCCACCTTCCCTGGGGTCGTGGCTGGTGCCACACCTGCAACCCAGCTGGGCACATTTCAGAGAGAGGGACTCCTCCTTCTGGGCCCAGCCAGATCTCAGTAACACATGTCAGGTCAGCCTCCTCATCTAGGAGTAAATCCTGGATGAGGGGAGCTTTATTTACAACTGACCTGGCATTGAATATCAACAGCTTGAGCCTATGGTTCGAGATTCGCTTGTCGCCAGTACCCCGAGCTAAGCTCATGGGGCCGGAACAAGGGATTGCTTTCAAGCAGTGACCTCTTGTTCCCCGAGAGCAGCCTACCCCATGTCTCCCAACATATCTGCCTCTCCCCAGCAAAACCGGGATATTCTGGCCCTGTGCCACCCTAGATATGGGCTCCTCCACTCCTCCCGCCTCTATATTGCAAGAGGGCTAATATCTCTCTGGTCCTTATATTTTACAGGAAAATGGCAGTAATAGAAAAAATTACAACAGAAAAAGAAGAAATGAAAATTGAAATTGAAAAAACCACATTCCAAAAAATTGAAAATATTGATAAAAATGAGGAGCTCTGCCGAGAACATTACAAATTGCAGTGGAGGTGAGAAATTCTTAGATAGCCACCAGAAACTACAGAGGAAAGGCTCGTAAGTCTTCACATAGTTCATCAAATCTTTGCACAATCCTATTAAGTTCACCCTGTCTGTATGACATTCATAATTTCATAAGGTATTTTTAATGTGAATTTAATAAAAATTGAATAAAAAGGTTGATAATTCAAGTTAAAAAAACCCCTGGGGCTAATTTCTCTCTGGTTTTCATTATTTGCAGGAAGACAATGGAAATTTCAAAACTCCTGAATGAAAAACAAGAATTAGAAATAAAAATTAACGAACTTGTAAAGGAAAATAAGCAACTTTGCAAAGAAAAAAATGAAATTTCTGAGAAGATTGAAGAACAGTTGAGGAGGTGTTTTTGTATGCGTTGAGGAATGTAGACGCTCCGCTGAACGCTGAACGCTCCTCAAATGAAAAAAATAAACATTGGATTTTAAACCCCATTGAACCTCTTGGAGTCTCAAATAAACTGGACTAAGTAAAAAGCTAAAACTTTGGAACCTGGAAATACCTTGGGCTTATCGGGGGAGAGTAGAAACAACGGGAAAACAGCCTGCTTTCCATTCGGAACTGTGAGTAAACAATAAGTTAATTGGGGGAGGGAAATGGCGGAGGCAGTTGGGGCAGAACTGACAGAGAGAATGGACGCTTTGATTAAAACTTTTGTTATGGTCGGTCAGCAGCTAAAAGAAATGCAAGATGTGGTGGCTAAGACTGAGACCGAGCTGCAAAAAGTGAAAATAGAACAGCAAGAAGTGAAAATAGAACAGCAAGCCCAGGGTATTAGGGTTTTAAAGATAGAAGAAGGAAGGGAACAGGACCGCCAACATATAAATATGCTGGAAGATAGATTAAGAAGAGCAAAGTTACGTCTGAGAGGATTTAAAGCAGATTTTGCCGATGGCAGAAATATGATCCAAAATATTCAGCAATGGTATAAGGAGTATAAGATTGAAATTCAGGATCATCAAATAGAACGTGCACATTGGGTTTTCGGAGCGCGAAGAGACGGGAATCAACGAGACATCGTAATTAAATTCCTCTCAGAAAAAGCAGCTGAAACAGTCTCCAAAGGAAAATTACTAACCTTACTTTTAAAGGAGCCTCGATCCGGGTTTTGAAGGATTTGTCGGTGCAAATTTTGCAAGCTAGGAGCCAGATTTTCTAATGACATTAATTAAAATGATGCATTTTGGAGATAAATTTAATAATTTTATAGAAACTATATATTCAGGCCAACAGCTAATATAATAATAAATGGAGATAAGACAGATATAATTAATATTGAAAAAGGAGTTAGACAAGGTTGTCCAATCTCTCCGCTACTATATATTTTGTACATTGAAATCTTATTGAACTTTGTGACAACAAATCCAGATATTAGAGGTTTGAAAATTAAGGAGCAACATTATAAGACACAAGCCTTTGCCGATGACCTAGTCTATATCATACCATTAAATTCGGGATTGGAATTGTTAAGGGAAATGGAAAAATTTGGAAAAGTAGCGAGGCTCAAAATCAACAAGGATAAAACAAAGATGTTAACTAAAAACTTGTCCAAGAAACATATAGAGGAATTAGAGGAAAGGATAGAAATTAAATCAGTTTAAAAAGTTAAGTATCTGGGGATTTGGCTTACAGCCAAATGTACTTCGATAAAAAAAGACAACTACCCAAAATTTTTAAAGGATATCCAGAAAGATTTAACGAAATGTTCTAAATTACAAATATCCCTGTTAGGGATCTCAGTAATTAAGATGAATGTACTTCCAAAGGTACTTTACCTATCTTCCTTGATGACTTCAACCCACCTCACATTTCCCAGGAAAAAAAAACAAGGAATATAAAATCTTACTGGAGAAGATTTGTCCAATGTCAGCTAAGTTATGGCATGCGCTGCACTCTTTTGGACTACTTTCAACGGATCTTCACTGTTGATCATTTTGTTTGCTTGGAATCAAATCAGCTGTATGTATAAATTGATACAGAGAAACATGTGTATCTGGCATTGAAAAGCCAAATTGAAAGCTGGACATTTTGAAGGTGAAAAGGAATCAACCAAAATCAGGATTGCTTCCCTGACTGCAACATTGCTAGCATAACAGTACAGCCTTTGTGGAAGGGAAGTGCTGCCTTATGAGGAGAGTTCTCAGACTTCCATGGCCATCTCACAGTTATAAGCCGTGGTCTGGTCTTGCCATGACCCTGGAATTTGGGTGCCAAACTTTAATTAAAAAGTTGAAATTGGATTTCAACTGGATTTCAATTGAAGGGCCATGAAATTGCCCTTTCAGCTCTGAGCTTTGCAGTTGAAATCCAATTTCAACTTTTTAATTAAAGTTTGGCACCCAAATTCCAGGGTCATGGCAAGACCAGACCACGGCTTATCCAGGGCCACAGAATATCTCTGTTGCTTGAACTGGAGTTCCCAGCAACTATAGAATGATCTTTGGACTTGATATTTCCTCCATTTAATTTGCCTCCTACAGGTACTTAATAAAGCTTGAAATCTCCTTATGAACTGGTGTGTTTGTTTGGTTTCGATTCTCAAAAAGCCATTTATTTGGCAGCTGGCCATTGCCTGACACTTGCACACACATACACACACACACACATACACACACCCACCCACCACAGAAACATATCAGATTTATTTACTTTGAATAACAAGGTAAATTTACAAGTCTTCAGAGAGGGGTGGCATACAAATCTAATAAAATAATAATAATAATAATAATAATAATAATAATAATAATAATAATAATAATAATAATAATAATAATATTACAAACAAACCAAGGAGCCACCCACACACATTTATTGTTCAGAAGCAATTGTGCCAAGAGAACAAGATCACTGGTAAACCAGGCTGTCACCAGAAATCCATTGTATCCGTAAGGTACCTGGGATGGACCACCAAAATGGATCTGGCCTTGCATAGGCAGTCCAAAGCAGGCTGCAGCACTACCAAACCATCAAGCCACACTGTGCCAAGGATAGGAAGCTTTGCTTGCTTTCCTAGGCAGTAACCTCCCCGGCTGAGCAAAGATGCTGGAGAGGAGCACAAGCCCCTTGCCACTTTGTCTGAAAGGGAAGAAGCCATTTTCTGCTCACCCCTCCTGAAATGGAGCACATCATCTCCATGCCAGGAGAAGCCTTCCTCCCAAGTCATTTTTCTAGAAAGCAGAATTCTGGGCTGGCTCCTGGTTCTACAGCCATGACAGCTAGTATTTGGGCACCAGCAAAGAAAGCCTTCCGTTCCTTTCATTCTAGGTTAAGCTGAAAGAAAAGAGCCCATAAGGGACCACATAACGCTATACTACACCTGCCAAATGACCTCACCTAATGGTCTCATCTACTTTTAGTATTAAAAGGAGCAGGAACAAACCCTGATCACTCAGACCATGCTATTCATGTGTTCACACAGTGCTTGGAAGCTTTGAATTTTGGATGAGGAGAATTTTGTGGGCGTGGCTTAATTTGTAGAAGTTGCTTGTCGGTCATATAACTGGGTGGGAGCGGCTTTGTGGTCATGCGACTGAGGTGGGATGGTTTGGTGATTATTTGACTGGGTGGTCATGTGACTGGGTCAGGGTGGCCAACTTGACATCACTAACATCAAGGGTTAGTTAGGGTTAGGGTGTCTGACCTCTCCTCGCCTCAATTTCCCTATTTACTATTACTCAGCATGCAAACTATGTTATTTAATCCTATGTATATATGCCATATGTAGACTTACATATTACATACAGGCACACAAAAATATACATTATCTACTATGTGTACTGTATGTGCATGAACACGCGCGCGCGCACACACAAACACACCTCTTCTGAAACTATACATATTCAATCTCACTTATTGCGTTTGGAAAAAACATACCCAGAGTTCACGCTCTGCCACACATTTAACTCTGACTTCTGTACATTAAAACATTCCACATGCCTTCAGATTTACTTCCCTAGTTTGCACATCACTATTAGAGCCAAGAGATGTCATGGATTGAATAAAATGTGGCAAAACTCACTTAACAACGCTCAATTGGGCTCAATTGTGGTCATAAGTTAAGGGCTATCTCTGCCTTCCTCTGCATGGCAGCCTTGTCCTAGTAAACTCCTTCTTCTTTCTGGCAATTGTTCTCTCTGTTAGAGGCACCAAAATAATCCAGACAGTGTAAGCTTTCCTGCTGCAGCAGGGGGTTGGACTAGATGACCTCCTAGATGTCTTCCAGCCCTAAATTGCTGTGTTGTTTCAAAGTGTCTTCTGAAACAATGTCTAGAACCACAGTTTGTGGTGCTTCCTTCCTCTTCTCTCTCTCTCTGTTTTCTCCCTTTCCCCCCTCCTCTTCCTTCCTTCCTTCCTTCCTTCCTCTATTTCTTTTTTCTCTTTTTCTCTTTTTTTGTCTCTCTTTCCCTTCATTCCTTTCTTTCCTCTTTGATGATTTCTTACTGAATCTGTGATGATTGTCCAGCTCCAGAATCTCCAACTACTTTCAGCAATTTTTGCCAATGTTTTTATTAAGACCTAAAAGAAGGGGAAAAGGTACAGAGATGTTATCCAGCTGCACAAAAATATAATAAAGAGAAAGAAATCAAAATGGTCCCATTTTATAAAATCAAACAAGATCTATTGATCTAAAGAAAATAATTTTAATAAAAATAAGTCACCCTGAATAAGAAGTGCAAGGTTAGAAACTGTACTGTTAAAAAAACCCAAAGAATTAGTGGGGATAATCACAATTGCTCACTATACAAAAGTATAACTAATACCAAAGTTATCTTATGCACCATTATTTTAAAGGTTCACTGGTATCTTTATTCCTCAACCCTCAGAAAGTTTAAAATAAATCAGTAATTGCTTTCACTTTTAACCATTTGCAATTCTGAAAAATGGGTATCTATCTATCTATCTATCTATCTATCTATCTATCTATCTATCTATCTATCTATCTATCTATCTATCTATGACATTGGGGGATCATGGGAATCCAGAGCAGCTTTCAAACCAGTGTACGGTCACTAGGCTTATGAGAAAGTGCCTACAGTTTCACTAGATTCAACACTGATGTTCTATTAACCTGCTTTCTGTTCTCACAGCAGCCAACTTAATTTAATATTGAAGAAACCAAGCTGTCAGATGATGCATCTGTCACCCAGGCCTTTAGTCACCAACCTTTTACAACAACAGAAAATATTGATAGGACTCTCCTCTTCTAATCTGTATCTTCCAGAGTTTGGCAGGTCTTTGCACTGGGCTATGAATGAATGAAGTTCTGTCTCTGGAAAGCCTTCACGCTGGTAATGCTAAAAAAAAAAAGTTGTTATGTAGTACAACTCCAGTGGATATTATATGGCTATGAAAAACACAATTTTTAAAGAGGGATAAGGAAAAATAGGAAAGGTCAGGTTTCTCCTGGTGAGTTAGAAGCTATTAAAAAGGAGAAAAGTGAGGTTCTTGCACCCTATTTCTCATCCACCTTCCCCCATGTTTCCACAAGAGATTTGGAGATTAGGGTGGACTTGTAATCTGCATTTTATCGGTCTTTAAACTCTGGTAGAAATGACAGGGGAACACAACTTTGAGCCTCAGGATTCCAGGCAGACTCTAGTAGCCTTGGAGGAAATATTCAGATGTCTTCCAAATGATGCTGCCAAATTATACTTTTTCATATGAGAGAAAAGGAAAATTCTGAAATCAAAGAGCAAAGCCACCTTCTCCAACTCCTTGTGATTTACATGGATACATCCATTCAGTTTTATTGCCCAGGAATGGTAAGAAAGTGATGTGGTTTTGCCACCTTCCAGGATGGGTTTTCAACCTCCCACAGCACTAGATTTTTTTCAACTTCCAATATGAAAGCTAACCAGAGCCAAATCTGCTTTGTCAAATCGTACGTTAGCTACCTGAAGATGCGGACGGCTGCTAAGGCAGTAATAAAATAATACAGAGGGAGCAAGGCCTTTGAAATATGGCACTGGAGAAGACTTCTGCGAGTCCCTTGGACTGCAAGGCGATTAAATCGGTCAGTCCTAGATATCAACCCTGACTGCCCTTTAAAAGGCCAGATGCTGCAGATAAAACTCAAATACTTTAGCCACCTAATGAGAAGGAAGGACTCACTGGAGAAGAACCTAATGCTGGCAGAGATTGAGGGCAAAGGAATAAGGGGATGGTAGAGAATGAGGTGGCTGGATGGAGTCACTGAAGCAGTCAGCGTGAGATTTAATGGACTTCAGGGGATGGTAGAGGACAGGAAGGCCTGAAGGAATGTTGTCCATGGGGCCACAATGGATTAGACACAACTTTGCATCAAAAACAACAAAAATCATAGGAATTGTGTTGAATTAAATATCCTTGTAATTCAATATAAACATAACATTAACTTAAAATCTTGTCTTGTTCCTGGGGTCTTCTCATGTCAGTATTGCAAGAAGAGTGCTTGAGGGCTTTTCATATTTTTTTTGTCTTTAGGGCCTACAGAGGACATTAGGAAGTTGGAGCACCCAAACTATCTTCTGAAGAGATTCCCTCATATTATAGGCAATGGGAAGGGAAAAACAACTGTTATCATAGTACATGTCCTCTTGCCCAAGGGAAATTAAGCATAGTAGTTCAGATTAAAGTAGAGTTGGGAAATTAAGCAATAGGTTATAGCCTTAAACTTCAGTCTTGGTTGTTCTAAAGAACTTGCTCAGTTCTTTAGAACCAGATAAACCATGCTAACAAAAAAAATTAAATACAAAAAACTTATCACTCAGCTATGGAATAAATGGAACAGATGGCCTGTGATTTGGATGCATTATGCGCAGGCCAAGCCCACCCCAGTTCCGCAAAGGGGGGAAACATCGCAATACATTATATGACGGTAACATGACTCTGTGAGTTTGACATAGACTGAATAAATGATGACACTGCATCATGATGTCATCATGCAAATGGCCCTTTTTTGCTTACTTGCAGTAAATATGAACTTATCAGAGCTCTATGTCATTTGTATGATGATGTCATGATGTTATGCTGAATTCTTGCAAAGGTGTAGAATATCTCTGTTTCCACAAGAGAATAATGAAATGAACAAAATCATTTGATATTCAGAAAACTATTTCAGAACTTTTGGAAATTCACATTTCAAAAATTAAACGTAACATCCTATAGTGATGTTTATGTACCTTCACTGTTTCATACGTGTCTGTAATTAAGGCAATGAAGAGACTCAGAACCATGTAGATAAAGAGGCTAATGAAAGAGTAGAGGTAGATCCGGCTGAACAGCCACACCAGGTAGCTTTTCTGTTGCATTTTTGCAAAAGTAGCAAACATGTCATCTCCATTTATCAAAGAGAAAAGACATTCAGAAACCATATTCAAGGTATGGAACTAGAAGAGAACAAATATTCAGGAACAAACAGACAAAAGAAAAGAAAATTATTTCCATTTTTTGCTCAAGTTGTTTAAAAAATACTGGTCAAATACAGTAAACTGCAAATAAATGTTACACGTTTTACTCAATACCAGCCCTTGAAAATCTCTGGATATTACAATATTTTATTAATGTGCATCAATGCCTCAGATAATGCAGAATATATACCTATACGTGACAACTCCATATTCTGGTGATCATGTATAGTTACATAACTAAAGTGATAAACTGGCCCTTTCAGATATCTTGGCAGCGTGCTCATTTTGTTAACATTTGCCCAAGACCCTTCAGATACAAAACTAGATGACAAACATCCAACTCACAGTACCTTAGCATGATATGGGCCCAGCACAATCCAGCCACAGAAACAATAACCCAGATAGATCATAGCCGCACAGGAGCAAAATCGAATGACATTGGGCAATGCTGCACGGAGAGTCAAAATAAGCAGCTGAAAAACAAGGCCCAAGAAAAACCCAGAGATGCTCATTAGACTTTCCAAAGATATTCAGCATTGCCAGGTAATAACAGAAAAGAATACCAAGAGCATGAGTGTTCCAGAAGATCCTTACATTATATTTCTTAAAGAAGCTGAGGTAGCGGATCACTCCAAGCCACACAAGCATGGTGGAAGTTCCTAACAGGATACTGCAGACGTCATAGCTTGTCAGACTCTATATGAAGATTAAGATGATGTTCAATAAATTACACTAACGGAATTTCAGTTGGGGTGCCCATAAAAAAAGGACCTTTTATATTCATTTTAACTCTTGGGGATACCATATTTTCTTTTCTTTTCACACTGAGATGGGAGACATAAAGTTCTGCTAGATTAGGAGACCGTTCTGGGGAGGTGAGTAAACCTTATTCCATTAAAAAGAAATGGGCTAAAAATGTCAGGGCTGTTTCCTGGTGGACAAAGAGCACAAATGCATTGCACAGCAAATTAATAGACTTTTAATGATATGCACAGATACTGCTCATTTCTAATTTCTAATGATATTACCATGGATAGGTAAAATATACAGCTAGAAAAATGCCTTCTCTGGAGCAGCAGTTTTCTCAATGTGACCATTTCCCCCAGTTGAAGACTCAAGTGAACTATAAAAATAACAAAATTCAGGTTGGTCAATAAGATTTCAATTGGGACTTCCAAAACTGGAACACAGGTCATCTAATCAGCATTCAAGTCACTTACCTTAGCTTGTATCTCCATCTTTAATGTAGAACCAACTATGGTAAGAAGGTCACTAACGATGATCATGATATACCATCCATTGACAAATTCCACTAGATCAGAGAAAGATACTTCTTTCTTATAGTGATGTTGGAAAAAAATCACAAATTCCTAGGATACGTGAGAGGGCAAGAAAAGAGAAATTGCTATTGAAAAGCTGCAATTAAATTTATTAAGAGATACTGACAAACATAAGCTTACCCTTTGTAGATAAATTCCTTTAATTACAGATCGTGTGCAGAGAATCAGTGATGCAAGACATGTCATTATGACAAAACCATCAAAGATCATCATATAATGGGTATTCTTCTGTACTGGGAAAAAAAAGATTGATTTACTTGTCTATACATAATAGTTAACCTGATACTCTCATAGAACACATACTCATTTGTGTCTGAGGGAAAATTTTCTTTGTGAAATTGCCTTGAGAGAGTGCTAATAATGGAGAAGAGGCCTCCATCTTACTTCATTTTTCAATACAGGGAGAGGTGGATAATTAAAGGATTCAAAGCCATCAAAAAGAATGAATGCTTCACACTTTTGATAGTCTAAAGAGGACCCCTCCTCCCTCAAGTTATGTAGTTATTTGCATTTGGGGCAAATTTCCCATTGTGGGGAATTCCCTTCTAATATACTGTAAATCAGAAGTGAAATTCAGCAGGTTCTGACAGATTCTGGAGAACCAATAGCGGAAATTTTGACTAATTAGGAGAACCGGCAAATACCATCGCTGGCTGGCCCCAGAGTGGGGTGGGAATGAAGATTTTGCAGTATCCTTCCTTGCCACGCCCACCAAACCTCACCCACCAAACTGGTAGGGAAAAATTTTGAATTTCGCCAGTAATGTAAATATTAACCATATAGAAAGAGACTTTTTTAAGGACTATAGGTGAAATGATGTAACACACATATTCAAATTGCGTGCTCAGTTGACAAACATACTTAAAAAAATATAGTTACTACAGAACATAGCAAATACTATATTTAACTTCATGCATCACTAGGCCTTCAATAAAACCTAATAAGCACTAAATAAGTAATAACAAAAGTATGTTTTTTAAGCTTACTTGATCCAGAAACATGCCAGTCTTTACATTCCTTGATGGCAATATCATTGTCTAGGCTTATTTTAATTCTTCCACTATGAGCTTTGTTATCAAAGAGTATCTGTAGATATTGTGGAGATAGAAAAGATGCTATTATTCTTATTTCTAAACACTCGTTAGTTCAGATAGAATCTGAATAGTTTATGCCTAATGCTTGGTAATAAAATCAAAATCTATATCTATCTACCTACCTACCTACTTTCCATCCATCCATCTATTTATCTATCTACTATTCTTCTCAAAAAAGCCATAAAGTCTTATAGTTAGCTTGAAGTATAACTTTGAAGCAGTGATGGCATATAAAAAGCATGTTTTGTAGAAAACAGAAAATGCTTGGAGTTAATTTAGTTCTGTCAGTGTACCATTCTCCCCCAAATCTAAGCAGTTTAAAAATAAGGTAGAGAAATAGAATAAAGGAAGACTATATCTGAATAATCCTCGAACAAAACTTAACAAGAGAACATGACCCAATGTCTTCATCTTTTTAATATTGTTTCAGAAATTTTGCTATTCTTATCACTATTTGGGTTTTATTGCACTTTTCCATCTGAGGAGTATTCAAGTTGATCGCCAGCCACAGTCAACCAAAAATAAATAGAAACAAATTTTAAAATGTACAATTACAATATAGTTACACACATAATAAAAGTATTAATATTATTGTTAATATTATTGTCAAAAAGCTAATACTATATAGAATTATGTTTTGAACTTAACTAAAAGAAGAGTAGGTGAGTTACCGCGAAAATTAATGTGAATTGTAGGACACACACACACACACAAAGAATAGCTGATTTACCAAATGGGTATTTGCAGCTGTGGGCAGGCAAATCTCTGGTAGCAATAAATCATTGGTGCCTGCCTCTTGATTAGCTTCAGCGTTATCATTTCACTTTATTTTCTACTTCTAAATTGCTAATGTATATACTGCAATAGTCCACTTTAAGAAGAAGCTGACACAATCTAGGCCCATTTCTCCCATCCCAAACCTGCCCTTCAGAAAATGACTAATTACAAGTCTTCATCAGTTCAATTTTTTTTACTTGCTTCCTAGTTTATCTGCACATAAACAACCAAGCTCAGAAAGTTCCAAGGACTCCACCTCTGTACTTACTGTTAGTGTGAAATCATAGCAGTCTGGGAGTTCGTGTTGTCGAACAGTCTGGAGATTAATGGCCTTCAGTTTGAATGTGAGTGTCAGAGTTACAAGTCTAGAACAGAGACCGGAGCTTTATTTCACCATTACCAAAAATGTTCAAGAATGCCAGCAACTTTTATTTCTCCTCACCTCTGGAAGTCCAAAGTAAAATTGAAAGGAGTCTTCCTAAGTGTCCCATTTTCCAGAGGTAGCATTGGCTCCACATAAAGACACTCTATGGGAAGACAGATGCTTTACGGCATATAGAAAATACTCAATATTTAATAAGACGAGGAAGACAGAAAATCAGTAATAAGGAATCTGGTCACTAGTAGTCTTATCTAAATAATACGAGATGTAAAATCTTTCTTCATACTTGCAAGAAAAAAGCAGCTATGTTTTTTCATTAATTTAATGCATATATTTACTGAACTTCTGCCTTATGGGAATTCTTATTTGATAAAGAATCCCTGAAAATATCTGCTTGTTAAAAATAAACCCAAAAAGGAAATTTTATACTTGATCCACAGATCAGTACCCTAATACCCTAATTTCTATGGTTACAGGCCCTTCTACTTATGACTGTAGAATGATGTTTCAATGCAGTTATGAATTACTTCCATCTGAATAAAATGAAGAAACAGTAATTCAGAAAGTTCTTGTACTGTAATTATTTGTATATGTTACACATTGGTTCATGTAATTGCATACATATATCAAGAAAAGACCCTCAATCTGTCAACAGTCCTTTAATATCTTTCATACCCAAGAGGTTTAAGCTAAGATATCCTTACAGAATTCAGCTTTTGGTATTGTTTGGAAATGTTGTGCACATATGTTTACTACATTAGTTCGCTAAGAGATTATTATTTATGTCACTATTTCCAAACTCCAAAAATAAGTCACAATGCTTCTGAATTCTCATAACAGACACTACCAATAATTCTATATGTTCAGTAATCAATATTCATGTTGAACAGTTAAGACTGTCCACTCAAATTTATTCACAAAGTTTCAGAGGCCAGTAGTCAGCCAATATATTTCGGTATTTGCCTAAAGCACATAAACATGAATGGCTCAGGCAAGTAAACTAACTGGATTTGTAAGTGCATTGTAAGGTGACATTTTCTTCAATACTTCAGGGAAAAAGTAAGAGCGCAAAATAATCCACACAGCAAACATTTATGTCATCCAACAGGATACTAATGCTTTCTATCACATGTCTACAGTCTGAGGGCACTGCCTCACTTTTCCTAATAGTAAAGTTCACCATGAACCTGAATCACCAATTAGTGTTGGTGATGTTTGCAATGTTGAGTTGGCAAGACACTTTTGTGAATGAGGGACATCAATTGCTTCAATTTTGATTATACTACAGTATCTTGCAAGTAGATGCACCCTTAACTCTGTTCAATAATTACCAGTATGAAGAACCTGCTTCAGATACAATAAAGTCAACACACTGGGCTATGAGTCAGCCATTTTTATCAGCAGGGTATCAGGCCACTTGGAAACTAAACCACGTACACCCTAAAGGTGCTTTTTCAAGAGGCACCTGGACTTTCTGGTTTTTCTTTCAAGATGTTCTGTTTCTCATCCATGAAGCTTCTTCAGCTCAGAGTTGAAGAAGCTTATTGGATGAGAAGCAAAACATCTTCAAAGAAAAACCAGAAAGTCCAGTTACTTCTTGAAAAAGCACCTTCAGGACAACCATAACCTGGATGACTGAGAATCTCCATAGATATAAACAATGTACGTCTATATGGAATATACTAGGTCTGACTGAAGCTGACATCATTTGAGTGAAATGGGGCAAGGAATTAAATGAAGCACCACTACTGCAGTTTTCATGACTTAAACAAGACTCTAATGTACAAGTAGTCCTCACTTACTAATCACAGTTACTAAGTGATATAGTCATAAAGTGAAACATCCCATGACAGTTCCAGTGCAGTCATTAACCAAATCACCTCAGGTTGTTAAGCAAAATGGCATATGACTTTTGTGACTTCCTGCCATTTTCCACAATGATTCTGCTTGTTGGAAACAAGCTGAGAAGGTGACAATGGATGTTGCAATCGCTGCAAGTTCAGGGATTGGTCTTAAATATACCTTTTCACTGTTGTCGTAACTCTGAACTGTTACTGAATGAAGCAATTGCTAAGTGAGGACTATCTGCAGTAGTTGAATTTCTTCCTGTACAAATAAAACATCTGAAGTGTCTACCCATTATATTGTAATGATACTGGAAATTACTATGTGTTTGCTTTTAAACACTATGACTTTGCTCAAGTTGTCTCTCTTTCTGACCTCCGCCCACCCCACTCTCATTCTCCTTTCTCTCTCACACACAGAAACAATCTATCTGATTTGAGTCAATCAGTTTCAATTTCTGGGTCAATATCGAAAGTGTCATTTCCAGGGCTGATAATTCCTCTCTTGTAGAAGTACTGACATATTGCCATGGGCGTCTCTTTTGATCCTTTCTTTTCGTAGGCGTGATTTCCAACCGAATTAGCACGCAGCTGTAAGAACTAAGCGACAAGGTACAACCAGTTAATGGAGCTGCCTGGTAATTAAAACTGAACTAATTGGAGACGCAAGAGAATGTCTGCGATGGAACATCCTGCTTTTCAGATTTATTGATCTCATGAATAGAATTACAAAGACTAAGGTTCAAATAAAACTCGGTGAAATGGATTCAGTCATAGAAAACCTCATTTTTATGGGCCAATTGCCTGTGTTACCTTTATCTCATGAGGTTACTATGGAATTAAAAGGTCTGCATCTCTTGCCTCATTAGAGCCAATGCAAGCTCTATGGTATAGGAAACCAATGTGATTTTCCTTCCATTCATATCTGTTTACATATAATGACTTGGCTTTTTCAAGCTTAGTTTAGATCCAGTGTACAATATTTTATAAAATACTAGCTGAAAACCCAGCGCTACACGGGTATTTATAGACCTCAAAGCATTTGTCTGACAGGGAGCCATTGAGAAGGGTCTTTTGCCCCCTACTCCCATGCCTATCACCCCTGCCCTCCCCTTCCCATGTGATCTTCTTTCTGCTCTTTCTACAATCTTGGCACTTTGCCCCAAATCCACCAGGGGGCGTCGTCTGCCTCTAACAGGGAGTCATTGAGAGGGGCCTTTCTTCCCCCTACCCCCATGCCCATCACCCCTGCCCTGTCCCTCCCCCCTCCAACGCACTCCTCTTTCCCACCCTTTCTACAATCATGCCACTTTGGGCCACCTTCTGTCAAGAGAAGGGAATATCAAGTGCTTTCCCATTGGCCCAGTGGAGGACAAATGTCATGGCTGGCTTTCTAGAGGAAGCTGTGACAGAAGTGAATCATAGACAATGTCCACTCTAGGACGCTGCACTCACTCTCATTAATGGCCCAGATGTTTCAGAGTTATGCTGGAACACACACACACACTAAGGGGTACTAGGGTGTCTTACTCCCACAGTATTTGTTTCCATAGGGTAAATCATCTGTGTACCAAGTTTGTTTAAAATTGCTTGAGTCATTCCAGACTTATGCTGGAACATACAGCCGATAGATGGATGGATGGATGGATGGATGGATGGATGGATGGATGGATAGATAGATAGATAGATAGATAGATAGATAGATAGATAGATAGATAGATAGATAGATAGATAGATAGATAGACTAATATTACCTGGTTTATTGCGAAAGAGATCTGGTCATAGACCTCTTTTTGTGTGTACACTGCATAGGTGTCATCCATGCTGTCCATATAGCCTTTCAGGAATAGATGCTTAAAGGATACCGTGTTTTCTTCTTTAAATGTAACCACCATTTGATTGCTTAAACCAAAAACTACAAGCTGAAAATATCAATAGAAAGGGAATTCTTCAAATACTCAAAAAGTCCATTCTGACCACAAGTACATTAAATTTTTTAATTGATGGAGCATTCGTAGCTACCGTATCTTTCAGAGTATAAGACACACTGGAGTATAAGACGCACCTTAGTTTCGGGGGAGTAAAATAGAGGGGGGGAATCTACCTATCAGGTATTCATCTGGTTAGTGTTCTTAGTCAGTTCAGCTCGAACACATTATTTTATCCTCTGGTTAGGGCTGAAAAAGCCTTTTTCAGAGGGGGTAGGAATGAAAGCAAGCCTGCAAAGACTTAGGGCTGGAAAAAACCTTCTTCGGAGGGCATAGGAAGCAGAGAAGATTGTCAGCACCTTGCTAGGGCTGGGGAAAAAAACTTTGAAAAAGTAACATTCAAAGTATAAGTCACACCCAAATGTTCAGCCTCTTTTAGGGAGGAAAAGGGTGCCTCTTATCTGTATATTCCGAAAAATACAGTAGTTCTACCACCATTCCCTACTCATTCTCTTGGTAGTTTCATTTTACCCTGAGAGTGTGAAAGGTAAATAAATCAGGAATTGAACATATAGGAAAAAAGAGCTGGGTACCATCCCTCCGATTTACAACTTTTATTTTCATTCAGTGGTCAAAGACTCCTCCTATATTTATGTAACTATATTCTTGTTACACTTATAATTTAGCCCAGTTCAATATCATGACTATTTTATTCTTTTTGATCTTGGATCTGTTTTGCTGAATAAAAACATAATATAATATTAGTATAGTTCATATTGGACATTTTCATACTATATTCTGAACACACATATTTCCTTATAGTTGGTGATCAATGAGGATTTAATTAGTAGAAGGCTGAAGAGTGACATATATAATAATGAAATGAAACTGCAACTATAATCTTGATATTGTTCATTGTCTCTACTTGACTAATAGCCTATTCTGTTCATTACCCCAATCCAGCATCCATCAAATATTTGGACTAAAAGTTCTATAATTCCTAAACGAGATAGCTATGTTAGCTGGCACTTATGAAAGTTCTTTTGCAACACAGATGGAGAATGTTGAATACTCTGTATATTTTTGTTACCGGGGAGACAATGTAAATAGGTTGCGCCTGATTGGTTAAGGCGCTGACAGCTCGTTTTGAGCGGGAAAAAATTGTATAAATAGAGCCGGCTTTTCCCTTGCCAGCTGAGACGCGTTCCAGCTGACAGTCACTTCCTAAGAGCTGAAAATAAACAGAACCGTCTCGTTTACTCGCTGTCTCGAGTCACTTCACCTGGCGACGACGGAAGAACGAGCCTTCGCTTGCCGCTATGGATTCCCTGCCTGTCGGGAGAGCCCTGGACTTCTTCAACCCGGAGAAGACTACATGGGACGCTTACCTAGCAAAGTTCAACGTCTTCCTTGAGGCTGCTGGCATGAGAGAAGCCGACAACGATCGGAAGAGAGCGATCTTTCTAAATTACTGCGGCTCGGAGATGTTCGATCTCGCCCAGACATTAACCGACCCGGCTCCGGCGAATTCGGTCTCCTGGGACTCGCTGAAGACAAAACTCGCAGCCCACTTCAAGCCGACGAAGCCGCCGATCATCTACAGACACCAGTTCTCCAGAATGGGGCAGCTAGAGGCCGAAACAATCAACCAATACGCTACGCGCCTGAGAACCGTGCTGTCAAAATGCCGGTTTGAAAACCCGGAAGCTTGGATGGGACCTGAAGATCCTCGTCTCAAACAAGATCTCAACAAGCTCCTGGCTGCGGCCGAATTCTCGGCGGATGCTACTTTGCACGCGGCGAAGTTTGCCGCGAGGGGCATGGCCTCTACGATTTCTTCTCGACGCCTGCTTTGGCTTCGACATTGGCAGGCGGATGCCAAGTCGAAGTGGCGCTTGTCATCTGCCCCTTTCGAAGGCACGAAGTTGTTCGGGGAGGTGTTGGAGGCCGTCCTTGTGGAGGACAAGGACAAGAGGAAGGTCCTCACCAGATCCTCCAGGCGCCAAGATCGCAATAGCACCCCGTACCGACGCCGGCAGCCATTTCGATGGGACCCAGCTTCCGGAGTTACCCAGGCTTCCAGACCTTATTCACAAGGTCAATATGGTCAGTCCTATTCGTACCGAAGCGATAGGACCTGCTTCCAGGGCCGGGGCAGGGGATATCAACCGTTGAAATGGCCCTTTCGAGGCTCCAACCAGCGAGGTTTCCGTGGAGCCAAGTGACTCCACAGGGCAGGTCCCTTTGGGGGGAAAACTCCAAAGGTTTTGTACCGCCTGGACGGCCACAACCTCCGATGCTTGGATTTTGGACACAGTGACCCGAGGGCTCCGCCTCGAATTCTTATGTCTCCCACCTACCCATTTTGTGCCCTGTCCAGTGCCCATCGATACTGTCAAACGGGCATTGCTGGAGCAGGAGATCGCTCATCTTCTGGAAATCCACGCCATCGAGAAGGTGCCAGCCCAAATGGAGGGCATGGGGTTCTACTCCAGGGTCTTCATAGTACCCAAGACATCGGGAGGTTGCAGGCTAATTTTGAACCTGAAGCACCTAAACAGGTACGTGTTATACCGCAGGTTCAAAATGGCCTCCCTTCGCACCATACTCGCGTCAATCAGACCCCGAGATCTCATGTCATCCATCGACCTGAAGGAGGCGTATTTGCACGTCCCCATCCATCCGGGACACCGAAAATACCTCCGGTTTTATGTCCAGGGGCAGCACTACCAGTACCAGGCGATGCCCTTTGGCCTAACTTCCGCACCGCGTACCTTTACCAAGCTCCTGGAGTTCAAAAGTAAAAGGTTAGAACTATCCTATGTTAAGGGATGTCTATTATGGGGTGACCGGGTCGTGATTCCAGAAAGTTTAAAGTCTAAAGTTTTGACTATGCTGCATGTGGGTCATCCAGGCATCGTAAGGATGAAGGGGCTAGCAAGGGGGCATTTCTGGTGGCCAGGACTAGATGCCCACATTGAGAGGTGGGTGTCCAAGTGCGACCCTTGTCAGGAGTCAAGGCCAAGACCTCCAAAAACAACGCCTATGGACTGGGATCAGCCCCAGGGCCCCTGGTCTAGATTGCACATAGATTTCGCTGGCCCCATTGATTCAAAATATTTCCTAATTGTAGTAGATGCATATTCTAAGTGGGTCGAGATAATATTAATGCATAACATCACCACATGTTCCACTATAAAAGCTTTACGCCATCTGTTTGCCACGCATGGCTGCCCAGATGTGTTAGTTTCTGATAATGGGCCGCAACTGACAGCCAGACAGTTTGAACTCTTCCTAGATCAGTTAGGGGTAAGGCACGCCCTCATATCTCCTTTTTCGCCATGGGCGAACGGATTGGCAGAGAGATATGTTCGGGTTGCCAAAGAAGCATTGAAAAGGGCTGGCCCTGGGGAGGTGCAAGAACACCTAGATGAATTCCTATTGGCACAACATATAACTCCCAATGCAAAAACCAACAGGAGCCCTGCAGAAATTCTTATGGGCAGGAAACTCAGGTCAACCTTAGATAGATTACACCCTGTGTTTTGTACAAAGAATTATATGACTGAAAATGCTGAGAGACATATGTTTATAGGGCAATGTGTATTTGCAAGGAATTTTGATGGAGGCCTTAAGTGGCTTAAGGGCACAGTGTTGCAACAAAAAGCACCAAAAACATATTTAATTTCATTGAACGATGGCCGAGTATGGACTAGGCACATCGACCATTTAAGAAGGTGCCCAGAAACTGAGTCTAGTGATCAAACACCGATTGTACACACAGACAAACCGATGGGAAACGACGCAACTCCAACATTTATGGATTTAAATATGGACTCACCCCTTCGAAGCCGCTCAGCCAGCACATCGGAGCCATCTTCGTCAGCGGAGGTCGGTGATGTGCCAGCCAGCTCAACTCTGGGGGCCGGAGTTCAACCTGGGCCCTTGGAAGCCAGAGGAGGTACCGACGAACCGACCTCCTTCCATGCCGACGACGAAGGACTAACTGAATTGCGCAGGTCCACAAGGAACACCCAAAGACCACACCGATTGGCTGAATACATCACATGGCTTTCTGAGTAATCTGTATGTTTTTTTTCTAGGAAGGGAGGGGTGTTGAATACTCTGTATATTTTTGTTACCGGGGAGACTATGTAAATAGGTTGCGCCTGATTGGTTAAGGCGCTGACAGCTCGTTTTGAGCGGGAAAAAAATTGTATAAATAGAGCTGGCTTTTCCCTTGCCAGCTGAGACGCGTTCCAGCTGACAGTCACTTCCTAAGAGCTGAAAATAAACAGAACCGTCTCGTTTACTCACTGTCTCGAGTCACTTCAGAGAACATATGATGAAGATACATATATTATTAAATTTGTCAATACTAAATACTTGACAAAAATATTTTCTTCCAAAATATTCAGTGTGTAAGAACACAGGTCATTTCAATACTTACAGATGGTCCTTGATTTACAATCACAATTATGACCAACATTTCTGTTGCTAAGCAAGGCAATTATTACATGAGTTGTACCTGATTTTATTTTTAAAAATGGGGGGGGGGCATGGTTTTTAAATGAATCACTGCAGTAATTGATTGAATTATGCGGTTGCTAAATAAATCCAGCTTTCCCTATTGACTTTGCTTGTTGGAAGCCAACTGGGAAGATTGCAAATGCAGGTCACATGTTTCTAGGATGCTGCAACCATCATTAGTACAGTACATGCTGGCTGTCAAGCGCCCAAATTCTAATTATATGACCAAGCCCTTGTAACTTTAGACAGTTGCTAAACAAATGGTTATAAGTCGAGGACTGCCTGTATTAAGGTCTGAAAGTTTCAAATACCAACCGTACAGATGGTTCTAAAAACACAAGTCACTAAAGCAGCAGTAAATCAGAGGTTGTCACTCAACTGGTTATAATTACTTGAATTTATATAGCAGTAGCTAAAAATGTGTAAGTAATAATTGTACTGCAGCTTTGTATCTCACCTGGATAGTGACCATAGCTATTTTCAGAATTTGTATGCCCAGCTTCCACGGTTTCCTTCCTCGGGCCCAGAATTTTTCACAGTGATTCATAAAGAAAAATTTAAGTTTTCTTCTTAACTGATCTTCCAGAAGCTGGCACATTGATGCATGATGTTTTACACTGTATAAATGTTCATCATCCTGAGTACTGCAGCTGCCTACAAGCACTTCAGGATTTTCCATTGCTGGAACAGAAAAAAACATTAGCAATATTGGAATGATTAACCAAAAATGCTATGCATGTATTTGTGAGCATATCTAAAACTCAAGGTGTGATTGTCTCCTTTAACAACAAGAGTTTCAACTCTAAACTACAAGTATTACAGCACCTTCCATGCCAACTTATAGCCCATTGATGTTATTTCATCAACTAATCACAGCAGTGAAAAAGATATTAACAGTGAAGAAAAATGAGTTCTCCCACAGTTCTCATGTTCCTATCATAGAAAGCACTATTTTTGGAACCAAACATAAGGAGGTTTTTCCCATAAACACATTATTTTGTTTATCAGTTTTCCTGTTAAGATTTTACAGGATATAGTTTCACGAGTTATTTCTCAAAAAAATCTTCGACATTTCTCCCATCCTCCCCCTCTCTTACGTGCACATTTATCCTTGGCTCTTGCTTGATTTCTGCACCATCATAAAATGGCTGAGAATCACGGCTTCTGAATGGTCTAGAAGTCCAATAATGAATAACTGGGTTCTTTAAGACATGTATATTATATGGAACTCCATTCTATGTCTTACCGTCATACAGATCACACTTTCAGAGAAAAGTCACAGAACAAACCAATTTTTAAATCCAATTCCTTGAGCTAAGAAACTTTAGCACATTGAGGGAGTTCCATAAACAACTTCCTGGGCTTTTTAGTATTAGGAACCCTAGAAATTACAATATATTCTGTTTGCTCTTAGAGTACAGATGTCATAGAATCTACTTAAACTTCCTTCTAATTCTATTGACCCCCTCACAGAAGGCATGTGAATTATTTAGTTCTGTATTTGCAACATTGGCCTTAATGTATTACAAATTGTTGTTAGAGGACAACAACAATGTTAAAAGCCGGTGTGGCTCCATTCCAAAATAAGTGTGCTCAGAGGCAGGTCTCTCATCTGAAAAATGGAGCTTTCTTCTATTCATGTCTGGGTAGAAAGACAATAGATAGGAAGTAGATCCACTGTGAGAATGAAGACAAGGTATTATCAACATCTTTAATACTGAAGATACCAGAAAACCAGGTTAACTAAATTCAAAGAATTTATTATTGAGAATTGTATGGTGCTCAAGAAATATAATTGCATTACTGGTATTGCTATGAAAAACACAAGAAGCAATATTTGGGGAACAGATTCCTACGCATACGAAGGACAAAGAAGTTAATCTATAAAGCAGTAGCTCACTTCCCTTCTCTTTCCCTCCTCTTCCCTGGTCCAGGATCTATATTATATGTGGCAGATTCCTCAATTCATCTCTTTCTCTTTCAAAAAGCACCAACGCACAATTGATATATTAAGATAAATGGGAGGAAAATCATTGTTATCTCATTTGACACTGGCATTTAAACGGGAAGTAATTTTGTGCTCGTTCTAAAGCAGTACAAAAATATTTTCATATACTGTATTAAATTATTTTGTGGGACCTATCATATTTGTGCAAGGTGACTGTCTATTCCACAGGATTATTAATGTCATATCGATCCTGTAATACTGCCAACCCAACAGGGATGCTCATAATCTCATAAGATACAGCAAAACCCATGCAAATCCAAATTATTTATATAAATGTTGCAGTCAACTTATCAAATATAATGCTAAACATTTTCTTTATTGATTTCAATTGCCAAATCAGAGCCAGAGGAAGTAACTATATGCACAGAGTTAATTAGTGAATATACAGTCCATTTTTGGTATCATCATTTGAAAGTAATACGCCGCCTCCGAACTGATTTAACTGTTGCTCATAAAATCATACATCACAATGTACTACTCCCTGTTGGCGACTACTTCACCTTTAACAACAACAACGCAAGAGCATGCAATAGATACAAACTAAATGTAAATTGCTCCAAACTAGACTGCAGAAAATACAATTTCAGCAATAGAGTGGCCTGGAATTCACTCTGTTGTTTCTTCCCCCAATCCCAAAATCTTCAACCTTACATTATCTACAATAGACCTCTGCCCTTTTCTAAGAGGTCTGTAAGGGGTGTACATAAGTGCACCTTTGTGCCTACCGTTCCTGTCCTAATGTCTCTTTATCTTTTCTATCTCTACTTTATACTTATATTATGTTAAACATACTACAATACAATACTATATTTGTATGATAAATAAAATAAAATAAATAAAGAAATAAATAAAATAATCAGAATTCAGAAACATTTTCAAAGAACGGGAAGGCAATAATATACCGGTAATCAAATCCTTGAGTTGAATTTTATTCCTGATGACAACATAGGTAGATTCATAAAGTGGGGTTTTGTGGTGGGGGGGGGTGGAGGGCTACAATCAGTGTGAAGGGCTACCAAACCTACCACACTGTGGGCATTGTTTATGCAGGACGCCCTGCATTTCCTTTCATCATCTTTCAGTGCAAATTGGATGCTCTGGGGTGGAGCTCCATTTTTGCTACCCCACTGCATCCCCCCCGCCCCGGTCCGTGCAGTAGCCCACACCCGGCTACAATATGGAAATGGTCTTGCCATTGCATTCTAGGATTTTTTTTCAGCTAGTCTACACATGAGATCCTTCACAGACCAAGTGTTTCTAAGTGCTAAATACAAGTACGCCCTACTCCACTGTTCAACTAGACAAGATTTGTTGAAATTTTGATTTAGTTGGTCATACTTTTCAATTCAATACAATTAGTATATTTTTCATGTATTTATTAGATTTGTGTTTAGGAAGTTCAGAGTAGGTTTATAAATTAAATTAGAGTGGTAGATTTAGCTGGCCATCTATGGTTTGTCAACACTACTATACGAGGGTCTCATAGAAGCAGAATCTAAATTTCTGACACTGTCTCAATACTAGCCACTGATGATTATTATATCATACCCTATAACTAAAATCCATTTCAAAAAACTGAACTGTTCCAAGCTAAAATTAAAAAGCCAGATGAATTTGAAAAAGGGGCTATGATTAACTTTCACCACTCAGTTGAAGTTAAAAACAAAGTTCTAGAAAGCTTTTGTTCATTCACTTAGATATGCAAGTACAGTATTTTAACTTTTTCCACAATTTTGAAAATTATTCAACTATCCTTTAAATAAAAAATAAGCCTCCAGAAAGATGTGGATTTTTTTTCTTTGTAGTTATTCAGCATCATCATGTTTATGGGAATGATAAATAGCCATGATTCATCTGCATAACCAATAACATAGTGTCATTCATTAAAATGATTTCAAAGAAAGGACATATAAAATTAACATTACCTCTATAATGTAACATAAGGCAACAATAATTCCATAGCAATTTTAATCTGAATGGAAGGAACATATTTTAGCATCATCCAGAGTTTTTTTTAATTTAAGAACTCTCTAAGTTGTCCAGTTGAAGAAACTTAACACCATTTACCTAAAAAGAAATCTACTGTACAAAGAAAGGGCATATAGATTTAATATTACCTCCACAATAAAACATACGACAGCAACACATTCATATAACTTTCATATACCGGTAATTTATTTGAATGGGAAGGAAGGGATTTGATTATTATTATTAATATTTATTATTATTATTTATTAAATTTGTATGCCGCCCCTCTCTGCAGACTCCAGAAGACCTCCCCAAATCCAGAAGACTTCCAATTGAAGAAACTTTTTTAAATGTTCATTTATCTAAGGAGGAATCGAAAGCAATGCCCATCTATCTAAGAACTTAACCTTAATTAGAATAATGAATATTTCCATTAAGTCAACATAGGCTTCCACTGATGAATTAAATTAGTTTTTAACAGTCGATCGCTTCTATACACATTGCTATCGGAGTGAAAGTATAATTTCTGAAGGAAAAAAGGATGCCACCTTCATGTTTAGATGGCATATGCATTTACGCCCAGAGTCCTTCAGGAGTTGGGCATCATATTATTTATTTCTTATTTATTAATTGGACTTTTATGCCACCCCTCCCCGAAGACTCAGGGTGGCTTACAACACATAATGAAACAATATATAACATCCCAAATCCAGTTAATTTAAATTATAATCTTATTATAATTTATAATCGAGTCTGTGGAGAGGGGCGGCATACAAATCTAAATAATAAATAAATAAATTTAAAAAAACAACCCAAACCATAAAAAGTCAGTCAGTCAGTCAAATCAATCAATCAGCATGCAATTTTAGAAAAACCATTCCCTTCACATAGCAGCAAAAGTGGGAGGATGCAAACTTAAGAGTTTGTCCCAAATAAAGCATCCCTTTTGAGAAAAATGAACAAACGTGATATTAAATAAATATTAAATTATTCTTCTTATTATTTTAAAAATACTCAAAAAATCACCCAATCAAGAGGGAGAAGAGGTTTTTTAGTTCAGCAGAAAGGCTTAGAAAAATTCAATTCAGTTCAATACGTTGCTCTCTTCCTCCTTCCAGCCACAGCTCTCAGTCCTGGAATTTTACCGCTTCGTCCTTTATTGGTCCTTCGTCGAAAGATTATCGGGGCCACCACAAAAAAGCAAGCTTCGTCGCCGGGAAGGGTCTGCCTTAAAAACACGGTCAGACCCTCTCGATGGCCTAGTTCCATAATTCAGAGGCGGATCCCATCCGAAGCAGCCCCATTTTTTTCGCCTCTCTCTGTGCTCAGGAAGCCCCTTCCTCCCGCCATCCCAAGGAAGGACAGAAGCGGCCGCCGACCCCAGACTCACCTTCCCAAAAGAAAGGCCGCCCCTTGAACTCCTACAGCCGGGCAGGGGAGGGCCTTTTTTTTAAAAAAAACCCTCCTACTTCAGCCCTAGCATGTGAAGCTGGTTCCTCGAAGCGAGCGAGGGAGCTAGCGCCGGGCTTGCCTTACATCGCCGCCGGGCAGAAGAGTCACCTGAGCCGCGCGGCAAAGGCGAAGCGACGCAAGACGTCGGCGACTTCGGCCTGACTCTGCTACCACAAAGCCGCGTCTGGGGAGCATCCCCAGAAAAAGCCGGGCGATGAGCAGCCGGCGGAAAATTGCAGGCGGCAGAAGTTGCTCCTCTGCGCCGGCACCACGTGACCGAGGCCGGCTTCTGCCGCCAGCCTCGTCAGCCGCCTCCTCCTCCTCCTCCTCGCCCAAAGGCAAGGAGAAATCCGAGGCCAGTCAGCTGCCCCGCCCGGGCGCAAACCGCAGCAGGCCTGACGGGTTGTTTGGAGAGAAGGCGGCATCTGAGTTCCCTCGCCCCGATTCTCAGCTGCCTTTGTCTCTCTCCGGACCAAATCTCAACCAACAAATGCTCTGTCCTACACATTGGCAAATACAGTAGATCACCAAATACAGGCTGAATAAACAAGACCTTGCAGACAACCCTCACTCGCTAAGGACCTTGGAATACTCATATTCCAAGGCTAATATGAAAGGCTAGTATGAAAATAAGGAACATAATATCAGTCTGTCAAATATAAATTGAGTAAGGATAGGAGCCACTCAGGAAATGGACAAAATAAATAAATAAAATAAATAAATATTAAATGCCCTAAGTGTCAAAGCCCACTGCAAGGACATCGCCAAAAAGGCTTCAAGACTTGTTAACCTAATCCTACATAGCTTCTGCTCCGGTAATCTCATACTAGCCAGAGCATACAAAACTTTTGTCAGACCAATCCTTAAATACAGCTCATCTATCTGGAACCCGCATCACATTTTGGACATAAACACTCTAGAAAATGTCCAGAAATATGTCCATTCCTCTACTCACAACAGAATACCCTACGCAACTAGATTTACAATCCTAGGTTTAGAAAGCTTAGATCGATGTCAGCTAAAACACGACCTAAGTATAGCCCATAAAATCATCTACTACAACGTCCTTCCTGTCAACAACTACTTCAGCTTCAAACACAACAACACATGAGCACATAACAGATACAAACTTAAAGTAAACTGCACCAAACTTGACTGCAGGAAATATGACTTTCATAACCGAGTAGTTAATGTATGGAATTCACTACCTGACTCTAGTATCATCATCTAACCCCCAAAACTTTACCCTTAGACTATCCACTGTTGACTTCTGATTGTTAAGATATCAGTAAGGGGCGTGCATAAGTGCACCAGCATGCTTTCTGTCCCCTGTACTAATGTTTCCTCTCTTATTAGTATCATGTATATAAACATTGTTATATCTTTGTATACAGTGGTCCCTCGATCATCGCGAGGGTTCCGTTCCAGGACCCCAAGCGATGATCGATTTTTCACGAAGTAGCGGTGCGGAAGTAAAAACACCATCTGCGCATGCGCAGATGGTGTTTTTACTTCCACCGCCGCCCGCCCTTCGCCCGCCCACCCCGTTGCTCGCGCCTGGGGTTTCCCCGCGCGCGTGCCGCCCGCCCGCCCACGCTGTTGCTGGGGCCGCTTCCCAGCTGGGGAGCGGAGCTGGGGTGTCCCCAAGCGCGCGCGCACCGCCCGCCCGCCCACGCTGTTGCTGGGGCCGCTTCCCAGCTGGGGAGCGGAGCTGGGGTTTCCCCAAGCGCGTGCGCGTTGCTGGGGCCGCTTCCCAGCTGGGGAGCGGAGCTGGGGTTTCCCCAAGCGCGCACGCACCGCCCGCCCGCCCACGCTGTTGCTGGGGCCGCTTCCCAGCTGGGGAGCGGAGCTGGGGTTTCCCCAAGCGCGCGCGCGTTGCTGGGGCCGCTTCCCAGCTGGGGAGCGGAGCTGGGGTGTCCGCAAGCGCGCGCGCACCGCCCGCCCGCCCACGCTGTTGCTGGGGCCGCTTCCCAGCTGGGGAGCGGAGCTGGGGTTTCCCCAAGCGCGCGCGCGTTGCTGGGGCCGCTTCCCAGCTGGGGAGCGGAGCTGGGATTTCCCCAAGCGTGCGCGTACCGCCCGCCCGCCCACGCTGTTGCTGGGGCCGCTTCCCAGCTGGGGAGTGGAGCTGGGGTTTCCCCAAGCGCGCGCGCGTTGCTGGGGCCGCTTCCCAGCTGGGGAGCAGAGCTGGGGTGTCCCCAAGCGCGCGTGCACCGCCCGCCCGCCCACGCTGTTGCTGGGGCCGCTTCCCAGCTGGGGAGCGGAGCTGGGGTTTCCCCAAGCGCGCGCGCGTTGCTGGGGCCGCTTCCCAGCTGGGGAGCGGAGCTGGGGTGTCCCCGCGCCTGCCGCCCGCCCGCCCACGCCGTTGCTCGCGCTGCCGCTGGGGTCTTACCGGGGCAAGAGGGGGAAGACCCAGGGAAGCCGCCCAGCTTCCCAGCTGGGGAACTCCACCATCTACGCATGCATGGCCATAGAAAAAAAGGCACGCATGCGCAGATGGTGGAGTTTACTTCCGGGTTGAAAACTCGCGAAATAGCCCTTTCGCGATGCTCGAGGACGCGAAACTCGAGGGTTCACTGTACTACCAATATGTACTTGACAAAAACAAACAAATAATAGAATAGAATAGAAAAGAATAGAATAATAGAGCTCCACAAGAAATGATAATTAGTGAAAAAAATTAAGCTATAGCAATATTTTAAGAATAAAAATTGAATTAATTGGTGGTTGGCCCAGGAGACAAAACTAGGGGATTAGGTGACATTAGAGTCATGTAACATATGCCAAGGTTGTACAAATTATAAACATAGCAATGAAACAAAAATAATAATTTGAGAAGTGGCACCGCTAGTATGAAAATAAGGAACATAATATCAGTTTGTCAAATATAAATTGAGTGAGGATAGGAGACACTCAGGGAACGGTATTAGAGGGAGGAAGAGGAAGTAGAAGGGGAAGTTAGAGGAGTGAAAAGAAGTAGAAAATATAGAGTGTTAATAGAGGATGAATGGAGGGAAGGAGAAAGGGGAGAGAAGGAGTAAGAAAGTAGGAAGGGGATGAAGGTTGAGAGAGAGGAGTGTTGGGTCAGACTGAAGAATAAGAGTTGAAAAGGGTGCAAAATAAGATATTGGTTTATGAAATATTGAAAATGTATATATATCTTATTGATATATTTTAAGGCGTATATGTTTTGTTATAAAATGGAATTTGTGAAGAGAAAAAATAGAATAATAGAGCTGGAAGGGATCTTGGACGTCTTCTAGTCCAACCTCCTGCTTAGGCAGGAAAGCCAACACCACTTCAGACAAATAGTTATCAAATCTCTTATTTGAAACTTCCAGTGTTGGAGCATTTACAACCTCTGGAGGCAGGTTGTTCCATTGATTGTTTTAGGTATCAGGAAATTTCTCCTTAGTTCTAAGTTGCTTCTCTCCTTGATTAGTTTCCACCCATTGCTTCTTGTCCTACCGTCAGGGCTTTGGAGAATAGCTTGACTCTCTCCTTTGTGACAGCCTCTGAGATATTGGAACACTGCTATCATGTCACCCCAGTCCTTTTCATCAGACTAGACATACCCAGCTCCAGCAACCATTCTTTGTATGTTTTAGCCTCCAGTCCCCTAATCATTTTGTTGCTCTTTTTTGCATCTTTCTAGAGTCTCAACATTTTTTTTAAAGTTGTGGCAACCAAAACTGAATGCAATATTCCAAGTGTGGCCTTACCAAGGCATTATAAAGTGGTATTAACACTTTGTATGATCTTGATTCTATCCCTCTCTTTATGCAGCCTAGAACTATGTTGGGTTTTTTGCTCACTGTAGCGCTCTGCTGGTTCATATTTAAGTGATTGTCCACTAGGACTCCAAGATCCCTCTCACAGTTACTGCTGTTGAACAAGGTACCGCATATACTATATATGTGCATTTTATTTTACTTGTCTAAATGTAGAACCTTACTTTTTTCATCTTTGAATTTCATTTAGTTAGATAATGTCCAAATTCAAATCTATCAAGATCCTTCTATATCTTAAGCTTATCTTCTGGAGTGTTGGCTATTCCTGCTAGCTTGGTGTTGTCCGAAAATTTGATGAGTTCTTCATCTAAAGGGGCGGCATATAAATCCAATAAACCTAACCTAACCTAACCTATACGCTTATCCACATCATTGATGAATATGTTGAAGAGTACTGGCCTTAAAACAGATCCATGGGGTACCCCACTGTATATGTCCCTCCATGTAGATGCAGTTCCATTGAGGACTACACGTTGAGTGTGGAGTACAGTGATACCTCATCTTACAAATGCCTCGTCATACAAACTTTTCGAGATACAAACCCGGGGTTTAAGATTTTTTTGCCTCTTCTTACAAACTATTTTCACCTTACAAACCCACCGCCGCCGCTGGGATGCCCCGCCTCTGGACTTCCGTTGCCAGCGAAGCATCCATTTTTGCGCTGCTGGGATTCACCTGAGGCTCCCCTCCATGGGAAACCCCACCTCAGGACTTCCGTGTTTTTGTGATGCTGCAAGGAATCCCAGCAGGGGAATCCCAGCAGCGCAAAAATGGGCACTTCACTGGCAACGGAAGTCCAGAGGTGGGGTTTCACAGCGAGGGGATTCTCAGTGAAATCGCAGCATTGCAAAAACACAGAGGTCCGGAGGTGGGGTTTCCTATGGAGAGGAGCCTCAGGGGAATCCCAGCAGTGCAAAAACAGGCGCTTCGGCTGGCAAAAGGGGTGAATTTTGGGCTTGCACGCATTAATCGCTTTTCCATTGATTCCTATGGGAAACATTGTTTCATCTTACAAATTTTTCACCTTAAGAACCTCGTCCCGGAACCAATTAAGTTTGTAAGACAAGGTATCACTGTACTGGATTAAAGTGACTTGTCATTAAACATGCTGCTAACCCTGTTTGGCTAGCCTTACTAGTGCCCATCTGAAATTTGCCCCTGGTGTTTATGGGTTTTCTGCTGTATTGCTCAGTGTTGGTAGACTTACACAATCTACAACAAAGGAGTACACTTTCAAGCAACTAATGAACATGACATAAATCAATAAAAACAAAGCATAGGCGCCGTGTCATATTTAATAAAACAGTTAAGGTCATATAAAGCCTAGGTTTTTTTAGAGAAGCTGTACCCAATCTGGTGGCCTCCATGTGCACTGGACTTGTAACTCCAAGACACATCATACATGAAGGGAATTCTTCATTGTAGAAGCCTGTTCAAAAATATTGAGGACTTTCATCTTCCTGAAATGTCCAATGAGCCATTGAGGCTCTGAACTATTTTATGGATGAAACAACCCAAAAAGGCAGATCAGAGAAATGCAAGGTAAATAAGGCCAACCAACAGAGTTGACTTTTTCCTGTCCTGTCCTGGATTATAATTCCCATACTCAAATGAAAATACAAATTATAAAAGTGGAATTCTTCAGGCAAAATAGATGGCTTTTGGGACTATTTAACTTGCTCATATTGCATTTTAGGAATTGAATATTTGACTCATCGTGCACACAAAGTTCCATATAATTCCAATAAATTTTATTTTATTTCAGATCTTTGGAGCTAGACTTCACAATGGTTATTGAATGATAATGAAAGACACATTATATTATAATTACTATTATTTTCTTTGGATTATCACATTAAACCAAACCAATATCTGTGCCAAAGAGCTTATAAACGTTCAATCTTGAATCTTGGCAGAGTTAAAAATTGTACAAAGATTCACTTCAAATAAATCCAATAACTCATCAACAACTTGACCCAGAACTGGGCATATCATCTGCTCGGATTAGGATTGATTGATAGATGTGTTCAGTGAAGGGCTACCAAAATTTTTACTACCACAATATGGGCATTGCTTCTGCAGGACACCCTGCACTTTCTTTCAACATCTTTCAGTGCAAATTGGGTGCTCTGAGGTGGAGCTCCATTTTCACTACCCCACTGTGTCCCTCCTCTCCCCGTCCGGGCAATAGCCCACCCCTGGATGTGTTGCCCATCTACTTCCACTCTGTTGTGCAATCAATTGTGCAGACTGGGGGCGCTGTTAGATTTGCTATAGCTTCTGGATGTTCAAATGATAGCATTGTCTATTTTATATAGCAGATAACTCAACATAATCTTACACTTGAAAACTATAGTTATTGCATGGCCTGTGAATCAAAGCCATATATTGTGAACTGTCGTTTTTCCATTTTTTTCTAAATCCAATTGAGAATTCTAGTTCTTACCTATACAATTATAAATATTTTATGACTAGAATTTCTGAAAAACTGTTTCCACACATTTGAATCTGAATGTAATTTGGAGCCCAGTTGCATATATCAATTACTAAACTGGCTAAATTGGGCTTAGTGAAAAACACCTTGTTGAAATTTCCTTCTCAGAGATGATAGATAATTAATGATAGGCAGCCCAGTTACTTCTTGGCTACATAAATTTGATCAATCAATCAATAAAATAAATCAGCATTCTCCAAAAGGACTCTTGTATCTTGGCACTTTAATTTCTCAATTCCCAGCATCAATTTCTGACAATGTGTAATTTAGCCTAGATTATTTGAAGTGCTAAATGAACAGAAAAGCAATTTTTATAACAGCTCAAACATTACAAAAGAGTTTAGAAAACAGCTTCATTAGCATCACAAATCATCTTGTTAATAAGGGCTATGAATTTTAAGTATGGCTACTAAATGCCGTAAGAAAAGTATCCTAAAATTTACTGATGTTATACAGAGGCTACATGTTGCAGTGTTAAGAAATTATAAAGAGAATTTGCCAATCTTGATTGATAATTTATCAGTGATCTCTTGTGGCTGTACTATGTTGCATAGCAATTTGTGAGTCTAATGAAATCTTGTTTTAGCACTGAGAAAGATCTACTGTACTGTACTATCTTTGACTGTATCACTACAGGTGAAGCCAAAATAGAGCCAAAGTGTATTTAAGTTATTAAAGTGATTAGATCGGTTTAAAGGAAAAAGACAGCCATGTATCTGAAGAGATTTCCCCCCCAAAAAAAATAATTATTAAAAAACCTATTATAAAGTTTTTTAATAATTCTTTTTATTATAAATTATAATTTTTTTTTTTAAAACACCAAAAAACTTTAAAAGTTTTTTATCCTATATCCTATATCGAGGGCTGGCAACAGAACAGAGGGAAATGATTACTGGAAAGCAACATCGGTACATTCATTTTGCACTTAACAACCAGTGATCCGAATCTTACATGGATTCAGGATCCAACAAAAGCAAATAAGCACAGTTCGCTCTTACACACCGACCGTTCATCGGCATGCTAAAGGCAAAAGCATGCTGGAACCTGTAGTTCGCTCTATGCTTTTGGCTCCGTTCTGCAAGAGGGGGAGGGCTAAGCGTAAAACAGTGTCAAACAGCTGAATGAACCCTGAGACTCGCTGGTAGTATTTTTGCAGCATTGCTGGCTTTTTGTCAATGGGACCCTAGGGCAGTGTTTCCCAACCTTGGCACCTTGAAGATATTTGGGCTTCAACTCCCAGAAGGAAGGAAGGAATTCTGGGAGTTGAAGTCCAGCTGTCTTCAAGTTGCCAAGGTTGGGAAACACTGCCCTAGGGCATATAAACTGCTCAAAAAATAAATAAATAAAGGGAACGCTCAAATAACACATCCTAGATCTGAATGAATGAAATATTCTCATTGAATATTTCATTTGCACAACTATTCCATTTGCACAACGGCATTTGAAATTGATTGTAAATCACTGTTGCTTCCTAAGTGGACAGTTTGATCTCACAGAGGTTTGATCTACTTGGAGTTATATTCTGTTATTTAAGTGTTCTCTTTATTTATTTATTTTTGAGCAGTGTATAAGAAGCTGAAACAAAATAGTTGGTTCACCTTGATCAGGACCATCCTAAGTCATTTTGCTACCTAAAGTAGAGCCTATTTGCTACCTAAAGTAGAGCCTATATGTCCTTCCTTTGTGGGAGGAAGGAAGGAAGGAAGGAAGGAAGGAAGGAAGGAAGGAAGGAAGGAAGGAAGGAAGGAAGGAAGGAAGGAAGGATGGACCATGGCATTCTAAACCAGCTAACACTGTAGCTTATTAGGTAAGCCACCTCGAGTCTTCGGAGAGGGGCAGCATACAAATCTAATAAATTATTATTATTATTATTATTATTATTATTATTATTATTATTAAACTAATATTTCAAATTCCTGACTTAAAAGTGTTTCTTAACCATGGCAACTTCAAAGTAAATACACTTCAATTCCCAGAATTCCCTAGCCAGTATATTCTGGGAACTGAAGACCATCAAGCTTAAAGTTGCAAATATTGAAAACCACTGGTTTAGTGTGATGTGTGAACCCAGGTGTTATCTGGCTCTGACGGAGTTGAATAAACTGACAATCAAGTGGCAATATTTAGCTGACTTGGGGCCTGGTGCGTATTTGGATGGTAGCCCACTGGAAAATCCCAGGGCTATATGTTTTTTCTAGGAGGTGGGAAAATATCTTGGAGAAGACAGGAACAAATCACTTCTCTATTACTGATGAGACCATTATATAGACAATTTCCTGGAATCATCAGGAGTCAAATGTGACTCAAAGATGACTTTACATTTTCCTTAATCGAATGCAATTGATTGTATTAAAAGTCATTTCCTCCTGATTGCTTATTACCTCCAGGATGGAAAGGACTTGTGCAATTTCTAGATTACACTTTCATCTTCTTGAGGAAATATCTGGAGACACAGATGAGGGAAGAAATATGAGGAATTGGGCAAATTCTGCAGCATTTTGTAGCATATTGAAAGCTACATATAATAAGAAGGAACAGTAATTTTAAGGTAGGAGACTAGAGTAGCATCCATAGGTTCAGGGGCAGGCTACCAACCACAGTCCTACCGGAACACACTGGGAGCGCACCACTGCAAGCGCACCTGGCATGCACCCGTGCCTGGCGCACAGTTTGGCTTCTGTGCATGTGCAGAAGCTAAATATTGTGCAAAGACGTGTGCATTATTTCCGGGATTTTTTGCTTCCATACATGCTCCCCTCGCTGCACCACTCGCCCTCACTCCCCCGCTGCATTGCTCACCCTCGCTCGCTGCGCCGCTCACCCTCTCTCCCTCCGCCGTGCCCCTTGCCCTCACTCCCCTCGCCAGGCCCCTCGCCCCGCTTACCTGGATCACCTCCTGCAAGGGCTATGGCACAGGGAGCAGGGTGGGTGGCCCCAATTCTGGCCGCACGGCCTATTCTGTGCTCTCCCACACTGCAGGCATCTCTCCTGTGGCCCAGGAGATCAAAGAGCAGGCCACATGACCGGAGCTGGGGCAGGATGCTTTTGCTGCTGGCCCCAGCTGCTGCTCTAGGCGTGGCAGCAAGAAATCTCCTTCTGCATGCGTGGAAGCAAAAAACCCGTTAATTTTTACCACAATTGCGCCATTGCGCATGCACAGCGCATGCACATCCGATGGCAATGGAGTGAGCCTACACGCTCCATTTCCGTCAACGGAATGGCATGCCCCCCGTTCCGCCTGGGTGGGTTCTTCCCGGTTCGGACCAGATCACCCAAACTGTTAGCAACCTGCTGGTAATGTAATTTAGGTGTCATAGATCAGACTCTGTCTTTGCCGGTCTGTGCTTTCCACCATCTCTCTTTTTTTGGAATTTTCAGTGATTTTTTTGGTTGTTGTTTGCATGGCTTCTTCTCCTCTACTGTGGAAAAAGCCACCCCTCCTGCCCGCACGTTAATACCCACCTATATTTCTTCATCCGAAGCACAGCTGAGTGGGTCCACAGCTGTGTTTCGGCCTGAAACCACCTTCTGAGCATGTCCGGAAGTGAAATTGCAGGAAGGGACACGCGTGTATGAGTGTGGCACCTGCATTCGTGCAACATCACGATGCGCACCAGTAGCGAAGGTAAGTGGAACCCGCGCCTGATCCATAGATATTCTTAGTTTTCCCTTAAAAAAATAATACAGTGGTACCTCTATTTAAGAACTTAATTCGTTCCGTGACCAGGTTCTTAAGTAGAAAAGTTTGTAAGTAGAATAATTTTTTCCCATAGGAATCAATGTAAAAGCAAATAATGCATGCAAACCCATTAGGAAAGAAATAAAAGCTCAGAATCTGGGTGGGAGGAGGAGGAGGAAGAAGAGGAGGAGGACAGTCACTGCCCAGAGCGAAGGGTGCATTTCTTTTCTCTGGGCGCTGGCAGAGGTTTATTCCCTCTCCAAGCGCCCAGAGAAAGGAAAATGCTTCGTTCACTCTGGACTGCCAAAGCCTCCTTAAGCGCCACCGAAAGGCTCCTCTGGCAGTCCAGTAAAGCCCGAGATTTCAGGATTAAAGGGGGAATGGCAGGAAACTGGCCAGGCCTTCGTGCCGCTCTCAAATTCCCTGGGAAACCTTTCCGGCCTCGGGTTCTTAAGTAGAAAATGGTTCTTAAGAAAAGGGAAAAAGATCTTGAACATCCGGTTCTTATCTAGAAAAGTTCTTAAGTAGAGGCGTTCTTAAATAGAGGTACCACTGTACTTAAGTGTTGGCATTTACTGAACGCCCTAGTAACCTCTACAGAACAGTTAAAGTGAACCCACTTACAAAATTGCCACCATTTAGAAACAAAGTAAAAATAAAAGAACTTAATACTAGACCCTTTTTAGATTTGGCCCAAGAGCAGGTGGCATCTATCCAGTGGAACAAACAGGGAACCCTAAAGGCTGAAACATCTTTTTTTTTTTTAATTCTGATGCTGTTGTAACTGACTTTTAGGGTTAAGACGGGATTTATTTTACACCTGTGTCTTTTGATGATTCAGGGGTTTTTTTTGCCCCAAAACAAATTGCAATCTTTAATCTTTAATGAGTAAAGTGCCTACATGGGACATTAAAGCAGTTCAATCTCAGTGCTAATTTATCATTCTTCCTTCCTGGAACAAACAACATTCATGTCTTTGCTGTTAATTAATTAACTATCCCCATCCTTGCATACTTAGCAACATGCTGGTTCAGTTGTGTAAGGTTAAATATTTTACCCCATTAGCTAATTACAAGAATGTGCTCTTACTCTATTTCTCCCCCCTCTTTCTGGCCTAAGATAACTGTCAGTTTTCTAGCACAACAACCATCTGTCAGTCATTTTTCAACACTGGAATGAGGGAAGTTGAGTGCACAAATCAGTCCATACCACTTTACAAAGAAAACCAAAAAGATATTTATTATTTATTTTTATTTTATTTATTATTTATTATTTAGATTTGTATGCCGCCCCTCTCCGCAGACTCGGGGCGGCTCACAACAAGACACAACAAATCGTAACAAATCCAAATAAATTTAAATATTTAAAAAGTTTAAAAAGAGTCCCAATATACTAACACACACACACACAAACATAGCATGCATAAATTGTACATGCCCGGGGGAGGTGTTTTAGTTTCCCCATGCCTGACGGCAAAGGTGGGTTTTAAGGAGTTTACGGAAGGCAGGGAGAGTAGGGGCAGTTCTAATCTCTGGGGGGAGTTGGTTCCAGAGAGTCGGGGCCGCCACAGAGAAGGCTCTTTCCCTGGGGCCCGCCAACTGGTGCACCAGGCGAACCTGGGCAAACGCCCCCCTCGCCACAGCTGAAAGATGGTTCTCTAAAGTGAGTTGTGGATCGAGGAGGACGCCCAAGTTGCGGACCCTCTCCGAGGGGGTCAATAATTCCCCCCCCCCAGGGTAATGGACGGACAGATGGAATTGTCCTTGGGAGGCAAAACCCACAGCCACTCCATCTTATCCGGGTTGAGTTTGAGTCTGTTGACACCCATCCAGGCCCCAACAGCCTCCAGACACCGGCACATCACTTCCGCTGCTTCGTTGACTGGACATGGAGATAGCTGCCTTTGGGCCAAATAAAAGGTGATTGGAAAAGTGGAATTATATTTTTGTTGTTCCAAAACATAAAATGTTGGCTTCTAGCTGATGTGGAAATTAGCCAGAAGCCATGAGCTTAATGATCATGTATTTATTCAGTTTGTATAGTAGTGTAGCTCAACAAATCACTCTTAATGGTGAACAAAATTAAAAAAACATTGCAAAAATTAAAATACAATGCAGTTGAAAAACATCCAACCCAAATTATTAGTACAACAAAGAAGCTGGTTCCCTGAGCCCAGAACCAGGCCTTCATGGCTTTATGAAAGGCCAACAGGGTGTGGGGCCATCCTGATATCTGGAGGAAGAATGTGCACAAGGTGGATGCTATGGCAGAAAAGGAATGTCCTCTAGGTCCAGTGGTGGGCTACGAGCCAGAATGCTAAATTGCGCTCACTGCCGCGGCTCGTATGTTCTTCTTCCTTTGGAGGTAGCAAAATTGTGCATGGGCCGCAGGTGTGCCTATGTTTCGGTGAGGGTTTTTTGCTTTCACGCATGCCGAAACACGGGTGCACCTGTGGCTCCATGCACGATTTTCCCTCTCACAGTTCCTGTTTTTGAGCCAGGTTTCACCTAGTCTGTACTTGTACCTTTGGGGTTTTTTGTTGACATTAGCAGTGGTGGATTCTAAATGGTTTTGTTACCAGTTCACATGCTCACTCACGTGCACAATCCTGGGTGGGTGGGCGGAGTCTCCCACTGCCACTGCTACCAGTTCAGACAACCAGGCTGAACCGGGCGCAACCCACTGCTGGACATTAGACCAGTGAAGGGCCGCACTTACCTTCTTTCCCTACCGTATCAATCCCGGATGCCGATGTGGGTGCACACACTCCCGTGCAAGAATTTGCTTCTGTGCATGCGCAGAAGCAAAGAAATCAGTGAAAATTGCCGAAATCTCAGGTGAGGACATTCACATGTGAGAGATTTCAGCTATTTTTTTGCTTCTGCACATGCGCAGAAGCAAAGAAAGGTTGAAAATCACCAAAACTCGCCGATTTTTGCCAATTTATTTTGTGCTTCAATGTGACCGTCTTTGGAAAAAGCAACTTTGAAAGGCAACTTTATCCTGAATAAATAAGAGTAGAAGGCAATCAAAAGAGAGATAAATATAGTCATAGAGGGGGGAAATCAACTAATGACTTATTTTTGTAATGACCACATAAAACCTCCAGGATTAGAAGAAATGGGATTTCAAATATGGGTATGGATTGCAAATATGGATTGATGGAGAATATCAGCAGATGGAACCGGTTGCTTCTGTGTGCTGCTTACACAATACATTGAGAGGCTTCTGACTGGCTGTTGTGATTCCGTCTGAGGCCCCTCAGGGAACGGCTGATCCTCTGCCGGCTTCCTGCTCAGAGGGGGAGGATGAGGAACAGGAGGTTCAGGCAGACGGGGAGGAGGAATCTCAGGCTGAGGGAGAGGGAGGACAGCCAGAGTCCCCCTCGGGGGAGCTCTCCCCAGCAAGCAGCCTGGATTCCTTAGATGAAAATGCACAAGCAATCATAGATCTCCGGCAGAGAAGAGCAACACAACGAAGGGGACAATTAGCCAGGTACTTTCAGCACTAAAGAGGCAACAGCTGGGTTTGGGTGTGGTGCTCTCTGAAAAGGCAGACCCACCCTTCCTGGCTTGTGGAGTATTATCTTTGGGAGTCCTGGGACCTGGCTGTGATCTTTGGCATCTTGGAATTCTGGTTTGTGACTTTGAATACTGAAACCTTGGGGGGGAAAGGTGTGGGTCTTATTCTCTACAGTGGTGGGTGTGCCAGCAAGAAGTCTGCTGTATTGTCTGGCCATCAGGACTCTGCTGTTAAGTCTCATAGCCTGCCTGTTGGGAAGAACAGGTTTTTCTCTGTGTTTATTTTTCAAACTATAAAGTGCTTTTGCTTTTACCAGCGTGTCTGGCTGCTTTTTCCAGTTGGTGTTGAAGTCTGGGGGCACCCAGACAGAACACTGGCCATAGTGGAAACATGATCCTGGGATAAAAGTGCTTTTAGTCTGATCAAACCGGGCTCTTACGATTCTTTTTCATTTTCTATCTGTCTGCCTCACAGTACTGTAATATAGAGCAGGTCTTCAGCCAGAGGTAATATTCAGATGTGAGCGTTCTTCCAACATTGTTGCACATGATGGTGACTCCAGGATTGTTGGGTTTACTTTGAGACCACAAGTTGCACACAAATGCAGAGCATTATATCTGTAGAGAAAGTAGCAGATGTTTGAAAATCACATGTACATGATCATAAATCTTAGAGACTCCAGGTGCAGTCTATGATGTGCTTTGTGATAGGAGTACACCTATTTTTGTTAAATACGTAAGCAAAAAGTTCCAATGCAGAAAAGTAGATATATGTTGTGACACGCACACACCCAGCAGCTTGTGCAGCTGGTAGCGGATCCCATCCGAGATGACGCCAATGAGGTGATGCTGGCACACAAGTTGGATAGTGAGGAGGCTGGTAAGGATTCGGTGGCAGTGGCAGAGGTTCAGCCAGGACTTCTGAACTTCCAGCACCTCACAGCAGAGATGAGGAAGAAGAGGAGGAATCCCTTCTTAATGCACATGTGCTAAGTTTTCTCTGGTCTGTAGTTGAGGCGGAGCAATATAACAATTAATTGTGGCACCACAATACTTGTTTTTTTAGGTTGCTAGCCAGTACGGGCCACACTGCGTACCGGTAGCGAAAAATGGAGCTGCGCTTGCAGCTCTGTGTTGCCGGCATGTGTGCGCCCCAGTGAGATTTTGCTTCTGCGCATGCGCAGAAGCAAAAAAAAATACTGAAATCTCACGCGCACATGCCCTTTCATGAGATTTTGCTTCCTTCCATATGCAGAAGCAAAATCTCGCTGGGGCATGTGATCGTGCACACTGGCGACGCAGACCTGCGCATGCATCATACCAGTAATGGCGGTAAGTACCAACATTGTTTGAGCTAGGAAGTAAGTACCAACATTGTTTGAGCTAGGAAGTAGGCAAGGTAGGACTGGTCAATACTTGATTAAGAAATTTCTAAATAGCTCAGGATCTAGTTTAGGATCTAGTCTAGGATCTAGTCAGAAAAAGATTATAATGGTAAGAATATTATAAATACATAGAGTAAATCCTATTTTCCTCTTGTTTCATTTCATTCACTAGATTTTATTATAGACCATAATCATCTGCTACTTAGTAAGTTTATTCTAACTTGTTATCTAACTTGACTCATGTAAAAGTTTTTACGTGTAACTAAAGTTATTCTGAAAATAATTCATTTTAACTATGTGAGAGCAATCCCGTAGGAATAAGTAGGAACTTTCTTCATGGTTTTGCAAATTGCTTTCTAAAAATAGCTCGGTGATTAATCTCTGAAACTACAGTGTTGTCCATGTGACTCAAGTGTTTGGATGACTTGATAGAAGCAATCATATTTTCCAATCTGTGGGTTATTTCAGTTCCTTATTGTCAAAACAATAATCCTTGTTTCTACAATATCCGGTTTTTTATTTTCTATTTAGGAGCATTGAGCATTCTTGTGCGTTTCTCCCATTTTCTGAAATCTGCTTTTACATCAAATTTAGTACTTACTTTGATGGGATGTCTGTCCTGTAATATTTGTTTTAATTTTAATCAAATTAAGGGAGACTTGGGGAGGGGAGTGTGGGGTTTTATTTCCTTTTTTAAAGAAAGGGTGTTAGGGGGAGAGCAACAGTTTTGGTGGAATCGTGCCCCCAGTGGTGCCTGATCAAAACAGCGGATTTCCCCCCCACTTTTCTCTCATTGTGAGAGAAATTCGGGGGGAGGCACCTGGGTGGGAAGATTCTTTTATAAAAATGAAGAATTTAATAGAACTCTGGGTTACAGGAGGGGAAAACGTTAAATGGAAATACTATGAGTGATCGAACAATTATGGCATTAAATATAAACGGTCTTGCATCGCCTCTAAAAAGGCACAGACTATTGAAATTAGCGAAAGAAAATCATGTCAATTTTTTATTTCTTACTGAAACCCATAAGGGACGGAAAAGAACGGATAAACTGATTGACAGTAATGAATGGAAAGGTATTTTCGAATCTAGAGGAAAAATAAACAGTAGGGGGGTAGCTATATTAATAAATGAAAGGAACCCATTTCAGGTGATACAAACAAAAGGGGACAAAGAAGGAAGATTATTATTTGTAAAAGGAAAAATAAACCAAATTACAATAACACTTGCGGTAATATATGCTCCAAATGTAAATGCTAACCAATTTAGTATGAATGCAAAACGTAAATTGGATTTATTTTCAGAAGGGATGGTGATATATGCTGGGGATTTCAATGTAGAAATAATGGCTAACAACAAAGAAAAGAAACAACTAAATTTAAATAGGTTAAATATGACAGACCTACATGCTGATAATTTAAATAGAGGAACATATTATTCTGTAAGACATAATAAGTTTAGTTGTATTGACTATATATTTATGAATAAAACAGGAAATATTCAAATAAAAAAAGCAGAAATTAAGAGTAATTGGATATCTGACCATGCACCCATAACAGCAGTTATAAAAATAGACTCCATTAGTAGACAAAGAATTTGGAGATATAACACAATTGTTTCAGTAAGTGAAAAAAATAGGGGAAAAATTCAGAGAGATATTCAGGAATTTTATAATATAAATGAAAATGGTGAAATGAGGCAATCAGTTATCTGGGACACGAAGAAAGCAGTTATTAGGGGTAATTTAATCAGTATGGAGTCTTATATTAAAAAAAGTTGGGGAATGGAAAGGGAAAAAAGAATAAGGGAAATAGAATTAATAAGAGAAGATTTAAGAATAACAAGAAATAAAGAATGGAATGATTTGTTAAAACTTACAAAGACACTTGGAGAGATTGTATAATAATGTCCTCACAACATTAGATGTTCCACAAACATGGAAGAACTCCAAAATTGTAACAATTCCTAAACCAGATCGAGATTTAAAAGAACCCGGTTCCTACTGCCCAATTAGTCTACTAAATCAAGATTATAAAATTTTGATGAAAATTTTAGCAAACAGATTGGAAAATATACTACCAAGAATAATTGGAAAGGATCAGTATGGATTTATAAAAGGAAGAAGAATATATGAACCTATTAGAAATATAGTGAATGTGCTGCACCATGCTACTAGAACTAAAAGGAAAATGGGACTATTAAAGTTAGATGTTTATAAAGCTTTTGACAAAATAAATCATGACTATTTATTTCAATTATGTAATAGCCTGAATATGGGGAAACATTTTGTCAAGTAATAAAAGAAATATATAAGGAAAATATAGCCTATGTTAGAGTGAATGGAAATAGAACGGAGAAGATAGAAATAAATAATGGAACCAAGCAAGGATGCCCCCTATCCCTGATGCTTTTCGTGATGGCAATTGAAACATTAGCTAATAAAATTAGAAAAGACAAACAATGGAAGGGATATCAAATAGGGAATATGGAATTAAAATTAAATCTATTTGCAGATGATGCTATAATAATTACAGAGACACCAGTAGATATGATTAAGAGAATGATTGTAATACTTCAGGAATTTAAAGACCAATCAGGGTCAAAAATAAATATGGAAAAATCAGAAATTATTTGTTTAAATACCGGGCCTAAAGAACAAATTGAAATACGGAAGGTATCAGGTTTAAAATGGGGGAATAAGAAAATGAAATATTTAGGAGTTTGATTATTAAAGAACCCAGAAAATATGGTGGAATTTAATTATAATTTAATATGGAAAAAAATTCAGAAACAAATTAAGAATTGGGGAAATAAAAATTTGAGAAGATTGGCTAGAGTAAGAGCATTAAAAATTATGATTATCTCAAAAATGTTATACATTTTACAGGTAATGCATGGAACCTTCCCAATAAGGAAATTAAAAGAATGGGATACTAAATTAAATGCTTGGATAGAAGGTAATAAAAGACCAAGAATTTAAAAAAAAAAGGCTGATAGCCACGGAAGGCGAGGGAGGTTGGGGAAATCCAAGTTTGGAGTATTACAGGGATGCATATCAAATAGATAGATTAATTGAATTACAATTATTAGAAGAGAAACCATGAGTAGAATTAGAGAAAGGAATTAATGACATTAAGAATCAAGAATTATTATTTAGGAAATGGAACAAGATAGAAATAAATAGATTAATAGATCCAACTAAAGCGATTATAGAAAGTTGGATGAAATGGCAAGGCAAATTAAAAATGACAAATTCTAAATTAGCGACGCTGCATGTGATAAATATAAAGAAAGAAAGTAACCTCACAAAGATAATATGGAAATTAAAGGAAAAAGGTATACAGAGAATTGAACAGTTATATGAAAAGGATGGAAGGATCAATAGAAATGAAATAGAGAGATGCCTTGGACAACAAAATTGGTTACAAGTTAACTCAATAAGTACGTATTTAAGTAAAAGGGAAAATAAAGAAATATTCCTCAAACAAGAAACAAATTTAGAGAAGATATTAAGGGGAAAGAGTAAGAATATAAAAGCCGGCTTTCCGGCAAAGCAGTGCGCTTTTCAAATGCGCTGCTTTCCTGCAACTCTTTCCTGGGCGGGGGGGGAGGAGGCCACTTCCCCCCCCCAGGAAAGAGGTGCAGGAAAGCAGCGTGTTTAAAAGGCACGCTGCTTTCCTGGAAAGCTCGCTTTCCTGGCCGGCACAGGGCTTTCCCGCCACTCCCCCCCGAAAACACAACGGAGACAGGCAGGGCGAAGCGGCTTCATGAGGCTCAAGCAGGCAGCCTCCGCGCTTTTGTTGGAAGAGGAGGAGAGGGGGCAGATCGGGCGAGCGGGGGCAGCGCCAAGAGGCCAGGGGCACACGGGGCCGGGAGGCACGATGGGGAGGCAGGGGAGGCCGCGGCTCCCTTTCCTTCTACTGTTGGCGCCTCTCCATCCCCGCCCCCCCGGCAGGCTGGCAGGGGGATGGAGAGCGTGCGCCCATGGAAAAGGGTGTGCGGGGGTATTTTGGGGCGCATGCATGCTCACGCGTGCAGCTTACGGGGAACGGTGCCTTCTTCCCCACTTTCCTCCCTCACTTCCTTTTGCTTTCAGAGTGAGAGGGAAAACCAAATAAAAACAGGAAGGAGGCAAGGACAGAAAATGGTGCATGGCAGCAAAACAGGAGAAGGGCATTTTTCAACCACTTTCTGGGACTGAAAAGTTGAGGGGACCCAAGCAGGGGCGGGTTCTAACTTATCTTGCCACTGGTTCGCTTCCTCGAGATGGTGACTGCATACACAGTGCTGGAAACTGGGCTTCTCCACATGCTCAGAAGAAAATAAAAATAAAAAATAAAACGAGGGCTGTGCCCATGGACCGACACTGACCAATCCGGTTCATTAACATCATCATGACATCACCAGTGGGTCGCTATCGGTTTGGGTGAACCGGTCCAAGCTAGGAGGGACCCATCCCTGCTCTGGACTCACAACTGCTGCTGGAGGAGCAGTTGTTTATCTGTGGCTAGCTGGCTTGGCACAGAGTCACCTCCTCCCATTTGTTCATGGTCCCTCACTACTTGGTCCCTTCATAATTGCACTCATGTAATGGGCTGTATATCGAGTCTTCCTTTGGCTATCATGCTGCATGGACTTTTGGGTTTTTTCTCAGGTTTAAAATAAGGTCGTCACTTTTCAAACCATGAATAGCACAGAGCCAGGATACTTGCAAGGCCTCTCTCTGTCTGAGACAGATAAGAATGGGTGTCTCTGGGTCCCCTCGCTTAGACGTCACCCAGTGAGACCATAGCTGCCCCTGCCAAGTGGTAAGAGGATTTTCTATGACATTATTCCCCCTTCATCCCCTTATTGGGTGAAATGGACTCGTCAAACAGTTGGTTCTTCCTCTAACGTATGGGGTAAGTTGAGACTAGAGTTCAGAAGGTGTGGCGGGAGAATGGTTTTGTTGGTATGATACGCTGCACGGTTTGTGATTACTATCATTTTGTTGGCTTTTATATTTTATTCTTAAGCACTGACCCGCCCAGGAATGTTGGGCATAAGATGGGTGTCCACATTAGTCTCCTAAATAAAAAGAAGGGATTACTATGGTGTGATCTGCTGCCCAAGAACAAAATCAAGCCGATCCCAATGAATGAGGAATTTGCATTCAGCTGACTAGGAAGGGAACGGGGAATAAATCTCTTTGATTGAAACAGTTTGAGTGTAACAGAAGATGGAGGCAGTTGGGAACTTCTGGGACCTCACATCATTCAGGCAATCCAACCCTGATGTGACCTGAGTTAGATCCTCCAGAGAGATTTTCCCTCAACAATGTGGCTGTTGGGAGGGACTATGCAGATTCCCTCCTACTTGGCATGATCACCTCAGTTGTGGGCTTTTCCCTTGGGAGCAAAGAAAAAAGAAGTTGGAGGACAACACACAGTAAGGACTGAAGTCTCACTTTCTGGCATTGCCATTTTGCCAGCTATGAACAAGCTGGAAGAACAGAAATTATCAGGGCAAAGCAAAGGAATGATTACCCAGAGGGAGAGACCTTTTTGTGGTGTTCTTAGAAAAGACTAGTATGGAGGCATTTTTAAAAATTATAAATTATAAACTATTAAAACCTGTTTGAATATTTTTCACTTTCAACTCCTTGTCATCTTCCTGGCTCAGGAAACAGATCTCCACTCCACATTCTCAAATTCATCTCTGCATCACTAGGAATAGGATGGGCAGGAACTGCTACAAAACCCTCCAGTCCAGCACCTGAATTTCCAGGGGTTTTTCCTGAGTTTAGTCATTGATGTCAATGATGGTAGAGGTGGCTGCTATGTTCCCAGGACCCCTTCTGCTAGCACAACTCTCTGAAGTGGTGATGTTATAGACCAAAATATTTGATTCCTTACCTCTGGTTGTTGGTCTTGATGCTTGTCTAGAATTTCCCCCAAGGCCCAAACAGAATGATTGGGGGGGGGGAGGTTCCCACCTCTGACAGAGTGCACTATTTTATGGTGCTGAAAAGTTGCCCCAAGAAATCTCTTTGGATTTGCGCAGAGGAAAGTTCTTTCTTAAGATCAGGTATGGGGTTACGGAGGCTCGCAGCTGGCAACTGACTGCACGTTAGTCACAAAATAAATAAATAAATAAAATTAAATAAATAAATCCAATTGAGAGAAAAAACCTCGGACAAGAAACTTGAAAACAACTTTTTCTCCTTGGTGAGACAACCTAGATTCAATTCAGGATGACCCTTTTATTGAAAGCAGACACAGAAATGCAGGCTTCTACGATGCTACATTTCACATGGGTCTGTTACACCAATTCAAATTCATAACGTATTAAGCGTACAAAATATAACCAATAAAAATCACACAACCTGGGCTACATTTCAAAGTGCTGATTCATGAGAAAAAGAAAGCGAGAGCGAGAGAAAGGTCCCATCAGCCCACCTCGTGATATATAACGTTTGCACTTTTCTTAGGCTAGCAGCAAAGAAGGCAAGACAAGAGTGCTGGGAAGGAGAATGTTGCTAGAGACACTGGGTCATCATATGTGTCATGCTCAAGGTCTATGCTTTTCGCACGCACATTCCAAGACACTAGTTCCCACGTTCCCACAATCAGGAATTCCTTTGACCTGCTTGAGCTCTTTTCCCCATGCAGGTAGGTAGGAAAATTTCAATTGTGGGATGAAATCCTGTCAGCTTTTAAATGGATCCTACTGATCTTTTTAGAAAAACCTTCTATGAAATGTTGTTTTGAGGGGTGGGATCAGATGGGATGCAGTTGTCCTTCTTCCTACATAAGGTAACTGGCATCCTGCCAAACACATTCCTTGCTATAGTTAAAGTTAATTTGACTTTCCTTTGAAAAAAAGGGGAAATTTTTCCAGATTTATCCTGATCTGAAAATGCCCAGCATAATCGCCAGCACATTTTTGGGGCCCTGCCCATCTGCTCTGTGCACAGGATTAATTGCCATTGTTTTGGGGTAGGACTAACTTTTCTTCTAGGGTCTCTGGTGGAGAAGGGATGTCCCAACTGCGTGAGATCTAGCCCCACCTGGCTGGCTCTTTAAGACCAAGAAAGCGGCCCTCTTGCAGATCTAAATTGGGGTCCCCAACGAGATGAATTCTGTTTTAGCTCAGGGGTTGGAGAGAATCCGCCCAATGGAACAAGGCAGAAATGGACCTTTTTGGGGCCTTTTGGTAAGAATCTGCCTTCAAACTACTGAGTGCCACAAGATCCATCCAGGATGTGCCTTTGACTAGATTGACACAGCCACCTCACCTTCCAGCTGATAGGCCATCAGAAGTCGGGGCAGATCCGAACTCAAACTTGGTATCTCTGAATCCCACTCACTTTCACGAGGGATCCCTCAACCTCTCACTCCTGGTTTCCACCAGAGAGCTCCTAGCAGCATTGCCAGCAGTGTCTTTCCTACAGAGAAATCATCCAGGCCACTGATTGTCCATGGGGAAGACCGGGGCACCCCCATACTTGCTTGGCATGCTGGGAAGATATCTTAAAGACAAGATTCCATTCTGAGCACCCAATTTTTCCCAAAATCATTGGATCAAGTGGAAAAGAAGCCTTAAAGGAGGGCTCTTTAAACTTAGCAACTTTAAGACTGGAGTCCCCCTGGACGTTGTGGGTTTAGGACATTTAGCCTCCACCAGTTGGATGAAGCTCTTTCCTCCGCAGCAGCTGATCAGCCGCTGCCTTCACTCCCTCGCCCAAAGGCCCCTAGCTCTTGGCCCCAGCCCTTTGGCCACAAAAATCTAAATTCAGCCACAGCCTTTTGGCCACATGGGACACTTCGCCACCATCCAATCAGAACGGTTGTTACAAAATGCTACTTTTGGAAGGAAAGAATGGGACAGTTTGCTCTTTCATACACAAACACACACATTGAATGATAGAGAGGGAAGGGACCTTGGTGGCCATCTAGTCTTACCCCCTTCTCATTCAGGAGACTTACAGAATGATAGAGAGGGAAGGGAACTCAGTGGCCATCTAGTCTGACCCCCTTCTCATTCAGGAGACTTACAGAATGATAGAGGGGGAAGGGACCTTGGTGGCCATCTAGTCTGACCCCCTTCTCATTCAGGAGACTTACAGAATGATAGAGAGGGAAGGGAACTCACTGGCCATCTAGTCTGACCCCCTTCTCATTCAGGAGACTTACAGAATGATAGAGAGGGAAGGGACCTTGGTGGTCATCTAGTCTGACCCACTTTCTCATTCAGGAGACTCACAGAATGATAGAGAGGGAAGGGACCTCGGTGGCCATCTAGTCTGACCTGACCCACCTTCTCATTCAGGAGACTTACAGAATGATAGAGAGGGAAGGGAACTCAGTGGCCATCTAGTCTGACCCCCTTCTCATTCAGGAGACTTACAGAATGATAGAGGGGGAAGGGACCTTGGTGGCCATCTAGTCTGACCCCCTTCTCATTCAGGAGACTTACAGAATGATAGAGAGGGAAGGGAACTCACTGGCCATCTAGTCTGACCCCCTTCTCATTCAGGAGACTTACAGAATGATAGAGAGGGAAGGGACCTTGGTGGTCATCTAGTCTGACCCACTTTCTCATTCAGGAGACTCACAGAATGATAGAGAGGGAAGGGACCTCGGTGGCCATCTAGTCTGACCTGACCCACCTTCTCATTCAGGAGACTTACAGAATGATAGAGAGGGAAGGGAACTCACTGGCCATCTAGTCTGACCCCCTTCTCATTCAGGAGACTTACAGAATGATAGAGAGGGAAGGGACCTTGGTGGTCATCTAGTCTGACCCACTTTCTCATTCAGGAGACTCACAGAATGATAGAGAGGGAAGGGACCTTGGTGGCCATCTAGTCTGACCCATCTTCTCATTCAGGAGACTCACAGAATGATAGAGAGGAAAGGGAACTCAGTGGCCATCTAATCTGACCACCCTTCCCATTCAGGAGACTTGCAGAATGATAGAGAGAGAAGGGGCCTCAGTGGCCATCTAGTCTGACCCACCTTCTCATTCAGGAGTTTTACAGAATGATAGAGAGGGAAGGAGCCACAGTGGCCATCTAGTCTGACATCTTTCTTGGCTAATGATCTCTCCCTGTTTGCAGAGAGAGAGAGAGGTCCGTTCATGCTGTGGGCATCTGGACGATCCCATGCCCTTTTCACCCCCTCCTCTCTCCATGTGGACAGTCCACAAAGTGTGTGTGCATGTGGGAAAGAGTTGGAGGGCTAATGATCCCTCCCTGTTTGCAGAGAGAGAAAGAGGTCCGTTCATGCTGTGGGCATCTAGACGATCTCATGCCCTTTTCACCCCCTTCTCTGTCCATGTGGACAGTCCACAAAGTGGGGGGGAAGAGTGTTGGAAGGGACCCTGAAGAAAAAGAGAGAGAGAGAGAAATGGAAAGGGAGATTTAGAAAGGAGCTTGTAGCAATGTGTTCCACCAGCCAATGTTCCTTTTGCATCTGCCTCGAGCCATCGTAAAAATTCCACAGATAATCATGACAACAGGTCATAAAGGGGCCCCAGACAACAACGAGTCTTCCCTTTTGTCGTTTGCTAATAGAATCCTACCTATCTCTCTCTCCCACCCACCTGTCTTTTGTGAGGACCAATCTGATTGGCTTCCCAAATTAGCTTGTGGTGAGGCAGGGAGTTCCACCAGCCAATTTAGCACCCCAGAAATTTTACCGGGAGACCAATTCTCCTGCTTGTGAAGAGGGCTGGACTAGATGGCCTCTGAGGTACCATCCATCTCTATGACTCTGTGTCAGTTTCCTGCTTGAGGAGGGGTCCTGAGTAGAATTAGTATGTGTGGGTGTGGGTGGGTGTTTGTGGGTGTGAAAGAGCTCCCAATGCCCCCTCCCCATCCCACTTCTGGGGACCCTCAAGACAAATGAAGGAGGGGTGAAAAGAGGCATGGGTCCCCAAAGTGGGGGTGGGCAGGGGGCTTTGTGGGAAAAAATTGGGAAGGCTAATGATCCTTTCCTTTTTGCAGAGAGAGAGAGAGGTCTGTTCATACTCTGGGCATCTAGACGATCCCATGCCTTCTTCTCCGTTCATGTGTACAGTCCGCAAAGTGTGTGTGGGGCTTTGGGAGCTCTTTCACACACACACACACACACACACACACACACACACACACACACACACACAGACCATCTAGTGGCCATCTAGTCTGACCTGACCTTCCTTCTCATTCAGGAGACTTACAGAATGATAGAGAGGGAAGGGACCTCAGTGGCCATCTAATCTGACCTGACCCCCCTTCTCATTCAGGAGACTTACAGAATGGTAGAGAGGGAACGGACCTCGGTGGCCATCTAATCTGATCTGACCCCCCTTCTCATTCAGGAGACTTACAGAATGATAGAGAGGCAAGGGACCTCGGTAGCCATCTAGTCTGACCCCCAGCTCAAGCAGGAGAATGGAGGGGACCGCAGAGGCCATCTAGTCTGACCCTCAGCTCAATCAGGAGAATGAAATGGAATGACAGAGATGGAGGGGACCTCAGAGACCATCTAGTCCAACCCTCTTCGCAAGCAGGAGAATTGGTCTTCCGGTCAAATTCTTGGGCTGCTAAATTGGCTGGTGGAACTCCTTGCCTCACAACAAGCTAATCCTTTAAAAACTAATTTGGGAACCCAATCAGAGCAGTCCTCTCAAAAGAGGGTTGAGAGAGACTGCTAGGTAGCAAAGAAGTGAAGGCTGGTTGCTATCTGGGGCCCCTTTACGACCTGCTCCTCCTGCTAATCTTTGGAATTTTTACGATGCATGGAGCATTTACGAGAAAAGAAAGTGTCAAGATAGGCAAAAATTTGGAGGCCCGAGACGTGGGGGTAGGGTCCACCCCCGCCCTCCACCCATACACATTTAACAAGAGTTGGAAGGGACCTTGGTGGTCACCCAGTCCCACCCTCTCCTTCCACCCATACACATTTGACAAATTCTGACCTGCTAAATTGGCTAGGGGAACATACTGCTCCCAAAGCTCCCTCCCCCTCCCACTTCTGGTAACCCTCAAGACAAATGAAGGAGGGGTGAAAAGAGGCATGGGTCCCCAAAGTGGGGGGGCAGGAGGCTTTGTGGGGAAAAACTTGGGGAGGCTAATGATCCTTTCCTCTTTGAAGAGAGAGAGAGAGAGGTCTGTTCATAATCTGGACATCTAGATGATCCCATGCCTTCTTCTGTGTTCATGTGGAGAGTCCCCAAAGTGTGTGTGGGGCTTTGGGAGCTCTTTCACACACACACACACACACACACACACACACACACACAGACACACACATGATCAGCAGCAATGAACTTTTGTTTTCAACAAAGCTAAACTCCAATGGTTATCCCATCAATAGATATGGAATCAAAATCACCAAGTACAGAATTTAGTTATAAAAAAGGAACATGTAGTAAGCTGTTCCTCTATCCCCTTGAAATGCTAATTGTTTTAGGAAACTCCTGTTTCTTTGGTGTGATATATGGTAAAGGGGTCATGAGGTCTATTGCCCCAACTAAATGTGACCCAGTATGCCAATTTGTAGAATGATAACTCCTATCTTTTCCTCACTCTTTTGTTAATTCCTGTTTCTTTGAAGATGAGGAGCTTTTTCACACACACAAACACACATACACACAGAGAGACATGTTTGTCTTTGGGTTGCGCTCACCCGTTCCGGTGTTTTGGGAAATGTACAACATTAACACTTGATTTCAAATGGAAGCAATGAACACTCACACTTCGGAATGAGTTTGTCCTTTTTATTCATCCTGCTTCTTGTCCAATCTGTGAGTTTTGGGTTAGTAAATCCTGCCCATAGAGTAAACCTACCAGGGACTATCCTTTCCTGAAATCCCTAGCCCACCTGTATCCCCCCAACCACCCAGACCGCATGTCCCAAGGAAAGAGAGGAGGGAGGGGGAAGACCCAATGTGTACCTTATTTCAAAAGAAGTCCCTGCGCCCCCTCCACTTTTCCTCTCCCCTCTTTCCAAGAAGAGTCATAAAGGGTCCCCAGACAGTAACCAGCCTTCACTTCTACCCATTGCTGCTGATAATGTGTGTGTGTGTGTGTGTGTGTGTGTGTTTGTGTGTGTGTCTGTGAGCTCCCAAAGCCCCCAAACACTTTGGGGACTCTCCACATGAATGCAGAAGAAGGCATGGGATCATCTAGATGCCCAGATTATGAACAGACCTCTCTCTCTCTCTCTTCAAACAGGAAAGGATCATTAGCCTCCCCAAGTTTTTCCCCACAAAGCCTCCTGCCCCCCCACTTTGGGGACCCATGCCTCTTTTCACCCCTCCTTCATTTGTCTTGAGGGTTACCAGAAGTGGGAGGGGGAGGGAGCTTTGGGAGCAGTATGTTCCCCTAGCCAATTTAGCAGGTCAGAATTTGTCAAATGTGTATGGGTGGAAGGAGAGGGTGGGACTGGGTGACCACCAAGGTCCCTTTCAACTCTTGTTAAATGTGTATGGGTGGAGGGCGGGGGTGGACCCTACCCCCACGTCTCGGGCCTCCAAATTTTTGCCTATCTTGACACTTTCTTTTCTCGTAAATGCTCCATGCATCGTAAAAATTCCAAAGATTAGCAGGAGGAGCAGGTCGTAAAGGGGCCCCAGATAGCAACCAGCCTTCACTTCTTTGCTACCTAGCAGTCTCTCTCAACCCTCTTTTGAGAGGACTGCTCTGATTGGGTTCCCAAATTAGTTTTTAAAGGATTAGCTTGTTGTGAGGCAAGGAGTTCCACCAGCCAATTTAGCAGCCCAAGAATTTGACCGGAAGACCAATTCTCCTGCTTGCGAAGAGGGTTGGACTAGATGGTCTCTGAGGTCCCCTCCATCTCTGTCATTCCATTTCATTCTCCTGATTGAGCTGAGGGTCAGACTAGATGGCCTCTGCGGTCCCCTCCATTCTCCTGCTTGAGCTGGGGGTCAGACTAGATGGCTACCAAGGTCCCTTCCCTCTCTATCATTCTGTAAGTCTCCTGAATGAGAAGGTGGGTCAGACTAGATGGCCACCATGGTCCCTTTCCTCTCTATCATTCTGTAAGTCTCCTGAATGAGAAGGTGGGTCAGGTCAGACTAGATGGCCACCAAGGTCCCTTCCCTCTCTATCATTCTGTGAGTCTCCTGAATGAGAAAGTGGGTCAGACTAGATGACCACCAAGGTCCCTTTCCTTTCTATCATTCTGTGAGTCTCCTGAATGAGAAAGTGGGTCAGACTAGATGGCCACTGAGGTCCCTCTCCTCTCTATCATTCTCTGAGTCTCCTGAATGAGAAAGTGGGTCAGACTAGATGACCACCAAGGTCCCTTTCCTCTCTATCATTCTGTAAGTCTCCTGAATGAGAAAGTGGGCCAGACTAGATGGCCACCAAGGTTCCTTTCCTCTCTATCATTCTGTGAGTCTCCTGAATGAGAAAGTGGGTCAGACTAGATGGCCACCATGGTCCCTTTCCTCTCTATCATTCTGTGAGTCTCCTGAATGAGAAAGTGGGTCAGACTAGATGACCACCAAGGTCCCTTTCCTCTCTATCGTTCTGTGAGTCTCCTGAATGAGAAGGTGGGTAAGATTAGATGGCCACCAAGGTCCCTTCCCTCTCTATCATTCTGTAAGTCTCCTGAATGAGAAGGGAGGTCAGGTCAGACTAGATGGCCACCGAGGTCCCTTCCCTCTCTATCATTCTGTGAGTCTCTTGAATGAGAAAGTGGGTCAGACTAGATGGCCACCAAGGTCCCTTTCCTCTCTATCATTCTGTAAGTCTCCTGAATGAGAAGGTGGGTCAGGTCAGACTAGATGGCCACCGAGGTCCCTTCCCTCTCTATCATTCTGTGAGTCTCCTGAATGAGAAGGGGGTCAGACTAGATGGCCACCAAGGTCCCTTCCCTCTCTATCATTCAATGTGTGTGTTTGTGTATGAAAGAGCAAACTGTCCCATTCTTTCCTTCCAAAAGTAGCATTTTGTAACAACTGTTCTGATTGGATGGTGGCGAAGTGTCCCATGTGGCCAAAAAGCTGTGGCTGAATTTAGATTTTTGTGGCCAAAGGGCTGGGGCCAAGAGCTAGGGGCCTTTGGGCGAGGGAGTGAAGGCAGCGGCCGATCAGCTGCTGCGGAGGAAAGAGCTTCAGCCAACTGGTGGAGGCAAAAAGTCCCATTCCCGGACGTTGCACACAGGAATTGTCATGACTTTCAGCCAGTCCTGGGGCTGCTATTGATGTGCAGTGGCAACCCATCCCTGAGTACAGGGTCTCCAACCTTGGCAACTTTTAAGATTTGTGGACTTAAACTCCTAGAACTCCTCAGTCAATTTCAACTCTGGGAGTTAAAGTCTGCAAGTCTTAAAGTTGCCAAGGTTGGAAACCTCTGGTCTAGTATAGCTGTTGGAGGTTAGGCTAACTCTAATGTTCCCCTCCCCTTCTCTGTCTTTGTCTGTCTCTTTCTTTCTCTCTCTCTCTCTCTCACACACACACAAAATGACAAATTGTACAGTAGAATTTTAATAACTAATAAATCTAACTGGCGAGCATAGTTATGTCCTTCTTCCACATCTGCAGGAATCCCAAAGTTTCTCTTCCTAGCTAGTACTTCAGTGGGAAGGAGATAGATGCAGTGAGGGGTTACCAAAATTTTTACTACCACACTGTGGTCGTGGCTTATGCATTTTGTTTCAACATCTTTCAGTGCAAATTGGGTGTTCTGGGGTGGAGTTCTATTTTTGCTACCCCACTGCCTCCCACCCCCCGTCCGGGCAGTAGCCCACCCCTGATTATCTATTACATAAAGTGTATGTACACACACGCACACACAGCTCTTCTAAAATTATACCCATTCAACCTCATTTAAAAATGACAAATTCTAAATTAGCGACGCTGCATGTGATAAATGTAAAGAAAGAAAGTAACCTCACAAAGATAATATGGAAATTAAAGGAAAAAGGTATACAGAGAATTGAACAGTTATATGAACAGGATGGAAGGATCAATAGAAATGAAATAGAGAGATGCCTTGGACAACAAAATTGGTTACAAGTTAACTCAATAAGTACGTATTTAAGTAAAAGGGAAAATAAAGAAATATTCCTCAAACAAGAAACAAATTTAGAGAAGATATTAAGGGAAAAGAGTAAGAATATAAAAGCTGGCTTTCCGGCAAAGCAGCGCGCTTTTCAAATGCACTGCTTTCCTGCAACTCTTTCCTGGGCGGGGGGGGGGGAGGAGGCCACCTCTTTCCCCCAGGAAAGAGGTGCAGGAAAGCAGCGTGTTTAAAAGGCACGCTGCTTTCCTGGAAAGCTCGCTTTCCTGGCCGGCACAGGGCTTTCCCGCCACTCCCCCCCGAAAACACAATGGAGACAGGCAGGGCGAAGCGGCGTCATGAGGCTCAAGCAGGCAGCCTCCGAGCTTTTCTTGGAAGAGGAGGAGAGGGGGCGGATCGGGCGAGCGGGGGCAGCACCAAGAGGCCAGGGGCACGCGGGGGCGGGAGGCACGATGGGGAGGCAGGGGAGGCCGCGGCTCCCTTTCCTTCTACTCTTGGCGCCTCTCCATCCCCGCCCCCCCGGCAGGCTGGCAGGGGGATGGGGAGCGTGCGCCCATGGAAAAGGGTGTGCGGGGGTATTTTGGGGCGCGCGCATGCTCACGCGTGCAGCTTACGGGGAACGGTGCCTTCTTCCCCACTTTCCTCCCTCACTTCCTTTTGCTTTCAGAGTGAGAGGGAAAACCAAATAAAAACAGGAAGGAGGCAAGGACAGAAAATGGTGCATGGCTGCAAAACAGGAGAAGGGCATTTTTCAGCCACTTTCTGGGACTGAAAAGTTGAGGGGACCCAAGCAGGGGCGGGTTCTAACTTATCTTGCCACTGGTTCGCTTCCTCGAGATGGTGACTGCATACACAGTGCTGGAAACTGGGCTTCTCCACATGCTCAGAAGAAAATAAAAATAAAAAATAAAACGAGGGCTGTGCCCATGGACCGACACTGACCAATCCGGTTCATTAACATCATCATGACATCACCAGTGGGTCGCTATCGGTTTGGGTGAACCGGTCCAAGCTAGGAGGGACCCATCCCTGCTCTGGACTCACAACTGCTGCTGGAGGAGCAGTTGTTTATCTGTGGCTAGCTGGCTTGGCACAGAGTCACCTCCTCCCATTTGTTCATGGTCCCTCACTACTTGGTCCCTTCATAATTGCACTCATGTAATGGGCTGTATATCGAGTCTTCCTTTGGCTATCATGCTGCATGGACTTTTGGGTTTTTTCTCAGGTTTAAAATAAGGTCGTCACTTTTCAAACCATGAATAGCACAGAGCCAGGATACTTGCAAGGCCTCTCTCTGTCTGAGACAGATAAGAATGGGTGTCTCCGGGTCCCCTTGCTTAGACGTCACCCAGTGAGACCATAGCTGCCCCTGCCAAGTGGTAAGAGGATTTTCTATGACATTCAGCATCCCCCCTTCATCCCCTTATTGGGTGAAATGGACTCGTCAAACAGTTGGTTCTTCCTCTAACGTATGGGGTAAGTTGAGACTAGAGTTCAGAAGGTGTGGAGGGAGAATGGTTTTGTTGGTATGATACGCTGCACGGTTTGTGATTACTATCATTTTGTTGGCTTTTATATTTTATTCTTAAGCACTGACCCGCCCAGGAATGTTGGGCATAAGATGGGTGTCCACATTAGTCTCCTAAATAAAAAGAAGGGATTACTATGGTGTGATCTGCTGCCCAAGAACAAAATCAAGCCGATCCCAATGAATGAGGAATTTGCATTCAGCTGACTAGGAAGGGAACGGGGAATAAATCTCTTTGATTGAAACAGTTTGAGTGTAACAGAAGATGGAGGCAGTTGGGAACTTCTGGGACCTCACATCATTCAGGCAATCCAACCCTGATGTGACCTGAGTTAGATCCTCCAGAGAGATTTTCCCTCAACAATGTGGCTGTTGGGAGGGACTATGCAGATTCCCTCCTACTTGGCATGATCACCTCAGTTGTGGGCTTTTCCCTTGGGAGCAAAGAAAAAAGAAGTTGGAGGACAACACACAGTAAGGACTGAAGTCTCACTTTCTGGCATTGCCATTTTGCCAGCTATGAACAAGCTGGAAGAACAGAAATTATCAGGGCAAAGCAAAGGAATGATTACCCAGAGGGAGAGACCTTTTTGTGGTGTTCTTAGAAAAGACTAGTATGGAGGCATTTTTAAAAATTATAAATGATAAACTATTAAAACCTGTTTGAATATTTTTCACTTTCAACTCCTTGTCATCTTCCTGGCTCAGGAAACAGATCTCCACTCCACATTCTCAAATTCATCTCTGCATCACTAGGAATAGGATGGGCAGGAACTGCTACAAAACCCTCCAGTCCAGCACCTGAATTTCCAGGGGTTTTTCCTGAGTTTAGTCATTGATGTCAATGATGGTAGAGGTGGCTGCTATGTTCCCAGGACCCCTTCTGCTAGCACAACTCTCTGAAGTGGTGATGTTATAGACCAAAATATTTGATTCCTTACCTCTGGTTGTTGGTCTTGATGCTTGTCTAGAATTTCCCCCAAGGCCCAAACAGAATGATTGGGGGGGGGGAGGTTCCCACCTCTGACAGAGTGCACTATTTTATGGTGCTGAAAAGTTGCCCCAAGAAATCTCTTTGGATTTGCGCAGAGGAAAGTTCTTTCTTAAGATCAGGTATGGGGTTACGGAGGCTCGCAGCTGGCAACTGACTGCGCGTTAGTCACAAAATAAATAAATAAATAAAATAAAATAAAGAAATCCAATTGAGAGAAAAAACCTCGGACAAGAAACTTGAAAACAACTTTTTCTCCTTGGTGAGACAACCTAGATTCAATTCAGGATGACCCTTTTATTGAAAGCAGACACAGAAATGCAGGCTTCTACGATGCTACATTTCACATGGGTCTGTTACACCAATTCAAATTCATAATGTATTAAGCGTACAAAATATAACCAATAAAAATCGCACAACCTGGGCTACATTTCAAAGTGCTGATTCATGAGAAAAAGAAAGCGAGAGCGAGAGAAAGGTCCCATCAGCCCACCTCGTGATATATAACGTTTGCACTTTTCTTAGGCTAGCAGCAAAGAAGGCAAGACAAGAGTGCTGGGAAGGAGAATGTTGCTAGAGAAACTGGGTCATCATACGTGTCATGCTCAAGGTCTATGCTTTTCGCACGCACATTCCAAGACACTAGTTCCCGCGTTCCCACAATCAGGAATTCCTTTGACCTGCTTGAGCTCTTTTCCCCATGCAGGTAGGTAGGAAAATTTCAATTGTGGGATGAAATCCTGTCAGCTTTTAAATGGATCCTACTGATCTTTTTAGAAAAACCTTCGATGAAATGTTGTTTTGAGGGGTGGGATCAGATGGGATGCAGTTGTCCTTCTTCCTACATAAGGTAACTGGCATCCTGCCAAACACATTCCTTGCTATAGTTAAAGTTAATTTGACTTTCCTTTGAAAAAAAGGGGAAATTTTTCCAGATTTATCCTGATCTGAAAATGCCCAGCATAATCGCCAGCACATTTTTGGGGCCCTGCCCATCTGCTCTGTGCACAGGATTAATTGCCATTGTTTTGGGGTAGGACTAACTTTTCTTCCAGGGTCTCTGGTGGAGAAGGGATGTCCCAACTGCGTGAGATCTAGCCCCACCTGGCTGGCTCTTTAAGACCAAGAAAGCGGCCCTCTTGCAGGTCTAAATTGGGGTCCCCAACGAGATGAATTCTGTTTTAGCTCAGGGGTTGGAGAGAATCCGCCCAATGGAACAAGGCAGAAATGGACCTTTTTGGGGCCTTTTGGTAAGAATCTGCCTTCAAACTACTGAGTGCCACAAGATCCATCCAGGATGTGCCTTTGACTAGATTGACACAGCCACCTCACCTTCCAGCTGATAGGCCATCAGAAGTCGGGGCAGAGCCGAACTCAAACTTGGTATCTCTGAATCCCACTCACTTTCACGAGGGATCCCTCAACCTCTCACTCCTGGCTTCCACCAGAGAGCTCCTAGCAGCATTGCCAGCAGTGTCTTTCCTACAGACAAATCATCCAGGCCACTGATTGTCCATGGGGAAGACCGGGGCACCCCCATACTTGCTTGGCATGCTGGGAAGATATCTTAAAGACAAGATTCCATTCTGAGCACCCAATTTTTCCCAAAATCATTGGATCAAGTGGAAAAGAAGCCTTAAAGGAGGGCTCTTTAAACTTAGCAACTTTAAGACTGGAGTCCCCCTGGACGTTGCGCACAGGAATTGTCACGACTTTCAGCCGGTCCTGGGGCTGCTATTGATGCGCAGTGGCAACCCATCCCTGAGTACAGGGTCTCCAACCTTGGCAACTTTTAAGACTTGTGGACTTAAAGTCCTAGAACTCCTCAGTCAATTTCAACTCTGGGAGTTAAAGTCTGCAAGTCTTAAAGTTGCCAAGGTTGGAAACTTCTGGTCTAGTATAGCTGTTGGAGGTTAGGCTAACTCTAATGCTCCCCTCCCCTTCTCTGTCTTTGTCTGTCTCTTTCTTTCTCTCTCTATCTCTCTCTCACACACACACACAAAATCACAAATTGTACAGTAGAATTTTAATAACTAATAAATCTAACTGGCGAGCATAGTTATGTCCTTCTTCCACATCTGCAGGAATCCCAAAGTTTCTCTTCCTAGCTAGTACTTCAGTGGGAAGGAGACAGGCAGTGAGGGGTTACCAAAATTTTTACTACCACACTGTGGTTGTGGCTTATGCATTTTGTTTCAACATCTTTCAGTGCAAATTGGGTATTCTGGGGGTGGAGTTCCATTTTTGCTACCCCACTGCCTCCCACCCCCCGTCCGGGCAGTAGCCCAGCCCTGATTATCTACTACATAAAGTGTATGTACACACACGCACACACAGCTCTCCTAAAATTATACCCATTCAACCTCATTTATTGTGACAGGAAAAACATACCCAGAGCCCAGAAGGGAAAAAAGAAAAGAAAAAAAAATCAAAATTTAGCTACCGGTACTGAGTACCTGACCATACCCGTAGGAGCCCATCACTGGAGATAGGTGAACGTTATTACAGGTAATCCTCAACTTGTTACAGTTTGTTTAGTGATCCTATGGAAAGCTAGCACACAACCCTGTCTTAGAAGAATGAAATATTTGGAGAAATATTTAAAAGGTAGAATATTATATTTCCCTAACGGAGAAACATGCTCTTGGAAAATAGCCCCCACCTTTCTTAATAGCCCCAGCAGGACTGGACCAGCCTATCTACAAGACAAAAGACCTTCAGCCTCAGTGATGCGATTAGCCCTCACGAAAGATCTAAACCAGGGCAAAATCATTCAGCCGCAATAGGAGAAGCCCCTTCATTTCATTAGCAAGCTTCAACCATGCCTGAGACTCAGATAACTTACAAAGTTAACTATGACTGCTGCATAACCTGGGAGTCTGACAAGCCAACAGAATACATTTCTTGCACAGGAACAGGAAGCTTAAGGGCCAGGCCCAAGAGAGGGTATAAATACCTCAATCTCTCTCCTCCATATGTTGCCCAGGACCTCAAACCCATGTGGTCCTGTCCACCAATAAACCATCTTTACAATCAGCCTTTAAAAAGGCATTACATAATTTATCGTACGTTTGCTTATTTTGACTATACATGTCTTGAAGTACAGAACAACGCAAACTGAGAGAACATAACCCTAATCCTCGCCCAAGTCAGTTCTTTCTTAGTATGTGTTTGCGGCCTGTAACAACAGCGGTTAAGTTCTCTCTTAATATTTAAACAATATAGTGACAGTCTATCTATCTTTCATGCTTGTTCAGAAAAAGAGAGATTTCCCTCAAGCGAGCGGGCATGTATATCGCCTCGCCTAAATTTCTTCCTGATTTGTTGAGAGGTTCAAAACAAAATCAGGGGCAAATTTAGTTTTTTTAGTTGTAACTGAATTTGAATTATTTGGATTTTGTTATACTGTATATTGTCTTTTTTATATGTTGTAAACTGCTCTGAGTCCTCAGAGAGGGGCGGCATATAAATCCAATAAACTTAAACTTAAATTACTATTACCGTCCGCTGCTACTGGTGTGCTGCGTATGCAGCTTTGGTTGTCTTGTGTATGTGTTATGTGTGCATGTCCCCAGCATGTTTTTGCTTCTGTACATGCACAGAAAGCAAAATGCGGTGAATTCTTGTGAGGAGACACTCTGAGTCTCCGGAGAGACGGCATACAAATCTAAATAATAATAATAATAATAATAATAATAATAATGATGATGATGATGATGATGATGATGATGATGTCTGAGGGAGGGAAAAACACCTTTCCCTCTGGAGGTCGGAAATGGCCTGTTTCACAACTTCTGGTGGGCCCAATAAGCTCTTGTTTCACTCCCCAGGCTCCAAAGGCTTCCCTGGAACCGGGGAAGGGTAAAAATGCCTCCCCATCCCCCAGGAGGCTCTCTGGAAGCCAAAAACACCCTCCCAAAGCCTCTGTGTGAGCCAAAAATCAGCTGGCCAGCATACACCTGCATGTTGGAGCTCACATGCCAGCAAATATGGCTCCGCATGCCACTTGTGACACCCATGTCATAGGTTCGCCATCACTGCCTTAGACTGTCTACAGTCGACCTCACCGCATTCCTTAGAGGTCTATAAGGGGGCGTGCATAAGCACACCATCGTGCCTACCATCCTTGTCTTACTGTCCTATTGTCCAAATTTACCTGTACCTACTTTGCTTTTGTTTATATTTATACCAATACCTGCTATCTTGTATGTTTAGACAAATAAATAAATAAACATCTGGAAGGCAGCAGTTCGGGAAATGCTGGGCTTGATCGTGATTGTGAATCTTGGGGATCTCTTTTGCACTAAACTGATGCACAATTGCTATGTGCACACACCTGTTCCACTGTCCTTTCACAGAATAATAATAATAATAATAATAATAATAATAATAATAATAATAATAGTAATAATAATAATAATAATTATAATTATTATTATTATTAATTTATTTATTTATAATGCCCTTTTAACAAGGGGAATGACAGCAAGCCATATACAACTAACAAGGACAGGCAGTAGGCAATACACACACTTAGCTGAAACACAACTAATAAAACCACAAAACCTATTGAAAACATTCCCAACCTCTCCAATTTCTTCCCCTCTTGCTGATCCCCAGAACAAGGCTGTTTCAATCTGTTGAATCAAAGAGGAATGTCTTTAGTGCCGTGGTGAGTGAGGCTACTCAGGGGCTTCTCAGCTCAGGATATTTTATCTCCCAGTATTACTGGCAGGAAAACATTTCTCTCCCCCTCCCCCAACAATATAATAACAATTTAAAACCACAAGAAAATAAATAATTCATCCTTTTAGCCGGAGCTAGATGGTATATAACTCATCGGCCACAGGCCTGCAGGCAAAGCCAAGTTTTCACAGCCTTCAGGAAAGCCAGGAAGGTAGGAAGAGTGCGGATCACAGGGGTCAATTGATTCCAGAGTGGTCACTAGATGGCAGCAAAGAGACCTTTTAGCATCTTGCCTATTTTGTGGGTCTATCAAAAAAGTTTATTGAATGATCAGAACATTAAGGAAAAGTGGTTGAAGTCTTGATGGCTAACTTTATTATTTTTATTTAATATTTAGGTAAGGATTATTTTGCCTTTACGTCTGCAACAAAACGAGCAGCAAAGCTAAGAGAACTGAACCACATCTGACTGCAGAAATCTAGATTGACTACTAGATGATAGCAGAGAAATGTGAAAAGATTATTTTGTCCTGCCATGTGGATGTTTGCAGACCAGCTTACCTAATCTTAAACAAAGTAAGGGTGGGAATGATTTTGCTCCCTGTAAAAAAGACTGTTCTTTGCTGATTTAAGAGATTTTGGTAACTAGATTGAGAACAGTTGTGATTTTAAAACTGGTTCATGGGATTTGGACAGTGATAGTAGTGGATGTGAAGAAGTCAGAAGTGTCCATACACATGGTGAAGGCAGAACAAGAAACTGCCCTGAAGATCACAAACCTCTCTTGCTGTGCCTTCAACAAACTTGATTGCATGGATATATTGGCTGCAAAAATCACAAGAGTTACAGAAACCCCAAGCTGTTTGCCACTACCAAATAGTCGTCTGGATATTTGCAACCTAAATATGCTTCTTGAAGCATAGGATGTGCTTATTAGGCAAAAGGAAGGAAGATGCCAGCCAGAAAAGACTGTCCCATTACAAAAGACATTTTGATGCTGTGTGGTTCAAAAGCTCCAGAATCTGTCAGACAAGTCCTAGCCCTTAACTTCTCAAACTTGGAAAGCTGCTTCACAATGGATGGAAAAGGGGATTAGCCAGCTTGTTTCATTTCCCCCAGTTTTTAAATGCACCCCATGCCATCTCATCCCATCTGATCACCATCTGGCAGATTTTATCTGTGGAAGCCCTATGTGTAGAGATCATCTATCTATGTATCTACACTATGTTGTCATTATAGGTAGTACTTTCCACATGTAAATGTCATCTGAATCTCTTCAGTTGTATCCAAGATTCGTCAGGTTTTATTACACAGTGATCCCCCATGCAACTATAGGACAGGAAATGGCAAGAGACAGGTTGAATAGTAGAACTATCGATCACCAGCCAGTATGGTTGAGGAGGACAATTCTTAGGTTGTAAGATCCAGTATAATTCAACTTTATCCAGAATGGAAAGTTTCGGGATAGATAATGGTGGTATTATAGTCACAACAATTTCCATAGGCAAATTCAACATGAGGTAAACATAGCAATGGTCTTTACTAGACTGAAGAAATGTGTTCAAATTGGACTGTACACTTTACTCTTGCACAGGGTCTTTTTGCTCTTTTTCTGTATTAAAAAGAAATTTTGTTGCTAAAAAGCAACAAAAGAGAAATTAATTAGAGGTGGATATTGCCTGAAATAACTGAAGATAGTAGTTTGTGGCTCAGAAATGTTAATTCTAGCCTTCCCTGTTACCAACTTTATTAGGTAAACCTTTAAGGGGAGGCTACTTTTAACATTTAAGTTCTGAGGTTCAATATTCCATGGTTGGATTTGACAAGACTTGCACTCAGTTTAATTTGAATTGGGAAAAATACACCTCAATTTTATTTGTACGTACTTGCTTTATAATCCATAAATGCCAACTCAAGAGATTGGAGAAAGAATTGTCAGTGGCTGTAAATATTGTGTTAGGATTGAGCACAATCAATATTAATATAAATCGTAAGGATACAAGCAATAAGTTACAGTCACACAGACATAAAAGGCAGGAGATGGGTGATAGGAACGATGAGAAGACTAATACCGTGTTTCCCCGAAAGTAAGACAGTGTCTTACTTTCTTTTTATCCCCAAAAGCCCCACTATGTTTTACTTTCGGGGTATGTCTTATATTGGAAAAAAATTGTCGAATTTTTTGTTTTAACCATAAAATTAACATTTAGACGTGGTGACGTATGGAGGGGGGGGCGGCGCGGAAGTGGGCAGGAGGCAGCGCTCATTAAGATCAGAGGGAGGTGGCAGATGCGGCGACGTATGGAGAGTGGGACGGTGCGGACGTGGGCAGGAGGCGGCGCGCAGCTAGATGAGAGGGAGGCGGCAATACCCCCGTGTTTCCCCGAAAGTAAGACATATGTCTTACTTTCGGGGTATGGCTTATATTAGCCGACCCCCCTGAAACCTCCGATACGTCTTACAATCGGGGGTGTCTTACTATCGGGGAAACAGGGTAGTAACAGTAATGCAGTCTAAGAGAAAAGTTTGACAGTGGTGAAGGAATTATTTGTTTAGCAGAGGGATGGCATTCAGGAAAAAACTGCTCTTGTGTCTAGATGTCTTGGTGTGTAGTGCTCTATAGCGTCATTTTGAGGGCAAGAGCTGAAACAATTTATGTCCAGGATGCGAGGGGTCAGTAATATTTTCACGGCCCTCTTTGTGCAGTATACAGGTCCTCAAAGGAAGGCAGGTTGGCAGGAATTGTTTTTTCTGCAGTTCTGAAACTCAAATTGTTCACTCCAAATCATAACCACTCCGAGTCTTCGGAGAGGGGCGGCATACAAATCTAATAAATAATAATAATAATAATGATGATGATGGTGGTGGTGGTAGTGGTGGTGGTGGTGATGATGATGATGACTGTTGTGGTTAGCTCTGGCCCAGCTCCTGCCCCAAGGAATGTGGAAGTGGATGCAGGGGAAACATCAACATGTCATATGCCTGTTTTATTGCTGACAGAGTCAGGTAATGCAATTTCCTCGGACGAAGAAGAAGGTGGGGGTGACTTGGAAGAGGGGGGCTTGGCACACAGCCCAGGAAACCAATCTCTATTATCTTCGGTCGATTCGGATGAGGAAGTGTTAGACCCACGCATGTGCAGAATTATGCATCGAAGAGAACAATTGAAGAAATATTACAGGAGATAAGAGTGTTTGGCTGGGGCTCCAGTAATTAGAGCTGCTGATATAAATAGCAGCATGCTGGTTTGGCCGTTGTGGAAGATTATCTGATCATTGTTTCTTCAGAACCCTGCCTTGCTGTTTCCAGACTTTGTTGATTTTTCACGACTTTGAAACCAAAGCAGAGCAAAGTGTGGGGGTCTCACTTTGTGGAAGACGGAGGGCTGTGACGTTCCTTCACAGCTGCTAGCTAAGTACAGTGATCTCTCGGTTAGCGCGGGGGTTACGTTCCAAGACCTCCCGCGCTAACCAATTTCCGCGTTATACTGGATGCGGAAGTAAAAACCACCATCTGCGCATGTGCGCCATTTTTTTCATGGCCGCACATGCGCAGATGGTGGAGTTTGCGTGTGGGTGGCGGGGAAGACCAAGGGAAAGTTCCTTCAGCCGCCCAACAGCTGATCTGCTCCGCAGCGCGGAAGCAGCGAGGAGCCGAAGATGGGGTAAAGGCAAAGGGGAAACCCCATCTTCGGTTCCTCGCTGCTGCCGCGCTGCGGAGCGGATCAGGTGTTGGGCGGCTGAAGGAACCTTCCCTTGGTCTTCCCGCCGCCCAGGCAAAGGGGAATGCCCAAGATCGCTTGCCGCTTGCCGCTTTGCAGCTTGGAGCCTTGCTTCGCCTCCTTCGCTGCAATAGGCAAGCGGCAAGCGATCTTGAGAAAGAGAGAGAAAGGAGGGCGACTTGCCAGTCCACGCCCCCCTGGATGAACAGCCTCGCATGGCCCCAGCGCCGGGCTCCGCTGTTGCCTCCGCCCCCATTCGGCTCTGCAGCTGAGAGGCCTTCCCGGCAGAGCCCTCCCCAACAGCTCCCGCCGCCAGCGCAAAAAAGAAAAGAAAAAAAAATCCCCAAAAGAGGCAGGCACAAAGCGGGGGCACAAGGGGAGCTGCCCGGCAGAGGTTGTTTTTTTTCTTCTCGTGGGCAAGTGGAGGGGGGGAGAGAGAAGGGAGGAAGAGAGTGTGAGAGAGGAAGAAAGAGAGAGAGAAATGATAGAAAAAAGGGGAGAAAAAAGAGAAATGAGAAAATGATTGAAGCATAGTGACAGGAAAGAAAGAGAAAGAGACAGAGAAGTGACTCTTGGTGATGACGTATGACGTCATCGGGTGGGAAAAACCGTGGTATAGCAAAAAAACAGCGGACTTATTTTTTAATTAATATTTTTTGAAAAACCGCGTTGCAGCGTTTCGCGCTAATCGAGAACGCGCAAATCGAGGGATCACTGTACTTAAGGACTGATTAAGGGGATTGTACAGACTACGAGGTTGTTTTTGGACGAGTGCTCTTTGCAATACAAAAAGGGTGCTTTGTTTCTTTTGAATTTTTGTGATAAAGAACATTGTTTTTGAACTTTCAAGTGTGTGTGTGTGTGTGTGTCTGAAATTTGTACCCTTGAATTTTCGGGAGACTCATACCATAAAGCCCGGCAGAACAATAGGTAATAACCAACACATCTGTACATATTCCTCTTTTTGCTTCTTCCTTTTTTAATATTATGGGGCTATAAATCCCTTTCCTAAGTTCACAACCAAAAGGGCATGAAAACAGATGGACCAAGGCCTCCCACAGCAGGTTGTTAAAAGAAAAACAGGTAGTTTGATTATGAGGTTACCTGTTGGAACATATGAACTATAATAAAGAGAAAGAAACAGGAAAAAGACAGGAATGAAGACAATGACAAATTCAGCACACCAACATTCAGGAGGAAAAGCAGAGTTTGCCAGAAAGTTCTCAACCTTTTTGGGACTCGTAGTCTTTCGAAAATATGTTGCAAGTATTTTTGTGAAATGGTGGGAAGACTAGATAAGTTTTCCCATCCGCCAAACAGTAGCTATGAGGCATTTAATTAATTACAATGATCCTATTCACCAGAATGTTCCTTGCCATCCTTTTGGCCCTCAGTTTCACAGGAAATTATCTCCCGGCCCTGCATACCTTTGTTCTTTTTTTTTACAAGAAGCAAGCATCCTTTCCCTCCGGAGGGCGGGGGGAGTGTGTGTATGTGTGGTGTGGAACTGCACTCTGCTGCAGCTGCTCGTGTTTTGCTTTTCTAAGGAGGCTTCTAAGCCCAGTCTGGTAGATTGCTGTCTTTGGTTGCCAGGTTGTGGAGCCAAGATGTGGAGGGCATAGAGAATGGCCTTAAAGGACAGAGGGAAGATTTGTTACCAAGGCAACAATGAGACTTGAGCTCATTCCAAGAGATAAACTTTAGAAAAATGCTTCAGACAACCTCTCCCTAATTCACACAAAGATTAAAATAAGGGGGCTATCGCGGCAGGAGCGGGGGGAGACGGACAATGGGAGCAACATTCAGAGTTGGAAGATTCTGTTTCTCTAGCTCTTCCAACAAAAGGAGTTTTAAACCAATATGGCTTTTGTTTCTTGCTCTGGTCTACATTTTAGAGCCGACAGAAATGTAATGGAGACTTGAGAAAGTATCTGAACTATCCCCAGCCAGACCACACGTTACCAGCTAGCACTGAAGTTGTTAAGAAAATCCGGAGCTATAATTCAATCTTTTGTGTTCCCAACCCTGCAGAAGGAATGTTCTTGCTTCTGGTGTGTATCATTCTGTTTTGTATTCTTTTGCAAAAAAAATATAAATAAATAAAATTTCAATTTTCCTTTTTGATCATCTGGTACGGCAGTTAAAAAAAAAAAATAATAGCAAGAGATATGGCCCAGTACTTTATAATATAAGAGACAAACATATTACAAACCGTGGTGTGAGATGCAAGACACCCACTCCCAGGGGCACGTAGCTTCATTCGTGTTCTGTGCACATGCACGCTATGCGTGTGCATCCCGAGCATGTTTTTGATTCTGCGCATGAGCAGGAGGCAAAAAATGTGCTGAAATTCTGTGAGGGGATTCGTGCCTGCGTGTGCAAGATTTTTGCTATTTTTTTGCTTCCGTGCATGTGCCAAAGCCAAAAATTTCACGCACACACGCGCGCTCCTTTGTGAGATTTTGCTTTTGCGCATGCGCAAAAATATATGAAAAAAGATGGCGCCACCCATAGAACTGCCATCGGAGCAGCCGCATTGCAAATTGCGCAATCTGGCAACCGGTAGCAACCCACTACTGCCTCCTCCCCCAAATTGTATACTCACAATGGGAAGACAAGTCTGGTTCACGGATCAAAGTTTTATTGAAGAAAAATTGAAAAAGTGGTTGCTGGCATGGTTGCCTCTTAGACCGTTCCCAAATGGATTGAGTTCAAAGAGCGCAAAAAGCAGTGTTCAGGTTATACATTTTATATCCCTACACAATCCATGCCACACCTCAGAAGCCCTCCCTACTCCCCTTGGTTCTTCGAAGTTATTTTAGGCTGGTAGACTTCAATTCCCAGAATTCCTCAGCCTGCTTTGCTGGCTGGGGAATTCTGGGAGTTGAAGTCCACAAGCCTTAAAGTTGCCAAGTTTGGGGACCCCTGCTCTAAAGGGTCATCTTGACGTGTTTAACATCAACTATCTTTTCATGTTTACTTTTAATTTTAAGCTTGGGTAGATGTTCCTTTCTTACTGACAGTGGTCTTGCCTAAGAGGTAGGTTCCTGTCTCCAAGGGAGCATTAATACATTATCTGCACTGATTACAATTTATGGTCAATTTGCAATGGTAGGAAGCAACAAAGAGTCTCACACCTAAGTGTTATATTTTATACATTTTTATAAATTGTCATTTGCTTCTTTCAATTGTACAGTTGTCATTCTATCCTCAAATCGCTCAAGAAACTTTTCTCTTAAAAGATTCTTATATTTTTCATGTATTCCCCGCCCTCTCTTTCTCTGTGTGTCCATCGGGTGGGTTTTTCCCACTTTGGACCGGTTCACCCGAACTGGTAGTGACCCACGGTAAAATGATAAAGCCGCCCCGAGTCCTTGGAGGGGGGGCATATATATATATAAATGAATGAATGAATAAATAAATAAATAAAAATGAATGAATGAATGAATAAATGAATGAATGAATAAATAAATAAATAGATAAATAGATAAATAAATAAATAAATGGCTGGATGGATGGATGGATGGATGGATGAATGAATGAATGTCATCGACCCGGTTCAGTTAGTGCCATGGTCTGGGCACCGCCATCTTTTTTAAAAAAAAAATGTTTTGAATTATTTTTTCTTTATTTTTTCTTCTGAGCATGCGCAGAAGCCAAGTTTCTAGCACTGTGCATGCAATCGTTATCTTGTTTTCGGCTTAAAAAAAAAAAATCGCACTGTGTGTCCAAGCAGCATGGGAGGAAGTGAACCAGCAGTGAGGTAAGTTGGAACCCACTCCTGGTGTTTGTGTATAAGAAAGAGAAGAGGAAACCATCTCCCAAATTTTATTCTCCTTTTCAGATTCTTAGATTTTTAATCATGATTTTGGGTTGTTTTAATTTTGTTAGTGTTTGTCTTGAATTTTGGAAAAAAACCCCCTACATTTTAATAAAGTCAGATTTTTTTTAAATTAAAAAGAGAATTTAATTCCTTCCCAGACCTGTATGTCAGTTTTCTAAGGTTACCAGATCTGGTGTGCAAAACTCTGAACAAAGGGTTAGCGTTTGGTATTCTCTAATTTCTGCAGCTCAGATCTGTTTGTTTTAGATTTACCGATATGACAGCAGAAGACATTCTGCAAAACAGTTGGTACAAGAAGTATTTATTATATGAACCAGAACACTTCAAATATTCACAATGCATTGTTGCTACGGTTCACTTTCATGTATTTTAGTCTTTTGTTATTGCTTGTTTATGAATTGAAAACATCTCATTATTTACATTGGACGATTTCTCTATGATCACTATTAAAAGTATAGTACTATATTATGATTTGAAATACTTGTGGAAAAGCGCCCTCTTGTGTATATGAAGAACCATATGTTTAATTTTTCTTAAGTAAAAAAGGATGTGAATTTGACTTAATTCAGATATACAGGGGGTGGACAACAAAATGGAAATACTTGACTTTTTGGCATCATAATGTTTGAACATGTTCAAATCAACCAAAACATGACATATTTTAATGTTTTTTTGTTTTTTTAATTCTGTTATTTGATGTTTTTTTAAACTACCTTATTTTTTTACAGAAATTTATGGAAATTGGTTATAACCTTCTAGAAATGGCAGACCTCTCAGACTTTCAAAGAGACCAAATTGTTGGTCCTCAAATGGCAGGCACTAGTGTAACAGAATGTGCCTGAATGTTTGGTGCTTCAAGAGGTAATGTCTCAAAAGTAATGACTGCTTTTGAAAGACAAGAGAAAACGTCTTGAGTCAAGCACAGGTCTAGTCGAAAGTCGAAGTTGTCTGAGAGAGACCGTCGGACTCTAAAGTGAATTGTTAGAGCGGATCGCAAGACCACAGCTCCTAAGATCACTGCAGAGCTCAATAGACACGTACAGAATCCAGTTTCCACAAAAACTGTTCAAAGGGAGCTTCACAAATCTGGACTCCACGGAAGAGCTGCAATTAGAAAATCTCTGCTCTCAAAGACAAATGTTTCAAAGCATTTAGAGTGGTGTAGAAACCCCCAGAAATGGTCCCTCGAGCAGTGGCAAAATGTGATTTTCTCTGACGAATCATCGTTTACCACTTTTCCAACCTCTGGCCGTGCTTATATTTGGAGGCAGCCAAAAGAATCATTTCATCCAGACTGCCTTCTCCCAACTGTCAAACATGACGGGGTTCAATGATGATCTGGGGTGCTATTTCTTGGAAATCCACCGGGCCAATGATTTACCTTCATGGAAGAGTTAACAGCCATCACTATTTAGGAATTTTGGCCGACCAAATTCATCCTATGGTTCAAGAACTGTTTCCAGAGGGGGATGCCATCTTTTAATATGATAATGCACCAATACATAGAGCAAGAATTGTTAAAGAATGGCACGAGGATCATTCTAATGATGTTTAGCATCTCATCTGGCCACCACAATCACCAGACCGCAACATTATTGAGCATTTATGGTCAACTTTAGAGATTTAAGTAAGAAGTCAATTTCCACCACCATCATCTCTAAAAGAACTGGAGGGTGCTTTAACCAAGAATGGGCTAAAATTCCTTAGAAACAACTCACAATTTGTATGAATCAATACCTCAGAGAATTGAGGCTGTATTTGCCACAAAAGGTGGACCAACACCATATTAAAAGATATTTTGATGGTTTTTCAAGGTGTTTCCATTTTTTTGTCCACACACTGTAACTCTCTGTGTTAAAAGCTATTTTCTGCAATCGATTTTGGAGCACTTTACCTTATTGTGTGCTCCAGTGGTGAAATCTATTTACCTTCCCTACCAGTTCATAAGTGCACACTTTGTGCCAGCATCGCACACATTCACCTCTGCAAATATGCAGAAGGTTTTGCACATAGTGTTAAAAATAGTGATGTCCAGGCAGGTGGGCAGAGCTTTACACTGCAGCTTCTACTGGTTCACCAAACCAACAGCTGCCGCTGTTACCAGTACACCCAAACTGTGCTGAACCAGCAGCATTTCACTCCTGCCCGTTTATTGTTGTGGTTGAAGCTGAAGTAGTCATTGACAGGTGAGACATTGTAGCAGATAATTTTATGTACTACATTTAGGTCAGACCGAAGGTGGCGTAGTTCTCAGTTGACTAAGCCCAAAATTTTCAAGCCTGGCGGCATAAGGTATTCAGTTACGAGCAGAAGAGTGGAGGACTCTTCTCATGAAATATCTCTGGACTCATTCCATTGCATTAATATACAGTGCGGGGTCTGGCATTGGTTGATTGTTCTCACGATTAAAAAATTCCTCCTTATTTGCTCCAGCAATCTCACACTACTCACAAGAGCCTACAAAACTTTTGCCAGACCCATCCTTGAATACAGCTCATCTGTCTGGAACCCATACCACATCTCGGACATCAACACCCTTAAAAACGTCCAAAGTTTAAAGAAACTTTAAAAACAATAAAATAAAAATCAATCAAAATCTCTTAATATAAATCAAAATAAAGATATACACAATAGAAATTCGGACCAAAATCAATACAATCCCTGTCTGAGTTCAATCCACTTGATAATTATTAATAACTTGATTCGTGATTCGACCGTTAGAGGTGTTGATTTGGGACAGAGCAAGGATGTGGTGAAGGTGCTGAGGTGTCTCCCAGGGGCCACTGCCAGCAGGGACAGGAGGCGGATTACAAACATTGTTAAGACTGTGAGTAAAGGTAATGACGTTGATGTGGTGGTGCATCTTGGCACAAATGATTTGTCCCAGAGAAATGTTAATGTAGTAAAAAGAGATTTTCAATGTCTAAGTGTGGAGCTGGGTAAAATAACTGATTCAGTGACTTTCTCAGAGGTGTTACCGGTTTGTGGCCAAGAGGATAAAACAACGTGTATCAGAGAGTTTAATGTGTGGTTAAGGCAGTGGTGTAAAGCTGAAGGTTTTGGCTATGTAAGTCATGATGTCAGTAGGTGGTCTAATAGGGAGTTGTTTAAGAGGGATGGTTTGCATCCATCATACAGAGGTACCCAGGTGCTCGGTGAGGAATTCAGAACTTTTTTGGACAGGCATTTAAACTAGGTAAAGGGGACAGAGATGTAACTGATGTGGGTGATTTCTGTCCCCGACCAATGAGGATAAAGCAGTTTTTGGAAGCTTATGAAAAGGGAGCTGCAAATAATATAGATGTAGTTGCTGATGATAAGGGGCAAACTAATAACGAAAATAATGTTCTTCGGGTAATGTGCACAAATGCTCGAAGCTTGAGCAACAAGCTCTGTGAATTAATGGCCATAATATCTAGAGATAATTTGGACCTGGTTGCCATAACTGAGACATGGTTTAAGGATTCTAATGAATGGGAAATATCCATACCAGGATATACACTGTATAGGAAGGATAGAATAGAGAGAAGGGGAGGTGGAGTAGCCATTTATATTAAAGTCTAAAAACAACACTAATTAAAAATACGTGTCAAAATCTAGAGACTCTCTGGATTTGCATGCAAAATAAAGAAGGTTCTGTCATTAGAATTGGGGTGATCTATAGGCCTCCAGGGCAATCCGAGGAATATGACAACAAGATGGTGGATGAAATTACCCAAATGGCAGTAAAGGGAGATATTGTGGTTATGGGTGATTTCAACATGCCTGATGTTGACTGGAATATCCCCAGTGCCCTTACATGCAAAAGTAAGAATATAGTAGAGGCCTTTACAGGAGCAGCTCTGGCACAGCTGGTTAAGACACCAACTAGAGGGGAGAATATTCTAGATTTAGTTTTTACGAATGGGAATTGGATTTCAGATGTCAAGGTGGGAGAAAATTTAGGTTGCAGTGACCATCTATGTTTGTGGTTTGATGTAAAAACTCATTGTGAGCAATCCTATAATGCAACCAAAGTATTGGATTTCAGAAAAACAAATTTTAATGCAATGGGAGAATATTTAGATAATGAATTAAAGGGGAGGGATAAAATGGCAGGAGCGAGCATCCAGTGGACTGTATTAAAAAAGGCCATCTTAAAAGCCACTGGACTGTATGTAAGACAAATAACTAAAGGTAAAAGGAAGAAGAAACCGCTATGGTTTAGCAATGATGTAAGGGCTATAGTCAATGAAAAAAAGGCTGCCTATAGGAGGTATAAAGAGTCTGGAAGTATAGCTGATAGGGAGGTGTATAAAATGAGACAGAAGGAGGCGAAACAGATAATATATGATGCTAAAGCCTCAAAAGAGGAAGAAATTGCCAAATCTGTAAAGAAGGGGGATAAAACCTTCTTCAGATATATTAATGATAAGAAGAAGAAAAACTGCGGCATCACGAAGCTTAGTACCGGGAATAATACATGCATTAATGGGAATAAGGAGATCGCTGACCATTTCAATAGCTACTTCTGTTCAGTTTTCTCAAAAGACACCTTACAAAATAATACTATAGAGGGATATAGCATTGCTTCCAACTGTACGGATTCAGCTCCAGTGATCTTAGAAGCCGATGTCTTAGAAGAACTTGAACGATTAAAGATAAATAAGGCAATGGGTCCAGATGGCATCCACCCCAGAGTTCTTAAAGAACTCAGATCTGTCATTACTACCCCCCTGACTGATTTGTTTAACCAATCGTTGTTAACAGGAGAAGTTCCTGAGGATTGGAGAATGGCCAGTGTTGTGCCTATTCACAAGAAGGGCAATAGAGAAGAAGCTGGTAACTACAGGCCAGTTAGCTTTACATCAGTTGTAGTTAAAATGATGGAGACTCTACTCAAAAAGAGGATAAATCAGCACCTAAAAAACAATAACTTATTGGACCCAAATCAGCATGGCTTTACTGAAGGCAAATCATGTCAGACTAATCTCATTGATTTCTTTGACTATGTCACAAAGGTGTTGGATGAAGGTGGTGCCGTGGATATTGCCTACCTGGACTTCAGCAAAGCCTTTGATACGGTTCCACATAAAGAGCTGATAGATAAATTAGTGAAGATTGGACTTAATCCCTGGATAGTTCAATGGATTTGCAGCTGGCTGAAGCGTAGACATCAGAGAGTTATTGTTAATGGCGAGTATTCTGAGCAGAGTCAGGTTACAAGCGGTGTGCCACAAGGGTCTGTTCTGGGTCCTATTCTTTTTAATATATTTGTGAGTGACATAGGGAAAGGTTTGGTAGGGAAGGTTTGCCTATTTGCCGATGACTCTAAAGTGTGCAATAGGGTTGATATTCCTGGAGGCGTCTGTAATATGGTAAATGATTTAGCTTTACTAGATAAATGGTCTAAGCAATGGAAACTGCAGTTTAATGTTTCCAAATGTAAAATAATGCACTTGGGGAAAAGGAATCCTCAATCTGAGTATTGTATTGGCAGTTCTGTGTTGGCAAATACTTCAAAAGAAAAGGATTTAGGGGTAGTGATTTCTGACAGTCTCAAAATGGGTGAACAGTGCAGTCAGGCGGTAGGGAAAGCAAGTAGGATGCTTGGCTGCATAGCTAGAGGTATAACAAGCAGGAAGAGGGAGATTATGATCCCACTATATAGAATGCTGGTGAGACCACATTTGGAATACTGTGTTCAGTTCTGGAGACCTCACCTACAAAAAGATATTGACAAAATTGAACGGGTCCAAAGACGGGCTACAAGAATGGTGGAAGGTCTTAAGCATAAAATGTATCAGGAAAGACTTAATGAACTCAATCTGTATAGTCTGGAGGACAGAAGGAAAAGGGGGGACATGATCGAAACATTTAAATATATTAAAGGGTTAAATAAGGTCCAGGAGGGAAGTGTTTTTAATAGGAAAGTGAACACAAGAACAAGGGGACACAATCTGAAGTTAGTTGGGGGAAAGACCAAAAGCAACATGAGAAAATATTATTTTACTGAAAGAGTAGTAGATCCTTGGAACAAACTTCCAGCAGACGTGGTAGATAAATCCACAGTAACTGAATTTAAACATGCCTGGGATAAACATATATCCATCCTAAGATAAAATACAGAAAATAGTATAAGGGCAGACTAGATGGACCATGAGGTCTTTTTCTGCCGTCAGACTTCTATGTTTCTATGTTTCTAACTTACTAATACCTTAACTCACAAATACTTTTCACTAACAAAAATAACAAACACAATCAAAGTCATCACAATTCATATTCCTGCTAGTTTGCAGGTACTACCCCACCCCTCTCCTTTTCTCTCTTTTCTTTCTTCCTCCTTCTTTCCTTTCCTCCTTCTTTTCTTTTCTATCCCACCTCCAACTACCTTTCCTTTCCACGTCACCCTTGGACTGCCAAATACTACAGTTATAAGATTTGGAATGTATATACAACAATATATATAAGCTATTGTATAAAAATATTGTTTACCCCATCCCCCTCCTACTTCTCTTTTTGTATTCCCATCGCCCCTTTCCCTTCTTTTTTTAATAACCTAATAAAGTATATTTTAAAAAAAGAAAAGAAAACGTCCAAACATATTTCACCAGAAGAGCCCTTCACTCCTCCACTCGAAACAGAATACCCTACGACTAACAATCCTAGGTCTAGAAAGCTTAGAACTACGGCGCCTAAAACACGATTTAAGTATAGCCCACAAGATCATATGCTGCAACGTCCTACCAGTCAATGACTACTTCAGCTTCAACCGCAACAACACAAGAGCACGCAACAGATTCAAACTTAATATTAACCGCTCCAAACTTGACTGTAAAAAATATGACTTTAACAATCGAGTTGTCGAAGCGTGGAACTCATTACCGGACTCAATAGTGTCAACCCCTAACCCCCAACATTTCTCCCTTAGACTATCCACGATTGACCTCTCCAGATTCCTAAGAGGTCAGTAATGGGCGTACATAAGTGCACTAGTGTGCCTTTCATCCCCTGTCCAATTGTCTTTCCTTTATCTCATATATCATATATATTTTCTCCCTTTCATATATCTTCTCCTCTATTTTTACATATTATCTTTATATATATTACTTCAAGTCTATTCTCTTCCATATGTGTTGTGTATTGGACAAATGAATAAATAAAAATAAATAAAAATTATTTCTAGGTTGTATCTCTCTTTGATCAGTTTTCGTCCATTATTTCTTGTCTGGCCTTCAGGTGCCTTGGAAAATAGCTTGACCCAAGGTGAAATTCAAAAATTTCCCCTACCACTTCTGTGGGCGTAGCAGGGAAGGATATGCAAAATCTCCATTCCCACCCCACTTTGGGTCCAGCAAGAGTAGTTCTCTAAACTACTCAAAATTTCCGCTACTGGTTCTCCAGAATGAGTCAGAACCTGCTGAATTTCATCCCTTCTCTCTGTGGCAGCCTCTCAAATATTGGTACACTGCCATCATGTCTCCCCTAGTCCTTCTCTTCACGAGACTAGCCATGCCCTGAATACAAACAAGTGTTCCTCAAAGCAAAGGAGCGTCCTGCCATTTCACATTACTTAACACTGTGCCTCAATCTTCCATTAAAAGAAACTGATGCCACAGTCCAACGTATACAGTAGATGCCTCGATTCTATTGGAGTCAATAGGTTTTAGTTTTAAGTAGGCTAACACAGACTGATATTGTTAAAGTCTTCTGATTTCCCCCTCCCAACCCTTCCTTCCCCATCTTTTCTCAGAGATTGCTTAGCTACTGTTCTACGGCCAAGAGAAAGGCAAAATTTATTTTACATATTTAATAGCATAATCCAGAATAAATAAAGGGGCTATTGTCAAATGGAGCATATCTATTTTTTTAAAATACTACACAACAGCTTTAGTACTTCGTCGAGATAGGGGGAGGTCACTGCACACACACAGATTATTATTTTAGAGCTAACTTTGCGGCTTTGCAGAAAGAGAGGAAAAAGTCAGAAAATGTAACTGGGAAAATTGATTAGAATCTGTGCATGATTTGTTAGAACCACATTCAAACAGTGCTAAGGTTGTCCCGCTTAAGTCAAATGAATCTTGCAGCAATATACACCTTACAAGCATTCTTCAAAATAACATATTTTATTGCTACAACTAACACTGATTCCAAATATTAGACTAGAACATAGATAAACAGCAACACTTGCATGAACTCCCTAGATTCAGATTTTAATCATATAATCTAAAAGAACTAGATCTGGGCTGTAAATATTCGATAAGTGCTAAATGACAACAGGGAAATAAAGAAAAACCTTGGATTTTTGCAGGGGCAAAATACATAAAGTTAATAAAATGAATCAAATCCCCCAGCCCTTTGCCTTTCTTTGGCTCTCCTGCTGCTTTTGAAATGATAAGTAATCTTTGGCTTGAAAATTATTTTGTGTGGGTCTTTAAAATACCTGAACATATTAGATTTTGTATCTCCGCTCTGGGTCCTTGGAGACGGAGGGCATACAAATCTAATATATTATTATTATTATTATTATTATTATTATTATTATTATTAATATTATTAATATTATTATTATTATTATTAGTAGTAGTAGTAGTAGTAGTAGTACTAGTAGTATTACTAGTATTATCTGTTTTCTAAAGCAAAGTTTGAAAAGAAAAAAAATCCAAAAGAGCCTTTAAAACATAAATAGATATCCTGGAATACATTAACATTCTAATTATTTCATTTTCTTAATTATTTATTTCCTCCCATTATTATTTTATAAGTAACTCAAGGGAATGAACATACCTAATAGCCCTTCCTCTTCCTACCTTTCCCCATAACAATCCTTTAAGGTAGACTGGACTGAGACAGTGACTAACCCAAAGTACACAGCTGACTTTCATATTTAAGGTGGCATAATCTCCTGGTTTCTAATCTGGTACCTTAACCTGCCATGTTCGGGGGCAGGGGGGAAGCTAAGCACTCCGCCGTGAGCTTTAAAAGAAAAGCGGAGAGAGGGCGAGACAAGAGTTGCGGTTTGGGCAGTGCCGTATGTGTGTTTGTGTGTGTGTGTGTATTCTGTGGGGGGAAAGGGGCGGTCGCTACCATTGTCCAGTGATGGCGCTGCCCAAACCAGAGCTCTTGCCTTGGCCTCCCTCAGCCTTTCTTTTTAAAGCTTGCACTCAGTCTCCCCCCACAGAGTCACATGGCCCCTCCCTGAAGAAAACGGCTTTTTGCCTGCCACCACAGTCGCACCCCCACCCGAAATTAAGGTGACAGAAATGAGAGCAAAAAGGGAGGAGATACAAATAAGAGAGAGAAGGGGGGGAAGAGGGAGAAATACACAGAAATAAATGAGAGACATGGAGTGAAAGAATGAGAGAGAGGGAAAGATAGAGAGAAAGAAAGAAAAGGCAAAGAGAGGGAGGGAAAGAGAAGTGGAGAGGAAGGAGGGAAGGAAGGAAGGAAGGGAAAAAAAGGACAAATGGAGGGAACAAGGAAGGAAGGAAGGAAGAAAGGAAGGAAGGAAGAATGAAATGAATGGAGGGACAGAGGAAGGAAAGACTTTTGGGGGGTGGTAATTGTTTTAAATTTTTCTCTCAACATACTTTCAAACAATACAGTGTGTCATCTAATTTTCCATGAATAAAATGCGGTATTTTGTTAGTAACTAATATCAATCATCAAAAGAGTTGCAAAAGTTTTTTTTCTAATTTTGTCATCTAGTTACATTTTCTTTTAATTAAATTCCCTCCTTAATGTTCCTTCAAAAAGTACGACACCAATTATATTTCTAACTTATTAACCATTATGCCAAAGTGCTTCCTTCTTTCTTTATACATTTTCTATAAAGCAATAAAACCTTGTATAGCCAATCAGATGTTAACAAAAGAAAATTAAAAACAAAACATAAACATATATGAATTTCAGACTTCTTCCCCCCTCTAAATAGCAACTTTACCTAATCCCAAATTTAAAAATTATTTCAACCCATCTAACATTTAGCCAATTAATACTTATCTGCATTTCTTACTTAATTATTAATCTTAAATTTCAGTCAATTTGAAAAAAGGAAAAAAAAGGAAAAAATTCTAAATATTCTCTATTTTCAATCAATTAAAAATCATTAACATCATTAATCTCCCCAACCATTCAAAATTCAATTCCATTTATGCATTAATCCAAATCAGTATCACCTACTACGTTATGCCGGGCTTCGCGTTACAAGCCCCCAATTAAGTCCAAAGTAGAAATTCAAACACACACGTTTGTAAAGTAAACAAAGTTGGTTTATCAAGATACTGTCCAAAACGCACTTTTAATCAGCCAAAGTGCTCTCCCACACACCACAAGCCTTGAATGCTGTGAAAAATATAAAACAAAAGCAAAGCAGATAAAAAGCAGCTGTGAAGACATCACAACCACCCCCCTTCAAGAGTCCTCATGCTTAACTGTGAATTGTTCCACAAAGTCCTTGTAAATCCTGAAGCCGTTCACAAGTCTTTGTAAATTTCTGAAGTAAACCACAAGTCTCTTTCTCTCAAAACGGATAAACTCCCACGCAGAGAGGCAACAACACTGGCAATTTATCAGCAGCCCCATTAGCCTAATTGCCCCAGCCACAGGTGTTCTCCCTTATTTCCTATAATACTTGCGCATTTGTTCCTTCCTTGACATCAACCTGCATCTGCGAACATCTATGAATGCCTCCCCTTCTGAATCTAACAATGATAATGATGATGATGATGATAGTTCACTAATGGGGTAATTAGCTAATGGGCTGCCTATAACTACCTCCTCCGTTGATCCTACTTCACTTCCAGAATCGTCCCATGACACAGACGCTTCACCGTCGGAAGCTGTTGGCAGTAAAACCGGCCTCTGATAATGTGAGGATTCTCCCACGTCAACCCCCACAGTCCTTGGAGTAGGAGCTGGCCCAGAGCCAGCCACAACACTACATATCTTATTATAATCAATACTTCTAACTTTATTAAAACAGATCAGCAATTCCTAAATTCATATATCTAAATATAAAAAATAATTAAAGTCCGGCCTTCTAAAACCATCCCAATTTCTCATGCGGCCCCATGGCAAAATTAATTGCCCACCCCTGGCCTTGACTATAAATTTAGCAGTTCTAGAAACTACATATATATATTTGCACCCTGAAGAAAGTAAGCTAATTGTTTATTACAGTCCCAATGTGTAATTTTGTCAAGTAGGGACTGTAAATACTGAGGTCTTACTGAGGAGTATAATTTACAGTTGAGTAGGACGTGCGCAATATCTTCTATTTCTGGTGCGCTGCAGATGCGTGTTCTCTCAAAATATGGTACTTAGTGGAATCATCCGTAATTAACCATAGAATCTATCTGCTCAAATCTTGCTCTAGTGAGAGCTGTTCTATGGTATTGGGTCAAACCCATTGTCAGTTTATTAGATATGTAGGATTATGGCTTTCTAGATTTTTTATTGTAATATGAAGATTTATATGTTATATTTTACATATAACTTACTCCACTACTAGATATTATATGAAAATTGTTTTTGGGAACAATTAGCTAAATAGATTTGTAAGATTAAAATAAGGCGTGAATTTAAATGAACAACGATTAATGTATAGGTTATCGTAATGTTTTAATATTGGATGGAGAAAAGCTATATTTTAAGAGGTTTATAAATATATAAGATATTAGTGTACAGTATATGTTTGAAGAGTTCTTTTGTGAAAGAAAGAGATATAAGAGCTTCCACTGAATGACTACAAAGTAGAAAAAAATTGTATATATCTGATAATAAGCTTGATTTTGTGTTGCAAATTATTTTTATTTTATGCTGGTCTTTATTAGTGCCCAATTCAGCAGATACATAACAATTTCCTAATACAGGTAGGTCTCATTGAGGTTAATGAGTTCCATGAAGTGGTGAATGTTATTCAAATTCACACTGTTCATAGTAGTATTTCTATGGAAAATAGGGAAATTGGTTTCAGATTGAGAAAAATAAAAAATGAAAACTTTTTAAACATAATACAAATCTAATAAATAAATAATAATTTTATATGAATATTAACAAAATGCTAAAATAATATATAAATAATATACTTAAAATTTAAAATTCTGGTTAACAAAATCACAGAATAGTTATAGAAAACAAAGTAAACAAAATCTACTATAGATTCAGGTATTCCAACATATTTTATTTTAATCTTTCTATACCATATTCATGTCGTTCATGTGCATTTAGACATACTGTAGTAAAGAAGACATGCCACCTCTTAGATTATATCTTTTAACATGATCATTTGTTCTCCTTTTGAGGTTCTTTTTCAGATTCAATGCAGAATTTGGAAGAATTAAAGCACAGAAAACAAGGTATTTATTAATGTTGGGCTCTGTCATATGTATGTTATTTGGTTTAATATTTAATATTTATATTAATTATGTGTTTAGGTTTATGATCTGCCATTATAAATGATAGCAGATATATAGTTCTGATTGAGAATACTATGTCTGTCATTAGGTTAGAAATACAGTGGTACCTCATTTTACGAACGCCTCTTCATGCGAACTTTTCAGGATACGAACCCGGTGTTTAAGATTTGTTTGCCTCTTCTTAAGAACCATCTTCACCTTACGAACCCAAGCCCGGGCTCTCTTACTGCGTGTGCACTCTCTTACTGCCGCAGGGATTCCCCTACCTTGTGACTGCCACCGCCAGGATTTCCCATTTGCTTTCCAGCAGCTGGGCGAGATGCCTCCTCCTCCTCCTCCTCCAGAGCTCGCGGGAAAGAAAGTGGGGAAAGAAAGAGTCCCGTTTTCAAGAGGGGAGAAAGAGAGAAATGAGTCCCGTTTTCCAAAGAGAAAGAGAGGCAAATGGGTAGGAGAGGGGAAAGAAGAGTCCCATTTTCAAGAGGGGAGAAAGAGAGAAAGGAGTCCCATTTTCCAAAGAGAGAAAGAAAGGCAAATGGAGAGGAAGAAGGACAGAGAGAGTCCCCTTTTCAAGAGGGGAGAAATGAGTCCCGTTTTCCAAAGAAAGAAAGAGAGGCAAGTGGGTAGGAGAGGGGAAAGAGTTCCTATCTATCTATCCATCCATCCATCCATCCATCCATCCATCCATCCATCCATCCATCCATCCATCCTCTTGAAAATGGGACTCTCTCTGTCCTCCTTCCTCTCCATTTGCCTTTCTTTCTCTCTTGGAAAATGGGACTCGATTCTCTCTTTCTCCCCTCTTGAAAACGGGACTCTTTCCTTCCTCTCTCCTACCAGTTGCCTCTCTTTCTCTCTTTGGAAAACGGGACTCATTTCTCTCTTTCTCCCCTCTTGAAAATGGGACTCTCTCTGTCCTCCTTCTTCTCTATTTGCCTTTCTTTCTCTCTCAGAAAGCCTAGGTAGCCGAGTGTGGCTCCATCTCTCCAGTTGTTCTTTGTATTCCCTCCCGCTGCCGCCTTTTGCTGGTCCATGCTGAGAAACTGGAGTTTACCTCACGAGCCTCGCTTGGTTGCCTTTCAGTCCTTCCCTCCCCACCTCCACCTCGGCCGTTAAATTTTTAATCCTCCCTCAGGTGCTAGACCCTATTTAGCAAGGTGAAGCTGGTGCACAGGTGGGGAGGGGAGAACTGTGGTTTTGTCTCTCTTTCTCTCTCTCACACACACACACACACCTCTCTCTTTCCCTTCCTCTTTCTCCCCATTTCTTTTTCCCCCCTCTCACCCTCTCTCTTGCCCTCATAGGATCCTTCCAGGGGCTTAGTTCTGCTTTACACCTGAGTACGAATAGAGCCGCCAAACAAGCCAACGCAGTGGTAGAGCAGCATTTGAGATGCTATGTCTAATGGGGCAGATCTCCTGCCCTTTGGTGAGGTTGCATAAAGTAGCCATGGGGAAGGGGGGATTTGTCCCCGTGCCAGAATACCCTCAGGAACCCTTTTCCTCAATGAGTTTAACAGAATGGGTGCGTTATTGCAGAGTATGTGAAGAAATGTAAACTGAGTGCTAGCCAAAGCAAAGGAGACTCAGAAAGTGCAGGCAGACAAGAGACAGTCACCCCAGAGACAGTTTCACATTGTAGACAAAGTATATCTCTCCACAAAGGACCTGAAGTCGAAGCGGCCCTGCCGAAATCTGGGTTCAAAAATTATAGGGCCTTTTCCCATAGTAGTGACAATCTTAAAGCCAATGACAATGGAATTAAAGCTGCCACACCTACTGGGAAAAGTGCACCTGGTGTTCCACTGCAGTTTGCTTAATCCGCTGGTGGGGTCAGAACTGTGGCCAGTTGCCGTGATAGTGCCAGGTCCAATCATATTGGAAGGGGAAACACATTACCAGGTTAAAAAGATCCTAGATTCCAGGTTATACAAAGGCAAGCACCAATAACTAGTTCAATGGAAGGGATATCCAAGGTCAGATGCTAGATGGGTGAAACAGCAGAATATGAAGACAGACTGATGGATCAATATGTTTTGTGAGAAATACCCACAGAAACCAAAGGACCTTTAATGGCTTTCATTAATGTATGTGTGTGTTTGTTGTTTTCCAGGTGCTTCTCACTTTCTAGGAGGATCCAACTGTCAACAGATCAGGCCTGCCACAGCCATTTCGCAGTTTACCCCACTGTGTGGGGAGGAGGAGGTCTGGAATATCAGACCAGAGAACAGCAGATCATCCCGTGAGAACCGAGGTCATCTCAACAGGTGCTGACCAGAGATTGAGGGGTTGCCAAAGAGGGAGGGCATTATTTATTCCTTAATTATACTGAAACCACAGGAAATAATTAGAGCTGGTTTTGTTTTCATTCATGCCAAAATGATGTACTCAATAAAACAGTTCTTTGAGAAAGTTGCAAATTTTGGAGTATTGAATTGGTTTAGTTCCTTAGTTGGAACCGTTTCGGCCGACCAGGAAGGACGTCTTCGTGACGTCAAAGCTCTGCCCATGGAATTCCCTATTGGGATTCCCCACCTCCATTTCAGCCTCCAGATCGGCCGAAAACACCGCTGCCGATTGCAAAACCGGCGCTCCGCCAGGCACCGCCGCCCGGCTGTAATCTTCTGAAACAGCCAGGTGCTTCTCCGCGGCCTCCGGAACCTGAACCCAAACCCGAACTTTTGCTGAACTTCCGGATTCGACGTTCGAGAGAACGCCGAGAAGCCCCCTGGCTGTTTCAGAAGGTGACAGCCGGGCGGCAGCGCTTCTCGGCGGCCTCCCGAACCCAAACCTGAAAAGTTCGGGTTCGGGAGAACGCCGAGAAGCCCCCTGGCTGTTTCAGAAGGTGACAGCTGGGCGGCAGCGCTTCTCGGCGGCCTCCCGAACCCAAACCCGAAAAGTTCGGGTTCGGGAGAACGCCGAGAAGCCCCCCGGCTGTTTTAAAAGGTGACAGCCGGGCGGCAGCGCCCAGCAGAACGCCTTTTTGCGACCTGCAGTGGGTTCGTAAGTCGAAAAAAGTTCGTATGAAGAGGCAAAAAATTTCCGAACCCCCGGTTCGTATCTCAAAATGTTCATATCACAGGGTGTTTGTATCACGAGGTACCACTGTATTTTGAAAAATTCTGCTTAGCAAAATGTATTAAAAGGAAAAGGGGGCAAGAGACTAATCCTTACTTTTAATCTACTTCTAACCTTCCCCTTAAAAATCCAATCCTGTCATTGTTAAGGTTTGATGATGTTTTTGAATGCCAGATCAGTATTTGTTAAGATCTTCCATAGGAATGACTTAATTGCAGATGAGGTGGTCTGGTGTCAATAACTAAGATCTGAGTGAAAGTTCCCCTTTTAGGAATTGTGATCTGGGGTGAAGAGAACTGGTTGCTGTGGGATGTGTGGCCAGGGGTAGGTGGGATGGCAGCTATCATTTCGGTATCCTTGGGGGATTTCAGAGGCTTTCACAGGTAACTGGATGTCAGATTATCTGATTGAAGATGGGTTTTAAAAAGCAGTTGGGTTTATTGCTGCTGTACCTGCCTCCATACTATATAGCCATGATGGTGAACCTATGGCATGCATAAGGGGCGTACATAAGTGCACTGGTGTACCTTTCGTCCCCTGTCCAATTGTCTTTCCTTTCTCTCACATATCATATAGTATATTCTCTTTCTTTCATATATCCTCTCCTCTGAGTTCACTTTTACCCTTATATATATTACTATGTGTCTATTTTTCTTCCTATGTATTTGTGTATTGGATAAATGAATAAATAAATAAAAATAAATAAATGTCACAGATGACCCAGAGAGCCATATCTGAGGACACACGTGTTGCCGTATGTCCGTCATTATGCACAGCAGGCTTTCCTGAAACCTTGGGTCCATTTTTTGCCATCCACAGGTTCCGGAAGCTTTCCTGAAGCCTGGAGTAAGAGAAAACAATCTCTCCCCACCCTCTGGAAGGCCAAAAATCAGTTGGAATCTGTTTTTTGCTATCCACAGGTTCTGGAGGCTTCAGTAAGCACTATGCGCATAAGGAAAGCACAGTGGGGGTTGTGCGCACCTGCACAGAGGAGTACATTGCATTATGGGAGAAAACAACCTCTCCCCACCTTCTGGAACAGACCTGGGCAAGATACGGCCTGGGGGCTGGATGTGGCCCGCCCGCTGTCTGTGACCGGCCCGTGGAGGTCAGTCCAACCTGTGCGCGCGCATATGCGTGCAGGCAAAAACCAAAAGCCACATGGTGGAGTCGGACGGCTTCGCCACCTGCACGAAGAAGCAAAAGGCGAAAAAATGGCAATCGCATCATGCCTATTGCTTGGCTGACGGCGCTGCCTACACTGGAACTCTCACCTCACCCTCTCCACCTTTCCCTTAAGTTGACATAACCTTCTTTGGGAATTCGCGGCGGAGCCTCTCCCACCCCCAGTGGGGGTAAATTAGGTTGGGGAGCAGGGAGACAATTGGAAGACTGTGAATAGAGGGAAGGAAGGAGGAAGGGAAGTAAGGAATGAAGGAAGGAGAGAAGGGAAGGAGGGAAGGAAGGGAGAAAAGAAGGAAGGAAGGAGAAATGGAGGAAGGGAGGGAAGGAGGAAGGAAAGAAGGAGAAATGGAGGAAGGAAGGAAGGAAGGAAGGAAGGAAGGAAGGAAGGAAGGAAGGAAGGAAGGAAGGAAGGAAGGAAGGAAGGAAGGAAGGAAGGAAGGAAGGAGAAATGGTATTACTCTGGAAATATAAAATATAAAACTGTTAAATTTGAATATCTCCCTTCTTCATCAAAGAAAATCTAGGATCTGAAGGAGTATGATATGAAATATGTCCAGGCCAATCCGCTAAAGCGAATTGAAGATCCTCTGAAACTTTAAAAAGTGCATCCCAGGTATTCAAAGGAGAAGGAACTATAAATGAAAGTGGTTCAATGCCTGCTAAAAGCTTGCACCTGCGATGGCCTTTGAAAATGAGATTTGCAAAAAGAGTATACTTTTGGGTAATACTTGTCCTTGGGGTGTGGGACAAGTGAAGCCATTCTAAAAATCGCAATGGAGGGCCGATTTGAGACAAAACAGCAGTTGGTAGGGTAGCAGTGTTCAAAATAATTAAGACAGTTGGCTCATTCTCTTGCATACAATCTACCCATACTTGCTGAAGAGCTGTATCAACAATTTCAAGGGTGTCCTTTTGCTGCTGGTTCAAAGGGATCCTGTCTCCCGGAGCCTTGCCGCCGGAAAAAGCAGAAAAAAGAGGAGTTAATTGAGCTGATGTTAAACCCAAATACGTGTGCGCCCAGTTGAGGGCGCCCAAGTACTGTTGTAACTTAACTAGGGTGGTTGTGTCCGGTAAAAAAAGGTGTGGCAAGTAAGGAGCAGCTCTGGCTGCCAAGAGCCTATGACCCAAATATAAATAGGGCTCCTTGATCTGAATTTTTTCAGGGGAGACATGAAGTCCTGCAATTCCTAGGAGAGAAGAGAATCTAAGAACTGCTGGACGGTACCCAGTGGACCTGGTGTGGCCACAAGGATATCGTCCATATAATGGTAAATTAAGAGCTGTTTATGTTGCAATCTGAAAGGTCGTAAAACGGCATTGACATAATACTGGCACATGGTGGGACTATTAATCATGCCTTGTGGCAAAACTTTCCACTAATATCGAGAAGAAAGTTTGGAATTGTTTAATGGTAAGACTGTAAAAGCAAATAATTGTCAGTCCTTCTTCTGTAATGGGATGGGAAAAAAGGCATCCTTTGAATCAATTACCATAAGATCCCAGTCTCGGGGAATAAGATTGGGGTTTGGCAGGTTGCATTGAAGCACACCCATAGGCTGTAAAATTCTATTAATGGCCCGTAGATCGTGCAAGAATCTCCATTTTCCTGACTTCTTTTTAATTACAAAAACAGGAGTATTATAAGGACTCACAGAGGGTTCGATATGACCCATTTGCAATTGTTCTTCCACTAGTGCAGTAAGGGCAGTTAACTTTTCCATGGGAAGAGGCCATTGATCCACCCACACCAGGGAGGAGTCAAGCAGGGTGAGTGAGAGAGGGGGAGGCATTATTGCAAAACCAAGCGTCCGCCCAATTGTGAAATCAGATATCTCCCCCACAAGTTAACGTGAAGGGGTAGGACTAAAGGCTTGATGTGCGCAGTAACAGAGCACTCAGAGGAAGTGACAGTAAGCCAATCCTTACTAACCTGAGCATTCTGAACACCCCCCACACCTCGGACAGCGGGCGAGAAAATGACGGGCCACTGGGATGGCCATTCAGACTTTTGAATTATGGAGACATTCGCCCCAGTGTCCAGAATTCCTGAAAAAGAATGTGGGAATTTGAAATGTGAGTGTCAACAGTAAGGCAATCCATTTGAGCAGCACCAATGCGAGTGATTCTATGGAAGTCCTGAGGTTCCCTTTCTAAAGGGACTGGGATTGCTTGTGCAACAAGTTCACCCTTTTCCACTGTTAAAGGCGTGTCCAGAAGACAAATAAGGGCAACAGAGGCAAAGTCTTTCAGAATGAGGGAAATTAAAGTCCGTTTGAACCTTAAATCATTCTGGAGGTGATGGATTGAGAGAGCAGACATTTGTTGTCAAAGCAAGATTTCTTTTTATTATAAAAGTAGAAAATTAAATATGTCATGAGAGACAAATAAAAAATACATCTTCACATTATGGCTGCTAACACCCTGCCTTCTTTCTACAATTCCATTAAGAGCCGGGGAGTAAGGTGCTGGCGCTTGATGATGGATTCCATTTTTCCTCATACATCCTTGGAATTGCTGGGACATGATCACTTTGTATTCTTCTGATGCGGACACCATGTTGTTAGTACCTCTGTAGCAAAGTCTTTAAAGATCTGAAAACTCTCAGATTTTTGTTCCATTAGGAATACATACCCATATCTAGAATAACTATCAACAATAGTCAAGAAATACTTACAGTTCCTTTTAGTAAGCCGAAATGGACCGACAATGTCAGTATCAACCAAATCAAAAATGCGTGTAGACAAATGTGTGGCATGCTTAGCAATAGGTGCAGCTTTAGATTTAGAAGAGTTGCAAACAGAACAGTCTAAATGAATTTTGCAATTACTATCAACCTTAAAACCATTTACAAGTTCAGGCATCTTGGATAAGACTGGATAAGATGCATGGCCCAAACGACGGTGCCATTGGTGAACACACCTGGAATGAAAAGATTTGTTTGTTAATACAGGTTTAACATTTGCAACATCATGTGGAACCTCTTGAACCTCATTGGCTTTAGGAGCCTTTGTTTCTATAGTGACAACAGGTTTTCTCTCTGGACCTGTGCTTTTGCCCTTTGGAACTTTTATACTTACATCACGTTTTACATGAGGATTTGGCTTTAAGTAGTAAACACCTCTGATTGGAAAAGCAGTAGCAATGACTCTTCTGTTCTTGACAATGTAGCCTTCACTTAGTTTAAAAGTCACTTCGGAACCTATATCTTCATTTAGGCCAGTGATTTTCAACCTTTTTTTAGCTGCGGCACATTTTTTACATTTACAAAACCCTGGGGCACATTGAGTAGGGGGGGGGGGGCTAAAAAAATTATCTCTCTTCCTCCCTTTCACTCTATTTCTCTCTCCCACTTTATCTCCCTTCCTTCCTCTTTTTTCCTCTCTCTCCATCCCTCTTTCTTTCTCTTCCTTCCTTCCTCTTTTTTGCTCTCTTTCTCTCTCCCTCCCTACCTCTCTCTCTTTCTTTCTTTCTTTCCCTTTCTCTCTCTTGCTTTCTTTCTCTTGTTCTCTTTCTCTCTCTCTCTCTTGCTTTCTTTCTCTCTCTCTTGTTCTCTTTCTCTCTCGCTCTTTCTCTCTTTTTTTCTTTCTCTTTCTTTCTATCTCACTTGCTTGCTTTCTCTCTCTGAGCTTCGCGGCACACCTGACCATGTCTCACGGCACACTAGTGTGCCACGGCACACTGGTTGAAAAACACTGATTTAGGCGATATGTGCTGAGTATATTGCTTGTAGCTTGTGGAATATATAGAACATGTGGAATCATCTGGTCTAATTCTTTTATGTAGACAGTTCCTTCTCCTTCAACTTTGCATAAGTGATTTGACACTGCATGTAATTCTTTAATATCAGTCTTATAAAATTTTATGAACAGTTCTTTTTGGTAGGTGATGTGAAAAGCTGCTCCGCTGTCTAATGTCCATAAATGTTGAATGTCGTACTGTGGACTCTTTTGTCAAACATTGTTCAGGATGAAAGAATTGATGTAAGGACATGGCTCACCTCTAGAACCTCGTTGAGATGATCTGTAGTTGCTGGAGCTTCTGCTTCTGGAACCCCTAGGATCTGTTCCTCTGAGCTGAGCAGGATATTGGGAGCTTTGAGAATCACCAGATTGAGAGCGTTGAAAATCACCAGATTGAGAGCGATGAAAATCTGTTCTTCTAGGCTGATTGTGCCGTGAATATCTTGGAGTGTAGCCCCTTTGTTGGTAGCTGTGACTCATTGTAGGTTTGTAACCAGGTGCTGTAGTTTTGAGTCTACTTTGCATAATCACTTCTTCTTCTGTTAACAGCTTACATACTCTGGACGTAGTTCTTTGAGCTAAAGGTATGTTATTATACTTTGTAATAGCATCTTTCCATTCATAATTTAAAGACGTGATTATTGCGGTTGTCATCTGTATGTCGTCTATTTGATAGCCTCTCTCTATCAGATCCTTTTGCATTGCTAGAAGTTTAGATAAGTGTGGAGCAATTTAGATTTAAAAGAGATTACTAACCGACCTCTGCTGCCATGTCAGAATGAGGGGAATTAAAGTCCGTTTGAACCTTAAATCATTCTGGAGGTGATGGATTGAGAGAGCAGACATTTGTTGTCAGAGCAAGATTTCTTTTTATCATAAAAGTAGAAAATTAAATATGTCATGAGAGACAAATAAAAAATACATCTTCACATTATGGCTGCTAACACAGGACTGACTTAATTAAAATGGAGAGGAGGATAAAGACGAATGTGAGCTATAATGACGTGGCAGGATTTTACATCATAGTAGGAGGAGCTAATAAAACACACACGCAGTTAACTATTTAATTACTGAATGTCTCTGAATGTCTTTGGGGCTGTCAATATTCAGCGTGACAAGGTCTGCGGCATCTCTCAGAAAGGGAGAGGCTATGACTCCATGGGTAATAAATTCTTTCCTGGGGTATAAAATCAATGGCAATGGGGGGACAGACCAGATGGATCATCCTCACCTGCTTCTGGAAAATAAAAATCAGGCTCTGGTTCAAGAGGTAAAAAATAAGTAAGGCCAGGGGTCATCATAGACACAGTTTCAGAAGCATAGAGACCAAAAGAAAGAAGCATACGCCCAAAATCAAAAATTTCAGCCTTTGGTGCAGGGCTAGCTGAATGCCCCCACTCTAGTATTCCTGGTCCTGGGGCTGAGGTTGAGGCTGTACTTTACATTGATTTGCCCAATGATACCGTTTCTTGAATTTGGGACAAAGAGTGCGTGGTTTGGCTGTGCTAGGGTTAAAGCGTTGCTTTTGGGCGGCCCCCCCTCCTAGGGCCTGTACTGGTTTTTGAAATGACCATATTTACTGCAATTATAACAGTTGCCAGATCGTGGATTGGGGTTAAACCTTTGCAATGCCATGTACAGTAATACCTCGTCTTACGAACCTAATTGGTTCCGGAAGGAGGTTCGTAAGGCGAAATGTTCGTAACACGAAACAATGTTTCCCATTGGAAACAATGTAAAAGCGATTAATGTGTGCAAGGGGAAAAAAAATCCCCAAATGGTGCTCCGCTGGGCGCCGCTGCCCAGCTGTCACCTTTTAAAAGAACCGTTGTACATACCTGAACGGTCTTCTCAATGCTCTGGAAGGAGTCCAACATGGGTTAAAATCCAATCCTATTGGTAGAGACTGAGTTAATTTAAATAATTAGCAGGCACCGCCCCCTAGTAGCCCCCAAGAGCTCAGTTTTAAAAACGAAGACAATGTAAGAACAACAAGAATTTATTGAACATTAATAACATATAACTTTAAACAACCCAAATACTCCGGCGACCTGGCCAAAAACCATGCCGGGTGGGTTTGGACTCTCCTTCCAGAGCATTGAGAAGACCGTTCAGGTATGTACAACGGTTCTTCTCCAGTGCTACTGGAAGGAGAGTCCATCATGGGATATACCAAAGATCAAATCCCTTGGGTGGGAAAAGGCTGCGTCAAGGTCGTTGGAGTGGTACACACTCGCTGCAAGACACGTCTGCCAAACGAAGCCTCCGCCGAAGCTAGGGAGTTTAGTTTATAGTGGCGGATAAAGGTAGAAGGAGAAGCCCAAGTCGCTGCTCGGCAAATGTCCTCGATGGATGGTTGAGTCGCCCAAGCTGCCGATGCAGCTGCACTTCTGGTAGAATGTGCTGTCACCCCTGCCGGAGGTGACAAGGATCGTGCTTTATAAGCCTCCTCGATGCAATCTCTAAGCCAGCGACTGAGAGACTGAGATGAAACACCCAGTCCCATCTTATTCTGGGCAAAAGAGACAAATAGTGTCTCGGTCTTTCTGAAAGGTGCTGTCCTCCTAATGTAGAGCTTCAAGGCTCTCCTGACATCAATCTTGTGCCACCTGAGCTCCGAAGGATGTTGGCCGTGCGTACAAAAGTCTGGGAGCACAAGTTCTTGTTTCCTGTGAAACCCAGAATTCACTTTTGGAATGAAAGAGGGATCCAACCTCAACACAACCCTATCTGGATGAAAGATACATAAATCCTGTCTAATAGACAGGGCGGATAGTTCAGAAACTCGTCGGGCCGACATAATCGCCACTAGAAATAAGGTTTTAATCGAGATCAATCGGAATGGAATAGATCTCATGGGCTCAAAGGGAGGTCCGGTAAGCGCCCGCAGGACCAGAGAAAGATCCCATGTCGGGAATCTCCGTATTGGAGGGGAGTGCGTATTAATGGCACCTTTAATGAAGTCCCTTATCCACGGATGTTGAGCCAGAGAACGGGTTTCTGACAATCGAAGGATAGTTGAAAGAGCGGCTACCTGCCTCTTCAGTGTGTTAGGAGCTAGTCCTCGTTCAATGCCCGATTGTAGGAATTCCAACACTGAAATTATGGACGCCTCCTTAGGATCAGCATGATGGTCCGAACAGAATCTACAAAAAGCTGCCCACGTTGCTTGGTACACTCTCGTTGTTGAGGGACGACGGGCAGCCTGCATTGTGCTAATGACTTTATCTGGTAGCAACTGCTGTTTCAGTCTATCCCTCTCACATGCCAGACGGCTAGTTGGAACCACTGAGGGTCCGGATGTTGAATGGACCCCTGGCTGAGGGAAATGTCTTGATCTGGAATCCTCCAAGGGGAGGTCACTGATAGGGCCGTCAGGTCTGCAAACCATGGGCGTTGAGGCCAGTGAGGCGCCACCACAATCACTTCTGCCCGTTCCTGAATTATTTTGTCCAACACTCTTTGCAAGAGGCATGTTGGAGGAAAGGCATACAGCAGACCTTGAGGCCAGGGTGACAAAAGAGCATTGACCCCTTCTGCCCCCAGAGTCGGAAAACGGGAGTAAAATCTCCCCAATTGTGTATTGACGTTGGTTGCAAAGAGATCCACCACTGGAGACCCGACGCGGCGAACTACTTGTTGGAATAGGCCAGGGTCCAGTCTCCATTCCGAGGGATCCAAGGCCGATCTGCTCAACCAGTCCGCCTGAATGTTGCTGGTCCCCGCGATGTGTTCTGCGGTCAATGAGGCCAACCTGTGTTCGGCCCAGTTGAACAATTCCGTAGTCAAGGTCATGAGTCGGCGAGACTTTGTTCCTCCCTGATGGTTTAGGTGAGCCCTGGTAGCCACGTTGTCGGTCAATACTAGGACATGTCTGCCCTGGACCAAGTGTGCAAAGGTTTGTAGGGCCAGGAAAACTGCCTTGAGTTCGAGGTAATTGATATTTACAGGGCTCAAGTCTTCTGGTGTCCAAAGTCCCTGGGCCAAATGAGAACCCATGTGAGCCCCCCAGCCTGACAGACTCGCATCTGTGGTGAGAATAAGGCGGTCCTGGTCGCGAAAAAGTGAACCCTGAAGTAAGGCTGGGGAGGTCCACCATTGCAGTGATTCCCTGACCACTCGTGGAATCCTTACTCGTCTGTGCGAGTGACTCACTCTGGCCCTCTGCGAAGGAAGGAGAAACCATTGAAGGGCCCTGATATGGTGCCAAGCCCAAGGCACAATTCCTATGGACGACACCAAAGTCCCTAACACCTTTGAAAGTAGGGCCAGAGATACTCGATCCTGGTGTTGGATGTTGGAAACCAACGACCAAATGTTTGCTATCCTGTCTGGGGATAAGGTTACGATACCTTCGGTTGTATTTATGATAGATCCCAGATGGAGTAGCTTGGTTGTGGGGAGAAGATGACTTTTCTCCTCGTTTATGGTGAAGCCATGGAATTCTAAAGTTTGTCTCGTCAAAGCTAGATCCTCTAGCGCTTTGGTGTGGGACCTGGACAGGATGATAATATCGTCCAGGTATGCCAGTAGTCTGATGGATTGAGACCTCAGATGGGCTGTCAAGATGTCGAGCAGTTTGGTAAATGTCAGAGGAGCCGATGATAGGCCGAACGGCATGGCTCGTTATTGATAATGAGATCCATTTAGGTAAAAGCGGAGAAATCTGCGATGAGCTGGAAGAATTGGTATATGCAAATAAGCCTCTTTTAAGTCTAGCGATGTCATAAGATCCTGATGGCGGATAGAGGCCAGAATGGTTTGGAGGGAATGCATCCTGAACCTTCGGTACTTGATATAAGTATTTAGATGTTTCAGGTTCAGGATCATTCTGAAACCTCCCGATGACTTTGGCACCAGGAATACTCTTGAGTAGAAACCTGTACCTTCCTCTAGTATTGGCACCTTTTCTATCGCTTGAATATCTAAAAGATGAGTGATCTCTTGACACAATTGAATTTTCCTCTGTGGATCTCGCAGAAGTGGGCACTGGATAAATCTTGCTGGTGGGGGCTGGAGGAACTCCAAGCGCAGCCCTTGAGATACAGTGGCCAACGCCCATCTGTCGGAGGACGTGGTCCACCAGGAGGCACTGAAGTTTTGGAGTTTGCTTCCTAAGGGTTTGGGTGCAAAGTCATTTGGTACGCTTGAAGCCCCTCTGACCGCCTCTAAAGGAGCGCCTCTGTTGAAATCCTCTTTGCCTATCCTGAGAGAACGCACGGTCTCCTCTGAACGTATTCTGGTGGTATTGGTTCTGAGGATAGGGTCTTGTGTTCTGACCTGCGTTGGAAGAGGTGTCCCACCGAAAGGACTGTCTGTGCGCATAAGGGCCTGCCCGGCGCTCCTGGCGTCTGTAAGCCTTGGGAAGTGACTTTCTTTTGTCCTTGTCCTCAATGAGAACTGGCTCTAAGGCTTCCCCAAAAAGCTTATCTCCCTGAAAGGACGATGAGGCCAGATTCCACTTTGATTTTAAATCAGCCGGCCAGTTCCTCAGCCAGAGGAGACGCCTGGAGGAGAATGTGGTTGCCATACTCCGGGCAGAAAACTTGGCCGCGTGGAGGGTGGCATCAGCTGAAAATTCTGCCGCTGCCAGAAGTTTACCTAGGTCTTGCCGAAGGCGGCCGTCCTCTGGTCCTAGTCGGGCTTGCATTTCCTGCAACCACACTATCGATGCCCTGTTGAAAAATGATGCAGCAGCCGCCGCTCGAAACCCCCAGCTCGCCATCTGGTGCGTTTTACGCAAGAGGACCTCAGCCTTTCTGTCCTCTGGTTTAAGGCTGTCACCCATCTCGGAAGGAACTAAAGCCTTGGAAATCAGCTGCATTACTGGCTGATCTATGGGAGGAAATTCTAAAAGCTTTTCCACCTCCTCATCGAAGGTGTAAAATTTCCTCTCCATGGCTGAGGGGCCTTAAGCAGCTGCCGGGTATTGCCAGGGGCGCTTCACGCTTTGACAGAAAATTTCCGAGGAAGGAATGTGGTCTGACTCGGGTTGAGGCGCCTTAAATAACACCACAGAAGGTTTGGCCTCGCCAGTGGTCTCATCAGGTTTGGTAGGCCCAGGTAAGTCTACTGCCTGCTTGGCTTTATGGAGTAGAACTCTAAAAACTGATGCTTTGAACAACCCCGCAGTAACAGGCTGTTCAGGGGCCGTTTCATCATCAGATAAATCATATTCCTTTTCAATTTCCTCAAAGGGAGATTCTTCAGTCCAAGACCCCAAACCCGAGGGGGGCGGAGCAGACCACAAGTTCCTAGATTGTAATGGGCGAGTTGGTTGACTATGTTGATTCACCCCAGCTGCCATTCCTTGCGAATAGGTGTTTGTGATAATGTCCTGCAGCATGGGGAACATTTGTTGCCAGGCCTCTGGCTGTACACGAAGCCCTACCACTGTAGGCGTGAAAGTTGCTGTTGGGCCTTGCATGCTCTTCACTGAGTGAGATGTAGAGCCTGGCCTAGGTATGCTGAGGCCTGGAGAAGGAAGAACCTGAGGCATGGATGATGTCTGCCTGTCTGGAGACCAATCCCTCTCAGATAAGGCCTCTGAAGGTCTGGAGATGAACTGAGGAATTGAGGGTTGTCTGACCAAGCCCAAATGCTGCAAGGACAGTGAAGGGATGGGTGGGGGAACATGAAGAGCTGCCTCCAGCTTCTGTTCCAAGGCCTTGATACGCCTTTCCGCCTCTTTAAGGGAAGAAGAGGGGGCGTGAAATGTCTTGGCCTTATTTATTTATTTATTTATTTATTATTTATTAATAGAGTTGAAAGGGACCGTTAGGTCATCGAGTCCAACCCCCTGCCTGAGCAGGAAACCCTACAGAACCCCAGCCAAATGGAAGTCCAATCTCCTCTTGAAGGTGTCCAGAGTTGGGGAGTTCACCACCTCCCCTGGCAGGCAGTTCCATTGGTTGATCGCTCTGACCGTCAAGAAGTTCTTCCTTATTTCCAGGTTGAATCTCTCCTTGGTCAGCTTCCAACCACTGTTCCTCGTCCGGCCCTCTGGTGCCCTGGGGAATAAAGAGACCCCCTCCTCACTGTGGCAACCCCTCAAGTATCTGTAAACTGCTATCATGTCCCCTCTAGACCTTCTTTTTTCTAGGCTGTCCATGCCCAGTTCTCTCAATCTCTTTTCGTAAGTCTTGGTTTCGAGTCCCCTAATAATTTTGGTTGCTCTTTTTTGCACTTTCTCCAGAGTTTCGATGTCTTTTTTGTAGTGAGGTGACCAAAATTGGATGCAGTACTCCAGGTGGGGTCTGACCAGGGCATAGTACTTCCCTGGTCTTGGAGCGTATTCCTCTGTTGATGCAGCTTAGGATTGAGTTGGCTTTTTTGGCTGCTGCTGCACATTGCTGACTCATGTTTAGTTGATTGTCCACCAAGACTCCAAGATCTCTTTCGCAGTCACTACTGCTGAGTGGGATATCTCCCAGGCTGTATCTATGTCTAGGGTTCTTTTGCCGAGGTGGAGGACTCTGCATTTGTCGGTGTTGAACCTCATTTTGTTGGTATGGGCCCACTGTGATAGTCTGTCTAGGTCTTCTTGTACTCTGAGCCTGTCCTCAAGGCTGTTGGCTACCCCCGCCAGCTTAGTGTCATCTGCAAATTTTATTAGTTCCCCTTTTATTCCCTCGTCCAGGTCGTTGATGAAGATGTTAAAGAGTACAGGACCCAGGACAGAGCCCTGTGGTACTCCACTGTCTACTTTTTTCCATGTGGATTTGGTGCCGTTGAGGACAACTCGTTGGGTGCGGTTGGTCAGCCAACTGTTTATCCATCTACATGTGTAGTAGTCTACTCCATTTTTTTCTAGTTTGTGGATTAGGAGATTGTGGTCGACTTTATCGAAAGCCTTACTGAAGTCCAAGCATATGAGGTCCACTGAGTTGCGTTGGTCAACTGACTTGGTTATGGTGTTGAAAAATGATATGAGATTGGTTTGGCATGATTTGTTTCTGATGAATCCGTGCTGGCTATTGGATATGACCTTGTTTGTTTCTAGGAAGTGGGTAAGTTGTTTTTTGATTATTTTCTCCAGTATTTTTCCAGGTATAGAGGTCAGACTGATTGGTCTGTAGTTACCTGGGTCGGTCTTTTTGCCTTTTTTGTGGATGGGGACTACGTCAGCTCGCTTCCAGTCTTCCGGTAGGTCTCCAGTGATCCAGGATATTTGGTAGATGAGGAGGAGTGGTTCCGCTATGGTGTCTGCCAATTCTTTTAGGACTTTGGGGTGAAGTCCGTCTGGCCCTGGTGATTTGTATTCGTTGAGTTCCCTCAGGTAGTCCCTCACTGTGCTTTTGTCTATGTTGAGTTTGGTTCTGGGGCAGTTTGTTGCAGTTAAATTGCAGATTGGTTGGAGGGAGGTTCCCTTTTGTGTGAAGACTGATGCAAAGTAGGCGTTGAGTAGCTGTGCTTGGTCATTGCTGTCTGTGATTTCTCTACCCTCTTCGTTTTTTAGTGTGACGATTGTTTCTTTGATTTTCTTCTTATTGTTGATGTGTTGGAAGAATCTTTTTTTGTTGTCTTTGACTTCCGCTGCAAGGTGTTGTTCATATTGTGCCTTTGCTGTTTTTATTTTTTGTTTGCAGGAATTGGCTGTTTGCTGATATTCCGCTTTGGTTATGAGTCCTTCTTTCCATTGTTTGTACTTAGCTTTTTTTCCTTTTATGTCATCTGCGAGGGCTTTGTTTAGCCATGCAGGTTTAGTTTTGCTTTTCCTGTTTTTCCTTTTCATGGGGATTGCGTTGTTTTGGGCGTCTATGATGCTGTTTTTTAGGATCGCCCAGGCTTCCTGAGTGGTTTTTCCTTCTAAGAGTTCGTTCCAGGGGCATTGTTCAAGGTTCGCTCTGAGCTTGTTAAAGTCCACTTTTCTGAAGTCTGGGACTGTGGTGGTGTTGGGTATAGTAGCTAGTGATTGCACTATGTTGAATTTGAGGATGACGTGGTCGCTCTCTCCCAGTTTCCCTTCTTCTTCTGTTCCCTCTATTGTTTCTTCCCTGTTTGTTAGTATTAGGTCTAATATAGCATTCCCACTGGTTCCTGTTTCAACTTTTTGGGTTAGAAAGTTGTCAGCTAGACTGGAAAGAAATTTGGCAGACTTTCCGCTTGGTGCTGAGTTAGTTTTCCAGTTGATGTCTGGGTAGTTGAAGTCCCCCATTATTGTCGTGCTGTGTTTGTTGCATATGTCTGTTAGTTGGCATGTGAAGAGGTCGTCCATTGTGTCTGTTTGATTGGGTGGTCTGTAGTATACTCCAATTGTGGTGTTGCTCTTTTTTTCTTTTATGATTTGTAGGGGGTTATCATCTTTGGTTGGATGTAGTTCTGTGGCAGTGTAGTGGTCTTTGATGTATAGTGCAACACCTCCTCCTTTCTTGTTTGACCTGTTCTTCTTGAAGAGGTTGTAACCCATTATCTGTGTGTTCCAGGCGTGCGTTTCGTCCCACCAGGTTTCTGTGATTCCAATTAGATCGTATTGGCCCTTGTGTATTAATAATTCCAGTTCATCCTGTTTGTTTCCCAAGCTTTGTGCGTTTGTGTACAGGCATTTTAGATGTTTCTGTTTGTTTGCAGGTAGAAATTTTTTATTCTCAGGTTTGTTTGTAGGCTTGTCCCGTTCCCCTTCCTTGTTTTGTTCAGTGTTTTGTCGTATAGTTTGGTCACCCTCCCCTCTCAGAGCTAGTTTAAAGCCCTCCTGATGAGTTGAGCTAGTCGGTTGCCTAGGAGGTTCTTCCCCGCTCTAGTGAGGTGTAGCCCGTCGCTTGCTAGAAGCCCTTCTTGGAGATAGTGCAGGCCATGGTCGAGGAAGCCAAAGTTCTTATGGCGACACCATCCTTTAAGCCAGTGATTTATCTGCGGGATTTTGCGTTCTCTGGCGGGGTGTCGTCCTCTAGTGGGGAGGATGGAAGAAAAAACAACCTGAGCACCTGTTTTTCTGATTGTGTTGCCCAAGTGGTCATAGACTTTCATAATTTGGTTCATGTCTTTCCCTGTGTCGTTGATTCCCGCATGAATCACCAATAGTGGGTAGTAGTCCGTGGGTTTGAGTATTTTGGTGAGGTTTTCAGTTATGTCAGAGATTTTAGCTCCAGGGAGGCAGCACACCTCTCTAGATTGGTTGTCTGGTCTGCAGATGGGAGGCTCAGTTCCCCTGAGGATTGAGTCTCCAATTACCAGTACTCTCCTTTTCTTTTTGGCTGGCTTGGGGTGAGGGAGGTTAGCTTCTGTTGTTGAGGCTTTTGGTGGAGTTGTGTTGTGCTTGGTTCTTGGTGGTTCTTTGTCAGATGTTTGCAGGTTTTCTTGTTCCGAGAGTACTAAATATTTGTTGCTTGTAGGCAGTGGGGTTGGGAGGAGGAGGGTTGGAGTTGGTGGAGGCTTGTTTTTTCGTCTTAGGGTGATGTGTGTCCAGCTATTTACTGCTTCTGGGGCGTGGATTCGGCTTAGCTCCTCTGGGGTGTTGGTTTTGTTGGGAGTCTGATGGATTTTCTCATTGTGGTGTTGGTGCTTCAGGGTTGTTAGGTTTTTCTCTAGGTTTTCGATTTTTTCCTCAAGTAGCTGGATGAGTTTGCATTTGTTGCAGGTAAAGTTTGGGAGAGTGCAGAGGTGACATGTCTGCTCTTGTTGCTGGGTTGGTGATTTCCTCTGCTTCCCTGGTCAGCAAACCCGGTGTTCTTTTGCCTTGCGGTGAGCTTTTAGCTTCTTCCCAGCATGCACCAGGAGTATGCAAATTACCCCCTGAAGCTCAGATTCCTGGGTGGTGAGTTCCTCTGCTTCCCTGGTCAGCAAACCCAGTGTTCTTTTGCCTCGCGGTGAGCTTTTAGCTTCTTCCCAGCATGCACCAGGAGTATGCAAATTACCCCCTGAAGCTCAGATTCCTTATCTTTGGCCTTGGCCTTGACCTTTTCCTTGGAACTTGCAGCAGGAGAAGACACCGCCTCCGGAGCGGCGTGATCTTCCATTCTACTCACAGATTTATTGATCAACCAACAGAATAAGCCAGCAACCGTTCTCTCCTCTCATTCGGCTCAAATAGTTGCTGTCAAAATAGGGGCTTGCGCAAACGCAGAATAGCCCAACGTTCATTCGCGCCCATTTGGGCGGAGAGGAACTTTCCCGCCTTTAAATGACAGCAGTGCAAAGAGACCGCCTAAAAATGGCGTCGCCCTGAGGCGTTAGCCATTCGCCCGCTTTACTTCTCCACAGTGAGGACAAGCCGCTTGCTTCTTCCAGCCCTTGGAATCCGGCTCGCAAGGCAACGCTGACAGGAAGGCAAAAAGTGGCGAAATCAGCGGCGGCGGCGAAATCAGCGGCGGCGGCACGGCCGCCAAACAGCTGAGAGGCGCTAGCAACTTGCCAGCGGCTTCTCGCCACGGTTCTCAGCGCTCATCGAGCCTCCCAGTGGGGGGGACGGACCCCCCCACCTTCGGCTCGCAGCCGGGTATGGCCTCGGAGGCCAGGGCCCCCAGGCTGTGTTGCTCCTCGATCAGCATGGTACCCTCTGAGGGAAGAGGCTCCCGAGATCTCAATGGGGTGGTGCCCGCGGAGGGCAGAGACCCCTCTGAAGAATTTTCATAACCTGTAGCAAAGACAAAAAGAGAAAAAAATTAAACATACACAATTTATTACTTTAAACACATTTTAAACCATTTTAAACACATTTTAAACTCAGTAGACAAAAACTACAGTCTCTACATTTGGACTGAGTCTTTAAAACTGAGCTCTTGGGGGCTACTAGAGGCGGTGCCTGCTAATTATTTAAATTAACTCAGTCTCTACCAATAGGATTGGATTTTAACCCATGTTGGACTCTCCTTCCAGTAGCACTGGAGAACAGCCATTATTTTTACAATATTTTCTTCTTTATTTTCCTGTATGTTCTGGAACCTCAGAAACAAAGCAGTATTTTCAAGTTCCATGCTAAGTAAAGCTTCTTCCATATTTTTAATAGTTGTCAACCTGTTAGTTTCTGTTTCTTGCATTTTTGCCTCCATCTTTTCACTCTTCTCTTCTATTTCTTTCATTTTTTGCTCATTCTTTGATAATGTTAATTGAATAGACTCTATTTTCCCATCCATTTTGACTACTCTATCCTCTACTCTTTTAATATTACCCCTCATATCTTCCATGTTTTCTGTCATCTTTTCGTAACTTTGATTGATTGATTGCTGCATCCTTACCATGGATTGGAATGTAGTCGCTGAAGACATCAACATTTTACTACATTCTAATCCAAAACTGGCAAAAAGCCAGTTTTAAATTAAATATTTTAATTTAAGTATAACAAGAATATAACTCCAATTAACCATATACTTCTATTATATTTATTTAAACTATTTCAAAAAAGAGTTGCTATGTGTCAGGTTTGTCTATTAATATCTCTGCCTCTCTAATATTGAATAGTTAATGTAATTAAAATTTAAAGATCTAACAATAATAACAAGCAAGCAATCTATCACTATAGTAAGTAATAAAGCAAATCAATCAATGACAGTTCATTTACAAAGCAATGTTAAATAAAGTAGCCAATAAATAGTTAAGTAATTTTGATTAATTAGGTTTGATCAGTACTGTATTTATATTAACTCTATATTTAATAGGGAGTCAATTTTAAATGAATATCAGAAGAGGAAACAGAGAAATAGGAATTAGGATATACCTAGACAGTTTTATATTGATTATTAAATAAGATCAGTTTTGAACTCTTAATGTTATTAATAGAATAGAATAGAATAGAATAGAATTTTTATTGGCCAAGTGTGATTGGACACACAAGGAATTTGTCTTGATGCATATGCTCTCAACGTACATAAAATAAAATATACATTTGTTAAGAATCATGTGATACAACACTTAATGATTGTCACAGGGGTCAAATAAGCAATGAAGAAGCAATATTAATAAAAATCTTAGGATATACGCAACAAGTTACAGTCATACAGTCAACATGGGAGGAAATGGGTGATAGGAATAATGAGAAAAACTAGTAGAATAGAATAGAGTAGAATAGTAGAATAGAAGTTATAGTCATACAGTCAACATGGGAGGAAATGGGTGATAGGAATAATGAGAAAAACTAGTAGAATAGAAGTGCAGATTTAGTAGAAAGTCTGACAGTTTTGAGGGAATTATTTGTTTAGTAGAGTGATGGCGTTCGGGAAAAAACTGTTCTTGTGTCTAGTTGTCTTGGTGTGCAGTACTCTGTAGCGACATTTTGAGGGTAGGAGTTGAAACAATTTGTGTCCAGGATGCGAGGGGTCAGTAAATATTTTACCCGCCCTCTTTTTGGCTCGTGCAGTATACAGGTCCTCAATGGAAGGCAGATTGGCAGCAATTGTTTTTTCTGCAATTCTGATTATCCTCTGAAGTCTGTGTCGGTCCTGTTGGGTTGCAGCACCAAACCAGACAGTTATAGAGGTGCAGATGACAGACTCAATGATTCCTCTGTAGAACTGAATCAGCAGCTCCTTGGGCAGTTTGAGCTTCCTGAGCTGGCGCAGAAAGAACATTCTTTGTTGTGCTTTTTTGATGATGTTTTTGATGTTAGGTGACCATTTTAGGTCTTGAGATATGATAGAACCTAGAAATTTGAAGGTCTCTACTGTTGATACTGTGTTGTCTAGTATTGTGAGAGGTGGAAGGGTGGAAGGGTTTCTCTTAAAGTCTACCACCATTTCTATGGTTTTGAGTGTGTTCAGTTCTAGATTGTTCTGGTCACACCACAAGGATAGTTGTTAAACTTCCCGTCTGTATGCGGATTCATCATTGTCTCGAATGAGTCCGATCACTGTTGTATCATCTGCAAACTTCAGTAGTTTAACAGATGGATCGTATGAGATGCAGTCATTAGTGTATAGAGAGAAGTGGTGAGAGTACACAGCCTTGGGGGGCACCTGTGCTAATTGTACATATATCTGATGTGATTTTTCCTAGCTTCACCTGCTGCTTCCTGTCTGTTAGGAAGCTTGTGATCCACTTACAAGTGTGTTCAGGTACCGCTAGCTGATTTAGTTTGGTTAAGAGAATGTCCGGTACGATGGTATTGAATGCTGAACTGAAGTCCACAAAGAGGACCCTGGCGTAGGTCATTGGAGATTCAAGATGTTAAGTTAAGAAGTTAACTTAAGTTAAGTTAAGTTAGTTAAGAACCCAATTGTCTTCTAATTAATGTATCAGTCTGACCCAATCCTAAATTAATTCAACAATGTTCCTTATTGGTCATCAAGTTGCTTATAGTTCTAATCCGTTTATATCCAAATTAATAAACCCGCTGAGCTGGTGATACTCCCTTTATTTTCAGCGTGGGGCTTCCGGTTTGCCTAGTCACCTCTAAGTCTTCTAAGTTCTTTCAACTTGCACAAAACTTCATATACATTCAAAAAAACCACCGTGCCCTTTGCTATTCAAACAGCTCATCCGGAATGATTCCCAAGTAGGTCTAAATCTGGTATTAGGAGGAGGGAGTCTGTGGCTGGTCTCCTATCTCCGATTTCCGATCTCCAATCACCCATCCGCCACTTCAACTCTTTCTCCTCGCCCATCTTTCAAGTCCTCACTGTTCCTGATGAAATGCAATGACTGCTGCCTTGCCCCGATCAAATCAAATACAATCAAACAAATCCAACCAGACAGCATCAAGGGCTCCTCTCTCCAAGTCATTCTACTATTACCACCTCTTACTCCGAACCTTTCCACAAATCCGCAATCCCCATCGTTTTAGTCCCTTATTTGGCTTATTTTGGCTGTTATTTCTTGCTTCCCTTTTAAGTGTCAGGCAGCTGCATCAGCTGTGGTCCTGAGGGTATTTCTCGCTTTCTGGGGGATCACCACAGATACACGGGAAGTTCCTCTTTAAGTTGTGGAGGCTCTCCAAGCTGCAACCAAAAAAGGTCAAAAGCAGAGAACAGCCCTGGAGTTCACTGGAGGCTGCCCTGCCATGATGCGATGTCAAGTTGGAAGTAAAAAAAAAAATCAGGACTTTTAAAAAATGCTGCGGGATGTGGGACAAATTGTTAAAAATTGGGACTGTCCTGCCCAAAAGTGGGACATCTGGTCACCTTACCTAAAGGATCAGAGTAGAGGAATTAGAGGGCAAATATAATTTTAAAATTATGTGCTATTCTGGACACTGTCTCTCAAGTCTAGATTCCAATTTTGGAAATAAAAATGTCAAGGCTGTTCTGCATTCTCACCTATTACTTTGTCTTCTAGTTTCCATTACTGATTTTGCGATGGAAAACAATTTGTTGACAAAATTAAGAGAAAACATGAAACGTCTCCAAAAGGAGGTAAGAGAAAACATTTGTTCATACGCTGTCACAGTAAATGTGTGATGGAACATATAGAAATTTTAGGCAGGTAGCTAGGTAGGGATAGATAGATAGTATAGAGAGAGAGAGAGAGAGAGACAGACAGTCAATCAGACAGACAGATAGATAGAAAGAACAGTAGGTAGTTGGAGAAACACAGATAGACAGACAGAATATGAATTGTGATTTCTGTTTATCCTCAGTTGACCGTTTAGGTTTTTGTTTTGACCTTTGAAATACATAGTTAGCTTGCATTAGCAACCCAAGAAAGCCAGTTTGGTATCGTGGTTAAGGCATCACTCTGCGCACCCAGAGACCGACATTCCTTGCCCCACTTTAGGCACAAAGCCAAGTGGGTGACCCTGACCCAGTCACCTTTTCTTACCCCTAGAAAGGAGGCAACACCAAACCACTTCTGAAAAATCTTGTTAGGAAAACAGCAGGAACTCATCCAACCGAGAAGAAACTGGACTTTCCTTTTTGTTTGTTTGGGGTTTTTTTGGAAAAATTTTAGACCGTAATCCAAGAAGTTTCTTCAGTTTTGGAAGAATAGTAAAATGTTATTTTTTTCAGTAGTGTGAATTTCCAGGCATGTGTCAAAGATTAGATGGCAGAGATATAGTTGGTACCCCAGATTTGAAGAGGAAACAATGTTTAATATCATTTAGAATTGTTGATAGAAAAATTAGTGTCTTTAATCACTGTCAGTTTGCTTTTAAAAAATAGGGTATTTTGCATCCGGAAGAAGAAAGTTCGAGACTTCCTCTTCTGGCACAAAGACATGCTGAGGTATATAATGTGTAGCTCACCTTAGAATATAATTAGGAGAAAAATGAAAATAAATGATTTTTTCACAATTGGTAATGGTTAATAATGCATGTGCAGCATATTTTATGTAGTATATATGTTCGCTGTATATTTCTATTGCATATATGAAATCCATACACACATCTATACAGACTAGTTTATTTGTAATTTCTGTAAAAGAATGGCAATTATCAGAGCTGATGCTAATTCTTGGTCGGTTCCTTCTTTGCTACATTAGCTAGTTTCTTTGGCCACATACAAAACCAATAGTAGTGAAATAAAATTTAGATGATTCACAATTGTTTTGAACCACTGTGTTTTACATTTCCTAAAGAAATTAACTAAGACTACTTTTTTTTGTAGCCCAGCATAAAGTTGCGTTCCCATCAGGTAAGCAATCTAGTACATAAGGAACCTGTTGAGTGTGCATGACCGAGACATAGTTCATATCATAAAAAGAGGGGGGAAAGCCCAGTGTGACTGATTGGGTAGTGAGGGGTAGCAAGTGGGCTGCTACGGAAATATATTCCTGACTTATGATCTATTTTGGCTTCTCTAGATTGTTCAGACAAAAGTGCAAAGTTCAGATGCTGATTTGAAGAGAGTGAAGGAGCAGAATTATATGTAAGTCTTCACATAGTTCATCAAATCTTTGCACAATCCTCTTAAGTTCACCCTGTCTGTATGACATTAATAATTTCATAAGGTATTTTTAATGTGTATTTAATAAAAAATGAATAAAAAGGTTGATAATTCAAGTTAAAAAAAACCCTGGGGGCTAATTTCTCTCTGGTCTTCATTATTTGCAGCATGACAATGAAAATTTCTAAACTCCTGAATGAAAAACAAGAAGAAGAAAAAAAAATTAACGAACTTGTAAAGGAAAATAAGAAACTTTGCCAAGAAAAAAATGAAATTTGTGAAGACTTTGAAGAAAAGTTGAGGAGGTGAGAAAATTTTGGATAGCAACCCTGACTTTCTCGTCGTTTCTTCAATATTTCAATTAGTTTTTATTTTAAACAAGTTTTACAATTTGAGTAAAAAACCTAAGGCGGCTAACTTCACTCTGCTCTTGATATTTTACAGGAAAATTACTTCAGAGAAAGAAGACGAGATTCAAAAAATTATAAAAGAAAATGAAAGTCTCAGCACAAAAATTAAAAAAGATGCCATGGAGAAATTAGAGCTCCTCCACAAAATTAATGAGTTGAAAGAAGAACTGTATAGGTGAGAAATGTTTATTTTTATTTTATTTATTTTATTTATTGGATTTATATGCCGCCCTTCTCCAAGGACTCGAGGTGGCTTAGAACATATAAAAACAAATACAATACAAATACAATAGCAAATCCAATTAAATTAAAACTATAGAGACAATCTAAAACCCCAATTATGTTAAAAATCAGTCATACCCATTCAAACAACAGCCATACAAACATTTGGTCGGCCAGGGGGACTGAGATCTAACTGCCCCAAGCCTGGTGGCATAAATGAAGTGGGGGGCGGCAGAGCGAATCTCCAGGGGGAGCTGATTCAGAAGCCCCCACAGAAAAGGCTCTTCACCTACGCACCACCAAACGACATTGTCTAGTTGATGGGACCTGGAGAAGGCCAACTCTGTGGGACCTCACCAATTGCTGGGATTGATGCGGCAGAAGGTGGTCCCACAAGTACCGCCAAGTACCGATGCCATGTATGGCTTTATAGGTCATTACCAACACTTTGAATTGTGTCCAGAAACCAATCACCAACCAATGCAATCCACGTAGTGTTGGAGAAAGATGGGCATGTCTAGGAATGACCATTACCATTTGCACGGCCACATTTTGCACAATTTTAATTTTCCAAACACTCTTCAAAGGTAGCCCCATGTAGAGAGCATTGCAGTAGTTGAATCTCAAGGTGATAAAGGCATGAACGACTGTGAGCATGAGCGACTGTGACTGTGCCACAGCTGAAAGATGATGGTTCCTTCCCCCCAGAGTAATGGACCAGCAGATGGAAGTGTTCTCTGAAAGCCCCCTGGGTCCATCGCACCTGGGAAGGAATCACCTAATCAGTTCCATCTCCCTGCAGAGGAGGATTGAAGCCTTTAAATCAAGCCGTAGCAGAAAATGATCTGACTATGACAAAGGCAACATATTTAAGACCCTTAATTTCAGATCATTGCTCAACTGCTCTGTGGGGAATACCATGTCAGGAGCATGCCCCCCTCATGAGTTGCACCCTAAATTACTTCGGTCAGGTCCATGGTTGCCATGGTAGCCATAAACTCCTGCACCAATCCAGAGGATTCTCTGAGCAACAGGTTAATGTCCACCAAGACAATAAGCTTGGGGAACTCCACTGCCAAGCCCAGCTACCTCCTCGAGTAGCGCAGGTAGAGCTGTTGACACGCAGCTGGGAGGCAGGTACATGAGCAACAAGCCCACCTGAACCCCTAGGTCCAACTTCACAAAGAGGGACTCACAACCCGTAATCTCAGGAGCAGCGAGCCTGCATAGGCTGAAGGTCTTTTTCGCTATAATAGCCACTCATCCCACCTTCCCTGGGGTCGTGGCTGGTGCCACACCTGCAACCTAGCTGGGCACATTTCAGAGAGAGGGACTCTTCCTTCTGGGCCCAGCCAGATCTCAGTAACACATGTCAGGTCAGCCTCCTCATCTAGGAGTAAATCCTGGATGAGGGGAGCTTTATTTACAACTGACCTGGCATTGAATATCAACAGCCTGAGCCTAATGTCCGAGATTCGCTTGTCGCCAGTACCCCGAGCTAAGCTCATGGGGCCGGAACAAGGGATCGCTTTCAAGCAGCGAGCTCTTGTTCCCCGAGAGCAGCCTACCCCATGTCTCCCAACATATCTGCCTCTCCCCAGCAAAACCGGGATATTCCGGCCCTGTGCCACCCTAGATATGGGCTCCTCCACTCCTCCCGCCTCTATATTGCAAGAGGGCTAATATCTCTCTGGTCCTTATATTTTACAGGAAAACAGCAGTAATGGAAGAAATTACAATAGAAAAAGTACAAATGAAAATTGAAATGGAAAAAATCACATTCCAAAAAATGGATACAATTGATAAAAATGAGGAGCTCTGCCGAGAACATTACAAATTGCAGTGGAGGTGAGAAATTTTTAGATAGCCACCAGAAACTACAGAGGAAAGGCTTATGATCTATTTTGGCTTCTCTAGATTGTTCAGACAAAAGCGCAAAGATCAGATGCTGATTTGAAGAGAGTGAGGGAGCAGAGATATATGTAAGTCTTCACATAGTTAATCAAATCTTTGCACAATCCTCTTAAGTTCACCCTGTCTGTATGACATTCATAATTTCATAAGGTATTTTTAATGTGTATTTAATAAAAATTGAATAAAAAGGTTGATAATTCAAGTTAAAAAAAACCCTGGGGGCTAATTTCTTTCTGGTCTTCATTATTTGCAGGAAGACAAAGGACATTTCTAAACTGCTGACTGAAAAAAATGAATTAGAAATAAAAATTAATGAACTTCTTAAGGAAAATAAGAAACTTTGCCAAGAAAAAAATGAAATTTGTGAAGAGAAAGAAGACGAGATTCAAAAAATAATAAAAGAAAATGAAAGTCTCAGCACAAAAATTAAAAAAGATGCCATCAAGAAAGTAGAGCTCCTCCAAGAAATTAATGAGTTGAAAGAAGAACTGCATAGGTGAGAAATGTTAATGCTAATATCTAATATCTCTCTGGTCCTTATATTTTACAGGAAAATGGCAGTAATAGAAAAAATTACAACAGAAAAAGAAGAAATGAAAATTGAAATTGAAAAAACCACATTCCAAAAAATTGAAAATATTGATAAAAATGAGGAGCTCTGCCGAGAACATTACAAATTGCAGTGGAGGTGAGAAATTTTTAGATAGCCACCAGAAACTACAGAGGAAAGGCTGTAAGTCTTCACATAGTTCATCAAATCTTTGCACAATCCTATTAAGTTCACCCTGTCTGTATGACATTCATAATTTCATAAGGTATTTTTAATGTGTATTTAATAAAAATTGAATAAAAAGGTTGATAATTCAAGTTAAAAAAAACCCTGGGGCTAATTTCTCTCTGGTTTTCATTATTTGCAGGAAGACAATGGAAATTTCAAAACTCCTGAATGAAAAACAAGAATTAGAAATAAAAATTAACGAACTTGTAAAGGAAAATAAGCAACTTTGCAAAGAAAAAAATGAAATTTCTGAGAAGATTGAAGAACAGTTGAGGAGGTGTTTTTGTATGCGTTGAGGAATGTAGACGCTCCGCTGAACGCTGAACGCTCCTCAAATGAAAAAAATAAACATTGGATTTTAAACCCCATTGAACCTCTTGGAGTCTCAAATAAACTGGACTAAGTAAAAAGCTAAAACTTTGGAACCTGGAAATACCTTGGGCTTATCGGGGGAGAGCAGAAACAACGGGAAAACAGCCTGCTTTCCATTCGGAACTGTGAGTAAACAATAAGTTAATTGGGGGAGGGAAATGGCGGAGGCAGTTGGGGCAGAACTGACAGAGAGAATGGACGCTTTGATTAAAACTTTTGTTATGGTCGGTCAGCAGCTAAAAGAAATGCAAGATGTGGTGGCTAAGACTGAGACCGAGCTGCAAAAAGTGAAAATAGAACAGCAAGAAGTGAAAATAGAACAGCAAGCCCAGGGTATTAGGGTTTTAAAGATAGAAGAAGGAAGGGAACAGGACCGCCAACGTATAAATATGCTGGAAGACAGATTAAGAAGAGCAAAGTTACGTCTGAGAGGATTTAAAGCAGATTTTGCCGATGGCAGAAATATGATCCAAAATATTCAGCAATGGTATAAGGAGTATAAGATTGAAATTCAGGATCATCAAATAGAACGTGCACATTGGGTTTTCGGAGCGCGAAGAGACGGGAATCAACGAGACATCGTAATTAAATTCCTCTCAGAAAAAGCAGCTGAAACAGTCTACAAAGAGTTAAGGAAAATTACTAACCTTACTTTTAAAGGAGCCTCGATCCGGGTTTTGAAGGATTTGTCGGTGCAAATTTTGCAAGCTAGGAGCCAGATTTTCTAATGACATTAATTAAAATGATGCATTTTGGAGATAAATTTAATAATTTTATAGAAACTATATATTCAGGCCAACAGCTAATATAATAATAAATGGAGATAAGACAGATATAATTAATATTGAAAAAGGAGTTAGACAAGGTTGTCCAATCTCTCCGCTACTATATATTTTGTACATTGAAATCTTATTGAACTTTGTGACAACAAATCCAGATATTAGAGGTTTGAAAATTAAGGAGCAACATTATAAGACACAAGCCTTTGCCGATGACCTAGTCTATATCATACCATTAAATTCGGGATTGGAATTGTTAAGGGAAATGGAAAAATTTGGAAAAGTAGCGAGGCTCAAAATCAACAAGGATAAAACAAAGATGTTAACTAAAAACTTGTCCAAGAAACATATAGAGGAACTAGAGGAAAGGATAGAAATTAAATCAGTTTAAAAAGTTAAGTATCTGGGGATTTGGCTTACAGCCAAATGTACTTCGATAAAAAAAGACAACTACCCAAAATTTTTAAAGGATATCCAGAAAGATTTAACGAAATGTTCTAAATTACAAATATCCCTGTTAGGGATCTCAGTAATTAAGATGAATGTACTTCCAAAGGTACTTTACCTATCTTCCTTGATGACTTCAACCCACCTCACATTTCCCAGGAAAAAAAAACAAGGAATATAAAATCTTACTGGAGAAGATTTGTCCAATGTCAGCTAAGTTATGGCATGCGCTGCACTCTTTTGGACTACTTTCAACGGATCTTCACTGTTGATCATTTTGTTTGCTTGGAATCAAATCAGCTGTATGTATAAATTGATACAGAGAAACATGTGTATCTGGCATTGAAAAGCCAAATTGAAAGCTGGACATTTTGAAGGTGAAAAGGAATCAACCAAAATCAGGATTGCTTCCCTGACTGCAACATTGCTAGCATAACAGTACAGCCTTTGTGGAAGGGAAGTGCTGCCTTATGAGGAGAGTTCTCAGACTTCCATGGCCATCTCACAGTTATAAGCCGTGGTCTGGTCTTGCCATGACCCTGGAATTTGGGTGCCAAACTTTAATTAAAAAGTTGAAATTGGATTTCAACTGGATTTCAATTGAAGGGCCATGAAATTGCCCTTTCAGCTCTGAGCTTTGCAGTTGAAATCCAATTTCAACTTTTTAATTAAAGTTTGGCACCCAAATTCCAGGGTCATGGCAAGACCAGACCACGGCTTATCCAGGGCCACAGAATATCTCTGTTGCTTGAACTGGAGTTCCCAGCAACTATAGAATGATCTTTGGACTTGATATTTCCTCCATTTAATTTGCCTCCTACAGGTACTTAATAAAGCTTGAAATCTCCTTATGAACTGGTGTGTTTGTTTGGTTTTGATTCTCAAAAAGCCATTTATTTGGCAGCTGGCCATTGCCTGACACTTGCACACACATACACACACACACACATACACACACACACACACACACACCACAGAAACATATCAGATTTATTTACTTTGAATAACAAGGTAAATTTACAAGTCTTCAGAGAGGGGTGGCATACAAATCTAATAAAATAATAATAATAATAATAATAATAATAATAATAATAATAATAATAATATTACAAACAAACCAAGGAGCCACCCACACACATTTATTGTTCAGAAGCAATTGTGCCAAGAGAACAAGATCACTGGTAAACCAGGCTGTCACCAGAAATCCATTGTATCCGTAAGGTACCTGGGATGGACCACCAAAATGGATCTGGCCTTGCATAGGCAGTCCAAAGCAGGCTGCAGCACTACCAAACCATCAAGCCACACCGTGCCAAGGATAGGAAGCTTTGCTTGCTTTCCTACGCAGTAACCTCCCCGGCTGAGCAAAGATGCTGGAGAGGAGCACAAGCCCCTTGCCACTTTGTCTGAAAGGGAAGAAGCCATGCTCTGCTCACCCCTCCTGAAATGGAGCACATCATCTCCATGCCAGGAGAAGCCTTCCTCCCAAGTCATTTTTCTAGAAAGCAGAATTCTGGGCTGGCTCCCGGTTCTACAGCCATGATAGCTAGTATTTGGGCACCAGCAAAGAAAGCCTTCCGTTCCTTTCATTCTAGGTTAAGCTGAAAGAAAAGAGCCCATAAGGGACCACATAACGCTATACTACACCTGCCAAATGACCTCACCTAATGGTCTCATCTACTTTTAGTATTAAAAGGAGCAGGAACAAACCCTGATCACTCAGACCATGCTATTCATGTGTTCACACAGTGCTTGGAAGCTTTGAATTTTGGATGAGGAGAATTTTGTGGGCGTGGCTTAATTTGTAGAAGTTGCTTGTCGGTCATATAACTGGGTGGGAGCGGCTTTGTGGTCATGTGACTGAGGTGGGATGGTTTGGTGATTATTTGACTGGGTGGTCATGTGACTGGGTCAGGGTGGCCAACTTGACATCACTAACATCAAGGGTTAGTTAGGGTTAGGGTGTCTGACCTCTCCTCGCCTCAATTTCCCTATTTACTATTACTCAGCATGCAAACTATTTTATTTAATCCTATGTATATATGCCATATGTAGACTTACATATTACATACAGGCACACAAAAATATACATTATCTACTATGTGTACTGTATGTGCATGAACACGTGCGCTCACACACACAAACACACCTCTTCTGAAACTATACATATTCAATCTCACTTATTGCGTTTGGAAAAAACATACTCAGAGTTCACGCTCTGCCACACATTTAACTCTGACTTCTGTACATTAAAACATTCCACATGCCTTCAGATTTACTTCCCTAGTTTGCACATCACTATTAGAGCCAAGAGATGTCATGGATTGAATAAAATGTGGCAAAACTCACTTAACAACGCTCAATTGGGCTCAATTGTGGTCATAAGTTAAGGGCTATCTCTGCCTTCCTCTGCATGGCAGCCTTGTCCTAGTAAACTCCTTCTTCTTTCTGGCAATTGTTCTCTCTGTTAGAGGCACCAAAATAATCCAGACAGTGTAAGCTTTCCTGCTGCAGCAGGGGGTTGGACTAGATGACCTCCTAGATGTCTTCCAGCCCTAAATTGCTGTGTTGTTTCAAAGTGTCTTCTGAAACAATGTCTAGAACCACAGTTTGTGGTGCTTCCTTCCTCTTCTCTCTCTCTCTGTTTTCTCCCTTTCCCCCCTCCTCTTCCTTCCTTCCTTCCTTCCTTCCTCTATTTCTTTTTTCTCTTTTTCTCTTTTTTTGTCTCTCTTTCCCTTCATTCCTTTCTTTCCTCTTTGATGATTTCTTACTGAATCTGTGATGATTGTCCAGCTCCAGAATCTCCAACTACTTTCAGCAATTTTTGCCAATGTTTTTATTAAGACCTAAAAGAAGGGGAAAAGGTACAGAGATGTTATCTAGCTGCACAAAAATATAATAAAGAGAAAGAAATCAAAATGGTCCCATTTTATAAAATCAAACAAGATCTATTGATCTAAAGAAAATAATTTTAATAAAAATAAGTCACCCTGAATAAGAAGTGCAAGGTTAGAAACTGTACTGTTAAAAAAACCCAAAGAATTAGTGGGGATAATCACAATTGCTCACTATACAAAAGTATAACTAATACCAAAGTTATCTTATGCACCATTATTTTAAAGGTTCACTGGTATCTTTATTCCTCAACCCTCAGAAAGTTTAAAATAAATCAGTAATTGCTTTCACTTTTAACCATTTGCAATTCTGAAAAATGGGTATCTATCTATCTATCTATCTATCTATCTATCTATCTATCTATCTATCTATCTATCTATCTATGACATTGGGGGATCATGGGAATCCAGAGCAGCTTTCAAACCAGTGTAGGGTCACTAGGCTTATGAGAAAGTGCCTACAGTTTCACTAGATTCAACACTGATGTTCTATTAACCTGCTTTCTGTACTCACAGCAGCCAACTTAATTTAATATTGAAGAAACCAAGCTGTCAGATGATGCATCTGTCACCCAGGCCTTTAGTCACCAACCTTTTACAACAACAGAAAATATTTATAGGACTCTCCTCTTCTAATCTGTATCTTCCAGAGTTTGGCAGGTCTTTGCACTGGGCTATGAATGAATGAAGTTCTGTCTCTGGAAAGCCTTCACGCTGGTAATGCTAAAAAAAAAAAAGTTGTTATGTAGTACAACTCCAGTGGATATTATATGGCTATGAAAAACACAATTTTTAAAGAGGGATGAGGAAAAATAGGAAAGGTCAGGTTTCTCCTGGTGAGTTAGAAGCTATTAAAAAGGAGAAAAGTGAGGTTCTTGCACCCTATTTCTCATCCACCTTCCCCCAAGTTTCCACAAGAGATTGGGAGATTAGGGTGGACTTGTAATCTGCATTTTATCGGTCTTTAAACTCTGGTAGAAATGACAGGGGAACACAACTTTGAGCCTCAGGATTCCAGGCAGACTCTAGTAGCCTTGGAGGAAATATTCAGATGTCTTCCAAATGATGCTGCCAAATTATACTTTTTCATATGAGAGAAAAGGAAAATTCTGAAATCAAAGAGCAAAGCCACCTTCTCCAACTCCTTGTGATTTACATGGATACATCCATTCAGTTTTATTGCCCAGGAATGGTAAGAAAGTGATGTGGTTTTGCCACCTTCCAGGATGGGTTTTCAACCTCCCACAGCACTAGATTTTTTTCAACTTCCAATATGAAAGCTAACCAGAGCCAAATCTGCTTTGTCAAATCGTACGTTAGCTACCTGAAGATGCGGACGGCTGCTAAGGCAGTAATAAAATAATACAGAGGGAGCAAGGCCTTTGAAATATGGCACTGGAGAAGACTTCTGCGAGTCCCTTGGACTGCAAGGCGATTAAATCGGTCAGTCCTAGATATCAACCCTGACTGCCCTTTAAAAGGCCAGATGCTGCAGATAAAACTCAAATACTTTAGCCACCTAATGAGAAGGAAGGACTCACTGGAGAAGAGCCTAATGCTGGGAGAGATTGAGGGCAAAGGAATAAGGGGATGGTAGAGAATGAGGTGGCTGGATGGAGTCACTGAAGCAGTCAGCGTGATATTTAATGGACTTCAGGGGATGGTAGAGGACAGGAAGGCCTGAAGGAATGTTGTCCATGGGGCCACAATGGATTAGACACAACTTTGCATCAAAACCAACAAAAATCATAGGAATTGTGTTGAATGAAATATCCTTGTAATTCAATATAAACATAACATTAACTTAAAATCTTGTCTTGTTCCTGGGGTCTTCTCATGTCAGTATTGCAAGAAGAGTGCTTGAGGGCTTTTCATATTTTTTTTGTCTTTAGGGCCTACAGAGGACATTAGGAAGTTGGAGCACCCAAACTATCTTCTGAAGAGATTCCCTCATATTATAGGCAATGGGAAGGGAAAAACAACTGTTATCATAGTACATGTCCTCTTGCCCAAGGGAAATTAAGCATAGTAGTTCAGATTAAAGTAGAGTTGGGAAATTAAGCAATAGGTTATAGCCTTAAACTTCAGTCTTGGTTGTTCTAAAGAACTTGCTCAGTTCTTTAGAACCAGATAAACCATGCTAACAAAAAAAATTAAATACAAAAAACTTATCACTCAGCTATGGTATAAATGGAACAGATGGCCTGTGATTTGGATGCATTATGCGCAGGCCAAGTCCACCCCAGTTCCGCAAAGGGGGGAAACATTGCAATACATTATATGACGGTAACATGACTCTGTGAGTTTGACATAGACTGAATAAATGATGACACTGCATCATGATGTCATCATGCAAATGGCCCTTTTTTGCTTACTTGCAGTAAATATGAACTTATCAGAGCTCTATGTCATTTGTATGATGATGTCATGATGTTATGCTGAATTCTTGCAAAGGTGTAGAATATCTCTGTTTGCACAAGAGAATAATGAAATGAACAAAATCATTTGATATTCAGAAAACTATTTCAGAACTTTTGGAAATTCACATTTCAAAAATTAAACGTAACATCCTATAGTGATGTTTATGTACCTTCACTGTTTCATACGTGTCTGTAATTAAGGCAATGAAGAGACTCAGAACCATGTAGATAAAGAGGCTAATGAAAGAGTAGAGGTAGATCCGGCTGAACAGCCACACCAGGTAGCTTTTCTGTTGCATTTTTGCAAAAGTAGCAAACATGTCATCTCCATTTATCAAAGAGAAAAGACATTCAGAAACCATATTCAAGGTATGGAACTAGAAGAGAACAAATATTCAGGAACAAACAGACAAAAGAAAAGAAAATTATTTCCATTTTTTGCTCAAGTTGTTTAAAAAATAGTGGTCAAATACAGTAAACTGCAAATAAATGTTACATGTTTTACTCAATACCAGCCCTTGAAAATCTCTGGATATTACAATATTTTATTAATGTGCATCAATGCCTCAGATAATGCAGAATATATACCTATACGTGACAACTCCATATTCTGGTGATCATGTATAGTTACATAACTAAAGTGATAAACTGGCCCTTTCAGATATCTTGGCAGCGTGCTCATTTTGTTAACATTTGCCCAAGACCCTTCAGATACAAAACTAGATGACAAACATCCAACTCACAGTACCTTAGCATGATATGGGCCCAGCACAATCCAGCCACAGAAACAATAACCCAGATAGATCATAGCCGCACAGGAGCAAAATCGAATGACATTTGGCAATGCTGCACGGAGAGTCAAAATAAGCAGCTGAAAAACAAGGCCCAAGAAAAACCCAGAGATGCTCATTAGACTTTCCAAAGACATTCAGCACTGCCAGGTAATAACAGAAAAGAATACCAAGAGCATGAGTGTTCCAGAAGATCCTTACATTATATTTCTTAAAGAAGCTGAGGTAGCGGATCACTCCAAGCCACACAAGCATGGTGGAAGTTCCTAACAGGATACTGCAGACGTCATAGCTTGTCAGACTCTATATGAAGATTAAGATGATGTTCAATAAATTACACTAACGGAATTTCAGTTGGGGTGCCCATAAAAAAAGGACCTTTTATATTCATTTTAACTCTTGGGGATACCATATTTTCTTTTCTTTTGACACTGAGATGGGAGACATAAAGTTCTGCTAGATTAGGAGACCGTTCTGGGGAGGTGAGTAAACCTTATTCCATTAAAAAGAAATGGGCTAAAAATGTCAGGGCTGTTTCCTGGTGGACAAAGAGCACAAATGCATTGCACAGCAAATTAATAGACTTTTGATGATATGCACAGATACTGCTCATTTCTAATTTCTAATGATATTACCATGGATAGGTAAAATATACAGCTAGAAAAATGCCTTCTCTGGAGCAGCAGTTTTCTCAATGTGACCATTTTCCCCAGTCGAAGACTCAAGTGAACTATAAAAATAACAAAATTCAGGTTGGTCAATAAGATTTCAATTGGGACTTCCAAAACTGGAACACAGGTCATCTAATCAGCATTCAAGTCACTTACCTTAGCTTGTATCTCCATCTTTAATGTAGAACCAACTATGGTAAGAAGGTCACTAACGATGATCATGATATACCATCCATTGACAAATTCCACTAGATCAGAGAAAGATACTTCTTTCTTATAGTGATGTTGGAAAAAAGACACAAAATCCTAGGATACGTGAGAGGGCAAGAAAAGAGAAATTGCTATTGAAAAGCTGCAATTAAATTTATTAAGAGATACTGACAAACATAAGCTTACCCTTTGTAGATAAATTCCTTTAATTACAGATCGTGTGCAGAGAATCAGTGATGCAAGACATGTCAGTATGACAAAACCATCAAAGATCATCATATAATGGGTATTCTTCTGTACTGGGAAAAAAAAGATTGATTTACTTGTCTATACATAATAGTTAACCTGATACTCTCATAGAACACATACTCATTTGTGTCTGAGGGAAAATTTTCTTTGTGAAATTGCCTTGAGAGAGTGCTAATAATGGAGAAGAGGCCTCCATCTTACTTCATTTTTCAATACAGGGAGAGGTGGATAATTAAAGGATTCAAAGCCATCAAAAAGAATGAATGCTTCACACTTTTGATAGTCTAAAGAGGACCCCTCCTCCCTCAAGTTATGTAGTTATTTGCATTTGGGGCAAATTTCCCATTGTGGGGAATTCCCTTCTAATATACTGTAAATCAGAAGTGAAATTCAGCAGGTTCTGACAGATTCTGGAGAACCAGTAGCGGAAATTTTGACTAATTAGGAGAACCGGCAAATACCATCTCTGGCTGGCCCCAGAGTGGGGTGGGAATGAAGATTTTGCAGTATCCTTCCTTGCCACGCCCACCAAACCTCACCCACCAAACTGGTAGGGAAAAATTTTGAATTTCGCCAGTAATGTAAATATTAACCATATAGAAAGAGACTTTTTTAAGGACTATAGGTGAAATGATGTAACACACATATTCAAATTGCGTGCTCAGTTGACAAACATACTTAAAAAAATATAGTTACTACAGAACATAGCAAATACTATATTTAACTTCATGCATCACTAGGCCTTCAATAAAACCTAATAAGCACTAAATAATTAATAACAAAAGTATGTTTTTTAAGCTTACTTGATCCAGAAACATGCCAGTCTTTACATTCCTTGATGGCAATATCATTGTCTAGGCTTATTTTAATTCTTCCACTATGAGCTTTGTTATCAAAGAGTATCTGTAGATATTGTGGAGAAAGAAAAGATGCTATTATTCTTATTTCTAAACACTCGTTAGTTCAGATAGAATCTGAATAGTTTATGCCTAATGCTTGGTAATAAAATCAAAATCTATATCTACCTACCTACCTACCTACTTTCCATCCATCCATCTATTTATCTATCTACTATTCTTCTCAAAAAAGCCATAAAGTCTTATAGTTAGCTTGAAGTATAACTTTGAAGCAGTGATGGCATATAAAAAGCATGTTTTGTAGAAAACAGAAAATGCTTGGAGTTAGTTTAGTTCTGTCAGTGTACCATTCTCCCCCAAATCTAAGCAGTTTAAAAATAAGGTGGAGAAATAGAATAAAGACTATATCTGAATAATCCTCGAACAAAACTTAACAAGAGAACATGACCCAATGTCTTCATCTTTTTAATATTGTTTCAGAAATATTGCTATTCTTATCACTATTTGGGTTTTATTGCACTTTTCCATCTGAGGAGTATTCAAGTTGATCGCCAGCCACAGTCAACCAAAAATAAATAGAAACAAATTTTAAAATTTACAATTACAATATAGTTACACACATAATAAAAGTATTAATATTACTGTTAATATTATTGTCAAAAAGCTAATACTATATAGAATTATGTTTTGAACTTAACTAAAAGAAGAGTAGGTGAGTTACCGCGAGAATTAATGTGAATTGTAGGACACACACACACACACAAAGAATAGCTGATTTACCAAATGGGTATTTGCAGCTGTGGGCAGGCAAATCTCTGGTAGCAATAAATCATTGGTGCCTGCCTCTTGATTAGCTTCAGCGTTATCATTTCACTTTATTCTCTACTTCTAAATTGCTAATGTATATACTGCAATAGTCCACTTTAAGAAGAAGCTGACACAATCTAGGCCCATTTCTCCCATCCCAAACCTGCCCTTCAGAAAATGACTAATTACAAGTCTTCATCAGTTCAATTTTTTTTACTTGCTTCCTAGTTTATCTGCACATAAACAACCAAGCTCAGAAAGTTCCAAGGACTCCACCTCTGTACTTACTGTTAGTGTGAAATCATAGCAGTCTGGGAGTTCGTGTTGTCGAACAGTCTGGAGATTAATGGTCTTCAGTTTGAACGTGAGTGTCAGAGTTACAAGTCTAGAACAGAGACCGGAGCTTTATTTCACCATTACCAAAAATGTTCAAGAATGCCAGCAACTTTTATTTCTCCTCACCTCTGGAAGTCCAAAGTAAAATTGAAAGGAGTCTTCCTCAGTGTCCCATTTTCCAGAGGTAGCATTGGCTCCACATAAAGACACTCTATGGGAAGACAGATGCTTTATGGCATATAGAAAATACTCAATATTTAATAAGACGAGGAAGACAGAAAATCAGTAATAAGGAATCTGGTCACTAGTAGTCTTATCTAAATAATACGAGATGTAAAATCTTTCTTCATACTTGCAAGAAAAAAGCAGCTATGTTTTTTCATTAATTTAATGCATATATTTACTGAACCTCTGCCTTATGGGAATTCTTATTTGATAAAAAATCCCTGAAAATATCTGCTTGTTAAAAATAAACCCAAAAAGGAAATTTTATACTTGATCCACAGATCAGTACCCTAATACCCTAATTTCTATGGTTACAGGCCCTTCTACTTATGACTGTAGAATGATGTTTCAATGCAGTTATGAATTACTTCCATCTGAATAAAATGAAGAAACAGTAATTCAGAAAGTTCTTGTACTGTAATTATTTGTATATGTTACACATTGGTTCATGTAATTGCATACATATATCAAGAAAAGACCCTCAATCTGTCAACAGTCCTTTAATATCTTTCATACCCTAGAGGTTTAAGCTAAGATATCCTTACAGAATTCAGCTTTTGGTACTGTTTGGAAATGTTGTGCACATATGTTTACTACATTAGTTCGCTAAGAGATTATTATTTATGTCACTATTTCCAAACTCCAAAAATAAGTCACAATGCTTCTGAATTCTCATAACAGACACTACCAATAATTCTATATGTTCAGTAATCAATATTCATGTTGAACAGTTAAGACTGTCCACTCAAATTTATTCACAAAGTTTCAGAGGCCAGTAGTCAGCCAATATATTTCGGTATTTGCCTAAAGCACATAAACATGAATGGCTCAGGCAAGTAAACTAACTGGATTTGTAAGTGCATTGTAAGGTGACATTTTCTTCAATACTTCAGGGCAAAAGTAAGAGCGCAAAATAATCCACACAGCAAACATTTATGTCATCCAACAGGTTACTAATGCTTTCTATCACATGTCTACAGTCTGAGGGCACTGCCTCACTTTTCCTAATAGTAAAGTTCACCATGAACCTGAATCACCAATTAGTGTTGGTGATGTTTGCAATGTTGAGTTGGCAAGACACTTTTGTGGATGAGGGACATCAATTGCTTCAATTTTGATTATACTACAGTATCTTGCAAGTAGATGCACCCTTAACTCTGTTCAATAATTACCAGTATGAAGAACCTGCTTCAGATACAATAAAGTCACTGGGCTATGAGTCAGCCATTTTTATCAGCAGGGTATCAGGCCACTTGGAAACTAAACCACGTACACCCTAAAGGTGCTTTTTCAAGAGGCACCTGGACTTTCTGGTTTTTCTTTCAAGATGTTCTGTTTCTCATCCATGAAGCTTCTTCAGCTCAGAGTTGAAGAAGCTTATTGGATGAGAAGCAAAACATCTTCAAAGAAAAACCAGAAAGTCCAGTTACTTCTTGAAAAAGCACCTTCAGGACAACCATAACCTGGATGACTGAGAATCTCCATAGATATAAACAATGTACATCTATATGGAATATACTAGGTCTGACTGAAGCTGACATCATTTGAGTGAAATGGGGCAAGGAATTAAATGAAGCACCACTACTGCAGTTTTCATGACTTAAACAAGACTCTAATGTACAAGTAGTCCTCACTTACTAATCACAGTTACTAAGTGATATAGTCATAAAGTGAAACATCCCATGACAGTTCCAGTGCAGTCATTAACCAAATCACCTCAGGTTGTTAAGCAAAATGGCATATGACTTTTGTGACTTCCTGCCATTTTCCACAATGATTCTGCTTGTTGGAAACAAGCTGAGAAGGTGACAATGGATGTTGCAATAGCTGCAAGTTCAGGGATTGGTCTTAAATATACCTTTTCACTGTTGTCGTAACTCTGAACTGTTACTGAATGAAGCAATTGCTAAGTGAGGACTATCTGCAGTAGTTGAATTTCTTCCTGTACAAATAAAACATCTGAAGTGTCTACCCATTATATTGTAATGATACTGGAAATTACTATGTGTTTGCTTTTAAACACTATGACTTTGCTCAAGTTGTCTCTCTTTCTGACCTCCGCCCACCCCACTCTCATTCTCCTTTCTCTCTCACACACAGAAACAATCTATCTGATTTGAGTCGTTCAGTTTCAATTTCTGGGTCAATATCGAAAGTGTCATTTCCAGGGCTGATAATTCCTCTCTTGTAGAAGTACTGACATATTGCCATATTGATCCTTTCTTTTCGTAGGCGTGATTTCCAACCGAATTAGCACGCAGTTGTAAGAACTAAGCGACAAGGTACAACCAGTTAATGGAGCTGCCTGGTAATTAAAACTGAACTAATTGGAGACGCAAGAGAATGTCTGCGATGGAACATCCTGCTTTTCAGATTTATTGATCTCATGAATAGAATTACAAAGACTAAGGTTCAAATAAAACTCGGTGAAATGGATTCAGTCATAGAAAACCTCATTTTTATGGGCCAATTGCCTGTGTTACCTTTATCTCATGAGGTTACTATGGAATTAAAAGGTCTGCATCTCTTGCCTCATTAGAGCCAATGCAAGCTCTATGGTATAGGAAACCAATGTGATTTTCCTTCCATTCATATCTGTTTACATATAATGACTTGGCTTTTTCAAGCTTAGTTTAGGTTCAGTGTACAATATTTTATAAAATACTAGCTGAAAACCCAGCGCTACACGGGTATTTATAGACCTCAAAGCATTTGTCTGACAGGGAGCCATTGAGAAGGGTCTTTTGCCCCCTACTCCCATGCCTATCACCCCTGCCCTCCCCTTCCCATGTGATCTTCTTTCCGCTCTTTCTACAATCTTGGCACTTTGCCCCAAATCCACCAGGGGGCGTCGTCTGCCTCTAACAGGGAGTCATTGAGAGGGGCCTTTCTTCCCCCTACCCCCATGCCCATCACCCCTGCCCTGTCCCTCCCCCCTCCAACGCACTCCTCTTTCCCACCCTTTCTACAATCATGGCACTTTGGGCCACCTTCTGTCAAGAGAAGGGAATATCAAGTGCTTTCCCATTGGCCCAGTGGAGGGCAAATGTCATGGCTGGCTTTCTAGAGGAAGCTGTGACAGAAGTGAATCATAGACAATGTCCACTCTAGGACGCTGCACTCGCTCTCATTAATGGCCCAGATGTTTCAGAGTTATGCTGGAACACACACACACACTAAGGGGTACTAGGGTGTCTTACTCCCACAGTATTTGTTTCCAGAGGGTAAATCATCTGTGTACCAAGTTTGTTTAAAATTGCTTGAGTCATTCCAGACTTATGCTGGAACATACAGCCGATAGATGGATGGATGGATGGATGGATGGATGGATGGATGGATGGATGGATGGATGGATGGATGGATAGATAGATAGATAGATAGATAGATAGATAGATAGATAGATAGATAGATAGATAGATAGACTAATATTACCTGGTTTATTGAAAAAGAGATCTGGTCATAGACCTCTTTTTGCGTGTACACTGCATAGGTGTCATCCATGCTGTCCATATAGCCTTTCAGGAATAGATGCTTAAAGGATACCGTGTTTTCTTCTTTAAATGTAACCACCATTTGATTGCTTAAACCAAAAACTACAAGCTGAAAATATCAATAGAAAGGGAATTCTTCAGCTAAAATACTCAAAAAGTCCATTCTGACCACAAGTACATTAAATTTTTTAATTGATGGAGCATTCGTAGCTACCGTATCTTTCAGAGTATAAGACACACTGGAGTATAAGACGCACCTTAGTTTCGGGGGAGTAAAATAGAGGGGGGGAATCTACCTATCAGGTATTCATCTGGTTAGTGTTCTTAGTCAGTTCAGCTCGAACACATTATTTTATCCTTGGTTAGGGCTGAAAAAGCCTTTTTCAGAGGGGATAGGAATGAAAGCAAGCCTGCAAAGACTTAGGGCTGGAAAAAACCTTCTTCGGAGGGCATAGGAAGCAGAGAAGATTGTCAGCACCTTGCTAGGGCTGGGGAAAAAAACTTTGAAAAAGTAACATTCAAAGTATAAGTCACACCCAAATGTTCAGCCTCTTTTAGGGAGGAAAAGGGTGCCTCTTATCTGTATATTCCAAAAAATACAGTAGTTCTACCACCATTCCCTACTCATTCTCTTGGTAGTTTCATTTTACCCTGAGAGTGTGAAAGGTAAATAAATCAGGAATTGAACATATAGGAAAAAAGAGCTGGGTACCATCCCTCCGATTTACAACTTTTATTTTCATTCAGTGGTCAAAGACTCCTCCTATATTTATGTAACTATATTCTTGTTACACTTATAATTTAGCCCAGTTCAATATCATGACTATTTTATTCTTTTTGATCTTGGATCTGTTTTGCTGAATAAAAACATAATATAATATTAGTATAGTTCATATTGGACATTTTCATACTATATTCTGAACACACATATTTCCTTATAGTTGGTGAACAATGAGGATTTAATTAGTAGAAGGCTGAAGAGTGACATATATAATAATGAAATGAAACTGCAACTATAATCTTGATATTGTTCATTGTCTCTACTTGACTAATAGCCTATTCTGTTCATTACCCCAATCCAGCATCCATCAAATATTTGGATTAAAAGTTCTATAATTCCTAAACGAGATAGCTATGTTAGCTGGCACTTATGAAAGTTCTTTTGCAACACAGATGGAGAACATATGATGAAGATACATATATTATTAAATTTGTCAATACTAAATACTTGACAAAAATATTTTCTTCCAAAATATTCAGTGTGTAAGAACACAGGTCATTTCAATACTTACAGATGGTCCTTGATTTACAATCACAATTATGACCAACATTTCTGTTGCTAAGCAAGGCAATTATTACATGAGTTGTACCTGATTTTATTTTTAAAAATGGGGGGGGGGGCATGGTTTTTAAATGAATCACTGCAGTAATTGATTGAATTATGCGGTTGCTAAATAAATCCAGCTTTCCCTATTGACTTTGCTTGTTGGAAGCCAACTGGGAAGATTGCAAATGCAGGTCACATGTTTCTAGGATGCTGCAACCATCATTAGTACATGCTGGCTGTCAAGCGCCCAAATTCTAATTATATGACCAAGCCCTTGTAACTTTAGACAGTTGCTAAACAAATGGTTATAAGTCGAGGACTGCCTGTATTAAGGTCTGAAAGTTTCAAATACCAACCGTACAGATGGTTCTAAAAACACAAGTCACTAAAGCAGCAGTAAATCAGAGGTTGTCACTCAACTGGTTATAATTTCTTGAATTTATATAGCAGTAGCTAAAAATGTGTAAGTAATAATTGTACTGCAGCTTTGTATCTCACCTGGATAGTGACCATAGCTATTTTCAGAATTTGTATGCCCAGCTTCCACGGTTTCCTTCCTCGGGCCCAGAATTTTTCACAGGGATTCATAAAGAAAAATTTAAGTTTTCTTCTTAACTGATCTTCCAGAAGCTGGCACATTGATGCATGATGTTTTACACTGTATAAATGTTCATCATCCTGAGTACTGCAGCTGCCTACAAGCACTTCAGGATTTTCCATTGCTGGAATAGAAAAAAACATTAGCAATATTGGAATGATTAACCAAAAATGCTATGCATGTATTTGTGAGCATATCTAAAACTCAAGGTGTGATTGTCTCCTTTAACAACAAGAGTTTCAACTCTAAACTACAAGTATTACAGCACCTTCCATGCCAACTTATAGCCCATTGATGTTATTTCATCAACTAATCACAGCAGTGAAAAAGATATTAACAGTGAAGAAAAATGAGTTCTCCCACAGTTCTCATGTTCCTAACATAGAAAGCACTATTTTTGGAACCAAACATAAGGAGGTTTTTCCCATAAACACATTATTTTGTTTATCAGTTTTCCTGTTAAGATTTTACAGGATATAGTTTCACGAGTTATTTCTCAAAAAAATCTTCGACATTTCTCCCATCCTCCCCCTCTCTTACGTGCACATTTATCCTTGGCTCTTGCTTGATTTCTGCACCATCATAAAATGGCTGAGAATCACGGCTTCTGAATGGTCTAGAAGTCCAATAATGAATAACTGGGTTCTTTAAGACATGTATATTATATGGAACTCCATTCTATGTCTTACCGTCATACAGATCACACTTTCAGAGAAAAGTCACAGAACAAACCAATTTTTAAATCCAATTCCTTGAGCTAAGAAACTTTAGCACATTGAGGGAGTTCCATAAACAACTTCCTGGGTTTTTTAGTATTAGGAACCCTAGAAATTACAATATATTCTGTTTGCTCTTAGAGTACAGATGTCATAGAATCTACTTAAACTTCCTTCTAATTCTATTGACCCCCTCACAGAAGGCATGTGAATTATTTAGTTCTGTATTTGCAACATTGGCCTTAATGTATTACAAATTGTTGTTAGAGGACAACAACAATGTTAAAAGCCGGTGTGGCTCCATTCCAAAATAAGTGTGCTCAGAGGCAGGTCTCTCATCTGAAAAATGGAGCTTTCTTCTATTCATGTCTGGGTAGAAAGACAATAGATAGGAAGTAGATCCACTGTGAGAATGAAGACAAGGTATTATCAACATCTTTAATACTGAAGATACCAGAAAACCAGGTTAACTAAATTCAAAGAATTTATTATTGAGAATTGTATGGTGCTCAAGAAATATAATTGCATTACTGGTATTGCTATGAAAAACACAAGAAGCAATATTTGGGGAACAGATTCCTACGCATACGAAGGACAAAGAAGTTAATCTGTAAAGCAGTAGCTCACTTCCCTTCTCTTTCCCTCCTCTTCCCTGGTCCAGGATCTATATTATATGTGGCAGATTCCTCAATTCATCTCTTTCTCTTTCAAAAAGCACCAACGCACAATTGATATATTAAGATAAATGGGAGGAAAATCATTGTTATCTCATTTGACACTGGCATTTAAACGGGAAGTAATTTTGTGCTCATTCTAAAGCAGTACAAAAATATTTTCATATACTGTATTAAATTATTTTGTGGGACCTATCATATTTGTGCAAGGTGACTGTCTATTCCACAGGATTATTAATGTCATATCGATCCTGTAATACTGCCAACCCAACAGGGATGCTCATAATCTCATAAGATACAGCAAAACCCATGCAAATCCAAATTATTTATATAAATGTTGCAGTCAACTTATCAAATATAATGCTAAACATTTTCTTTATTGATTTCAATTGCCAAATCAGAGCCAGAGGAAGTAACTATATGCACAGAGTTAATTAGTGAATATACAGTCCATTTTTGGTATCATCATTTGAAAGTAATACGCCGCCTCCGAACTGATTTAACTGTTGCTCATAAAATCATACATCACAATGTACTACTCCCTGTTGGCGACTACTTCACCTTTAACAACAACAACAACGCAAGAGCATGCAATAGATACAAACTAAATGTAAATTGCTCCAAACTAGACTGCATAAAATACAATTTCAGCAATAGAGTGGCCTGGAATTCACTCTGTTGTTTCTTCCCCCAATCCCAAAATCTTCAACCTTACATTATCTACAATAGACCTCTGCCCTTTTCTAAGAGGTCTGTAAGGGGTGTGCATAAGTGCACCTTTGTGCCTACCGTTCCTGTCCTAATGTCTCTTTATCTTTTCTATCTCTACTTTATACTTATATTATGTTAAACATACTACAATACAATACTATATTTGTATGATAAATAAAATAAAAGAAATAAAGAAATAAATAAAATAATCAGAATTCAGAAAAATTTTCAAAGAACGGGAAGGCAATATTATACCGGTAATCAAATCCTTGAGTTGAATTTTATTCCTGATGACAACATAGGTAGATTCATAAAGTGGGGTTTTGTGTGGGGGGGTGGAGGGCTACAATCAGTGTGAAGGGCTACCAAACCTTTTACTACCACACTGTGGGCATTGTTTATGCAGGACGCCCTGCATTTCCTTTCATCATCTTTCAGTGCAAATTGGATGCTCTGGGGTGGAGCTCCATTTTTGCTACCCCACTGCATCCCCCCCGCCCCGGTCCGTGCAGTAGCCCACACCCGGCTACAATATGGAAATGGTCTTGCCATTGCATTCTAGGATTTTTTTTCAGCTAGTCTACACATGAGATCCTTCACAGACCAAGTGTTTCTAAGTGCTAAATACAAGTACGCCCTACTCCACTGTTCAACTAGACAAGATTTGTTGAAATTTTGATTTAGTTGGTCATACTTTTCAATTCAATACAATTAGTATATTTTTCATGTATTTATTAGATTTGTGTTTAGGAAGTTCAGAGTAGGTTTATAAATTAAATTAGAGTGGTAGATTTAGCTGGCCATCTATGGTTTGTCAACACTACTATACGAGTGTCTCATAGAAGCAGAATCTAAATTTCTGACACTGTCTCAATACTAGCCACTGATGATTATTATATCATACCCTATAACTAAAATCCATTTCAAAAAACTGAACTGTTCCAAGCTAAAATTAAAAAGCCAGATGAATTTGAAAAAGGGGCTATGATTAACTTTCACCACTCAGTTGAAGTTAAAAACAAAGTTCTAGAAAGCTTTTGTTCATTCACTTAGATATGCAAGTACAGTATTTTAACTTTTTCCACAATTTTGAAAATTATTCAACTATCCTTTAAATAAAAAATAAGCCTCCAGAAAGATGTGGATTTTTTTTCTTTGTAGTTATTCAGCATCATCATGTTTATGGGAATGATAAATAGCCATGATTCATCTGCATAACCAATAACATAGTGTCATTCATTAAAATGATTTCAAAGAAAGGACATATAAAATTAACATTACCTCTATAATGTAACATAAGGCAACAATAATTCCATAGCAATTTTAATCTGAATGGAAGGAACATATTTTAGCATCATCCAGAGTTTTTTTTAATTTAAGAACTCTCTAAGTTGTCCAGTTGAAGAAACTTAACACCATTTACCTAAAAAGAAATCTACTGTACAAAGAAAGGGCATATAGATTTAATATTACCTCCACAATAAAACATACGACAGCAACACATTCATATAACTTTCATATACCGGTAATTTATTTGAATGGGAAGGAAGGGATTTGATTATTATTATTAATATTTATTATTATTATTTATTAAATGTGTATGCCGCCCCTCTCTGCAGACTCCAGAAGACCTCCCCAAATCCAGAAGACTTCCAATTGAAGAAACTTTTTAAAATGTTCATTTATCTAAGGAGGAATCGAAAGCAATGCCCATCTATCTAAGAACTTAACCTTAATTAGAATAATGAATATTTCCATTAAGTCAACATAGGCTTCCACTGATGAATTAAATTAGTTTTTAACAGTCGATCGCTTCTATACACATTGCTATCGGAGTGAAAGTATAATTTCTGAAGGAAAAAAGGATGCCATCTTCATGTTTAGATGGCATATGCATTTACGCCCAGAGTCCTTCAGGAGTTGGGCATCATATTATTTATTTCTTATTTATTAATTGGACTTTTATGTCACCCCTCCCCGAAGATTCAGGGTGGCTTACAACACATAATGAAACAATATATAACGTCCCAAATCCAGTTAATTTAAATTATAATCTTATTATAATTTATAATCGAGTCTGTGGAGAGGGGCGGCATACAAATCTAAATAATAAATAAATAAATTTAAAAAAACAACCCAAACCATAAAAAGTCAGTCAGTCAGTCAAATCAATCAATCAGCATGCAATTTTAGAAAAATCATTCCCTTCACATAGCAGCAAAAGTGGGAGGATGCAAACTTAAGAGTTTGTCCCAAATAAAGCATCCCTTTTGAGAAAAATGAACAAACGTGATATTAAATAAATATTAAATTATTCTTCTTATTATTTTAAAAATACTCAAAAAATCACCCAATCAAGAGGGAGAAGAGGTTTTTTAGTTCAGCAGAAAGGCTTAGAAAAATTCAATTCAGTTCAATACGTTGCTCTCTTCCTCCTTCCAGCCACAGCTCTCAGTCCTGGAATTTTACCGCTTCGTCCTTTATTGGTCCGTCGTCGAAAGATTATCGGGGCCACCACAAAAAAGCAAGCTTCGTCGCCGGGAAGGGTCTGCCTTAAAAACACGGTCAGACCCTCTCGATAGCCTAGTTCCATAATTCAGAGGCGGATCCCATCCGAAGCAGTCCCATTTTTTTCGCCTCTCTCTGTGCTCAGGAAGCCCCTTCCTCCCGCCATCCCAAGGAAGGACAGAAGCGGCCGCCGACCCCAGACTCACCTTCCCAAAAGAAAGGCCGCCCCTTGAACTCCTACAGCCGGGCAGGGGAGGGCCTTTTTTTAAAAAAAAACCTCCTACTTCAGCCCTAGCAGGTGAAGCTGGTTCCTCGAAGCGAGCGAGGGAGCGAGCGCCGGGCTTGCTTACATCGCCGCCGGGCAGAAGAGTCACCTGAGCCGCGCGGCAAAGGCGAAGCGACGCAAGACGTCGGCCTGACTCTGCTACCACAAAGCCGCGTCTGGGGAGCATCCCCAGAAAAAGCCGGGCGATGAGCAGCCGGCGGAAAATTGCAGGCGGCAGAAGCTGCTCCTCTGCGCCGGCACCACGTGACCGAGGCCGGCTTCTGCCGCCAGCCTCGTCAGCCGCCTCCTCCTCCTCCTCGCCCAAAGGCAAGGAGAAATCCGAGGCCAGTCAGCCGCCCCGCCCGGGCGCAAACCGCAGCAGGCCTGACGGGTTGTTTGGAGAGAAGGCGGCATCTGAGTTCCCTCGCCCCGATTCTCAGCTGCCTTTGTCTCTCTCCGGACCAAATCTCAACCAACAAATGCTCTGTCCTACACATTGGCAAATAGATCACCAAATACAGGCTGAATAAACAAGACCTTGCAGACAACCCTCACTCGCTAAGGACCTTGGAATACTCATATTCCAAGGCTAATATGAAAGGCTAGTATGAAAATAAGGAACATAATATCAGTCTGTCAAATATAAATTGAGTGAGGATAGGAGCCACTCAGGAAATGGACAAAATAAATAAATAAAATAAATAAATATTAAATGCCCTAAGTGTCAAAGCCCACTGCAAGGACATCGCCAAAAAGGCTTCAAGAGTTGTTAACCTAATCCTACATAGCTTCTGCTCCGGTAATCTCATACTAGCCAGAGCATACAAAACTTTTGTCAGACCAATCCTTAAATACAGCTCATCTATCTGGAACCCGCATCACATTTTGGACATAAACACTCTAGAAAATGTCCAGAAATATGTCCATTCCTCTACTCACAACAGAATACCCTACACAACTAGATTTACAATCCTAGGTTTAGAAAGCTTAGATCGATGTCAGCTAAAACACGACCTAAGTATAGCCCATAAAATCATCTACTACAACGTCCTTCCTGTCAACAACTACTTCAGCTTCAAACACAACAACACATGAGCACATAACAGATACAAACTTAAAGTAAACTGCACCAAACTTGACTGCAGGAAATATGACTTTCATAACCGAGTAGTTAATGTATGGAATTCACTACCTGACTCTAGTATCATCATCTAACCCCCAAAACTTTACCCTTAGACTATCCACTGTTGACTTCTGATTGTTAAGATATCAGTAAGGGGCGTGCATAAGTGCACCAGCATGCTTTCTGTCCCCTGTACTAATGTTTCCTCTCTTATTAGTATCATGTATATAAACATTGTTATATCTTTGTATACTACCAATATGTACTTGACAAAAACAAACAAATAATAGAATAGAATAGAAAAGAATAGAATAATAGAGCTCCACAAGAAATGATAATTAGTGAAAAAAATTAAGCTATAGCAATATTTTAAGAATAAAAATTGAATTAATTGGTGGTTGGCCCAGGAGACAAAACTAGGGGATTAGGTGACATTAGAGTCATGTAACATATGCCAAGGTTATACAAATTATAAACATAGCAATGAAACAAAAATAATAATTTGAGAAGTGGCACCGCTAGTATGAAAATAAGGAACATAATATCAGTTTGTCAAATATAAATTGAGTGAGGATAGGAGACACTCAGGGAACGGTATTAGAGGGAGGAAGAGGAAGTAGAAGGGGAAGTTAGAGGAGTGAAAAGAAGTAGAAAATATAGAGTGTTAATAGAGGATGAATGGAGGGAAGGAGAAAGGGGAGAGAAGGAGTAAGAAAGTAGGAAGGGGATGAAGGTTGAGAGAGAGGAGTGTTGGGTCAGACTGAAGAATAAGAGTTGAAAAGGGTGCAAAATAAGATATTGGTTTATGAAATATTGAAAATGTATATATATCTTATTGATATATTTTAAGGCGTATATGTTTTGTTATAAAATGGAATTTGTGAAGAGAAAAAATAGAATAATAGAGCTGGAAGGGATCTTGGACGTCTTCTAGTCCAACCTCCTGCTTAGGCAGGAAAGCCAACACCACTTCAGACAAATAGTTATCAAATCTCTTATTTGAAACTTCCAGTGTTGGAGCATTTACAACCTCTGGAGGCAGGTTGTTCCATTGATTGTTTTAGGTATCAGGAAATTTCTCCTTAGTTCTAAGTTGCTTCTCTCCTTGATTAGTTTCCACCCATTGCTTCTTGTCCTACCGTCAGGGCTTTGGAGAATAGCTTGACTCTCTCCTTTGTGACAGCCTCTGAGATATTGGAACACTGCTATCATGTCACCCCTAGTCCTTTTCATCAGACTAGACATACCCAGCTCCAGCAACCATTCTTTGTATGTTTTAGCCTCCAGTCCCCTAATCATTTTGTTGCTCTTTTTTGCACTCTTTCTAGAGTCTCAACATTTTTTTTAAAGTTGTGGCAACCAAAACTGAATGCAATATTCCAAGTGTGGCCTTACCAAGGCATTATAAAGTGGTATTAACACTTTGTATGATCTTGATTCTATCCCTCTCTTTATGCAGCCTAGAACTATGTTGGGTTTTTTGCTCACTGTAGCGCTCTGCTGGTTCATATTTAAGTGATTGTCCACTAGGACTCCAAGATCCCTCTCACAGTTACTGCTGTTGAACAAGGTACCGCATATACTATATATGTGCATTTTATTTTACTTGTCTAAATGTAGAACCTTACTTTTTTCATCTTTGAATTTCATTTAGTTAGATAATGTCCAAATTCAAATCTATCAAGATCCTTCTATATCTTAAGCTTATCTTCTGAAGTGTTGGCTATTCCTGCTAGCTTGGTGTTGTCCGAAAATTTGATGAGTTCTTCATCTAAAGGGGCGGCATATAAATCCAATAAACCTAACCTAACCTAACCTATACGCTTATCCACATCATTGATGAATATGTTGAAGAGTACTGGCCTTAAAACAGATCCATGGGGTACCCCACTGTATATGTCCCTCCATGTAGATGCAGTTCCATTGACGACTACACGTTGAGTGTGGAGTACAGTGATACCTCATCTTACAAATGCCTCGTCATACAAACTTTTCGAGATACAAACCCGGGGTTTAAGATTTTTTTGCCTCTTCTTATAAACTATTTTCACCTTACAAACCCACCGCCGCCGCTGGGATGCCCCGCCTCTGGACTTCCGTTGCCAGCGAAGCACCCATTTTTGCGCTGCTGGGATTCACCTGAGGCTCCCCTCCATGGGAAACCCCACCTCAGGACTTCCGTGTTTTTGTGATGCTGCAAGGAATCCCAGCAGGGGAATCCCAGCAGCGCAAAAATGGGCACTTCACTGGCAACGGAAGTCCAGAGGTGGGGTTTCACAGTGAGGGGATTCTCAGTGAAATCGCAGCATTGCAAAAACACAGAGGTCCGGAGGTGGGGTTTCCTATGGAGGGGAGCCTCAGGGGAATCCCAGCAGTGCAAAAACAGGCGCTTCGGCTGGCAAAAGGGGTGAATTTTGGGCTTGCACGCATTAATCGCTTTTCCATTGATTCCTATGGGAAACATTGTTTCATCTTACAAATTTTTCACCTTAAGAACCTCATCCCGGAACCAATTAAGTTTGTAAGACAAGGTATCACTGTACTGGATTAAAGTGACTTGTCATTAAACATGCTGCTAACCCTGTTTGGCTAGCCTTACTAGTGCCCATCTGAAATTTGCCCCTGGTGTTTATGGGTTTTCTGCTGTATTGCTCAGTGTTGGTAGACTTACACAATCTACAACAAAGGAGTACACTTTCAAGCAACTAATGAACATGACATAAATCAATAAAAACAAAGCATAGGCGCCGTGTCATATTTAATAAAACAGTTAAGGTCATATAAAGCCTAGGTTTTTTTAGAGAAGCTGTACCCAATCTGGTGGCCTCCATGTGCACTGGACTTGTAACTCCAAGACACATCATACATGAAGGGAATTCTCCATTGTAGAAGCCTGTTCAAAAATATTGAGGACTTTCATCTTCCTGAAATGTCCAATGAGCCATTGAGGCTATGAATTATTTTATGGATGAAACATCCCAAAAAGGCAGATCAGAGAAATGCAAGGTAAATAAGGCCAACCAACAGAGTTGACTTTTTCCTGTCCTGTCCTGGATTATAATTCCCATACTCAAATGAAAATACAAATTATAAAAGTGGAATTCTTCAGGCAAAATAGATGGCTTTTGGGACTATTTAACTTGCTCATATTGCATTTTAGGAATTGAATATTTGACTCATCGTGCACACAAAGTTCCATATAATTCCAATAAATTTTATTTTATTTCAGATCTTTGGAGCTAGACTTCACAATGGTTATTGAATGATAATGAAAGACACATTATATTATAATTACTATTATTTTCTTTGGATTATCACATTAAACCAAACCAATATCTGTGCCAAAGAGCTTATAAACGTTCAATCTTGAATCTTGGCAGAGTTAAAAATTGTACAAAGATTCACTTCAAATAAATCCAATAACTCATCAACAACTTGACCCAGAACTGGGCATATCATCTGCTCGGATTAGGATTGATTGATAGATGTGTTCAGTGAAGGGCTACCAAAATTTTTACTACCACAATATGGGCATTGCTTCTGCAGGACACCCTGCATTTTCTTTCAACATCTTTCAGTGCAAATTGGGTGCTCTGAGGTGGAGCTCCATTTTCACTACCCCACTGTGTCCCTCCTCTCCCCGTCCGGGCAATAGCCCACCCCTGGATGTGTTGCCCATCTACTTCCACTCTGTTGTGCAATCAATTGTGCAGACTGGGGGCGCTGTTAGATTTGCTATAGCTTCTGGATGTTCAAATGATAGCATTGTCTATTTTATATAGCAGATAACTCAACATAATCTTACACTTGAAAACTATAGTTATTGCATGGCCTGTGAATCAAAGCCATATATTGTGAACTGTCGTTTTTCCATTTTTTTCTAAATCCAATTGAGAATTCTAGTTCTTACCTATACAATTATAAATATTTTATGACTAGAATTTCTGAAAAACTGTTTCCACACATTTGAATCTGAATGTAATTTGGAGCCCAGTTGCATATATCAATTACTAAACTGGCTAAATTGGGCTTAGTGGAAAACACCTTGTTGAAATTTCCTTCTCAGAGATGATAGATAATTAATGATAGGCAGCCCAGTTACTTCTTGGCTACATAAATTTGATCAATCAATCAATAAAATAAATCAGCATTCTCCAAAAGGACTCTTGTATCTTGGCACTTTAATTTCTCAATTCCCAGCATCAATTTCTGACAATGTGTAATTTAGCCTAGATTATTTGAAGTGCTAAATGAACAGAAAAGCAATTTTTATAACAGCTCAAACATTACAAAAGAGTTTAGAAAACAGCTTCATTAGCATCACAAATCATCTTGTTAATAAGGGCTATGAATTTTAAGTATGGCTACTAAATGCCGTAAGAAAAGTATCCTAAAATTTACTGATGTTATACAGAGGCTACATGTTGCAGTGTTAAGAAATTATAAAGAGAATTTGCCAATCTTGATTGATAATTTATTAGTGATCTCTTGTGGCTGTACTATGTTGCATAGCAATTTGTGAGTCTAATGAAATCTTGTTTTAGCACTGAGAAAGATCTACTGTACTGTACTATCTTTAACTGTATCACTACAGGTGAAGCCAAAATAGAGCCAAAGTGTATTTAAGTTATTAAAGTGATTAGATCGGTTTAAAGGAAAAAGACAGCCATGTATCTGAAGAGATTTCCCCCCCAAAAAAATAATTATTAAAAAACCTATTATAAAGTTTTTTAATAATTCTTTTTATTATAAATTATAATTTTTAAAAAAAAAACACCAAAAAACTTTAAAAGTTTTTTATCCTATATCCTATATCGAGGGCTGGCAACAGAACAGAGGGAAATGATTACTGGAAAGCAACATCGGTACATTCATTTCGCACTTAACAACCAGTGATCCGAATCTTACATGGATTCAGGATCCAACAAAAGCAAATAAGCACAGTTCGCTCTTACACACCGACCGTTCATCGGCATGCTAAAGGCAAAAGCATGCTGGAACCTGTAGTTCGCTCTATGCTTTTGGCTCCGTTCTGCAAGAGGGGGAGGGCTAAGCGTAAAACAGTGTCAAACAACTGAATGAACCCTGAGACTCGCTGGTAGTATTTTTGCAGCATTGCTGGCTTTTTGTCAATGGGACCCTAGGGCAGTGTTTCCCAACCTTGGCACCTTGAAGATATTTGGACTTCAACTCCCAGAAGGAAGGAAGGAATTCTGGGAGTTGAAGTCCAGCTGTCTTCAAGTTGCCAAGGTTGGGAAACACTGCCCTAGGGCATATAAACTGCTCAAAAAATAAATAAATAAAGGGAACGCTCAAATAACACATCCTAGATCTGAATGAATGAAATACTGTATTCTCATTGAATATTTCATTTGCACAACTATTCCATTTGCACAACGGCATTTGAAATTGATTGTAAATCACTGTTGCTTCCTAAGTGAACAGTTTGATCTCACAGACGTTTGATTTACTTGGAGTTATATTCTGTTATTTAAGTGTTCTCTTTATTTATTTATTTTTGAGCAGTGTATAAGAAGCTGAAACAAAAGAGTTGGTTCACCTTGATCAGGACCATCCTAAGTCATTTTGCTACCTAAAGTAGAGCCTATTTGCTACCTAAAGTAGAGCCTATATGTCCTTCCTTTGCGGGAGGGAGGAAGGAAGGAAGGAAGGAAGGAAGGAAGGAAGGAAGGAAGGAAGGAAGGAGGGATGGATCATGGCATTCTAAACCAGCTAACACTGTAGCTTATTAGGTAAGCCACCTCGAGTCTTCGGAGAGGGGCAGCATACAAATCTAATAAATTATTATTATTATTATTATTATTATTATTATTATTATTATTATTAAACTAATATTTCAAATTCCTGACTTAAAAGTGTTTCTTAACCATGGCAACTTCAAAGTAAATAAACTTCAATTCCCAGAATTCCCTAGCCAGTATATTCTGGGAACTGAAGACCATCAAGCTTAAAGTTGCAAATATTGAAAACCACTGGTTTAGTGTGATGTGTGAACCCAGGTGTTATCTGGCTCTGATGGAGTTGAATAAACTGACAATCAAGTGGCAATATTTAGCTGACTTGGGGCCTGGTGCGTATTTGGATGGTAGCCCACTGGAAAATCCCAGGGCTATATGTTTTTTCTAGGAGGTGGGAAAATATCTTGGAGAAGACAGGAACAAATCACTTCTCTATTACTGATGAGACCATTATATAGACATTTTCCTGGAATCATCAGGAGTCAAATGTGACTCAAAGATGACTTTACATTTTCCTTAATCGAATGCAATTGATTGTATTAAAAGTCATTTCCTCCTGATTGCTTATTACCTCCAGGATGGAAAGGACTTGTGCAATTTCTAGATTACACTTTCATCTTCTTGAGGAAATATCTGGAGACACAGATGAGGGAAGAAATATGAGGAATTGGGCAAATTCTGCAGCATTTTGTAGCATATTGAAAGCTACATATAATAAGAAGGAACAGTAATTTTAAGGTAGGAGACTAGAGTAGCATCCATAGGTTCAGGGGCAGGCTACCAACCACAGTCCTACCGGAACACACTGGGAGCGCACCACTGCAAGCGCACCTGGCATGCACCCGTGCCTGGTGCACAGTTTGGCTTCTGTGCATGTGCAGAAGCTAAATATTGTGCAAAGACGTGTGCATTATTTCCGGGATTTTTTGCTTCCATGCATGCTCCCCTCGCTGCACCACTCGCCCTCACTCCCCCGCTGCATTGCTCACCCTCTCTCGCTGCGCCGCTCACCCTCTCTCCCTCCGCCGTGCCCCTTGCCCTCACTCCCCTCGCCAGGCCCCTCGCCCCGCTTACCTGGATCACCTCCTGCAGGGGCTATGGCACAGGGAGCAGGGTGGGTGGCCCCAATTCTGGCCGCACGGCCTATTCTGTGCTCTCCCACACTGCAGGCATCTCTCCTGTGGCCCAGGAGATCAAAGAGCAGGCCACATGACCGGAGCTGGGGCAAGATGCTTTTGCTGCTGGCCCCAGCTGCTGCTCTAGGCGTGGCAGCAAGAAATCTCCTTCTGCATGCGTTCAAGCAAAAAACCCGTTAATTTTTACCACAATTGCGCCATTGCGCATGCACAGCGCATGCACATCCGACGGCAATGGAGTGAGCCTACACGCTCCACTTCCGTCAACGGAATGGCATGCCCCCCGTTCCGCCTGGGTGGGTTCTTCCCGGTTCGGACCAGATCACCCAAACTGTTAGCAACCTGCTGGTAATGTAATTTAGGTGTCATAGATCAGACTCTGTCTTTGCCGGTCTGTGCTTTCCACCATCTCTCTTTTTTTGGAATTTTCAGTGATTTTTTTGGTTGTTGTTTGCATGGCTTCTTCTCCTCTACTGTACTTAAGTGTTGGCATTTACTGAACGCCCTAGTAACCTCTACAGAACAGTTAAAGTGAACCCACTTACAAAATTGCCACCATTTAG